>NW_026623170.1:0-1246043 GCF_028827245.1 Penicillium angulare | reverse complement strand
CTACCTGAACCACCCTAACCACCCTAACCACCCTAACCACCCTAACCACCCTAACCACCCTAACCACCCTAACCACCCTAACCACCCTAACCACCCTAACCACCCTAACCACCCTAACCACCCTAACCACCCTAAAATTAGGGTTATACTAGTTACTATATAGATTATTATTTTTATTCTTCTTTTCTAGATAACTAGTGATTATAGTTTCTTATTTAAACTATATAAAATACTTAATTACTTTTATAAGTCTTATTAGATGATTTTAGTTCTTTATCTAATACTTCTATAACTATATTTTTATACCCTTTTATAGGAATTAAATAAGAAAAGTCTTTAATATCTTAATTCTATATTTAGCTATAGCCTCTTAGAGATCTATTATATATTTAATAAAGGTATGATCTCCTTAATAATACTTCTAGAAGTAGTCCTATTGTTTTTCTTTACTAAGATATTCTAAGAACTTATATTTAATCTATACCCTATATATTATAAATATATAAACTTCCTGGTTAGGATCTATAATTATAATATATTGTTTATAATATTTCTAAAACTAAGCTACTCTTTCTTTAAGAGCTCTATTAGCTTGAATTATCTTATTATATTCTTCTGGTTATGCTTTAGTAAATTGTATAATCTTATAAAAATAGTGTTTATAGTTATAGAGATACTTTTATATAGTATTATCCTGAATTCGGCTGTTATATTTATTAATTATATAGATACTTTTTATTAATACTTATTTAGTAGTTAATATACTTGATTAGATATAAATAATATTAGATATTATATTATATTAAGTAGCCTATAGTGTTTCTTATCCTATATATTCATATTTAAATATAGTAGTAGTCTAGATAATAATTTTGGATATAGCTATTAGGTTACTATTAGTACTCTATATATTTATATAAATCTCTATAAGTATCAATAGAAGGATAGAAAGTATATATATAGTTTATTTATCTATAGGTAGAGCTTACTAGTAATCTTCTAATCTATTATTAGTAATTTTATATAGATAATGATTATCTATTATAGTTAATATATTCTAGTCTTTTCTTTAGTGAAATTAAATATATTAACTCTTCTTTTCTTTATAATAAAGTTCTTCTAAAGATATTAAGTCTTTACTATATTTATTTTTTTACTTCCCTCAGAGGCGGCTATATTATAGTTCTTAACCACTAGTCTCCAGTTTTGTTTAGAAGGATACCCTAAAATAGTATAGTTAATATAATATAATATAATAGTTCGAAAATAAAGTGCTGATATATATAGATCTATAGGATTTACTATATTTTACCTATACTTAGAGCCTTAACTATCTAATTACAGTAGTTTATATTTATCCTATAAACTTTAGCTTCTGAATTCCTTTAGATAAAAGCTATATATATAGTATTAAGCTTCTATATACTATTATTATATTAAGACCCCTTTAGCAGACCTTATTACCTTTCGAATCGTTTTTTCCAGGGTCGTACAGACATTTATATTATACCTCTAGTAGTCCCTAATAGACTATAAAAGACACTATCTTTAAAGTAATACTACTATATAAGATCTTTAGGTACGAATAGGTATATATTGCTAAGTTAGGGGAAACAATAGTTAATATATATATATTAATAAACAAACATAGCAAACAGATATATCTGATCACATGCGATCAGATAACTGTAGATAAATAGCAACAGACATGGATATGGATGTTGCTATACATAAACAAACGTAACAGATCGTAACATATGAAATATACAGGGAGAATTGGGTAAATTTATCTCACTATACTAGTCTATAAGAAAGATAACTAGGTATAGTTAAATTTAGAGAATATATATATATAATAATAATTAAAGAAACTAGACTAACTATATATTTAATATTAAGTTTTAGATATTTCTATATCTTATATAATATAATTAGAGATATCTACTAATATCTATCTAATATTCTATATAAAACTAATTAGATTAATTACTTTAGATCTATTTTTATTATAGATTATAAATAATTTATATCTTCTACTAATACTAGTTAATAAAGAACTTAAATATAAAATAGAAAAGATAATAAATATAAAATATAAGAAAATTAATTAAGGATACTATAATAAAGTCTTAGTAAAATAAATAAGTTAAATAAAATAGACCTAGCAGAGTCTTAACGATATTTAAGATTACTCTATATTAAATACCTTTAAAAGACAATTCAGCCTTATTTCAACTCTATTATAAGTCTAAAGATAACTAAATATAACTATAATATATATAAGAAGGACTACCCTAAAAAGGGAATACTATTATAGGTTAATACCTAGTATAAGGTTATATAGTATATATAACTATAATAGCCTAATATATAGAATATCTATTTAGTAATTCTCTCCTTAAGCTTTTTATATATAGTATATAGCTGTCATAGTATAGATCCTTATATAAGAGGATCCCTGTTCCTGTTATTATATAACCCCTAAGACTATCAGAACTTCCTATTCTTATTTGATGTAGCTCTTTAAGCTATATCTTAGTTAATCTTCTATCCTATAGTCTATTTATAATATAATTACTTCTAATCCTTTATTTATTATATAAGCTAGTCTACTAGCTTTTAATATATAACTATCTACTATATTCTAATATTATATAGCTTCTATCTCTATATTAGGAGTTAGACTATCTATTAATTATAGATTAGCTACTAGAGCTTATAGAGACTCCTTTACTATTATTTCTATTTAAAAATCTTAAAATCTATACTAAATATTATAATATAAATCCTAAAACCTAGTTTATATATTATAGATAAATATATAAATACTCTAAAAAGATTAGAAAACTAATCTATCTATACTACTAATAATATTATATTATTTAATAAGAGATTACTTACTTAATCTAGGAAATTATCTAGATTAAAAAAGAACTTATATAAATTTATAATAAACTATCTAAAAAAATAGTATTTTTAAGTACTAAGAAGAAAAACTAATATAAATTTAAGAAAATCTTCTAAAATATATTTATAAATTAGAATCTATCTACTAAAAGTATAATTAAGTCTTAATAATTACTATTCTTATTATAAATATCTTTTATATAAATCTAGTTCTTAAAGTATTTACTAAAAAACTATTAACTTTAGTATTAGGAATATCTCTATTATTTAATTCTTATATTACTTATTTCTCTATTCTTTCTAAATATTTTCTAGATCTCTATATATTTAGTAGAGATTATAAAAATCTCTATTAATTTATATTTTAGATTTAAGAAAAATTAACTATAAACCTTAATTAATTTCTAATCTAAATAAGCTAAATATTATATATAATAAGTTAATTTAAAGGAATCCTATATATCTAGATCTTATTATATATTTAGAATAAAAGTTATATTTTATCTAACTATAGAGAAATCCTAAGTATTCTTAAAAATATTTTTAGTAATTCTAATTATATAAGTAATATTTAAGATAAACTCTTTTAATTTTAATAGATTAATAAGAAATTTAGTTAGTTCTTTATTAAATTCTAATATCTTATACTTAAAGAAAAGATATTTAAAGAAACCTTATTTATATTATTAGAATAAATTATTAACTAAGAATTCTATAGAATACTTCTCTATAATAAGTCCTTAACTTATAAATACTACTAGTTTATAGCTTTTTTTTAGAAGCTTAAAAACTAATATATATATTATAATAAAATAACCTAATCTCCTATTATATAACTAATATTAATATAGATATAAGTTTATAACTTACTCTCTATTTAGAATAACTACTTAGACTTCTATATAGTAAGAAATAGTTCTTCTATCTTAATATTTATATTTACTTCTAATCCTATAGATTTAACTTTAAACTATCTAACTTATTAAGATTATAGTAAATACTTTTATTATAAAGCTAAAAGCTATTTTATATAAGACTATCTATATTCTAATTAATACTCTATATAAATATATTTTATTTATATAGAAAGACTTATTTCCCTAGAATATTAGTATACTACTTTACTAGAATAATACTCTTAATCCTTATTATTTAATTACTCTTTATATAATAAACTACTAAAAGAAATAAATCTAGTCTAAACTATAACTAGACTAATATAATCTATATAATCTATTTATTTACTATTATTACTTAAGGAACTATTATTAATAAAGAAATCTAATACTTTAATCTAATTATATTACTAATTACCCTAAACTAGAATAAGAAAGAAATTCTAATATATATAATAATTGATAGTAGTACTAAAAGAGAGTATTTTATTAATACTAATTAGACTAAAGAATATAGTCTTATATAAGAACTCTTAAAGAATCTAATCTAACTAGTAGGTTTTAATAGTTAAGAATCTAAAAGTAGATAGATAATCTACTTTATATAAATAAAAATAACTATTAATAAATACTAAGAAAAAGCTAAGTTCTTAGTTATTTAACTTATATATTATTTAATTATCCTTAGACTACTTTAGCTTAAGATCTATAATCTAAGAGTTTAGTTTACTATTTATATAGTTAAGTTTAATAGTATATATTACTAGAAGAACTATAATACTACTATATAAAGCCTAAAGATCTATACTATATATAAAATTCCTCTAAAAGCCTATTTTTATAATTAATTAGACTAATCTATTTATTTAAGGTCCTAAGATATTGAAGCTATAAGCTTAAATATCTATATAGTATATACTAAAAGCTAAAAGGACTACTAACTCTTTACTATAATAATTAAAGATATTAAAGCTACTTTAAATAAGAAACCTAAAGAAAAGAACCTTACTAATTATCTATTTACTAAATTTTAAGACTATACTAATATATTCTCTCTAAAAAAAGCTAATAAACTATTCCTATATTATTTATATAACTATAATATATAACTAGTAAAAGATAAGATACTACTATTTAGGCCTTTCTATACTATATCTTATATAAAACTTACTATCCTAAAAAACTAGATTATAAAGAACTTAAAGAAAGAGTTTATCTATCTAAGTTTATCTTTTATTATCTTATTTATACTATTTATTTATAAATCTAGTAGTAGTTTATAATTCTATATAAACTATTATATCTTAAATATAGTTATAGTTAAAGACTACTATTTACTATCCCTAATAAAAGAGACTCTAAATAACTTGAAAAGAATAAAATTCTTTATAAGAGTTAATATTATATTAGTATTTAATAATCTTTATATAAAGACTAAATAAGAATATCTTATAGTATTTTATATAAGACTTAGACTCTTTAAATCCTTTATAATACTATTTAGATTTACTAGAGTCTTTATAATCTTCTAAAGGTTTATTAATAACTTTCTCTATAATTACTTAGATCTATTTTATATTATATATCTAGATAATATCCTAATCTATAGTTATATAAGAGCTAAATATATTAAATATATATAAAAAGTCCTATAATAACTTTATAAAACTAGCTTATTTATAAAACTATCTAAATATAAATTCTATATATATAAGATAAAGTTCTTAAGAATTATTATTAAATAAAATAGTTTTTATATAGATCTAGAAAAGATTTATATAATTATTAAGTAAAAGATTCTAATTTATCTTATTAATATATAAGTCTTTTTAGGATTTATAAACTTCTATTAATAGTTTATTTAAGATTTTTTAAAACTAATTATATAATTAGTCTATCTAACTAAGAAAGATATTATTTTTATCTAGAATCTTATTTATTAAAAAGTATTTAAAATATTAAAGTCTATTTTTATATCTATCTTTATTTTAGTCTTTTTTAATTAGATAAAAAATATAATATTTAAAACTAATACTTCTAACTATATCTCTATTAAAGTAATCTTATAATATAATAACTAGAATATTCTTTATCCTATTATATTTTTTTTTAAGAAGTATTTTATAATAAAGTATAATTATAAAATCTATAATAAAGAACTATTTATAATTATATAATATTTTAAAGAATAATATTTAGGATTAGAAAGAATAAACTTCTTAATCTCTATAATTACTAACTATTAAAATCTAAAGTACTTTATAATAATAATATTTTTAAACTAATAATAAGTCTAATAGTCTAAGTTTCTATTCTAGTTTAATTTTAAGATTACTTATTATTTTAGATAATAAGATATTAAGTTTAATACTTTAACTAGAAGATTAGAAGATCTTCCTAAAAAAGGGAATAAATAACTCTAATACTAGAGTTATATAATCCTAAAAAAAAAGAATTTAAATAATTAGATCTAAGATAATTTAAATATTAATATTATAATTATATAATAATCTAAATTAACTTTATTAAAATATAATATTAAATCTAAACTAACTTTATTAAAGTATAATTCTAAATCTAAACTAATTTTATTAAAATATAAACTAATCTTTAAGAGACTCTAAAAGTCTTTAAGATTTATTAATAATATTTTATATAAACTACTTATTATTCTAAAGAAAGTCTTTAATAAGATATATAAAAAAGATAAAGAGCTTTAATTAATCTTAGAAGTCCTAGATCTAAACTAATCTTAATATCTAAAGATTATATTTATTAAATATATATAAAATAGAAATTATCTCTTATTTAAAGACTAACTCTATATTCCTAATAATAAAAATCTAAAAAATAAATTTATATAACTCTACTATAAAACTCTTACTACTAGATATCCTAAATATTTAAAAATATATAAACTAATCTTTTAAAAGTACTACTAGCCTAGAATCTATTAGTATATTATTTATTAGATCTAAAACTATTATATCTACTAAAAGATTATCCTATTTTAAAAAGTTTAATAAAGAGTTTTTTATTTTTTATTTATATTTATATAATCTTAATAAGATATTTTAATAGACTTTATTATATATTTATTAGAAAGTAATAGATTTAATACTATCCTAGTAGTAATAGACTAACTTATAAAAATAAGATATTTTATATTTTACTATAAAACTTATAATATTAAAGAAATCTCTTAATTATATATCTAGTATATCTAGAAGTTATATAGCTTATTTTATATAATTATATCTAATTATAGATCCTAATTTATATTAGAACTCTAAAGATATTTAATCTAATATCTATAAATTATAAACTTATTATTAATTATATACTACTCTAAGACTAATAATTAAATTAAATAAATAAATATAATCTTAGAATAATACTTATAAATATATATCTTATATCTATAAGATAATTAATTAGAATAGCTTCTATTAACTAAATTTACTTTAAACTCTAATAAATCTAAGACTACTAAAGTTTTTCTATTTTTTACTAACTTTAGATTTTATCTAATCCTAGGATTTAAATCTATATAACTAGATCCCTATCTATTTACTATTATTCTAGATATTAAGAAGATTACTATATAAATAAAAGATATTACTAAGTTTATATAGAATAAGATAGTATCTATCTAAATCTATTATAAAGAATTTATAAACTAATACTATTAGTCTATTTAGAACTACTAAATTAGATAATTAGTTTAATTTAGTATCTAAAATATTAAGACTTTTTATTTATAGAAGAAACTTAATTAAAAGAATCTTAGTCTATTTAAGATTCTTAAGACTATAGGTTTATATATCTATTATCTAGAACTTCTATCTAGAATAAAGATCTATCTTATTTTTAATATAAACTTACTTTATTTTATTTTAGATAATTCTCTTCTAATATAAAGATAGTTCTTTCTACTTCTAATTAAAGTTAAAGATCTTAAAGAATAGATTATTAAAGATATCCTAGACTCTAGATAGGAATAATAAGATTATATAAAACCTTATTTAAAGTTTATTATAAAATAGTTAGATTATAATAACCCTATAGAAAAGCCTATTAAATACTTAGAGAATACTAGAGAGATTATAAATAACTTCTATTAAAGATATTTATTAAAGTCTAATCTAATCTAAGTATTATCTTAGTCTTATAGAGCTTAGCTCTAAAAAAAGAGATAATATTATAGTATAGATCCTTATATAAGAGGATCCCTATTCCTATTATTATATAATCCCTAAGACTATTAGAACTTCCTATTCTTATTTGATATAGCTCTTTAAGCTATATCTTGGTTAACCTTCTGTCTTATAGCCTATCTATAATATAACTATTTCTAATCCCCTACTTATTGTATAAGCTAGCCTGCTAGCTCCTGATATATAACTACCTGCCATACCCTAATAGTAGCCTAGCTTAATTAAAAATAAATTCTACTTTAGCTCTTTATAATCAACCCCTAAAGTTTCAGTTATCTAAACTATATAATTATAAAGGGCTAAAGTAGAATCTATATCTAATTAAGCTAGGCCATATACTATATATAAAAAGCTTAAAGAGAGAATTACTAAGTAGGTATTCTATATATTAGGCTATTATAGTTATATATACTATATGACCTTATACTAGGCACTAGCCTATAATAATAATTACCTATACCTTATTAGATATCTAATAATAGTATTTATATAATAATATATTATAGTCGGGCAGGTTCTCTACTCTATTAAAAAAACTTACTAATTTTAAACCCCTATAACTACCCTTTCTACTATTCTAAATAATCTAAAATTAAAATAGAAGATACTTAAAACATAAATATAAAATATATAAAACTCTAAGCCTTGTACAAGTCTGAAATATAATTATAGTCTACTACTGAATATTTAATATAATAAACCCCAACCCACTTTTATTTCCCTATACTTAAGTACCCTACCCTAAATATAATCTAGTAGATTATAATTACCCCTATGGGTTAGATATTTTTATCTAATTCTCTCTATTTATTTTATATATTACAATCTATTATATTTATTTATATATAGTAATATCTATATCTATATCTATTGCTATCTATTACAATTAGCCGATCACACATAATCAGGCCCTATCTATTTGTTATTTTTTTTTTACCAGTATATATATATTAATTGTTGTTTCCCCTAACTTAGTAATATATACCTATTCGCACCCTAAGATCTTATTAGTTCTCTTATTATTATTATTATTAACTATAAGACTAATTACTCTATTATAATCTCTAGGCGACAGATTTGTTCGTCTTAAGCAATATACTCTTAGTCGTATTATTATATTAATTCTTCTTATGCTATATATTCTATATTAGTTTGCTTATTCTATTTACTCTATATAGCTTATAACTATACTATTTACTATAGTAGTATCTACGCCTATAATAATAGGCTTATAGACTCCTATATCTTTTATTTAGGGATTATATCGCCGAATCACTCTTGATTTAGGGACGATTTGTATATAGTACTAGATTTTTACAATATCCAATTAGAAGCTTTTTATTTATAAAGGGCTAAAGCAGAATTTATATCTAATTGAGCTAGGCTACGTACTATGTATAAAAAGCTTAAAGAGAGAATTACTAAGTAGGTGTTCTACGTATTAGATTGTTATAGTCACGTGTGCTACATGACCTTATACCGGGCACTGGCCCGTGATAATTAAAAAAACTTCCTAATTTTAGATCTTTATAACTACTATTTCTACTACTTTAAATAATCTAAAATATTATTTATCTATAAAGTAAAGAGTAGCTGAAAATATATTAAAATCTTAGTATTATATAATATTAAGATAAAACTATAGTAACTAGCTAAAGATAAACTATAATAGATCCCGACCCACTTTTTTTCCCCTATACTCAAGAACCCTACCCTAACTATAATAATATATATTATAGTTACCCCTATAGGTTAGGTCAGGAACATCCACCCGGACCCCAGGGGGTTAGGGTTGAACCTTACTAACCTTATTACGGGATTCCTGAATCCCTTTAGGTACGATTCGGGTACGATTTATAGCCGCTCCGTAGGCGAATCTACTATAATATATCTACTAATATATAACTACCCTAAGCCCTAGTAAGCTTTAGTAATATTAAAATATATGAATAATAGCTATGATTCTTATCCTATAAGAATTAGTTCTATATATTAACTATTCTATTTGATCTCTATTATCTAATATTCTTATTTAGTTATAGGTCTCTAATCTAATAACTTAGTAACTATTATAATTCTAATTCTTCTCTTTTAACTACCTAAGGATTAATAATAGTACTCTCTATATATTAAAACCCTATATCTTTTTATAATAGTACTTAATCTAAGCCTACTATATCTCTTCTTCTTATTATTAGATAACCTAAGATTAAATTAGTCTTAGATTAGTATATAAACCTAGCTAAATCTATTAGAGAAATTACTAGTAACCTTATAACTAAAAATATTAGTAGATCTAGAAGTATTATTATAGATACTCTAGAAAAGAAAAGATATAAACTAGAATACCTAGAAGAGTTCCTTATAATTTATATTTATCTTAAAGAGCTCTCTATTTAAGTCTCTAGAATTAATACTAGGGCTTTCTTAGATAATCTATTTATAGCTTATAAAAGAACTAAGATTAAAATATATAAGAAAGTAGAGGGTTTTAAGATTAATAAGTTTAAGAAATTATTTAGTCTTTAAGAATAAGTAAATTAGCTCTTATAGTTTAAATATATCTTTTAAAGTAATCCTAAGATCTATAAGAATAAAAAGATAAAGATTCTTATAGAAGTTAAATATCTTAACTCTAACTATAAAAATAACTAAATTAAATATAACTTAGAGAAGAATCTTATCTAAAAGTAATTTTTGCTATACTCTTTATATAAAGTATAAATAATTAAGTTTATATAATCCTAGTTATAATAGATCTTAGGAATAATATCCTTAGGAGGGTAAAGAGTTATTTTAGTAGTATATCTAATATAGAATATAAAGAAAGGGTAAGTAATTTAATTATAAAGAGGATATAAGCTAATAGAAGTACTAGTAATACTTCTATTACCCTTATTAATCCTATTATCTCTACCTCTAGCCCAATCTTTACCTCTAGTTATATAATAACCGCTATAGTAAGGAGGATTACTAAAAATACTAGAAGTAGTAGTCTTAGATATATTAAAACAAAATAAGATAAAAGTAGAGAGTAAGAAGATAGAGAGTTAAGAATTAAAAGCTAAGAAAAGGGAAAAGATAAAAGTTAAAAAGATAGGAAAAAAGCTTTTATCTTAAAGATATTAAAGCACCTATATTACTTTATTTATATCTATATATAAAGATACCTAAGATAGTATTAGTCCTAGAATCTTTATTTAATATAATACTACTAGATATAAATTACTTAATTAAATATAAGTTATATAGATAGTTAAGTTAACTATTATTGAAAGAGAAGGATAAATTATTATAGGATTCCTAAATCCTTTTAGATATGATTTAGATACGATTTATAGCTATTCTATAGATAAATCTACTACGATATATCTATTAATATATAACTACCCTAAGCCCTAGTAAGCTCTAGCAATATTAAAATATATAAATAATAGCTACGATTCTTGTCCTACAAGAATCAGTTCTATATATTAACTGTTCTATTTGATCTCTACTATCTGATATCCTTGCCTAGTTATAGGTCTCTAGCCTGACAACTTAGTAACCATTACAGACCCTCAAGTGCTTAATTTTTCAGCGCCTTTCCTATTTAGGGCGTACAAAAATAATGATTCAGCTTATTAAAATAATTCTATAAGGGAAGTTATGACCTTGAGGTTCCCTACCTACGATAATATTCTAGAGACTTTTTGACACTAGTCGAAAAAGCAGACTTTGGTTAGTTTCATATAGCTCTCTAATCTTTAATAGATAACCTAATGTTGATTCGCAATGGGTATAAGTGGTAGCGACTAAGGGATTTGGTTAAATTATGCCATAAGGATATTCCGGTTTTATATTCATAAATTATCAAATAAAACTGCTATTCGACGAAAGCCCGTTCGCTCTCTAGATAATTCTAGAGGAAAAATGTGCCAATGCCGATACGATATAACGATATTGTGAGTGGTGATATCGTCAAATTCCAAAGCAGCCGATATCGTATCCTATGTCGATATCGTATCGTCAATATCGGTATATCGGTTAATATCGTCAACAGCCCTAGTTGAGCTTAGCGATCTCGATACTGGTACCAATTGCTGATTGGCTATGGTCAAATGGTGGGGATGATGGGACTGGCCCGTCCTGGCAGGATATCCAGTCTTCAGGTCCATCATTCAAGGCAAGGTAATCAATTCGGTACCCACGGGTCTGCATCGTTGAATTATGGGGTTTGAAAGGGGGAGTTGGAACTCTTTACCTAAAAGGCTACTACTGAGAAAAGTCTGCATGCTAGTCCTGATTTAATTCTAGCAGTCCTGGTTAGACTATGAAATGATTAGACTATGGCTCACCGCTCTCGCTGGTGAGGGCCCGACTAGGGGGCGGGTATACCCAAAAAATCTCCCTCGTACAGGGGAACGATAGTTTCATGTAAACATCCGACCGAGGATCGTAAATTCGGAGGCTAGTTGTCGGTAAGTCGGCCCTTCTATCATATGTGTGAGCACCTGAGAAATTCAACCTCAGGCGAGTTGTTTCGCCCTTACATAATGTGTGGCTGCAGGTGATGATGGCCGGGGAAACAGCGGCCGGGGCTTCTTCCGCCATCCGAGTTCGATAGCCGTCAACTACGCCATGCGACGATCCTCTCGGACGGGCATTCTCTGCCCTCCGTGACTGATTTATGTATTTAAACTGATCTATCGCTGACCAAAGCATATTTTTAGCTTTTTTGTGAGCCCAGCTTCACTTCTGGCTCTTTTGGACGTCACTTCTCAAAGTTTCAATTAAAAATGGTCGAATCAACGCCCCTCCCCGCAGTCTGCAAGTCCAAATTGCCTGAAACTCCCTTGAAACCCTCATCTGTGTTAAAATCCAATTCGAATGAGCATTCGCCGGCTTGCAACAGTCCCGCTAGCCAAACGCAAGTAGCTTTTAGCTTTGCCGGACTTTACACAGAAGACTGCGTCTCTAAGATCTGGGATGTTGCATCACGATATCTTGTTGTGAGTTATCTTCCTTCACGCTTCCCATTTTAACTCCGCTTCCGATCACTGGCTTACCCGGGGTGGTTGCGGCACAGCATCTACCTGATCGTTACCCGGAGTGGGTACCCACGACAGGCGAGGACGCGGGACATTACAAGCTGAGGGAAAGTAAATTCTGGACGTGTGGCTTCTTTCCTGGCTCATTGTACACACTTCTCGAGAGAAGTGTGAAGTACCCCCGATCCCTCCCACTACCTGTGCAAGTGGACCGGAACCAGTTCCATGACCAGCTGCTATCGCTTTGTCGTCAGTGGTCTGAGCCACTGCGACAAATGGCATCTCGCAAGGATACTCACGACATGGGGTTCATAATAATGCCAAGTCTTCAGATGGACTGGGAGCTTACGGGCAACAAGGCCAGCCTCGAGGGAATCGTCACTGCCGCCAATAGCCTGGCTTCGCGGTTTGATGCTCGTGTCGGGGCTATCCGAAGCTGGGACCGCATGAAGAGCCACCGACATTGGGTCGAAGACAATGAAAACAACTTTTTGGTCATCATTGACAGCATGTGCAGTATGTATATTCAATCCCGTACACTCATCTGCGAAGATGAACATTGGCTGATAATGGGCAGACATGAACCTTCTCTTCTACGCGGGCTATCATTCTGGGAACCAAAAGCTGATCAACATCGCGACAACCCATGCCCATACGGTACTTCGTACAATTGTGCGAGGTGACTTTTCGACATTCCATGTGTGCAATCTGGACCCGAAAACCGGGAAAATGAAGCACAACCAGACTCATCAGGGCTATTCTGATAACTCAACATGGAGCAGGTATCATTCTCCAATCATTGTGATTTGCTTTTCGATTCCTAAAGTATGACTAACCGCATTTGAATTTATCCAGGGGACAGGCATGGGCAATTCTAGGCTTCGCTCAAACCTACTGGTGGACCAAAGATCGCATTTTCTTGGAAGCGGCCACTCAGCTCTCGACATATTTCATCCGGCGCTTGCTAGAAGGGTCGCACAGTCACCCATATGTTCCATTGTGGGATTTTGATGCCCCCTTCGAAGATGGAAATGTTCCCGCGCGAGACACATCGGCTGCCATGATCGCTGCAAATGGATTCCTTTTGTTACATCGGGCGTTGGGAGGCGAGTCTATTTTTCTCCAAATGGCCCTTCGAATTGCAGAAGATGTAGCTGCTCATTCCTTGTCTCCCCAATCAGCAACTCTTCACGTCAACGGTAGCGGCAAGATCGTCGCACAGGGGACAGGATGGGACTCTATTCTCATGAATGCCACTGCGAACAAGAATGAGCATGCTCTTATGGTTTACGGCGACCATGGACTGGTCTACGCTGATTACTACTTCCTGGAATTTGGAAACAGCCTAATGCGAATTGGAGTATTGTGATAATATTGCATATACATCTGGTGAAGGGCATGATTTCGCTTTTGGTAGAAGGCGCGCGACAGATATAACAATCAAAGATCACAAATACATTTATATCTTAGAAATTGAAATTATGAGAAAAGACATCGCAAGAAGCATAGGTATCACAATGACGATGACTGAGCTCAGAATCAATAATATCTATTGAACAAATTTATCTGAAGTGAAATCCGTCCCTTCCAGCGTAATAACACGATCTAACTCCAGAAACTGTTTTTGAAGGAGAGAGCTAGTCATGGCTGCCAGTTCATCATCAAAGCAGTCGCCAAAGGCTTCGTCGTATCGGAAGCTTGGAGAGTTGTCCTCTGCAAGATCAATGCATTCCGTGCGTTTGTCGGATGGCTCATGGCCAGCTTGAGGATCGAAATAGTTCAGTTGATCGGGGTCTTGTACAAGATGTGCACTGGCGGCCTCGACCGGGTTCGTATTCCGGATCATTTCACACCGGCCTTGTAGCAAAATCAAATCCGGGATGTTATACATGTCCTGATTAAGCAAGATATGTGGAAGAAAAGACGCATCCTCCTCAAATCTCGCCTTCATGGAAAGTAGGAGAGAGTAATAGTTGTGCCACAAGTCTGTTGGGGGATTATGTGAAGCATATCGCTCTCCTTGCCAGCCCCTTGACATCAACTGCAAGCTCTGAAGTAATAAATCAAACTCAGAAGCAAGACTGTCGCCGTATACCCTCCAGTGAACTTCAAAGTATTAGCTATAATTCACAAAATCTAGACGCAAGGCTTACCTAGTAAGGTTCTAGCGGCAACAAAAACGCAGAATCCTAGTTGCCCCGGGACAACTTTTGAGGGAGTGTACTTGAGATACTTTTCCACAATTGATGCGGACTCAATCGCAGCAAGTTCACAAGTTTCAGCACTGCAAGAACTAGGCAGCTTCACCATCTGATTTAAATTCGGAGGTGGGTACGCCACGTATTGGTGCAGGAGTATCATCGATGTGTTGTGAGTCAAGTGGGCAACTGTGAGATTAGGATCCATTTTCACTGTACTTCCATCTACAGAGACGTTTGAATCTTTCCATTTTGGAGGCAAAAAGGTTTTCCAGCTGTGCGCAAATTAGTCAGATATTCGTAACAGTAGTTTCCCTGCACTTACTGCACCAAGCGGAGATCCAACTCTTTGAACCTGGTCAACCAATTCCCCACTTCCTCCCGACTGCGAAAGTTCACAGATTGTTGCAGGAAAAACGAGCAGACCTGGAAGAGAGATTCGGTTGCCTCAATACGATAGGCAAATGCCCCTACGTTTGCCGGGTCAATTCCCACTTGCACGTTTCCTTTCGGAGTAGATTGTGCCGGATCAGAACGTTGAATTGGAATATGTGCAATAGAGTTGTCAATGTTGGCGACAGATCGATCCCAGACACCAAAATGCGGAGTTGTGGCTTTCTCTCCTTTTGCCCAAATGTTTCCATCGGAGGGTAGCCGGCGGCACACATTGCTTGAGGTCAGACTTGTACTCCATCTAAGAAATACAGTCAGTTATTGGTTCACTCCAATGTCAAGAAATAGTGTACCTTGTCGAAAGTGCACAAAACCTTGGAGAGGTCAGCATACTAAGCTTGAATATCCTGGGCTCTTGTGGCTTACCTGTCGAGTAAAAAAACATTCCAAAATACCCGACGACGCTCTTCAGATTCTGCCCAGCCATTGGGGTGATCTAGAACCATGAGTGGTTTGAAAAGCGCCTGATTAGAAATCTCATCCGACTCGACGTTGAGCTGAAGATACTCCACCGTGCGAGTACATGATCCAATTATCGGCCAAGACTTTGAAAGCTGCCCATTTCCAATCTATTGCCAAAATAATCAGCCTTGCTCATCATATGTATTCGTCATGAAGCCTACTTGATCAAATGTGAGAATAATCAGCGCCTGCAGATTCTCTACTGAAAGAGATTCCATAGCGTGCTGGACTGCCATGGTTCGTGCTCTCGTCTCTAAATCCGAAAGCTCATCTGGCTTCATCCCAAGCTCACTAGCAGAGAGATATTTCACTGTGGATGAGACCATAGCATTGACCAAGGCTCGAAGTTTAGGGCTTTCAGTAGGGTCTTTCAGCCGGCCCTCAAACCTGGATTGATGCACACACGGAATCCATG
The DNA here is from genome assembly GCF_028827245.1 of Penicillium angulare. Classification (NCBI taxonomy): domain Eukaryota; kingdom Fungi; phylum Ascomycota; class Eurotiomycetes; order Eurotiales; family Aspergillaceae; genus Penicillium; species Penicillium angulare. The sequence continues at coordinate 1,229,465 of NW_026623170.1, read as the reverse complement.
CGTGTATTTTGGAGAAATAGGATTTCGATATGATTTCCAAAAACGTAGGGCTGAAAAGTGACTCCGCTAGTGAAGAGACAGGGTAGGAGATCGTCATCTGCCGTTTTGGCAGTGGTTCAGTCTCCAACCTTGAGGCTGAACGGCGCTTGTTGGAAGCTAAGTGTTCGGTACAACTGATGAGGTTCGTGCCCCCACGAGGAAAGTCCCCACCACCTGTCTGCATTCTGCCAATCGAGTCTGCAACGAGGAGCGCTGCATGATAAAGACACCCCTCTCTGTTTTGGGATGCATTCCTTTGCTCCGTTGGTGGTTGAGGTGTAGATACAAGTTGTTGCTCCAAGGCTTCTGTTCATGCTATAAGCCCACTGTTGTTGACAGGTAATGACTATTCATTGAATAACGGACCGATTCGTCTATTTAAATTCTCAATCGCCCCACTTTTGACGCCTGTCTTTTGTTTTTTATGGTCATATATGCATTGGCAGGCTGAGAAAATCCATCAGGTACAGGCTATATTGCAGAGGGATGAAACTTACAAAGTCGTTGACATTGTGAACACGTGGGAATTTCGCGAGAACATTTCAACTTGCGTTTACGGCAAGACTGACATGCAGCGTTTTCTTGGCCAGAAGGCGCAAGATCCTCGTATTCGTCGGACATAGCAGATCTAGCGTATTCGGGTATAATATGGATGCTTTGGACAGAAACAGTGAGTGGGGAAGTTCGCCGGAGTAATATAGGTATCGTGCTTGGCGGCGTATTTCGGCTATTGCTCCCAGCAATTTTAAGCAGCGTCGGGCATCTGACAGGTCAAACGTTCATTTCGTAGTACTCTGTCGGCAATACTATTTAAGCCTAGCGTTATGAGCATTACCCGCTCCCTGATGTTTAGTAATTGTGGCACGGCCCACCCAGTCCAACGTAAATTTTCAGTCCAACATAACTTTTATTCTTATTCATCCCATATTTAACCCAACATGACCGATTATTATGAAAAGATTGAAGTACGTATCTTATAGGCGCTTAAAAGCGTGAAACACGAAATACCCCCTAAAATTGCCGCGTTAGCTAGGTAGTTCGGCGTACCCTATACGCGGTTACGGGCGCGTTACCACGGTCGCAATTCGCGCAATTCGCGCCTAGGACCTAATAAAGCACTTGAAAACGCCCAAGAAAAAGCCTTCCTCACCCAGATCAGACTACTAGATAGTCGATATATAGCACCCACCCCTAAGCTTATTGAGAGCTATATAAACAACATATTAAGACGAAACCCCCCGCCTAACACGCCGCCTAACGCGGTCCGTCGCGTCGGTCTAAACTAGGCGTACCGCTTCACTAAACGCCTTCTAGAAGACCTTATGTATGGAAAGCAATTATTAGTCGATTATAAAAGGCTTTCTACGGGGAAGATATGAGTCTAATTCGGCATTAGTATAACGTTTTAGAGCGATATATCTAGGATATCCTAGCCCGTAATATCTATAATTTCGAGGAAACTAGCTTCTAAATTAGGCAACCGTAAGCTTTTAGAAACGTTATATCGACTAGGGCGTATAGTAGTAAAAAGAGAGAAAAACAGGCCTATAAGCCACGCCTAGCACCGGCATAGTAGTATAGCGGTAGAGCACTACCTAGTAATATCCTAGTAGGACGAGGTAGTTAGGGGCCTATCTTAAAATCTAGGAGACACAGGTTTCAATCCCGTTACCGGCGCCAATTCTACTTATAGGCACCTACTAAAAGAAAGCCCTAGTCTTAGTTAATAAGACTAGGAACTGGATGGCGGCCCCTATAGTGGAATTTATCTACCGAGGTTGGTCGGGAGGGGTTCCTAGTCCCCTGCTCATAATAAAGTTCCCTAGGCATCTATACCCTACTTAGCGAGACTAGAAGGCCACTAGGAATAGAGTTCTCGTGCTGTTGATGGATGAGTAGCGGGTAACTATTACCGTATTGCGTGAATAAAAAATAGACCTTGGGTCTCAGTCGTCATGTAATAAAAATAATGCGCCCCTGGATGCGCAAATGAAACAGAAAGTGGTGCCCTGGTCGCTTTAAAGCACTGGGCTTGCCTTAGTGCTAGCCGCTTTAAAGTACTGCACTGTCCACTCCTTATGGGATTGAAATTGTCTAGGCGTTAGGGAATTCTCTAGTGCCACTGGGGCCCGACCTATATTACCACCGCGTTATTATATAGGTAGCATTAGGGTATAGAATTCATTATTATTATCATCATCATTATCATCAAGCCGCGCCTTTCAATCTACGGCGAGTCGGCTTCATTAAGGTCTTCATATTGTTTGACATGAGATTGAATGTTGCCTTCACTGCAATAACGAAATTTGACTCATTTCCATAGCGACAAAATCATTGTTCTCCCCTGCCGTGTTAGCCACGGCAGTCCAGATCCTTGATATTCCATTCAAACATGTTCCTCGAGCTCCACAACAGGCTGCTTTAAGCTTGATTCGTCGCCCTCATTCAAAGCCTGTTCCTTCAACGTGGCTTTTCCATCGAGCATCTGAGTAACTTCTTCCAAAGACAAACCCTTGGTCTCGGGGAAGAAGAAGTAAATGGTGGTGAAATTACCGATCAGCACACAACACCACACGATATAGTAGCGCCATCCAATGGCATCCAGCGCAATTGGATTCACAAACCCACTGAACAAGTTTGCTCCCGTGTCACCAAACGCCTTGATCACAGATGTCTGGGAGCGCAGATGATACGGGCTGATTTCCATGAAGTATGGATCTTGGGTTGGGGATGCCATTTTGTAGAAAAAGTTAAAGATGAAAATCATGGAAAGTGCACCAGCGCTGAGCCCAGTCATGGAGAAGCCATGAGATTCATTCACTCCCGTGAAGACAGTGAGCAAAGTGAAGGCAACGAACATGCCGGCCATGCCACCGAGGAACAGGAACCGGCGACCGAGGCGGTCGATGAGGGTGGAAAAAAGCACTCCCCAGACGAGGCCATTGATTGTCACACAGCCATTGACAACCAGCTGGGTATCTGTGTTGGTAATTCCCATGGAAATCAACATGAGGTGAAGATAGTACGAGATGATCGCATTCCCACACCATTGAATCATGAATCCTAAAGAAATGATTACGAAAAAGCGATGGCGGTTGGCGGGAGTTCGGAACCACTCGAACCAGGAGGTAGTACATTGCAGCTTCTCCTGCTCAAGTGTACTCTCAATTTCCATCATCTCGAAATGCAACAACGGTGACTCATTATCTCCATCGGCGTGGTATTTGGCCAGAATCTGACGAGCTTCTTCATTTCGATTGTTATAAACCAGCCATCTGGGTGATTCTGGCATAACGAAAGCCATCACAAACTGGAAGATAGACGTCAAGGCCTGCAAAAGACTGGGAAGACGCCAGCTCCAGGATGTAGCAACCATCTTAGCGGTTCCAAAGGTAATCCAAGCCGCCAACACCTGACCGAGCGAGCCGGATGCGTTCATAATTCCGGTAATTTGAGCTCGCTGGGAGGGATGGGCCAGTTCAGAGAGGAGAATCGGGCAGCAGCACTGCTGGATAGTATTACCAAATCCGATGATCACTCGTCCAATGATGAACATCGGCAAGTTCGTAGCTGCCGTTTGCAAGGCAATACCGAGCAACATAAAAGCAGATCCAATGGCGATAGGTCGGCGTCTTCCGAGTCGTTCGATGAGAGGGTTGACCACGAATAAAGCACCAACTCCGCCGATCCGGGTCCCGTTGGTGATCAGCCCTAATGCGGATCCCGTGGGTTTGTTGAAAAAGGTTTGCCAAGCAGGAATAATTTGCAGTCCGTTCAACATGGTTCCATCATAGCCGTTGGTCATGTCGGCGACCACACATCCCAGGAGGAGCAGATTCAATGATAACATGGACGAATATCGCCACCATGGCTTGTCTCGTGGTGGTAAAACATCCCGCAAAGCGATGCCTTGTTCACTATTGGGCGCAAAAGTGACAGAGGAAAGCATAGTATTCGATGTAGGCTTCGGTATGACAATGCAAATATTTTTTGCGAGGACGTGTGCCTCGTTCGCCGGTCATGATACTTGAATTTAAGCTCCAATGGTCTACCCCACGGGGTAGATGTACTGCACGGGAAATCCATCAAGAGTCCGGGGTATTGCCCGGAGTCGGATTAGTCGCGCCCGTGGCTTTTTGCGCATTCCGGAGCTCACGTTTACCCCTCATACCGGCTTCTGGCCATTTCTCCCGATTGCCGAAAATCGATCTAGAGGTTGGTAGGAAGAACCATTCAAATCGCAGTTCTCAACCGAACTACGTAGTCGACCCTACATTTTTTTTAATTTTCATCAAGCCAAAATCCCTTTTCAATACTTTCTTCAAATTATATTTTGGCATCTTTTCCTTCCCGAGAACTACTAGCAATAGTAGAACTCCACGACCAGCATTGCTTCATCATGTTGGATTGCTCCCTGATGCCACAATCAAAGATGAACCCGTTGGCCTATAACCCTTTCCGTTCCAGAGACGATGTGGTTGTGGCATGTGAGAATCTCTTCGAGCCTTTAGTGCCATTCTTTTCACCCGGGAAAGCACGCGTCCAACTTGATGCTTCTGGGTCTACATGGGATCGCGCAGCTTGCGATCTGGAAGGATTTGCTAGGCCCCTTTTTGGAATTGCGCCCATGGCTGCTGGGGGTACTTCCTTTCCCCACTGGGATGTTTATCGCAGTGGTCTGAAAAACGGGACAGACCCAACACACCCAGAATACTGGGGTCGCGTCACAGACATGGATCAGCGCCATGTAGAAGCTGCAGCCCTGGGATATGGGCTTTTGCTGGCATCAGAGCATCTATGGGACCCGTTGGACGCTGAAACTAAGACCCGGGTCGCGACTTGGCTGTTGGAAAGCCGAAACTCAAAGCATGGAAACAACAATCACAAGTTCTTCCGAGTTCTCGTGGACCTTGGCCTAGAACGAGTAGGCGTGAATGTGGACTGGCAAGGGACAGAAGAGTATCTGCAGGACTTGGAGCGTCTTTACATGGCGAATGGCTGGTATCGCGATGGGGGCAACGCTGGAGACCTGAGACGAATCGACTACTACAACGCCTTTGCTATGCATTTCTACGGCTTAGTTTACGCCATTTATAAGCCACAAGATACTGCTCGTGCTCAGCGATTCCGTCAACGGGCGAGCGAATTCGCCCACAACTTTCAACATTGGTTTGCTGAGGACGGAGCGTGTATTCCTTACGGCCGCAGCCTGATCTATCGTCATGCAATCGCTGCTTTTTGGGGTGCTTTGGCTCTGGCAAATGAAGAAGCTTTGCCTTGGGGGGTCATGAAAGGTTTGTATCTGCGACACCTACGATGGTGGGCCTCGCAACGCATATCACGACTTGGCGATGGTCTCTTAACATTGGGGTACGCCTACCCAAACCAACTTATCACCGAGCGGTACAGCTCCACTGGCTCACCTTGGTGGGCAATGAAAGTCTTCGCTCCTCTGTGTCTACCAGAAACGCATCCTTTCTGGGCATCAGCGGAATTGTCCATGCCTAAGCGTGAGTCTGTCGTCCCATTTCCTATCCCAGGAATGGTTTTCTGTCATCAGCCACGCCACTCTGTCATGTTGGTTTCTGGACCTGGTTCATCTCTTCAAATGAGAGATGTGCCTGAAAAATACAACAAATTTGCCTACTCATCACGATATGGCTTCAGTATCGAAAGTGATTCGAGGGGCTTCTTGGCTGGCGCCTTTGATAGCATGCTTGCGCTCAGCGATGACAGAATACACTTTCGTGTACGAGAAAGCTGTGAAGATGTGAAGATTTGTGGAAACATTCTCTTTTCTCGATGGCATCCTTGGCCTGATGTCACTGTTGAGACCTGGCTTATCCCACACCCGCTATGGCATATGCGAGTTCACCAAATTACCAGTCCTCGCCGCCTCTGGACGATAGAAGGGGGATTTGCTATTCCCAAGTCGGATTTTCAAGCTGACCAATTGACCGAATCTGAGTCCTCGGCCTGTGTTGATGGCGACTTGGGTGACTTTAGTGGCATCAGAGATGTGTCAACGCCACCAAGACGCGGAAAGGTCACTTCGCCTCATGGAAATACGAATGTGATGTTTCCCCGAACGCTAGTGCCTCAGCTATTGGGTGAAGTGGTCGCTGGCAGTACGTGCACTTTTTCTTCAGCTATCCTGGCTGGCCCGGATTGTGAGCTGTTTGGGAAGCACTGGAGTCAGCACCCCCAGCCACCGACGGTTGCAGATCTTCGCAAGATAATGGCACAGGACCATATCCCTGTCGAGATTGCCTTGGACATTCTAAGATCTCTGGACTAGTTGTATTCTTATTGCGTTTTTCCATTGGAAAACGCCTCTCTGGTCTTCCTTGACACTCAAATTCATTCCATTTCACTATTTTATGCTGTTCCTATCATTCTCAGTCCTCTATGCCTATACCATAACATGCATAGTCTGTGAAACATCTCTCAATTTCGTAATATTTCATTCTAAAAGAAGCCAAATGTCTCTTCTTGATTGTTTTCCTGCGTTCATCTGTTTTTACTTTCCCATGTTCTTTTTATTTGAAACTTTCAAGGCTCTTATTCAAAATGGGTAATGGGCAAGGTATACACTGATGTCCACACATATAAATGTTGAATCAGTTATCTCAAATTTTTTCAAGACGCAATCTAGTAATGTTCGGACTTTTGACAAGAGGTAAATTTAAGAAAACTACTCAAAATTGTGAGATCAGAGAAATTAAAATCCAGATTTGTCTGTTCAGTTGTAACATATAGTCAAGAGATTACATGATGGGAAAGAGCTACGTTCAACTTGAAAGGGATGTGAGCGGACTCTGGTTTCGCACTAACTAGAATCCTAGGAAGTTGCTGATATAGCGAATAATCCGATATATTTTAAAGGTATTACAAGAATACTGAGGTGAAAGATGCGAGTGGTGTATTTGATTCATTCTTTGGTCTGTCTCTGCCTCCCCACTTCTCTTCGCCATAAATCAAGAGTGCACAACATCGATGCTATATATATCAACTTCACTAGCAACGTCAGTTCCCTGATTATAGTCACCAACTTTGAAGTAGGCATCCGGAGTACCCAATTGCGTAACGGCAAAATTAGTAGCCTCTCCACCATTGATCGAGACTGTGAGCTCGTCGTCCGAGTAGTTCAGCTCATAGGTAAAGACCGTATTCTCCGGAATTGTGCCAACCTGGGTGAAGTTTTCGCTTCCTCCCGATGCCGTTGTCTCCAGGCCAACAGTGATAACGCCGATCGGATTATAGTAAAGCTCGATGATAGGCTTGGAAAAGCTCGCTGAGAAGACCTGGCCAATAACGGTGCCATAGTCTCCATCATCGGCCTGCGCCACCTTGAGCTTGACATTCATCGTGTTGGTGCCCGAAGGGCTCCAGCTAGAAGGCACAGCCTCTCGAAGCTCAGTGCGGCAGTGCTTGCTGCCTGAGGTTTTCGCACATGGTGTGCTGGTTGGAGGCGCGTTCATAACGAGGTAAGAACTGGCCGTATTCCAGTAGAACCAGTCTGCATTTTGGTAGCCGCTGCAGCCTGCTACCTTTGTGGCAGCAATCTGTTCAGCCGTATCTCCACTAGATGATGCGATGGGAAGTTGAAGGTCGAAGTTGGCTAGGGCGGTCATGTAACCCCCCGGTGCACAGCTCGTTGCCGTGGTTGATGTCGTGGTTGATGCCGTCGTTGATAGTGCCAACATAAGGATACAAAAAGAGATGTTCTTCTGCATGGTGAATTGTGCGAGATTTGGTAGTGGATGAGGTGGTTTTGACTAGAAGTTGCTGGCTGAAATGCTTGACTTTAAACAGAAGAGTAATTTATTGCAGGAGGTAATTAATTTAAGGCGATTTTGAACAAACAAAAAAGCCAACAAGAATTATTGGTGGACTAAAGCTCGGGGTCCTCTTTCCCCGTGTCAGTGTGGCAGTCGGCATTTGATTTTCGAAGGCCCGTGTGTTCAATCGTTCACGGCCACAGTATAGAACACAACATTCGGTACCTAACCGGCCCCACGTAATTTTTTACCAAAATTACTGGGCCCTCGTATGAGGTGGGCAGAATATATGATAGCCGTTTGGCAGTCATCTAAGGCAGGCCCAAACATTGTCGGGCGATAAATGAATTTTCCAAATACCGACAATAAGCTGATTCCACAAAGGAGCTTTTGACCTAATGTCGAACTGAGCGGTGATTTTTACCGCTACGGGTAGCATGAGATATTGGAAAATGATATGTTGGTTTAGGTACTCAAAAAGCTCTGGAGAAGACGCAAATTATGGGGTTCTCACATCAAAAGAGCAAAAGTCCAGCTGTGTCAAAATGCGTCAACAGGAGGTGAAGAGATCATACTTCATATCCTTTATAAAATATTACAGAGCCTTGCCTGCTACTCAACGAATTTGCGATGATCGCTGAGGCACTGTGTTAGTAAATGGGTGGCTGGTCAATACTATTACTCAGTTTTAAATATCTTAGTGTCACCAACATTTTTTGCCTCGTAAGATGGGCCCATATTTGAAAGGAATCCAAGGAATCGGTAGGAGAAGGAGCAATAGGAAGGAAAATACACTGCCTGCCTAATGAACTCCTAGATTCTGGTACATTTGCGCAGTAAACAGAGGAAATGTGGCTCCTAGAATATATCTGACAGCTAAGAAAGAATATTTATACTTAGTAGTAACAGAAGCGCTAACAGCTGGTTTAATATTAGTTTAGGGTAAACTTAGAAATCATTTAGAGGAAAATTAGTATAGCCTAAAGAGTTGTTACGGACCCACAGGGGCTAAATCTAACTTTGGACTTACAAAAGCTAATTAGTTCTACGTTTAATATAGAGCTATGAAGTTACGTGCGGGATCTAATATCTAAGGATCCCTAAGTACTAGGACTAGAAAATACTTTGGAAAAGGAGCTATAAATAGCCTCCTACGAACTGTTATAGTATATACTCTATATAAAGACAAAACGGTACGGAGACTACTAAGAATGGCCTCCTTAGGATAAATAATGATTATTCTCTTAGATAAATTGGGTATTCCTAAATTATATAACTATTTACTCCTAATCTACTCTAGGAGTATATAGTAAGTTATAGTAACTCTAGGATCTACCCTCTTGGAGTTACTATAGAAGTATATAGAGGACTAGAATATATAAAAATAGTTATTACTATTATATATTTAGTTCTTTATATTTAATCTTATTATTATACTTAGATTACTACTTTTAGTAATATAGTTTATAACTAATTTTACCTTTACTATTGCTCTAATTATATTTTAATTCAACTTTCTTAAGTATAATATAATGGTTACTAAGTTATTAGGCTAGAGACCTATGACTAGGCAAGGATATCGGATGGTAGAGATTAAATAGAATAGTTGATATATAGACTGATTCTTATAGAATAAGAATTGTAGCTATTATTTATATATTTTTTATATTACTAGGGCTTAAAGCTATTATATATAGATTTATCTATAGAGTAGCTATAAATTATATCTAAGTTATACCTAAGGGGATTAAGGAAGCCCGTGACCGATCCTATATAAATAAATAGAAATCCTAATAGCTTATAAAAAGGATATAGATATAGTAGTAAGGACTAAAAACTATACTAATCTAAAGAAATACTTCTATACTACTTATAAAGAAGTTAGTTATAAACTAAAAAAGGATCTAATTAAGAAAGAAACTAAATCACAAAAGTGAGATAAATTTACCTAATTCTCCCTGTATATTTTATATGTTACGATCTGTTACGTTTGTTTATATATGGCAATATCTATGTCTATATCTGTTACTATCTATCTACAGTTATCTAATCGTATATAATCAGATATATCTGTTTGTTATGTTTATTTACCGGTGTATATATATTAACTATTATTTCCCCTAACTTAGTAATATATACCCGTTCGCACCCTAAGATCTTAATACTATTAAAATAGATATTAATAGTTTAAGATAGAAAATAATAAGATATTTTATAGTCTATCTTAAGTTTCTTTAATCTTTAGATATAGATATTTATTTCTCTCTCTTTATTTTCAATATTATTATTATAAGATACTATCTTCTAAGTTAGACTTACTAAGTTAGAGATAGAATATTTAGAGAAGACTATAGATATAGTTTAGTATATATTTAATATCTTTATTAGATAACCTAAGATGGAAGGATTAGAATTATTAAGATTAACGTTAAAGGATTAAATAGATAAAGAATAGTAATATTACATTAAGTTCCTTTATAAAAGTTATATAGAAGCTAATCCTTAGAAGTCTAATACTTCTAAGCATTCATATATTTTATACCAACCAGGGTTTATATACTTCACGTGAGAGGTCCGAGGCTAGAACCCTCGGTAAGTCATGTGCCCGTTCTAATATCAATATACGTCATTCATTGATCTTTCCTTTGGAATATCAATATGTATATACACGGTAATGCTTGAATATGAACATGCATGTATGCCGTAACAGTCTCCGATAAACTATTGAGAGCTCTTCTTCTATACAATCTTTGTAAGTACTCTTATAAGTCTAAGCCTATATAAAGCTTTAAGATAATAGTACAACTGCAGAATATACTTGAGGTACGTATAGACCGAAGGACTATACCTACTCACTATACAGCAGGACCAGCTCGTAACACTAAGGCCATTCAAATGCCAGTCCTCCGCGGTTTGGGGCTATGGTATTAAGTCAATATCATTGCAAACCGTGTTAGAATAGAGAATAGGACTATCTGTGAGGTTATCGGCGAGGAAGAGTCATTAAGGGTTCTTGGGTGATTGGACAAGGCAAGGACTCTTGCTGCCAGTGGTAGTATTAAACACAATGAGGAAATAGAAGCCGTTTGAGAAGCATTGTGACTATATAATATATCTCTGGAAGTACAATATGGGGGTGGATGTGTAAGGTGTCGAATTATAGTGGGGTAATAGACATAGTGTCCTCAAATTGCATGTTTTTGCGATCAACATTGAATAGGACGCGGAGGTAGTATGGCTATTAGTTAGGATCCCGGGCCATAGGATGTTCCAAATACCATACAGGGGCATTTTTTAAGGGCACAGACGGTGACCAGGTTGAATATGAAGCTGGTAGCAAGAAAGAGGATGTAAAGATAGAAGAAGATGTAAGATGCTCCGCAATGTAGACTTAGCATTCGGTTGATACAAGAACTAATCGCTGACCTTCCAACGGCCAGTTTCCATGGAGATTATAATACATGACACTAACTAATAATTAGTATCTCCCATGCTCCGTGCCGTTGGTCTGCACAACACCAACGGTCTCACGTATGAACGGACAGGGTCGCCGGCCGAGATCCACGAACGACCAGGGGCCATCTCCGATCCCGTTGCATGCTGCATATGGGCCGTGGCCTGCGGGAAGGATGCCTTCATGCCCCGCAGCTAGGGTTGATGTACCGGAGGAAGGCACTGTGCAGGGTCTCACAATTTTTGTACGTTGACCATATCTCTCAGTGGCAATATCGCCAATCTGGTATCTGTATTTTGACTATGAATCTTAGATATCTCTAAGATCCTGGAATATTGATGCAGAACAGTATAAAAGTAGCAATGATTTAGCTTACAATAGCGACCGGTTGATTGAATTGAATTTGTTGATCATGAACTTTGCAGGCTCAATTGCGACCTCAGGCATGCCGCATGAATTATCTCAATGCAACATCACTAAAACATAGCGGAGTTCATACAGACCCCGGGTGGTGTGGATCTCGGGTCCCTGCCAAGACAGCCAAGACTTGGGGCGCAGTCAAGATGCCTGAGCATTTCGCTTGTCACATGAAGCGTAGCCATTCCTCAGAGGGAATAGCCATTATTCTTGAGGCTTTTTTTTGAATTTCTTTTCCCCAACGCTTCCGTTTGAAAGACAATATTTCGTCCAAGAAGCTGCCAAGATGAACTGTGAAAGATGCCATCAAGGGAGATTTGGGTATGTTGGTTCATCAAAATCCTGGTGCTCTTGGCGGCCCTTAAAAGCCTGGTTGAGGCCAACTCTAGGGCTGAAGATCTTTAGCAGATATAGCTCACTCGGAGACGAGTTCTGTTTTAACACAATTGTCTTTTAAGTAGACCCTGCCCAGGCTCGTGCTATAATTATCTTTCTTTTCTACCGTTAATGATCTCCACTCCAACGCTTAAAACTGCTCTATCGATTGGTGTTAAAAGTTTATAAAAAGTGGTCGTGGGTAGGGCAGATTTTGTAAAGTCTCAATAGCTTTTTTTTATAGCGCCCTAGCCCACTTATGGTCAGCTACATAGTAATTCAGGTATTATTGTTTTCTGCGGGTCTAAAATCAGGCAGATGCAGGCATCAATGTATTCACTAGCGCATTGTCCGGGGTGGCCGGTATACCCCGTTGTACGACGGCACGGCTAGGATTTTGCCGGTGTAATTAGTCAAACTCCGGGTGGCGTAGTTTTCACTAGACGCATGCTAAACATAGTTCTCCTGGCAGTCAGGAGCAGTGGTTTCAGTGGCTTTGATCCTTTCACCCTTCTGCAGATCATTGAAATTAGATTTGGCCCCCATGTGGCTAAATTTGTCACCATTTATTGGATCTTGAAAATCCTGTCGAAAATGCGGACAAGTTCTCCTAACGGCTTCGAAGACAAGATGATGCACAATTCTGTTACCCCCGAGGCCACCGAGGATGATTTCAAGTTCGACGTCGCGGCACCGGAAAACTGGATTTTTGCACCAGGAGACAACATCATTGGAAACCTTGTGCGCGGTGCCAGTATCATCACCCCGGAAGCGACTGTCAAGATTGATCTGGTCGGCCGCATGGAGACTAGTATTAGGACTGGCGGAAAAGCTCATAGTAATCATAAAAAAACCTATGCAGAGCATATCCTTTTGTTCGAGTCACAGGAGACTCTAATCCACAACGGACCACTTCACCTACCTCATGATAGTGACGAAAAACTCAACTTTGAATTCTCTATCAAAATTCCTGAAAGACCTAAAAAACACCCTTATCATGTTTACACCAAGGTGACCAGTCACCTACCAGTGGATAATCCAGACCACCCGGACCACAAAAAGTTGCCTCCACCCTTCGCATCCGGGAATTTGAGCATGTTTGGAAATGTGGAATCGGCACAAGCGGAGGTCAAATATTTTCTTGTCGCTACACTGCGTTATAAATCTGCGGGTCATGTCAAAATCCACGCGATAACATGGCCTTTCAAGATTCGATATTCTTCGACGAAAACCATCGAAGAATATCAAATACGCCAAGTCCAGTCTGAGGCAAAGGTACAAAGCCAACGACTATTACCTGGAATGAAAGATGCAACACTTTCACTACATCAGAAAACACGGAACCTGCTTCGTTCATCTAAAGTGCCCGAATTCTATTTCAATATGACTGTCTCATCTCCGATGTCAATTCGATTTAGCGACCCGGAACCCCTTCGAATTTCTGTACAGTTTGATCCTCTACCAGAAAAGACAAGTGACGATATAAAAGATATTGTGCGTGAGATTAGAGTTGACTCTATCAAAATTTTCCTTCGAGCAACGACAGACATTCGATTCACATCGAATCCTGAACATACCCGACGCCACTGTGATACACATACTAAAACCTCGAATCTTGGACTGGATAAAATGCTTTCATTACTTGAGAGTCCTTTGGTCGTATCTACTGGGAAAGGGAACAAACCTTTAAATCTCGGTGATATGTTTCAGCTTACTATGAATGAGTTTGGTATGCTTTCGGGAAATAAGCGGCTCTACCCGACGCCTCGTCTATATCCCGATTTCACAACCCATAGCATTCGCCATACGCACGGGCTAGATTTCAAAGTGAATGTAAAAATAGATGGAGAGAGCGTTACTGTAGAAACCAGCTTACCAGTGAAGTTACTTTCTGTGGATTAGATTCATCAAGGAGAATATTTGAATGTTTTCCTTCGGGGTGCTTATAATATTGACTGGTTACAAAGAGCATATTAAAGCCTACCAAAGAATTATCTCGGTATATAGTCCAAAGAGACACCATTGAAGAATATATTGCTGTTGATAGATTGAAAGTCGAACGACCGTGCTATTTTGAATTACTCGTACTTGTATGGTATGTAACTAATATTCATGTCAGGACCGTACTATAAGAACACATTCAAGTTGCAGCTTCTTAATAAGTATGGTTAACAGCACGTTGGAAATCAGATATTGCCAAGGAAATACTTTTTGGACTGACTGTAAAAAAAACTTTTTTCCCTGTGTTCTACCAGATATTTATTGATACGAATTCAAGTTTAACTTCGCCATTCCGCCTGGGATGTAAGTTTCTGCTCAGAACTACTATACTTGCCCTGTAGATACTTTCGTTTGTATTCTGGGTGGGAAATAGTAGATTTCCGACCGCAACTATGTAAAGTCCGATCGGGTTGAACCATCTATTATTGACACTTCCAAGGTTCTGCCTTCAAGTTGCTAGATTCAAGTCATGATCAACGTGGGCGGAGTACATTTGAAGGGGCCCGGTCAGACTGATTTTAGTTTATATTGCAATAATAAATAATTGGCTACTCAACAAGCCCTTTTCCGCCTAATTTGCAGGTCCTTCTGAAGTCTAGGCCTAGGTTTTAAAGCGTTCGGAGTGCCTTTCGTGAACAACCAATGAAGTGAAGGCTTCCTATTTCACGTTTGCGAATCCTTTCTCCTGGATATCACGATTTCGAGATCCACTGTGACGTGATAGTAAGCCTCTTTACGATCGCTAATTGAGGCATTCATAAGTTGAGGTGTGGACACATTCATTTACAAACCGGAATTAATTTAATTTCAGGTCTCTCATAACTCCCTTAGTACGGCTTTTGTACACTGCAGAAAAGAGGAAATATTTATTTGAGTCCATTCTCTAGGATATCATGATTGCGAAATCACTGACAACAGTCGCCATTATTGGAGGCGGACCCGGGGGACTTGCTACTGCCATCGCGTTATCTGAGCTTCCATCTTTTCATGTGACACTTTACGAGCAAAGCCCCGAGCCCCGAGAAGCTGGCGCTGGGATTAGCTTGAGCACGAATGCATGGAAAATCCTGGACCTTCTTGAAGCAAGTGACGGAGTCAAAGGAGGGCCACAAGCAAATACTTACCAGAGGTTGGTATAGCAAATAAATGGCCTCGAGGTACAGCTCGGTTGACACCAAAAAACAGAAATGGCCATACTGGTAAGGTTCTGAGACTTCAGGAGCAGCCGGAGAATTCAGCTGGTGATGTCCGTGGATCTATCCGGGCCCGCAGAACTCGTCTTCAGTCAGCTCTCCTGGCTAGGGTGCTTCCCGACACCATTGTTTATAACAAGAAGCTTGTGTCATTGGAAAGTGTCCCGGATGGTGGAGTGCGTTTAAATTTCAAAGATGGAACAGAAGTGATTCCGGATCTTGTTGTTGGCGCTGATGGCATACGCTCGGTGTGTTCTTCTTGTTGCTCCTCATCTCACAATATAATTTATTTAGATTACCTGATAGATTGTTCGACGAATCCTCTTCCCCAACCATGAACTTCACTTCACGGGTCAGTTGCAAAATCCCTTCGCTGTTGTAATAACCTCCGATGACGAATCTTTCCCTTCGTTGAAATACAGGCAACACGGCTTGGCGTGTACTTATTCAAAAGTCATCTCTCACCCATATCCCAGATGTCACTGATGCGACTGCCTGGTGGTGGGGCCAAAATGGTCACGTATACTTCTCTGATGTCGATGATGAAACGGAAAATCCTGATCCATATTTCGAGATAACGGTGCGATCATACACAGAGCCCGAGGCTCCTGGGTTGACGGTTCCTTGGGGAATATCGGCTACCAATGACAAAGTGGCATCACGGGTGTCGGTATGCTATGAAATGAGTATTTATAGTCTACGGAGAATATATTTTGCTGATTCTCTATCAGAAATTCGATAAGCGAGTAAGGGATGCGGTTGCGGTTGTTCCCGAGGGACACTGGAGGGAGTTTGCTGGATATGCCGGACCTCGCCTAGAACGTGTAACCGGATGGGGCAAGGTGGTTCTCATCGGCGACGCGAGCCATCCCCTCCAAGGCAAGCAATAGACTGAAAAGGTCGGATCATGCTTGTGGAAATTTCTCTGACCTCTCATAGGTGCCTTTGGATCCGGAGCAACATTTGCCATGGAGGATGGATGGATTCTGGCACGTGCCCTCGAGGAAAAGAGGTTGTCGGATAGTCCTATTCAAGGTGCGCTCGACATTTTCGATCGTATCAGGAGCCCTTATTATCACAAAATGTGAGTTATCTCGGACAATAGCTTCAAAGCGTAAAAACTCAACGTCTCACCACCTTCCTTGTCGGCCAGGTACGAACACATCGACAATAATCACGACAAAATGCAACAGCAGACAAAATTGAAGACACATAACCTTGATGAATTTCTGCAAGCTAGAGTCGACAACATTCTGGGTGGTAACAAGGACTTCATCTACAAGAACGACATTCGGAAGGTCTGGGAGGACTACGTCACAGCCTTGGCAGTTGAAAACTAATTAGCAGTTTTTACCTCGGGATCAAATGATTCAATTTAATTTCAAACGAAATTATGAAATTTGGGAACTTTCGAACGTAATATGTCCGTAACTATGATTCGATGAAGTCCTCTGAAATAGGGTTGGGAGTAACAATACATGAATAAGAGAACCACCAACGGGCTATTACTGGTCATGTCGATTTACATCGATGTATTGAGCGATGTTGGGCCTAGCCGCGAATGCCTTTCTGAATCCAACCAGCGCCTCCGAAAGTACCAGCTTCGCAGGAGACAGTCAGCAAAAGGTTACCACAGTGAAGTTTCGTTCTTCGTATTTACAGAAGATATCAAGTCTGGCTTAGCATACCGGAAGGGTTCCTGTTCTCTCATCATTATCCATAGATTGGAAAATGGCAAAGTCGACATAGGTGATCCTTTCACCCAGAAGATATGGCCCTTCGTAATCAGAGTAGTACTGAGCTACCAGGTTGTAATATTCCACCACGTATTGGTCTTTATACTCAGCACTGGCTTCCGTCAGATTTGCAGCCCATTTTGCCTGTGCAATCAGCCTTGGTGACGGGACTATTGGATTTCGGAGTTGATACATACCCGCCAGTCAATGTAGATATCCGAAACAGCGTCGACAATATATTTCTCCCAGTTTGTATCCCCATCGTAACGGTTAAGATCGCGAGCAAGATATCTTAAGATGGGAATATGCTGACATTCAAGTTGTGAGCCGAGAATGTATAAATTAATCAAAATTGGAATTTACCTGCGTGAGTATTTGGCCCTTGTACTCGAGCGAAGGCACCTTGCCAGTACGAGTGATACCCTGCTTCTTCAGACTCTCGCTTTGTTGCAACCACGAAGCATCCCAAGGATAACGGGCTTGGTGCACTTCGATTCCAGCATCCTTCAGAAAGAGGCTTTGAGTTGAACATTGTAAGTGGCAAGTTTTTCCAAGACGCTTGGGCACAAATGCCAAGAAATATGTGGGACAAGCGGACGATGGACTCACTTGACAACTTCACCACGTCCGAGGCGCCCAATATCAAGATAATGATAAACCGGAATGTTCTCTTGAGAAGTCATGTTGGATATTGCTATTGAGTTGGGCAAGAATACTAGGTGATTGGAGAGGAAGCGGGACAAACTTTGAATCCTGCGAAGTTGAGATGAGAACTTGAACTTGAAGTGCTAAGCCAGAGAAGTGCTCAGACTTTATATTTCTTAAGTGCTCAAAACATTAGGCCGCACTGGCATTCTAAATATGAGAATTGTCATGGAAATAGCCAGAATGACTGTCGTCATCCCACATCATTCCTTTGATCATCGAGGCAAAAAGGCGAGTTTGCCGATTTAGGCGAGATACCCGAGATACCCGAGACACGCGAGACACTCGAGAAGGGCGAGAGCAGTACCTGAGGTACACTTCCTACGTCGGGCGGCTTTTGTCGAGACCATCTCTCCTATGCTACTGTAGCCTTATAGCGCGGAGCGTGCGAATGTTCCATAAATCAAACGCAACTCACCTTTCCGGCTGATATTATTCCTTGATCCTATCTTGTTTTCTACACGAATATCATTCATCGTCTATTTTTGATTTCTTCTGTTCAAAACGTAATACTCGAGCTGACATCATTCACAAATCTACGACGTCTAACATGGCGAGCGACCTTGAAGGATGGCATCCCAGCCAGATAGGTTTACAACGTCGCTTTGGCTTTTCAGATGCTGTCAGCGACCGCTGGATTCATGTTGCGAAAAGAATGCCTGAGCAACACCGTATATTTCATACTTCAAATCTCAGGCTGATTCCCATTACTACTGTTGACGAGAATGGTCGTCCCTGGGCGTCAATTCTGACTGGTGAAAGGGGTGGCATCGGCTTTATCGAAAGTCCAGATCCCATAACATTATCAATCACGGCGCAATTATGGGATGGAGATCCATTCCAAGATACGGCGTCGGCGTGGAAGAAGGCCGAGCTTTCAACCCGCGGAAATGCTGACAGATTCTTGACTGCTGGGCTCGGTATAGAGTTTTCTACTCGACGACGCAACAAATTCGCGGGACAGATCATGAATATCTGTCAGCCCACAAAATTTAGCGTCCGATTGGATATAAATGTCAACCAAGCTTTAGGGTAAGTGGTTCAGCATATGCCAGATCGAAGCAGCATTCACTGGTCATTCAAAAATGCGAAGAACAAGACGAACCTCCCCCCAAAGGAAAATAATAACAACTATTATAATAGTAACTGCCCGAAATACATCAATGTCTATAACTTGGTCCCATTCCCTGATGCACGGCCGGTGGTCAGTAATCAAATTGAAAATCTCTGGGAATCTGAAAGGTTGCCTCAAAATGTCATTGACTTTATTTCAATCGCGGATACAGCCTTCGTCGGATCCTTGTACCTGTCAGAGGGATCTGTAGGGCCGAAGTTTTCCTCGCATGCTGGAATGAATGCTCGAAGCGGTTTACCGGGATTTATGAGAGTGAGGCCATCTGACTGCCGAACTATAGTGCTTCCAGACTACTCGGGGAACAGATTTTTATCGAGCCTTGGCAACATCGAAGCAACAGGACTGGCTGCTTTGACAATTCCCTCATTCACAACAGGAGATGTCCTGTATATGACAGGCACAGCTGAAAATTTAGTAGGGCAGGATGCCCTCAAAATTATGAAAGGGCAGTCAGCGGTGACTTTGATTAAAGTGACAGGATTCAGATTTATCGAAAATGCTTTGCCTCTTCGACAGCAAGAAGATATTCATGTGGAGCGAAGTCCATACAGTCCGAAGGTCAAATATCTCATTGAGGAGTATGGGACCGAGTGTAACGATTACAACGCACATAAAGCGGAATTGGACAGTGTTATTCAACTGTCTGATAATCTTGCTGTCTTCAGGTTCAAGATTCACTCGAATGCGGGTGCGAAGAAATTATCCATCCGACCCGGACAGGCTATTGTTTTAGACTTCATGAACTGGATTGGACCACCGCAGTATCAACATATGTCCAATGCCAAGCCAAGTCTTCTGAATGATGATCGTGTGCGTACATGGACTGTATCCAGCGCCCACGATTTAGGGAACATCTCTTGGTTCGAATTGACCATGCGTGAGGTACAAGGGGGCACGGTGACAGGTGCTCTGTTTGATCTTCTGAGAGAAGCAAATCACGCATACGGATCAAATTACAGGCCGGAAAGGACTGTAATAGCGGAAATCGTTGGGATCACCGGGGAATTTGACATCAGCCAAACAGCATCCAATACTTTATGGGTAGCTGGAGGAATCGGCATCACGCCCTTCTTGTCAATGCTGAGTGCACTTAACATGAAGGCACCACCGAGAAAGACCATCACATTAGCGTTGTCGACGAGAGAGCCCGTCGTGATGGTCCGTTTATTGCATGACCTGGTTTCGAGACTACCACCCAAAATACAGATCAAAATCGATATATTCACGAATATAAAAGGTGTCAATTTGAATGCAACAGACATTGGAATCTTGAACATCCATCTTCATCCTGGCCGTATTACGGAGGAATATTGGAAACTGAATGCAGAAAAGAAGGATGCGCTTATTTGTGGGCCAAATGGCTTTGCAGATTCGGCAGTGGAAGGGTTACGCGCCGCTGGCGTGATGTTAGAGAAAATCCATCGAGAGGGATTTTACTGATTTGGAAGCCGGGGTCTACGGGTCCCTGGAAAATGAGCGAAATAATTCTCTGATTATGTTGTGATACCAAAAGAAAAATAGCCATGCTTATGTACTACATATTGTTCATTATATCGACTCAGTGTCGAGTAAAAGGCGATTACCAGTAATATGATCCTGAATCACTTTATTGAAGTCAAATTCAGAATCGTAACTCCATGCTACCCATTTCCGTACCAAGGGTTGCTGCATGAGCCACTCTCTGGAAAATAGCTGTTGAAGGGCTTTATAGTCTTGGCTGACAGGGCTTGTTTCTGCTGTCGCATCTGACCAGCGAGCGACCTTGGAAACTATGAAATCCCCTTTCGTATCGTCTGCGGTCTCGGCGGGCCGAGCAAAGTATGCTTCGTAGCTTCGGCCATCAAGACCAGGAACAAATAAAGCGACTATCCGAGAGCCGGGGGGCACAAATTTATGCCCAAAAAAAGATGGATTCCAAGTACAAATGTTCTTATTTTCCAGTGAAAGGAGAATGTCAAGAGTTGTCGCGAATGCCTTGCTTTGGAAGACACCCTCATGTTTGATACCTTCGAGTTCCTGAATGATCCAGCGAAGCCACGATGCCGTAGGACAGCAACGCCCCGCAAGATAAAGCAAGGGCGAAAATCCAATTCTCAGATTCTCACACAACGGGTTTCTATTGAATTTAGAGTGGTTTGGGCTGATCAAAGCGGTTCTCGTGTAACGAAGGAACTGGTATATATGAAAATAAGTCTCCAATTCAAGTTCGCCTTTTGGGTCTCCTA
This sequence comes from Penicillium angulare, assembly GCF_028827245.1. Taxonomy (NCBI): domain Eukaryota; kingdom Fungi; phylum Ascomycota; class Eurotiomycetes; order Eurotiales; family Aspergillaceae; genus Penicillium; species Penicillium angulare. The sequence continues at coordinate 1,208,404 of NW_026623170.1, read as the reverse complement.
GAAGGCACAACGCCCAGAGAAGACGTGCCCTGTAGAAGGTATATAACGCCAGAGGCAAACAGGAATCTTCGGGGAGATTGCTATAGCATGGTGGCGGGAATTCCAATTTCCCCAGATTTTGATATGAGGAATTTTGGTGGCTTGGTAGCAAATGCTCTGGTTCTAAGTTGTCCAAAGCTGGTAAGTTATTTGTTCTCCAATTATCAAGGGCCTTCAGGAAGGCCAGAACTTTCTCTTTGGAGACGGTCTTGTAATGGGCTGCATAAACGCACCACACAAGATGCTTCAGGTCGAGGTCTGCACATGTGAACTCAAGTAGTTGCTGAAGTATCCCTGAGGATGAACCAGCCACTGACCCAAAGAAAGAAAAGGGGAGGTTCACAGTTGACTTTTCTGCATTCGATAATGAAATAGGCTCTAATGGGCTTGGGAAGGGTCTCACAATACGACAGATGAGCTCTAAGTCACGGATAGATGACTCGATGGGTGAGACAAAATCATCCACAGGGTAACTTTCATCGGCTTTCATAGTAAATGAGTAATACTGGATGACTTGAATGTGGCGAATCGCAGCAGGAATATTTCCTAAGAAGCACTACCACGAGCTATTAATACCAATATCTACCGTTGTTGAGAGTGGGAGACGTACTTCAATATAGGCCATGAGAACAAGTACCCCTACCGCCAGTGGCGTGGGACTATTCCTGCCACGCAAATCCAACGATAGTCCCTCGAGGGCTCTGATGTACGTTTGGATTGCAGCGATCTTTGTGTCTAGACCGTACTCGCGACAATTTCCGCCTTCTTGAGAAAGTAGGAGAGCTGCACGATGCATGGAGCCAAGGGCAACAATAGTATCAAATGCCCATTCTTGTTCCCAGGCAGCTTGGCACAGAAAGTCTTTCCAGAAGTGCAAGGCTTTTGGTGAGAACAATATGGACAAAGTTCGGGAAACGTACTGGTTATAACCCAAGAGATCGCGGGCACGCGAGTGAGGCCGATGAACCTGATTTGAATTGATAGGAAAAGGCACCAAGTGTAGGTTCTCTTCGAAAGTCTTTAGTGGGACACATTGAGGAACTTGAAGAGGTTGAGAAGGGGCTCTCTCTCGTGCTTCCCCTCCGCGATTCTCATTCTCTGTGCTTGCCGTACTTTGCCCCGGATATCGGACTTTCAATTGTCGTTTCTCTGCATAACCTGCGCACTCAACATTGGCTTTCTCACAACGTTCGCACTCTGGTTTCCTCTCGTCGCATTTGACATGTCGACTGCGGCATGTTAGACAGCCTGTCTTTCTTCTTCTTTTCTCCGTCATAGCGGCATTTGTTCAATGGGGGAATGGTCGATGGTTAAAATGCCTTCCGCACCGTCGGAAAACACATCAGAACCGGTTTTTAACACTACAAATATTGAACACTCAAGATGCAAAGTGCAAATTGAACATTGAAACACGAGCCAGCGTTGAGTAATCAGTCATCGCGCTGGCTCACCGCCTCTCTGCCCCATTCACCCGGACTCTACACCGCCCGTGCTTCCAAGTGATATGATTGGAGATCGCGTCTCCATCTGCCCAAATGAATTCAACACATGCAACACGTGCACATGTGGAATAGTGTTCATGAATTGTCTAGTATGCTTCTTCCTTGCGACCCCGGGCATAGGTTGACATCCCCCATGGCTAGGCTGCGATGGTATACTTCCTGACCGAGCTCAAACCTGTCCTCGCCGTAGCCGTCTTGAGGCGGCCTCGAAATTGCGATTATTCAGCCACCCGGCCCATATACGACCGGAAATTTGCCGATAAATGATATACTGAAATGCCTTTAGCGGCGTGATTCGGTCGTGAACTAATATGGCATCATGTGGCGCTCCCCCCAAATGCCAGGCCGGCAGCTGGTCTTGGCGGTTGTCCCTTGCGCTGGTAAGGCGCCCAGCCACCAGGGAAACTTTCAGATATCATCAACCACATTCTCAATGGTCTTCACAGGGGAGCAACGGATGAAAACACTTGGTTGGACCGATGGTCAATGCCGTTTCTGGGTTCAAATAACCCACCGAAGGCCCTATGCACAGCGGTATGCGCCTGGCTTTACATCAGTCCGTGAACTTTGACGCCAAATACAACACTCAAAGATCTACACAACCAGCCAATCACGTTGAAACGATGTCTCGTATCCCAAAATCAATGATCCCAATCTCTCAATCGGGATTGGGCTTTCGCATATGGGGCTAAACTGATAGTTTACATCGCTGCGCGTGCTTTTCATAAATGGACGGTTCCCCTTTTCCACGATTTCCACTCAATTTTGCAACACCCTTTACATCTGGACCAGCTGTGAAACATGTGGAGTATACTCGTCGGCCTGCCTTTATTTCTCAGATGTGCAACAGCGTCTGCTGGGCGCACTGTTCATCACGATGACTCTTTTCAGCCGGATTACATTCTTCGAGTGACAGCGCACGATTATACAGAATCCTGCACGATGAGATATTCGGCCCTTGTCAACGGATCTTCTCCGGGTCCGGAACTACGGCTCAAGGAAGGACAAGTGAGTTGGATCCGTGTTTACAATGATATGGAGCACGAGAATGCAACAATTGTAAGCAATTCGTCGACTGTTTGATTCCAAAAGAAATATACTGACAACACGAGCAGCACTGGCATGGTTTGACTGCGTTCACAGCTCCATTCTCCGACGGAACTCCAGCGGCTAGCCAGTGGCCTATTCCAGCTGGTCATTTCTTTGATTATGAGGTCAAGCCCGAACTGGGTTCTGCAGGGACTTACTTTTACCATTCTCATATTGGCTTTCAAGCCGTCACTGCGAATGGCCCACTTGTCGTGGATTCAAAGCACCCACCGCCTTTCAACTACGACGAGGAGCGTACCATTATGCTTTCTGACTTCTTCAATGAGACCGATAAGCAAATTACCGACGGCCTGACTTCAAATAACTTCACATGGAGCGGAGAGACCGGTGCTATTCTTGTGAATGGAAAAAGTCGCCAAGCAACCAATAGCACCGGCTCATGTGAATTGGCTTCTATCTCTATTGAACCCGGCTTATCATATCGGCTGAGATTCATCGGGGCTACTGCTTTATCATTTGTTTCGCTTGCAATTGAAAGTCACAACGTCTCTATTATCGAAGCAGATGGTCACTTTACCAAACCTCTCGAGACGGATTTTTTACAAATTGGAAGTGGCCAGAGATACAGCGTGCTTCTGGCTGCAAAGTCGGAGACTGAGTTAAAAAAGGCGAGAACACGACAATTCTACATCCAACTCTCAACACTAGCTAGACCGGAGACTTTAACAAATTTCGCAGTGTTAAATTATTTGGGCGGGGAGGCTCCAGATCTTAGGACCGTGCCTTCGCCAGCACCCCTTCCCGAAGCGAAGACTATCCAAGGCTGGCTCGATTATGAACTAGAGCCTCTGCAATCAGACGATGGGTTTCCGAAACTGGAGGAAGTAACCCGCAGAATTATTATCGACGTTCACCAGAACGTGAGTGACCACGTCATATGGCTGCAGAATGGATACGATTGGGTCGAAAGCTTCCGGCAATCCCCATACCTTGTCGACATTTATAACGGAATGTTACAGACAGGCCAGACCTATCAACGTGCCATTTCTCGCGGCGACGGATTCGACAACATTACCCGGACCTTCCCTGCCAAAATAGGAGAAGTGTTGGAAATTGTCTGGCAGAACGAAGGCACATTCACGAATGGGGGCGTAGATGCCCACCCTTTCCATGCTCATGGCAGACATTTTTATGACATCGGTGGAGGAGACGGACAATATAACGCCACCGAAAACGAAAGAAGACTAAAATCCTCTCAGCCAATCCAACGCGACACCGCAATCCTATACCGGTATCGCGAGAAGACCAAACCTCTCACCCCATCAGGCTGGCGAGCTTGGCGGATACGAGTTACAGATTCAGGTGTATGGATGTACCATTGTCACATTCTTCAACATATGGTTATGGGCATGCAAACTGTTTTTTTGTTTGGGGACTTGCAGGATATCAAGGCTCAGTCTGGATCTGTCGATGCTGGGTATTTGACGTACGGCGGCTCAGCGTATGGTAATTCCACACATTCGCCCAATGTGCGACACTATTTTAACTAGAAGATGTCAACTCACATGTCCAAAAAAACATGTGTGTTTGGGAATTGGGAATGCGGCCAGCATTGGTGTGGTTGTTTTGAGCCGAAGATTGAGCAAAGTAATCTTAGTTTACCCTTAAGAGACCACTGGCAAAATCCTTGCGCGGGCTCAATTGACCATAAATAGCCTACAATCGTGTACAATCGATGGAAAATGCTCTTAGTTTGAATATCCGGGAATACAAGACCTACATAAATTCTGCCTGAGGCATCCAATTAAGTGGCACGCGAAACGGAGCGACACAATCCGTTACGAGTTGGCACCTGCACCACACCCTGGTGGTACGTAATGAACGCGATATTTCCGTTATTTGACCCACTAAATATGGGTCTTGATTCAACTAACTCGCATGATGCGTTCAACATAAGTGATGCTGTGGGAAGGTTAGGCAACGCCAAGACTAACCTGGCGCTCAGATTTAGTGCGGGGAAGCCGAAATGGCCCCCAACAACCACGGGCGTTCGGCATCCACTTGCACGTATCGGTCAAACATTCGACTCGGAAATGATTGCTCCTCCGCAAAATGGTCCGCGCATGCGAATTTTGTCGCAAACGCAAGATCAAATGTGACAGTGCTAAGCCCACCTGCTCAACTTGCCGAAGTAACAACAAAGTGTGTCTCTATCACAGTGGACCGCGGAAGCAGAGGCCCTCTGCGGCAAGGATCGACCATCTTGAGAGAGAGAAATCTGCACTGGAGCATGTACTGACGCGTCTAAAGGACGCAGATGAAGCCCAGAGAAGGGCTCTACTCGACTCTGTGGTCATTGTCAATGGGCGAGTGTCACATGGTAGCACGATACACCCCGAGAGGGAGCGACACGAAGACTTGCAACTGCTACGTGGTCTTGAAGCTGATATAGGAAGTCCGATCATACAGGAAGAAAATTTTACGCTCCCTGGGGAGGCTCTCGACCGCGCTACCAGTCACATCCCCGGACACAGAAATAATGACCAGAGTTCAATATCTCATAACGAAGACAAGGAAACCTGTGCTACAGACGAGCCCAGAAGCCCTCACGCCAGTGATAGCATATTCAGCTCAACTTCCGTGATTCATTCCAGCAGATTGAGTCGAGCGTTTGGCCACGAAGATCCACAATTCAACACAGACGCGCTGCGTTACCAACTATTCGCGAATGCAGCGATGGAAAGGCAGCGCGAACATCGCCTGCGTGGTCTGTCAAATATTCGGGGGGTGCCAGCAGCACTAGCGCTTCATCTTCTCGATCTTCATTGGAGCCGACAGCATCACACATTTCTGCTAACATATCGACCGACATTCATGCGCGAACTAGAGTGCGGTGGTGCATACTGCTCTGACCTTTTGCTTTATACTGTTTTTGCATGCGCTTCGAAATTTTCCGAGCGCCCTGGGCCGGAAGCTGGTCAGCAATTTTTCGCGCGGTGCGATGAGCTGTTGCTACGAGAAGGTTTAATAATTCAGTCGAGTATACCTACAGTGATTGCGCTGGTGATGCTTGGGTCAACATTCATCGCTAGAGGCATGACGTCCAAGGGTTGGTTGTATACCGGGTACGCCATGCGTATGGTATTTGACCTGGGTCTGTATATTGAGCCACATCCTGACCACAACAAGTTCAATGCCGAAGAAATCGAGATTCGTCGACGTGTATTTTGGGGCGCTTTTGTCTGTGAGAAGCTCCAGAGTTTGTATCTTGGACGTCCGCCCACGATCCGACTGCAGGATGTCCACGTTTCGCGGGACTTTCTAGATACCTATGAGGAGCTGGAGGCATGGCAGCCTTATGATGACTGTGATTCTCCAGGCGCGCGCATTATTTCATCGACACTTCCCCTTGCGCATTCGGTCACTGTTTTTCAGGAACTCTGTTCGCTATCTCAAATAATGACCCAGATCATCGACAAAATTTATTGTGTCGACACTACTGCTTCAACAGCCCTTCAAAAGATCCGCCACCTCGACGATACTCTCACAAAATGGTACAGCAATCTGCCAGCTCACCTGATATACGAGCCTTGGACAAGAGATCCTCTAGACTCACCACCTATGGTCGCGCCAAATCGAATAATCCTACTCACAACATACTATTCTCTTCTTGTCCTGCTGCACCGCCCATTTATCGTCGTATCCAGCAGTCCCAGCGAAACTGCTACCATTGGAACACCAGCATTCTCGTGGAGACGATGTACAACCGCTTCACGACATATTACCAGTCTTGTACTCAGTTATCAATCGATCTACCCATTACGCAAATCGAGCTATCTCCTAGGCTACGCCGTTTATGTCGCATGTACCGTCCACGTTCTGAACACTGCATCTCTCCTATCTGCTACCGATAGAAATGCATATACTGAAGCATCTATGTTGCTAGCTGCAAGCTTAAGGTGCTTAGATGCTTTAGGTGTGCCGAATTCCGGCGCCGCGGATACCGCGCGCATTATTCGTAAGCTCATGGCTGCTAAGGGTGTTGAAGAGCTATCTAGTACGTCTCAATTCATCGTGATTTACCCATGGCTATGGATTACAGTGCTAACTACGCCTATTTAGCGGTCGTCGAGCCTCAAGATGTGACTTTCCACCAACCTTGTGAGGATAGTCTACAGTTTCCGAACATTCCCCCGACTTCACATGATCTTGAACAGATGGCGATTTTTCAAGATATCTTTGATCCTGGGCAGGATTTACTATTTGGATTCATGAACGAAAATGTAAATCTCGGAGCATTTAACATGGATGAGTCTAACTCATGAACAGAGAACCTACAAATGACATGATATTCGTCCGCTATGGAAGTAGACATGGAGTCCTCGGCCAACCTATTCACAATAAAGATGGAGCATGCCCACGGCACAACAAGCAACCAAGCTCCAAAACTATTAGAACAATCGGTCCACAGTGGTGGTTACTGCAGTAGATCCGGTTCTTCATTAACAACCTGGTCAAAATACGGTTGAAACGCCAACCACATTTTATTTGAGTTACCACTCTTCCTATGTGCAACCTCTGCTTGTTCATCATCGATGTAATTCTTCTCGAATCCGGGGCATACGGCGGCATTGGCAAGCAGCTGTGCATGGCAACATCGATCTAATGCAATGAATAAAAATGCCGCCTCATCAACTGTCCGTCCACATGTAATCATACCATGATTCTGCAAAATGACACTGCGGCAGGTCGGGCCCAGCGACTGCGCAATCCGATCACCCTCTTCGGTTGTAAGCACAGTGCCGCCGTAACGAGGATATACCGCAAGATCTTTATAGAACCGCAAAGCATCCTGGTATAGCATTTCTATCCCCCTTCCAAAGCAACTGAATGCCTTCCCGTAAACACTGTGTGCATGGCATGCAGCCTGAAGATCCGGTCGCGCACGGTGTATTGCGCTGTGAATTGCAAATGCGGGTCCGTTGATAGCACTCTGGGCACCGCCGGGGAGAACTTTACCGTCCTCGCCAACAAGGACTAGGTCGCTAACGCGAATCTGGGAGAAGTGTGTTGAGAGCGGGTTTATCCAGAAGAGTGATGGATTGCCTGGATCCCGGAGGGAAATATGACCTGCGACCCCCTCATCGAAGCCCTGGCGGGCTAGCACACGGAATGCAGCCGCTAGGTGTTGCTTTTGGTATGTGCGCGTCTCATCTGTGTTGTTAAAGCTCGGGGGGCTGCGCAAGGAAATTTTGCCATTCTCGTCGCCTAGGAAATGTACATCTTCTTTCCAAGAGGATCGGGCTCCCTGGGGGCTTGTTTCTTCTTCGTCAATTTTGAGACTAGTTTGGAAAAGCGGGGGTACACACTCTTCCGTGACCATGGATAGTGACATGTTTCATGTACTAATGGATATAATGGATATAATGGATATAATGGATACCAGTATGTGTGGATTCAAGTCACGATACCAAGCGGTCTTGAGATTTTCACAAAGCAATGTTGCAAGTGATCGCGTGAGTTTCAAATAGCTGTGACTGAATGATATATAATACTTTCCTGAAGAAACTCAAACCCCACAATGGCTACCTAATTAAAGGACATTCGGTAAGTAAAAGAGTTTCCATTTGTACAACACAATTTCACGGAATAAGGGATAACCCAGGACTGCCCCAAAGAAATTTACTGTACATCAAAACTGGTCTTGATGTTGGATTGGACGCGCAGTATGCCAGACGGAGTCCTCCAATCCTTTGCACGGACCCAGACGGAACGCCAGAATCCGCTTCCAAATGCCGCTCGCGAGTACCCAAATGGTACTAGTATATGCCAAGCCAGCCACAACCTGTTTAGATCCTTTTGTCTTCGAATTATGAGATGCTTTCCCATTCACTAGAATTGTTGAATCTTAATTCCAGAGATATTACCTGCGATGATTGGCTATGCGAGGATGTTGCCCAACATGTCAGTCAAGGGGACCCAAGCCGAGGCACGCGGATCAATTCTGGACGAGGTTTCGTTTCAAATATGGAATCTTTCGAACACGTCATTGTTTTTATCTCAGGCTATCTCACGAAAATAACCATCATGCCCAGGTGGATAGTCTTATATATCACTCGTGGTGGCGCCCACTTACCGCGATGGAATCTTAATACATAGTCAAGTAGTACATTAGCCCATCGTTGAACTTTAATCTCACGTTGGCAGGAGTACTTCCGTGCGGTAGCAATACTATTACTCGTATTAAACCCCGACCCCAAGGGAGAATATTGAATACGACTATTACTAGTACTAGAACCTTGCAATTTCAGAATGAACAAACCTTCAAAAGCTCCGCTCTACGTCATTCTCTTTAGATGGGTACACGAATACTAGTGAATAGACTTCTTTACATTGTTTCCGTTTCAAATTGTGGAGCCGGTTTTATCAAAGATCAACACCTGATCATTAAAGCATAATGAATACTAGTAGTCTTTGTTGCTCGGAACATGCAACAAAATCTGAATGTGAGTACCCGAGAGGGGTGATATACTATATTTAATAATAAAAAGCACATAAATTCATGGGCCACTTGCGGGATACGATCCACCCAGACAGTAATGATAAAGTGAGTAGTACATGATAACCAGGGGTTCAACCACAAAACAGTCGATTTTCAGGTCATATAGTACTATTCTCTAGGGTTTGGTCTATTACACAAAAACCTCGGGCTATTAATGCCCAACAGCAGCAATTGTCGTTGTTCCGACATTTATAGCTCGAAATTTGGCGTCACTGATAACATCAGACACTGACCTGCCATCACGTATGTCCTGTATCATCAAACTCTCCCGAAGATCAATTTTTTCACTCATGTCCAGGACATCCTCGATACGCTCGGCCGGAATAAAAACTGTCCCGCATTCATCGGCAATCACATAATCGCCCTCGCGGACAGTAACACCCCGCATCTGCACCGGTACCCCAGCGCCAACCTGTACCATCCGGCTACGCCCACTGATCATGGTAAGATCGTGTCCATAGACGGGGTAGCCCACCTCACGACTGCCATTAATATCGCGAGCCACGCCATCAATAACAGTCCCCCGGATCCCTCTTTGCTTTGAAGCATTAGCAATAATATCGCCCCAGCAAGAGACACCTTCCAAGCCGTTGTTGGAGATAACAAGTATACGGTCATCTGTTACAATGGAATCGATGACTCCAGCAAATGGGTGTGCTGCTGTCGCCACTTCCGTCTTGGGGCCGACTTTAACTGTACTGGCGCGGCCGACGATCTTTGGACAATCCCAAAGTGGACGTATGCCATACGTGGCCCCTTCGAGTTGCAGAAGGTCCAGGGCATCGGATACGCTGTTGGTGTCAAGAGCGGCCAGGCGATCTAAAATTCCGGTTTCGCTCATTGTGTTCGTTGCGAGGTAATGGCTGAATAAGACAAGCCGTGAAGCGAAATATTAAAAACAGCGAGCGAATTGAAGCGAGCTTGTAAGAAACACTAAATCTTGTGTGTCTTCATCTTATTTAAGTCCAAAATCTTGGGGGTGGGGTAACCAACAAGGCTTATCCACAGCACTTGAGATATTGCTATCCATTTCAAGTAGCGGCATGGAAAGCTCCGCTGGCAAAAACGGAGACTTATCTCCGAGGGCGGATTCGCAATCGCCGCCAAGACGGAGTGAGATAGGCCACGGCGGAGAATTGCGGGGGACCTGGAAAGCTACTAGACAGGGTTTCTGGGGTTTCTGAACCCCGGATTCGGTGGCCCCGGAGTCCAAAAGTTGGACGAAACCCGGGGTGCCTTAGTGCCACACGCATCGAAAGTCAATCGTTAACATGCTTTTGGCCGTTCCTTGCTAATAAATAGCAGGACCGTCTGCCATATAAAACTCTAACTTTCAAACAGCCAGTATATTCCCAACCCAAATAAGACCAATCGTCGCTATAATGCGCACCGAGAATCAAGATGACTTTATTGATGACGAGAAGGCATGCAGCAGCGAAAATGTGGAGAACTATGCGATAATTACCACTATCGACGATATACATGTTTTGGGCCTCTCGTCCGAAGACGCAGACTTTTATCGCAACTATACTCCACAGAAGAGGAAACAGATTATTCGGAAGGTATGTGTTCCATCAAAAGTATTTGGTCGAAGACTGGAGCTAATAGCTGGACGGCGGTAGATCGACATGAGGCTAATCCCCATGCTTGCTATCCTCTATTTGATATCCTATCTTGATAGGGCGAACATTGGAAATGCCAAAACCTTAGGGTTAGCGGAAGACTTGAATTTGACCGGGCTCCAGTATAATATCGCCCTCAGTATTTTCTTTATCCCATATGTTTTGTTAGGTGAGGAGACCCTGTCTGCTCTCACTAGTTCGTCTCTAATGGAATGATCAGAGGTACCAAGTAACATTCTCCTCAAACGCTTTGCTCGGCCATCCCTATACTTGGGTACATTGATCGTATCGTGGGGAACAATCATGACGTTGACAGGTGTCGTACGAAATTTTGGCGGGTTGTTAGCCGTGCGGGTGTTGTTGGGAATTTTCGAGTAAGCAAGATTTGACTACCTTCCAGAATTGTCTCTTATTGAATGCAAAATCAGAGCAGGATTTTTTCCCGGTTCGGTTTATCTTTGCTCGCTTTGGTATATGCCTCGTGAGCTGGGTACACGTGTGGCTGCATTTTTCTGCGCCAGCGCACTTTCTGGTGCATTTTCAGGTCTTCTCGCAGCAGCCATTAGTAAAATGGACGGGGTTGGTGGGTATGAGGGTTGGCGGTGGATCTTTATAATCGAGGGCCTTGTTACTGTTGGACTAGGAATTTCTACCTTCCTGCTTCTTGTAGACTCGCCAAGCCTCTCGACTCGGTGGTTGGACGAAGATGAGATCCGGTATCTAGAGATTCAGCATTTCATCAAGGAAGGAGGCCAGTTTAAAGAAGAGCAAGAAAGTATATCGTTGAAAGATGTTTTTGGAGTCATGAAGAATTGGAGACTTTATTTTCTGGCATACATCATGATGTGCCAGTCTGCTTGCAACTATGGTTTGTAGCCATCTACCAATCTTTTACCTCAAGACCTGAGTGACTGACGCAATCCCTGAATGTTTATAGGAACTAAGTTCTCTCTGCCCACTCTCACTGAAGCCATGGGCTTTGAAGGCACCACTGCGCAGCTCATGACGGTGCCACCGTACATTGCCGGCGCGTTATCCGCCGTTGCCTTTTCTAATATGTCGGACCGGTACAACTGGCGGTTCCCATTCGTAGCAGCCCCTCTGCTGCTTATAATCATTGGTTACTCAATCATTGTCGGTCTCAAAGGTCAACTGGAATCTCACCTCGGCGTCGGTTTCTTTGCCATAATCCTTGCTTGTATGGGCATCTACCCAACCTACCCGGCAGCGGCGTCCTGGGCGATGAACAATCTCGCACCTTCGAAGCGACGTGCGATCGGCAGTGCGTTTAATATTTGCATGGGTAATACGGGCGGAATAATCGGGAGCTACATGTACCTTGACCGAGAGAGTCCGACTTATATTACTGGCTTTGGGTTGTCGCTTGCTTTTGGTGTCTCGGGACTACTTGTTGCGTGTGGTTTAGAACTTTGGTTTATGTATGCGAACAAGCAAAAGGCCAAGTTGTCGGAGATGGAAATTAGAGAGACTTACAGCGACGAACAACTTTTGGAAATGGGCGACAGGTCACCCCTCTTCCGAAATATGCTATGAGAGGGCCGAATCACGACGAAGAGATATAAACCCCTTATTGAAACTCAATCACGAATATTGAACCTACATATCAACTCCCAGAACTAAAAGCCGGGAGTCAAAGAGAAAGAAGGCTTAATTTATTTTGAAGGATCGGTGGAATTCTTGAATTCATCAAGATCATCATATCTGGTACCATTGTATTACCAAAGTATGCACGCTTTTTATGTTTCAATATACATTGAAGTGACACTACTTAAAGAAGAGCGTAGAGACTATATTCAGCAGATGGATAAGAGCATGCCAGGGGGTGGTGACGAGACGGCTTTCCATCGCCTGGCGACTCAACGGACAATTAAAGAGCAATCGGCGTGGACAGAGTGAGCGAAACGGGGGATCCTGAGAGCTGAACCCAAACGGTCAAAGGATCGCTGCCAAGCTGCTCGGTCTCGAAACCCTTGGTGCTAGTTGGAACCACGGGAAATGTGACTGGGATAGGCTCACTACAGGTATTATCGGTAGCTGATACAGTTACCCCAGTGATCTTTTTATTTTCTGTGGTGTAGCTGAGGGCGTATCCACAAGCATCACGGGTATAACGAGCCTTGAAGCCCGCAGACATCTTTGATAATAATTAGTAAACATCTTAGCAACACATGGTGTACAAACAGATGTCGAACTTACATCTGCATGATTGATAGTTACAAGAGGCCATTCGGCGATTCGAACAAATTCTTGAACCACGACCTCAACCCAGGCCTGAAAAATGGAATACTGAGCTGTGACTCCATTGACAGTAATGGGGTCTGTGTCGACGTTGCGTAGATTGCCTTGGTGGAACATATATGGGTCATGATAGAGTCCAAAGAAGTGACGCATTGTATCGTCTCTTTCGGTTTCAAGTAGGTAATCGAATGTACCACTGCCCGTTGAGGTGTTAATCCACTCGTCCAGAGTACAGGCGGGAGTACAGCAATCATAGTAGATACGAGTGGCCCAGCGAGGGTTAACTTGCATACCATCAAAGCCGTCAGTGGAGGTAACTGTCCAGTACGGCCACATGGGATTTTCACTATTCAGCAGGGCCGATCGGGTGTTATCTCCAACGCAGTTTGTGATACCGTTATCCCACCAAGCTTGAAGGGCATCACCATTATGAATACCAGTAATAGCTGGTGGGATGATACCATTGGAAGTGAAATGATCTCCTTGATCAAGCCCAACCTGCTTCAGCCAAGCTTGGTTGAAGCTAATTTCCTTGTAGATATCGGAGTATGTAGCATTATCCTGTGCCTCATGGGTGAAAGTGTGAGAAAGAATACCGAAGCTGTTGAGATTCTCTTGCCACCAAAGCAACAAAGGGTCCCGAATAGTGCAGTCGATAGTCCAATCATAGGTAGTTGGTGTGGAAGGCCACCGGTCAGTACCAGTTCCTACAGGCTTCTTCCACTCAGCTGGAGGTGAAGTGATACCGGCCGGGTATACACCACCGCCACTGCAAATACCCCATCCATCATCAATGTTGGAAGATGTATCGATGTTCCCGTTGCCATTGAACCCAACTTCGGGCCAGTATGAGCTACCAGAATTCATCTTGGCATTAATCGTTGGGATCCAATCACGGATTGCGCTCAGATCGTCCGGAGTAATACGAAACGTCGTGCCAGCAGGTTCGTAAAGGTTAGTGGTTAGCATCATGTCATCAATCTGGGTGTTGATATTAACGCGACGCCATCCTGCATGCAGACCGCGGGTCATCCAAGTGATCCAAGCATGTTGTAAATATGCTGAGGTAGAACTCCATGAGGGGTCCAAAGAGATGAAAAACACCATCTGCTCGCGGCCATCAAAATCATTGATGACCGCAGCTGTACTTTCAGTTGTGACGACCGAATTGGCAGCAAAGGACGCAATTTCTTTGGTGTCACTGGTATTCAGAATTGAAGCCGAGTAGTGCCAAAGGCCTTCAGTGCTCACACCAGCACCTGTGCGCAGTCCAGCCGTGGGGAAATCAGACACGTCCGTGAATGAGATGTCCTGTTCCACGCCACTGTCGCAGCATCCAGTGCCAATCACGGTAGTCCCATAATCCGACCCAGGATATACATCATATTGGACCATGCGGACCCCGTATTCAAGCTGATAGGCGTAAAGCTGATTCCATTGATCGGTTGTTAAGCCGCTTGCCCAACCGGAATCGCCGTAATCATAGCTAATTCCAGAAGCAACCACGATTCCCCCAAAGTTGCCTCCCAGTTCGGTTTCAAGTGAAGGGAGTTCAGCCCCTGTTTGTGGAACCAAGAGAGTAGTAAAAGGAATTCCATAGCCATTGAGTCCGAGACTTGCAACGCTTGCTGACCCTGAATCCCTGGCTATGATCAAGATATTTGAAGAAACAGTAGCCTGGCTGAGCGCTGATGTAGATATCGAAGACATGACAGATAATTCAGGTATACCCAGAAAAAGGAGAGTACAATGGCCTTGACTTTATTGCGGACAAGCTCAAAGCAAGGGCTCCAATGCTATCGGGGATGACTTTGACTAGATAACCACCCTGGGCGTGGAAGTGGCCAAAATACAAGGATTAATGAAAATCGTCCCTGTTCCTTGAATTGAAATTGTGACTCCAAAGACTAGGGGTATGGGTCGCTATTTAACACCTCGCGCAGGTCATCCATTCCCATCGCTAATGTTGGCCACCAAACTCATGTAGGTCTATCCGCCGGGCTAGATGTACGTGAGATGGGGTTCTTGCACTAATGAAAATCTGCAGCCAAGATGACCGTGGTGATTATAGCGTGTGCAGTTGCATGATTCCACTAATTCCCCTCTGCTGATGAGCCGTCCGGCATCGCCAAGAAACGCATCGTTTGATCTATCTTCACTTGAGAGTTTCGTGCGATGATAGCGGCTTATTCCAATGAATCACTTCGTATCAACTCCAGGGTTGATGGGGCCATGTGACGCTAGTATATCTTGCGCAGGCAATCTAAGCGTTGGCGAGAAGAGGTTCTTGGTCTGAGACCCGATAGGACCCCTGATGGACATAGTGAAGTCGAGATTCATTGAGATGGAAAAGTCGTCTCAAAGATCATTCAATTGTTTGAATTGATTCCTAATAGATAACCCTTTTCTTCATGGCAGTTGTGTAAGACCCTGAATTTCCCCATCACATTCGACTTGTCATGGTATCCCCGCAAACAAAGTACCGGATGAAAGAGATTGGGCAGAGATTGGGGGGGGGCAATGTTGAAAAGATAATTTTTTATTCATTCGTTCATCTGAGACACCTACAGTCGCATGCATGATTTAGGAACAATCTGAGTATCTGGGAGGGGCGAATCGGACTTAGTAGCAAATACATGCTGAGTTCTCCAGTTAGCTGCATGTCTAGTTAGTATTTGGAGGCGCGCCCAGAAGGGGGAAATGGGGGGCTGGATCAAGTTACCACGATGTTGTGGTGTATTGCCAAGAATGCCAAGAGCAAGACTCAATGGAGGCGCATAAGTTGCCTGCAGCCCGAGAATGAGGCAATCATACCCGACCGACCTGTACTCCGTACATACAGTTTCCATTCGTGCTCACGAACGGGAGATGCAGCTACTGTTGTTTGTCGGCTTTTGATTCCCCGGGGATTTGTTTTCGCTACGTTGAGCAATTAATAGCGAATCTGCTCCGATCTTACTTGCATTGAGCGAGCCCCTGCGTGAATGTAGGCGTGGTGCTTATATCATGAAGTGCACGGTAAGCACTTGTACCAATTCGGAATGCGAAGGAGGCCCAGGAATCGCCTCCGAATCGCCAAGGGGGGTGAACGATTTGAATTCTTCAGAAATGTTTGCTTTTTGTCTCGGATTTTTCAGCCTGGCTTGCCTCAACTGGAGCTCGCGTGTTGTTTTCTTTTCGGGCGGACCCGTGGGGATTTATCCTGTGCTGATAACTAGTAATTATACAATGTGACAATTAACATCAAAGCACGCATACAAGCATTGTATCATCCCTGGATCTACATAAGTATATTTTAATTTTTAATGATCGGGATAAGACATAAAAACTAATAGTAGTATTGATACTGTATAATCAAGCTATGTCTGCAAAAAAAATAAAGAAAGAAAGAAAGAGATTGGAAACAAAGTCATCAACACAAAAGATTCACATGCATTGTATATCTGAATTCTGCTCAATAGCATTTTGAGAGCAAGATGTTTCAAAATCCAATGTTATCTAAATCATGGATCGATGGATATTCACTTTCAAATTATATTCAAACATTTCAAGTTGCCAAGGTTCGAACTTATTCACGCGCGCCGGCGGTCGCTCATTTTCCATTTCCAGAGTCCTTTATGCCACCTAGGCCTTGCAGTAGTCCTCGAAGATTAACTCTCAAAGAGAAAGTCCAAACGTTTGTTTCCTTGATCATTAGTCGTGTCAAGATAAGTTGCTTTCTCCTCGGTATTCATAGTATTCCACCGTTCTTTCTTCCATTGGTTTCTGGCAGTGTAATACAATTTTGCAAGGGCATAAACTATAATAGTTGCAACATTTATACCAATGAGCTGCCCATTGCCGCGTCGATATAAAGGCGAGTCATCTGAACGGTAAATGTTGGAGGAGGCAATCCCAGAAAGTTGAATAGTGATGTTGAAGAGCGCAGCGCTAACTGTTCGCGTTCGGACAGAATTACTCAAACGAGAGCACCATCCCACTTGAGCGGCCTGTGGCGAGGGCCAACCTAGCAAAACAAACGATACCGCGTACATAGCCCAATTGGATAAGGACCCGGCTGATGTATAAAGCACAATCAAGAGTGGCAATGTCCATACTTGTGTCAATAAACCAACAATGGATATTTGTTTCGACCGTTCACTCAGCTCTGTGACTAAGAGCAGATTGATCGCGGCAAACACGGTGACTGGTATCGACAACAGAGTTGTTTGGAAAGTGCCGAACCCAATGCTCTTTAGAGAAAGAGTCAGGTAGGTCTTGGGTGGACTTGTTGGTATCTCAAAAAGGATGCCGATTAGATAGACTGGCCATAAATCATAATCTTTCAAGCTCTGCCACAACATGCCAAAGCTTAATGCTTGTCGATTGTGCATATCGCCCTTAGAGGGGTCATCGCGCAATACACGGTTGACGATGATAGTCTCTTCTCTCTCATTGAAAATGCCCCTTGGATTCCACCAGGTTTTCGTCTGCGTAGGCCCAGGAACGAGAAAAAGGAAGCTGAGGCAGCCGATCACAAGACTAATAAGAGCTTCGATGAGAAAAAGCCATCTCCATCCTTCTCGGCCATCAACTCCACGCATGTGCAATACACCGTATGCTATGAAAGATGCGATAACCCCGGAGATGGAGTCGGTGAACCAGAAAAGAGCCAGGCGAAATGGCATCTCCGTCTTTGTGTAGAAGTACGACAAGTACAAAATTGAATCGGGTATAAATCCTCCCATAAAGAAACCCAGAAGGAAGCGGCAGCTGTTGATGGGAGTTTATTAGTACTATATAATACACATACGCCTAGTTCCTTGGCTGAGTACTTACGCAAAGAAACCACTGCGGCCTTGCATGAAGAATTGCCCTCCTGATGCAAAACTCCAGGCGATAATTTGTAGCGGGATCCATCGATCTGGTCCTAGCCTTTTACCTACCATTTGCGATGGAATTTCGGCAATGAGGAATCCAATGCGATACATATTTTGTGCATTGTTGTAGTCATTCGTGGTCAAGTTCAGATCATCCAGAAGGTTATCGGCCGCGGCGTTCCCCAAATTTCCACGGTCAAGGTTGAGCCCAAAGAACATAACCAGTATCCATAGGAGAATTGTCCAATCCGTTTTTCTCCTCACGGCAGACTCCTCGCGAACTGTCCATCGTTCATTTGGATCAAAACGATGAAGATTCTCATAATCAGAATGAGGTGCGTAGTAGGGAGCAAGGTGTGGGTCATCGAAAACACTGCGAACTGTAGCAATGGCATCCGGATCCCTCTTGTCGCGACGCTTCCAAAGACCTGAGAACACCGAAAGTGGCTGAGCGGAATCTCCGTCCTCTGCCAATGTCACTTGTGTTTTATCTTTTGGATTCTGTTGCTCATGAAAGCCAACCTCGCCAGATGGTGGACTGTCCATCTAGATGCAGCAGGTCTAACAAAGTTTATCACCCAGAATTAAACGATGGAAAATATAATGAAATCCCTGGAGCTACTAGTTTCAAGTTGACACCTTAAATTGAGATCCTGGTGTATCTATTTAAGCTGCCTGCTAACGTGCGCCGCAGAACACGTTATTATCGAAAATGATGATGCCATAAACGCCCGGAGTTCCAGCATCTATTTCCCACCAGATAAAGACCTCACAAGTTGATTTCTGTTTGGTTAATAGCCTTGTAATATTTAGAGATCAATGATTTGTGTAGCTTCAATATAGGTGGTAAGGAATTGCGTGACCACGCTAGTGTATTGGTCGTTGCTTCGCCATGCCAGTGCGGATGGCATCAACCCCGGCCCCCGTTATTCGATGGAAATATTATTACGCTCGGATAAAGAAATCCCTTCATTGGTGGAAAATCGTAACTGATATCAGGTTCAACCTTCGTTCATCGCTTGTCAAACTCGGGTTAAGCGATAGCGATGCGTTGCATTTTAATGTCATTCCTTACTTCAAAGCCTTCTGCCCGAGACGCGAAAGGGAGTTATACAATAACTCAAAGCCTCTACCGTATTTTTGGAGAAAGGAGATAAATATAGGTGATACACGTCAACTACTTGAGTTGCTACCTATATGGCGCGTTGCTTTTAAAGGATGAAGACTCATGCTCTTCTATTCCATAGTAGTGGCATTATGATTATCTTACAGAATGCACGAACTGTCATGTTAGAAAATAAGACCATTACCTCTAGAAGTATTAAGCTTCCTATTGGTGCATTGTGGTAAATTGTAACGGTATTTAAGTACCATTGGCTATTTAAGGCTAGTGGCCATGTAGCGGGGTAGAAGCGAAATTCATAAAGAATCGCCCAACGCACTGGACATGGGGGCGATCGTTCCTAAATAGCCCTCATCTATAGAGACCTCTGAGTGGCCATCTTCACTTTTTGATATCTCTGTTTTTTTCGCTGTTCGAATCATGTCTGAAAAAAGGAATGTTCTTCTGTTCATAGCCGATGACCTTGGAAAGCAGCTCGGCTGCTACGGCGCGAAATATATCGCCACGCCAAACATCGATCGACTTTCGAATGAGGGAACACGGTTTGAAAATGCCTTTGCAAGCACTGCCTCCTGTAGTGGCAGCCGTTCTGTCATTTATACCGGTCTCCATACTCATCAGAATGGACAGTATGGACTTGCCAGTCATCGACACCATTTTGTTACATTTGATCACGTTGAGACAATGCCCCATTTACTGAATCAATTTGGATATCAGACGGGTATCCTAGGAAAGATTCATGTTGGGCCATCCAATGTGTACCCCTGGGGAGAGATACAAGAGAGTAATACAAGGGATGTCGCTCTGGTCGCCGACCAAGCAAGAGAGTTCTTTGGAAACGCTAGCAAAAGTCCAGATCCATTCTGCTTAACGGTTGGATTCATTGACCCACACCGCGATTCAACACGAGGTGGATTTGGGAATGACACATTGTACGATCCTCGAATCATACACGCAGATTATAGCCCAGATGATGTGGAGGTCCCTCCATTTATCAGTGACACACCTGGTACTCGATTGGAGTTATCTCAATACTATAACTCAATCCATAGGCTTGATCAGGGTGTTGGTATGACACTGGATGCTTTATCTGATGCAGGGCTGACAGATTCCACCCTCGTCATCTTTATCAGTGATAATGGGCCACCTTTTATCAACTCGAAGACAACATTGTATGATGCAGGGGTACGACTACCTTTAATTATCAAAGATCCCCTCAAGCCGCCAGCTGTCAGCCCAAATCTGGTCTCGTATGTTGACATTCTCCCCACTATTCTCGACTATCTGGGACATCCAGGGGTTGAAGATAAAAGTGGGAAGCGCATTGGGCGCTCTCTTATTTCAGTTCTTGGCAACACCTCTGAGCTTCCTGGGTTCGATCATGTGTTTGGTTCTCATACATTCCATGAGGTCACAAACTACTGGCCCACTCGTTTTATCAGAGACCGTCAATTCAAGTATCATCGAAACCTAGCATGGCGACTGGACTTCCCGTTTGCTGCTGACTTATACGGCTCTCTTTCCTGGGAGGATGTTCGAAATTCAACAGAAAAGGATATCATGATTGGTGATCGAAAACTAAAGGACTTTTTCTTTCGGCCACCTGAAGAGCTCTATGACTTGCAAAATGATCCAAATGAGGTCAACAACCTGGTGGATGATCCAGACTACACTTCCGTATTGACGACTTTGAGATCTAAGCTCGAGACTTGGCAACGTAGAACAGAAGATCCTTGGCTTTACCGCGATGGCGTGTCTCTCTGGTTTATACGGCACCATTTGGCCGCTGGGTTAAAAGTTCCAGATATATTGGACTTGGATATCGATAAACCCGGAAACCAGGAAGGCAAATTTGTTGAACAAAGACAGTGGGGGTGAAAATCGAGAACTATACTCCTTGAATTTCATTTTATGGCAATACGCAGGCACATGATTGCTATTCATGTCCATTCGTACGCATTTCTCCGTAATTAACTTCAGAAGGGGTCTTGAAAATGTGTTTCCTTTCAAGTATATTGGTGGTGGGAAGTGAGATCTAGTGGATCGAAGAAATTGACATAATGTGACAGAATGAACTTGGCCCAATTATTTAAGCTTAAAGTCTGAGTCCAAGCCAAGGAGGCTTTGCCCAGTTACTAGTTGTATTTTTCTAACGCTTTCGGGTAAGTGAAAATAGCCCGAATCACGTTGAAAACTAGCGAGGAAAACTTAGTCTTACGGTCTGTCTCCGTTGACTTTACTAGTAGCGGATGGTAAACCCCTGCCTCTATACGTTAGACATGTCCTATGGGATCTGCTTAAAAATACCGTGATAATTCGAACGTAATACTAGCTTATTTCAGGATATTTCTACCTCATTGCGGGTGCCTCCGGAATGGAAAGTAATAAAGAAATTTCATCCATGTCTGTTTCAGCGTACCTGGTCGGCAGGGATCAGACAGCTAATTCTGATGCTAGCCAGTTATTCCACTAGATCCGATGTCAAATGTCCGTAAATTTACAGTTCCCCGATGTGGGGATCTTGTAAACTTCCAAATTGTAGGATATAATCTCTATTATGCGTATTGCAGTATTTTAGAGCCTACGAGATTTCCTGAACTAGTGGGGGAAGAGGGGGGTCGGTTCACCCTTAAGCAAGTATTCCACAATGAATGTTTCCAGCTTTTGAAATTGCGTGTCCCTACCCTCGAAATACGAGTGCGGAATTTATATACGGTCTGGCTAATAGCTATTGATATCCAAAGATGAGATGCTCGCCGTACAGGATTTAGCCTGGTGGCTTCCAGCGAATTTTGGAAGTCGAAATATTTGTCCTCTTTCAACTTGTAGGTTGACTGTTTTCATATGGTGGATCATTACCGAGTGCATTAACGTTCTCCATTTGGAAATATGATGATATGCTTCATTCAGTGAACTCTCCGGCATTAAAATTCAGTTCTTTGTATGACTTTTTAATTGGCAGGAAAATAAGCCATTGACTACCATCTGCCAGTAGTCATAATGTCCTTCCGGGGTATGTGCACCCTCAGGGCTGACATCAATAAGTATATGACTGGATGGCTCTCTCGATGTAAATTGACAGATCCTAGCAGGGAATTTTAGGAATATGGGCAGTTACGTGACATATTTGAAGTCCGGTCTTTGGTCACCTGGTAAATTGATCTGCTCGGGGCCGAGTCCATGAAGCCATACATCGCGCGAGACACTTCTCCGTTTTATATTCTCGATGCGTCAAAGAACTTCTTGAAGAAACGGGCCAAACAACAAGCAGACAGTCAAAAGTAAGGGGCGTCTTTGCCTCTATAGACATTTGCTGAAACAATGCCATTCAAGTTACCTGTCACGGAGTAGCTCCGTTCCGGCAGTGGCAACAGTGCGATACTAGATATATTGGTTCCAGGCGGCTAAGCTTCCGTTAAGAAGCTTAGCTTAGCTTAGTGGCTTTCTGCTAGCTAAGGCCTTAGTATGCCGCGCCCGGAGCATACCCTTACATTACCCCAATCGATCATGATACCAAGGGTAGCACCGCGCTTGTAGACACCTATATGATTCAATCAGAAAACAGAAATGAAGGAGTTCCTTCGGGCTTTTACTTACCTTCAACATTGTTACTAGCCCAGCTTATCGTATTGGCCACAAATGGGAAGATGGCCATTGCTCTTTAAAATTGTGCCTGCATATCGGCTAGCCGCATTATTGACTGCAACCAACATGCAAAAGCCGGTCATTCCTATAACAGAGCAGCTCATAATCAAAACACCTCTTTCGTTTGTACGGTCACCAATGTACCCGACTAATACAGTGGTGAAAAATGCGACAGCATTTGGAGCAACAGTCAATAGCTGCGCTTTGGTCGCAGTAAGCCCCTGGTAAATGTTATCATCTATATTAGGTTGATCCAATTACCATGATACTCTTACCATTTCTTCAACAATGATAGGTTAGAATAATGCAAAGGCATACAAGCTTCCCCCCCCCCCCCCCGCGCGCCCATAAAAATGAACAAACTTGTATATAATATGTCTTCCAGTCTTTTAGACTAGCCCAGATGAACTTGAAGGTATTCAATTCCCAATCTTGGTGCATTGCGCTGGACTGTTAGTCCAACGCCAATCGCCGGAGTACCCGGCGTTTATCGTCTTCCGATAGGACATTCGCTTTGTCTGGGAAGTCAACCACCATTCGAAATGAGAGGATCCCTAGAATCAGGGTCCCAAGACCTTCTACTGATATGAAGATCCAAGACCAGCCAGGCCTATCTCCCACCGCATCCATCATTGAAACCGCCGCTGCAAGTAACCCACCAAAAGTCCCAGCCAATGCAGCAGATGAAAAATATATAGCCATTCGGATGCCTAGCTCAGAGCGCCGGTACCAGCATGATAGATAATAGCTGATACCCGGGGGGAGACCAGCCTCTGCCATCCCAAGAAACCAGCGCACTGCCATGAGAGCGGAAAAGTTCTGCACGAATCCCATAAGAATCATTATAACTCTCTATATTTGGACCAATGAGAGTACTTCGTATGCTTGAATATTCAGGAGTGTCACCCACCCAAATCATGATGATACTAGGAGTGAAGACTCCGGGACCAAGCCGTTTCAATACAACGTTGGTAAAGGCATAAGACATGAAGAATATTGACAAGCACGCATTAAATTGACCATCAGTCATATAGAGTGTCTCCTGTAGACCTTCAATCTTTGCGGTGCCCACGTTGGTTCGATCTAAAAAGCCAGCCAAGAATAATAGCGAAAGCTGCGGAAGGGGTCGCAAGTCTAGTTTGAGGAGAAGGTGGGTATCCTATGTGAAAAGGTCAGAGTCCTCTTTGGGCTGGACAAAGAAAATGAATATCATCTGGAACTTAGAATTACAATATATTTCCTTTCCTCGTCACTAAGACTTTCATCAGGGTTGTCAAAAGTCATACCGAATGAGTGACCTTTTTCAATCTCCGATATTCCAGGCGTGTTAACTGGACGATTTTTTACCATGATGTAAGAGATTATTCCTTCGTTTTGGGTTTTGGATAGGTGGGTTTTGATCTTGAAGTATTTGGAACTATTTTGTTCCAGGTGAGCCATACCTTTTATATAATGTTTCTCGGCCGAGATTGAAACCCGCATATTCCCTTAGAGCCAGTTTTTCAATACAATTGTTTCCCCGGGGTTCTCGCAATGCGCCTCTGGGGTGCATTGCAGTGCTTTCGGATACTGCGGATTTGTGGCTTGCGAATTGTTATCCACGGATTGGACAGGATCGGTATTTCTCAGTCTAGTGGTACCCTGGGATTGGCTGAAACACGCGGAGGGACATCGCACCACTTTCAAGAAGATGAAAAGATCCCGATTCATGGGCTAGTGGAGCTCTGCGTATGGATATCGTAAATCGACAGCAACATCGCCCGCCGCTTCGGCAAACTTTTAGTGCAGGTTTTTGGAAGGTGTCTAGATACGAAGGGGAAAGAACATTTTTCACAAACTTCGAATTGAATAATTCTAGGATTTTGTTAACAAGCCGCTCTAGAGCGGAACGTAGCATTCATTAGGCGAAAATGAGGACGCGAAGAAAGCTACTCTTATCTTATCGCCGTTTTTATCTTATCGGGGAGTGATGCCTGATTGATCCTAGTGTGGTCAGGTGATTTGGATGTTTATCCCCTCGGCCAAACTAGGAGGGTCTTGGTTCGATTCTTCCCAAGTCCGATGATTTTATTTCCAAGGCTATATACGGCGGCCGATAGCGTTCATCGGGCAAAAAACAGGCACTGATTGGTTTTTTTCCCGATGATCTTTATCGGCCGGTGTAGCCATTATGTTCCTTCCAAAATGGCTTGTGTTTTCCTGACCCCGCGCTCCTTGCTACCTGCAGGAAGTGCTACGCACAGGGGGACCGGGTATTTTTAGCGGCTCTTTAATTGGATGAGAAGCAGCTCACGCATTCCCCGGTGGCTATCGGCGATTCAATTAATCTTTACGTACACTGCAGCCAATGAGAGGCCTGAGTTGCTCTATTTTCGCCCGTGTCACCAAACAAGCCGCACGACAAACTACAATTTGTATGGGAGGGAACGACCCGATTTGAAGTGAAGTAACCTACCTATATGGCAAATCCAAGGCCGACAAATATCCATGATGACAAAAAATGTCGAAGGGGACGTTATATACTGGTCAATCTCAAGAGTCGAATGTTGGTGCAAGTTAATGGCCATACTTGTCGGCCTCGGGGACTAAAGCAATCGCCGTTTATCCAGGGAATACAACATGGTCTGAAATGACGCCCAAGAGGATTCCTGCGGTCCTTTTTATTAATATCCCTGCATCTTCATTTGTTTTAGCGTGAACAAAAGAGCGATCTGAAGTGCAACAGTGGGTAGTGTGAGGGAGTTTTGGGTTCCTCGCACTCATCGCCAGATCCAATTTTCCACTATATCGATAGGTCCCGAGGGATTCACGTCCGACCAAGCCGTGGCAATATGCGAGCCGTTTATGTCCTAGGGACCCGGATTTACGCGGCCGCGGGTATGTTTCATATCCTCCACAGGCCTTCTCAACTCCGTTCATTATGTGGAGGGCTCAGTTTGGGCATGGAGCCACACTGCCTATGCCGAAGGGAGGGAAGCTCCTTGCCAAGGAGATGTATGCCTTTTTGGAAAGCAAACACCACTCAACGATCTTCTCCTTCAAAAGTTCGAGCAGGCAAGGGTTCCCGAGTAGTAAAGTCTTTGCTTCCTGGTCTTTTTACTGCTTTCGCAGTCTCAGCTGTGGCGATTACTTTAGCTGGGGAGGAGCCACATCTGCTGGCCGAGGCCCCTCTTGAACCTGAAGTTCATGAGGAGGAAGTCATCGCGAAGAAGACAGTTTTCAAGCTAGATGAAATTCGCAAACATGGCCCAGATTCCGATCGGCCATGGATCATGAAAGGAAGCAAGGTGTACGATATCACAGACTGGATTGAATGTCACCCAGGTGGAAAAGTGGTCTTACGGGCAGCTGGATCGGCAGTTGAGCCCTATTGGGACATATTTACCATCCACAAAAAGGAAGATGTATATCAGGTTTTGGAGCAGTATCTTATTGGGCATGTGGACCCGTCCGATCTTGTTGATGGAGAGGTACCCAAGAGCTCGATCGAAGATCCATTTGCAAATGAACCTGCTCGAGACCCTTCCCTGGTCACTTTGACAGATCGACCATGCAATGCCGAGTCACCACTGTCCGAATTAACATCTTTCATCACCAAGACGGCCGTATTTTATGTTCGACACCACTTTTGGGTTCCATTAGTTGGAAAAGATTCATATAGAATGACCATCGATATCGGAGACGGGTCTGATGAAAAGATCTACACGCTTGATGATCTACGGAGCAAGTTCCCACAGCATACCATCACTGCTACCCTGCAATGCTCAGGTAATAGACGTGCGCATATGAACAAAGGCTCTGGACGTGATACGAGTGGCCTTAAATGGGGAGCGGGCGCTATTAGCAATGCAGAGTGGCGTGGTCCTCTTCTTCGTGACGTACTTATGGACGCAGGACTGGATATTGCAAAGCTATCAGAGGATTTACAACATGTTGAATTCTATGGTGAGGACACATACAGTACATCTGTACCACTGGACAAAGTTCTTGATCCACGGCAAGACGTGTTACTTGCATGCGAGATGAATCGAGAAGTTATATCCCCAGATCATGGGTATCCAGTTAGAGTGCTGGTACCCGGGAGCACTGCAGCACGTAGCGTGAAATGGGTCAGCCGTATCTCCATATTGGAGGACGAGAGTCAGTCACAATGGCAGCAGCGAGACTATAAAGGATTTGGACCTAATGAGATGCGTGAAACCGTTGATTGGGACAATGCTCCTTGTATCCAAGACACACCCGTGCAATCGGCAATCACAGGCATCCGACCAGATAAGTGCACTGACGGCTCCGATTCGATAGTATTAGAGGGTTATGCATTTTCGGGGGGAGGGCGCAAAGTCGTCCGCGTTGACATCAGCCTTGATAATGGCCAAACCTGGAGTCAAGCTAAGCTCATGCCAGATATCCCCAAGGGCCACAAGTCATGGAGCTGGTCTTTATGGACATACCAGTGCCTCCGACCTCCCGCTGGAAGCTACGTCGTCGTCAAGGCCGTTGACGAGGCATACAATTCTCAGCCCGATTCCCATGGACCAATTTGGAATTTTCGTGGGGTTTTAGCAAATGCGTGGCATCGTGTCCGGATTGAAAGTATCGGATAACGGTTATATTCACTGATTAGGATTTCTTCCTACGTCCATGTTCAATATCTAATATCCAGCTACAATCACTTCTAAAATTTTCCAAGGCAGCTTGTTGTGAAACATCTTCCTGGTTGTAAAATGGAATCCGAAATACGCTGCCTCATATCTCGCCTCCTAGAACATGATTGCCATGGGGTATTTTCCGACATTTTCCAGGCTATTATGGTAAAAGCTCTTGTCATATAAAGTATTTTTTATTTTATTTTTAATAATATTGCAGTGTTTGATCTGATTGGCTTTGTCTATTTGCCGGACCCCCAGGCTGCCGGATATTTCTCTGCCCCCGCTGCATGCATCGTAAGACTCGAGGTAGACCACTAATCGTAGGAGGCCACAATGAACAGGCGTTTTTAATTTTAAAGTGGTTTAAGTTAAAATAAAATTTGAAAAAAATTTACTATGCCGAACAATTTCCTTTTTCCTTTGATAAACTAGACACGCGTTCCAGTCGACAGACAGAATCAAAAATAACCTTTAAAAGGACAATTCAGCTGTACAGGACGCATTTAACAATTAAAGGCCTTGGTAGACCTAAGGCTGTGGATCTAGGTCCATAGTAGTGGATCTACGCCCGCAGCTTCCAGACCGTAGCATCGAATCAACTGTTTTGGGTCACGGGGCTTAATGCTAAAGTCTTCCCACCAGTCTCTCAACCGCGGACCTGCATCTTCAGATTCGAAGCCCTCTTAAGCCGGGGTCCGCAGATATATTACATGACTAGCCCAAAAGCATCATTGGGTATGTCTCTCCGTAACGGTTGAACTAGGGTGGTATTTCCCTGTATCGCTTCAGGCGCTTCCAAAATCTCAGACAGTCCTCAAGAAGGTGCCTTTGAAATGGCCAAGGACCTTGGGGGGTTGGATGCTACCCCTTGAAATGTTTTGCTTCTTTTGTACTGATAAAGGATCTCAGTGTCATCAGTGCTGGAATGGTACACATCAATGTAGGGGCTGATGAGACTCCATTTGATACTCACGTGGGTTTATTGTGCAATTCCTCTCCCTACTTTGACTCACTATACAGCAATCCCACTGAGCATCCCATTTCATGTGATCGATCCTATTTGCTTTCCAGAAGAGGATCCTGATGTCTTCGTCGAGATCTTAACTTGGATGCACCACGGTGACATTTCTGTCGAAACGCCCTCCCATTCTGATGTCTTCTTTCTGCTAAACCTATAGATGCTTGCTGGAAAGTTTGAGATTCCAAAGCTACAAGACCAAGCAGTGGATCTTTGCAGGATTGAGGTTGATAAAAAGCCTGGTCCAATTTTCGGTGCTTACAAGATTGATTACGTCTACACCCATACCTTGCCTGGATCCCCATTGCGATTGTTTTGGTCGATAATTGGACTCAGAATGCAACCAAAGCTCGCCTTTTTGGCCTCAAGAGACACCGCCACGTTGCTTTCTGAGAGATCTTTGCAGTGCTTTGTGCGAAATGAGGGAAAGTGTAAATCTGGAGGGAAAGATCGACTTTGCTAAACGCTATCATTTAACAACTCACAACCGTGGAGACCTACCCTCTCGACATAGGGAATTTTCTGATCCCGTCCAAAGTGCAACCTCAGATCAACTGAAGAACAGGAAATTTGCACGCCCGTCTCCCCGTCTTCACAAATCTGCCTCTGCATCGCCCTCACCAGCCAATCCAAAAATCTCCATGAAGGAGGAGAATGGCGCAAAGAGTGAGTTAGCAGGTGAAATGGAACACTTGCAAATCCGATAATTGATTTGCACTCGTTGATCTTGAAAAGAAAAACCTTGGGCCGTAGGTCGTATTAAGCGTATCTCGTTCGCCACTTTGGTAAACAGTTCGGTAGCCACGCGAGCTCCAGGTACAGCAAGACTCAGTTTATCTTTAATTTGCCCCTCGTGTTTTTTATTCTACGTACTACACACGGTTGCAAGTTGATCGCGGCAGTTGGATCACCGGGGGCCAAAAGAGCTTTCTCTTGGACTCTGCTGGGCTAAGTATTAGTTAGTCTTTTGCAATATCGAAAACGAGAGGATAATATTGTATTACGGCTTTGAGTGGTGATATTCCTTGGCTTTTATCATAATGATAAAGCTAAGATGGCGAGAGGCGAACAGCCTGAGATTGGCGAATTCATTCAGGAATTGAAGGTGAAAAACTATTTTTATCTGGACCCTGAAAGGTTTTTGGCCCCAAGGTACGAATGCGCAATGCGAAGTGTGGAAAATAAGAGGAAAATCACTTGTCTCAAGTGTGGCAGCAGAAATATGGAGACATGCAGGGGTTATCGAGGAAATCCAGTTCTCGACAAATTTCTGCTACCAATTGTTGCAGAGAAAGTTTTTGTCACGAAGGAATACATTTCTTGTGTGGCAGTCGCGATGATCAACATGTGTTGGCTCTCTACCGACACCTGGAGCGTGGCGAATGACGCTTCCCGTCAGCCCCGCCAGAGTTAAACGATTTACGCACCCTGCCTAGCTGCGTAGGTAATGGATCCGATGAAACAACGCCAAGAACCTGAATTATAGTTGCTTACCCAAACAGGAAATCGGTTTAAGCATCTAATCTGGAACATGGGGTATCCGAAGCCTCGGGGCTCTGTTCTCATACGCCAGCGCTTGCCAAGCATGCGTCCTGCAGGGACAACCAAGGGGGTGGCAGACGCGTTAAGTTCCCTGAAAGAGATGGGGCGAGTGATGGACACAGTTTCGAGCCCTGACATGAAACGGATGTTGATATAAGACTCCATACGGACCTGGATCATGAGAAGTAATCCAACTACCTTTATATTCCTCAACAAAAAGACCCCCTTGCTGAGGATACCCATAGAAAATCATGGGACTCCACGGAAGTAACCTATACAACTACTATGTGCCTAGCCTACCGGCGGCCATTGTCTTTGCCGCATTATTTGTCGTTCTCACGGCACTTCACACATGGAAAATAATTTCCACCCGTCAATGGTTCGGTATCGCGATCTTTGTTGGAGGATTATGTATGTTTTCTCATTATGCGCCCACCTCAAATCCCAGGGTGAAGATACATAATACAAGATCACTCCACTGACAATTTTCATTGAACAAACAGTTGAAATTATAGCCCTCGTAACACGAGCCTATACACACAGCAATACTGGCCAACTGGTGCCTTATATCATCCAATATGTTCTGGTTCTTTTGGCACCAATTCTTTTCACTGCTTCGGTCTACATGTTCCTTGGTCGTGTGATCCGTGTTTCCGGACAAGCCCAGCTCTCCCTCATCCGCATCAACTGGATCACAAAGATCTTTGTGGTTGGCGACATTCTCTGCTTCTTGGTCCAAGCCTTCGGTGGTGTCAGCCTCGCCAATCTCGCCAACTCTAACGATAGCGATGTCGGAACGAAAACAAACCGGGCCAAGGATGTCATCCTTGCTGGTCTTGCGCTGCAAGTCATCTTCTTCCTGATATTTTCACTGTGCGCAGTCGTCTTCCACGTCCGAGTCTCCAAGCCCGGGATCCGCGAATCTATCGACCCATCACTCCGTCTTAACACATTGCTTGTATCCATCTATATCACTGCTTTCCTCATCACTGGACGTAACATCTATCGACTTGTTGAGTACAAGAGTGGTACAGGAGGCTACTTGCAAGAGCATGAATGGCCGACATATGGATTGGACGTTGGGTTTATGACCATTTTCATGATCATCACCTTCTTTTGGTACTATGCCGATACCAAGGCTCGCCTGGCTGGAAAGTACGGTTGCCTCAATCCGGAGGAGAAGCTGTGGTCAGACAGCTTCCAGAATGAATTCCCTCTTGATCAAGGCTATGGAAATACCCGCAAAGAGGCTGCTGAGAACAACTTCGATCCCCGTCGACCTTGGGCCCGGGTTTGATCTTTCATCGACTTTTGCATATAGACAGCAGATCAGGTTATCTCGCATTAGGGTTTATATATTTACGGTTTCTTTTGTTTGGTCGTTTCTTGTTTTTTTTTCGTGCGCTGCGTTCAAAATAGATATATGCTTCGGGTGTAAATCTTTATACGGTGTTCAATATCCATTATTATGCAAGGAATTTAACTCAATTATCACATTTTATTCGCCTCGGACTATACTTATATGAATAGCCAAATTTCCCAGAATTTCCTTTCAAAAAAATACGATTCACTGTGCATTCGACTCACTGCCTACCAATTTAGATTCCTTGCCTGCGACTGCCATTGCCTGCAAGTTGTTGAGTGGTTATATCTCTATCGTATAGCCATACGGTTGAAAAAAATATCACATGCAAGAATAAGACTAGACATGTAACCAAAAAATGTCGAATGACCTTGTAGCTCTTTTACATCATGAACACAAAATGAACGATTTAGAAGAGGACAGTTCAGGCTAGAAGTTGCAACACCTTGGAGGCCGACTCTAATAAAAAGTGGAGCCACGGCACCAAGCTGCAACGTCATTGCGAACCCCCATTAGACCTAGTTGGGAAGCAAATCTCTCATTGGCTACTTCTGAGTGATACTATTTATAGCCCTCGGCGGTAAGGGACATAGTGAATCTTGTGCTAACCAAATGAGGTACCTAATCTCTCATTGGTCGACAGCAAACTATAGTGCTCGAAGATCAAATTTCACGGGGTCATATTTTCATATTGTACGGACCGAAATGCATGCATCCTCACCATCAATGCAGAACTGAACACAAAGGAAATATAAATACTAGCCCTTTCTTCCCATTCTCGACAACTAAAAATCATCCTTTGAAGTGCAATCAATCTTGTCAGTAGTATACATGATCTCATATTCATCCTCAATTGACAATATGGCCTCCACGACATATGCCGATTTCAACGAAACGACCGAAGGCATTGACGTCGCCAAATCTTTTTCCGACAGAATATCTGGAAAAACAATTCTTGTCACTGGTGTCAACCTTGGTGGAGTCGGTTTTTCAACAGCACAGGCGTTTGTAAGTTAGACTAGCTTCATGCTAAAAACGAATTAAATCTAATAATATGCAGGCCTCTCAATTGCCAGCCCACCTTATCATCGCTGGTCGGAACCCATCAAAGGTTGAGGAGTGTCTGAAAGCCCTTCGAGCAGAGTTTCCCGGTGTGGAATGCCGTGGTTTAGAAATCGATCTATCAACTCAGCAATCCGTACGCAGTGCAGCGGAACGCGTCATGACTTGGGAAGATATCCCTGCTGTCGACATTGTTGTCAACAATGCTGGTGTCATGGGTATCCAAGAACGAACCTTGTCTCAGGATGGTATCGAAATGCATTTCGCCACGAACCATATCGGCCACTGGCTTTTTACATGTCTTATCATGCCGAAGCTGATCAAATCCGCTGAGAGCCGATCGGAAGGAATAGCACGAGTCGTGAACGTGACATCTGCCTCTCCTACGGTATCAGGGATGCGCTGGAGTGACTTGAATTTTGATGCCACGAACAGGACTCTCCCCGAGGATGAGCAGCCGCAATATGAGTGGTTCAAGGCTTGGGGATATAATGATTTGGAGAATCAATCTTACAACCCTCTCGATGGCTACAACCGTAGTAAGGTGGCGAATCTTCTATCGGCAATTTGTATGAATCAACGCCTCTTCGAGAAGCACGGTGTCCTCTCCATAGCGGTACACCCAGGGCTCATTGAAACTGAGCTGGGTCGCAACTTTCCCTCCAGTACGCTGGAGGCCATCCAAGTCCTGAAAA
Source organism: Penicillium angulare (assembly GCF_028827245.1). Lineage (NCBI taxonomy): Eukaryota > Fungi > Ascomycota > Eurotiomycetes > Eurotiales > Aspergillaceae > Penicillium > Penicillium angulare. Next base: position 1,175,414 of record NW_026623170.1, on the reverse strand, counting down.
GGCAGGGGTTCTTCAATTACAAAACGTTGGGCGCGGGGGCCTCAACCAGCGTGGTTGCTGCACTAGACCCAGCATTGGCAAAGGGCGTGGGGTCTAGTAGGGGCGGCTGTATGAATTGGGGGTCTTATCTGATGGACTGTCAGATTAGCGACAAAGCCTCGCCACTCGCAGTGTCCAGCGATGGAGCTGAGAGACTTTGGAAGCTATCCGAAGAGCTAGTTGGTCAGGTCTTTATTTGGTAAATGCAGTCAGTGTACCAGAGCTTTGGAGACATGTTTCGAAATAGAGTTCAAGTATAATCCATTACTTATTCGGCGTTCCGAGCCATCCTCCAAAGCTCATACCCATGTTGGTCGTGCAGATCATGAACCCAAGGAAACATGCATAAGATACTTTGGGCTTGATCCCAGGTATTTATAAATTGCTGGCTGATCGTTTCCCGTATTCTCTGAACGGCCCAGTCCCCATCTTTGTCATTGGCAACCCAGATCCCAGCAATCATGATAAACCAGAAATATAAAGGTCCATGGTTTTCATAAGCCAGAAACTCTGAAGACTCTTGTAGACAAAGCGATAGCAATCTGTGGTTGATGATTTTGTGATGGTTGAATTGCAAAAACGTCGACATCATGAATGCGATAAGTCCCAAATGATACGTGGAGGACACACCATGGCTCTTTCTAGACTCCATAAGTGGGCGAAACTTCAATAGTCGGTAACATATTGAAATCAAGACTTCTTCGAATTCCAAAAAGTCAAGCGTAGGACCCGTCTGAGCCCCACTATTCAGCATCTCGCAGAATCCCATCACATCGGAGAATATAGTTTGCAAATTTGTGTCAATTTGATCATCATGATACTCCTGGTTCGAGCTTGGGACTATAAAATGACGTAATGGCGACCGTTTCTGGAGTAGGGTTTTAGGCATACATTACCGAAAGAACATAGTAGGCTTCCCAAGCTGCAGAGAGAGCATTATATCTGTTCTAGAATATATGGGGTTAATCAGTAAACCCCAGGGAATGGATTGGGGTCCATTTACTTGCAAACTTGCAGGGCGAGAGACACATTTCCTCCAAGGGAGCAGACTCCTCCTCGGAGTTCCACCATCCTTTGAAGCCCCTGAGCATGAATTTCTGCATTTTCAAGCTGGTTTCCGAGTTGTTCCTGGCTAATAAGTGCTAGAACCATTCCTATCGAAGAATCAGCAATAGCATTCGGGCTTTGCAGTCTCATCTTAACTTGACTGAGTGCTTGAGACATGTGATATAATGCTTTTTCCGAAGTGTTCCTGTCACATGAAAATATGGCGTTACAAGCTTGCATTACCCCCAAATTGCAATGATAGCCTAGTACTCATGGTGTTAGTCGACCTTGGAATGCTTAAACCTTCCAAACTTTCCATGTGAAGTATACAAGCGGGATTTAAGGTTTTCACACTCACTGGCATTGTCCACAAATAGCATTCGAAGATATATGGACTGGATATCATCTAGTGAAAGCCCGAGCTGAAGAGGTAATAAACGTCTCATTGTAAAATTGAAATCTGGAGAATTTTGAGTTAGAATATATACATATCACTCGGGAGCGTTATATCATACACTTATCAATAATTTTCACGGACCATGGAGTAATCTCCATCCCTGGGAACAATATGGTGAGGCATGGGTGTTCAAACGCACTGCCACGTAGGCACCAAGGTTTGGGGTTCTTATCCAGGGAAGGTTCTCCTCTATCAGACCGCGTCGCAGCAGTTAATGAGTATGAAATCTGAACAGAATCTGCCTGTTTCCCGGACCGTGATCCTCGTTGTATTGTCTTGCCGATATTCTTACCCTTCATCACATGGCGGCGCATCAGTCTTTTGGATTCCCTGCTGGGTTGGTAGCCATCGATGAAGTGAAAGGAGTCTCCCATGGTGGCATTTGGCGTTATTGGGTTTCCGAATAATAGAAATTTTGTGCTTGTCAGAGCAGAAAATGATCCATCACGTGTGTGTGTGTGGAAGGGAGCAAGCCTTGGACAGATGAAGGTGGGGTCCACGGTGATAACGGAGATAAGGTGGCCCAAGTATCTGAACCGCGTATGACGAGTTTGGAAATCATCAGCCAAACTGTACTAATTTACTTGAGAAGCCATATTATATGATTGGCGAACAATTGAAACTTCTCCTCTCCTAATTTTGGTTGGAGAAATGAAAATTATCAGGATTACAACGTTCGAACAACCCTAATCTCAGTTTTGATCGCAAGTGGAACTTCGGCCAAGGGAACTAATAGCAACAACATGAAGGAAGGATAAAAATATTTACCATATTCATCAGAGTCTATTCACTTCACCCTATCTTCTCTCAAGATTGAGTAGTCAGATCACTTATATCGTCAAAGATAGTACAATCGTCATCACTCTGGCACATAGTTGTTCGACCCAAGTTCTTATCCACCGGCCCAGTCGGCCCACTTGTGTAGCGACATTCAGTAGAGAGACAGTACTGGCCAGTCTCAATATCATCAAGGAACCCATCAGGATACTGCTCATCCCCCCATGCACCTAGCCAATTCAACCAGCTAGCTGTTTCATCTGCCTCTTCGCTACCACCGGTACCCGCTCCAGATACGACGGAGAATTCGCTCGTCTCCGTATCATACAAATAGCCTCGATAATTGAGTGTCATGTCCCAAAGATAACCGGCATCGGTAGTGTCAGAAATGATACCGAGCGCAATAGTGTAGTCCTGGGTCCCTGCTGTGACGTAGTTGGCATGTCCACCATATGCGACGTAAGTGATCGGGCGGTCGCCGTTGAAGTCAACTACGTCCCAGTAATAGGCTGATCCAGCACTGTGCTCTGAGCAGTAGATTGCATACGGTTCTTCATTGACAAAGCGGATCTAGGAGGTCGGTTGTCACGTTAGGGTTCAGCTTCATGGATATAAAAATTCAGACGATCAAGTCCTTACCATAACGTGTTCCCAATCACCGACGTGGTCGTCAAAATTAATATCCAGTACCCTATCAAAACCCAAATCAGCAAATAGAATATCTTATTAGAGTTAGTCTGCCTAAGCCCTGCTGACACTTACTTGCCACCATAATTGTATGAATAAAAGTGGAAGTAAAACACATCAGTAGTTGTACTGTTCTTTTCCACAGCGATAATGGTTCCTGGGGCTGCACTGAGGCCACTGCTATCTGGGGTACCGTAATCCGACGAGAGCCAAGCTGGTGTTCCGTCCAAGGGGTCCAGTATGGGTCCATCAGTGGCAGTTAGATAAACATCAGATGATAGGCTGTCAAGTGTCTCAAGAGTGACGGAACCGTTGCCCCCACTGGCCGTAAAGTTCACCTCGGGCTCGACATTCTCCAGGTGAATAGCGATATCTGATGGGAACCATTTTTCTCCGCTGTATAGGTATGTTAAAGGCGCATATGTTATGGCGTATGCAGGAAGTCCGTCACGCTTGTGCAGTCTTGAGCCTTCCTTCTTCAGTGGCGTGGAGGCCGCGAGACTAGCGAACGCCAAGAAGGCGAAACTTGACCGAATAAGGTACATAGCGTTGGCTTTGGCTAATGCACACGAATTCAAAGTCAGAAACTGTAGGTTGTGTAGGTCACGGTAATTCAGACCTTTTTTGCGCTAAGAAATCAGGACGGACGATGACAGTCCATACTTATATCTTGCCTCCGTTCCTGAAAATCCTGTGAAACGACTGCATGATCTTGCAACATGCCAGAGAAACCCCCCAATGAGGATTCATTTCCGAGCCAAGCGCCCAGCCATAATCATTAGCTTGAATCAGAGCACACACGGTTTGCCGTCAGGGAGACATGAGTGTTGAAACCTGATGGCACAAAGCGGGGAAAGAGGATTCCATCGAGCGAGAATCATGATTATGGCCCTTTGCTCCCAAGAATGGTTGCATCTGATCGGATCTAGAATCCAATGGGATTGGGTGGTATAACATCGTGGGGTATCGTATCCTGAAGCTAAGGAGTGCTAAGCATGACTAGCGCTCATGTGAAGAGTCGATAGGTCAGCACGGATGCACGATCATGCACGTCCACGCATCCAGCTTTATCAGCAGGAACAGGAATGTGACCCGACGCGGAGGATCAACCCGGAATGGATACTGCATATCATTTTACAGGGTGTCTATCACTTTGATCAAGCTCTTGATAGCCAACGTCACTTTCTTCTCAAATTGCACTATTCATATATTTCAACGCGCATGGTGGGGGCTACCCTGATCGAAGCTCACACAAATCTTGCCCTCAAATATTTGAACAGTGAAGCCTTTAAATATGAGAATATGAAATTCACAGTATTCAATTTGTCCTAGTATGTCTATGATACATACTATGATACTACTAGTATTTTGGGATTTCTTAACGAAGAGCTGCCTACTAGTAGTCAGTTGATCACAGCCCGTATAAGGGTTACCCATTCATGCGCACTTTGCCAAAAGATATACACAATGAACGTGAGCAAACTTCAATCTATTTTCCTTTTGTCGGGGAAGCAGATGTAACGAGTCTTAACTATGAATACATTTGCGGTAACGATAACCTGTCTGTAATTTGAGAAAAGAGGCAGTAAACCATACGAAGAATAAAGGAAGCCAAAAGGAATAGAGCCCTCCGAAACGAGGCCTTACTCGAACCCTGCAGCGTTTGTATTCCGTTCCCAATCTACCCGTCCCGCTTGGCGATCTCTCTAACAAAAGGTTAAAGGTGGTGGTGGTGCTTACGGCGGTGTTTTGACGACCCCGAGCTAGAGCTGGAGCTCGAACTTGAACTGGAGCTCGAGCTGCTTGAATCACGACGCTTGTGGTGTTTGTGGCGCTTTTCCTTCTTGTCTTTCTTGTTCTTCTTATGATCCTTGCTATTGTTGTGGCAAGAAAAGTCAGCTTTGAACGGGCATTCATGGGCCGACAATGGGATCAATGGACTGACATTTCATGTGTGGCCATGTTCATTCCAACTGCGCCTAAGACGGCACCACCTGCAGTTCCGAGAAATCCACCGCCCATTTTGTGACCAGCGAATCCTCCCGCAGCGCCTCCCGCAAGTGTTGATCCTAAGCCTCTGTCGCCCTGCGGGTCTACAGGTCCAGGTCCAGGTCCATAGCCAGCTTGCGCGGAATGCGGTGCACCAGTTCCATAGTACGAAGAGCTCTCACCCGGAGGTTGAGATTGTTGCTGGCTGGCACCTTGGGGTGGGTATCCATAACCTGCAGGGCCGGGCGGCTGACCTCCTTGCTGATTGTACGGTGGTGGGTAGGACTGTTGATTGTTTGGCGAAGGGCCAGATCCGTATTGGGGATAATTGTTTGGTGGTGGTGCCTATAAGTCGAAGGATCTCGAGTTAGCCATGGTCTCTTTATCACGCACTCTTCGTGAATAATCTTAATCACCCCAGATTCGTAGTAGCCGGTCGGCGGCTGATTGTGCTGGTTCGGCTGGTTGGGGTAATAACCCGAGCCTTGCTGGCCGTACGCATTGCCTTGGTGATTCGGTGGGCCTGTGTAATTCGACATCTCTTCGTTTTCTGTCGCGTTGACAATTTCCAAGGAAGAGAGCCAATATGAAGGAAGATAAGCTGACAGCTAATTCAGGAAAAGGCGGGGTTTATCATTCTCCGTGATGCAATATCCTAATCTCATCCCGCAGGCCCAAGCGTAAACTTAAAGGGAAAGAACGAGACACTCGTTGGGGGCTAAAGATCGACAGAGGTGGCTGAGCTTAGTGTTAGTGGATCCAGAATAGACAGAGTCGAGATATGAAACTGATCATCCTGTACCCAAGCGACCGGTGAGAAGTTGAACATACAGGTTCTTCTAGGTCGGTCACCTTACCACAACTGAACAATGGAATTGATTGCAAATTTCATAAATAAAAAGTATTCAAATGAACAAGATCTAAGTGGTCTGTCCAATCAAGTTGTGTGCACTCTAAATGTGGACCCCCGAGTGGGTATCAAAGGGCCAAGGGGTATCCAGCACAATATACAGAAATTATTCTAGCAGAAGTCGAACAGATGAACCCTCCACATTGTACTAGTACTACTTTAAGTAGACCATCAATTTTGGTGCTCTTTCACTGCCTTGTAAACCACAACAGTCGTTCCATCCGCAAGTTGTTCATGTACTGGAACTAGATCGTATCCTCCGATCCACGGCAGAACCTTTCGCCAAACAGCCCAGTATACGACCCCCAGAACTAAAACGACAATTCCGATAACAGACGCGAGCCAGTAAGGAAGCGAGGTATCACCCTTTCCTCCTGGAGGTCGAACAAACGGAGCAACAAGCTGGAAAGCCTGCCCAACCAAAAAGAAGAAGGCGACTGGCCACCAGACCTTGAACGGCCGGTTGACATTTGGCGAGGTCCATCGAAGGTAAAACAGACCTACAACGACCAAGAAATTGATCACACTTGAGGGATAGCCCTCCAAATCCACAATAAAATCATACGCATCTCCAAAGGGGATTGCAATGATAACGATGAATGAGGGTATGAAATGCAACAGAAGTCCTGCTGAGGGAGACCCAAATGGCCAATTGGTTGCCCAGAATTTGGGAAGCGGAATCACACCTTCTTTCGCCAGTTCCTGGTTCACTCGAGCTTGAGCAAAGGTAATGGTCAACACGTTTCCGAACGCCGAGATAGCCACCATTGCACTACGTTTGATTAGGGTTAGCATTCGTACCTACAACACACGGGGTCTGGAATCTCTCACCTCAAAGCGCGCTCGGCTGTCTCACCAAAGACCTTATTCATAAATAATGATGCGACAGTGACTCCACTATTGGCAACTTCTTCAGGTGTAGCCGCAGCGTAATAAGCCACGTTGGCGAGAATATAGCAAACTCCGACGATAGAGAATCCAATTGGTGCAGCCACTTTGATGGTTCGAACCGGGTCGCGAATTTCATTCATAACATATGCGGCGTTGGACCAGCTGCAGTGATAGATTTGATATTAGCCAGCGCATTCACAAATGCTCGCTTGAGAATGAGATCAACTTACCCGGCAAATGAGTTTAATACTTTAAACAGCGCGATCGCGTAAGGATTGCTCGATGTTGCCGACCCCTCAAAGGAATTGTGGAAACTTGCATATGGGTCAGGAATACTAGACACCCGTCCACTAAGTACCACCCATCCAGTGACAACGATGAAAAGTAGAAGAATGATCTTGTAAACTCCAAGCACGTTCATACCACGAACACCCCAATTAGGGAGAAAAGTGTGCAATAGCGTAATGAACACAATCACTGAAATTGCGACGCCACGCTCTTCCCATTCCGATGCCTCTTTGCCAGCTGCGACCCAGATATAAGAAGCAAAGACCACGCATCCCGAAGCAGTAAATCCCAAAGCCACAGCTTGAATCGCGAACACAACCGTGATCAAAAGTTTTGGCTGACGATATACAGCTTCCAAGTACACCTTTTCTCCACCACTTCGAGGTATCATACAGCCCATCTCCAGCCAGACACAGAGACCAGCACCGGCGAGAAAAAAGCCCAATGTCCACAGAAGTAAAGATGCACCCACACTTCCAGCGCTGCTAGTGACCGAAGATGGCGTCGAAAAAATACCAGTTCCGATCATGCGCCCCACACTATCATCATTGTCAAATTCCGCATGTCAAAACGATACATCAAACGGGGTGGCGGGCGTTACATTAAAAAGGTGGTTGAAAAGGTTCCCAAATGCCGTCCCATTCCTCCCCGGGTATATTCCTCGAAGTTCAGCTCCCCCGCTTTAGCTGTTGACTCGCCATCGTGATCTGCCACATCGCTTCCTGACTTCGCGTGCTCCTGGTCGATCACGGACGCAGTCTTCTCCCCCGTTTCTGTCGGTTCGACATTTGACATCTTGTATGTGATGATGTGCAGGGCGTGGTAAAAAAAAAATCAAATCAAAGAATCAAAGAATCGAAATAAAAACAAAACATCAGGCCGAAGGGGTAGAAGGGGATGACAGGGGTTGCTTATATATGAGATATTCTTAGAAAGATGAAAAAAAAAAAGGATTTCAAGTTCAGAGGGCGAAAAAGGAATCCTCCCACAACTTTGATATATGGATAAGCGTAATATTAACAATTTTTTGGAGTATTTTGTTGTTATCAGAGCCATAATTGCGTGATTGGTTGCTAATGATTGGCTCAGGAGTTGTACAGATGCCACAGGGCGATCGGTCGCTGACCCCCAAACCTCAACCAATTTAAGTGGCCGATGGCGATATCTCTGTCCTGTCAAGCTGCAGTGCTTTGCAGAAAATAAACATTAGTGCGTGACACTAAATTGGAGCATACTATACTTACCATTCTAGTCCTTTTTCTCTCTCTCATCCGACGTCATGGTGTCAACATGAGTGGGTTTCCCGTCACGCCCGAGAAATCTGCATGTTGGCCGAAGGTTAACTTCGGATATAATGACCAAGTGCAACATTTTGAATGGTTCTTTTTTTTTTTTTTTTTTTTTTTTTTTGCGTGCTACTCGGGCGTGAATCCGACACATGTGCAGGCATACGTACATGTGGACCTAATCCTGTGAATATGGCGAGATAAGGGGGTTTATCTTCTCTGTCTGGATTAGCTTCAGAATCAAAACATGCCGGGTCCTGCCACGGGCATCTCCTGGTGCGATTTTGGTTTTCTTCTCTTCTTCATCAATCCACCTGACCACCTGGATATCTTGAAGGCCGTTCTGCTAAGTAACTAGTGTGGATTATACCATTTGACTTCAGGTGCCTCTTGTCTCCCTTCGTGTGGGCTTTTATTTCATCGTAACAGATTCCTGTAGAGAGTGTCCATTTTCTCTCGAATGTCAGGTATTATCCAACGGGTTAAAATATCAGCAAAAGAAAGATCTAAGTTTCATTTTGGGTGGGAAAGAGGGAGATATAATGAGCACAAGATCTCTTTGAAGCGGCTGAACACGATTTTACCCCGAATTTTATCCGACCGTCATCATTCTTAGCGTATTCATCGCTGGAGCTGCAGTTCCACCACCTGGACATGATATGATGTACCAGGCTGCAATATGTTAGACGGAGATACTTTGATTACTCCGGTCGATCGCGAGCTTAATTTACGATGACGAAACGGGCGGGAAGATGCACTGAAACGGCCCCTGACAACGTTTTCGGAGTCAGCAAACCATGCCTCGAATAACTCGAGCCTCGCTCCTTTCCAGAACATTTTATTGTTGCCTACGGTCATGGTGGGTCTTGCATCGCTCACTGAAACTTGGATGATCTGAACCTTGGAAATCCCTCTTCAAGAGCCTCGGGCACTAACTGCATAGGCCGAGAGAAGGCGTGAGGGCCACCAGAATTAAGCCTTTACCCAGGACTCCGTCGGTGTGGACTCTGTGGAGATGTATCAGGGTCCAAGCATCAATTTCGTGCCTTTCCGACCGCCACAATCGACATTGTCACCTTCCTAGTTGCCCTTGGCGAGGTTACAATCTCCCTCAACCCCGCTTGGCAACGCCCAATCGTTCCCTCGGGCGGATTGAACTGCGGAGCAGATCGACAACCATGGTGATGATGATCTTTTTTTCAAGCAGCCTTAGTCTCCATGAGCAGGACCCATATAAAATGGGGAACCGCCACCTTTTATTCCTTTCACTGGCGAACATCAATTTGAAGGTTAACTCCCATCATGTTGTTCCTTCCATTCATCGCGGCAAGCTTGCTTACGACCACGGCAGTTGGGCTGCAAAACCCTCACCGTCGAGCTCCCGTAAAAACACCTGCGCACACTCAGCACAAGAGACACATTGAATCCAGTTCTTCAGAATTCAAGTATCTAAATCACCAGACTGAGAAATTCTTGGTCAATGGCACCCACTTTCCCCAAGTCCCATTCGGTAAGTTGTAAAGCATTAGCCAGTCGATGTTAATAGCCTGTGTTTGGTTGCATACAGTACTAACATCAACTGTCATTTGTACAGACATTGGAGAGAGTTATTCAGGACTCCTTTCCAACACCCCGCATGGCAACTCAAGCTTATTCTTCTGGTTCTTTCCATCTGACAACCCCGCAGCTGATCGTGAGGTAAGTAACCATAAGCCCATGGTGCCTAATAATTTCGTGCAAGAGCCTAATTCGCCATTCTAGATCACCATTTGGCTAAATGGAGGCCCCGGGTGCTCGGTAAGTTAATGTCTGATAATTTTCTTTTTTCGTGAGGAAGGGATCCCACGATTGTTTTCTGCTGTGCTTCAGTCTAACTTTCCTTTGCATTCATAAAGTCGCTAGACGGTTTGTTACAAGAGAACGGGCCCTTTTTATGGCAATCTGGAACATACGCCCCGGTCCGGAATCCTTACTCCTGGACGAACTTGACCAACTTGGTTTATATCGATCAGCCCGCTGGTACTGGGTTTTCACCGGGGCCCGCTACCGTGCAGGATGAGATCGACGTCTCCAATCAATTCAACGATTTCTGGAAGAGGTTCATTAAAACCTTTAGCATGCAAGGTTATCGCATCTATATAACCGGAGAGAGCTATGCGGGTCAATATATCCCATACCTCGCAGCTGGCATGTTGGATCAAAACGACACTCAAAACTTCAATCTCAAGGGAATTCAAATCAACGATCCATCCATTAACGAAGATGAAGTCATGATCTACGGTAAGTTCTATATTTACTTACTTGACCTCATGATAGATCGTATATACTAATACTCGTGGATTTCGATAGCCCCTGCAGTTGCCGCATTGAATTACTTCGATCGTGTCTTTGGTCTGAATGATACCTTCATGACCGAAATCAACGAGAAAGCCGACAAATGCGGATACAGCAAGTTCCTTGACGCCGCTTTGACTTTCCCACCACCAAAAGATTTCCCGGTTGCTCCAAGCCCCTACGAGGATGGTTGCGATGTGTGGGATCAGATTGTGAAGGCAGCAACCTACGTGAACCCGTGTTTCAACATGTACCATTTGACGGACTTTTGTCCTTTCCTATGGGATGAGATGGGGTTCCCCTCGCTAGCCGGTGGTCCAAACAACTATTTCAACGAGACAGCGGTGCAGAAGGCACTACATGTCCCTCCTACTAACTACGCTGTTTGTGATAATGGAATCTTTCCAAATGGGGACGGGTCCCTTCCCAGTGCTCTAGGTCCACTTCCTAGCGTGATTGAGCGGACAAACAACGTGATTTTGGGTCATGGGTGGTTTGACTATCTACTGTTCATGAATGGTAGTTTGGCGACTATTCAAAACATGGTGAGATATACATAATTTCTTAATAACCTCTCTTGTGGCTTCCTCGACTGACTGAATTAGACATGGAACGGGAAGCAAGGATTCCAAAAGGCCCCGACCGAGCCTCTTTTTGTTCCTTACACAGATGCATTGGATTCAATTGCCAATGGTAACGGAGAGTCGCCATACACTGCCGATGCAGGCGGTGGTATCCTGGGAACGGCACACACAGAGCGTGGTCTCACATTCTCGACGGTTTATGGCTCTGGGCATGAAATTCCTCAATATGTTCCAGGTGCTGCCTATCGCCAACTCGAATTTCTGCTGGGTCGCATCAAGAGTTTACAGCAGAAAGGATCCTACACAGCTTAGTTGGATACTTCCATCAACTAGTTTCAAGAACTAGCTACCCATAAGATACAACAGATGGCATTTTCAGTCACTAAGTGCACCAATAGTTGGAGTGTGCCATGAGTCAAATGAATCAAGCCCCAACAGACCGTGAAGTCCAGATCCATAATCTTCCCTGTAGAAATGATTAACAGATGTGGATACCTTTCTTCATAATAGTATGCAAATATCGTCGCCAGGCTGGCTGAAAGCGAAGAGCTAATTCTGGACCTAGCAAGTCTCTGCGAACCACCACAATATCGTCATTAGGTTCATAGTCATATACCATAAAGTATAGAAGTGCCCCGACCGTAAATTGCCCCGTTCTAGCTGAGCACAGACCGTATCTTCCTTTCAATGGCCCCGCAATTATCGGTTTTGCCCGTGGAGGCAATGTAAGTTCAAGCAGTTTTCCAATACTTGTAGCACGACCAAAGTCAGTCAGCTTCACATTGAAGTTCGCGTCTAGAAGGCAGTTGCTTGCATACAGGTCATTGTGACAGAATACTATTACCTCCGCATATTCAAGAGCAGCCGTAATTTGTTGTATCCATCGAGCAATAAGAGCAGGATCCTCGTATTCCTAAACCCGGATAAAGCGCCCATGGAAACCATTCATTGTTGTATCTCGCTCCTGACGTGAATAGAAGCCAGGGGCGATTTATTTATGCGTGCAATATGATAGAAAGGGATGGCCTGGCAGTTTAGCCTATCTCATATATCTGACCGTTCTCCGCGCGAGGACTAGTATAAATGAGAAATTGACGAATATAGGCGGTGGAATAGACCACCAGAGCTATCAGTAATAATACGGTATGGGCCAGACATTGCACGTCCGCTTAACGCAATCGATTTTCAGGTAAACAATATTGAAGCCAACCAACTTAGGGGCCAGCTGCAAGATTAATTGATCAACATGTGTATTCTAGCCCATGAGAAATGGAAGATCTCAAAACATCTCCCTCTCCTCGTTGAGGACACACTCAATTATTGACTCCATACCAGGGTGAGCATTCCAAATTCCATTCACTCTCAATCCAACACTAGCAAGGAGATCCTCCCACTGCTTTTTTGACCTCTCAACGCCCGCTCCGATAGACATCATTTGAATGTCCATCGCAGCCTGCATGCGAGGGACATTCGTATCCGGAAGAACAAAGTCGACAATTATGACTCTGGAATAGCTTCCCATCGCCGAGACCGTGTTTAGTAAAATCTTCTTACAGATCCGGTCTGGCCAATCGTGAAAGATTGCTCGAAAATAATACGCTCGTGCATCTTCGTTCTTGGGTCAGCATCCATGCATCCATTCAGCTTCGGCATGACTTACTTTTGATGGGCTGCGGATCCAAGAAACTGTAGCCCATGGTTTTTATTCCAGGTCTATCGACGTTGGAAACAATTCTCGGTAGATCTTGAAGCACAAGTTGTCCACAGATATCTGATTTTCTGTTAGATAATGCTTGCAAGTCGTGACCCTGATTCCCACCGATATCAACTAGGAATATAGCATCAGGGTGAAGATCAGCCCCCTCTGACAATCTGTCCATGGGATAAACATCGAACCAATTGGGCCTTCCCTCTCGACGACTTGACATGTAAGAGTTGAAAAGAGACTGATGCTTTTTATTCTCTGCAAGCCATTCGAATTGACTCTTTCCCACCGCCCATTGCATGGGAGATGTTGAATAATCCTCGGGGTTTGTATACTTGTGTTGACGAAGGTATTCGGGGAGCTTTGAAAGAGCAGGAAGAGTAAGATCGTATCTTTTTTTTTGTCAGTCCGAGATTCAGGATCCAGTCCTTGAAACATGTGTTACTAACAAACATGGGACTCCATCACGACCAATTGGTTTCGTCATTGAAATAGTCTTGTCGGTTGTTCGATATACTTCGGTCTCCGAGGACTCGCACAAGCCCAGAGAGCACATCACTCGCATAAGACGAACTTCAACTCGTTAGCAATATTTCCTTCGAGGAATGACCTCTAACATCAGACTACTCACTCACGAGCCCCCGCTCGGCACCTGTGTGAAGCGCTAGATCCGACGCTGACAGGCCCTCCTTTTGGGGAGAATTCACAAGAAGGGGAAAGATACCAAGGTCGACCACGGTTCGTAAAGCTGCGTTTTCTGGTGGCTTGAGCAAATTATCAGCCTCATTCTTATACACAACACCCAACTTGGCGAATTTCTTTCAAACTTACTTGATAAATCAAACGAAGAATGGTCTCTGTTGGTGTCTCAACCGCAAGTTTCAACTCATCAATTAGCTGGAGAAGGCGCACATGATCATGACCTTGGTTTGATGAGCCTTCCGCGGCCTCCGCCTTGATCTGATCTGCTAAAGACAAAATTGAAGCAGTGGACATGATGATATATGCGACAATCACAGCCAGAGGAACTTGGAAGAAGAAAAGGGTAAATTGTAGTGAGTGGCTTCTAAATTGAGAAGGGAAACCCCCCACATATTTATACCTGCTACCAACCCCTCAACCACTGTGGCTTTTCATTTGAACCTGCCAGTGGACAACAAATTTTTTTGATTCGAGTCATTACTCCGGTCTCGCTCCCTTGGACACGGGCGGGATAGATCAAGGGGAATCTTTCTAGTAGAGTGTTTTCTGCTGTAAAAGCGGGTATTTCTGTCCATCATGTTGATCATTCCCACTTTCCTTCCCCCAAGCGGCAAAACAAGAAGCGACTAGTCTTTTGGTGTCCAACCTGGCCGAACTTTGTTGGGCAATGACTCCACTGTCCTGCAGTAATGGAATTTTCATGCCAATCGCGGCATGGAGCGGGACATCTGATAATACCCTACTCCACTGATCGGGCTTATCTGATGTCGGGTGGCACAAGTCAAAACGGTAGTCTGAAACAAGAATATTATGACATGATGATGGGCCCGGACTTCCCGATCCCTGGCTCTCAAACTTAATCCGAGCTTCGTGGGTCGTAGCGACGAATCTAAAACCATCACGCTTCAGTCCCCACTTTACTACCTCCCAAAAACAAGCAACGATCGCGCGATACGAGTTGATCTTACGTGCATGTTGTAGTTACTTGAACCATTCCAACTACGAAAACGATATGTGTCACCGAGACGTGCGGCTTGAGCGACTACTTCGGAATTTTCAAAAAATAGCCTAGGATCAAAACAATAATGACGACTGTGGGAGAAAAAGTTTAAACAAAAACAAGCTCTACGACTAATCCGAAGATGATCATCTAACTAGAAAAAGCCCGCTTTTGCCTCTCACTGCCGACTAACATTTTTCCTTTAAGCAAACTGGGGACACCTTCATCAAATTACGCCTTCAAATGCTAGTATTAGCTGTCTTCTCTTGCCGTTTTCGAAAGAAAGACCCACAAGAAGACTCAGTATTGTTCTAAATAGATAAATATAAGTTCAAAATTGATCTTATATTCACTATATAGAGTACATGAGTTCATTATGTAAATTCAAGCAATACCAAGAGATCATGACAGTGCAATCCAGGCTCTACCTTAAAAATTGGAAACTCCCAGGTTTCCTCAATACCCTGACTTCTACCATTCTTCTTTTTTAATTATAAATCCGATAAGATAATTTTCATCCGCTTGACTAGCTACGCAGTAAGAAACCATGAGCTGCAAGGGTAGAAAACCTGATACAAACGGTGGCAAAGACAAGAGACCTTACTCTTCTTCATTTTATCCGATCGCGTTATCCTAGACGGATTTGCTATGACTCGGAATGATCTACATTATCTGCCGAGATCATCAGTCGGCTTTCATCCCCCACCGGCGATCCTCATTTCAAGGTGTTGACTTGGAAGTTCTTTGCCCAAATCAATGTATGACATATGAGGACACTGGATGATTTTATACCTGTTTATGTATATGGATATCAACTCTGATGTCCTCGCCTTAATTATTACTCGAAATTCTCAGTGAGAACGAAACTATTAGGATCCTGGAGGGGGACGAATATCCACTCACGATGGACTGACCCTTTTCGTGCGTAGCAAAAATGTATAGCCTTTCTGTTAAGCGTGCGAAGACTGCGAAAAGGATAATGAGCAAAAAGCTCTAATAAATAAAATTATAAAATATTTTGGATTTTATCTTGAGATTCTTTAATATTTTCTGATTCTTCTTTCGGTTTTTTGTCAATGAAGTTAGGGGAATCTATGGCCTCTCTGTTTAGTCTCTGGGATATGGTAGTCGGGGCATCTTAAACGATTGACCCCTTGGCCCCTTTTTGCAGCAAATTTCGACATGGAAAGTTTTCTTTTTAAAAATAGCATGCGTTCATTCTTCGGAGGCGATTTTGCTTCGATGATTATTGTTGAGAACGACAACTGGCAGTTATACTCAGTCGGGATCAATTCCGGGGATGGCGAGCTCCGGGTCACAACCCGAAACCTCCAATGCTGCCCAGAACCTCTGGCCTCGGTTTAGAATGTAGATTTTCTCTCAATTTAGCCATAGTTGGCTGTATCATGATGCTCAATAGCGGAAGGTAGCCCTGTTACTCCTCTTTTCCACCCCACGGGGAAGCTTTAATATAAACCCCCCCCCCCTGTTGCATTATTTTCCGGATTCACCTATACTAGTACCGCACATCTTTCCTCACCGAAATTATTCCTCTTCTCCTTTTCCCTCTTCTCGTCCGAGTCTTTATCACATCTACATTTGAGAAAAGCGCCATTACTATGGATGAAACGAAACATGGCAGCTCCGAAGCCTCACTTCATTTGGAAAATGCTACTCCTACGCAGGCATCGCTGGGTCTCCCAAGACACCACCCTTCGTCTGAGTCTCCCAGTAACCCACGAAACTGGCCGTTGTGGAAGAAAAATGCACAAATCCTGATGGTTGCTTTCCACTCTATGATGGGCACGTTCATGGCAGCGGGAATCATTCCGGCATATGACGCTCTTGCTGAGCTGTACGGCATCACTGTTCCTCAAGCAAGCTACTTGACCTCAATCCAGGTATGTTAAACGTTCATTCTATTTTCACAGACTATCTCATAGAAATGAAATTCTCTAATCAAGTTTAACTTGCGACTAGATTTTGATGCTTGGCCTGTCCCCTCTCATTTGGAATCCGATCACGGCGACATATGGACGATACAACGTTAGCCTTCTTTCTGTTCTAGGAAGTTTGGTTTGCAATATCGGGGGTGCTCGGTGCACGTCCTACGGTGGTCAGATGACAACGCGTATTTTGACAGCTTTTCTTATCTCGCCTCCTATTGGCATTGGAAGTGGTGTCATTACCGAACTCTGCGAGCTAGAAGAACGAGGAACGAAGCTGGGTTGGTGGGTGCTTTTGACAACAATAGGCACACCAGTTGGCCCATTAACAATGGGATTTGTAACACAACATATTGGGGTATGTCTATTCAATGGAATTTGTATTGGCGGAGAGTGCGTCCCTACTAATAGAAATCATCATAATACAGGTAGAATGGATATTTTGGATTTTCGCCATTGTTAATTTTGTCCAATTCATATTCTATCTCGCACTAGGGGACGAAACAATATACCATGAAGAAAACGAAACTGAAGACTCTTCGTTCTGGGCCAAAATGAAGTTTCGGAAAAGAGGTACTAAGACGATATCATATGCTGATATAGTGGCTCCTTTTTCATTGGTCAAGTGCCCACGAGTGCTAGTGGCTGCCTTCGCTCTTGCCATCACTTTCTGTTATGGAAACATCGCGCTCATAGTGGAAATGCCCATAGCATTTGGTAAAAGATTCAATTTTAATGCTCAGCAAATCGGACTGCAGTTTATTGCTATTGTCATCGGGTGCGTTCTTGGTGAGCAGGTCAGTGGCCCAGGATCTGACTGGTTTCTACGACGAGTCCGACAGATAAAAGGATATTATCATCCCGCAGATCGCCTATGGTTTACATATATTGCCTTTTCCACTGTCATTTCCGGTCTGCTTACTTGGGGATATCAACTTCAACATGCAACGAATTGGAACATAACTCCATGTATCGGCGCAGCGATCGCATCGTTCGGTTGCCAATCATTGACAGCACTCTTGTGAGCACCTTTCAAATCGCCATGTGCACAGCTGCACTGCAGTATACTAATGAATTGATTAATAGGACTACCTTTGCCGTGGAATGCGAGAATGACAGAGCCTCCGAAGTCGGGGTTTTTGTGAATCTCTTTAGACAACTTTATGGTTTTGTAAATCTCTCCATCACTTCATTTTATTCGTCTTTTTCATTAACTTGTGATTCTCCTTAGTTGGGGCCGTTTTATTTCCCGGATATGTTTGCTGCTCTGGGCCTGTGGGGGGCGGCTGGCGTAATGGTTGCCATAATAGCAGGAGCCTCTTTGCTACCTGTCATAGCCCTTCAACTAGCTATGATAAGAGCCGATAAAAAGAATGACGGGTAGTGGTTTAGATGCCAGAAATTATATACATGAATGGAAGCGAAACGAAACTCCAGGTGTCGTTGTGCTTTCAAGTGTTTAGTGTGTTCTTCTTATGCAACTTAGCAACCTTGTCCAAAGCTACTTCAAGTTACATTCAGCCAATTCCATTTGGCGTAACCTTCAGGTTCTCGCGGGAAGTATACAGATTTGTAATGAATGAAACATACTACCATCGCATGCCTTGAATGATAATCACGTATCTACTATATGTACCCAGTAACCACCTATGCTAAATTATAATAGGTTACTCGGAACACTATTTAACCAAGACATGTCCTGAAAGTCCGGCAAATCAAACCCTTCCATCACAGCAGCATTCATTCCCTCTCCGAATGAAAGATCATTTAATATATTCGCAGAGTCGCTGGAGCCGAAAACATCGTCAGCTGGCAGCTGCCCTTCATGAACCACTTTCTCGTGTAGTATTTCAAGCGCTGCTACACAGCGTCTTGCTGACTTGCTATAAATCTGATAATTCCGGAGAATTTCGAGTGCACAATTCCAGGAGTGAGAGATTGTAGTGATGGGGATCTCTGCTTTTATAGCGGGACACAGCTTTCCGGCGAGTAGAACTGTAGCAGATGTATACACGTCTAGCATTGTCAGAATACTGGAAGTTTATACCGGCTTGAAGACACTCACACAAAATGTTATACCACCATGCTGGAAGAGGACCACCACTACCATTACTGGGGATATTTGAATAAATCAATTGAATGGATTCTTGTGCAGCTTGGACACAGATGATCGAGCATTGAGAGGCGACACGGTGCGGAAACGAGTCTTGAATAGGAATCATTGATTGCTCTGGGCTCATATCTCGTAGACCACAATATTTTGATAGGGTAGGTCGAAAGAGAAGCATGCGTACATGAAGAAACCTGTATTAATGAGCAACTTGGAATTTATCGACTGGCAGGGTGCTAGGAACTCACCTTTCACGTAATACAATACTCTGCCTCATGAATATTAAATTTTCTGAGTTGACAGATGAGTCGCCTTGAAGATGAGAAGGTAGGCTGCGAGTCCATTGAGTGAGTGAGCGATCTAACTCAAAGATTGACCGATCTCCTTCATTGACATTGCTATTGAAGTAGAAATCGTGCATATCCTCCTGAGAGTCATCAAGTACCGGCTTGTAAAGACTCAGCAAAACGTTGTTCATAATCTCGTATAGCTCCAAAGTCTTTGCATAGAAAGCCATGATAGATGGCTTGCTTTCAGGCTGCATCGGCTCTGAAATGTTGCTTGCTATGATCAATTCGTCATCAACAGCTTTCGGTAGCGGGACTGTTTCGCTAGAGAATCTAGATATCATTGCAGGTCTTCCAAAGGTCATGGATATTACTCTGAGAAAGTTCGGTATTAGAAGATTATGTTAGATATGTCCCGTAGACGTACGTACCTATCCATTAAAACGCAACCATGCCATAGTTTTCGCGCCAGTTGCTGTTCATGAAAGCTCCTAAAACTTGCAACTGTCTGTGGCATATGAAGACCCAGGCTTTGAGCATTGCGAATAGCTAGCCCTGTCACTATCCAACATTGGTGTGCTGAATCAGTACTCTGCAAATATTGGGCCATCAAGAGCAGACACTGGATCAAACCAGCAGATCCAGTATCCCACAGATTGAATTGGAAAAGATCCTTCGACCTTGAAAAGAAGATATCTGCTGAGCTCTCCCGTTCTTCGGGGGGGATAAAATCGGCCAACTGACTGGCCAATGCGAATATCACGTTGAACGTGCACATCACCATATGTTCATCACGCTGCAAAGTTTCCCCCTTCCACACATTTGTATATTCAACTTTCATCGCATTGCTGTCAACGAAAGGGTACAATGGGAACACATACTCCCAGTACACACTCATGAGCCGATCGGCTGTTCTTCTAGGTGGTAGAACATAGTTCTGCGTGTACGATGTACCTGATGATAGACCTTCGCGGCGTCCAGATAGCAGGCTAGAACGAAGAGCTAAGCTCGGAGTTAGGGAGTGCGGGTCCGGTGACGAAATCCTTTTGTCTATTGCCGTTTTGATTTGACGCATAAATCCAGCTGCACTGGAGCTTCCAAAAAAGCCTTGGCTAGCACACCCTTCTTCAACAGCCCCCATCATAGCATTAACGCCATCTTCTCGGTTACTCAAAGAAGCAAAAGACCGTTGATACTGGTCCCCTTGTATTGATTCAACCGATCTTTCTGTGTGGGTATGCCCAGGTGTTGATGGGAACCTTTTTGGGCTCTTTTAAACTGTTAGCGAATTGCCACATCGCATAAGTCAATATCAAAAACAACCTGTTTTTCTAGGAAGCATTCGTTTTCTGACTCCTTTGGACTCTCTAGTTGCTTTATTCGATCCTCAAGACGTGATATGTATCTAAAAGCCGAGAAGTAAATTCAGTGGCCAGTCACACGTGGGATCAAGCGAAATTATCCAACTCACGATTGGGTAGCGCGCTTCTTCTCTAGCTCACCAGTATACACACAGCTTTGATCTGACCGCTTGCTGCATGGTCCACAGACTGTAGTTGCAACATTATTACGGGTCAGATTCCGAGCACTAGACGACATACCTGGCTGAACACCATCGCAGCGGCTCTTCTTCAGGCGGCATCCATCACAAGCCACGGTAATTTTTTTTCGGCGCTTTGTCTCCCCCTCGGATTCAACCGATTTTCTTTTCATCATCCTCCTGGTTGACCTGAACTGTAGTATCGGTTTGAACATGAAGTCCGGGGCGCTGCGAGATGTCAACCGAACACGGCTTCTTCTCCAATATTTTGCCGTTCTCTCTTGCCGAACATTCCAGCGCGGAAACGATTCCGCCACCAAGCAGCAATGCTTACACTCTATAGGAACTCTATATAAACAGTAATCTGGAACCAGTTCTCGGAATAATCATAAGAAGGACTGAGATAGATCGTCAATTTAAAGTGCTGTCTACTAAAATTCTGTTGTTCATCCGTCATCTCACTCCACTTGCTCAACAGTACCCTTTTCATGGTCTTGTCCCAGTATGCCACCTTGCTCGTTCATCTTTTGGTTGAAATACATCTCAGCTCTCCATGACAAGCAACTATCACTCGAAAACAAAGTATCGAGTTGCTCAAGGTGACGATTGGCAGTTTCTAGAATGTTGATTAGTCGAGCTGCCACGTAGACCGAGTCTTCCAATATCAACGCTTGCTTACCAACATAGAAAAGATAAATGGGAACTAAAAGGGCCAAATTGATCAATGCAAATAGGATGAATACCCAAAATCCAATTGCATCAATTAGATAAGGGATAATCATGTTGATTGTACCACCAGCAATGGAGAATGAAAATGTAGCTAGCGCAGCGCCCTTGCTTCGGCTGGCTAAAGGAAAGACTTCGGTCGGATAGACCCAGCTTCAAATGAGGATATTAGTCACTGAAACTTAGAATTGCATAACTTCCCAGCTCATCAACTTACCAAGTTGTTAGCCACGTGCTCCCATAAATAAATGTATAGATGTATAGAATGGCGGCAACTCCAGAACCAAATTTGTTGGCCAATGCTGGATTGCCACTAGCAGTGTGGGATATAGTTTCATGGGATAGTATTCCGCCGACGATCAATACGATTCCCATCAAAAGGCATCCTGTGAGCATCAATTTGCGTCGACCAACCCGGTCGCACAGGTAGATTGAAAGAGCTAAGCTCGCGATATAGCCAAACCAATTCCCTCCCGCAAGTAAGGCGGGTTTGTCTCCTTTAAATCCAGATAGCGCAAACATATCGGGGGCATAGACAGCAATGAAATCAATTCCTGTCAGCTTTTGCATGACCTGAACGCCGGACCCAATAATCACTCGCCGTCGGGTATGCAGTTTGTCCTTCGTGAACAACATACTATAGAAGCTATGCGAAGTAGATGTTGCTTCAGCTCGAATGGCAGCCACTATCTCTTCCATCTCTGTCTCAATTGCTTGCTCATCTGTTTCTACTCGGCATTTTTCTAGCACAGAACGTGCGCCTTCTAGATCACCGATCTTTGCTAAGTGCCGTGGTGATTCTGGATAAAAAGGTGCGGCGATCAGAATAAAAATGAGAAAGACGATTTGAAACCCCAAGGGTAAGCGCCAGGAGAAAGACAATGACTGCGTCTTGGTACAGCCAAACTCCATCCAATAAGCCACGGTTGAGCCTACCATAGCTAGGGTAAACTGAACCGCGACAAAAGCACCCCGGAGGTGAGGATCTGCCAGCTCTGATGTCCAGACAGGGACCATGGTGTTCAGATGTCCACATCCAACTCCGCTAATCACTCTAGCAAAGGAGAACCAGGTGATATTCTGCGCAGAAGCAAGCAATGCAGCGCCAAAAATCCCCCATATACATCCCAATTGAATGGTCTTTAATCTTCCAATTGAATCTGCGATATACCCCACGATCAAGGCACCTTTGGAAACAGTTTAGCCAGAAGCAGGTGGTGAGGTTCCAGTGAAAACGACTTACCAATCGCAAATCCACCAAACCACAAAGAAACTAGGCCACCAATTGCTGCTGCGTCGCGGTCGCTGCCGCCTGCAACCCCCATTGTATTTAGGTAGTCATCATTATCATTAACCTGGCTCATCACAGCTGTGTCATACCCGAAAAACAAGATGGCGCAGCCTGAGAAAAGAAAAATCGCATAGGTCATCGCTTTGCCCTGCAGACTCATACATCTTTCTGGAGAATATCCCCCAGGGATGTACTTTGCGAATGGAGGCTCCGCTAATATCGTCAGTAAATTCCCATGCCCTCTACAGCCCTGAATATCATTTTGTACGTACGACGGAATATTGATCGGTCGGGGATAATATCCCGCTCCTCATGGTCGATAACTTCTTTCATGGCGCAAATAAGAATAACACGAACCAATTTCTTAATACATGCCAAGCGTAGCCAAGAGATCAGGGGAATCTTAACAATAAATAATAACCTTGAATAGTATGGGGGAAATTAATAAACCGATCTTCCTTCACCACAACCTTCTCCTTCGGAGTTGATCCGACCTCTTCAACGCCCCGGATTTGATTCCCCCGGAGAAAGGCTTCGTCTCCACTTCTGCCACCCCGCACAGCACGGAAGAAAGCGCCCCGAGTATGAAAAATCAAGCTATTATTAAAGGATTGGGTAGGATCTAACTAGGAAATTTTACTCCGCTCTTGCTTACATAGTCTATGGGCACCGAACGAAGCAGCGCTATTCCCATTAAAATAACACGGGTTAAATCCGATACTGTATATCTGCTGGGGGCAACGCAACGACGTCATTGAGTACATTTTCAGATCCGAGTCGGGGCCTATATGCTTGGGCTGAATGATCTCAGGGTTGAAGATTGAATAATGGTGATAATATCTAATCCATTACGGTTAAGATGAACAGGGGGCTGTGTATTCCCATTTTATCCCCTCCCCACAAAGCAGATGTCCTGACAGATTCAACTTATTTAAAATAGTGACTGGAATCCTTTTGAGCGAAGAAATGAAATAGTTGCGACCTCACTAGCGGTTGCGTACGTCGTCGGGCTTGATATTTCGTAGGGAATTTTGACGATTGCCTTAAAATTATCTTCCATGGTAGCTAGAAGGACGCGATTGAAGCCACATTCGCTGAGCTTGACGAGATTCTTAACGTTCCCGTGGCCGACATGCTGCCCAATCGCAGTTTCAAGTACCGCAACATCAAGTTTCACGTATCTTTCTTTAAGATGCGCCGCTTCATTGTAAAAGAAATCTCAAGACTAGTGTCACGGCGGCTATTCACCCCTAAGGACGGATAACACCGTGTGGCTGCTTAGATACCCCTGAATTTTATGGCTTGTTAGAAGGGCCAAAAATTGAAATAATCACTTAGGTAAAAGACCAGAGCCCTAGAACTAAGAGCTTGCGGCGGCCATTGAATTCACGCCGAAGGTCATTCCATTTCAACCAAAAACACTAAACTCAACAAAATTTGATGACGGGACCATTATACCCGACCTCCTGACATTATCAGTAGGGTCAATGACATCGTCATTCAACCAACAAGGCAAATTCACCACTGTGCTTGCATACTCTTCGCAATCACCCCAGACCCACCAGTCAACATAGCCACCCCAATACTGGTAACGATATGTGTCCCCAACCATTGTATCGGGATGCAAGTCGAATAGTGGATGAGATTGTGTTTGACAAGTGTGTCTCCTGGTTTGAGGCAGTAGAAAAGTGTGGAATTCGTAAAGTTGATCTCTACATCGGGTTCATCTACAATAATGTAACCCGGGACTCGTTCTTCGTCATAATAAGTCTTCCGCTGTATATTATCCGCGTCCGAATCTTTTACGGGATCAAAGTTGGGACAGTGGTGCTGTAGTCGAAATTTATCGTGAACAAATCCGTAATTATGTATGATTATAGGCTTTGCATCAGTGCAAACAGCCTCATGATTGTCGCTAGTCAGGCCTCCGTAGGTGATTTCTACCGTAAAAAAAATCTCGTGCGCTTTAGAAACTTTCGACGGGCCTTCCAAGAACGCACTTTTATAAGGGGTTCCAGGGCTGTAAAGTGTTTATCAGTAACGAGGAACAGGGAAAACCACGACATTAGAAGGATCGCTCACATTCGTTCCGATTTATCCACCTAAGAATCCTTGGGCTCGGATTCCGACTGCGGCTCTTCCACCTCAATGCGGGGGAAAGAACAGGAGACTCCCCCTTTAATAACAAGGAGGTAACCCCGAGCTAGCCCCAATTTCCTGATCCCAGTGCTCACGTAAGGTGCCCCAGGCCCACAAGGTATATTCAGCCCCAGGCCAGAATAGCTCATATCTCTCACTGGCGACCATATGGTCCCAGATATATAGATATTTCTTTCTTTCTTTTTATTTTTAATATTGTCGTTATAAGATACTATTCCCTAAATTAGACTTATCGAGTTAGGAATAATTAAGAACTAGAAAATAGAAGAACTTTCGTACGATTTAACTAAAGTATTAAAGATAAGAAAAAGGGAAGAAGGAAGGAAGGCTCCTACGTATTATTATACAGGAGAATTAGACAGGTCGTGGGTTATATAACCCTATTATATGATCCTATAACTTCAATATTAGTATTAACTTAGCATTGGTTTGTTGTATAGGGTAAGTGTACGTTGAATTACCATTTTCATAAATATTTTCCTTTGCTTCTAATTGTACTATCACTAAAAGTTTAGGAACAATTATATGGTTGATCAAGCCCCTTACGTAGTTACTTGTGCTCTGTGACGTTATAACTAACATTAGATAGATAGATAACCGAATCACCTCATCGCTTGAATAAGTGAACTGAAAATTACTAAAATCGGCTTAGTAGATTATGCTCCGTGGCGATAATACCTTTTGATAATACGGATAGATAAGCAAATCAGCCTGAAGCTTGAACGAGGGATCTAAATGCTGCCTAGATCAGTTCTTGTGGCGGTGGCGACCCACTTATCGGCTTCACTCACAGGCCCACTCATTGGTGAGCAGAGCGTTATGGTTTGTGGAGACCAAGAAACTCCTCAAACTTTAATCTCGCTAGATACAAGCTTAGTCCTGTGTTATACCTCCTTGGAATACTTATTGCGCCTCAAATTTCCTGTGTCACCAGGTCCTAAGGAATACATCTGACCGCAAATCCATTATCAGCATCAGTGGCTGCAACTCTTCAATTCGGCAGATATGCCACCTTCATCGCGCACTACCTTAGACGACATCCTGTCTGATCAATCGTCGGGGCCATATTCATACAATGAGTTACTGGAGTTTCTTACTCAGGGCCACTGTATAGAAACCCTTGGTTTTATCTCCGATGCAAAATCGTATCGCAATACCTATAGCCTCT
The DNA here is from genome assembly GCF_028827245.1 of Penicillium angulare. NCBI lineage: Eukaryota > Fungi > Ascomycota > Eurotiomycetes > Eurotiales > Aspergillaceae > Penicillium > Penicillium angulare. Next base: position 1,149,490 of record NW_026623170.1, on the reverse strand, counting down.
ACTCAATATCCGTCGACAGTTGCGATTTGATTCGAGATACTACACTGATAGCGCAACAGTGGAAACGTTTGATATCTACATACGTTTTCCCTGAATCCCCCTGTCAGATCCACCTCCCAGATAATATTCGCGAACAGCTACTTGAACCCGGCGATGCGATACTCTCACCCCCAAATCCGGAACGATTAGATCTAGCTATCGACTATGCGTACGAGGTTATCACGGAAGATGCTTTAGTGCCGTTTACGAGAAGCTTACGCACAGAAGACACGTATGCTATCCGATCATGTTATTCACCAGCGCCGAACTCGAATCATCTAAGCCGCAGTTATTTTCTTTCCCAAGATCTAAATTATCCGGTCAATGATAAGATGTAAGAACTCCCACTCACATAGCTTAATATCTTTCTAAATTGAACTTCTAGAGATCAAAAATCGGTGAAGGAGCAGCCTACCCAACATCCCAAAACTCGATGCCGAAAGGCTTTTCGCCTCATGTCGCTAATCCAAGATTATTTCACACAAGCTGGTATGACACTATTGAAAATTACAATTCATAACAAAAACAGAACGGCCTAACAAAGACAAGATATGTTTTTCAGAAGATAGTTATCTCCAAAACATAAGAATTTATCAATTCTTTCTGCGGCCTTTAACTCAATATTAAGTGTCAATATATAGTTAGTTTGCCCTCGCAGTGAGGGGAGTGAATCTATGTGGGCGGTTACACCAGTCTCGGGACGTACTGTACAGTTACGAGACAATGCACTGTATATTGATGAGAGTAAGTCACGGCACTGAAACTGATACAGGAACATTGATATTCCGGGATTATTCCAAATGCAGACTAGTGTCTCTCAGCGGCCGGCCTACAAAATTACTAAAGGAGTGTAGAAGGTTGCGCCAGTTTCGGAACGCACTGTATCAAAGCCCCGATTATTGATTTAGAATAAAATTGTTCAGCTTTCTTTGGATTCGTTATATCATAGTAAAATTCGTGAACAGTATCCCTGTGTAAGACTAGAATATTTCTTTACAGGATACGAACAAGGTAACTTCGATATTAAGATTATTAAGAATTGCCTTATCCTAAGAGATTCGGTGTAGTGAAGTTCACTACACTCAGCCACCCTACGATTAGTTAGCTAGCTGGCCTAGTAATTCTTATCTATCTTACTCTATATTACTCTATCTTACTATTAAATAGCTAGTCTATACCCTAGAGGTTCTATCTAACTAATATTCTAATATTACTAACTCTTACTATAATCTCTTTATTAAGAATAATATAGTTATACTAACTACCTACTATTATAAGGGCTTCTACTTCTCTAATAACATTAAGCTTATCTATTAATATCTCCCTTATAAGATTGGTAATCTTCTTGCGTGACGTCTCGCGAAAGGGCAGGCAATTAAAGTTATGTTCTATCTTGTCAGTCTACAAATACTGTATGGTCTTTTCGGTTGCTCGATTTACTTCGGGCTCCGGAAATTCACATGATCTTAGTATGCACTTGAACAACTTGAACCGGGCGTTATACTATGCGACGAGAACATTCATTTTTAGAGTTGATATATCAGAATCCAGGAAGTTCAATTTTATCCACGTGAAACAAAGGTCTGCAATCCTGCAAACTTAAACTTAAGATACGAAGAAGAACAATTATTCACTAGTATCTTGTATATTACAAATATAACAAAAACGCTATGCATACAGGATGATGATCTAAACATTCCATGACCTAGCAAGCCTAAGCTTTGACAACTTTAAGCGGTCGTGATTTGGGCCCCTTGCCTACCTTAACCTCCCTCTCCAGCACATCCAGCGCCGCAGCATACTTAGACTGGAACTCCTTAACATCAGCCGGTTTAACATGGGTGCGATCAACGCCCATTATTCTGGTGATGCGGCCATCCACACTTGCGGATATCTCATTGGAGAACCATCGACCTTCACGGTGAGCAACCAGGGTCCATGCCGATCCCTCTCTGCCAGCACGCGCTGTTCGTCCCACTCGGTGTACATAAGTTGTCACACTAGTGGGCATATCGTAATTCACGACATGCGTCAAAGAGGGCAGATCTAAACCACGCGAGGCACGATCGGTAGCCACGATGACTGAAACACGACCTTGTCGGAAGGCTGCCAATGTCTTACGAGAAGATGAAGACTTGTTCGACTTGATGATCGTTCCCATGCGGTTGGCAAGCGAGGGATGGAGGAGAGAAATGAGACGGGCAAGACGCGACGCCGATTCAGAAGACTTTGTGAAAATCAGAACTGTGGTGCGTGATGTCTGAGCTTCAACGACAGGATCGACTGAGTCGCTTTCAGAGTCTTCAGAGTCACTCGATGCATCAGAGGATGTGTCGCTTGAAGTATCTGAATCCGAATCTGAGCCAGACGATGATGTGTCATCATCAGAGGACTCGTCAGAGCTTGTATCATCACTGCTTGTATCGGAGCTAGATTCACGGCTAGGGCGGTCGATGCGCTTTTTATCATCCACACCGATCTTGATGTGGGAAAGAAGTAGTCGCAGAAGATACAATGGCTTTTGAGATCCATCTCCAACAGGCAGCATGTGCTCATGCAAGGTTGGTGGCAAAGTGAAATGAGCATCGGGGTGGGTGGCGGATGGATCGCCTAAGTCCATGGCATTCTCGGCGCCGATAATCACCATCTTCGGATTAGCCAAGCGCAACGAATTGAGCTTCGAGATATCACGAGTCATGGTAGCACTTAGCACAACCTTTCGAGGCGGCTTTGTTTCAATAGGGAGGCCAAGATCAGACAAAAGCTTGCCTCCAGGTCCAAAATTGTCTGGAGACTGGCGTGAATCCAACGAACTCATGACCACGTCCACCCATTCCTGGAAACTTTCGTTAAGCAGGCGATCAGCTTCGTCAATGACCAGCCACTCCAGGTTCTTAAGAGTAAAGCCTTTAGTGTAACGAATGTGATCCACTAAGCGACCAGGTGTGCAAATAAGAATATCGACATTGGGCTCAGGTCGTTGAATGTAGCCTGGGAGAAAGCCAGTAGAGTCGACAGCCTCAGTTACGCAGTCCTCGAGGCTGAAATCCATCCAGTCATTCCCTTGTATACCAGCTTTCTGGCGCTGCGCAACAGTCGCAGGGTTGTACACTTGATCAACCCTCATAAGAAGTTTTTGTTCATCCTTGATAGCCACATTTCCCACTGCACTTCCGATATGAAGACGCGATCCAGCAGCAACAAGTTCGCAAGCTTCGCGTGCCTGCTTCACAAGTTCTCTTGTGGGCACCACGATCAAGCCTCTCAGTTTTGAAGCAGGTCTGGAAGATAAAGATGTCACAAGTGGGAGCACATAAGACAGAGTTTTTCCAGAGCCAGTAGCCGCCGAAATACACAAGTCGCCTGGGTGGTTCTTGTTCCCATCTAAAAGAAGGGGAATGACGGTGGACTGGACGGCAAAAGCTTCACTGTACTGGTGTTGCTGAAGTATGCGCAATAAATCGGGCTTAATACCCAGTTCGGAAAATTTTCTTCGCTCGTCGGCCGATTTTCGAGTAGGATTTGCGAGCCAGGCAGGTAAAGAAGAATAAGTTGGTGCTTCTTCTAGCTCAGGTGGGTTTTCAGGCTGTGGCAAAGGCTCCAAGCCCTGCGCGATCACAGGCTCAACGGCATCTTCCATGGAATCATCTCCATCCTCTTCCTTCTTGCTTTTCCTCTTGCTCTTTTTGCTGGCTGCTTCCTTTGTCCGCTCAAACTTGGATAAAATTCCTGCATGTTTGTTCTTCGAGGTTTTTCCCTCGTCTTTGTCCTCGGCCTCTTCCTCTTCTTCGATATCCATAGCATCGGCTTCTGGTGTCACAGTTGGATTCTCATCAGATTTTGTGTCAAGCTTCTTAGAACTCTTTCGTTTGCCATCTTTCGATTTCTTTCCATCTTTATGGCCGATGTCGTCCTTGTCTGCAGGAGTCTTTTCGCTGCGCTCTGTCGCGATAGTACTCTCTTTACCGGCCGATTCCTGATAATCTTCACCCTGGAGCGCATTCTTGGCCCGTTTGCGTTTCTTGTTCGTACTGGCATCGTCTTCGGGTGACGCAGCTGCGAGGCTGTCTCGCTTCTTTTTCTTCTTTGTTGGCGTTGTTGCCTGAGAGCCATCCAGGTCACGCTTTCGTTTGTAAGGCTTTTCCGAATTGGGGGTTGTAGTCATTTTGGTGGCTGCCTCGGGCACCTTGGATCCGGCCATTCTTTCAGGGCGCATGCATTCCTCAGCGAAGCTTTTCGTGGGGAAAAGCAAATTCCACTTAATGTTTTTTGTGCCGGCAGAAGACACTCGGTGGCTTACCGCTTCCGATCCCACCGCCCACATTTCGATGCGGAGCGCGTGTAGGTTCAACAATCGCAACCGAATGGAAGTGGAATTATTCGGGGAATGGATTGGATTGATGTGCATGAATGCTCCTTGATCTGATCGCCATGGGTGCGACATTTATACCAATAATCTCATTATTTTGGTTTTCGTTGACCGAGAACTACATCCACCATGCCGTATAACATCGCGTGAGTTGCCAACTATGAATTCCTCCCCCTCTATACTACCTGAGAGTCAATCCTAACTAACACGATCTTGCTGGATATGTAGTATGGTCAGTGACTTCTTTTTCCCCCAGTCAGGTACACTCCTTCCCTTCTTCCATCATTCGTTGGGTGTTTGCATCATACTAATGGAGCATAGGGGGAATCGAGAGTCACATCTATCAATTGTCCTCTGTGAGTGGTTGCCAAGCTACTCAGCTATATAACCTCGGGCTTTTTATATTTCCTGGTTCTAATTTCTAATCTGCTCTTATTCTTAGAAACTGATTGATCGCGGACACAAAGTCATCATCATCACCCATGCATATAAAGGTCGGACGGGAGTCCGGTATCTTACCAATGGACTCAAGATCTTCCATGTTCCTTTCTTCGTGATCTATCGCGAGACCACCTTCCCAACCGTTTTCTCCTTCTTCCCCATCTTCCGAAATATAGTGATTCGAGAACAAATCGAGATCGTCCATGGTCATGCAAGTCTCAGCAGCTTTTGTGGTGAAGCTATCCTCCATGCGCGTACAATGGGTCTGCGAACCGTCTTCACCGATCACTCTCTTTTTGGATTCGCAGATGCTGCCTCAATACTTACCAACAAACTTCTCAAATTCACATTGAGTGACGTTGATCATGCTATCTGTGTCAGCCATACCTGGTACGTCATTAGCCAACGCCCGCCTGAGCTGAAGAGAAAATTAACTTAGAGCAGCAAGGAAAATACAGTTCTCCGAGCCTCGTTAGATCCTTTGATGGTATCAGTGATCCCCAATGCTGTCGTTGCGGAGAATTTCTGCCCTCTCTCATATGCTCCTCGAGCCCCGGATCACATCCCAGCTTCCCCAGCCGATCCACGACCATCGCCTACGCCAATTGGACCTAATGATACGATCACCATTGTGGTCATCTCCCGTCTCTTTTACAACAAAGGTACCGATTTATTGATCGCCGCAATTCCGCGAATCATTGCCCTCAATCCTAATATCCGTTTCATCATTGCTGGCTCCGGGCCGAAGGCGATCGACCTTGAACAGATGCTGGAACGAAATGTCCTACAAGACAAAGTTGAGATGCTTGGTTCGGTCCGCCACGAAGAAGTTCGGGATGTGATGGTCCGAGGCCACATATACCTACACCCTAGCTTAACAGAAGCATTCGGCACAGTCATTGTCGAAGCTGCCAGCTGTGGGTTATACGTGGTTTGCACTCGAGTTGGAGGTATTCCCGAGGTACTTCCACAGCATATGACCACCTTCGCGAAACCAGAAGAAGACGATTTGGTGGTTGCTACTAGTAAGGCAATTGCAGCTCTCCGCTCAAACAAAGTACGGACGGATCGATTCCATGACCAGGTTAAAATGATGTACTCATGGCGGGACGTGGCGGAGCGTACTGAACGGGTCTATGAAGGAATCACGGGCGATATCCCTCCGGAAGAGTTCTATGGCTACTACCCAGGCCAGGGCTGGGAGGCTAGTGGGGACAGAGTACGCAGTTTTGCGCTCATTGACCGACTGAAACGATACTATGGTTGTGGTGTCTGGGCTGGCAAACTGTTCTGTCTGTGTGTCGTGATTGACTTCCTGATATATGTCTTTCTCGAGATGTGGTTTCCCCGGGCGAATATCGACATTGCTAGAAGCTGGCCAAAGAAGCAAGTAGAGGGGAAACCTCGCCCATCAGTCAGTTCCCGAAGCCAACGTTAAGAGCATGCAGCGCATGCAGCAGCGCCTGTTCATTCGCTCTGCTAGGTTCACCCGGACTTTACCCATATTATAACGAATTGTACATACGAGCTCTACATACACTATATAATATTAATAAGACCCAGCTTTTATTGAAATGACCCCAGGGCTTTGGAGCTAGATATAGACCGATTCCTTTGGGATTCTCATTGGGATATTTAGGTATTGACAGATATTACCATTCATAAAAAAACGCCAGAATGCATATCAATGTATGTTCGACTCCTCCAGTCCAGCTTGGAATTACCGCATTACCGGTGGTCGACCTTCCTTATTCCACTTAACACGACTCTGCACCCATTCCACAGCCGCCTGCACTCCAGACCCCAATAGCGCGCTGACCGGCAGCACACGACTATCTCTCACCCCAGACCCCGTATCACCTTCAAATACCTTCCTTACGAAGCCCTCCTTAATCCTCACGACCTCGACACAATCCTCACGATCCTGTTTATTGGCCAGAACCAGAATAGGTACACCCGCCACATCGGCATTTTGTAAAACTTCCTCAAGCACCTGGCGACACTCATCGAGACGGCCGAAATCCGCGGCTGAAGCATTAATCCCAACATTCTGTTCCGAGAATAGCTCCCTGCCATCTGAATTCGCACGTGATGTACCCGATACTGAGACTGAGCTAGGGCGTCGTCCGGCTGCGGTGGGGAGTCGAGTGATATCAGGGTCCTGGCCTACATCGGCACTATCGACAACAAAGATAATAGCGTGACAGCTGGTATAATAGCTCTGCCAGAGGCCGCGCATGCTTATCTGACCGCCTACATCCCAAATTTTGAGGTTCATATCCGGTAAGGCGATGGTTGAGACATTCTGGCCTACTGTAGGCACGGTCTTGCTGGGGTTGGGTCCGGGGGCGGGCGCGCCATCTGCTCGCGGTTGATACAAGGCCTTGATCTGGGTCAAGAGGGTGGTTTTGCCGGCATTATCGAGACCTAACAATAGGACGGAGTATTCTATATGCGCAAAGAGAGTCGATCAGTCAATCTGGGAGGAACAGGGGGACACGCGACTCGACGTGTATTGCCGGGGGAAGGAGAAGGGAGGTTAGGCGCGGAGACAACCCATACCTTCTTTACTGGTCGCATAAAGATATAATGACTTGGCCAAGTGATACATGATCGTATGTGAGAATGTTCCCCAGTGCGATCAACTCAACAGAATTCCACACCCGAAAACCATAGAATGACGACTGTAACTGCTTTGTACTTCTTGTTGCTCACTTTCGCATCTCTCTCTCCAGCCCCCGTCCGTATGCGGTATGTAGGGCTTAGGGCTTCATGGGGGTCCAAATCCGATGAGATCGTGGTGAGGAGAGAGGTGGGGGGAGGTAGTTAAGTAAAGGAGGAACTTGAAGAGAGAGGTGGAATACACAGAAAGAGAGAGAGAAGTGGATATCATGCATGTACAAATCCAGACCTGCATCCACTGGCATATGGTAGAGTTGACGTGGGGATGAAGTGTTCGGGTTATACTTCCTTATGCATCCACATCTGGTTACTTTTTTCTCTTCTCTTCTTCCCCACTCCCCACCTTGCTCTTGACTGAGTTTGTCAGCTTGATTATTGATCTCCGCTTTGAGGGGATCCGTGGATTCAAGCAAGAAACAAGAGAAAAAAGGAAAATCCAACTCTCTTTCCTTCTTTTCCTCTTTCCCTCTTCTACCTGGGCAATGAGTCGCATCTCTGTATGGCTCTTTCTTGGCCATTCAACTGCTTGATAAGACTTCATGCCCGCATCTACTGAGCTAGATGAGGCTACCGTGATTCTCCCCAGTCTTCAGAATGCCCCCACCGGGTCTCACCATATTCAGTCTTCGTCAATGGAAACGGATACGGTCGTCGTCGGTACGTATCCCCCATACTATGTGGAGTTTTTTAATTTCTTTGGAACAGAGAACAGAAGACGGGCCGATGGGAACTACAATTGCTAACAGCTTCATCTACAGGCAACGGGCCGTCGGCCATGATTCTCTCATACATTCTTCACGGCTGGATCCCATTCTATTCCTCAGACCCCCCGCATCCCGACCCACTCCTCGATACCAAGTTGAAATCCGCATCAAACCTCCTAGACATCGACGTCGACGAACTGACAGCCCATTTTGCCGCCTCCCGCCTATCATACTCGACTCAAGCCTTGCCAATAAATGTACTTCTGGATACCCTGGTACGACCCAGTCTCGACACCGAAGAATCCGGTAACATATCCAATGTGGAATGGCGACACATGCCCGAGAAGGCCATTTCTCATATCGTCTTCGGCAGTTCGTCCAATCCCGGAGGTCAATGGACAGAAGAGCCAAGCGGGGCAAGCTGGGACATTCAAACTTTGAGCTACGCCGCCATGCTCTCTTTACCGGGGTACTCGTTCGCAGACCATCATAAAAAAACCACAGGACAGGATCTAGCGCCTTTCACTCGACCTACAAGGCGCGAAATTGCAGAATACTTTCGGGTTTATCCTACAGCCGTTCATATCAATCAAGCATTCCGCTGTGGAGAAGAGCTGAATGGCATCACCCGCACTGCCAATGGGTTTTACATAAAGTCACACGACCTCCATTGCAAGCGACTAGTTCTTGCAAGTGGCATATTCTCCGAAATCCTCCCACCCCTCCCAATACTCCAACCTATACTCCAAACACAGCCAACTCCTACAGTTCCAATTCTTGTCATTGGCTCGGGCTTTAGCGCAGCTGATGCGATCATTTCCGCTGCGCCGGACCAAAAGATCATCCATATCTTCAAATGGGCTCCGGACGATCGGCCTTCGCCACTTCGCGCTTGCCACCAGCAAGCATACCCCGAATATGCCGGTGTCTACCGAATAATGAAGAAAGCCGCACTTGCCGTAAAAGGCGTCTCGAGCCAACTATCAAAGCGTCGTCGGGGCTTGTCGTCCGCTTTCCTAGAAAGTCGCAAGTGGGATGAAGTGTATGAAGGCCTCTCTAATGTAGAGATCACTGCCGTCGAGACAGAAGACGGATTAGCTCAAGTTACATTCCGCCAAACCGATGGAACAACGTTTTCTCGAGCTGTAAAAGGTCTTGTCTATGCTGCCGGACGACGCGGTTCTTTGGGGTATTTGGATACTGAGCTTCGCACCGAAGTTTTGAAACACAATACCTCAGACAGTGATGCTGTGACCATGCAGACTCTTCGAGCACAGGCGATAGATGATCTGGAGGTCGCGCCTGGTGTGCACATTATTGGCAGTTTAACGGGTGATTCGCTCGTACGATTTGCGTACGGTGGCTGCGTTTATGCGGCAAGGCATCTTATTGAAGGCCGAGAGAAGCAAATGGTGACAAGGAGTGCATGTAGCAGTGCACCATCCATTCAAGCCCATTCACTTTCTTTGCCCGTGATGAATGGAATAGATGGTCATGACATCTGTCCCAGTGATATTCCCGAGGTGACGCGTGAGGATACCTTGAGCAAAGTCTCAACTGTATCACCTTCTCGGGGATGGTGGCACACTTTCGCACGTATGTGTAAGGACATTTTACGATAAAATGTCGATTAATATTGTACATTTGTATACTCGTGTTTACATTGCATCTAGACGCATTTGAGCCTTTCTTTTTCCAATTATTTCCATCTTCCCAGTTTCTCCTTGGACGTCTCCTCAATATTGACACTGTAATGACCATATAGAGTAGGTACCAAGTACTGGCCGGCAGTTTCATAGTCATCCAGAGATACTTTCCCTTAGTAGCTCAGACACATTCACAACACGATAACCTCTTCTTCTCAGCTCTGGCAACACAACCTGCAACATAGGCATAGTCCACTCTCTGCGATCATGGCAAACAATGATACTCCCCGGTCGAACCATACTCAATATATGCTTCGCATTTATCCCCGCATACGGAACTTGCGGATCATGCGGATACACATCTCCCAGCACAAGTCGATATCCAAGCTCCGCAACCACACGGCGCATCCTAGAACTAAAGAATCCAGAACCAGGTCGAAAGAACCATCCCTCTGGTCCTGCGGCCTTCCCAGCTACACGGTACGCTGCTTGAATCAGACCCTGCACGGTCAATATCTGTTCCTTTAACTGGACATCACTTAATGCACGCGATGGCTCATCATACATAGCATGATTGCCCAGTTCATTGCCCGCTTTCACCAAGTCCGTAAGACTATCTTCATACCCCGGTACTTGAGATCCGATCACAAAGAAGGTAGCTGTAGCATCGTTTTCTCGTAGTAAATCGAGGATTTTCGGCGTGTTCCCCTCGACACCTCCAGTTGTTTTGTTGTCGACATTGGCTGTATAAACGGATGGCGCGTCATCAATGGTCAACGCGACAACTTTCTTGCCGATTGGGTGGTGGAATAAGACGGTTGGCCAGCGTCGTTGAAAGAATTTAATGAGGAAGATTGGAGGTTTGTAAATGACGTAGAGGGGACCGAGCAAACAACAAGTTGACAGAAGGCCGAGGAACATGATGCTAATCAGCATACATGGTAGGACAACTTTGATCTGGTGGAAGCTTGAAGCTTGGAGTGATGCACCACTGGGCGCTAGCGGATATAGACCCGCATAACAGCTGCAGACTCACTACTTGCTTCGTATGGTATACGCATTACTATGTGCTACAGAGTATGCATGATGAGCTCGATTATTGAGTTACTGCTTTTTCAGCTAAGCCATATTCAATGATTCGACTATTCTGGGCTTGTCATCCCTTAATTACTAGATACTCTATACAATCTAAGCAACGACCAACTGTCCAACTTCAACCTTCAATTGCTCTGTGCTCTGCTCTGTCCAATTACAAGTCAAACCCAAAATCTGACATTCAATCACAACATTTGAACCATCAATCCACCCGTCAGCGTCCACCCACCAAAACCGCAGCTACAAGCGACCCTGAACGGCCCCTGCGACCGGTGCTTGTTCCTATTAAGTCAAAGATCAGCAAGCCACTCTTCCTCCAGTACTTTTCCGCTGATCCCTCGGTCGCGTATTCGGCGATCGAATACGACAACCTTGAGATCGAATCAAAGAATGGAGAAATCAATCGCTTATTACGTCCAACAGCTCGGTCGAGTTGACCCCTTTATATGTATACATGAATTTTATCACGCTCTCATGTGAAGTGGATCAAGATCGACACAAAATACAAGGCCCCGTGGGGTAAAATTAAAAACGAATAATGCCAACCTGAAGCCAAGTTTTATTAAATGAAGTTGATTGCCTTGAACATTTGTGCTATTCCAGTTCAAATTCGCCGTCCCCATGTCAAAATCCGATGCCGAAGAGAGCTCGGCTACCTCCCAAGCAGACAAGGTAGCCAAGCCTACAATATGGCAACGATTCAAAGCACACATGAAAAAGTGGTGGTGGGTGTATTTAATTGCATTCATTTGCATTTTCTTGGTGGTGTTTCTCCCAATGTACGTTGCTGCTCGTCGCAACTCAATAATCTTCAACTTCTACACCTCGAGCGTCGCGCTAACTCCCAACTTCTAGCATATACGTTGGAATTCCTCATTTCGCAAATTCCTACATTAATAAATATCAATATGACGAATCCGGCTTATCAATCACCAATCCTCGCCCAACAGCGTTCCACGTTAGCCAGTCGAAGAAAATAAACATGGGCGGTGGCTTCAGTGGAAGCGGACACCTTTCAGCGTTCAATGCCTCAATTCGCACATCCGATAACAGAGAATTTGCGATCTTCTCAGTTCCAGAAATTAAATTTGACAATGGTGCCGACCTCGACATTGACCAGGATCTGGATTTGTCTTGTGTGGACTGTTTGTCTGACTTGGCGGTTTCAGCAGCCACCGACAAGGATTTCTCTGTGGTGGCCAAGGGAAAGCCGAATCTGAAGTTCGGTGGCTTGCCTACTGCTCATTTGAATATGGATAAGACTTTGAGTATGAAAGGTAAGCTTCAATCCATAATGGTTTCAAGACATAACACTCATCATCTTTTATTGTCTCCCATACAGGCTATAATGTCACCGGTAAGTTGAATATCCCATATCTCCTTTTACCAACAGAGTACAGATCTAACAATACAAACAGAGTTTGTGAATAGTCCAGGTGCATTCAACATCACGAGCTTGGATCTCCTACAAGATAACGCAGACGGCTATAACTTCAATGCAACACTCTCCCTTCGCAATCCTACTGTCTTCTCAGTCGAAATAGTAAGAACCTATCGATCCTCAGAGTAAAGATTTCACCAGGCTAAATAAGAATTAACAGGGACATGTCATGTTCAATCTGAGCATGGGAGGCTCCGACCTAGGATACGTCGACCTACCCAATCTGATGCTTAAGCAAGAGGGCACCAGCACTGTGGTTCTAGGGAAAATCAATGAGACAATGCTTGTTCAAGAGGCCTTACTAGGCAGCGGCGAATTTGGTGAAGTCACAATTGATGTTCAAGGCTATAGTTGTGACTACAACGGCCAAACCATCCCATATTTTGAAGCAGCCATCAAGGCTGTCTCCGCGTCGGCCACACTGGATCTAACGAAATATGCATCAAGTCTGTTAGATTAGCTCGGGATGATGAAGGCACTCGTGATAACAAATGGTAATGAATCTAATGGCACCTTATATATAGATAGGGCGAGACGGGAGTGTGACGTTTGTATGAGTTTGTGTAAATGATACCAATATACAACAGGGGAATTGGAAATAATTTGTCGATATTTTGTCAATCATGCACAATTCTTATTTTAAGATGCATTCAAGGGTATAAAAAGTTTTGAGTAACGATCCACATTAGCCCATGATCTGCAGCAGATCCTCTGGAGGCCAACGCACTTGGGCGAAACTCAGGCAGCGCTTGATACTCTGAAGGTACTTTCGAGTAATTTCATCACTCAAAATATGAGCTTGCTGATCACTCTGGTGCAGCTTTTCACGCGCAGAACGCTCGTGAATACCAACCATGGTCACACCAATGGGCCAAGCACTAGTCAATTGTTAGCAAAATAACCCCACCGCAGATATTCCAGGAAGAGTGAACACACGCTTTACCAATACTAACACGAAGATAAGCATCATTGGCATCAACGTATCGACGTTTCTGCGCCTTATGCACAATCTCCACAATAGGATCCAACAGGCCGTCTTCCAGATCTGCTTTCTCAAAGCGTCGAAACAGTGGCGTCATGTTCTCTCGAGACTGAGCCATGGCATTATACGCTTGCTTTCCCTGGAAGCTTTGTCGCACAGACACATCTCGCTTTGCCAGAGCAACCTCCCACTCAGAAAGCACCATATTAAAATAAGATGCCAACTGACGGAAGAGGAAGAGCCGACCAGCTTCCTCCTTCGGAATTGTAGCAGCAATAATCATCTCACCACCTGGGACAGGTTCTAAAGTCGTAGGAATCGGCCCATCGGTAATTTTCTGCCTCGTAGCAGCTCGCTTGACAATTCGATAATAACGTCGTAGTCTCGCCCGATGGTTTTCTCCGAACAACCGAATAGGCTCATCAAGCTCCCGAAGCTTCTCAATAAGTTCATCTTCTTCCATATCCTTCTCAGCATCTTCATCGGGGGTCCCCTCGCCTTCGCCTTTTGTAGGTAGATCCGGTAGTCCAAGTCTTCGTCGTCGTTCACGCTCTTTGGTTTCCTCCTCTTGCTCTCTTCGTTTTTGAGACTCCTCCGCCATTTTTTGCTTCTTTTCTTCCCGCTCGCGTCGTCGATCTGCCTCTTCCTCCTCAAGTTTGCGCTTCTTGGTCTGCTTCTCATCTCGTTCTTTGCGTAGACGTTCTTGCTCCTCCTCGTAAGCTGCTATGCGCGCTGCCTCAACTTCTCCTCGGCGCAAATATTTCTTCGTAGGCTCTTTCGGGGAAGATGTGTCTTTGTGGGCTCCCGAGGGCGAGGTAGAGTCACTGCCTTTGGCTTTCGAGATCTCCTTGGACATCAAGGCGGCGAAATCCATGTTTGCGATGGGTATCTGCTCGAGGCAGACTCGCTTGTTTGGTTCAACCGTAAGTTATCGTAGAGTATTGTCAAATAGCGCAGATTATGTGTAAAAAATAGAATCAGGGTGAATCGATCAGGGTGAATCGATCAGGGTGTCGAGTGGGTGTTGTGTTGTGTTGGGTTGGGAGAGAAGTTTGATTTTCGGGAAGAGAGACCAAGCTTTCTCCAACGCCGCATTAAGACTTCCATTGGCGCGCATTCTTTTCAACAGAACTTCCTTTACCACTCAACTACTCTCAATCCTTCCCAAATCACCACGAAAAAGAATCACATCAAGCTCCAAAACCACCGTCTCATTTCCAGCTTTGAATTTCCCGACCTCAAATATCAATTGTTACTGAGTCCACACGCGACATCGACATCTTCTCCCTGCCATAATGGCTACTACCTCACGAGAAGGCCCCAAAGCTGCCCCCATCAATCGCCAAACCACCACACCCTTCCACCTGAAGCTCTTCTACCGAGCCAACAATTTCCACCCTCTATCCGATTATCACATTACCCCTCCCCCACGCAATCGCGGCGGTGGACCAGCCAGCGGGCCAAATGCCGTTCGCGCAACCTCTCCTCCAGCGACAGCAACAGCTCTCCCACCGCATCTAGAAATATACACCTGGCAATCATGCACACTTCGAGAGCTCTCACAGCTTCTAACATCCGCACTGCCGTCATTACTACCCGATCCGCCCGTCGGAACTCGGCTTTGTTTCCGGCTAGTCTACGGCGATGCGCGCGGCGTAGTGATGGGGGGACCCGATGCGCGTGGCCGCTACTTGAGCAGAGATTTAGGAAGCGTCATTGTGGGACCGAGAGATAGTCCATACAGGACGGATAAAGATGCAGACAACCTGAGCGAAGAACGACCACGTGCTGGCCCACTTCGGTTCCAAGGCTCGGATGCAGACAAAGCCTTACAAGATGAGCGGTTTATCATTGGAGACTACGTTGAGTGTGCAATTCTAGCGCCGTTGGAGGATGGTTCAGTTGCACCGCCGCCGGCTCGTTCTGGTTCTGGCTCAGGGCCACCTCCAGCAATGGGTGGTGGTATGCGCGCATTCCGAGATAGTGGGTTCTCGCGGCCAGGTCGTGGTGGTAATCGTGGTGGAGATCGCGGAGAGCCTCCTCACGTTCCCATGGGAGAATGGAAAAGAGGCGAGAGGCTTCCTGAAGGGGGAGGGAGAGGGGGCCGCCGTCGAGGATGGGCTCCGTATTAGATGGATACTGAAAGACAAAAAATGATCAAGCATGCGATATAGCAAGGCCTGCATCATATCAAATGTGACTGGGGCTTTCGAGATATCTTCATTGGAGGCTTTGTAATATTAGCCTGTGGATGATTAATTTATGGAATGAGCAAAATAGCATTCATGAATGTCTTTTCTGAAACAAAGTAACATACATTAGGATCCAGGTAATGTAGCTCCTTTGTAGCAAACCTTTACTGAATTCCATATAGCCGGAAGTACATGAACTACATAATTGGCTCTAGGAACTCGTTACGCATCACTTCCAGACGCATGGACTCAACCCTCAAGTATAAAAATGTGAACAAAGAACAGAAGAAAATACATGCGGTATATGCTTGCAGTAAGGTACATAGCCCGGCCAATCAGGCACTGGGAGTTGACGAGAAAAAAAAAGCATTTTGCTTCAAAGCACCACTTCCATCATTCGACGGTCTCTCCGGGTAATAGACGAATACTTGTCAGTAGCCCGTTGTGATCATTGTAACCACCGTCGATTCAAAAACACATCATCTCAATATTTCTTTACCACTCAGAGATAGTATCTCCCTTACGCTTTCCACGAAGTTCGTACTTGCCCTGTAAAATGTTAAGTTTGCGTCCCTCGGAGTAGATGAATATGTTAATTAGGAAAGGTTCGCAGATTATTCATACCTCAGTGTTGTAGGCGACGTAGGTAAGGACACCGGGGATCAGACCCATGTAGATGAAGGACATCCAAGCATGGCGAGGGGTCCAGCGGAAGAACTTGTATCGGTTGGCATTGAGTTCTATGGTTGTCTGTCAGTTGATGATTGCATGTTTCCGGTCCGGGATTCGATGTATAGCAAGACAGGTTGATAGCGAGATCAATGTGACCACTTCCGCATGTCTTCCAGATATTTATCGCGGTAGCTCGCTGTATTTGCTTCAAATGGGGTGGGAGGATAGGGAATGAGGTTCATGTACCGTAGTATCTCTGGAGGGCCGGGTCAAGGATCAGGGCTGGAGTCAATTGGTCAGTATCGAGCTCTGTGTGGTTCAGGGGTCAGTTTCAACTCACACTTGCTAGGGCCAGCCATGATTGCGGGGGAACTTGAAGCGAGGGCACAGAAGCGGTACTCTCGTCGTTGAGGCGGATCGAGAGGAAGTGGAAGGTCACATGACCTTGATTGCATTATATCACGTGCACTCAATAGTGGAAGCAGAAAACATCACGATCATAACAATCCTTTGTATACAGATTCAAAGGGAAGCAAATTCTCTTGATTAATAATTGCAAACGCCTTTACGTATATACTATGACTTCAAAATCCCATACCCCCTAAACAACATTGGAGGTATCAGTTCGCAGTTTCGAGATGTTGGTGGGGAGGACCCACATAGTAGAAGACAGGAGCCAATAAAAGTGCCTCCATTACAGGGCCGCAGCACTTGAATGTATACAGCTCATGGCTTGAATAAGAAACAAATTCATCTTTACAACTCAGATAAGATGAACTTGCCTAAATTTCACGCTGATTTGCTTGGTTTATCTATGTGTACTGCTATGACTCCTAGATTTGGAAATTCCAAATTGGGAAGTCCTGCACTGCTTTTGAGAATTGAGATTTGAAGGGCCCAGATATATAATGTAGATGCACATGAGACTACTACTCCATTCCCAACTTGAAAGTCTCAAATAAAAAAAAACCAACTTGAAATTCGTACACAAGTATTTGCATGTATTCAATTAAGAACCCTATTTTCAAGAGATGATTCATATACACGACATAACTCATCTTTCATATGTTGCAACGTCCACCCGAGATGATCGCCGTGCAACCGAGGCACTGGCATACCGTGACTGCACACATCAATAGTGCATATGCGGGGGACGCAATGTGCTCAAGCCCCCGATTCAGTGGCTAGATCATATAGTCAGCACGAACTAGCCTCCAACTTGAAATACATGCCTAGTATACACTCCCATACAACCCGCCTCTCAACAAATCAACATAATGATATCGTCCACAATGACCTCCGCATCAATCGACCTCCCAGCCTCATACGAGAGTCTGAATCTAACACACATCAAAATAAGCCACCACCCCACCGGTACACAGGCAGTAACACCGGTAGTAATAATCACCTTGAACAGACCAGAGAAACACAATGCCTTCACACCCCAGATGGCAGATAGTCTTACAACAGCATACAAAATGATCCATATCGATCCACGCGTGAAAGTAGTCGTCCTCACCGGAGCAGGAAAGATGTTCTGCGCTGGATCAGATCTGGATGTTGGATTTGGGGATGGAAAAGGGAAAGCAGGTGACTTTCGAGATATGTAAGATATCTACCCAGATGAAGAACCTTGCACTTGAAGCAATCGGATCTACCTACATCCCCACTGACAGGTCCCTACTAACTTCCCAACTTAAAGCGGAGGACGAGTCGCACTCGCAATGCATAGATACCACAAACCCACCATTGCAGCGATGAATGGGTCTGCCGTTGGTGTAGGAATGACAATGACCCTACCAGCAGCTATACGGTAGATCCACATACTCAACCTCCCTACATCGCATCTCCCAACTAACACATTCTACCCAGTATATGTCACGAAAAAAGCAAATACGGCTTCGTATTCACGCGAAGAGGGCTAACCATCGAATCCTGCGCCTCATACTTCCTCCCACGCCTAATCGGATTCTCACGAGCAATGACTTTAATCACAACTGGCGAAATCTACCCTCCCACCTCAACCCATTTCGGCTCCCTCTTCACAGAAATACTGCCCGATGTAACCCAAATCCTCCCGTATAGCCTCTCTCTAGCCGAAAACATGGCAGAAAACGTCAGTCTGCTAGCATCTTCCATGAGCAGGGCTCTAATGTGGCAGTGTCCCGAGTCTCCCGAGGCGGCACATCTATTGGAGTCAAGAGTATTTCACCATATGATTGGACAACGGTATGTATGATCTACATGTAGTAGTTAGCGTGTTTGTTAGCTTTTAAGCAATCAATCAATAAGATTTGAGTGCCGAGAGAGTCAAACATGGCGAATGGCAAATGGCAAATTACTGACGTCACATAGAGACTACAAAGAGGGGGTGAATTCGTTTCTGGAGAAGCGGAGGCCTTGTTTTGAATCGGATCCTGCGGTGATGAGTTCACCTAATTATCCATGGTGGTCTGAGGTTGCGATCGCTCGAGAGCCGATGGCATCCTCGAACTCTAAGTCTAAGCTGTGATACCCGAGTCGGAGACCGGCTGTTTTAAGTGATATGTTTACAAGAAAGACTATCTATAAATCTTTTTATAGGACTAAGAGAGGAAATGGAAGTTTAAACGGATTGATAGATAATTCATTCCGGGAACATCAATCGATGTATCCCCCAGGCCATTTCATGCCCACGAGCTGCAGATCCGGCACTCAAATCAAAAGGAAAACGAAAAGAGATCGCCACTCGATAGAAATAGCTGGGTATCAAGAACGGAAAGCAGAAAACAGAAAACAGAAAACGCAAGAAGCGGCCACCACACAATGGAGTCGCTGCAAAAACAAGAAAAAGGGACGTCTAGTTGTCATGAGACCGCATAAGCAAATAAAGCTCATATCCCGAAACGCATAATGCCCTTGAATCCTCGGGCGCCGATAAAACTCCATATCTATGGTCGCAAATCATAAGCAATCATCTAAGGCGATGATAAAAAGGGGAAGAGAAAAAAAAGAGGTTGTAAGAAGTGAAAGCTTAGGCAAGACTCCGACCAGACCCGCTGAACGCAGTGAACCCAATGCATAGCGTAGGTATCACATATCACGTAGATCAGAACAGAACAGATTAGAAAGTGCTCCAGTTCCAGTCACGAGGAACACTGGCAGCAACATCAGGAGTCTGGCCCAGGTTAGCCTGGAGAGCGTTACGGCCAGACTCTTGACTGGCATCCATGTCCTCAGAGCGGGTTTCCTCATTGATGCTGCCGGTGTCGATGTTATTCTGGATCTTGTTCAGGCGGTCGGTGCGATTCTCTCCCCAGCGTTGGAAGGCGCTCCAGCACAAGTCGCATGCACGGGAAGGACCACCGTCGGGGTGGAAGCGTGCCTCTTGGTCAAGAGGAACAATGTGAGGAGTGTGCGAGGAGCAGAAAACATGACCACAGTGACGGCAGTGGTGACGGCGCAGGAAAAGACCAAAGGAAGAACGACAGGTAGGCGAGTCGCAGTTGGGAGAAGCAGAATCAGCCTGTAGAGCAGAAGAGGTTAGCACCAGTGTATTATGATGTGATGTGAGAAGTATTCGGTCGCGCAGGATGGATGATGTATTGTGCGCTCGTCATACCGAGGCGATGGCGTGCTCGCTCTCGACATTTTGACAGGCACAAACGCCATCCAGAACCATTCGCACCATTTATAAAAGAAGAGGGATCCCCCTGAGTACAAGATGCAACTTACTTTCCAGTGATCGCGAGTAGGCAACCCAGTAACCTCTCCCAGGTGTTCGGTCTTCATCCACTCATTTTTAGCGACCTTGCTAATTCCACTGGACCTGCTTTCCATAGTTGAACGACGGCTGATAGGCTCAGCAGCTTCTTCGCTCAAGCTATCTAGGGAACCATGTACGCTGCGAGGCGGGGTGATTGGGGATGATTTCTGGGGCCGTTCAGTGGGACGCAGGGCTGCAGGAACATAAAGCGGACCCTTGGGCGGGCGCAACTGGCGAGACTGAAGGGGTAGCTGGTGCAGCGAAGCGGTTGTGAGACGAGGAGAAGTAGGAGAATTATTGGACGGAGTAGTCGTATTTGAGTTGGTGGGTGAGGGGTGACCATACGCCGAGATCTGGTTGGTGGTCGGCGCCGTCATAACAGTAGCCATTTCGAAGATGTGAGGATAAGATGTGGGAATATTGGTGAGAGAATGTTGTTCGTCGAAGAAGGGGAGGGAAGACGAGGCGGTGGGAAGGTGAAAGGTGGGAAAGTGATTGAAGTAAATAAGAATAGGTCCGAAAGGGGGAGGAGAATGCTTAAGGGCGCGGTAAAAGGAGGCGAACTCGCATAGAAAGTGATGATGTCGAGGGGCACTCGTGTGCTTTCTGAGAGGCAAAGAATAAATGCGCGGTGAGTGGCCGAGATGGCGGTCACGGTGGGCCGCGGGAGAGCGTTAAGACTAGTCCTGACCCAACGGGGCAGGTAAGTGGAGATTTTGGAAAGGAAAAAAATGGAGATTTTGGAAATGGGTAAAAGCGATGAAGATGGAGAAGATCAGAGGGGGATTACTTTCAGCCAGACTTAAGAAGAGAAGGTCAGTGAGAGCGTCCGGACTATATAGGAGTCGGAGAGTCGTGGATGAGACCTGCGATTATAGTTTAGATCTGTTCGGAGTCCACACGGGGGTATATTCAAATTAAATAATTAATCTGGAGAGTAGCATCTTTGGATTTATCCAGAGAGTCACGGAGTTCTACTAGTCTATGCACACTACTACATTGTACATGCTCTATTTCGAGCTATGTGGCATCCGATACAGCTGTACATCCGGTACTTCCTATATCCCTCTCGAACACTATCTCATGCCGTACCTCTACCTCCGCTCACCGATATTCTCTTTTCTCCCTTCGAACGCCTCTTGACCGCTGATTCCCATAGATCAGATTGGATTGATCTCCCAGTCCAAATGAGAACCAGGCGCATTTGATTCTAATCATTTCATGCAGGTTCGCTCTTCTTTTAGTGATACGGAGGATAACCGACGACGCGCATGATGGGTTTCCGCATTCGAGGCTTCTTCCTGACTCTCCCCACTTGTAGGCTCCGCAACTCCGCGCAACGCCTACTCCACGGAACACTCCACTGCAGTACTGTACTTTGTTCGTCGACTCGAGTGCCATATGTACTTTGTATATAAATATTTATATATATGTCTAGTATCATTCTTATCTACCTGTAAACCCTTGCATCCAAACAGACCGAGTCTGTCTCTTTCCCTAATTATTCCTCATTTCCCTTTTCGGCCTTCTTTTTCATCTTTGTCCCGACTTTCGAGCTCAAAGTTTACTAGCGCCGTAGACCAGCCAATCACAAAGCAGGTGGCGTTTCTGGCTTATCGGACCATTCTGATTGGATAGCCGCCTACTCGGAGCCAAATGCCTTCAAATGTTCAAATTCTTATTAATATTCTTTGATTCTTAATTAGAGTATAGGATACGAGAGTATAATATAAGAACGTAACTACTCCGTACATCTAATTCACATTAAAAGCCTTAAGTCTTCAAAACTCTCGGTATTCCAATGATTCCTAGTGAGGAAGGAACCCCAAAATTGATCCGATGAACAGAATCCAGCCCACCAGAAATAGCAGGGGTCTTTTCCACCAATCAAACAGCAATGGTTTACTATTTCCAGTGGTCATCCTAAATGCGGCAATCCTCCAGAAAGATCCGATGTGCTTCGGTTCCCGTCCGAGCTTCCCAGCCTCTCACTCTATTGAATAGCCTAGTCTCGGTGGCTTTTGAGAATAATGTGCCCCGAAGGCAAATGAGTCTCAGATGGTCCGCCCCCAAGTCCAGTCCAAATTCCAAAGTCTCCTTCTCCAAATCCTTAATCCTAAATCCTTCCAATCCCTTACCTACTCCAAAAAAGTGGCGTTCATAACGATCTTCCGGTATGGCTTGGCGACAAAGGGAGACCGCGGACGGAGGGAACACCTTCCACCGACTCGGGGAACTATGGTACGATCTATACTATGTAGTATGATAACTACACCTCAATAGTACCAAGTAGGAATCGGGGAAAAAATATCCAAGGCTCTTAATATCAATGATAATATTCCACCAAATGTACTTTTTACCGCCAGGACTTCGGATCTGATTTCCAGCCTTACACGTCCATCCCAGATGATGATTGTTTACATTCACTACTAGTATGTGCATGGAACAAAAGTACCGTGGCCAACGCACGGTTCAAGAACTTGAATGATGCACTCCATACTTTGCCCCCCTTTCCCTTGAACCTCTCGATCGGATATCCGGGGAAACATCTCCATTATCCCCGTCTTCAACTGTTGGTAACAAGCACCACTACATCATGTATCTGAACACCAACACGGAGTTACTCCTCGCCGCTTGCAGCCATACAAATTACATGTATCCCGGGGAACGGAGAATAAATCCGACAACTCCCCACGTTACGCATCCAGAATCGGCCAAAATCCACATGTCGTCATGACTATAAGGTTAACAAGGGCCCAAGCGTAAAATGATACTGCACCTAGAGGACAAGCCATGCCCCGAACAGGTCGATCTGCAGCTCATTACCAAAAAGCCGGTGTAGCAAAAGTCGACGATCACAACCATGAAGCTAGCCGTGTTCAGCGCGAAATCCTACGATCGCATATACCTAGAAGAGGTACGGGCCGCTCAATTCGCAGAGCGGTGTAACATAGAGTATCACGCATTTGCGCTATCCGAAGAAACCGTCCCTCTAGCACACGACTGCGATGCCGTCTGCGTCTTTGTCAACGACACGCTGGACGGACGTGTTCTCCGTGCCCTCCATTCAAACGGCGTTCGAGCCATTCTCCTCCGTTGCGCAGGTTACAATCACGTCGATCTAGCGACTGCCGAAGAACTAGGCCTCTTCGTCGCGAATGTACCTGCCTATTCACCCGAAGCGGTAGCCGAGTTTGCGATCGCGTTAGTCCAAACCTTGAATCGCAAGACGCATCGCGCCTATAACCGCGTCCGGGAAGGAAACTTCAATATCGAAGGTCTCCTCGGAACGACATTACATGGTCAGACAGTTGGGATCGTGGGCGTTGGACGAATCGGGCTTGCAACAGCTCGGATCTTCCATGGATTTGGCTGTCGTCTTTTAGCCTATGATCCTTTTGCTGGAGACGAGTTCCGACAATACGGCACGCTAGTAGACCTGGATACCTTGTTACAGGAGAGCCACATAGTGAGTTTGCATTGTCCTTTGACAGAGGGCACCCGTCATCTCATCAATGAAACCACTCTACGAAAAATGCGACCCGGGGCGATGTTAGTCAACACGTCTCGCGGAGGATTAATTGATACGTCTTCCGTGATTCATGCACTGAAGACACGGCACTTGGGTGGGATCGCGATGGATGTCTATGAAGCCGAGGGAGAGTTATTCTACAATGATCACTCTGGAGAGATTATTGATGATGATGTTTTGATGCGTCTGATGACCTTCCCCAATGTTCTGATATGTGGACACCAGGGCTTCTTCACGCGCGAGGCACTGACGGAAATTGCTGGTGTTACTTTGTCGAATTTATCGGCTTTCATGGATGGTGTTTCTTGTCCAAACTCTCTAGTTACCGAGGGCCATATCTTGGTTCGCAAGGATACAGCTCCCGTGCGGTTGTAATCTAAACGTCAGGAAATTAATCAAATTGATTACTTCAAGTTATGAAGTTCAAATATTTTACTTACTATAATTACCTTACAGACCAATATATCATGGATCTTAAATTGGATCGTATCTCATTTCTACCGAGTCTGATATCCACATTTGAATCATGATGGTGCGAGAAATCGCGTTAATCGTAAACCAGATCCTCCATATCTCAAACACATGTATCATCGATCTCATCATCAATTCCGCACGGGACTAACATACTGAAACTGATTTTTAAATGTCTGCCACGCACGTGGAAGAAACCGATTCCCATGAACAATCAACGGAACCACAGCAATCAACCACATCCCATACACAATCCCAACAGCCAACACCAGCCTCACCTGCTCCATAGCCGATGCAATAATCCCAGGCCTCACCTGAACCCTCGGCGACATATGCGACTCCTGATCAGTACATGTCAAAGACTCAGCAATCTGCCACGCAGCCCGACAATTAATCTTCTCCCAGGTAGTATCATCTGCATACCGACGAGCCGCCACAGCAAGCTCCCGACGATAAGTATTATCCCCAGCCACCTTGCGTGTTAAATGAACAAACTGATCAAGATCATGAGGTGGGACAAGAAATCCAGTGTGACAATTGCGAATGATATCCGAAGGACCACCCTGATCACGAGCAATGACCGGGATCCCACTAGCCATAGCCTCAAGAACCACCAGCCCAAACGTCTCAGTGATAGAACAATGCAGAAAGAGATCAGCCGAGGCATAAGCGCGAGCGAGTGCCGAACCCGTGAGAAAGCCGGTAAATATCACATGGCGAAGTATACTGTCGAAAAGACGCTTGACTTTATTTTCGACAACGGGGTTACGATTGCCACCCACAATGAGCAACTTGAAGGGAACCTTCTCAGCAGCTAGACGAATAGCAACCTGAGAGAGAAACCCGAAGCCTTTCTCCGGAGCGATGCGACAAACACAAATAAGGATGATTTCTCCATTTGGTGCTATTTCTCGACGATAGGCATCATCTCGTTGATCTGACGAAAAGGCTTTGGTGTCTACACCACGACCCAACTGGAGCAGTCGATCCATCGGCGCTCCTGCATGTTCAAGGTAATTTTGAATAGCAGAACAAGGGTAGAAAATAGTATGGACAGCCCGTGAGCGAAAAAGAAAGCCCTGGACTACAGCCAGCAACCAGACACCAAACCGATCCAGCGGCGCAGGTAGCATGATCTCCGAATATGCTGAGAGATCCGTTTGAAAGTTAAGCAGTACCGGTGGTGGTGATCGCAACTGGCGAATCTGCAGCAACATCTGAAACCCCAAGGAAGCAGGACTTGCTAGATAGATGATGTCGGGTTTGAATGTTTGTCGATAGACGTCACCAATATGAAATGGATAAACCACAGTCAAGTCAGGATTATAAGGCAAAGCGCATCCTGGTAATCGTCGTTCCCAAGACTGGTTCACCTTGCTTGTATCTCCCTTGAATTGTGGTGCGACCAACATAAGGTCTACTCCATTCTCGCGCAAGTACTCAACCAAATTGCGAGTAGTGCGACTGACACCATTAACAGGACCCCACGATTCAGTGGCTAAAAGGATTTTCTTTCCATGTAGAATACTAGGAAAATCCTCACTTGTACCCTGAAAGGTTGAGGCAAGCAAGGGTTCAGATTCAATCATGATGGAAATCGAATAACCAGAATAACCACTGGCATTCTACTATTCCCCCTATTCTTGACGGAAAACCAAAACATGCTACGTTGGTTGCATATATAAGACATTTTCGTTAATCACGATGCAAAGTAAAGAGTCACGGGGTCCAACCTTGTTCAAGCTTGTAAACCTTGTTCCACACGTGCATTAATTAGCGGGTGAGGATTGCTTAATCAACTTAACGTGGTTGAGCCAGTCGCGTTCTTCTGTGTCCCGCGTGGCCCAACAACGACGAGTAAGAGGAATCAACAGGATGAAGAAACTCATGAATGCGACATTATTTCACGCTAGATAGCGGATGACTGACTATAATCTGGTGATTCACAGATGATCATTGATTACTATAATCTGGTGATTATGGTACTAAATTACTACCTATACCCAGGTACATGCTATACTATACTATAATTAATCCACCTCCACTACGCATAGACTCTTTACCCTTCACTCCATCGTGAAATAGTCTGAGTATCCTTATTTCGCCGATCTCCTGCATCTTCCCCCCTCTTCCCCTCCCCTCCCCTATCTCAATTCTAGAGAGATCCTGAATTATCTAAAATCACATTCCCTCCTCTCAACTTCTTCCCTCTCAGCACACCCATGAATCATGTGCGATGATATACCCATGGATGTCTTGTTCTCAGAGGGTAGCCTGTCCTCGACAGCTCCCACCAGCCCAAGCTCAAGTCCTCTATTTCGACCCTCCGAAATCGATGATCTGAAGCTGTCACAGTCACCGCAATCCAGAGAAACTCTCGAAGGATACCCTTACACTCATATAGTGGAGAATGTATGCGTCATGGGCGCAGGATACGTTGGTAAGTCCCATTGTTCACTTGAAGGATAACACAAATTTGACGTTTCAACAGGAGGTCCCACGGCCGCAGTATTAGCTCTCCACAACCCCAACGTGAGAGTGGAAGTACTGGATCGAGACCCTCGTCGGATTCAACAATGGAAATCACCGCATCTACCCGTACACGAACCAGGACTAGACGAACTAGTTCAGAGCGTTCGAGATGACACAGAGAATGGTAGCAAGTACTTGACTACACGCCAACCGAATTTGAGCTTCTCGTGCGATTCAGCCAGAGCCCTTGCAAAAGCCGATATAATCTTCATGGCGGTTAACACACCTACCAAGATGTTTGGAGTGGGTGCAGGCTGTGCTACAAATATGGCTGCATTCGACGGCGCCATGCGAGATGTAGCTGCCCATGCTAAGCCGGGAGCTATCATCGTGGAAAAGAGTACAGTCCCTGGTGGTACAGCAGATCGAGTGCGCAAAATGGTACAGTTTTATCCCTTGAATCTTTTCACCTCTTTCTTTTTCTCGTATCAACGACAGAATCTGACCATGCGTGTTTAGCTGGCCGCTCATCGTCCGGGTGTACCCTTCGAAGTACTCTCCAACCCAGAGTTTCTCGCTGAAGGCTCTGCAGTTCAAAATCTCACGGTGCCCGACCGTGTTTTGATCGGATCTGCGGCAACGCCTACAGGACGACAAGCAGCCCATATACTTGCAGGCCTATATGCAGCCTGGGTACCTACAGATCGTATCCTAGAAACCAACAGCTGGTCCTCCGAGCTGGCAAAACTGGTAGCCAACGCAATGCTCGCCCAGCGAATCAGCAGTATCAACTCCATCAGCGCGATCTGTGAACGAACCGGAGCCGACGTGGACCAGGTTGCCAAAGCCATTGGAATGGATGCACGCATAGGACCACAGTTCCTCAAAGCAGGACTAGGATTTGGAGGTTCATGTTTTCGAAAAGACATAGCCAGCCTAGCATATCTCGCCGAGTCACTCGGCCTAGACGATGTAGCCAGCTACTGGCGACAAGTGAACACGATGAACGAGCGACAACGCGACCGCTTCGCTCGAAAGGTCATCGACCGATTCGAAGGAAATCTAGTGGGACACAAATTAGCAATTCTCGGATTTGCATTCAAAAAGAACACCGGCGACACACGCGAGTCGCTAGCCGTGGAAGTAATCCGATCATTATTGGAAGAACGACCTGGCGAGATAGCCATCTTCGATCCCTACTGTCGGCCCGACGACATCATGCGTGAGCTAGAGATAGCATGTCCTGGTATTTCCGAAAGAGGCACGATAAAACTACACACTGATCCGCATTTGGCCTGCTCACAAGCTCATGCCGTGCTGGTAGTCACAGACTGTGATCAGTTCCGCAACACACCTGGAAAGAAACCGCGTTGGACCCACAATACTTCGGAGGCGACAGCTTCACAGACGTGTCCCTCTGATTGCACGGACTGCCGATCTCTATCTACCCGACCCACCACTAGCGAACCGATCGAGTGGCCTCGAATTGCATACAACATGGTGGAGCCCAAGTGGGTGTTTGATGGACGGGGTCTTTTGGACGTTGCCGAGTTGGAAAAATTGGGAGTTCGTGTGGATTCGGTGGGAAGACGAGCAACTTCCCCCAAATAACTTCTAGATCACATATCTCAGGGCTGGAAGAATACCATTCATCTTGCGATAGATACCCTTTCTTTTGTTTCTGATTATTTTCTTTACACCAAATTTGCCTTCTTGTTGTATATCCCTCTTTTCTTCTTTTCTTTCATTAATTTTTCCTTCACGATCTATCAAGATGAATATGCGATATTACTTTCTTGTCCTCATTTAAGGCGTCCTTATTGGTTTGTGGGGCATCTACATACATGCAGCTTCCTCGACCACCCTGCTATTCCTGAGAAATAGACCATGTGAATCATCTGAATGAATCGAACAACCATCCCAATATAATCCGAGAGGAGATTTCAAAGAAGATAATCGGATACGAGCGCATCATGTTATGATCATGATGTTGAATGAGAAAAGAATTATGATAACGTAGAACATGCAATATAAATTAATTAAGCTAAATACATAATTGTATGTAACCAACTCGGGTTTATGAACGAAATGGTAAAGAATGAATGACACAGTTGAAGCACCCAACTAGGAGATCCTAAGTTGGAAACACTGGAAGAAAAGCCCCTCTCTGACGGAAGCCACAGGTGCAGTATACATATATGTACCTCTTAAAATTGTATGTTCCTGCCCGAGATCATGTGAGATAATCTCGGTGATAAGCTCGTCAAATGCTTAGATGAGGGAGCCAAGGGCAACGCAGGGAATAGCGACACCGATGAGGTTGCCGTTCTATAAGGTAGATCGATTAGTTGATTGATTCAAGGGCAAAAGGAAAGAAAGAGAAACATACAGCATCGGACTTGGTGTCCTGGCAACAAGCAATGTTCTGCTTGCACTTCTGCTCAACGAGCTGATCGAGACCACCGCCAACAACGTTCAAGACAGGAACTAGAAAAGTATCAGTGAGTTGTGATTCTCATTCCAAGGGACTTGAAGACTATCATACCGTTGAGGCTGAGGTCGTTGCACTGGCCGAAGAGACCAAGACCACCAGAGCCAGCACCCAGAGCGGACTGAAGGACACCAGCCAAGGGCCCGTTAGCGTTGTTGGTGACATCCTTGGTGTAGGTAGCCTCGTTACAGCAGGAGACCTTAGCGTCGTTGCCGCACGTGTTCTGGGCCTGCTTCAGGGTGGTCTTGTTGCTGACAGGGTACTTGACCTTGTTACCACCAGTGTTTACATCACCAGGCTGGGGAAGGGCCACGACGGTGGCAGCGAAGAGAAGAGCGGCAGCGAAGAACTTCATTTTGACTGTGTTTGGATGCGTAAAGCGAAGAATTGAATCAAAGACAATGAGTGAATGAGAGAAGAGAGAGGTGCTTTTGCTTTCTGTAATAGAGAATGAGCTTGAGGATGATGAAAAGAATTATCCACAGGGAATCACATATGCTTTATACCTTTCTTTCTCATCGAAGTCGAGCTTTGTCCCCTAACACTCAGGTGTTTGCCAAGGTCTGCTTTCATTTTCGTACCCTTCTCCTGCAGCAAAAACGATGATCGTTCAGCCGTAAATTCCCCAAGTATCACACATCATAGACCCTGAGATCAATAGACTCAATAGCCCCGCCGGTGGCGCTGGGAGAATATTGTTTTCGAGTGGATATACGAGCATCAGGGTTGTCCTTGGCAAAGCGACCAGGCAACCTGGTGTAGGACATGGTCAACACGAACACCGACCCTGCATCTGCACCATACAATCACACTTGTTCCTGTCGATCATTGACTATAACAGGGACAAGGTTGTGGGAGACTGGTGCGTATTGGTCCCCGCAAGCCCGGGAGTGGAATGCGGGTTACACGGCCCGAGAGGCTATTGGCAATGGCTTGATGCTTTTGATGATGATCGGCTGTCGGCTGCAGGGGCTCTTCGTACTTTTGGTAGATTTGTGCTTTTTCCGGCGCTACTTATTTTTCTTTGTGATTGGTGAGTTCCAAGTTGGAGCGAACAGGGGAAACACGAGTGGCGTCTTAAGATTGGCGACGCTATTACTGGTTTCGTATAGTGGGAAGTGGACACATCAAATCCGGGGCGGGAGGATCACCCGTTGACGAACGAAAGACTCATTGAATTTGGAAAATTTGTTGAGAGTATGTAAATTGAAGTTATTTTAGTTCATTGGGATCATAAAATAATTCTAGTAAAGGGTTCATATGGTAGAGAACAAGATTTGTCGTAAATTGAGCCCGGTTTACTCATTCTTTGAACTTCGTATAAGCGATTTGGAATCAATAACTCCATGCAGGGTGATGCAGGAGCAGCCTACTGCATCATGCATAATTCGAAAATATCGTATCTATTACCGTCTATCATAGGTCGAAAAAGAGAATAAGCAATGAAAGTCGAGGTCCTTTTGATTAGTCGATCGACAAGTTGCTAGTAAGTCGCATAGACCTAAATCAGGTTTTTGAGTGATGTGAAGAAGTTGCAACGATGCTCTTTACCTCTTCAAGCGAGATTTTTTTGATTTCTGTTTGTCATGGATAGTTCGGTGAATTCAATGATGAGGGAAATTCAGGATCGCAAGCATATCCGATGCAGAATATTCACACGAGTATTTGTCAAATATGTTGGGCTGAAAGACCAAGCTCGTTCCGCCCTCAAGATTAGGAGGTTCGAGCTACACATTGACTTTTACCAAGCAAACGATTCTTCCACGTATTTGATAGAGCTGTGACCTTGTCGCATGGCTAAATGAGTGGCTGCTCGTGCTTCATCCGCCATACCGGCAGGTCCACAAACCAGAATCACCAATGAAACCCCAGCAGAAGAGGCATCGCTGGCACGACTCATGATGAGCGATTGCAGATGAGGTCGACCTAGTTTGATATCACATGCTGATTCATTCAAATCATCCGGTGAGCAGGTGAAAGCCCTTGTCGCATAGAAAGTGGCCTGGAAGTCTTGACGAGCCAATAGAGGTTGCAGCTCTCGATTGGCCACCTCATTAAGAAAACCGATTTGTCTTGCAGTCCAAACTAATTCAATATCACGGGTATAGGTCTTTTCCTTCGACGATTCTCCCCATTCATTTTTGGATCGCCGAATATGTTCTTGGAGATACGGAACGGCTGACGCAATCCCAGTTCCTCCCATGATCATCAACACTGACTCATAATTCCAAATCGGAAAGTGATGCCCATATGGCCCCTCGAGAAGAATTGTCGTCTCCACCGGCTGGACTTTTGATCGCAGACACTGTTGACGCAAATGTTGGGTCCAACCATTATACGGGCGGATCCAGAAGATTGCCTTCAGATTGGAGACTTCGCATTCTTTTTCACACTCTTCCGCGGGGAGAGGTTCGTCCGGTTGATTAATCGCATTGGATAAGAGCGGTTGTTGAGAGAGATCCAACGCGTCGGTCGCTTTGCCAGTCCTCGATGATCCTGTTGCGGATTCCACTTGAGATGACCAAGCACCAACGGTAAAAGGATGACTCTCCCAACCAGTCCAGCGAAAGGGTTGGTACAGGAAGAAATAATCTCCTGGAGAGGGACTGAGAAACGGAGTAGCTGGTAAGACTTCTAATCGGACCACATCTGTTGCCTCGTCGTAAGTCATCCGGGCGGAGGTGGCGCGGATTTTGTTAAGCCTAAAGATGCTGACATGAAGATTGCAATAGCATAACCGAACGACTCGCAAAAACCGGTCAAATACCCAGATCCCCACCGAGGGCCACAGATACTGCCAATATTCATGTCCCTCGAAAATAATTGTGTGACTTTTTCTGCGTCAGTTGCGGAGGACAGAATGACTAGTACGGACAGACTCACTAGAAACATCCGACAAGGGTGAGTATTGAGAGTAGGACGTGTACAATCAAAAATATTTCATAGGTGCCAGAGCGGATCCGATCGAGGGACGTTAAAAGTAGAAATACCATAACAAGGACACCCTGGTATTCATCATGTGAGCGTCAAGTTGCGTGATTAAAGATTGTCCCATGGGATGTGTAGCCTTACGAGTAGCCCCCAAACGATGTAAGTTTTGTTGAAAGCTCTCCACAGTTTGCCAGCTAAATTTAATCAAGATGAGGAAATTAGCATTTGACAAAATTACTGACTCGAAGCCCCATAACCCTTTGGATGAGAGGATTTCCAACTTACTTCTGTAGTAGATAATGAGATATAAGATGGTATGTGCTACCGCTTGAAGTGTTGCCACACGAGCTACATGGCGATGGAAAACGTTGAAGGTTGCAAAGCTCCAACCTGTTGCCCATATCAGAATGTTGTTGCGAC
Organism: Penicillium angulare; assembly: GCF_028827245.1. NCBI lineage: Eukaryota > Fungi > Ascomycota > Eurotiomycetes > Eurotiales > Aspergillaceae > Penicillium > Penicillium angulare. The sequence goes on along the minus strand of NW_026623170.1, from coordinate 1,117,165 downwards.
CGCCGAAAAGCCATAATAGGGGAATATTTGCAAATGACATGATGCCAGTTCGGTCGGCCGAGTATCGGAGGATTTGACTAGGAATGTCTGGCCAGCTGTAGAGCATGTATGAGTAAGTGACCGCCAACTGCATAATAAAATGTGTTTCGCTTTGCCATACTAGATATTTCCTTCAAATGTTCGATATCCGACAAAACTCAACGTGATGCTGATGATCCAGAACCCGCTGACCGCAAGGGCCTCCGCTCGGTTTGAGAAGATGCACAGCAACACTTCACGACCTCGTGAGGTGAACGGAGGGGCAACAAGTAGATGAGTCTGTAGCCAACCCAAGGTGTCCCTTATCAGAGGAAGGCCGGTGTGCCACGATCCGGTTGGATTATATATTTGCGATTCAATTTCTCCCGCTCCGGTGTTGTGATCTCTCCGTTGATAGGTGGCCCAGCCACACAGACGGTACCCGATTGCGAGGACAATAAAAAACCCCCAATAAGCATAGCCGACAAATCTAGTGACAATATATCAGTAAAAAACACTCATAGGAGGTAGAATTGTGTGAAGCCTACCCAAATGCATGATGTGACCAAGTCTCGAATTGAAGCGCCTCGATGGTATTATATACCCGGTTGAAGTAAGACGCGGAAATCATGACCGGTGCATTCATCACATCGGACCTTGTTAATTCTGCATATTTCACGATGCGCATCCCCCGTATCGCATCTTCCGTCAAATTCCCCGCAACAGCTTCTCTAGGAAGTAGCTGGTGATGGCCAAACTCTTCACATTCCGCCGCCATCTGGGCCAAGCCAGCAACACGTTCTGTATCTCGGCAATATATCTCAGAAGCTGCATAAATCGATGTGACTTTCAGGGGATTTTGGCATCGTGTGTCGAACATTCCCTTGGCTGGGAGACCCGCGAAGGTGATATAATTATACGCCGAGTAGAGGGCAGTCACACAGCGCACATCGCCCGGCAACGAGGCGCCCCATGTACCCAAGGCACTCAGTGTGACCACTAGCCATTCGAGGCGCAACATAGTTGCGAGTGGAAGCCAGATGCCAGTCTGGAGAGCAACGTGGATGAGGAGAAATGACGAAGGCCGATGATCGCTTGCCCAGCCTTGACCCACTTAATCATCCAAAGAAAAATTAAATGTCCGAACAGAACCATCGGAATCAACATTCTGGAAGAGCCCGAAGTGGATAATCTTAATTCCCTGATATTAACGCCGTTTGTTTTACTTTCCTAACAAATTAGATATCTCATAAACCCTCAAATTATTATGGAATCAGTATAAGCTCTAGATGTCCTCGTCACCGTTGAATCGGACCCTGAACACGTGCCCATCTTATCAGATTGATAAGTCTGCACGTGATCGGATCAGCGGAAGTCGCCAAAAAGGGTAAATGGATCTGGCTGTTCTAAGAAGCGGGATCATTCGCTATGATAGACTCGGAATAGTAGAATCCGCCAAGACGTAGATGTTTGTATATAATAATTGTTAATTAGCTAGCGACACTCGGGGATCTCCCACTGTCTAATATAAAATCGAAACAAAAACACAAGCATGGCACTAACACTATAATCCACCTAATAAAGCTGCGAGCGTATATAAATAGTATTCAAGTTGTTGATCTCCTTGGAAGAAAGAATACGTAAGCCTTGGTTGGCTTTGCTTCCAATCACACGCCAAACTTGCCCCCTTCAGGGATTGCGAGATATGCGCAGCTCTTATAGTCGCAGGTATCCTACATTATTGCGTTAGCACCATGTTTTAAACCGCTACATGCTCCCAACTGATATGACATACCTTGTAGACTTTAGTTCCCCACCACGAGAAATGCTTACTCGCACCGGTGAAAAAAACCGTAAGGAAGATTAAAACACCTGCGACGCCGACCGAGGAATCGAGAGCAGAGCTCAACACAAAGTTATACTTACTCCACCAGGCAAATGCTCTCTTGCGGACGATCCATCCAAAAGTGAGTCCGATCACCGCCCAGCTGCCGTAATTCATGCCAGTTGCAGGAGGTAGGTAGTTCAAGCCTCCCAAGAACAAGGGAATGTGGACCTTCTTCCACATAGAATTCGGGTAACGACGGCTGAGGTAATACACTGGAATGGGCAGTATTGCGCCGATGATGAAGAAATACAGCAGGGCAGAATATCCGATGTGGTTCGAAAAGAATCTGCGAGGGCCGATTGCACCCCAGATCAGCGAAGTGTTGAAGTGTGTCGTGGAGTATGGGCAACTGAAGCCGTTGGAAGCGGCGCTAGTGCAAACTCCGGAGATGTTATCGAGAGACCAATTGAGAACTCCGACCGAGGAGAGTGTTCCCATAACCATGCCGACACATTGAACTAAGAATAGTTGTCTTTGAGGGATCTTCCTGGCAGTTAGCGATTCTGATCAGACGGGGTCTGAAGAGACAGTTCTTACATGGCAATAATAGGCGAGCTTCATGTCCTGAGCAAAGTACAATCCCTTGATCGTAGTAATGTACCCGACTGGATTTATTGTTAGTATCATTCAAACTTGTTTTGAAGCCGACAAGGGTGACTGGGAGACTTACTGTCAAAGAACCAGATGTTTGCAAGAACCTTTCCAGGGAACACGAAGCCTGCAACAATCCGACAGAAAATATCAATGTTAATTTTCAGATTGGAGGTGGCATAGACAATGGCCAGCTGAAAAACCTGTATCAGTAAAACTGAACGGAAGAACAGAACTGAGGATATCGGGTACCAACCGGAGGATAGAAAACCAAAGCGACGACGATAGCAAGCAAGACCCCATACCACCTCAATTCGACATCCCAGTATTCAACTGAGAAGATGGCCAAAAAGAGTGCCACTGCACATACAATCAGGTACCACCAGACAGGAACTTCTTTTGCACCGGTCTCATCGTTTTGAACAGTGCTAGTTCGGCCAGGCAAAGATCCCTTCAGTAACTGGACGATTCGTCTAGCGGCATCTGCCATAAAATGACGATGTTCAAGGAATGACCAGACAAGAAGCGCACTGAGAGTGGCGAAAGAAAGACCCATCATGTTCAATCCGTAGACAATGGGCATGTATACCTATTTTATCAAAATAAGCTTCATAGGACTCAGCTTGTCCCGTCTGGAGAACTCACCGGAGAATAGTTAAGGTATTTTTGGACATCCAACTTGTATCCAGTGGCAGAGTTGACAATTTTCTTTGCCGAATAAGTCTTTCCGGCATTGTCAAACACTGTTCATGGCAAGTTAATACCAGTTGAATAAAAGACTGAACGGATTCGGATGGAACAATACCTTTCGAGCTTTGGAATGGAAGATAGCCAGTATTCCACAAATTTGTGTAATAGCAGATTGTGGCCACTATCCATATCCAAAACACCAGCGAGATAAAAACGTTCAAAATGGCCCATGATGGAATGAGCAACGGCGAGCCGACATAAGACACCTGACTCCCTGAATGTGAATGAATGTGAGCAAGTGAGAACATGAGAGTACATGCGTAGAGAGAACAACATACAGTCAAAAGTAATTGGCAGGAGACCCATGCCCGAAGTCATTCCAAACAACTGGTTCACCACTTTATTCTTTGGAGCGATCCAGCATGGAAAGCTGAAGGTGCTAAGGGCGGGGAAAATGAAGTCTGGAAACCAATACCAGCAGAATGATGCGGTTCCTGCAATGGCAAAGAAAGCGAAACGAGAAATCTTCCACGTGTTGAAGCTGTCTCTGAATCAGCAAAGACTCCCTGCAACGGATAGAAGATGAAAAGTGACCATACCTGGACTGAACCTGATCTTGACCGACGTTGTGCAAGGTAGTGGTCAGAGCTGTGACGCTCAAGACTCCGGGCCAAATAAGATCCTTCGGCACAACAACGATGCTCCGGAAAAGACCAGCTAGACAGAACCCGATAAGGAATGTAGCCAGAGTGATCAAAATCTGAAATCCCCAGCCAGCTCGATAACCATAAAACATTTGTTGCTCAGTCAGCACATCAGCACCTAGACGAACGTATACACTGAGATTCGACATGATATAAATCAAAACGTGTTCCTAATCGGAAAAAGGCTGGTCAGCTTAAAGTTGGGAAAGACAGGCAGATATTTCGAATGCAAGACTTACCTTGGTATTGAATGGCCCTGGATTCAGACTGAACGACCAAGATCCCAGCGGAACAGACCAGTCTGGAATGACCTTCTCCCAAAGTTTACCCAGGGGGTAGGCCAGCAGAAGCACCACCGAGGCGGATATTGTGATTGAGGGCGTGCGGAGAGTGTAGAGGGTATTCAACCCACTCACGACGAGACAGAAGACAATTCCGATCATCCACATTCGCAAGGTGAGAACCGGCTCAGTAGGGTCATTTTCTCCTAGGCCAATGCCAGCTGCCCTGAGGACTTCGATCTGGGACTCGGTTTCCGCTGCAGAATTGTCAACACTGAGTGCCTAAACTCTAATTGGAGTGAATGAAAACCTCAAGCTTACCACGGTCACTCTCGTCACTCTTTGACGAGTGCTGAATAACTTTCTCATCGTATTCTGGGCTCTTTTCGTCGGCCATGGTTGCGAGGTTGTGTTGGAGGGAAAATAGATGGAAGAGATGGAAATGGGGGTTCGGATCAGATAAATGTGCGACATCAGATAAGATCCGGTCATCGGTACCATCCAGGTACCACGGTACAACCCTTGTTTTTTTGGTCTATGATGCCGGTCTTCGGATCTGTTCTTTTTCCTATTTCTGTTTCTGATCAGTGTATTTTTTTCTTTTTTTGTCGTAGAATTTCCTGTTCTCAGCCTTACAGGGCTGGAGTGTGGGTCATTCAGAATGCGCTAAAAGGGTCCACCTGCAGCACATGGGATCTCTTATTCACGGTTGCCTAATGAGAAGAAGAATGATCTGGGTATTGGTTTCAAACTTGACAGAATGTGCAAATCATGTACAAATCAGACATGCTTCAAGATACTCCGGGCTCTTTCCTAGGACTCCAGTGCTGCAAAACAGGTCGAACATCAGGATATCAAGCTTTGCAAACTCAACACCCAGGGCTCGGCAAGAGCTCGGCAGCAGCGGGTCTAATGATATTTTGCTTGGCATCCAAGTGAATCCCTGCAATTGTCAAGTACCGGATCCATCCAGTGGAGCCTCTATGCCTTAATTCTCGTAAGAGGAAATGAAGGCGTGATAACGAGTTGAGTACGAGCTGGTTGTGGATCGCCTCAGCGTGAGTTTCGTAGACTCCTGAACATACATGCCACTGAACGTTCCTACTTGACAGATGCATGTCCGCCCGGACTCCGTACAGAAAATGTGGATTTGCCCCACCCAGCCCTAGAAGCTTTTCACGGTGGTTCTTTACGTTGACGAAGGGTGTTAAAACCTTAGAACGTACCATCCGTCGAGACCCACTAACTTTGAGTTTTTATGAAAGCGAAAAAGATCAGGAAGTCCCCCCCCCTCGTTGATTTGGTGAACTGCGGCTTGCATTGAAGAGAAAGAAGGATGAGTTGTGATTGTGTACATTTGGATACATAGATAACTCTATGACAAGAAGGATTTATTGAGATTTGAGAGACGAAAAGAAGAAAATAAAACAATTGACTACCACCCAAAATCTATGTCCACCTATCCTATAGTGTGAGAAAATAATACCACAGCCAAGAAATCATAAACAAAACAGGACAAGACATTTGTCTGGCTCACTTTGAAAGATCGATTTGCTTCACCAAGCCATCTTAGCTAAAATACCATTGGGCCAGCGGCGAACTGCAGCTTTTCTTCCCTCATCCAAACACAGCAGACCCAGTCCTAGGGCCGCAGGGAGGAAGTAGTGCTCAGCTGGGGGCCCTGCGGTATCTAGAGTTCGCTGTAAAGATGGGATATACAACCAAATCACCGCAATTCCAAGTGCACAGATCATCGCTGGGAACAGGTAGAGATTCTGTGTTAATTTATTGAATGCTGGAGGGTGCTGGAAAATCGACAGGTGACGAGTCCGGACTGCCATGAGATTGAACCATTGCCTGCCCACCTTACGTTAGCAAATAAATCCATTTGGTAAGAGACCGAATGTCCGGAATGACACATACATAATGACCAGATTAATGAAGTAGATTGAACTCGCTTCATTTACTCGAGCGCTGTAGTAGTCTTCGCTCATCCCAGCCGGAATCTCTCCGAATTTGAACCAGAGATCCGAGAAAGGAATGCCTTTCCTCTGGAGATACCAAAATGCCATTGAGAATGAACAGATTGTCTCTATCATTCCAATGATAGCATACGAGTGAAACATCAGCTTCCAGTTGACAAGGCGAGTCTTCGTAGGATGACGAGGTGGTCGGAAAAGAACGTCGGCTTCCGGCTTCTCATAAGCCAAAGCCACAGCTGCTGCACAGTCGGTAAAACAACTAGTAATATAATGAGTATTTGAGCTGGTATGATTTTTCGTCCCACGAAAAGTCTTACCAGATAATAATCATCAAAAACGATGAAAGAATTTGGGGGATTCCAAAAATCAGATTAGTAAAAACTGGCCAGAATTCCGACCACGAGCCAGCTGGCAGTAGATATGCGACTGTCTTCTTCAAGTTATCAAAGACAACTCGGCCATATCGCACGGCCTCCACAATAGCAGCAAATGATTCAAGGAGAACCATATCAGCAGCCTCAATGGCAATATCAGACCCACTTGCTAAACTAATTCCAATATCGGCGGCTTTGAGAGCAGGGGCATCATTCACACCATCACCAGTCATGCCAACGATCTCATCCCTTGATTGAAGTTCGCGAACGATGCGAAGCTTTTGATGGGGTGTTGTACGTGAGAACACAATCTCACGGTACTTACACAGTTGTTCCCATTGGTACTCGTTCAGTCCCATTAAATCAGGTCCGCTGATAAGTAGTGCAGACTTAGGGGTGGCGATCTCCTTTTCGGTTGTGGGGGGAAAGCGTGCTAGTGCAGATGCGTCTTCTACAGTATCGGCAGTGACGAGACCACACTGGCGAGAAATAGCCAAAGCCGTGAGTCCAAAGTCACCAGTAACCTATTTCATATGAGATGCAAGTCACTCTTGTTTTGAAGGCTGAACTTACCATAAAGACTCGAATGTGAGCTTGGCGTAGAACTCGCATGACCTCAGGAATTTCCGCCCGGGGCGGGTCAATCATGCCAACAAGACCAACCAGTGTAAGTCCACCTTTCGATTCTGAAAGCATCTGTGCTTCACACTCTGAGGATGTAGGATCCGGCCAAATAGATTCCTTCGCTAAGACTTTGCGAGCGAGAAGAATCACACGCTTGCCCTCCGAAGACCATTGATCTTTCAATTGCTTCACGGCTGTTAAAGTAATTCCATCCAATGGCTTCACTCCACCCTCAGGGGTGAGAGTCTGAGTGCATCGCTCAATCAGAATATCCGGAGCGCCTTTGATCGTAAAAAGTCTGTCACTTTATTAGCAGTAATAAACCCGGAGAGAACCCCAGTCCAAACATACATATCGCCTGTTCCAAAACCTCCAGCTTCCGTCTCAGTGAGCCAAGAGCGTGGACTTTGAGAATCAGCCGGAGTAAATGCCTTGATCATGAATTTGTTCTTGCTGTCAAATGCCAGATCAAAGAAAACCTTCCATGATTTGCGGACTGCATCGACCGATCCTAAACTTTCAGAAAATCGTAAGACTGCCTGATCTGTTGCATCTCCGAAAATACGTCGATCAGCGAGTGGAGTGGTAGTTTTGCCCTGATCAAACTCTGCAGCATTGCATAGCGCGCCCATTGCCCTCAGTTGTTGAAGCCCGGAGGGGCCGATGGGGGTTGATGGATCCATGCGATCATTGAAAGATGCCTTCACCGTCGAGACTGAAAGATCAGTAACATCCATACGGTTCTAATAAGAATCAGTATGGGATTTAATAATGTACTGACAGTTTACTTACCTTTGTCAAAGTGCCAGTCTTGTCTGTGCAAATAACAGAAACAGAGCCCAGTGTCTCAACAGTTTTGAGTGACTTGCAAAGAACCTTGTTCTTACGCATTATGTTGGCCGTTATAGTCAACGACGCCGTTACAGCAATTGGCAAGCCTTCGGGAATATATGCAATAGCAACACTGACACAGTCCACGATAAGGGTGGCAACGTTGATATAATCAGGATGTTTTTTGTGAAGCCACCCACCCCTGTCGGAATCATAATATTAGCCGAGTTCTCAATGAGGTAAGCCAGAAATGCAGGAATAATACTCACCAAACAGCAGCCAGAACGATGATCCAGGTGATCATGATTATGAAGATAAGACCCACAAAACGCAATATCTCTTTTTCGATTGTTGTAAGGCCAGTACTCGGCTCACCAGCGAGTTTAGCGATCCGCCCGAAAACCGTTGAATCACCCGTCGCGACGACGACGCCGATTGCTTTCCCTGAGACACAATGAGTTCCCTGGAGACCAATACATCGAGTCTCGAGATAATTGTCCGAAGTGGAATCAACGCTGCCCTTGACAGGGTTTGATTCACCTGAAGCATCTATTAGCCAATGCCCAGTTAATATCAATAGAGGGCTTCAGAAGTAATTTACCAGTGACAATGGATCGGTCGACACTAAAGTCATGCGATACTTCAACAAAGCGCACATCTGCAGGGATCTTTGTTCCCGACTTGAGGAAAACTGTATCTCCTTTGACAATCTCCGTAGCCATCACCTCCACCCGAGATCCATCACGAAGTAACTGACACGACTCTGGGAGCATCGCCGTGATTGAAGCCATGACTCTTGAAGAGGACCAATCTTGCCATCCATTGAAAGCAGCTTGGATAAGAAACACCGCAATTAGAACGATTCCCAAAGCAAGATTGGCAACGGCGGGTGGGTCTCCCAAGGGCTTCCAAGAGATAAAAACCAATATGCCACCGACAAGGAGAATAGAGCCAAACCCCTTGAAAAAATAGCCGAAGACTCTCCAGAACCATGGATTGGGGAGTGGTGAGATTTTGTTTGGCCCATTATTGCGTAGAAGATCACTGGCAGTACTAGCTGGCAGGCCAACTCCGACATCGACATTCAATCGCTTTTGAGCTTCCACCGTGGAGATCGTATGCCAATCCGTAGTTTGCCACTCTAAAGAAGTTCGTTAGATAGAGTATTGTGGCTATACTGTTGTACAAAACTGACCTTCCGCCAACTTGTCCCTTCCAGCTGCCCTTTTGGAGATCTTCTGTCTTTCGGACTCATCCTCGATTTCGAATGATCTATCGCCCAGATAAAGAATAGCATTAGAGACCCGACATCAAGCAGGATGGGAGATGATACTGGAACTGGACATACATGCTTCGGTACTCGATGGGAATAGCAGCCGTAGGATCGATGCTTCTTCGACTCCCATGTCTTCGAAGAGCATGGTCCTTCTGATCTTTGGTATCTGAGCTCTGTGAAGAAGGCACCACTGATCGATTACCTTTCTCCTCATCCCCTGTTTTCCAGCGCAAAGATAGGCCCAGTGGAGGCATCTTGAAAGCACAAGTTCGGCACAGTTCCGTGAATGTAGGATTCAAAAGAACGACGATAATATATTTCCATAGATGGGGCTTTGTCGCAGGGGTTTTATATGATCCAGCTCTCCATCCATTGCCAAAAAGCAATACAGCAGCTCCACTCACAATTACCTCAAAGCGCATCGCCTGAGGGATATTTGCTCTGAGTTGATGGGGCCAAGGCGCCTGAGGTATTTGGGAGCTCCAATCGCTTCGAATCCCATCATGGCGGAGATTGTCGCGCTAGCTGTCAAATGCCGGGACTTGACCACGTTTTTGACGGTCCAAGAAAGGCATAACATTTTCTATTCAGATGAGGCTTTTTTTATCATCGAATCATAGCCTATACGAGACCCACTATAACTGGCACTGTCATCAGTTGTGGCTGGCCAATAAACTGCACGATCACACACAGAATTATACACAGCCTCAGCAGTTGAAAGACCAGGTGTGCTATCACTAAGGTACCTACCATCGGTTTTCTTTTCTTTTTTGTTCTAGTTCCAAGTCGTACGGGGCGGCATCTCGGCGACGGCTTTCACGCGACAGTGACTGGCGGGCAAATTTCTCATACTATAGAACTCGTGTTTATAGTCAATTCTCTCGCGACCTTCCCCAAGCAGACTTATTACCTTATTCAATAATTAAATCTTAATCTAGCTATTCCCACAAATATTTTTGAGATTTTTCCTTTCTGTTTTCTTTTTCTTTTGTGGTGAGTGGTTTATTTCTAAAAGCTCTATCTCATGCGCAAAATTGACCAAAATGCACGGTTAGCATCACTCTTTTCGAAGATTCCTTGAGAGGACGTCTACAAAGGTCTACAAAACCGATGATATGAAATCCAATCAATAACATTCATGAAAAAACCGTCTTGGATTTTTATAATTAGTGCCTTGATGCCTTAACCTGATGCCTTATAATCCAGGCTTCATGCTGTTATCCACGTCCCCTGCTTCATTCATCTGCCATCTTCAAGACTCTCACGCAATGCTCTTATGATCGACGACCTGGGGGAAATTCAACATCATGTGTCTCTTCTCAGTTGGACAATGTACCCAATCAAGGGTCCAAAGCATCACCCCCACGCCGACTCCACTCACTGCGACAATGTGCCCAGAGTCGGGCAAATCCGTCCCGATCCGTGCGTTACAATGCATCACTCCATGCGTGTCTTGAATATGCAGATCATCGACTGATTGAAATACCTTGTGGGTCAAAATCAATGATCTCAAGTGCTCTTTAGCCTAAACATGGGCGTTTGCTCCCCTACAAGAACCCCCAGATGCCCAGGAGAGAAGTGACAGGAGCAGAGTGATTATTGTGGATTCCCGCAATTAATTGAAGCCAAGATGCTTTTCTTCCCTCTCAAACTGAGTGCCATTTGGGCGGTTGGCTCGGCAGCCTTGTCCTCAAATTCCTCGGGATATCACCAGCCAACCTCAAAAGGCTTCCGTATGCAACATGGATTCGAGACTGTTCTAGTCCAGCCATTTGGATACGATGGCTTTCGTGTACGCGCTTGGCCATATCGTCCACCGACCGGTGGAGAAATCGGGTTTGTCTATGACCCTCCACTCGAAGGCCCAGAAGGCGACCAAGAACGCGGAATGTCTTTCGATACTGCATTCAAGGGAAATCAATCGGTAGAGATGCGCAACGGCAACATTGTCGTCCGTACATCAGGATGGGGTGGTAACCCCGGTGGTTATCGTCTGGCTTTCTATCGGGTTGAAGGCAATGGTACAGAAACTCTGCTCACCAACGAGTATGCACCCCTCAAGTCTATAAACCCGCGATACTACTCCTGGACTGGACCTGGAAGTGAATTTGCAGCCGAGTTTTCATTCTCGACTACGCCAGACGAGCAAATATATGGAACGGGTACCCAGCAGGATCACATGGTGAACAAAAAGGGGGCTACCATTGATCTCATCAACTTCAATACCCACATCCCCACACCCTTGTTCATGAGTAACAAGGGCTACGGTTTTGTTTGGAATATGCCTTCAACCGGTCGTATGGAGTTCTCTCCCTTGAGAAATCGCTTCACGTCTGATTCCGCGACGGTGGTCGACTATTTCATTGTGTCCGCTACTCCGGGTGACTATGATATTCTCCAGCAGCGTCTTTCGGCACTGACTGGTCGCGCGCCCCTGCCTCCTGACTGGTCACTTGGGTACATTCAATCGAAGCTGCGATACGAAAACCAAACAGAGATAGAACTTCTCGCTGAGGACTTCCAAAAGCGTGATATTCCCGTATCAATGATTGTCATAGATTATCAGTCGTGGGCTCACCAAGGAGATTGGGGTCTAGACCCTCGCCTCTGGCCACGCGTCGCAGAGATGTCAGCAAAGGTGAAGAATCTCACCGGTGCAGAGATGATGGCATCTTTGTGGCCCAGTGTCGCTGATAACAGCTTAAATTATGAGGAGATGATGGCCCAAGGATATCTCTCAGCTACTCGATCTGGCCCTGGAACAACAGACTCATGGAATGGGTCCTACATTCGCAACTACGATTCGACAAATCCTGGCGCCCGGCAATTCCTGTGGGATACATTGAAGCGCAACTACTATGACAAGGGTATTAAGAACTTCTGGATTGACCAGGCTGACGGAGGCGCACTTGGCGAGGCTTACGAAAACAACGGCCAAAGCACATACATTCAGTCTATTCCCTTTGCTGTACCTGATGTCCTGTATGCTGCAGGAACTCAAAGTAGCGTGGGAAAGTTGTACCCTTGGGCTCATCAGCAAGCAATCGAAGAGGGCTTCCGTAATGCCACATCCAGTGAAATGGGCACGGCCTGTGACCATGTCTCCCTCAGTCGCTCAGGATACATTGGATCTCAACGCTTCTGTAGCATGATCTGGTCTGGCGACACCACTGCAGTATGGGAAACACTCAGCGCACAAGTGGCCACAGTCCTATCTGCAGCTGCATCCGGCTGGGGATGGTACACTGTTGATGCGGGCGGCTTTCAAGCCGACCCCACAGTTTGGTGGAGTGCGAATATCGATACAACCGAGTATCGCCAACTATATGCTCGCTGGTTACAGTGGTCAACATTCTTGCCTTTCATGCGAACACATGGTTCTCGGGCTTGCTACACCCAAGATGCCTACACATGTGCCAATGAGCCATGGTCATATGGCGAAGAAAATACTCCCACAATCGTCTCCTACATCAAGCTCCGTTATCAACTAGCCCCATACCTGCGAGCCATCTTTTCTGAGTTCCATCGCACTGGTCGTATGATAATGCGCCCACTTTTCATGGATTTCCAAAGCTCGGATGCTCATATTGCCGAGTTGACCCGTAGCAACACGAATGAAACAACACAACAATACATGTTTGGGCCACGGTTGCTAGTCACTCCGGTGACTCTTCCAAATGTGACGAAATGGCCTGTTTACCTTCCACAGACTGCCAGTAACGAGAGCAAACCTTGGACTTACTGGTGGACCAACCAAACCTATGCAGGAGGGCAAACAGTGACGGTTCCGGCACCGGTTGAACACATCCCTGTTTTCCACCTTGGATCTCGGGCAGACATTTTGAGTGGGCAGGTGTTTTCTTAAGGTCTACACCTTGATCTAAGCCCCACCTTTCTTCCCACTGCATCATTATCGCCCACAAAGCGGTCATATTTGCATGATGTGACCTTGTGAACAGTCGAAAATAATGTACCTAGAGTATATACAGATGCAATCCTTGAATAAGACTAGATCATATACGCAGCAAAGATGTTCGTACTATACCCACGTGAGCTCTCACGATTTCCAATTAATTTATAACGCAACCGTAGTTAGTCTTCGTTCGTAAGATTAATCAGCTCACGAAATTTAAGTCCTGAAAATAATGACAGGCCTGAGATGGCTGGGGAACCCAGCACGGCAAAATCGGCGTAAGCGTGCGGGGAAGTTGCACCGAAGTAGCACCGGCCGTAACAAACATTGCTAGCGATTCCGGCATTCGATGGCCACTGCTGCCGTGAAATATTGCAGACTCAAAATGTGGAGTTTAAATATATGTTTTAGCCTGAATTAATGAATTTCCAAGCTTCATTGAGGATCTTAGCTCGGAGCTATGACGAAGCTATGACCCCGCCTTTGTATATTTTCAAACCATGCAATTGAGGGAGAAAAATGGATTTAGACAGATAAATTCATATGAAGACTGCTTTTTTCTCTAAATTAATTAGTATATCAAGTGTCATATGTGGATTTTAGGTCGTGGGGTGACTTCATTCTGTCGCTAGGTATAGAGAACTACGAGTTCCTAGCTTTAGCCGATTAAATCGGCAGCTTCAGGCAGCTTCAAAGGACCTCGACAATTTACTCAAAACTAATGCGAAGTTCAGGCTAAATAATGCATACTTGGTAATCAGCCTACCACATCGGGGCTTCTCCGCGTAAATCACTTCGCTCGAGCATAGATCGACTGCGGGAGTTGCCGCGTTGGGCAAACAAATATGGAGCCTTCAGAAATACCCCGTGGGACCCAATTAACCGAGCTGCAGCCGGAGCCGATGGAAAGCTATGTATAAGTATGACTGGGAAGCAAATGAAAAAAAAAATACATCCAGGGATAATACTTGTTTGAATCCTCCACAATGCCTTCAGCAGCATTGTTAGCCGTGCTGGCGGCTTTGACGCCTACGGCGCTTTCTCAAGCGCAAACCTCGTATGTCGACTACAACACCGAGCCACAACCAAATCTCGATACTCAGACTCTCGCGACAATCAATCTGGGATTTCCCGATTGCAAAACTGGTCCACTTAAGAGCACTTTGGTTTGCGACACATCAGCAACTCCACACGACCGTGCAGCAGCCTTGATCTCATTGTTTACATTCGAAGAACTGGTGAACAGCACCGGGAATGATATCCCTGCCATTCCTCGCCTCGGACTTCCTCCATACCAGGTATGGAGCGAGGGTCTCCATGGCTTGGATCGAGCCAATTTCTCCGACTCCGGAGAATATAATTGGGCGACTTCTTTCCCATCGCCCATTCTTACCATGGCCGCATTGAACCGAACATTGATCAACCAGATCGGGGATATCATTTCTACCCAGGGTCGCGCATTTAACAACGACGGCCGCTATGGCCTCGATGCCTACGCACCAAACATCAATTCTTTCCGCCATCCAGTTTGGGGCCGTGGACAGGAGACCCCGGGGCGAGGATGCCTACTGTCTCTGCTCGACATATGCGTATGAGTATATTACCGGTATGCAAGGTGGCGTTGATCCAGAGCATCTGAAGCTGGTAGCTACCGCAAAGCACTTTGCCGGATATGACATTGAGAACTGGAATAATCACTCTCGCCTGGGCAACGATATGAACATTACCCAACAAGATCTTGCGGAATATTTCATGCCTCAATTCCTTGCCGCAGTCCGGGATGCCAGAGTCCACAGTGTCATGTCTTCATACAATTCAGTGAACGGAGTACCAAGCTCAGTCAATTCGTTCTTCCTTCAGACCCTTCTTCGTGATACTTGGGGATTCGTGGATGACGGCTATGTTTCTTCTGATTGCGATGCTGTTTACAATGTCTTCAACCCACACGAGTATGCCGCCAATATCTCAAGTGCTTCGGCGGAATCAATGAGAGCCGGTACAGATATTGACTGTGGTACATCTTATCAATATCATTTGAACGAGTCCTTTTACCAAGGGGAAATCTCCCGAAGCGAGATTGAGCGTGGAGTCATCAGACTGTACTCAAACCTTGTTAGTCTGGGCTACTTCGATGGCAACACTAGTGAATACCGTGGTCTCGATTGGTCAGATGTGACCACCACAGATTCTTGGAACATCTCATACGAAGCAGCAGTCGAGGGTATTGTTCTTCTCAAGAACGACGGCACCCTGCCACTGTCCCAGAACATCAGTAGCGTTGCTTTAATTGGACCTTGGGCAGATGCCACAACTCAGATGCAAGGCAACTACTACGGCAATGCTCCTTACCTCACGAGTCCTCTTGCAGCTCTTCAGGAATCAAAGCTTACGGTTAACTATGCATTCGGAACAAACATCTCAACTGAGTCCACCGAGGGTTTCTCGGACGCTCTCGCCGCCGCCAAGAAATCCGATATCGTCATCTACGCTGGTGGTATTGACAACACAATTGAAGCGGAAGGCATGGATCGAGAAAACATCACTTGGCCCGGTAACCAGCTAGAGCTGGTCAAGCAATTAAGCAATGTGGGCAAGCCGCTCGTTGTTTTACAAATGGGTGGTGGCCAAGTTGATTCCTCTTCACTCAAATCGAACAAGAACGTGAATTCACTTATTTGGGGTGGATACCCCGGCCAATCTGGCGGACAGGCTCTCCTGGATATCATCACCGGCAAGCGAGCTCCAGCTGGTCGATTGACAACTACCCAATACCCAGCTAAATATGCTTTGGAGTTCCCAGCCGTTGACATGAGCCTGCGTCCCCAAGGCGACAACCCCGGTCAGACATACATGTGGTATACTGGAAACCCTGTTTATGAATTTGGACACGGAATGTTTTACACCACTTTCAAGACCTCGCTTGCACGCTCTAGAGCATCCAACAATGGATCATCTTACGACATTGTTGACCTCTTGTCACGATCGCATTCAGGCTATAATGTGGTGGAACAATTACCTTTCCTCAACTTTACTGTCAAGGTCACGAATACTGGAAGCGTTGAGTCCGATTATACAGCTATGCTGTTTGCCAACACGACAGCTGGGCCACAGCCGCATCCCAACAAATGGCTTGTTGGCTTTGATCGTCTTGGATCCCTCAAGCCTCAATCTTCCCAGGCAATGGTTATTCCTATCTCCCTTGACAATGTGGCTCGCACTGATTCTCTTGGAAACCGCATCGTGTATCCTGGAAAATACGAGCTTGCTTTGAATAATGAGAGATCGGCAGTGCTGTCCTTCACTTTAACGGGAGATGAAACAACCATTGCCAAATGGCCATTGGACAAGCAGCAGATTCCTCCTGCTTAGAAAAGATGACGGCAAAAAAGGCACTCTCGACACTGTTGGACTTCTGATTGTTGATATACCTAATGCTCTTGATTGCCTACAATGAGAGGATATTTTTGTTCAGATGCTGCAATGGCAAAGTAAGCTAGATTATTTTAAATAATAACACAATACAACATGGTTTGTACTTTTTATAACGTATAACAAAAGATTTTCACAGTATCAAATCACACACAAAAAAGGACTGGTTTTATGTGACCATCATATAAACCGCAGAAAAAGCCAATCCAATAATCAAAGCCGTCAATAACGAGGCACCAGCCGTATCGCCACGAGTAATAGCAGAGTAATGTATAGGACTATCGGTATCCTCATCATCATCAGTTCCAGCTGAACTGTCACCCTCACTCGTTCCGCCAGTCGTCGATGTAACCGGACCACTTATTTTATCAACAAGAAGACCCTGGAGAACCTCAAGGACGCCCATTTGTTGACCAACACCAGTAGTCCCATCGTAACTCCCACTCGACCAACGGAAACCACAATATGTGCCTGAATCTCCACCTTGACATTGATTAACTGCAGCCGTTGCAGTGACGCGAAGTTTCGTCATGATAGTATCGTATGTATAAGGTGCAAATTGTGTGACATCAGCCAGGAATCGAGAAAGGTATGCCTTGAATGAGAGTTGATCTGTATTGCAACCGCCTACCAGTTCGCAAGGCGGCTCATACATCACATTTTTACTTGATTCGTTCGTTGAGAAAAAATGGGTAGTCTTTGAGAGGAGTGCATCGACTCTCGTTTTCCATGTTGATGCCGAAGAGGAATTTGCCGATTTCGAAGAAGTCTGGTAAGAATATCAGTTAGATGTTCATCTGAATGACAATGCGTGTGTATCGAATCTCACATAATTATACATAACAGCCGCGCCATGTAAATAAATCCCAGCAGTATATGACCAGCGCGTCCTGTCGTATGATGTACAATTACTACCTTCGGTAGTTCCATCAAAAACCTGGTAATCTGAGGTGATAAGACCAACACCGCTCGACCAATCCCAAGCCTTATTAGCCCACTCAGCATAAGTTTCGTTACCCGTATACCGAGCAAGACGAGCAGCAATATCGAAGAAGCACCCGTTTGCGATTGTATTCTTATAATCATACCCAGCATTCCAGGTGTATATCTGCCAGCGCAAACCCCCAGCACAACTAGCCTTGTCCCACCGATTAGCCTGTTTATTAAAAACAGCCTGCACCATAGAAAGCCAACCAGGTGAAGAAGAAGATGGATTTGTGAAATTTCGTTCGGCGGCAATCATGGCGCTGAGTGCCCAAAAGCACTGATCGTCGTTTCCTTCAGTATAGGTCTGATTGCTGGGCATAAAATCACCTTTAGTGCCAGCCTGGTGTGTCATTGCTTGAACGGTGATTTCATTGTATGTTGTATCGCCGGTGAGGGACCAATAATTCACAAGCGCTCCAAAAAATGCGCCGGCCTCCCACCAATAGTAGGGATCTGGAAGATTTCCAGGCGTGTCGCCTGTGTTGTTGCCGGTGTAGAAAGTAACGAGGTCATAGGCAATTGTGCTCGCGGCTGATTTAATTGAGGCTTCACAGTGATGTTAGTTTTGTTGCTGACTGAACGACAGGTGAAATATCTACCGGGCTCGTCTATGTTCAGTGATATACCTGCAGCACCAGCAGTCTGCAAGTATGGCAGCCCTATGAACAGCAGAAGCCATGGTTCCCAAACGACTCTCGCAGAAACCATGGATATTGTCGAAGAATTCAGGTGTAGAAGCTTGGGGTTCCAAAATGTCCAGTAAAAGTCACTTAAGTCCTATTTAGAATATTGATTTCGCAACAAGATGCGAAAACCAGATGTCGCTTTGTTCAATAGAGGGTCAAGCCATTATAGAACTGGCACTAGCTGGGACTAGGGGAACTCATCCCTATTATAGAATTCCGAAGTGTCCGAATCAAAACGGCTTGAACAGGACCGAGAGGTCATCTTGGCGCCGAGGAGGTCGTTGTTTTGTACTCTGAGATCGACAACCATATGGCCACCCGGGGCAAAGGGGGTCATTTCGATTGGACTGCCGATTGGGTAATAGTTTCAACAGTCTGCTGCCTAGGCCTGAGACATGATTCTCATTCCCTGGACCAATTCTGAGCGCCAAGTTAAGCGGCTATGCTGGGAGATTGGCTGTGAATAGATTCTTCTTGGCTGTGCTTGGCGAAGGGAATAGACAAAGTGGGCGCGTAGCTAGTTTGGCAGGACGCGTAGCGCCAAGGCTGCCGAGTCAAACACACAGAAATGGAGATCTGGGCGAAAGGGGAAAAGAGTTTTAAGGGGAAAGGGGTATTTTTCCAGTGGGAGTTCGAAGGTTTTCCATAGATGCAAATTAGAATTGTATGAAAGATCTGAAAGTGGATTGTAGTTGTAGATCTATCGTGGTCGGTTTCTCCTGTTGTGTGTAACACGGAGCGTAAAGTGATTATGATGTACACTAATTGACTCTTGTCACTTTTTATTGATCATTCCAAGCTCTATCCCCTTTTGCTGTGAACAGGTGGGTATCATATTTGTTCTAGGCACGAGATCTGTCACCTCTGACATGTCGCGAGGAGCAAATAGATACGGGGATGTAAATCGGCCAATATCGGCCAATTAGACTCACATATGCGACGCTCCAAGTTCCGTTGATTTTAAACTATTAATATCATTTCTCTGTTTATTGCTCAATTTGATGAATTCAATAGTAGAGCCCCTCCAATCTGGTAGTCACGTGGCTTATCATTTGTTCATGGGAGTTGGTGCCTGACAACATAGGCATGATTAAGGCATCAACCAGGCCGAAATCCTAATAGCCAGCCGGTCATTGGCCGACATCTGGATCATTCGGTATTGGATTATGGCGATGCAATTCTTCCCCGCAATTAGCCATCCGCAGTCAGATATCCCCTCAACTTTTTTCAACTTCCGACAGCAGCGTTATAGGGATTATGGGCTCCAGTCCGCCCAACAACCAGTCGCTGTCGGGCCTGTCCACCTCCGAGAACCCCTCATCGTCCGCGCGGGGCCCCCTCGCAGGAGGAAAGCAGATCACCCGAAATCGGGCGAGCTACAGCTGTCACACATGTCGCCGCCGGAAGGTTAAATGCGACAAGGCAAGATCATCCTGCGATCATCTCGATCACCCAACACACTGAAACTAACGATTTTCACTTTGTTTTAGGTGCATCCGATTTGCAGTAATTGCGCCAAGACCGGAGCCGAATGTCTATATGATAACTCGTCGCAAAAGCGGGAAGATGATCGAAGTGCGACCGGACGAAGTGGCCAGGGAGTGAAACGAAGGAGAGAGACGCAGCAAACGTGGGAGGAAGATGTTAATGAGTTACAATCGATATATGGACATTTGGCGCATGACGAAGCCGAGGCTGGTCAAAAACCCGACCCACGAACGATTGAACATCGATTGGAGAAGTTGATGTCAATGGTGGAACGGTTGGGTGGTGCAAAAAGTTCCGTTGAAGCAATCAATAAGAGCTCTGCGACACCAAATGCCGCAGTCGAATCAGCTCTATTGGAAGATTTACGCCGGCCTAATTCTCGTAACGGGAGAGGACCACTTTCACGGCCCTCGAGTCCACGTCGCAATGCGACAGAGTCAAGTGGCGATGAGTTTCCAATTCCCTCGGGCCAAGAAGGCGATCTTATCGATCCCATTGGGAGCCTTAATTTAGGCCACTTGAGCTTACAAGATAATGGAAGATCGAGGTATGTGGAAGACATAAGTCGCGGAGCTTTTGTTATAAGACACTAATGAAATCTAGATATGTCGGAACAACATACTGGGCCTACATTTCTCATGAGGTATGTTATACCCTGTTCTCTTCTTAAGCCCCCGTTCTCTTCTTAAGCCACAACCACTGACTAAGAATAATTTTAGATAAATGATCTTAATCAATTACTGAAAGACCAAAATAGAGCCCCTAATCAATCCCCGTCCGATACAACGAACGACGATTCCAATGACCGTATGTCTACCGGTCCCAGATCAATCGACAGTCCAATCCCATCAACCCCATCGAAGCCCCGGGGCGGGTCATTCCAACACTCAGTCATTTTCCCGACTGGCGATTCCCCATCTGGAACGGACAGGCTTGTAGAGCCAGAAATGCTTGAGCATGTCCCAACAAAACGACAAAGTCAAATCCTTTACAAGGGATTTATGTCCGGTATTCATGCTATCAGTCCAATCATCCACCCTCCTACCATCTTAACTCACTATAAAGAGTTTTGGCATTGGTATGACTACAGTAGTTACTCTGGAGAATCGTGCCCATGTCCATCATTCGTACCTCTACTCTATGCAATATGGTACGGCGGTTCTGTAACCATTTCGATTCGCACAATCAAGGCTGAATTCGACGCATCATCTCGGTTTACGCTCTCCACACTTTACAGTGAAGAGGTGACTCGATGGTTGACGAAGATATCCTTCCCTCGAAACCCATCTTTACAAGGGCTTTCGGCCTATCTTATCGTTCAAACAATCCTGTCGAAGGAAGAGGAACCCTTAACCAGCAGTCTATTCGTCAGCCTCGCAATGCGAGTAGCACAGACTATGGGACTTCACAGAGATCCCGCAAAATTTGGGGTTGAACCATCCGAGGCGGAATATCGACGCCGACTCTGGTGGCATATTATGCATATGGATGGTGTTGTCGCTATGTCTAGCGGTCTTCCTCCGTTAGTCAGTGATGAGAATTACTGGGACGTGCGTGAAACGAGTGAAGTGAAAGACACATTGCTTGGATCTCCAGCAGCGGAGCGTTATGAGCAAATGGTCACATCGAAACAGCGACTTCCAGATAATCCTGACGGTCCTTCTGTGTGCGGTGGACCGTCAATGGTCAACGTCTTCTATTTGACAGCACGGGGCAAGTATATCATGGCGCGTACGTACTCCCTGCAAGGTGTCTAGAAACAAAAGAACTCAAAGAGCTAAATTCTGTCGCCAGGTGCCGTTCGTCGAATCTTGCGCATTCAATTGGGCATAAAACCAGTCACTAGAAGAGACATGGAAGAGCTACGAACGATTCTTCTTGACCTTCAAGTAAAGCTAAACTCCATCATCAAGCGAATTCCTGATGGCAACCCAGAGCAAACATCTGGTGCAATTAATCGCGCATCGTCCATGTCCAAATCGCCAATGGAGGTACCACTCAAAGAAGGAGAGCTTCCAGATGAAGGACAAGGTGGATGCGCTGAACAATACCATTCCCCAGTTCTTGTTTCTTTCCACAAATGGGCGAAGATTATTCTGTCGCTGTATATCGACAAAGTGAGTACATCAATAAATTGATCATGTCTCGATTATCAATTGCTAATGATCCCAGGCGTTCTGCGTTGCCTATCAACCTTTCCTGAAAAATGCTCGTAGTAAAATTTGGCCCAATGCCAGACAAAGGTATGCATCTTAAACCTAATCGGATCTATACGCCGGTCTAATAATCAAAGTGCCCTTCGTCATTGTCACGGATTTATGGAAAAGTTTATCCAACTAGCCACAGATCCAGATTTCCAGCCATTTCACTGGAGCTGGCCAGGAAATCACCAACCTATGCACGCGACAATGTATGTACCTCAGCACCCAATCTAGGCGCACAAACATTAACCATGCACAGGATTATGCTTATCGATTTATACGAGCGACCATATAGCCCCGAGGCATCGAGATCACGGGCTTTTATAGACCGGGTTCTTGCTCTTTCCGGTCCAGACGGAGGTGTTGTAGGCGGCGAGGATGGCATCTCGCTCCAGCGACCACTCAAAGATGGTGGCCGCGAAGCTTGGGATATGATCCGTCGCTTACGCCAGAAAGCCTGGCAAAAAGCCGGTCTAAACCCACGAATGCTTTGGACCGAGCAAGATCAAATTCAAGCAGGTATTGCTTCACCAGCAGCAGATCTAAATGGTTCGAAGGCCTCATTAGCAGGATCTCCCTCCGTCTCAACATCAAGCCAGCCTTCTATCCCCGATCGCCAGGTAAACGACTTCAACCGGATGTTCTACACCATGACACGCTCTCAGATTATACCTACCTCTACCACGCACACAGGAGCAATCAAGCCTAGTCCACTACGACACGCACAGCAATCCCCGGCACCAAGACCTCGCCCAACTGACCCTACAGATGGTAAATCTAATTTCGCATCTCCATCTATCAATTCATCATCTCCAGAAGTAGTCTCTTCTCGAGACACACCACCTTCCGTCAATTCCTCCACCTCCGCCTCCGCATCTCGATCACGAGCACAACACCCTCGCCAGCCAATACCCAGCACAACCAATTCTCCACAGATGCCATTTATGGATTCTATAGCACCAGATTTAGCACCAATGGGATTTCCCACCCCACCTTCAATGGTCGATCCGAATCTCAATTTCGACTGGGATCAATGGGATGCTGTATTTGGACAACATTTACCAGTTTCCGACGAGCTTATGGAATTGGATTCTGGATCTGGATTGGAATTTACAAATTTTGGAGTCCCAACTTTCAATCTTGGTAATGACCTCGACGCCACTGGGATGTCTACTGGGGACTTTCTGTCGGGCTGGGCGGAGAACCCATCCACGAATGAGAATTCAACTAATGAGTGGAATGGACATCGTTGAGCATTAATGAAAAGGACATAGCATATTTTGTACTTAATGTGGCGTTTTTATTTTCTAGGTGTGGCTTAACGTATTATACCAGGGGAGTAACCAGAGTTTCAAATATATTTGTCTTTTGTCTTTAGTTCATACTACCTAACCGGCCCCACAATTTTTCTTTCACAAAAATAATGAACCCTCGCTTACGAGG
The DNA here is from genome assembly GCF_028827245.1 of Penicillium angulare. Classification (NCBI taxonomy): domain Eukaryota; kingdom Fungi; phylum Ascomycota; class Eurotiomycetes; order Eurotiales; family Aspergillaceae; genus Penicillium; species Penicillium angulare. Next base: position 1,093,759 of record NW_026623170.1, on the reverse strand, counting down.
GTCCGCCACCCATATGGAACAGATCACCCATATGGAACATTTTTGCTAAATCGTACTACAACTACTATTTACCACACCACCATATAGTTAATTAATTAACTAAAAATAATAAACAAATCAATCAGCCATTTTAATATTAGAATACAAAATCAAGTTAATTTCCCCGGCGTTTTTTGGCTCTTCCATGCTTCCTAATTTCAACCAATATCTTCTTCCACTTCCGCTTCGTCTTTTCTTGATCGGCTTTTTCAGTCAATTTATATTCTTTTAGCTTCATTTCTTTGATCTGGCTTGAATTGATAATACCAGTGATTTGCGTATAACGGCGAGAAGCATCATATCTAGCGTGACGTGCTCCCATAATAGCTTGTGTAGAATCGAATTCCCGTTGCAGTTGGACAGCCAACATTGCCTGAGTCTCAGCACCCTTTACAAGCTTTGCTAGCCCTTCTTTAAAACGTTGAGTAGTAGGATCATATTGATTAATACGATCGCTAATTCTTCGAACTCTCTCAGCGGTTTTTGGGGTGCTAAACTCAGTATTTTGTGAGTTAACTGATGGTGTATCTTCCCGGGATATATTATCATAATATGGATCGTACGAATCCAATTCATCGGTAATAAGCTTAGAATTAATTGGCCAAAGGCCAGTTAATCTAAACCCAAGCTTGATTGTATGTGGCCGGAAGGTTTTGCGTCTGATTTCACTGATTGAATGTAGGAATTCATCCTTTGAAAATTTACGGCATCCAGTCATTGTAGCCGCCTCAACTGCCTCACTATGCCAGTGTTTATATACACTAAACACTCCAACATCGAGAGGTTGTAGTATATGGCTAGTATGTGAGAGTAAGAAGAATAGAATGATATCATTCTTCTCACAAAATTCAACAAATTGACGCGTTAAATGTGATCCAAAACGATCGCATAAAACTAGCCTCTTTTTCCCAATGGTACGAGAAATTGTCCATTTATGAAACAGCTGAATCCATTGATATGCTAATGTATCATTGATATAGCCAGTATCAGTTATAGCAAGATGCTCGTCGTCTTCAATTTTATCAAACCAACGTAGTAATGCTTGTTTAGCGCTTAGAATAATCAGCGGTGGGCATGTAAAGCCATCAGCCGAAACAGCCTCTAAAACAGTGACAGACTCGCGATTGGTAACTGAGCCATTAAATAGCTTCTTTTTTGGATGTCTTGTGATAATAAATTGATCGCGACCGACGCCAATTTGGAAGCCAGTTTCGTCAAAATTGTAGATATCTTGTTGACAGATGCCATATTTAGCCACTATACGTTGATAGTCTTGAAACCATCTCTCTATAACGGATTTATCCAGTGCAGTAGCTCTTTCAACATCAAGAGCTCGCCGACGTCGTATATAGTACTCAGGATACCGTTTAAGAAAACGCTTTAGCCAATGGTCGCCAATTTGTGGGGGATCTGTGGTGGTGTCGGTATGATCTTCTTCCAGAATTGAATCGGCAGCAATAGCAATTTGACGGCGATTTATTGATGCTCCGACCGCATCAAAATAATCAATATATTCACATAAAGCCTTCTCCTGTGCAATACTAAGCTTCCGGCCATTAGGTTGTCGTTGGAAAAGCGATTTTCCACCTTGCCAGCGCCGACGAAGACGGCCTTCAGGAACCGCGAATTCTCGCGCAGTCTTCCTAATATTAGGCTTAGATTGCTCAGAAAGAGACTCTATTGCCAGCTGAATCTGGTTCTCTATATCTTTATTGGTTTTAGGCATTGTTGGTGGTGTGGTAGATGATAATAGTGGTTGTGGTAAGATTTAGAAAAAATGTTCCATATGGGTGATCTGTTCCATATGGGTGGCGGACCCTCGTAAGCGAGGGTTCATTATTTTTGTGAAAGAAAAATTGTGGGGCCGGTTACTATCTTCAAATACTAGTTTGTATCGATAAAAGTTATAAATAGATAAACATCTTGATCTTCCATTTTTTTCTCTTACATTTGACCACTGGCAATAATCGAATTTCAATTATCAACTGGGTTTACGGGGGAATAACGACTACGTAGGATGCGCAGACATGATATAAAAATAATAGTAGAACAAGGAGAATAATAGTGTATTGATTCGTGAGGCGTAACTCTTGACGATCGATGGATCAGTCAATTATGATACGAAAATGCGACGTGTCAGGGCTAGAGACCAAAACCCCAGCGGGAGAGAGTAACAAAGCCATGTATCTCCACGTCCGATGTAAGGCAGGGATGCGAATGGCTCGCTTTCGTAACTTTTCTTTTTACTTCTTCATGTCAAGTGCATTGGGATTATCGCCAGCAAGATAAGATTAAGGCGCTTAAACCTTCATCTCATTGAGACCGTGCTTCCAGAGGGTAGCGAAGGGGGTAACACCGTCCTCGCGGAAGTCAATCAGAACGTGCCTAAAAGAAGAAAGTCAGTAAATCGAACCATATATATTGGTAGGTCATTATTTGCGAAAGAACGACTCGAGGCACATACATAGCATCACCGTCCATGGACTGGCCCATGAGGACATCGTAGTTGTCGTAGTTGGCGCTGATCTTCTTCATGGCAGCGGCAGCGCCGCCCTTGAACTCGGCAATGGTCTCTTCACTGGCTTTCTTGGCCTCGAGGGCCTTCAGGACCTTCTTGATGTAAGCTTGAAAGAGAAACTGTTAGCCTGATATGTATCGAGGATGGGAACGTAGAAACACAGAGCACATACCCTTAAGGTGGGACTTGTAGGCATCCTTGGAAGGCTTAAGACCCTCCTCGACCTTGAGCCAGACCATGCGGAACTGATCCTCGATATCGTGGACCATGACGGTCTCACCCTCACCACCGTCCTCCTCAGCATCCTCGGCAGAGGGGTTGGCACCCTCGAGCTGGACGTTCTCGCCGACCTTCTTCATGTACTTGCGGCAGTCAACCTCCCAGAGGATGGGGCAGTCGGCAGCGGGCTTGATGTCGAAGGTATCGGAGAGAAGCTCATCCTTGGAGAGAATATCCTATAGACCGTCAGTATTCTTCCAGATGAAACACAGATAAGAGATGGCCGATGGTTGAGATTTATAGCTCCCTGGGCGGCATGTTGAGGGCTGGAATTTGGGTAACATACGGTGTAGATAATCATAGTGACGGTGGGAGAGGTTGTGAATGTTTGACAACGAAGGAATTGGCTGGTGAAGGAATGAAAGGGGAAACCAAAAAAAAAGGAGGGGAAAGAAGTTTTTTTCTAGTGGCGCGCTCTGGTTGGTGGGGGAGTTTGTCTTGTTTGTTTGTTTGTGAGTGTCACGGGATTGGCTAGTATAGATGGAGTTAACTTACATGCGTTGTTAGTGTTGAAGTAGCGATGAGTATGAGATGCATATGATTGAAAATAAAATAAAAAGAGTATTCAGTTGGATTTCCATCTACGTTATGGGTGGCGTGTACAATGGCATGACTTTGGTTCTCTCTTATAAGATATGGGGCTACTATGGATCATGATATTGTTTGGAGAGCCCAACGCCAGCCAAGGTTGTACTTCTCCCAGCATTTGTATTGGGCCATAAGGCTACCACATACAAAGCGTTATTCTTAGAAAGATCGCCAAGTCGAGTCTCCAGGATAGAGGCTCATAGCTGTTAAAGTCTGCTCACATACTCTAATAATTACAATAGCTTACCCACCTTACATGACCTTTGTCCACACATGTGCAGGTGTATAGATCTCGACCGTTGAAAGTCGCCGCTTCCAGCCCTGGAGAATACAGCCAATACTGCACGTTACCGTAAAATACCACTTTCCACCAATCAACTCCCTCCATTTCCTCTACCCGTTGTCACCCGTGATGTCCGCATCCGACTGGCGCCACTTGCGATTTCTTGTTCTTCGTTGATTTCTTATTTCCTCCCCTGATCTTTCTCTTCATCTTCTTGCTTCATTCATTCTTATCCAACTTGCTTCCCCGATGGTCTAACCGTGGTGACTTGGTGTCCAACTTCACGCATTTCACTCCTTCCTTCCGGACTTGGCTCCGTCCGCGTTGCTAGGTCTCAAGTTCCACTGTTTGGTCGTTCCTGATTTCATTTCCCTTATCGCCTCGACCCCATCCACAGTTTTCTCTCCTTTGTTATCGCTTCGTTTCTCCCCCGTTCTTGATTCTGTCGATCCTCTCCTATCGCATTACTACCCAAACCACTTTTGCATCGAGAATTGAACAACATCTTGCCATCATGGCCACAAACGCGTCGGTCGCCCTCGACCTTCCTCCGCTCCCCAGTTACACGATCTCCGTCCAGCAGCCTTTACTCGCGCCGATCCCCGACAACATCCTCGCTTTGCTACTGCCAATTGTCGCATACTGGGGAATGTCCATGATCTATCACTACTTGGACGTTAACAACTATTTCGAAGAATACCGACTTCACACCCCCGCCGAGGTATTGAAGCGGAACCGCGTCACCCGATGGGAGGTCGTGCGCGATGTCGTTTTGCAACAAATTATTCAAACAGTAGCAGGCATGGGCATGGTCTACTTTGATCCAGTTGAGACAGTTGGCCGGGAAGAATACGATATTGCTGTTTGGGCGCAGAGACTGAGAATTGCCCAGCGGGCCATCCCCCCAGTGTTGGGTTTGATCGGCGTTGACGCGGCCGGTCTAGCCAAATCTGTATCCCAGAACGGCCACACCCTACTTGCTGGAGCTCTGGCTGGAGGATCCTACCCAAATGTGATGCAATCACTGATTCTCGACAGCGGGGTCGAGGTCGCTGCGCCCGCCTTTACCGGCTGGGAAATGTCTTTGGCTAGCTTTCTCTACTGGTACTTTGTCCCGGCCCTTCAGTTCACGCTTGCAGTCTCCATCCTCGATACCTGGCAATACTTCTTGCACCGGGCAATGCACTTGAACCGTTGGCTATATGGTAAGTGATCGAAATCGATCCCCTTTGAAACTTTACAGCCTGTTTTAACATGCCCCAAGTAACCTTCCACTCGCGTCACCACCGTCTTTATGTTCCCTACGCCTTTGGTGCCCTATATAATCACCCCGTTGAAGGCTTTCTTTTGGATACCGCCGGAACTGGTCTAGGTTTCTTGATCTCCGGTATGACAACCAGACAAGCGATGTGGTTCTTCACTATGTCGACTATCAAAACCGTCGACGACCACTGTGGTTACGCCTTCCCTTGGGACCCTCTCCAGCACTTCACCTCCAACAATGCCGCCTATCATGATATCCACCACCAAAGCTGGGGCATCAAGACCAACTTCTCCCAGCCATTCTTCACTTTCTGGGACCGACTCTTGAACACCCAGTGGAAGGGCGAAGTTAAACTTCGCTATGAGCGTGCGCGTGAGACCGCACAGAAGCAAGTCGAGCTAGACACTACCAAGGCCGCCGAGGCAGCAGCAGCTGCTCCAGAGGAGCCCAGTCACGAGCCGGCTGTAGTCTCATCTCAGGGGCCGGCAACTCGAACGCGTTTGCGCCGAAAGACTGTCGACAGTCTAAAAGGGCCAAGTCATGCTGTCTCCAACAGCGTGATCCACAATTAAGCCCCAATAATGAACTTCCGAAGAATGTGTCAACTGTGCATAGTCTTATGGGTCTCTAGGAAGTTGCTGGCCATCTTCTTGCGGCCATGGACTCTATTTTTCCTTTTTCAATTCTCTTCTTGCGTCATGTGTTCAATAGGTTGAGGCCTTCCGTGGTTTTGGTTCCACTGTATTAATAACTTGAGAATGCTTTACTTGATTCTTTGTACATGGTCTTATTTATTTACGACTTACCCTGACTCACTGTCAATAATGTCTACTCTTTTACTCTACAATTCTGTCTTAGACAACAATTTTCTTTCTATCATCACCCATGGTCTCTGTTGCAATCCCGTCCATAACCATCTGAATATCCCGATAGTGTAAAGATAAGCACTTGGGACATTAAGCTTATGGAACTCGCTAAACCATCCATGGTTTTTAGGAATGAAGAACTAGGGAATTTCACATTCAAAATAGCCTAGACTTTCCTGATGCACATGTCCACAGTCCACCTGGCCACATGAGGTGGATGACGTTGTTGATCTCGGGACTCGATAGTTTCCAACCTAACTATCACATGACAGCGCGCCCAAGTTGTTTCTTTGTTTCTTCCAGCATGGCACATTGTTTGATCTCTTCATTCTTTATTTAGAGATCTTGATCCTGCCATCTTATCTTGATCTTCGTTGATGACTTCTATTTTTCCGATTTATCATACAATATCGCTGCAGTCGCATGTCTCGAAGCAACAATGCCCCCACAGGTCCGGGTAACTCACCGGCCTTCAAATGCCACCCCATTACCCTATACCGCATCCCCGCTTAAGCTTCTAGAAAGCGACATATTTCTCGCCTTACGATATGCCTGGTCCCTGCCTCTCGCCTTTCTACCACTTCGGATTGGTAAAACCGGCCCCCTGGACGAATTATACCCGTCCTTCCGGAGCGGGGTCTTGGTACTAACGCAGCTGTTGTCGATCGTGTATCAAGTTTCCTTTCTGCTTTCTCTTCCCCTCACAATTATATTTATGGTACCTGCTATTTGGATACTTGTATATGCCACCGTCGCACTGCTTCTGAGCCACGTGGTGTGCATGGTTGTGCTGAACGGGTTCCAGAGGCTGGTTGTGTCACAGGTACCTGTCCCTCAGCAACCAGATCATACTCGAGAAAAATGGTTCTTTATCAATGGTATTGCGGGAAGGTTAGTATTGGGCCCTGAAGGAAGTCCGATTATTTGAATTGAAGACTCACCATGCATTGCAGCCGCTTTTGGGTGCAGCAAAATGTTGACCAGCTGTCATATACATTTGGTCGAAAGATCACGGGCATTCATAATCGCACGTGAGTCTTGAACGGTCCACAGCAAGAGATATACGTTAATCTACTAATGTCCATTAGAGCCGGGGTTATCTTTGACCTAATTGAATGCATCATTCAACGGTGCTTTTCGTACGCTACCGCAGACATACGAGAAGCCTACCCTCTCGTCCGAGATGCACTTCTAGATCCTAATTGCGACAAAGTAGTCCTTATACTTCACAGCCAAGGTGGCATCGAAGGTGGACTAGTAATCGATTGGCTTCTAGATGCCCTTCCACAGAACCGCCTTCATAATCTAGAAGTATACACATTTGCAAGTGCAGCTAATCACTTCAACAATCCTCACGAAATGCAAGAGACCAAACCAAATGGGCATGATTATTCCAACGACTCTCCACGATCAGTTCGATCAGTCGGATATATCGAGCACTATGCTAATACTGCTGATATCGTCTCAAGGCTCGGCGTTCTCCACTATGTCAATATCCCCAATAGATACTTGGGTCGTCTATTTATCCGTGCGGGCTCCGGTCATCTATTGAACCAACATTATTTGGATGCTATGTTTACACTTGGTCCTGGCAGAAAAGTTCTCGAATCGAACCAGTTTATGGATATGGAAGTTGAGACGAGTTCCGAAAAGCTGCCAAAGCATGAATGCGAGGAAACGTTGATTCCGATCTCGGAGTTAGAGGGCTGTGAGGAAGAGAGCAATGTCCAGGTGCTGCGTTTGAAAGATTTCAGTCGGCTCTGGAAATATCGTAATGGACAGTCACCATCTGATTAGAGGACCGAATTATTGGAATGGTTAGGATATAAAAACGGGAGTTTATTCTACTGGTGTGGGGGTGACCTTCGGTATTGTGAAAGCAGGAGGCGACATTCCCTACAGACCATACCAAGTTTATAAGAGAAGCACAGACGACAATAGCTCACTATCTTCAAGAAAGTCAGAGCAAAGCTCACCACAACAACCTTTAACCCCACCAACACCCTCTGATAACGGAGATAGTGTTCATCGCTTCGGAAGGCTCGATCTATGAACGACATCAGATCAACAGATTATAGGCCAGAGTCCAAAGAGAAGGGTAAAGCTCGTGCAATGGCTTCGGCCTCAGCTCGTACCTCTGGAAAGCTCTTAGGAAAGTTGGCATCTGGTACTATGGTCGATGTACCGTTGGCTGCTGCGGAGGGATTTTGTGTGCTTCCTGGTTTATATGGGGGAACTGTTCACGAACGTGAGATGGTAAAAAACTGGAAGTCTGGATTACTAGCCGGTGTTAAGACTTTTGGTATTAGCATGGCCGAAAGCGTTATTGACCCGTTATATCAGCCCTATAAGGGCGCTAGAGATGGGGGTACTATGGGTTTTGCTGGTGGAATTTTCAGGGGAACATTTGGCATGCTTGCTAAGATAGGTCATGGTAAGATCTCAAGAGCTTTATATTTCTTATGTCTTGCCTTGCGCTTCTAGTAGTCATTCGGTTATCGCTAACTCGTGTTTTGTTCTTGTAGCCGGTGTTGGTCTTGTCGCATACCCTGGGTAAGGTATTAAGCGCAGCATTCAGGCTACCTTCAGTGCAGGCACTCGAAAGAGTATAATAATGTCGATGCATGAGGAGGGACAAGACCTAGTTCGTCAGTGGAGGGGGAAATGTTTGCAAGATGGGGCGGTTGTTGAGAAATTTCATCGTCTGGGTCATGAAGATGATTCAGGAAACGAGAGTGACTATGTATAACTTGAACAATATTAGAGATACTTCTGGCAAAATTAAATTTTCCGACCGATAGCCTTCACATCGAACTTGAAGACAGTTCAATCCCGGATCCGGCGGCGGACATGAGTGTGCAGCCTGAGGGATCCATGGACATAGTAAGCCACCACTATATTAAACCACTATACGAACTTCAAGCTGAATCATGGCTTAGAATCGTATTTACGCATACCTAGGTATGAAAAATCTGGAACAAATTCTAAACAATTCATCAATCCATAATTCAAAATTTTATCTCGGTGGTATACGACATCTGATCTACTCATCATCGCTTTCATCTTCCTCCTCCTCCTCTTCCTCCTCACTACTCTCCTCCTCCTCAGCATTAGCCAACCACTCCACAAACTGCTGCGCCTGAGCGCGCACACTCCTCATCTCCTCACTCTCACTCGACCGTTCATCATCCCACCACTGCTCATACGCCTCCTCATCAACAAGCTCAAGCTCATAGAGTTCCTTCGCCGCAAACAGCAGTATATTCCCCCCCTTACTCCGATGCACAAGATCGGCCTGCAACTGAAGTAGAAAGTCAACCTGATCTTTCTTCAACTCCTTATTCCGATCGAAGAGCGTCCGATCCACAACCTCTCGATAAGTAGAGAAAACATCATGCACAGCGACACCAGCATTCTTTCCGGACTCCATCAACTGAGAGATATATTTCATAAATGAGGAGACGATCGCGCGACGGACTTGGTTGTCTGAAGCGTTTGCTGTCATGCGGAGAGAGACGAGTTCCAGTTGAACGACGTCTGCGGTGACACCGTCACGGAGAGAATCGAAGATACTGACTGATGCGTCGTTGTGGAAAGTATCTTGTTCCTCAGCGTTAGAGAAGGAGCTTCGTGCTGAGTGTGGCCAGGATGAATCGGAGATATCAGAAGACAGTGTTGAGATAGATGCGGAGGATGACGATGCTTCTGGATTCCGATAAACAAGACCAGATGAAGCAACGCTGACATCGTCATCATCATCATCCTCATCATCATCCTCATCTTCACCCTGAATGAACTCGCGACCTTCACCATCTGCACCCACAACTTTAGGATCAGTAGTAACAACACCGCCATCTCGGCGGGACTTAGTAATTCTCTTCCCAGCCTCAACCGCCACCCCATCCGCAATCTTAACACCGTGTGAAACCAACGCGCCAGCAGCAACGGTACAATTCTTCCCAATAACAACACCATCAGCAATAATCGCCCCGTTCACAACGGTATTATCACCAATACTAACACCTTCCCAGATATAAGCGCCCTGCAGCTTAACTCCACGACCGATCTTACAGTTTCTCCCAAGCACGGTATCGCGAACAGTAGTCTTATCACCAATACTAGTTCCCTTACCGATAACAGTACGACGACCAATGACACATGATCGCGCCAATGTAACGCCCTGTTCCTGGTAGAGATTACTCTTTCGAAGAGCATAAGTGTGACCCGGCAAAAGGTTGGTATCAGGACACAAAGGATATGTCCAGCGAGAAATAATATCCTTGCTAACAGCATCATAGGCTTTAAGGTTCCGTACGCGCGCAGCATAATCATCCTTAATGATGTGTGTATGGATAGTCTTCCCGTTCAGCTCGTAGTCCTTCAAAACACCGAAAAGGAAATGCTTTCTCGGAGACTGGTAGTCGAAACTATCCGACCATAAGCTTAAAACATCAGGCGTGCAAATATCCACGCTAGAATCGATAAGATCTTGTCTGATATCCAGCTCAGGGTGCGTAAGAAGGATCTCAGTATCAACGTTCACACGCGCAGGTCTTTCATTAGAGTGATGATCAATCTCTTCATAGTGAAGACATCTATCTTTCGTAGGATCGATAACGAAAACAGGTGAAACAGAAGAGGATTTTGTGCGGTGGTTCCGTCCCGCTTCCCTCAGGACCATAGTCATGATAGCGTTCTTGTCCTTTTCACGGCGTGCGCGGTGCTTAGTGAGTGCACCTTCAATGGGCATGTTACTGATAACATCACCGGATACAACGATGAAGTCGCCTGTGATAAGATGCTTTCCGTCAAGGTCACGCATAACATCGCCGACGGAGGCGGATGTAGATTTAAGGAAAGTGAACTGCTTGAAGGGGGAAGAGGCAGCTCTCCATTTTGAAGCGCTGCAGAAAGAAAGAACTCGTCAGCTTTGTCTGGAGAATGACTCAATGCCTGGCATGCGCGGGACAAACGTAACGTACTTGATGTATTTTTCCAATAGATCTGAGTGCGCACCCGCGTAAAGGAAGACCTCCTCTACACCTGCATTTGCCAGAAACTGGAGTGTATATTCGATAATTGGCGTATTGGCCAATGGCAACAAACACTATAACCCTCACGTCAGCCCTGCGGTCCCAATATATTTCCATAGCAAATATCCCATATATAATTCGAATACACATACACGAGGCTTATCGAGGGTAAACGGTTCGAATCGTGGCTCAAAGGTATCCGCCAGGACCTAACGAGAAGAATTAGCCGCTATCCCAAACACATCACATCACATCGCAAAAGAAGAAGAAAAAAGACCAGCTCCGCACATTCAGCGAGAGCATATTCACATACCACAGCCTGAAGCGTATCCTCTACCTCATCCGCAGTATTAGCCTTAGGCTTTGAGCCTCCGCCCTTCTGCTTAGGGCCCATCGCAGGAGATCGAGATCCTAGAAACAAAGTTATCAGTCAACAGCCTGTACCGATGCGAAACGCGCAGATCGCAAATCGCATATTCCCAGCCAAGGGAAAGCAAGCAAGATAAGCACTCGTACCTAAGATGCGGTTCAGCTACAGAGAAGTAGACCAGATCAAAAATGCCAGGTCTCTTTCTTGGTAGCTATTCGTCCTGCAGATTCGTTGTTCGGCCCTTCAAAGTCACAAAAAACCCCGCCAAGCCTCGGTGACTCCCACTATGTTTGTACTGTTTGCACAAAGTAACGTGATTGGGTTTGTGGCGCGGGTAGATAAGCTCCAGCCACATTGTTCAGCCACAGCTTGAAGCGGCTGAAATTTCAAGTTGGGATTTGACTTTACAGAACCACTTGATTGGCAAAGGGGTTTTCAGGATTAATGATAGCCATGTCTATGAATATAGCCCTAGAGGGTGAGTATCCTTACTTGTGTATTATCATGAATAACAAGGAAACACATTTTATACAAGTGTATCAACTAACAATCAAGTCTAAAAAAAGAAACAGCATCTCACTATAGCCAAGCACTAATATAAGTCACATCTCAATATTGATATCCAATCAACCAAAGTAAACAAGTCATACCTCTGCATAACAAGGCTGATGTTGCAATCTGCCTACAGTCCGAACTAATGATGTACCTAAGGGGTACGGGACCCACCCGTGAGCCAGAGCAGTCCTTGAAAATCCCCGCGGGTCTGGGCCCCTATAGACCCAATGCATAAACGTGTCTGTTATATAAATGCCGGTCTAGACTCTCAGCCCTTGCGAGCACGGGTTCGTCCGTCTTGAACGCGGGAGGCGCGTCGTGTGGATACCTGGTTCTTGTTTCCAAGGTACATGGTATGTCTTGTCTTGTCTGTGCAGGATTTTTGCAGTGGGCGGTTGTGGACATCTCGTGATCTTTTGGGGAGGGTTGGGATTCTTGGGAATCGGGGATTGTGACTGTCGGAGATATGATGGTGATCTTCAGGCGATCTTTAATTGAGCACAGGCGCTTTTTGTTGGAGATGGTCTAATTCAGGCTACATATGTGCGGCGTAGTCCGTAGAGTTAAAGGCTATGCTGGATAGTGGAGATGCACATAATGACTACCTTCTCGAATAGGATAGACTGTCCGGACAAAGTGGGACCTGAATGTGATGACAATCGGTTTGTTGAGAATGGATGATCACTACATATCATCTTAGAATAGATCATCTCTCCACTGTGCACTCACGATACCTTGACACAATGGTGGATCCGACCAGCACGTCCTTCCTTACCTGCTCACTCTGGATCCTGTTAAACAAGGTAATTTTGTTAGTGCAAGGAAATACAGGGAGATGAGACATAGCTCCAATGATAGATCTAAGAAAGTGAAATAGATACTAAATATCAGGAATAAATAAATAAAATATGTTGTGTAAATATATACTTGTCGAAACAAGGGCAGGTATGGAAGGAAACCCAAATGTTTTACTTCCTTGCCCCTGGGCAGTGACAAATACCAATGTGGTAGATGCATGAGAAAATAGTTGAGATGGCATCAGAAAGTGACGACACGTGAAAAACAAATTTCGCCACCCAAGATAGAGCCTGCAGAAACGCCATGACCTGTAAAATATAGAAAACCGTGACCAACGCAAACATCCGAACAAGCACTAGCAATGTACGATTTGGAGACCTCATTATAGACAGTGGGAATCGTAAGAGAAATAGACAGTGAGGGAGGCTGCGGAGAGGTGAAGTATCAAGCGAGGGGAAGGAAGAGATAAGAAAGAAGAGAGCTCGATAGCTTGTGTATATGCGAGTGGGAGGAAAGGAAAGGTTAGGTTGGTCAGGGGTTTAGCCAGGGCGCCCGGCTTGGACTGTCATCATCGGTTGTGGTTGTGGTTGTGTGTACAAACGTTGTCTTTTAGCCATATTCTGACCATCGGGGGCACCGGCCATTTCGGACATTTGTCGGCGATGTTGGGACGGAACAGGGGGTCCACTCGAGGGAACAGCGACTGGTGGAGCAGGATATTGAACGCCGTTCTGATCGACGGCATATGCTGCTGGAGGTGGCGCACCTGCGGCAACATACTGTCCTTGCATTGTGGGCATGTTCGGTTGCACCGCTTGCATACCTTGGAACTGTCCGGGTGATTGCCAGTTGTTCATAGAGCCAGCTGGTGATTGGCCGGGTGAACTATCTTCTTTGATCGAATGTGTTGCTGATGCTTGAGTAGCCATAGTGACGGGCACCGGGGGAGCACCCTCGATACCTTGGGGCATGGTCTTAAGATGTGTGAGATGTGTCTCCAGCATGTCGAGGAGGCTTTTGCGAGTAAACGGTTTGGGTAGAACATCATTCATGCCTGTTAAGAGTCAGCCATGAAAATCCAATGAAAATGAGTCTCTCGCTCAACTTACCGTGTTGGTAGTATAACTGTATATCATCACTGCGAATATTGGAAGTCATGGCAATGATAGGAGTCTGGTCGAATTGGCGAATGAGATGACAAGCCGATACACCGTCAAGATTTGGCATGATGATATCCATCAAAATCAGATCGTATTTTCCTCCACCCGGCCCTGCGTTCTGCATTTTTTGGACAGCTTGCAATCCATCAAACTATATGAATCATTAGCTCATATCATAAAATGTCGAAAAAAAGAACTAGGATATGTCAACATACGGCATCATCAATTTCACAGTTGAAGGAATAAAGGAATTTGCCACCAATCTGTCGGCATGTCTGGTCGTCCTCAACCAACAGGATCCTTGGCATGCGTATCCAACCAGGATCGACGTGATTAGTCTTCTTTCGAGTATCCGGTTGTTGCTGGCGAGGCTCAGAGGGCACCTCAGCCTTAGTAGGCATCGGATATGGCACGTTGTTGATATGTTCGCTATACATGGGATCGATTCCATTAGTAGCGCCCACAGGGTAGACCACCTGTTCCAAGTCCCCGCCCATCTTTGAATACGCAAGCGCTGGGTTAGGCGGCGCGGTGGTAGCAGGCCGAACCATTCCATTTCGAGCGGGATCCATTGTCGGTGTAGCAACGGGTCCTGCGACGGCGCCCTTTTGATCATTACCAAGATTGAACTGGAACTCAGCGTTCATGTCGTTCAACAACTTCGAGGCCTGTTGTAATGGTGAGGAAGGGTCGTCGTCGACATTTCCAGCCTGCATAGGACTCATAGTTGAGCCACCCTGCCCTTGGAACCCAACAGCTGCCTTACTATCCCTCCGCTGGCGCGCATCGACCGAAAGCAAATGGGTCATCACCTGATGAATAACATTCTCATGGTTCAACACTGTTTTTTGTACCCGCATCGTTTCTTGCAGCATCAGCTGATGGTCAACGGTGAGTTGAGCATAACGGTCGGAGAGGTGTTGAATCTGCTGCTGCTGGGCGAGGATCTGCTGATTGAGGAGGTCGATCTGTTGGGTAGGGACAGAGTCGTCTGAAGGTTGAGCCTGCTTGCGGGGGGCAGGGGCTTTGCGGCGAATATTATCCAGGGAATCCTTGCTGTTTGCCCGAAACTCTGGATGCTTGAATTCCCAAGCCTGTGGCAAAATCAAAATAATGAGCCATCAGTATCCCGTTATCCGATTTTGCTGGGGAGATCAAGTCGCGAGAACCCACATTTTGTCCATACGGAGACTGACCACTCTCCTCGTTATTCTGGCGAACCTTGTGGAAGTCGTACTTATTCAGTTGGCGCACGAAACTGGCAAAGTTGCTGTGTTTGAAGTGTTTGGGCAAGATGGTCTTGGTGAATTTCTCACACTGGCATACCCTGTTAGCTTACACAGTGCGACCGCACCCAACACCACGGGCGCATTTACCTCTAGGACCACAAAGCTATCCCCTTCATCACCCCAGCGCACAATGGACGCGTAGGAAGGATCCTCCAGCATTCTGCGCGCATTGTTGGTTAGAAACTTGCTTTTTCGGCGATCAACGATGGTATACCTCGTTTTCACTGGAGCGAAGGAGAGGGGGGAGGCGAAAAAAACCGGGATCGGAGGGGAGAAGGAAAGAGAGGAGGCACGAATAAAAAAAGGGAAACTCACTTGTACAGCTTGCGCACCTAGAACGAAAAAGATCAGCATTTTGACTCTATATTATAGACTATCTATCGCGAAAAACTCACGAAATCGCTGGAGTTGCCCGCGGGGGCGGCATTCGAGGTCTGGCCTGGGCCATCCATGGGGGGCTAACCGGGTCGCGACCGGTCGAAGAAACAGCGGGCTGGGCCTGGGTGTTGAAAGATATTCCGTGTTATAAGTAGGTGGAAAAGAGAGATGGGAGGATGGAAGTCAATTATGATCCCCCAGGCGAACTGAAACCCGGATCAAGAAAGGGAGTCTAGGATCTTGAAAGGAAAAAAAAAAAGAAATCGGGAATTTGGAGAAATCAGAGAGACAGAGAGACAACTGCTGGGACTGACTGGGTACTGCCCAGTTACCAGGTTTGGCGGTAGAGCCGTGTACCAAAGTTACTGCGCAGATACAGTCATATTACATCGCCTGTATTGATCGTATTAATGATTATAATTATGATTATGATTGATTATAATCACCTGCAGATATAATACAATCTGCTATTTTATTATTTATTCTATTAATTATATTTCATCCATCATCGCCCTGATCGAGGCACAGAACATTCCGGTCTTCTGCTTTCCTCCGAAAAGTCCGTTTCTAAGGTTTGAAGGGCTTGACCTACATGATGCACTGATGCACTGATGCACTCCAGCAATGACATGAATTGAAGCATGTCGGATGTCAGTGCGCACGAGATGGAGGGGAGGGGCGTAGTCTGGTCTAATGCTGCGCATGCGCATGTATACCCATGTATACGCACACCTAACAGACCACATAGTGTTATTTATTTTAGAAGGTTTAGTTTGGGTCCATGAAAGAAAAAACAAGAAAAAAACTTCCAGGACTGACCAAAAAGGGCTGAGACACTTTGAGGGGAGCAGACTCTGGCTCCACCGACAACTTTGGGTCCTAGTGACCGACAAAGAACAGTGGGCCACTCGTTCAAGTTCTTAGTGGTTCCCACACGCGTACAACACACCATTGTTTCCACCAGGGTGCGTTGTCTGATGGGGCTTCATGAATAGAGAGCAAAGAAAGAATAATAAGAATTCTAGACAAACTCATTCTCTGGATTCTGTATAGCAGAGTAATGATTCGTACATGTATACGTCAACAGAGTCATATACGAAGTCGGTCAAGACGAACCGGTTCGTTCTACTCCGGAGTCTCGGGAGGGATCCATTCACTATATTAATCGATTAATCTACTGTATTCTAGTACTCTGGTTGAGACTTTCAAGATGGAAATTTATTTAGAGTTGTCGGGATACCATATCAGGCCTTAATAAAAAAAATAAAAAAAAGTACCAGGCATCAAAAGTGGATAGGGCGTACTGGGCTTCAACGTTCATGCAGCTCGGCCGCAACGCCTCTTGGTCCGTTGCTTTCGCAATAGTACCACGCGAGAATTGCCTTTCGACGTCATATCTGATAAACTATATCATATTGCATTTTTTGATTGTTCTACATAGTTGCCTTCTTACCGATTATCTGATTTTGAGAGTCACAATGACCGTCTTGTGAGTACACTTAAGTATAGGTACAGTTATACTAGTGGTCTTGAAGGCTATGCTTGGCAACGCTCATACCTACACTATCTAGCAGTTAATAAATATATTCAAAGATTCCCATAGTGCGTTTTTGAGTAATTGTCGGGTTAAAAAGTAAGTTGAATTCAAATAGAGATGGTTCTGATGCAGGCTAGTGTTAGCCGTCAACTGGTCTACGCGCGAATGAAGATCGGCGTGCTGCGGGCCATGACGAAATCCCCGAAGCTCCCATCGCAATTATCAACGCCCTTTTCTCAACCTCATCCCTCTCAGTGACCCTCCTCACAATCCTCCCCAGTCCGCCCATAACCACTCAATTCCATCCAATCCACCATGTTTGCCGCTCGTCGTCTCGCCAACAGCGTTCCCCGCGTTCGCACCCAGACCGCATTCTTCCACAAGACCGCGCCCGCATTCGTACAGAAGGGCGATGCCATCCCCGACCTGAACGTTCTGGTCGAGAACTCCCCCGGCAACAAGGTTAACCTGGCCAAGGAGCTCAAGGGCAAGGGTGTTATCGTCGGTGTTCCTGCTGCATTCAGTATGTTCAATCCTTCACGAGAAAGTCGAGAAAACAACAAGTAGCTAGACCTTGCAGGCTAATTATTTCAGGCCCTGCTTGCTCTAGCACCCACGTCCCCGGCTTTATCAACCACCCCAAGCTTAAGGAGGCTGGTCAAGTCTTCGTCGTCGCCGTCAATGACTCCTTCGTGTAAGCAGATCAGGATTATTGCAGCATCCCGCAGCGCAATGGTAGCTAACGCGACCGATACAGGACTAAGGCTTGGGCCGATTCCCTTGACCCCAACGGCAAGAGCGGTGTATGTTATGTCAAATAAAAATATCGATGTGAATGGTATGGAATAATGGCTGATATATTCTAGATCCGCTTCCTGGGTGACCCTACCGCTCAGTTCACTGAGGCTCTTGACCTTACCTTCGACAGCACTGCTATCTTCGGTAACCACCGTAGCAAGCGTTACGCTCTGCTGGTGGAGGATGGTAAAGTTAAGGAAGCTTTCGTGGAACCCGACAATGCCGGACTTAATGGTAAGTGCTGTGCTGTGCTGTACTGATTTCTTCCGATCTTGTCCCTGACTATGCGTGGAACTCGTCACTAACTTGAACTTCCGGTTTAGTCTCTGCTGCTGAGAAGGTCCTCAGTTGAACATCTCCTGTTTAGACTCTTTAGTGCCATGAAAGAACACTTTTCATACCCTTGCGTATATACAAAGATCACCAGAATAAATAACAATTCAACTTGAAGATACAAGATGGCAATTTTTGGTTGTATATCTGGAATGGAGCTAGAATGGAGCTAGTAACAAGCCGCTGCCAGTAGTAGATGTAACCTCCGAGGGCCCTACCACCACCTTCCCTCGTTTAGATCTTGACAGAAGACCCAGGTAAATTTGATCCTTCCAAGGTTCGGAGCAGGAATTATATTAAGATAATTATGTTATTGTAATTGTCTTATTGTAGCAAGCAATTGATCGTCAATGCTAAATGGCTGCCTACAAGTACAGACAAGGTCGGACAGACTGACGCGGCCTCCTTGCCACAGTGTGGCGGTGAACTATGTAATCCAAAGTAAAACAAACGTGCACGTTGAAACAGGTTCGAGAAGGCGAAGCCTGCAGATCGGGGATTGGACCAGATATTTTTCTGTTTCGTACTCTGATTGAGAATGTTTGATTTGTGTCTTCCCGGTGGCGTTTAGTGTATCGAAAACGGTATTTGAGGCTGGAATGTGTGGTGGACAGGGTTGATAATAGATATTGGGATTCAATGTAAATAGAGAGAACAGTATGTACTGCCAATGGCAAAATCGAAGAGCAATCCGATGTACAGAGTGCATTGCAGACCCTTTCTATATATAGTTGATGTCAGTGTGTTGGTCCCTTGACCCACAGTCTATCTCAAGTGCTGCAGTGACTGTTACCGCGCTTCGTCATTGCCAAGACTTGTCTTCCCCCGTTCCAGCCACAGTCCCCTCTCCTGCATCTCTTTCTCTCTTCCAATCTGATCTTTAACTGGCTTCTTTTCCGATCTCTATGAACTGTCACCGTGACTAATCCCTTACACCTTTCATTATCCCCATACTTTAACCGGCTGAAACCTCCCGCGTGACACCCGCCTTGGGCTGCTATACCGGAGCCTTGAAACCGAGTGGGCTGTGAGACTTGGCAGGACACCGCCGCTCCAGACACTAATTCCCCGACCCTTCGATTCAGTTTCCACTACCCACCCAACCTACCACCTTTCTTCCCCTCCTTGAGCTCATCTGCGACCGTCGCAGATAAACCGACACCATGTCGAAGGTTGTGCGCAGTGTCAAGAATGTCACAAAGGGGTACTCTTCTGTCCAGGTCAAGGTTCGAAATGGTACGTCTGGCTTCCTCGGTTGCGTCGATAGGAACATCACCGCAAGTGTCGGGTATTCTGGCTTGTGTGCTGTGCTACTGTGACTGTGTTTCGCGCTTGTGTTCTGATCATTCATACGGCGCTTTACGATCACTCCGCTGCCCCTGGGATTGTTGGAAATGGACCGTCACGCTGACTGTCCTTATCGTATAGCTACAAGTAACGATCCCTGGGGCCCGACGGGTACCGATATGGCTGAAATCGCGGCTATGACTTTTGGAAGGTAGGTTGGCTGGTCGCCTTAATTCTGAGGTGCTCTATCTGTTGCAGAATCCCCTGGCCGCTGACATTATCTACGTGTAGCCCGAACGAGTTCTACGAGATCATGGATATGATCGATAAGCGACTCAATGATAAGGGAAAGAACTGGCGCCACGTGCTGAAGTCGCTGAAGGTTCTAGATTACTGTCTGCACGAGGGTTCAGAGTTAGTAGTGACCTGGGCTCGAAAGAATGTCTATATCATCAAGACTCTGCGTGAGTTCCAGTACGTTGATGAGGAGGGTCGCGACGTGGGTCAGAACGGTATGTGACAATCTTTCTGTCTCTTCATCCGCCAGAGGATGTATATACTGACATTTGCGCAGTCCGTGTGGCCGCAAAAGAACTCACCGCGCTGGTTCTGGATGAGGACCGCCTGCGAAGCGAACGATCTGACCGCAAGCTCTGGAAGACTCGTGTCAGTGGACTTGACGAGGGACAAGGATTTGGCAATGAACCCCCTCGCCGGGAGCGACGAGCTAGACGCCAGGGTGCCGACGAGGATGATACCGAGTACCGACTAGCTATCGAAGCCAGCAAGGCCGAAGCCGAGGAGGAGCGCCGACGACGGGCCAAGGAGACAAACAACGGCCACGAAGATGAGGACTTGGCCAAAGCTATAAAACTCAGCAGGGAAGAGGAGGACTTGCGCAAACGAGAATTGGAGGAAAGCAACGCCCATGCGCTCTTTGACGACACTCCGGCTCAGGTTCAACCTACCGGGTTCAACCAGGGTTATCAGCAGCAGGGTGCGGTCGACTGGTTCGGCAACCCCATCAACGTTCAGCAACCCATGACCACCGGATACTTGAACAACCAATACGCGCAACCTACTGGATTCCAGCAGCAACCCACTGGTGCCAACCCTTACGCGAATGGTTACCAGCAGCAATCCGCGTTTGACCAGAATCCCTACGGACAACAGCAACAGAACAACTTCCTGCAACCTCAGGCTGCCGCTCTTCAGCAGCAGAACACTGCATTCCACAACAACAACCCATACGGTGCCAACGATGCCTTCTCCCAGCAGCAGCAGCAGCAGCAGCAGCAGCAGCAGCAGCAACACCAGCAGCCTCAGGAGAACTACCTGTCCGCCGGTACCAACAATCCTTGGGGTTCGAATCAGCCTGCCGATGCATTGAGGCCTATGCCCACAGGCTCGAACAACCCATTTGCTCAGCGTACTCAGAATCAATTCAACAGCCAACCCCAGTCTACAGGACCTCCATCCCTCAACACACTTTCAGAGAACCAGGCAACAACGAAGTTCAACAACCCCATTACCCAGTTCTCTCAGACAAATCAGCAGCCATTCAATCAAGCCTCTCCTCAGACGCATCAGAACCCAATCTCCAACTTCCAAGCTCCTCAGCCACCAAAGAGCACTCCTCCCCAAATATCCCAAGACCCCCACACTGCTCGCCTAAACGCCCTCCTCGCTTCCGGCGAGGGCCAGGACACTTTCGGCAACGTTGGAGACCTTCGTATCCCAGCTCAACACACTGCACCTGGCACTTTCGTTAACTCTGCTGGTCAAGGGTTGGACCGACTCCACGCTAACCAAACGGGTAGCAACCCCTTCTTCGGCCAGCAATATACCGGTGTGCCCCAGCAAACAGGCTTCATGCAACAACAACAGCAACACCCCAACAGTAATCCATGGGGAGCTCAGCAACAGCCACAGCACGGTAACAGTCTCATCGACCTGTAATCGATGTCTGTGTCTGTCTTTCCCCAGCAGCGCTTACGAACTGGACTTGTTGATACCAATCCCTTCTCTTTACTTTACCCCTTTCCTTTTTCTATAACACCACGGTCTCCTGATTTCTGATTCCCTTGCTCTTTATCCGTCTCCGTCTCCGTCCTCGATCTCCGTTTCAATGTGTCCGTCTCTCTGCGCCTCACTCGTGCATAAGTTCAGTATGACAAGAGTCATTGCATTTTGTTTGTGTTTGTGCCTGATCTAAATACAGACTCAACACAATAGTTATGCGATCGCCTTCTCTTTGTTTACGGACCTGACAACTACCCATTCTCCGTCATTTCCTCTTTCCTTTACCCCACACTGTGTTTCTCATTTGTCCGCTGCTTCTTTGTCGTTAGGATATCCTCACTTCACAAAGTTCATCATATTTTCTTCTTCTTCTTCTTCTTCTTCTTTCGCTATACCTACTCTGTAAAAGTGTTTTATACAACTGCCTATCAAGGCCACTCAAAATGAGTTTAAGATATCCCACAGCACCATCCGCTGAAAGAAGGCCGTGAGTAGAACCCAAGCTTACACTAGGCAACATCAACATCGTCTTCTGATTCGCCAAAGAAGCGCAGAGACATCTTATCGTAGTCTACAAAGCTAAAGCTTCGAACATTTCTTGATGTTCTGCAAGATGTAATGTAGATCAGCTAGCTGTGATCAAAATCAGGATGCACACAGCAGTCCATTCCCATTGGATAATTTCCTGGATCTCATATATTTTCGACCCCTTCATACATGACATTGTTATTACTAGTAGTCACTAAACTCGATATGCATAGCAACATCACCACTATACACTATGAAGTGTGACTAGTTCAGAGTCCTACCTGTTTCAAGTGCATAGTAATTGAAACAAACTTGCCTCCTAAGTTTGCGCTCCGTGGCTCGCTCAACTTGAAGTTCCTTCCAAGGTTTCTTTTCACGGCTCGATATTACTATTTCCCTCTTGTTGGACTGTTTGCACTACCCCGGTTCCAAGGTTTCAATCCCTCCGTCCTGCTATAAACCCCGGCCATAATGACCGACCACACCCCCTTGAAGTTCCCTTTGTTATTTATCTACTATCTCGTACGAGAACAAATATTGCACCAACCTTACAAACCTTGAAGAAAGAACACTTTGTTCATACAATGGTCCACATTCGACAATGAAAGTGGAAGCTACCCAACAAGGGGATTTTTGTTACGCACGAGGCGCATCCTCTAAAGTCGGCACCATGTGCCCCCTATTCATATCGAGATAGACGAGGTGAGAATAGGCTCATAGTAATTGTTGAGCACTATGTTGTTCATACGGGTTATCGGGAGGCTTTGGCTGATGTTAGGAGATTTGGGTTTTAACCATGGTCTCGACTGGAAGCTCATTCTACGAGGCAAGGGGGTGATCATTCGGTTGTTTATAGAGCCATGAGAGCTCTCGGATATTTGAGCAGAAATATCTAGGAATTTATCGTCTCTTACATCGACTTGTTTGTCTCCAGTAATTTAAGGGCCCGTGAATCGATGAGATTTGACCCACACATGCAGTATTTTAGGTACAGCAACTTGTACTAGTAGGTATAATATTAAGACATTACACGTTATTTAAGTTCTACTTCGCTCTATTTATGTCAAACTTGAACAATCGAGAAGGCCTGGAGATCCCGACCAGGCCTCGTTCGAGGACGAAGCAACTGATGCTGATGCATGAGAGTGACGACCAATTTGGCGTTATCCTTCAATATCCTTTGACTCTCGACACTGTTTTGAATGAAAAGGACGAAAGTTATGGGCTTATTTTGAACTTATCTCCACTCTAGTCACCTTTTGCTCTTATAAAAACGAACACTCCTCGGAGTCATCATCATCGTTGCTTTGTTCCCTTTCTTAGACTTTTCCATGTGTAAGATACATACATGAATAACTCATGGTATCAAGCTCCAGATAGCGCTAAGAAATGGAAGCTTCAATAAACAAGTATTTTTGTGGGGTTAAAAGGCTGAGCCAGATACTATTTAAACACATATCGATAGTCATTATAATCATCAATATAAGTGTATCGAATCAATTGCCCACGGGGTGCATCTTTTGGGGTCCAAAGGTCCTCACCCATGCACCGAGTCACCTCTTGCGCCCAATCAATATTCATTCCAAGCTCTCTGATCAACATATCACAGCGAACTAGTAATTGCCAGCAGTATCTGAGATATTTCGCCAATCTCTCGCGGTTCTCAGGATGGAATGGATCATGAGGAATTTTCACTCTTCCCTTTGGTGAGTAGTCAGCAAAATCTAATATCTCTATTGACAGCTCAGCTGGAAGCCCCATTGAACGTAGGATAGAGTGGACTTCAAAAATATCATCGTTGTCTGGATCATATTGGAATTCTTCGCGATTAAGGTGATGATGGAGAAGAAAATCATGATATGGAATTCGACCATATAATGATTCGTCGTCGAGGAACCGCGGGGACTTGTAGTCATGCGGAGGCTCGGTTGCAAGCATCTGGCGGTGTGGATATACCACCACTGGTGAGACACGATGAATTATGGAGTTCCGGACTAAGATCTGGTATAATTTGGTGTTTCGATAGTCTCGCTCTTCAGATCGTCCGGAAGCAACGTCCCATGTTTCAGGAAATGAGTATATAGCATTTAAACCGATGTATGTCCTCAGTGCTTTCAGGTATATTTGATTCCATCCGAGCTCATATCCCTGGATAGCACGGTCAGTCACAGGCTCAACTGGACAAAATGATCACTCTCTGGACAAAGGCCAGAAGAGAAATGGACAGCTGCCAAGAGAGATAGTACAACGAATATATCGGCACTTACATTACAGCCGCATTCATCAATGTTATGCCAGCCCTTAATCGCCACATCCGGGTGTGCACAAGCACGAAGAAGCGGTTCCATCTCTCCATATAAAACCAAAGTCTTCATTAGCTCCATATTGAAGTATCCAGGCGATTGCCCCGTATAGAAGTGGTAGCATTCACCATATACATATTGCCTACAAAAGGCAGACATTTTCCGCTCATGTAGTGGTAGAATGGGGCAACAAGGTCCCTCTCCTTCGCCGGACTGACAGAACCCCCCACTGCAATCGAATTCCCCCGGGCTTTCTGTCCGCCATTTACGAACGGTCGGAAAGATTTTGGCAGCGATGGGATCACCAATAATATCTTCATTAGAGTCTGGAGGATCGTAGGTAGGGGGGTATTTCCTGCGCTCGCAATTTGAATGCTCCTCGATATTCTTTGCGAACATATTGGCAAAGTGTGTGAGATCTTTGTGTTGATTGGGCTTAAATTGAGGATGAAAGTCTGAGAAGCGTCCTTCTGGGCGGGATCTAGCTGACCACCGTAAGTTTGAGGTCAGGCATGTCCATGGGATATTGTGGGCTTGATGTGCCATGCTTGGAGTGTGCAGATATTGGAAGATGGAGGCACGGTGATCTCGAGTGAGAGATGTGATGAAGAGAAATGCCAATCTCTATGGGAAGTTGCTGGATTCTGTGTTTTGGCGGGGAAAGGCGATTAGCTGCCTGAAGGATCAGGCGAACAGTCTAACCATGTCGTTCATAACTAGGTAACTAGTTAGCTAACAGTAACGTTAGGTTAAGTTAGAGGTATAGCCTGAGGCTGCCATGAACTTCGTCCGGTCTTCAATCTTCAACACCTGGGCATTGAAGTGAAGTCCACTCCAGAGATCAAAGATAGGATCCGCTCTCGGTCCCCACCTCTTCCTTTCTCACCACCCACCAAACGTGAAAGCTTCAACTTCCCAATTCGCACAACTCGCTTTCTTCAAGACTTAACTGTTTACTCCTCTTCCAGGACCCAATTCAAGCTCGCTGCCTTTCTCCGAGTACCCTTTCACGACTCAAGATGGCTCATCAAGCCGAGATCATTCCATGGAAGCGGCTCACCTCTCCCTTCTGATGGTCGACTCAGCCTTGTGACCTTGATGACCATGGACCTAGAGATTCTCGCAGAAGTTTGTTTGAGGACTTCCTCCCCCACAATTGAAGTCAAATCAGGCTAAGGATTTCATACTATTTGCCGATACTTTCGCAGAGGCTATCAAAGCACAGACAAAACGCGAAAGAAAGGAATACAGCAAGAATTACGATACACCTGGCTTCGATGAGGAAGCTATTGGCGATAAACAAATCAAAAAGATGTGCCCGAGCATCCTTCACTTGCTAGAAGAGTTTCAAAAAATTGGCAATCCACCTTTCCATCTCTGTCATGGCTTACCCTGCGAATCAATCTGAGATATTCCGGCTTGTCCTCTTCTACCCCACCATGAGCGGAAAGTATCTTGTTTTCAATGATTAGATCGTGAAGACGGCGCGAGAGATTGTTCGATGTTCAATATGCATCTATCGAGAATTCTGATATTACACGGGGAAATGAAGCCATTGTTTCGCGTCTGCGCTTATCGAAAGTCGGATCCCTCGCAGTCTTGGACACTTGATGAAAAGAACAGTGATGTAAGTGTCTCTTAGCCTCATTCAAATTAGGTTTCTTGTCTTCAAAATTTCCTGTACGTTTTTCTCACGTTGGCTAATCTTTATCTGCAGGGCGCACATGTTTCACAGCTGAGCCCAATTTACAGACAGGCGCTAACGGGGTACATTGGGTTCAATACAATACACGCCTTTCCCCAAACATGGAACTCTAGTTCTGGGAGAAAACGAAACAAAGACTATCGCAATACCAGGCTCTATCAAGTCATGGTTCGGGGTTTGTTAACGACTGTTTGGGGCAGAGAAGCGGTACCATATGCAAATCCACATATCCTTGGAACTACGCGTCTCGTGTCCCCTAAGCCCACCGAGAAACGGACAGCACGATTCGGGGAGAACTATTATTTAGGCCGGAGACTCTATGGGTGCATTTCATACAATGACTTTCTGCTGTATGAGAATCTTAGCAGTGAAAACACCGGATGCAACCCCAATAATGCTGACGTTGAGGAAGTTAGATCAATCTTCTATTCCATGAAACTGCCACCTGAACTGATTCATATGATATTGGAATTCGCCGACTATTCTTCCACGGGGAACATCAAGGTGCCCCATGACCCCTTCCATCCAGCCAATCATGACGAACCCACTAAATACCTTGATCATTACTGGAAACTACTGGTAAGGAGTCAGATGCTTGCCAAGGAGCTGGGAAGGAGAATAGATTGGCGGCAAGAGGGAGCTGAGTGTATCGGCTGCCGCCTTTGGTTCAGCAATAACTGCAGCTTTAGACATGTGGCCAAGCGTGTTCAGAAGAGAGGTAGGTGGCGTGTGGAGCTTGTACAGTAGTAGATTGAGCTTGCGCACTCGTAATTTTTTTTTATTCCAGTTTCTAGACCCTTGCTCTGAAGGCTAAGCCTTATGGATCTTAATATTGTTGATATTCTGTACTCCGTAGATGTGATGGCGACCCACCGCGCTAGTACTAATTCGAAGCTCAGTGCGAGGATCCTCCTGGCCAAAGCGTTTGGGGGCCATTCGGAGTACGGAGGTAAATCTTGTCAGTCTTTTCTGTCAATTTCACCCAGAGCCCCACATACTTAGTAGAATAGGCCAATCAATAAAGAATTACCTTTTGGTTAATGTCGAGGTCGGATAAAGTTTGAGCTTGTCAAGAGCTGGGTTGATCAAGGGGTTGTGTTCCCTCCCCAAGACCATATAAGTCTGCGAGATATCCTGGGAATTTTGTATGGAAAATAGAAAGGCAAGCACAGTCTTCAATTCTTTTCGATACAACAGAATCAGCGTCACTAGTGCATATAAATACCATGGCCACAGTACAGGAGCGACACCCAGAGCTATTTCGCCCTGTAAACAATGGATCTCCCCGCGGAAAGAAAAGAACAGTTCCACTAGAATGTCTATGTTTGGGCTTCAACCGCACAGGCACAGCATGTAAGTCATCCCAACCAACAAAGAAAATCATAGAGTACTAAGAAATTTTCAATTCAGCAATGTGCAGCGCGCTCGAGATCCTCGGTATCCCCTGCTGGCACTCAATCTACTTCTTCTCCGATCGGTTCGGCGACATCGAAATGTGGCAAGAAGGTTTAGACAGAAAGTTCTTTGACGCCCCAGGCCCAAAATACGGCCGCGAAGAGTTCGATCAACTTCTTCACGACTTCGGAGCCGTCTCCTCAGATACCCCCGCCATTTCATTCGCAGACGATCTCATTGAAGCTTACCCCGAGGCGAAAGTTGTGCTTGTCGAGCGGGAGATCGAATCATGGTACAAGAGCTGGATGAATGCTGTTATCAAGAATACTTATGAATCTCCTTTTGTAACATTTGTCTATACCGTTGATCGGTGGTTTACGCGGCCACTCGGGCGGGTGCATAAGTCTTCGTTCAAGGGGTGGTTGGGCATCGACTCAGCGGAGGATGCGAGACGGGTGAGCAGGGAAAAGTATCGGGAACATTATGCGCTTGTGAGGAGACTTACGCCTGCGGAGAGATTGTTGGAGTTTAAGTTGACTGATGGATGGGGGCCTTTGTGTAAATTTCTGGGCAAGCCTGTGCCGGATGTGCCGTTTCCTCATGTGAATGAGAAGAAATGGCTGGATGAGAAGGTACAACTGGGTCTGCGGCGTGGGATGAAGCGAATGGCATGGAAGGTTTTGGTGTGGGGGTTGGTGCCATTGGCCGTGGCTGTATTGGTATATCAAGGTCTATGAAAAGTGAAGTAGATTTTCAAGTTATATGTCGGTTGTTCATTTGTTTCATTTTGACCGATCTGTGTACTTGCCCCGGCTTACAAATCCTTTGCTCGAGTAGGGTCCTTACATGCTATGGTGCGATGATTTGAGGCCGGCAAATATGCTACTGGGCAAGAATTTGCAGATAACTGGTGTGGTAGACTGGGAATTTACCTACGCTGCGCCTGTTGAATTCTCTTATGCGCCACCCTGGTGGCTTCTCATCGAAAAACCTGAGTGCTGGCCAAATAGCATCGAGGACTGGGAGGGGCTATTTGAGCTTTGTCTCAAAACATTCATCAGGGCAATGAAGAGCCTGGAAAATGCAGAAATTCAGCAAGAAAGGTTAAAAGAAGGCCAAAGGCTCTCTGGTCCCATGCAGGCGAGTTGAGAGACTGGAAACTTTTGGATAGTATACGCGGTATTGCATAGTTTTGCCTTTGATAAGATATATTGAAACAACTGAAAGTCCCGAGGAAGGGTGGAAAACGCGCCTGGATTTGCTAAATGAGAGCGAGAAGGATGATATGGAGCTACGTGTGGCTCGCAAGCTGGAACAAATAGAGACTAGAGCTCTATCGTGGGACCCGGATAAGATACTAGTCTTCCTGACCTTTATGGTTAGACATTGTGATATAATCATATTTGAGACAATTAAAAAGAAGAGAAATTTCTATAAGATGTCGGCTCTCCAAAGGCTCTCTTAAATAACAAGACATTGTGATGAGGTGCCTACGATCTACCAGAATGGAGAAGGTGCGAAGAACAACGAACAACAACGTTGAGGAAAAGGGAAGAAGAGAGAAGTATGCTACGTAACACAAACTTACCCGTCCCAATAGAACCGACTATTTACTAGTTATACTAGTCCCTTATAATTTAATTTACAGCAACAGTCAGTAAGTAGGTAAATATTGAAAGATAGTAGATAAGGTTCGAATATCCAGCGATAAGACTAGGCTGATCTTTTTAGCTTCTAAGTGGCCCGTTAAGTTAATATTGTACCGTTTATAGAGGAAAATAGATTGTTGTAATATAAGACTGGTGCAAATCAAGAACTAAGCGACACCACCGGAATTTATTCCCGAGGTATCTAGATGTAGCTTCAAGTTGATTTCCAATCATCCTGATCTTGACATGGTGTATATAGCTTTATATATTCCCTCTAAGAAAACAATTCAGCTTTCTTTGAATTGCCATATTGTATATATCCAGTTAGCTTAGTTATCTCTAAAATACCCAATCTTCATTCAGTCACAACAAAAATCGGAATAGTAAAAGCTGGAGGATGTTGGTGGGCCTATTGATGGAGGGTATATAAAGCGACACGCAAAGCCACTGTCTCTGCCCCACTGACTACAAGAGCAATCCATACAACAAGTGGGATAGAGTCAACGACATGTGGTAACTCGTTGATTTCAGCTTCAGTGGCATCTCGCCTACCAATACATTCTCGTTGGGATTGAAGGTCGGTTGGTACTGTTGCCTCAGATACTTTTATCATTCTGAACTTGATAATTCTCGGGCAGAGCTTGCGGGGCGTCTCATACGAAGTACATTAGCGTTTTCGGACTAAACTTACCGTCAAGATTTCACCAAGTAAATAGCTTTTCCTGATAGCCCTCTAAGCAGAACTTAGTCCCATCTGGCAAAAGGTGCGAGTCAATAAGCTCGTGTTAATGGGGTCCCTAATTTTCTGAAAGCAAAAAGGAATCACCGATGACAGAAAATGGTGCAATCGTTGGAAGAGTGAATTTGGCTGGCGTTGACTGTTGGATGGAAGGAATGTACCCCATGTACGACTCCTTAATGGGCAAGGATCAGCGGAATTCAGCCAGCCGTGCCCACGTATATCTTCGCCACCTGTGGAGTCGAATTCAATCCAGCAGTAATCGTTTGCGATGGGCGGCGCTTTAGAATAAGCGGCATCAATCACGTAAAATGAGCTATATTGATATCAAGACTAGCAGGGATCGTGCAGGATCCAACTCTCTGTAGAATTTTCACACCTTGCTAGATACTGTTGCGCTCTAGGGTCGGAGTTAATTTGTTCAAGCTTTGCTGAGAGTCGGTTAGAATGCAGATGGCACCACCATCCATGTCAGTGACGGCATTTGAAACTAATATATCTTGCCAATGGACACGGAACATCAAAAAGGACTCGACACTCATGGAAGGACATTGGTCAATTGGTAGCCGGCGCAATCTATGTCCACGGGCGGCTGGATCCGACACCGTGTAGGCATCAGCTCTTTCATAGGATGAATCATGTATAAGTGGCTTAGCACCCTAGGTTGAAGCAATTTTTGACCGTCGAACACTAACAACACTAACATCAGCTCTACCGAAGCGATATGCAGTGTTAGTACCTCCCACGGGACCTATTCCGCGCACCACAAACTATGCCTTTTTCGGATAGCGCTGGATAGTTAACTATAGAAATTTGATGCTTGATACCCCAGGTGTCTATGCGCGAGACTTACTCTCATCCCGACTCCTCTGATTTACACCCGAATCAATACGGCCATATTGCTAGACTCTAGGATCCTTTCGGCTTCCTTTTTAAAAATTTATAACTCCAGAATTCGTGAAACTGTTCTGCGAAGTTCAACCATTTTATTTGGATAATGAATGCATCAGCTATACTCTCCGAGTTCGACAAGCTTGTCAACTCCGGCGTCGTGATATACAACGATGAGCAAGAAATAATTGAGTACACCGATGGAGAGCTCAAGGTAAGCGTAAAGAACATACGATCGCGAGCAAAGAGTATCACGAGCCTAACTATTTCCTAGTTTCAATTCTGTCTCACATCTGCTCTCGCCAAAAAGCCAACCATCCAGATGTCGTCCCCGGAGAGTGATAAGAAGAACGAACCACAACCTCAAAAGATAGAAGGAAGCGATATTAGCATCACTGGCTTCGAGATTGGCGAGGCTAGCAGCACTCACTTTCTAGTAGCCAATAAATTCTGCTGGGCTAGACCTCATCTCATGCTGGTAACTTCTGACGGATACCAAAGGCAATATGAAGCGCTAAGTCTGAGTGATATCAAATCGGTGTGGCATATTCTGTCTACCATGGATAACGACTATGTTGCCTTCTATAACTGCGGCCAGGATGGAGGGTGCAGCAGGTTGCACAAACACTTGCAACTAATACCAACACCAAAGAACATCTTTGCATCATTCCTCGATCTTGAGGACGCTGAAGAACCCAATGTACCCTTTCAGTGGTTTTATCGCCGCTTGGACCCTCAAAATACTACGCCAGTTACTTTACTGAAGGTCTACAATAGCCTTTTGGACGAAGCAACAAAGGTAGGGAGACACCGGGCTGAGCATGCCTCTATTGCTTTGCCCGATGCTGCTTGTCCGCACAATTTCATTCTCACAAAGCGTTGGATGATAGTGCTACCAAGGCGCCGAGCTGGGATCAACAAAGAGGCCGGAGCCAATGCAATTGGTATGCTGGGCTATATAGTTGTTGCTACTCAGCGCGAAATCGATAATTGGATACGCTTGGGATTAACGGGCTCGCTGGGTGAGCTTGGAGTACCCAAATGAGAGTATCCAGGAATATCAACATTGAACTCTTCGAAGAAAGTTCTTGATGCAAGCTATGTTTTAATTTAGAGAATAACGTTTTTTTAAGTTTCGTTCAATAGACAAATATTATTTTTAACCTCCACTCTTTGTGTCTCAAATCCGCAGTATAGAAGCTGCTGACGAAGAAAATGTCGTAGATCAGGCAGTACGTTGATTTCTTACGGAGAGCTGGGAAAGTCAGCTCTGCTGGTGCACCAAGTAATGCCCTCCAGTAATATGCCGTTCCAGCTTGGCAGCTCTATCACTCACTTTGGCAATGTGCTTGTTGCTCACCTGCCATGTGTCGAGAGCGTATTTCAAATTGATAGCGTAGTTGACATGATTTATGCATTAGCTGAACACTCATTTAGAACACGTAATTGCTTCTAGGCTTTCAAAGTCGGACGGGAAGAAGAGCCGAATGTAACCATCCTACCAAGGGGTGAAGAGAAAGAGAAGCCGATGATTCCCGCATGTTCTATAGTATCATCTGGCCGGGCCGACACTGGGGCTAGGTCGCTCGTTGAGGAATAGAATCTTAATACGACAAAACTGCGCCATATTGCGCAAGAAAGTAGTTTTTGCTGAAAAGAAATGGATCTTATAACGATCGTACTTCATATCACTATGCAGACGATCCGGAAATATTGCGTATACCCGGCTTTAAGATAGAGATGAGTTACTTTAAGTCATTACTCGCGTGCTCTGTTCCCAAGGTTGTGCTTGAGTAGATTTCCCGGGTTTAATTGGGGTAGACAACCTGGATCAGTGCCAGCAACGGCCCCAGTTCTGATAAGGGGGCTGAGTGGGCTACGGATGAATGCAGCTACACATGTGCCGTCAATAATTCAAAGTTACCAGCTCAAGCAATTGAATGTGTCTGCATGTCGGAGTATTTTAAAAGCCGCTTTTAGAGGCTGTCAGGACGATTGAGCCCATGATGTCATGATAGACCATCTTGCACCATAATAGAATATATATTTGGGGATGAATACTAGTCAAATTCTCCCAGGCTACAACATAGTATGTATTGAGAATTTCTATGCAAGCTTACAAATTATCAGTTGGCCATTCAATTTATTATTGAATTATTCTCCACACGACAACCATATATTATTCAATGAAACACAATCGAGATGACTGTTGTCAACAAGGATATCAAGTCCATGGCCTTGTCCGACCATCCTCGCAAAGACGGGAAGCTCTTAATCGTCCTCTTCGCGATAGAGTAGCTTTGCATTTTGGAGATATGTCTGACCTGGTACCCTTCTTGAGATCTTGGGTGATATCCCAATCATTGACGAGATTTACCATCTTGCTGCCCAGTTGGTGTCTCGTTTGAGACGTTCTTGCTGACTAGTGATGCCAATCCCATGGGAACCCTCCGGTTGTTAGAAGCAATGAGGATTCTTAATCTAGGACGTACAACCAGGTTCTATAGTGTAAGCTTTATACTTAATATCGAGATGATCAAGTCCAATTTATATAGGCTTGTACCTCGGAACTTTACGGGACCAACTTCCTCAGGGGGGTGTTGCGTCAACAAGTTCTCCCTCGCAGCCCATGAGCCCTGTGTTGTATGTCCAGTCGCTCTCATGTGTGACTATCTCTCGGCTCGAGCTTCATCGCCTACTCTTTGGCGATACTCTGTATCTGAGGTACGTACAGTTGATCAAAAAAGATATACACAAAGTCTTTGAGGTCATCTAATAATGAATATAATCTCAACTTATCATATTTCACACATACTATCAAGCAAGATAGCGAGTACGGTCATTATAACCATACCATTCAGGTTTCATGCATAGAATCTGGTTTTATCAGCAGCACAACTGTCACCTGATCTGCTAGAACAAGTTAAATCAGTGAGGTTTATGCTCGTAGCGATACTTATGTGTACGGGCATAGCAATTTAGACAACTTCCACGGACCTGATTGGGCGTACATTTCTGTTCCGACACAAATCAAGAAATTCGAAGCAATGGCACTAGTCCAAAAAATAAGTACAGGAAATATTGCATTGGCCATAATTCCAGGGTTGCGGCTACCAATCGATCAATCAACCAAATCAAATCATTGTGATTTGCTCGCTAATCTGAAGATTCTGGCTGTGTCACGCATGGTGGAAGGATATAACACTGGCTATGACGTCACCGTAATTTGAATAGTGTCCATTTGTACTGTGAATATTCAATATCTCCACCTTGATTTCCAAGCTATTAAACTCAGCTTTGGGCGTTTGTATTCCCCACCGGATTTTCCTTGTTGTTGGAACTTTCGCATCCACTTTGTAGGTCCCGAGTGCTCCGCTGTGCCGGTTCTGCTGTACATCGGCCTCACTCCACTAAACCCCTATCTCCTTAAATTTTATCTTTATCCCCGCAAAATCATTCTCATGACGATGTCTGTAAGCCGAGTGGAGAGTGGTCGTGCAAAGCTTCGGACCTTTTAAGAGCTCATTTTCCCAGTCTGTTTCTACCAAGACATGCGATCTCACCTTTCAACCTCAAGAATTAGTCCCAAAGATGCTGATCACAGATGTAATCCTTCCCCACATGCCGCACATTTTCGTGCTAGGCATTGTGGCGTTTTTGACATACAGTATATGGCAAAAATACCTGGAAAGGGGAAAACTTCCATTGCCGCCCAGTCTCCCTGGCATCCCTATTTTGCGAAATTTGATCGAGTTTGTGAAAGACGCCAAACAAGCGTCACAGCATATTCTGCTTCAAAAATGGGCTGCAGAGCACGGGGAAATCGTTAGAGTCAAGATTGGGCCTCTGACTGAGTACTATGTTAACTCGGATCGTGCAGTCAAGGTACGCCAAGGATGAAAGGCCCCATGAAGTCTACAATTCATGCTCATATTGGGTTCCAAGCTGACCATCCAAGGAAATAATTCGATCGCGCATCCGCCGCTACTGCCGAACGACCTCGGTGGATTGTCAGCAGTGAGCAAATCTGCAATAAATTAAACGTCCTTCTCCTCAGTTCCGGTGAAGCTAGATGGAAGGTAGTAGCATCATAAGGATTTCGTCTTACTGCTATGCCGGATTACTGACGCTAGGCCGGATTACTGACATTATAGTAGAACCAACGCCGCATTATTCACTCGTGCATGACTAGTGTACCCAAAGCAGATGCTGGCCTTAAGTGAGTGTATTGCAACTGCGGTCAAGAATTTATACTTCTTACTGGCGCTGACCTGGAATTTCGCAGATTTTTGCATTTTGAATCTGCCAAGTTTCTAAACGAGATTGTCAGTGCTGGTCCAAAAGGAAAGTCCTGTATATCTCCAGGTAGTTTATTTGACTCTATACTGCCTGGTCTCAATCCTTATGGAAGGACTGCACGATACAAGATGAATGCAAACAGATTGGGCAACGAAAGGGCCCAGCGTTATATCCTATAGAAAATCCACAAGAAATGCTATTATTTGACAATGTATACATCTGACACTTCACGTGCTGAACCAATCCAAGCCTCTTTGTCCGGGAGAAATGGAATATTATACTAAAAAGTACATTACTCACGAGCCTCGCTATTAAGAACACTTTGATATCCTTGACTCGCTTGAGTGGCAGCGAAATGGTTCTTGTAGGTCTTCATCTCACTATATTCCGCGGTGAAGGCGGAAATCGTATGACTCAGATCATCTGCTTTGACTTCGGGATGGGCATCAAGAGTTGCTTGAGTGTTTATTTTCTCATATGTGCTGCCATCAGGAGAGTCTCAGCGGATGTTTCAACATTCTTTCATGTAACACAGTTAGTAAATACTCTCATGACGACTAAATGAAAAGCTCCATTACAGTGGTACATACCCAGTTATAATCTTTTCCTTGTAGATATTTGTTCAATTCTTTTGATAGCTGACTCACGTTGGTCAGCCACACGGGCCTCCTGATTGTACGCCATAGAATCACGAGCTCCCAAAAGTTGAGTTGCAAGTAGTTCGTCCCTAAGCTCGTTACGACAAGCTTTAATGGCTGCCAGAATCTTATCAAAGACTTCACTGAATGTAGGAGTAGTGTTTCTATCCGTCTCTTTGTAGGAATATGGTAGAAGACGCTGTGCGTCTGTGCTACCGGTAAACCTGGCTTTACTCAGCTGTGCAGCGGCCTCTTTAGGATCGGGAAGGAGATTAGGGCCTATATCGGTTTTGAACTTGGGCGCTCCCCCTTTTGGAATCGCTCTGATTTTGTTGATAAATTCATCAAAGAGACAACTTTTATCTTTTGCACTCCCTTTACAGCCTGCTACGATTTCGGTGTTCGCCACACCGAAGGACATAACATCCATACAATATGCGCACCAAAGATAGACACCTTTAAGGATTAAATGTCAAACCGAGGACTCACAAAAATAGATATTTTGTCTCTTGTAGACTCACCAGATACGGACCTGCACGGGCACTGGCCATGGAGTTTTGTACTAGACATAGTACAACTGCAAGTATACAGAAGAACCTCATAATCGCTTGTCAGATAGAGATGGTCTTCCTCGAAGAATTATAGAAATATCGGTCCCCCTTAGACGGGAGCACAGTAGATAAGTAAAGTGGGAGCGGCCTTAAGTGACCCAGACCTAGTGCCTCGAGAGGAATATTAAGCACTGTTGATAAAGCGGCCCCCGGGCTATCGATTATGCTACAAATAGTGGATACAAAATTAAAATTGTTACTTTTGCGAATACCGTCTGAGTGAAAATAGCGTACCCAGGGGAGAAAATTATTTGATGGTAAGCTAAAGTAGTTTGTCTCCGTGGTTTTCCGAGGGGTATAAAATGAGTTCTGTGCCTCAATTTCAGCTGAGGACTAGCTTAATGCTAAGAATTAGTACCAACACTCGGCTCTATTCAGCGGTTGGGCAACATCTACTTTCCGAGATTACCTCCCGTAGGATCTTCTGGGCCCTGAATTCTTGGAGGTGGATCTGCTCTTGTCTCGAAGTCTATAGAAATATCAGTTTGTTATTTGTCCTATTTTTTTAGGGTACTAACATCTACTAGTATTTACTACTAGGAAGTACATCGGCTTTTCTTAAATGATTCTGTTTGAAGTCTATGCCTATTTATCTTTTCATTCTAGAGATTTCATGATTCAGTACCTTGCATCAGACGAAGAATTGCTGGATATTGGAGTTGTCTAAACTTAACGATAACCGAGCTTGCTTCCCCCCCTGCGCTTTTATTCCGCGCTCTTGTTATAAGTTAGCCGGGTTCACTAGTATCGATACTTGCCTAATTTGACTTGAACTTTGGGGTTCCTCCCAACCATGGACCATGGTGACGAAAGTCAAATGAGACCCACCATGAGAAATAGCTTGAATATGGCCAAGTAAAGCTCAGCGGCCCCAAAATACCTGACCGCGAGTCTATTAAGTACTCTGGGGCGCCAAAAGTTAGCTTATCAAGATTTCCTGACGAGAGAAAAGATAACTCACGCATAAATCACCAAGCAAATCATGACTACTGCGACCACTGGCACCTTGTCCGTCCAGTAGGTTAGAAGGACGTTGATTGCTGTGATTTCGTACGGAATAGCGAAAGCTGTTAATTGTAGTAATTAGCGAAAGAAACATCAGATGAGAGGCACCATGAAATAGGACCTAACCATGAGGAAGAAATAGATCCATCCCATTGCAAAGCCCCAAGCATCATTGACCCAGAATCCGCTCAGGCGAATAAACGGGGAAGCGATCGGGAGATAAGTGACCATTTCAGCTGCCTCAACGCAAATATTTTCACTATTTAGATCGCAAGTATTAGGCGAGATAAGAGACTTACCAAACATTGATTGACACACCATATCACACTTCCATAGACGACAAACGCAAGGAAGAGACCAGCTGGACCACCCCTTAGAAGGCTCGCGCCCATCTGTACGAACAGAGCTATAGAGAAAATAAGCCGGGAATGCAGTTTCTTCCTAAATGGGGGACGCTTACACGTTCCGATGGCACCGCCAACTGCGAGAAGCTGAATTTCCTTCCTTTTCGTTGAAGGTTCTCTGAGCCAGCGGATATCAGCTCGGAGGTCAAACCCTCCTCGATGTCGTGCTTTCCACTTCCCTGTAGACTCTTGTCGTAGTTTCTCATTGCTATGGGCATTTCTTTGGATTTCTCCGGTCCCCGGAAGTTTATAGTAGCTTCCATTGTCGTGGAAATGATTTCAAACCAAAGTAAATTCAGGTGTTTGTCAGATTATGAAGCGAACTGAGGAGAAATATATTTACCTGTCTTTTGCTTTCTTTTGTTTGTGGCACGATATGAACGGTAATAAACGAAGCTTTTTACTTGCCTCCCTGTTCGCAAGCGCTGCATATCTCAAAGATTTCCGCACTTGGGCAATTGGCACTAAATGTGGTCTCAGATCCTCATAACCAGTCATCTTATCTCCTACCCGCTTCTTATTCGCCCCCCTTTACCCGAGGTGGTCAGTCGAAAACTGGAGGGTGATGACTCAACCGCCTATAAACTTGTACTCGTTGAATAAATTATTCTTCCCTACCCATGATTCACCATTTACAGTGGAAACTTTTGAATACAAGTCAGGTTCCATTTCAATAATCAGCAGCAAAATGAAATTGTCACAACTTTGTATATGATTTGGCAACAAATGGATAAAGAGAGGAAACTAGTTCACGATAGCGATTGTCAGGTAGAAATCGCACTATATTGGCCATGGAAGATCCTACTCCTTCAGTTTCATCATCCATCACTCAAAAGGTAAGTGTCTGTCCAGCAGTTCCGTAGACCGCAGCCTTGACATTGGCAGATCCAAGCAAGGTGTAGGAGTATGGGACACTAGTGAGAGTTCCAGCCTCAGCTTCATTCTCGCCATCGCCAAAGTCATTATCCCTTGCAACGGCATAGCCATCATCAGTTGAATAGAGAGGCTTGTCAGAGCCATCAAAGACGTTGGACTCAACTAGCACCTGGGCACCATCGCGAGTGTTGATGCCATCATTCACATCAAGGTAGTAGCTGTTGTAGATATGACCAGTTCCAAAGCGGATAGACGGTGTTCGAGAGTTGATGTTATACCAATAGTTGTTGGCGTAGGTAACTCGGAGATGGCCGGTATCTTCGTCGCCGTTGTTGTCGGAGTGACCGACGAGGGATGCCTTCCAGTGATCGTGGAGGAAAGTATTGGAGACGGTTATATAGTCAGCCGCGTGGGTGAGCTAGCGAGTACATAAAGTTTCAAATGTCAATTTAATTTCTTTGTTGCCGAGCTCTTTTGAAAATGGTAGGATACTCACATCAATTAGCCCATCGTAATAATCTTTGTCGTGGTCCAGGTCGGAGGAAACATCACAGTGGTCAATCCAAACGTTGGTGGAGTATTCTGACGACTTGTATTAATGGAGAGAAGATACATTGCGGTAGAAATGGTACTGTGGTTTCAACTCACGAACACCGATGGCATCTCCATTATCTGCGAGGACTTTCTTGACTCCCAGATTGCGAATAATCACGTTGGACTCTTCCTTCACAAGGCTGTAATCAAAATCAGTATCTGCATCCCATCTGAAAAATTGAAAGATACTCACAGGCCGAATCCAGTCAGGATGGCAGTAGAACTTTTGCCAATAATGCTAGTGTTGCTCCCAATCTTCACCTGGTCCGCAGTCTGGGAGATTGGACCAGAGACATATACAACCTTCTTGCTGTCTCCTGAGACCGCCGAGGTGAACGCGGCGTAAGAGGAGACGGTAGTGGTGGTCCCACCAGTACCGCCGGTTGTGCCTCCGTTCTGACTGGCGTATCCAAAAGCTGCATCGCTTGCAGAAGCGCGCTTGTCGAGGACTTTGAATTCCTCTGCAGTTGGAGTGGGGACAGACAAGGCGAGACTGGTCAAGCAGCTCACGGCGACGGCGGTCGAAAGCTTGCTGAAAATCATCTTGGGTGAAAAACACGAAAAGGTAAAAGTTACTTCCTAGTTCTGTATGAAGCTATGTGTATGAAGTGGCTCATAAACTGTGAATTATGGCGCGATATTCGCCTAGAACAGGAAGACTAAGTGACACTGGCAATAAAAACCGTTGTAGGAAGTGAAGCTCGAAGTTGAAAAATATGGGGACAGTTTTCGACCCTTTTATACATCTCATCTCCAGACTCAACCCTTCGAAATTTCTTACGCATCACTTGTCGATCATTTTGAATCATATTCCGTTTTCGCCGTCCACGGAGATAAATTGCCCGTTAAGGCGTGGTCAATTCATCTACCTTCCTCCAACCACAGTCATCGAAAGATGCATCACCACAAGATGTCCATGTGGAGAGGATTTGAAACTTAGCGTCGAAGTCCAGGTACACAGCCATGGAGCAACAATACCTTTCTTCAATGTAGAAGACATCCGCGCCAAGCATGCTGATACCGCTTGGCATACGTTGAAACGGTTCTCATAAGGGTGGAAATTAAAATTCCCATTTCAGGTCACTTGAGGTGCATAGCCGATAGTTGCTGTCAAATATCAGTCTGGAATTGAGTTCATTCTGTCCACCAAGCGAAAAGGAGACGAGATCCCACTAATCAGGCGGGGCGGGGGTTTTATGCTCGCATACGAATTTTGTCTCCGCGGCGAAAATGGACTGCCAAGCGTTGTCACAGTTTCACTGTGATTCGGAAAATTAGAGCTCCGCCTTCTTGGCATTACGATACAAAAATGAATAATCAGATGACAGACGGGTTGACCCAAGATCTTTGGAGTTTTTATCACTCGTAAGTCCGCATAATGATTTTCAGTGTTCAGTATCAATTTATCTCAACATCCGAGTTGGTGCATTGGTGAAGACCCCGGCGAGTGAGCACACTATAACACCGTTTATATGATAATGTTTTGTTTTCAACTTGAAGCCTTTTATTTCTATCACGGAAATACCCTTTTCACATTCACCTTCAATTTACTTCTATCGTGCACTAGATGCTAGTATAGTAGTAGTATTCATAGCTTACAATGCTCCCCGTAGCTATTCCACAATTCATATATTTCCAGGGGCAGGATTTGTGTTCGACAAAGCCCAATAGGGGGTAATAAATGGAAAGATAGAGAAAACGACTACAAAAGGGTTGGCCGATTCAGAAAATATAAGGCGGCAACCAATGCTTATGGAAGGTTGAAGTTGACTTCAAGTTGATTTTAATCCAACAAAGTCAAGTTCCGCAGAGTGTACATTACTAAGTATATGATATCATTGCACTCGAATCTTCTTTTCTCGAATTCAAAGCTTCAGTTATCTGTTTAAATTCGGATTTCTTTT
The DNA here is from genome assembly GCF_028827245.1 of Penicillium angulare. NCBI lineage: Eukaryota > Fungi > Ascomycota > Eurotiomycetes > Eurotiales > Aspergillaceae > Penicillium > Penicillium angulare. Next base: position 1,052,821 of record NW_026623170.1, on the reverse strand, counting down.
GTTAGGCAAGAAACTAGTATAATACTTGAAATACAGTAACACCTATTTACTAGTATAGCCCCCAGGGCTCTGGATATCACCAAGTTCAAATCATAGTCGGTAAACCCCAGTTTGCGGACCACCAGTATCCAATTACAGAGTGAGCCCAGTCTTGGCCGGTCCATCAATCAGCGCCAGGAATAATATTTTTTTATTAGCTTCTTGAATTTACGCGTCATGACGAGAACGCAGTTGAATCCATCGACTCTCGGGGACGCGACGGCAAAGTCTATAGTTATGGTGTGGAAGGGAATTGGGGGCGCGATCACTGGCTGCATCACGTCGTAAGGCAGATGGCGAAGTGTTCGATTGTTTAGGAATTTTGGGTAGAAACGAATATACTAATCTTTGAGAAGTTTCCGGCCCTTGTAGAACGACAAGCCCCGTAGGTTCTCCCGTGCAGCGTCGAAGCCCTGATGGTTTTGGTTATCGTCCACTACTAGTAGTAGTTGGAAAGCTTCTTGAGACAGTGAATTTTGTGGTAGTAGGCGTAAGGCTCTGTCGTCGTTATGATCCACTGGCAGGGAGTTACAACCTCGGAATTTGAAGCTTCAAATTTATACCTACTAGCTATCTTAGTAAGACATACTAGTAATTCTTCTTTTTTTTAATTAGTACTAGTACATTAACTGACCAGCATAATCTAAGGTAGCCAGTAAATAAATTTCTCTATTTGTCTTTCCAATGTTTCCAGTCGTCTTTCCAGTTATCTTTCTACTTGTTTTTTTTCTAATATACAGAGCTTCAAGTTACAGTACAGATAGAGGCGTACTAGGCGGTACATATTAATATAGTAGGATGGAAGTTATTTCCCACTGCCCAGGTGGCCGCTATGGTCTCCGTAGTACCTATACTAGGCAATACAGAGTAGTTTCATGTATCCTAGATCCCAACTTCCATTCAACCTTTGTCACTTCTCATCCTTAATTAAATGAGTAAAAGTTCTGAATGTCCGCAAGCAGATCTATACATAACGAGTCATGTGATTGACATCCAGATGACCCTCGGAAGAAGAATAACCCCGATTCCGATAAAGCACTCGGATCATTGATAACGCGATGAAAGCAAGAGATCCCGCAATTGGCCAACCTAGATGCCTCCGCCCCACTACCATCAACTACCAAATCCGGTCTAGCGCCATCCGAATCGCCTTGGCTGGCGCCTTTAGCCACCAATTTAACTGGTTCTCTTTTTCTGTTGGCAGAGACTATGGGGAATTCTCAAAATTCTGATGTACCTCTGACGACCTTTACGACCCATATCGCTTCCGGGTTAGATAGGATCACAATGTATTTTATTCACCTGTTTAGGAAGTCCATCGTAGAAGCTAGTAGTCGCTTATCAATCTTCAATCTCTTCTTTGTACTCTGGGTCAACATTGCTATATAAACGTTTGCCTTCTACTGACTGTGCTTTAATGTTGCTAATTAAGTACTCCTCATCCTCATTATTTGAGTTTCTTATGGATCATGTCGCCTGACACCCTCTCGGCATCCGCCACACTTGGCTTGCCCCAAGTGCAGCCTAAGGCTGATATAGAGCAGCCACTGGCATCTAACATGGAGTTCGACATGGAGAAATTGGGAAGAGAAAGGCCCAAGATTTTTTCAAGTCTTTTCTCAGAGATATGTTTCTGTTTCTCAATTGTTATGAGTCAAATATTGGCTGTAAGTGATTTGATACATATAATTCAAGTTCAATCTACCTAGACTGAATCCATTGAAGCTAATCCCACTATCTATCTATAGGAGTTCTACATCACCGGATCGAACGTATTAACACCCATTCTCGTGGAAGAGTTACACATCCCAACTGCATCAACAATATGGCCGACAACAGCGCTCTCGCTCGTCATTTGCGCCACACTGCTAATATTCGGACGTCTCACCGACATGTACGGCGGATACCTAGTCTACAACGCCGGCGCCATCTGGCTCTGTATCTCCTCAATCATCGCCGGATTCTCTCAAACATGGCTAATGTTGATTTTCTTCCGTGCATGTCAAGGTCTAGCATTTGGTGCCTTACTTCCATCCGGGATGATGATCCTAGGCAGCACATACAGACCAGGACCACGAAAGAACCTCGTCTTCGCTTTATATGGCGCTTGCGCTGCTTTGGGGTTTTTTTTGGGATTCTTCGTCTCTGGTATCGCTGGACAATACCTTACTTGGAGATGGTATTTCTTTATTGGAGCCATTCTTTCAGCTATTATGGGTGTGTCGGCTATATTCTCGGTGCCGAAAGATTATGCAGAAAAAAGACAACTTGGGATTCGGATGGATTGGGCTGGGCTTGTCTTGTCCATTGTTGGGGCTACATTTTTGGTTTTTGCTATTGCGGATGCCTCATATGCTCCTAATGGATGGGGAACACCATATATTCCAGTGTTCCTGTGTCTAGGAGTCATATCTTTGGCTGCCTTTGCATATGTTGAGGGCTGGGTTGTTCATAATCCGTTGCTACCAGGCGATGTCTTTCATACTAAGTATATGAAACCGCTTCTGATTGCATTGGTTTTTCTTTACGGAAGCTTGGGCATATTCCTTCTCTACGGAGTTCTATAGTAAGTCTGACTATTCCAATCCCCAAGGTAGGTCTGTACCAGACACTAACAATGCATTACTAGTATGTCCGAATTCATGGGCGCAAGTCCCCTCCAAATAGTCGCCTGGACAGTTCCCATGGCTGTTGGTGGCCTAATTCTCTCCATGACAGGCGGATTCATCCTCCACAAGGTATCCGGCACAATTCTCATAATAATTTCATGTCTCGGATATGTCGGATCAGGTCTCCTATTTGCAGTCATCCCAATTGGAGGTAACTACTGGGCCTATGTATTCCCTGCCATGATATGCGGCACCATCGCGATCGATATCTCGTTCAACATCGCCAATATTTTCATCACGACTATGATTCCGAAGTCTAAACAGGGCATTGCCGGTGCACTCCCTTATTGTACCATGCATATGGGTATTGCGATTATGCTCGGCTTTGCGGATATAGTTGAGACTCAGACTAAGCAGTATGGAGAACGTGAAAGCTATAAGGCTGTTTTCTGGTTCCAGTCGGGGCTTGCTATTGTTGGACTGATCATTGCGATGTTATTTGTGAGGATCAAGAATGCGCAGAGTGAATTGACTGCCGATGAGAAGCAGCAGCGGAATACTCAGGGGCAAAGTGAGGTGCGACCAAGAATGGAGGTTGTTTAGTCTCAATATTTTGAATTAGCGAATGTATATACTCAAGATCTTTTGATTGCATAATACCCCATTGATAACTAATGGCAATGACGTTAAGAATCGCATATAGAACACATCCAAGCTTGTTGTTAGTACTTTTCTTCGGAATCTTAGAATTTTTCTAATGGACGTTGTGCAGTTCGTATCAATTGATTGTCAATATTTATTTATTTCTTAATACATGCTTTGAGCATCCTTGATGTCTGTACAGTTCTCCTGCTCATTCTCCGAAGTTCTTTGTTGATCCTGCATCGTCGACCCAATAATCCCCTCTATCTCATCAGCAATCGTACCAGCAAGAACACCCACACCAATTATACCCCCATCATTAGCCTCTCGAAGAAATATACTTTTCCCTTCACTCTGAGGACCAGCATTAATAATCAATCGATCAATATACCGCTGTATATTCTCCTTATAGTGCGGATAATGATGTATCACACCACCAGAAACCGCAACAACAAGTTCCTCAGGCCCATTCTGCCAGCCGGGTTTTGATGATCCCAATTCCGTCACATTGCCATCTTGCTGTGGTGCCGGTTTCTTCAATTTATCTTCAGCTGTGTCCGGTGAATCTTTATTTTGGAGCTGAATCTCGCGTGTACAGGCAAGAAGACCAACCGTTGCCGCCGCAATTAAAGCTGCGCCTCGATTCTGTACCGCAGCCGCAATACAGCGCAAATCCCCCGCAAATTCAGCCGTCCATTCCCAATCACTATCCTCCCGAGCAGGAAGTTGTTCACCCATTTCCTTCGCAAGTCTATCATCCGAAGAACTCGCCGCCACAACCAACGACAAAAACTCAGTAGTCAAAGTATATTCATCAACAAGCTTAACCGGCATCTTCGAGCTCTCAACACCCTTAACATCACAAAACCAATGATAGGATACAATCCGAACCAACTCCCCAATATACCTCCCCCCAATCATATATTCCAACGGCTGAAAGCCAGGTCTATTAGAGTGTGCTTCCAGCTCCGCATCCCATTTCGTAGCAATTTCCAGCTCCGTTAAAGGACCACTTGCGCCTCGGAGCGTCCATTCCGTCGACACGATAGTTTCCTGTGCATCTGGGTCTTTCTCTCGGATATGTTTGACTTTTGATTCTTGCAGATCGTTCAATTTCATGGGAACTGCGGAGTTACATCCTGCGCCTACGATGAGGCCCATCACGACGCGGGTATTGGGCAGAGCGCGAATAGAGTATGCTATAGATGCGAATGTGGAAACTGTATCGTTAGTCATGACTGTGAGCTTTAATTTGGGGAGACAGTATCTCTTCTGTCGCTTGGCGGGTGCTTCGGCTAGGTGGTCGTCTTCCGAACGCCGGGTATGGCACTCGTATCCATTAAGTAGTGCCTCGCGGAGATTGAGGGAGGATTTTATGGTAAATCCTTTCCCCGTTGGCATTAGGATAGCCTCGTTGAGGTGCTCTTGTCTGATTTCAGCGTTAGTAAATAATATTCCCTTTATCCGAGTAAGGTAACGAGGCATATTACTTAATAGGGAAACAAAAAGAAATTCCCGCTGTAATCTCCGTAGGGGCATCTTTCGAGTTTGCCAAGTCATCATGAATAACTTCAGCAATACAATCTCCTATCCATGAGAAAAGAGAATCCGCCTGGTCCCTGCGCAGGCGGTTCTCAATAGGCCACGCTTTCTCCAACGTCCGGCGAACATGGGAGTGTTTCCCTACTTGTTCCTCGCCAAGTAGTTCGATAAATGCCACGCGGAGATAAAACAGTCCCAGATAAACAGCTAGATAGCGTCCCTTCTCGCGACCAGTGGGTAAGCGAGTGGTGGCAATGGGGAAGAACTGCTCTGACGAACTGGCCGCTAGTTCGCGGTATGTAGTGGATAGACGGGAAGATAAGTTGTAGAGTTTGTCGATTTCTATTTTAAATGGACTTAAGAATTCATTTAGTTCGGGGTCTGTTCTAGCCATGGCTGTTGATGAATCCGGTGGACATCTGCTTATGGCTGTGGCATGTGTTTTTGGATGTCCCGTTCCATGTTGACGTTTAACAGTTTAGCCGTGGATTATTTCTTCCATGATCATAGTCACTCCGAAAAGGGTTAAGCGCAGGGACATCTTATCGGTTATCGGTTATCGATAACACAATTCCCCGATACTCTCGGATCTCATGCAGATCCCCAGCCACACCTTGCGCATTTGAGAATGTACCCTCCACAAGTCTCAACTCGATAATGAAAAGCACAAACACAAACGCCAATACAATGGATCAAATCCAAGTCCAAAACGAAGAATATATCCCAATTGCGCATGCACACGAGCACGAGGACAGTCCCACACACACAACAACCCCAGCCTCAGCCACGCAATCACAATCGCAATCGCAATCGCGATCGCGAACACAAATACCATGGCAAGATCGCCTCACAGCTCTAGCAAATCTAGCCTCCACCTCCCTAGGCCCAGATAGCAAAGACCACAACTCCAGCCCAAGAATCCACCATCATCTGGACGCGATAGAATCAATCCTACGTGATCCAAACCCAACTCCAACTCCAACACCAGATCCAGCAGAACACCATTCACTTTCAATACCCAAACCCACATCCAAATCGACCTTGAACGCCTATAATCCCGATGACGATCCCACTCGAAGAAGAAGAACAAGTTATCGCACAAAATCCCTCCTAGGCGATCGGTCAGCTTCGGAGCTCGAAGAGCCCGACTGGCTTGTTAAAACCCAATTACTCAAAGAAACGAAGATAGTGACATCTTTAGATGGATTATTGGGGGAGGTGAGTTTTTTGAATGGGCAGATATCGAGGAGAAGGGAGGAGAGTGTTAGGATTCAAGAAATTTGGGAGGAGAGGGAGAGGGGGTATAGGAGGGTTATTGGTGAGCTTGGGGATGAGGTTGATGAATTGTGAGTATTTCCTCCGCCCCCAAATGCCCGAATGGGTAAAACTGTAGTTTTGTTTTGTTCAATTTGGTTGTATTTGTGGTTTTGGTTCTGATTCTGGTGTTGTGCTTTTGTTTGCCTGTGCTTTTTTGTTTCTGTGATGTGTTGTGCTAATAATTATAGACGTGGGGACTTAGTAGAAGACGCTGTTGAGTTAGAAGGAATCCAAGGAACAATTCAAGGCCTTCAAAATTGGATTGAAGGAATAACAATCATGATGCGAGATAGCCAGAAGGAAAAAGAGAGGAACCATCATCTTGTTCAGGTCAGATCTAAGCGCACGAGATGGGGTCGTACGCCCGAGGCCAGAAATGATCGTGACTTAAATGAGATAAGCGGGGACCGTGACCATGATGGTGAGATTGTATTGGAGGGTCTAAGCGCCTGGATGCGGGGGTGGAGAGATGTTGAAGATGGATTCCAGGCCCGGGCGCAGGGACGAAAAATGAAAAGAGAACAGAGACGGGATTTACTGCTGAAGCGGAATTCCACCGACGTGCCTGTCTCTCTGCCAGGGCCAGGGCGAGTGGCTCCTGTTCAAGTTTTGGGATAAAAGAAAAGTTGGATATCGGCTTATGTTTGCTACCCACTATACATTACGGATTAAGATTCACGATTTATGCAGTATATGAGATATATGGGAATTGACTTTCGGGGATTACTTTGGCAATTACTTGCAATTATGACATGTCAATATTGAAATTAATTTATTTTGCTTAAAATACCAAATACGTGAAGTGCAATCAAATCGCCAAAACCACCCATAAAGTCAACCAGGGCAAAGAACATACATTCCCTTGTAAAAAGACCAGTAAACCCTCACCAAGATCCGTTTCTTTCGCCGTACCGTGACCCACTTCCCACCCAAGCAATGCATGCCATAATGCATCATCTAATCGAAGAAAGAAAAAGTTTTATGTCCAAGAAGAATATGTAGAACAAGAGAGGAGCGGAGGTGAGATGGATGTGACATGATATGCGCCATTTTGACCTGGCGTGTTTTGATCAAGTGCTCAATCAATTATTTCGGACGAGTCCGGGGATGGGCGAATGTCCATAACATAACATAAGTCAAGTACATGTTTTCATGACAAATGGCCCAAAATTGGAAGGAGGTAGTGCTGAGGTCTACCTCTTCATAGTATCGATTAGGTATCAGGTATCAATTAGATCCGGTTCTAGCCACGTGGATAGATTTGTAGCTGGTGACAAGCACACCGTGAAATCAAGGGCAAGAGAAGGTGGTGAATCCAGCACACAAGAATGGGAGCTTTGTTATTTTTCAATTGATTTTTCATTTTGTTATTTGAATTCGGTCACCGCTGCAGATTCACGATAGCCATCTAGAAAAAGGTTAGTAAAGAGACAATTCAAGGCGTACAGACGAAGCTTGACATACCTTCTTTCCAAATCCATATGCCAGCTTTTTACCATCCGGATCCCACGAGAGAGCACCATCGATTGAATTGCCATGACCATTCTGTCCGTTTGTTGCAGAATCGCCTTCTTCTTTTACTTCTTCTGAAGCTGGGGGAGACCATACTGCCATGGGATCACCACCACGTTCAGCATTCCAAATAAACAGTCGATCTTTGCTGACTGCGCCAAGAGCGAATCCATCAGGCGAGAATCCACCATCAAGCGCGGGGGTGTCAGGACCCAGGCGGAACCTGTGAATTCGCTTGAAATCTTTCTGTTCGAGGTCGACATTCCACACATTAACAGTACAGTCGATCGAATATGACACAATGGTGATTGGAGATTTCCCTGTAATCGATGAAGTTCGTCGTTGAGCGGGTGATTGAGAGCGAATATCAATGCCAGTGATCGCATCCTGATGCGCCTGTTCAATGAGAATGTCGTGTGTTGGGATCCAAATTGTCGCACTTTCTGAGCTTGCAACAACTGTTACGGAACCACTAGCGACTTGAGTACAGCGAATGAAGTTCCACGCTATCTCCTTATCCTGGAGCTTGTACTCCTTGATCATGCGGATATTTTGATCTACTCCGCAATGGTAGACCTTTTCATCACCACATGCAAACAGCTCATCTGGTCCAGACCATGACAAGTCGTAAATGTGGCCTTCCACTACCTGTGGAGCTGGATACACATCTGGTCGTCGAGCACCGTCCCAGAGTGCTAATTCGGAGGTCCGTTCGTCGGATGCAACAATCACCAGCTGGGGGCTGTGTTCCGACCAATGCAAGCCATTAATGATGCGCGGAAGATCTGGAAGGAGATCCATCGCATTGCCCTCGGCATTATACATAGTTATTGTGCCTTTCATATCTCGGATTGAGGCCACAGCCAACTGATTTCCAACCGCATCCCAGGCGACCGCTGATACATAGTCTCCGGGGCTCTTCGGTGTATGGAATTTCTTTTGAACAGGCGCAGATGACGATGATAATTTCCATAAGCTGCAAGAAGTCTCTCCTCTGGCTACTAATACTGTTGGGTCACCAGGTCGCCAAGCCGTACTAACCACGTGATCATCAAGATCTAGGCAGGCGGTGTCGGGTGTCAAATCGGCGGCCTTGGCGGGGGAAATCTGGACGCCGACGCTTGTGCCCACACTGAGAGTGGGTTCCTGAGGCATCTCATCGGCCCCCATGCTCACGTCTCCGTCCCCGTCCACGGGCTCCGGGATAGGCGAGGCTGGTTTGCTCTCGGTCTGAACGTCCACTTCCATAGATTCGCCATGAGTTTCAGATTTCTTTTTTTGAGTGGGGATTTCTGGCGCATGGCCATTAGTGGCGCGGTCGTGTTGCGCGGGTTCTGGGGCGGGGTGGTCTGTGCCAGCCTCCAACCGGCTTCTCAAGGCGATTGCTTCAAAGGGTTCCGGGCCGAAAAACTGGTCGTCTGGGGTTAAAGAAGTAGGATTTCCCTCCTGTAAATGGGTTGTTAGGAATTTAGATTCGGCTAGGTCATAGAAGCGAAGCTCCCCGGGTCATTGAAATTGTTGGCGCAAGCCTACCTTGTCGATTGAGGATTCCAGCTCATGATATTGCAAGCCTTTCTGGACCAGCGACACCAATGCATGGGTTTTAATGTGACGCGCAAAGGGTAAACTTTGCGGCTCTGGATACCACGCACGCTGTAGTGATACCGCAGCTTCACCATGACCTATTACGGGGAGACGAAGTTAGAATGGAAGCCAAACAAGTGGCGTTGGCGCGCGCGCGGGAATGGGAATGGGGGGAATTAGCGCATTGGAGTTTTGCGATGATCCGGAAAGACCCCGAAGAAAAGAAAAAGCAAAGAATGCGCTCAACATATGACGGACGTTACGAACCTGACTCCTGGAGATACCTGTGGGGTGGGGAGGAACTCGGGTTAGTGTTCTGCAGGGCTAGGCAGATCCTGGGGGTTGAGGCTAAAAGGAATCTCGTACCTCCATATTAGGTAGTTGATGTGATGCGATGTAAGGTCGGGTTGTGCCATGATTACATGTGCGACCACTCAAGAGCGAAACATGCCAGATGGGGTTGGGAGGGAGGAATGGACGCTTCTTCCGGTAACAGGGAAGATTGGGAAAATCAAAAAAAAGTGGAGGTTTTGGGATGTGGTCCGTTGGTGGCCCGTTGGCGCGTGGAGAACCAGGTAGCGCGCCAGAGACCAATATCCGAGAGGGAAGGGGAAGGAACCACCGGGATTGAATCAGGGCTCACGGTCCGGGGGAGGTTCACAGTGGTTGGCCAGTGATCCAGGATTTACTTCTTGTCTTTTTCACTGTTTTCGATGTGGAGAGCGAAAAAAGGTTGGGGGGGGCAAATGGGAAGAAAAGGGAAAAGAGAGTTTCGAGTGTTAGGGGGGGGGGAAAGACAAGGGAAGAGGAAGAGAGAAGCCACGGGAGGGAGAGAAGAGTAGTCAGAGGGTTTAAGGAACCACGAACTTGATCTTCCCTTTGACACGGAGGAACACCAGCTAGGATAGAAAAGGAAGAAAAGGGACTGGATCAAATGAATCTCCAAAAGTGACGGATGAGCTTAAGCGCACTAGCCACTGGTGCTCCATCTTGAAATTGGCACAACCAATCCAGCCAATCCGATGTGGCGTTCCTCCACTCGGTCGCGGCCCTGTTCTCGTGCGACTCACGACTCATGACGAAGTCTGGACTCCACTATGTCTGCATCGATCTACACTTATGCGGAGTAGAGATATGACAATTATTACAGGTCAACTGCTCAATTGTTATTGAACTCGTTTCTTGGACCTACGCACGATTGGATCTTGGCTTCTAGCGTGACCAGCTGCACGCACCCGAACCCGGCAAAGACTGCAGGGCGGCAAAAGCCCACGGTGGATCGTAGCGTGGATCCAGATCCCGGTACGATATCAGATGGACAGATGGACGATATACGATATTCGGTCTATACTGATGATATGGAAATTGAAGATATTCATACACCTCTCCGTCTATATATACTATAGCATGTATAACTCCCCATCTACAGACTATCCCGTCAAGATCAAGCCCATCACGGGCGATCTTCACCTAGAACAGATCATTGGAATGCTATAATAGTCCGACATGTCTGTCTCAACACGAAAATTTCAATACAGCTGAACTATTTGTCATAGTATTATTTACAGCTTTCAATCTGCTAAAACCTGATGTTTTCTTACAGCCCTCATATAATCAATTATGGATATCTGTATCCATATGATTGTCACAGAGCATCGTTGGATTAGGTAATATCCCAGATCACCCTTTCTGCCTCATATATCAGGCCGCACTGGACAGCTCTTCATAACTAACTAAGCACAACTCTGTGTCCATGAAGCAAGAAAAATGAAAAGCCCACTGGCTTATGTCTCTCGATGATAGTCATCCATGCCTGGTCAATCTCTATTTAGTCACGTCATACTCGTTGCAATACCCATTTATGCTGTAGCTAACATATTGCAACTTGAACTAGATAATGGGCTTGTGGAACTAACACGTGAGTTTGTACGATAGCATGATTATTTGCTGACTACCTGGACATGAATAAGGAATTCATTAGTTTCGTCTTCTCCAAAGCCGCATTTACTAGTGTCACTGCCTTCATCTCGAAAAGGACCATGCTCTCCCGTGCCTAGCCTTGCGGGCCATACTAGGCCCGCAACCTACTATCCTCCCGCTAACCAACCTAACCGCGTGTGGCTTCCTCCATCTCCAATCCACCTCAACTCAGCTCCGCGGTTCAACCACAACGCCTGCGGTCTAGTCTACCCCCTCGCACCCCGCGAGAGACTACCCAGGCAACACCAAAATGCCACTCAGAGTCAGCATCCCCCCTGCAACCCGCACCTTTCTCGTCGGCCTCCTCGCCCTCTCCGTCCTCTACAACATCGCCAGATGGCGTGGTCTCGACTACACCAGCGGCGCTGTCCAAACAACTCCCCTCATTCCCTACTTGACTCTCGTTCCGTCTCGCTTCTTCTTCTACCCCTGGACACTCGCTACATCGACATTCGTTGAGCAAAATATCTTTACCGTGCTTTTGAACGCTGCTACCATTTTTTATGGGGGGAAGTATCTCGAGCGCGCGTGGGGATCTAGGGAATTCAGCAAGTTCGTTGCGGCAGTTACGCTCATCCCTAATGCCGTGATTATTCCAATTTATCTGATTTGGGGTGCGGCGCCTGGTCAGAATAACAGAGGGTATGTTTCTTTTCTTCTAGTCCCAGTTGACTGGTCATTACATTACGCTTGGGGTCCATCTCACTAACTCACTTCTTTTCTTCTCTTAGTCTCACCCAGATCTGCGGTGGTGTAGCCATCCAAGGCTCCTTCCTCGTTGCATTCAAGCAGCTCGTCCCAGAACACACCGTCGCAATCTTTAAAGGTCTAATAAAAATGCGCGTAAAGCATTTCCCAGCCTTATTCCTCCTCCTAAACACCCTCAGCGGCATCATCATCGGAACCGACACCGCCGCCATCCTAGCCTGGCTCGGTCTCCTAACCAGCTGGACCTACCTCCGCTTCTATAAACAGCAGCCCGACCTAACCGGAACCTCAACAAATGGCCTCGGCATAAATGGTGACGCCAGCGAAACCTTCGCTTTCGCCTGCCTCTTCCCAGACGTAATGCAGCCCCCGATTGCATTCGTAGCAGACCAAGTCTACGCATTACTGGTAGCTATCAAGATTCTCCGCCCATTCTCCGAACACGATATCGCATCTGGAAACCAACAAGTGCTCGCGAGAGGTGAAGCAGGTCTACCTATTCTCCTAGGCAGTCAGCGTGGATCCGGATCCGGAGCCCGAGGTAAACGCGAAGAGGCTGAGCGTCGTCGTGCACTGGCACTCAAGGCTCTTGATCAGCGATTACAAGCTGCTTCTGTGGGTCGTGTACAGGCTAGTTCGGCTACATTGGCCGAACCAAGCTCGAGTCAGTCGCGTTCAACAACGCCCGCCCAGTCTGCATCTGGACAGACCATGCTTGGTGGAACCAATTACAATCCCGATAACGCATAAAAATTGGAACAGGAGTTTGTGGATATTTCCCCGGTTCCGGGCACTGGTTGGACATATTATCTTTGGCGAGTGCACTTGCAATTAACTATGCTGCTGTTTTGTTTTTCTTATGATGTAAATTGCACCCTTTTATATCTTTGATTTCGATAACCTCGTCTCACCTGGCCTCTGTGTGACTGATGGCTCGCCCTTTCTTTCCTATGGCTACCCCTTCGTCTTCAATTGGACGGCATAAATACCAATATGTCGGTATGACCGAGTTCGGCTGGATCGCTTGATGTAGGTGCATGAGAGGAGCTGTAAATATGTCTTTAAATAGACAAGTTGAAATATTTTCCCTTGGAGTCTTGTATTATTTAGAATTGCAGTACCTATTCAATCTTCTGCATGCCAGAAATGCTTAAAGCTGAACTCTCGTTTGAACTAAAAGCTGCCAGTGGGTTTGCGTAATTGCCCGAATATGGAACAGCTACTGAAACGTGAAGACATAATGATAGACTACTATCAGAGGTGAAAAAGAACAAATGTAAATGTCAACTCTCCATCTATATCAATACAATTCAACACGAGAACAAAAAAAATGCTATGCTACAAGCAGCCAGTCCCAAAGGAACCGATCAGATCGGATAGATAATACAAGACAAGACAAGACAGGATACAACCCTCAGTCCTCAGATAAATCAAATCAACCCGACTTCGAACTCTCAACCTCCCCCCTCGCCTCAGCAAGCATTCTCTCCTGATCCCTCTTCGCCTGCCTCATAGCGAGATTTCTAGCCCGATCCCCCGGCCCACGCGCCTTAACATCAGCCACCTTCTTCAAATCCTCCTCATCCTGAACATTAGGAACATAACTTTCCGCCCCCGTAGAAGCCTGCACGCGTCTCCAGATCTCCTCATAATTCAAATTCTTCAAATCAATCACAGCACTCTTCTCCTCCCCAACAGGCTGTGGCGCATACTTATCAGTCACAGGCTTTGGTCCCGAGATCCCCGGTGCGGTACTGGAAAGGCGTTCGTGGAAGTACACTGTCAATGCGGCGGGGCCTTCTTGTTCGGTTGTAGGCGATACTGTGATGGGGACGTGGGGATTGTGGTATTTCAGACGGGGGAGGACGCGGCGCCAGAAGTGGCGCGCGCCTTGGTGGCCGCCGTAGATTTTTTGGGCGTAGGTTAGGTGCAATCTGGTTATTGGGGGAAATTCTTTTGTGGCTGTCTGGAGGGTTGGGAAGATTGCTGCGCCGGTGCCGGTGCGGACTTCGAGGATCTGGGAATTTGTTAGTTTTGTTCTGGGTTTTTCGGGTTGGGTTGGGTTGTTGGTGGTTTGGACTGAGGTTGAGATAGGGGGTAGTTACTCTCTGTTTAAAATTTAGTAATTTGTCACTTTTAGAAGCTGGGATTGGGGTTGAGATAGCAGATTAATTGCTCTTCTGTTGACGTACTGATTTCAGCTTATGAAGCCGCTTGAAGAGGTTCACCATTATGGGTGGTTTGTGCCGCGTAGCGGCTGGAGATAATACACTGAGATTTTATCTGAAGGCGATATATGTTGGACAATTGTCTCAGGGGTTGGAGACCAGCTCAATGGCTGTATTGGTGCTTCGTGGTGGTTGTCTTGTATCCGGGGAAATTTGTTGCGGAAACTGTTGCGGTCTCAAAGTTGCTCCGTGATATTGGGCACGTGACCAACTATACTATGATACGCATTTTATTTCATGGGCAAGATTCCGCGTCTAACACTCTAAATAGGTGATATCGTGCTATATGACTATTAGCTTGCTTCATTGTTCGAAAATATGATATAGGATTAATTCATATCTATTATTCTCGCTATTCCTTTGCTCAATGACAAGAGATGGCTTATAGTTCCTTAGTCATACGATGTATTGTAAATGTGTAATAATACACCAGTTAAGACAGCACATAATACACTCGTATTACCAACCTGACTCACCCACTCATTATCGATTATCGATTTTCTATTCCCCCGCGATCTTCATCCTCTGCCCCTCGGAGTGTCTTATACAGGGCAATCACCTGCTGAGCGATATAAAAATGGCAGCCGCCGCGGCATCTGCTGCGCTCGACCCGAGCAACAGCTCGAAGAATACTCTTAAGCTCGAAAATGTTCATATTCCCCTCCCCCATCATTGATTGATTGGATCGTCCCGCATTTTTTTTATCTTTTTCATTTTACCCTTCATTCAACATTAATAACATATTTCCCTTTATCCAGACCGAGAAGCGTGACACCCTCATCGCAATTGAGAAGAAATACCAAGCGCAATGGAAGGAAAACAAGGTCTTCGAGGTCGATGCCCCATCCTTTGACGAAGTCCCCCAGGGCTCCATGACCGCCGCGGAGATGCGTGAAAAGCACCCCAAGTTCTTCGGTACCATGGCCTACCCCTACATGAACGGTACCCTTCATGCTGGTCACAGTTTCACTGCTAGTAAGGTCGAGTTCATGGCCCGTTTTGCCAGGATGGAGGGAAAACGAAGGTTTGTACTATCAATCAAGTGATTAACTAAATGTCGGTCAACTGACTCTCAAAGTTTATTTCCAATGGGCTGGCATGCGACGGGCATGCCCATCAAAGCTTGCGCCGACAAGCTGCGCGACGAGGTGAAAATGTTCGGCCAGAACTTCGAGGGCTACAAGGAAGAGGAAGAGGCTGATGTTCCGGCAGCTCCTACCCAGGAGTCTAAGCCGGAGGTCAAGGAGCAGGCTGAGAAGTTCTCTGGAAAGAAGTCCAAGGCCGCTGCAAAGACCGTCAAGATGAAGTACCAGTTCCAGATAATGTTGGCCATCGGAACGCCTAGGGAGGACATTCATCGGTTCGCGGATGCCAACCATTGGCTTCACCATTTCCCCCCTCTGGCTATGCATGACCTTGATAGCATGGGTGCTGCTATCGACTGGAGAAGGGAATTCATTACGACGGATGCGAATCCATTTTACGATGCTTTTATCCGCTGGCAGATGAACCGTCTTTATGAGCTGGGTAAAATCCAGGTATTATTACTCTCTTACCTACTTACACTATTCTGAATTGTCCTTCTAACACTTTCAAAAGTATGGTAGCCGTTACACAGTGTACAGCCCGAAGGATGGCCAACCCTGCATGGACCACGACCGTACTGAGGGTGAGGGGGTTGGTCCCCAGGAATACTCTGCTATCAAGCTCCAGGTCAAGGAGTGGTCTCCCGCAGTTGCCGAGCTTGTCAAGGGCAAAATTGAGGACGATGCCAAGGTCTACTTCCTTCCCGCGACTCTGCGTCCAGAGACCATGTACGGACAGACCAACTGTTTCGTTGGTCCCAAGATTAACTACGGCCTCTTCAAGCTGAAAGATAAGGAATACGTTGTGGTTACTAAGCGTGCTGCTTGGAACATGGCTTTCCAGGGTCATTTCTTCTCCGGTGATAACTTCCCCAAGACCCAGGATCAGCTCCCTCTTGTCGTTGAGGCCCCTGGTTCAGTTTTTGTTGGCACAAAGGTCAATGCTCCTATGAGCCTCCATACCGAGGGTGTTTACATTCTTCCTATGGACGGAGTTTCCGCCTCCAAGGGTACCGGCGTCGTCACCTCTGTTCCCTCGGACAGCCCTGATGACTATGCCACCCTCATGGACCTGATTAAGAAGGCCGATTACTACGGAATTAAGAAGGAGTGGGCCGAGAAGGAAATTTACCCTCTCATTGAAACTCCTACCTATGGTAACTTGACTGCGCCCGCTCTTGTCAAGCAGCTTAAGATCAACTCCCCCAAAGATGTCAACCCTCTGGCTAAGGCTAAGGAGCTGGCTTACATGGAGGGATTCTATAAGGGAACTATGATTGTTGGCGAGTTTAAGGGAGAGTCTGTCCAGGTATCTATAAAACCTATCTCCAGTCCATTTATTCTCCACTTTAACATATAAATATAGGCCGCCAAGGACAAGATTCGCCAGTCCCTCTACGCAAGTGGAGACGCTTTTCCCTTCGCTGACCCCATGGGCAAGGTTGTTAGCCGTAGTGGTGATGACTGTGTTGTTGCCTACCTGGGTCAGTGGTTCTTGAACTACGGTGAGAATGATGCCAAATGGCAGCAGGATACCCTCAACCACGTTGTCAACAACCTTAACACCTACTGCTCCGAGACCAAGAACGGTTTCGAGAAGAACCTGTCTTGGCTCAACCGATGGGCTTGTGCCAGGACCTACGGTCTTGGATCTAAGCTTCCTTGGGACCAGAAATTCCTGGTTGAGTCTCTGAGTGACAGTACCATCTACATGGCCTACTACACTATCGCCCATTTCCTGCACGGTGATCGTTACGGAAAGACTCCTGGTACCTTGAACATTACCGCTGACCAAATGATTGACGAGGTCTGGGACTACATCTTCACCCGCCGCGAGATCAGCGACGATCTGATCTCCAAGAGTGGCATCAGCAAGGAGTCTCTACAGCTCATGCGTCGTTCTTTCACTTTCTTCTACCCTCTTGATACAAGAGTTTCTGGAAAAGACCTTATTCAGAATCACTTGACCTTCTTCCTGTACATTCACGTTGCCCTTTTCCCACCTGAGTACTGGCCTCGTGGAGTTCGTGCCAACGGTCACCTGATGCTGAACGGTGAGAAGATGAGTAAGAGTACCGGTAATTTCCTGACTCTTAAGGATGCCGTGGACAAGTTTGGTGCCGATGCTACTCGTATTGCTTTCGCCGATGCTGGTGATACCATCGAGGACGCCAACTTCGACGAGACTGTTGCCAACAGTAACATCTTGCGTCTTCACACCTTGAAAGGGTGGATCGATGAAATTGTCAAGGACGAGACTCTCCGTACTGGCCCCGCTGATACTTTTGTCGACAAGTTGTTCGAAAATGAGATCAACACTCTCGTCCGCGAGACACAAAAGCATTACCAAGAGTAAGTTTAAACAAAGAATTATTAAAATCATTGAATTCACTGCTAATTTTCATCCAGCACCAACTTCAAGCTTGCCCTGAAGTCCGGTCTGTTCGACTTGACCAGTGCTCGTGACGCCTACCGTGAGGCATGCGCTGCGTCAGGCGTTGGTATGAACCGCGATGTCCTATTGCGCTACATTGAGCTCCAAGCCCTCATGATCACCCCTATCGCACCTCACTGGGCTGAGTATGTTTGGCTCGAGGTTCTGAAGAAGGTCAGTTTGTATGTTCTATATTAATATCTATCTCGTCTAACCTGGGAACAGTCCGAGACTGTTACTTTCGCCAAGTGGCCCACCGTGCCCGAGCCTTCCCCCGAGCTCTCCGCCGCTCAGGCCTACGTCCGCAACACTTCCTCCGCCATTCTCTCCGCCGAGTCCACAGTCGCCAAGCGTCTGTCCAAGGGTAAGAACCTTTCTTTCGACCCCCGCAAACCAAAGAAGGTCACCATCTACGCTGCGAAGAAGTACCCCGTCTGGCAAGAGAAGTACATCGACCTTGTCCGGGACGCCTTTGACTCCCTCAACATCTCCTTCGACGACAAGGGTCTCAACGCCAAGATCGGCAAGCTCGGTGAGATGAAGAAGGCCATGCCCTTCGTTCAGGGCCTTAAGCGCCGCCTCGTACAGGGCGGTGAGGCTCCATCTACCGTCTTCGAGCGCAAGCTTCCTTTCGATGAGTTCGCTGTTCTTTCCCAGATTACTGATGGATTGAAGCGCTCGGCTGGTTTCAAGGAGGTTGAGGTTATTGCTGTTGATGAGGGTGGTAAGACTGGTGAGGTTGTTGGTACCGGTGAGAAGAAGGAGGGTCTTACTGCTGAGAACTCTGTTCCTGGTCAGCCTACCTTCTCTTTCTCCAATATTGAGTAGGTACTCCGTTTGTATGAAGGGTGAGATAAAGATTCTGGTGTTATTGTCGATCTAAAGAGTCATGTTTGATGTGTTTATGTTCAGAAAATAAATTTTTCCCTCCTAGATAGGTTTCCTGAAAAGTACTTCAAATGTTATCGCTACCTACTACCTAGTATTTGCGGAAATCGAATCAAGATCAATCACTTCAAACATCAGTATGGGTATCCTGTCTGCGAACCAGGAGCCCATCTGGGGGATAGTAGGAATACTGAGGTAGAGGCCTGGGGTAGTCTGAAGGTAGAAGAATAGGGGATCTTTTCCCACTACAATATGTAGTATTGCATAACATCATTTGAAGATAATAGTACTATTTACTAGTAACCGGTCGTCGAAGTTTTAGGTTTATAGACTATGTTGATGCCTCACCAGCCGTGTTGTCATGCCTATGAATGTAAAATATCAGGATTATTCCCAATCGCTTGAATTCTACCGGATACTGCTGGAGAACTTGAAATCTACATGTATGTTTGTGTCTAACCCTGGAGATATACACGCCCGTCCATAGACTCTCCAGTCTTAGCCAACAGGGATACCATTAGAATACCCGTCGAGCTGAAACAAATACCTTGCTATCCTTTCCCTTTTCAAGCGTCATCCTGACCCCAGTTGAAAGATTGGATCCTGGTATCATCGAAAATATAGGAATGGCCCGAGGTCTTGGTTTACTAGTGGTATACTCAACAACCTTCGCACGAAGGCCTCAGTGGAAGCCACGTGCTTACAGGCAGATACAAGTCATCCGTGACCTTTCTCTATATGTAGATCAACGGCAGACCTTTCAGATGATTGGAATTTCAATGACCTACTTTCACCCAATTGAGCTTGTTTTTTAATTCCCTGCGCAGAATAATAAATCCCATTTTCTTGTTCTAAAATAGCCTACGTTTGTATCACTCGGAGACTGTATATCACAGTAACCGTCCAAATAAACACAGCCTAGGCCTAGGATGCCAGAGTCCTGGAGTACGCGGATCAAACAGGGACTGTTCCAAGTACCTGTGGTCCATGACACACATCAATTGTTCGTTGTGCCTTTCAGCGCAAATAATAACCTAAATAACAACCGTAAAAATAAGCTCTCCAGCCATGAAGAAAAGCGGCATACAACACCAGTCCAGGCTAACTTACCTCCTAAAACCTTCTTTCAAAGTACGTTCATCATGCGAAAACACAAATCGAAACCATCCAGCATCTTTCCCATGCTCCTCTCCCGGATGAAGGAATACCCCGGCATCAATCAATCGCGAGGCCAGCTCAAATTCTCGCTCTTGTACCGACCGCTCATCGTTTGCGAGGAATGGTGAAAGATCGATGTATATGAAGAAACCGGCATTTCTGTGAAACATCAGTAATGAAATTCAGAGTGTTCCGGGGCATTGGGAGTCTGACCCTTTCTTGATATAGTTGATTACAGCTTGGTCCAGCAGTGAGGTTATCAATTTGTAGTTTGCGGCTAAGGCCTTCTGTGACTTAGCAGTGAAGCTTGACACGAAATCCCTGTCTTTCAGAATGGCCGTTCCAATTGTCACGGCTGATTGGGAAGGGCTGTGGAAACGCCTATATTGAACCATAAGGCCACTGTGGTCAGATCGATCTTGATTTTGAATAGAGCAGTTGTGAACGGACTGAACATACGAGACCATTTTACAAGCTTGGTGAAGCTGCTTGTTCTGCGATACTAAGAAACCCAGTCGAAGGCCACCCGAAGCAAAGTCCTGGAGTCTGGTCAGTTTTCTTGCTCTTTTTCATTCCGCAGGAGCATGGGCTTGGAAAATGCAAAAATGGCCTACCTTGCTGAATCCATATAAGACATGAACCAGGGCAGGATCAATCAACTTTTCGAAGTCCAGAGATAATATTGAAGTAAAAGGTATAGCTTCTGGGTCACCTGAATCAAATACACACGACGCATACATTTCATCACAAATGAAATGGAGCTTATGCTCGTTACAGAAGCGGGCAATTTGGCAAAGAGTGTCAACAGGGTAGCAGCGTCCTATACATCCAGCCATATTAGCCTCGGTGCTTTTGAAAGAAATTTGATCAATATGGTCAAGGTGGGAAGCCTCACCAACAGGATTGTGCGGGTTAACCAGAAGCACTGCGCGAATCTTCACGCCCCGTTCCTCCGACCTCTTTAGAGCTTCTTCAAATTTCTGTACAGCATCCGGGGTAAATGCTTCTTCAGTGGTTGTATTAGCGTAGACAATCTCAACGCCAGCTTCGACTCCATAATCTAGCTCGAAGCGACCGTATACAGGTCGATTGACAAGGATAGCTTCGCCTCGTTCGGCCAAATTGTACCCTAGCAAATTTCCTAGGGAGCTAGCGGAGTCCGCAACAAAGACATGGTCGGGCTGAATTGGCTTGTGTGTCTTCAGCACTTTGTCCAGATGCTCTGCTGCAATGGCTGGTAGCTGGGTGGTGGTAGCTGCGCTGGAGCGATAGCTTATTGAGTCTAGATTGAAGGTGATCTGTTGTCAGTCAAGATAAGTTAACGGATCATGATTCAGGTATTGATTATAGTGTATAATACCTTCTCGTTGATATAATTGACAATTTCCGCTCTCATCGGTGTCTATTTAACGTTAACTGTTTGTTTTCTTCTTTTACGTCGCGAGTGGGGTTGCACGTACGTTCTCTGCCAGCCCGAAGGATATCAGGCCGGTGGGATTCGTATCTGGGTCATATGTTGGCGTGGGGGTAAATCGCCATGGGCGCCCCGATTCATCGATATTTTTGAGGGCGCGAGAAGATAGCATTCTGGAAAGTTTAGAGTTTTCGTTCACTGGGTTTTCGATTATCCAAGTGATATCTAATAAGCACAGAAGTAACTAGTGTAGAGGAGGTTGATACAAAAGAAACTTCACTCTCAGATTGTCAGGTTATGGGTGGTGCAAGCAGCAAGGCACCGTCATGCTGAGTTCCCCACCAATATGCTCAAGTGGGGGACGCCAGACCGCATAGTAAGCCGGATGATCGAAGGGTAACATTTGAAAATCGAGGAGAGTTTATGTAAAAATTGAAGACTAACTAGATACATGAGTATGTTTACACTGTTTTTTTAAAAAAGAAACGCCGGTCGCTATGCGCAATGCTCTAGTGTACATTTAGGTGATCCATCTCATTTATACTTGAATCTTAAGCGAGGTCTCTTGCGCTTGTCCGCCTTGAGTTTCTCTGCTGTAAAAGTCCAACACTCAATCGGTCGGCGAGATCCAATAAAATCACCATTAGGTGTGAAAACCTCAACTTGAGGGTGTTCGACGGTGTCCTCTTCGGAGTTGCGCTTATTACGGCGCTGGATGCTTACTTCAAGCCACCCACAGCCCTCAATAAGAATATCGGCGGCCATCACCCGATATGGCAGATGTGGGATTGGAGCACCCTTGTCTTTCACAGTTTTGGCGATAGAGGTAGGTAGGTTTGAGCCGGTGATATCCCATTTCAAATCGATCTTCCCGGCGGATGATATGGAGCTGCCCGTCCCTTCGATCATGAGGGCTTTACCGACATAAGTTCGCTGTTCGGCCTGGAGCTCAATAGCCTTTTCGGTATTCGTAACATGAGATTCAATAGGTAGAAAGCTGACAGCCATGATGGTATCTTCCGGGTTGACCGCAGAAATTCTCACCAAGCCACCGCCCAAAATAAGAGATTGCCCAGGCTTGATGGTATTCCGATCTGGCTTCACGCGCTTTGTCATGATGATATCTCTTTTGTGCTCATCCCGCACATAGTTCTCGAGCTCGGTTCGCTCCATTCCTGGAAGATCGATCATCTCTCCTCTTCCGCGTCCGAAAGGAATGCGGATAGGTGACACTGTAGTTCCTGGCATGGAAGAAATAATTGGAAGAACAGGGTAGGTGTCCTCTTCAGGCGCCGGCGGGAGAAGACTATCAGGGTCATGTACAGCTGGTTGATGCTTGTTTACAATTTCATGCTCGGCCTGTTTCTCAATCCACTCAGCCATATTGTCGAGGCCGCGGGAGTCCTTGGGGAAGCAAGATTCGATGAAACTGCTCTTCCCGACGTTCGCCTTTCCAACAACCCAAATTCCCCCACCATGTTCCCGAATCTCTTCCTTCACTTGCTTTGTCCACCAGCCCCGGTGAGCACTGATCATGTGCACGTTCCCAAGTCGAACATCTTTACCCGTTTTTCCCAACGCTTCACGGAGGACTGAACGGATATACTCCATTTTTGAGTCCACTTGGTCCTTAGTAGCCGCCAATAGATCCGACCTCGTGATGATAAAGCTGATAGTTGGCAGCTTCTTCCCATGAGAGTATTTCTCGGTATGAGAACGTCGGTTTCGAGAACGCTGTTCTTGGGCGGCAAGCGCCTCGTGGATACGGGGAACGAGAGACATGGGAAAATCAACGGCATCAATAACGTGGTATACTCGATTGTCTTTATGAGGTGATTCGTCGAGGTATTCTCGAATGGAAACGATTGATGGTTTAGGTGAAGAGAATGCCTTGTTGTGGTGTATCAAATCATGACAGCGATCGCAAACGTGTGAAGTTCGTGTTGCAGACTCGGAAGGGGGTGATGGAGGAGTAATAACATCGTCCGGCAACGCACCATCTGATACTTTAGTTAGTAGATTCCAAGTGGTGCAATGGTAGAAAACATACCTTGGGACGGCTTTGGCACCATTGGCTCCACAGAAAGCTCATCTTCTACAGGTTTAGTCTCCAGAGGAATTTCATCCGTATCCAATGCCTCCTTAACTGCTACCTCGGAAGCTGCCTTCTCAGCCTCGGTTTTTCGACGAGCCAGTAACCTTCGCGTCTGCTTTTGCCCTCCACCATAGTAGCCCGGCTCCTCTGGTTCAATTGTCTGTGTGAAAGCTCCGCACCCAGGGCAGCATATCGGAAGAGCTGTGGCAAATTCTGCGGGAGGAATCTGTCGGAATTGGAGAGGTGCGGCCGAAAAAGCCCGGCGCGAGTTACGGGGGAGTATCGCGAGGCCAGATTTGAAGTTTGTTTGCGGTAGGGTCGTTCTTGTCGACAGCTGGATAGTGGATATTAGTGGGCGACAAGTTGGTTGGACATTATATCTTATTGAGCCAAGTCGCAGGGCTCGCGATATTGCGCCTCGAGAGCAAGGCGACATCTTGGATGTTGAGATAAGTTTGCGGAGATCGCGCGGAGGTTTTTTTCCCAATATGACGGAGGCGCTTATCGATAACGCCTCAAGTGCTGACATGGAGTGCCTTGCCTCCAACAGAAACGAACACAATAATAACAACTGCACATTATTATAAACCCTTTTCAAGCGGGCAATCGCTTACAATTTTCAAAGTAATTGTTGTTTGCTTGAAAGCATATTTCATATTTTCGATTTTATTGTAGAATTTGCGCGCAATCGCCTACGGACTTGACGCCAATTTAGCAGAACTTTTAAATGTTATGAACATGGCATTTTGATGATGCAGATGTAACATTAGGTAGCTCTTTATATGAGAGGATACAATGAACAGTCAACTTAAAAGTCAAGGTTGTGGAAATGATATACTTGACTGGGGGATATACAGAATGGATTTAGATGAATTAATGCATAAAGGGTCATGTGATTATAAATCAATGACTCAGCAATAAGATATGAGCACATATCATGTGACTAGGGCGGCAGCCCTAGCGAGGACCCCGAAAGAGGAATATCGCACTTTTCTTCGCGCCGGAAGCTCCACTCTGCAACCTTTAAATCACCCAACTTTCTCTGTCTTGTCAAAGCGATTCCACGAATTGCGCCAGGAACTCGCGACAATGTACGTTTTGACCCGAATACCCTCAATCTAATGATATCCACTAACAATTTACCAGGCTTATCCCTAAGGACGACCGCAAGAAGATCCACGAGTACCTCTTCCGCGGTATGTGATAGTTCACCCTCGCCGACATTGCGCGCTCTCCCCGCGACCTTCAAAGCGACGATACTCAAAATGCGAAACATTTACTGACACGTTCTCTGCAGAGGGTGTACTCGTGGCCAAGAAGGACTTCAACCTTCCCAAGCACGGTGACATTGACACCAAGAACCTGTTTGTACGATAATCCCGCGTACCCGGCCAACGAACCCAACATCGATCCCTCGACTAACATTATTTCAATCTACAGGTCATCAAGGCTATGCAGTCTCTGACTTCCCGCGGTTTCGTCAAGACCCAGTTCTCGTGGCAGTACTACTACTACACCCTCACCCCCGAGGGTCTTGACTACCTGCGCGAGTGGCTCCACCTCCCCGCTGAGGTTGTCCCTGCTACTCACATCAAGCAGCAGCGTTCCCACGCTCCCCCTCGCGGTATGATGGGTGCTGAGGAGCGTGAGCGCCGTCCCCGTGCTCCCCGTGAGGGTGGCTACCGCCGCCGCGAGGAGGGTGGTAAGGAGGGTGGTGCCCCCGGCGAGTTCGCTCCTTCCTTCCGTGGTGGCTTCGGCCGTGGCCGTGGTGCCCCCGCTGCTCCCCAGTAAGGGATAGGCCTTGGTTGTCCTGTCATCCACTGCTCGGTCATCTTAGGGATTGATGTGGCCGGTATTCGGTGCGGAGTAGGATATTCAGGAATGAAATCAGAAACGAACTGATGCTAGGCGCATCTATCTACGACCCCTTGTTTCTGAGACTTGGGGATACGGGAAAATTAAAAAAGTTTAAACGAATGCCACTGGCTTTATGGTGTATCTAGATTATTCAATGGCACATTCATGACTCGGTGCGAACTATTTCTTTAGTAAAACTAGGACACCGTATGTACTAGACCAAGCATGCGGTTTTGAGCCTAAGCAAATCGCTTTCGATCATATCGCACCACTGCTTGCAAGATAACAGATGCTCCAGTTGCACAATCATCTGCAGAACAGAATTCCTCGGGGTGATGGCTAAGCCCATCCTTACATGGCACAAAGATCATACTAGTTGGCACCTGCTTAGAGGTAAAGACACTATCATGACCAGCACCACTCATGATAGTCCTAACCAAAGATTTCGTATCTGCCACAGGCGCATCCGCAACAACGGCGTAAGCTGACTCCTGCACACAGCTAATGCAATCCTCATGAAATTTAACAGCAGGTGAATCGAAGTCAAGTGTCCATTCAACACGGCAAGGTTTACCGATACCAGCACCTTCTGCCGCCGCAATGGCATCAAAATCAGCACGTAGCTGCGTCTCAACTTCTGCAACGAGCGCAGTTTCAGGGCCTCGGATATCCAAGCTGAAGCTTACCGTGCCAGGCACTGTGTTCACGCTACCAGGCTTCGCGTCTACGATACCAACACTAGCTAGACAGCCCTTAGAAGCTGCGACTTCTCGTGCCTTGACCATCATCTGTGCAAATGCATATAGAGCGTCGGCGCGGTGTTCAAATGCTGTTGTCCCGGTGTGCGTGTCTCGTCCAATAACATTTAGTCGGAACCAACGATACGCCTGTACTGCTGTGACCACCCCTACTCGCTGCCCAGCAGAGACAAGGTGTGGACCTTGTTCAATATGTAATTCGAAGTGGGCTGCCATTGGAGTGGCTTTGTATGAGCAGGGCACGTCGCCCAGAAACCCGATCTTCTCTAGAGCACTCTTCATTGTTTCTGGTGCCGATTTAGCTGTGGGTAGTGAGGCTACTGTTGGTACCTCTTTGAGCTCATGGGCTCTTTGTAGAGGAATAGATTCTGCCCATACGCCTGACGAAATCATGCTAACGGGGAATCTGGCACCCTCCTCACTGTTAACAGTTAGCATGTCTAACCTGCGTTTT
Source organism: Penicillium angulare (assembly GCF_028827245.1). NCBI lineage: Eukaryota > Fungi > Ascomycota > Eurotiomycetes > Eurotiales > Aspergillaceae > Penicillium > Penicillium angulare. Next base: position 1,026,517 of record NW_026623170.1, on the reverse strand, counting down.
TTGGATCGGTTATTATTACTTAGTCCAATTGACAACGCCAACACCTCCCTCGGTTTCCAGCCCCATCTCATCCATTCGCTTAATAGTCTCCACGCCGGATAAGACACCCAAGATCCCATCATATCGGCCTCCAGTAGGTTGTGTGTCCAGATGGCTTCCGATGAAGGTAGCTGGAGCACCAGCCCTTCGACCTGGGCGTACAGCGAATATATTGCCCATTTCGTCAATGGTAATCTGGCATTTTAGATCTTTCATAGTTTTAATGAACCAATGACGCACACTCTTATCCTCTTCTGACAAGGCGAGGCGCTGCATTCCTGTATCTGATGATCCCCTGCGAGGGTAAAGTATATAATTTAGTCATCGGACTGGAGTGAAATCGACATAGTCTGCAGCATCTAAACGGAGAACTTACTCGCCCCATCGAATCCCGTATCCCCATTGACATGAGTCGTGTAGATCTTTCGCAAGTCTGTCTTTGTCTGCTCTCAGGGCCGATACGTCGGCCTCGGACAATTCCGTTGTCAACATATTGCGATATCTTGTTGTTGAGAAGGTCTTGTAAATATGTGAAGGAAACTCTGTCTTTTGCTCTGAGAAAAGCAGTACTCGAGGTCTTGGTCTAAGTAATGCTGAATAGAGAAATCGCATACTGGTTAATATGAGGATAGAGCTATATTTATAAATTCACAGTCTTCCAATCTACAAGTTCAAATTGGTAATTGATAAGGAAGCGGGGAAGTGTAGCGGACTTTGTCCGCCTACTTCTTTATCCTTTATCTGCCGACATGCCGATATACATACATACCCCACATTGGGGTAGGTGGAGTTGTCTCCACTATGTATAGGCGACGGGAAACACGTCTCAAGTTTTACGTGGATGAGAAAGTTCGGGATCGCGCGCCCTACGATATCTTTTATTACTCCGAAGATGCGTGGAAGGCGATTGCGGAGATGAAAGGTCTCCGCTGCCTTCTGGTGACTTTTAGCTCTATAGGTATACGGGCGAGGGTAGTGGATCAGAAACTACTGATCAAATTATCAAAATTGATGACTACCGTGAGGGTACCGTCGTACATAGTGGACTTTCGTCTCCTTGGTAACCTGGATAAAAGTCTAGCGGTAGGTCAAGCTGGGGAGGTGCCATTCTTAATCGTTGAAAGGTAACAGGGGCTTCAAGTTGTGCTAGGTAAGGTCTATACGTGTGTCTCTCATATTACAGAACTTCCCGAAACTGGTGCGACCACCTACACTCTTTGATTGATTCTCCAGCCCCACCGCTAAGACACACAAGACTATGTATATTGAGAGCTTTTCCTGAGTACCCTGTAAGTTGGACGTGTATTGCTTATTACAGTATATTACATATTACATTCAGAGTATGTATCAAAAAGTAATTTTCAAAATCATACATTTCATAGTTTCACCATCACCATGACCATTATTTACCAGTGTTTCATTATTTATATGTATTTGCTTATAAATTTAATACATTCGACACTTTGAAAATCATAAGTTGATTCACCAGAAGGCCATGAGCTTTTTAGTCCCATTGGCCCTTCGGAGGCTAGTTCCAACGATGAGTTTGAAACATGGAAATTTATTGAGACATAACCAGCCTAGAACCACGTAATGGCGAAGCGTGTCACTTACATCTCATTGTCAACGACATGTATGATGCCAAGATGAATCACAATCTCAACTCACCCATCGCTTCACAGGTTTGCTGAGATACAACCATGGTGCTATAAACACTGAGACATAAGAATGATGTCATAAACCAAGACCCCTGGCTGTCCAGTAAGACAAATATATATCCCTCCTTCATGCGATTTTATTGCGAGGGCATTCAGCCGAAGATTAACTAATCAAATCAAAAATAAGTAATCACATTCACAAAATCTGTTCGAGCTGAGATTATCGGTGGACACACATAATGTCTACCTCGATCACCACAGACGTCAGCAACTTTGGGGCTCAGGGATATGGCGACCTTCCCCATAGGATGAAAGCCTTGACCTGGCAAGGGAAGAATTTGGTCAAAGTTGGTAAGTCATTCTGCTCATCACGACCTTCATTTCAATATCTCGAAATAACTAGCTTTTCTTGCTCATACACTTTCTTATAGTGGAAACGGCTTGCCCAACGATCATAGATGAAGGCGATGTCATACTGAAGGTGACGGGTAGCACCATTTGTGGGAGTGACTTACACCTATTTCACGGTATGTCTTTTTGGCAGTTAGTGAAGTATCGCTGAATCTGCTCATGCGGTATCTGTTATCTATGTATAGAGGCCATTCCAGATCTCCAGAAAGGTGATATCCTCGGCCACGAGTTCTGTGGTGTTATCGCCAGCGTGGGGCCGGCAGTCAAAAAGGTTAAAGTGGGCGATCGCGCTGTGGCATCCTTTCAGATTGCCTGTGGGGAGTGTTATTATTGCAAGAAGAAGTTATCCTCAATGTGTGAGCGGACGAATTCGAACGAGGAAGCTAGTAAACTATATGGGCGTCGAACAGCTGGTATATTTCCTCTTTAAAAGCCTATACTGTTGTGAGTGAGACTATTATACTAATACCTGCCCTAGGCATGTTTGGATACTCCCACTTCACAGGGGGCTTTGCTGGTGGGCAAGCGGAATATGTTCGCGTCCCTTACGGTGACGTGAATCTCCTTCTGCTGCCTGATGATGTCCCCGATGAAAAAGGTCTCTATCTTTCTGATGTTTTAGCAACATCTTGGAACGCTGTTGTTGATACTGGGGTTGAGGAGGGTGACACTGTGGCAATCTGGGGAGCTGGCCCAGTTGGGCAAATGGCCGCTGAGTTTAGCTTCTCTAATGGTGCTAGTAGGGTTATCCTTATTGATGGCGGCCATGGAAAATGGCGACTAGACTTTGTTAAGAAGATTCTACCCAAGCTCGAGACAATCGAGTATACGAATCTCTCAAAGGGCGAGTCTGTTACCTCAACCCTGAAGAAAATGTGCGACGGCCGTGGGCCTGATGTGGCGATTGAGTGCGCCGCTGGTGAGTATACTAAAGGATGGGTTAATTACTTTGAGAGGCTGCTTGGTATGGAAACGGACACGCCTGAGCTTATCAACGAGATGATTACCTCTGTCCGAGGGTTCGGGCGCTGTGGGGTCACGGGCGTATATGCCGGTTATGTATGTGGCACCTTTCCTATGGTAAAAATTCCCATGGTAAAAAAGTTCTAATGGTAATGCAGTGTAATCACTTCAATATCGGTTCCTTAATGGAGACCGGGATCCGTCTCATTGGCAATGGACAATCCCCTGTGCAAAAATACTGGAAAGACCTGTTGAAGTATATTCAGCAGGAGAAGATCCATCCCCTGCATATGGTCACCCACCGGTTCAAGCTCGAGGACATGGAGACGGTCTACGATTTATTCAATAAGCGTGACCCGGGCATGCAGAAGGTTTTTATCCAGACAAAGTTTTCCTTCCCTCCAGCACTAGGGGCACCTGCGCTAACAGAACTTTGAGCTTCACTAAATTGGATAAAAGTTAGACTGACAAGCTTGGATGTTTCATGTGGGTTTCATATCTTTTCCATTATGAATTGGGCGCTCAAAAAGAAATTGCGAAAATATATCTATCGAAATCATATTGCAGTGAAAAATGAGAGTAGTTTTTAAAATGTTCACTTAGAATCGAGGAGCGTGCCACACACCTTCGCGAAGCTAATCTGTTCCTCTTAAAACAAAAGCTTAGACAGGAAATCCTAGAGAGTATTGTTCGCAGTACTGAGGATTTCCCCAGAATATTTCTTATAGCTTATGTGCTGAGTAGAAAAGCTTAAATAAGATCCCCCTTTTTATACTTTTCATAGTGCAGGCGAATGCCCCCTATATACGTGGGTAGTTTTTCAGCCTGACAGTCCAGACATTCGTATGTATGAAAGCGCCAGCCTTATATCTACTTCTACTTATCATCTGTAAATCTCAGCTCCGAGTTCGAATACACTGTTCCGTTTGTTTTGATCGCTTGTCTTCGTTGGACTAGTCTGTTAGGACCTTCTAATTTCCCTCTTGATTTGCCTGTTTTGACCAGGCCTGTCAATATGCGATCAATCCGCTACACTAGGTATCAAGAGAAAAGAAATGCGTTGCTTGCCATATTCGAAGTAATACGATTATATGAATGCACTCGTACATATAAACATGACTCTAGGAACTTGTTAAGATCTGAAAATGAATAATTGACAAGGCGTAACAGACCCAACAATGGATCTTTACTTCAGCCTCTGCGTTTCGAGCAATACACCCCTGCGCATGATTTAAGCCTCACGCAGAGACAAATTCAAGTCCTGACCAACGATCTTTCCGCCTTCCAGTTTCACCTGTTCGATAGGTTGAAACACGAAAAATATACGCAAAACACCAGAATCTTCTTTCTTTTCAGTCATATTCCGCCAAGCATGAGCTGTACCTCGTTGAACAAATACCTCACCCTTTTTCAGTAATCTTTTCTCACCGGAGTCAAGGACTAATTCTGTAGCGCCATCAATTACGACGCCATAGTCAAGGGTCGCTGTTCGGTGCATCGGAACCGCTGAACCTGGAGGGACCTCAATAATTGTGCAAGAGGTGCCGGTTGGCGGATTCAAAGGCGATGGATCCGAGAGCTGGGAGTGATAGTGCTTAATGTCAAGATTGGCCTTGGACTCTGGGGTCGCAGAAGTTGTAGGGGAAAGCCCTTGCACAGGAAATGTATTGGTATTGAAGGCCAGAGCATAGTCTGACGTTGTAGGCTTGCCGGGGGGAACCGGGAACCCAGTAAAAGATACCTGCTCCCCAAGCGCGTCACTAAAGATAGCTCGGCTGCTTGTAGGATCATGGGTTGTTATGATGCGACGAAGCGGCTTGGGCTGTCTTTGTCCGACTGACATATTGAGATCAATATCAAGATAGAACAGGACAAATGCCTAGAGTATCATTCAGCACTCGAGGTATTAACTGAAAAATACTGCGAATTTGACCCCAGCAACACTCACTACTTATATTATTAGCTGTATGAGAGATATGACTCAAATTTATATCATCGTAAAGTCATAAAGCAATAATCGGTCAATGTCTCGTCATAGGATGAAAAGATATCAATTGTGACGTTCAATTTACCATTGACCCCTTTACCAAGATCTGGGAACCCAAGGAATGTTTCTCCCCCCATGATAGGCATATTCTGATTCAATGGATCATTTTAAGATAATCGTGACATCATTTGAACTATTAATTCATAAGCACATCATGGGTGAAAGTGGTTCAGCATAGTCGTGGAAACAGCTTTACCGCACTGAGTCACTTGGACATGGGAGTAGCAAAGAAAAGTCACACCTAGATTCTCAGGCCCTTAAGTTTGACTTATCTGCATTGGGGTGGAAAATAAAGATTCTAGTTCGTTGGGTTGCTAATACAGTTACAAGACTGTATGTATCAGCGTAAATTACAGTAGCAACTTGATGCAGGATCATTGATATTCTAGGTCTATTCCTGATATAGACTAATGAGTCTTGGCATTGGGATTGGAGAATCAATCGAAGAGTGGTAGGTGGTTGCACCAGTTCGAGACGTACTGTACACAATGCCACCAATGGAAAGATTTAGCAGCTGAGAAAGAGGGGCTGAATGGTAAACTAGTAACCGAGGGACTTTATCCAGATACATTAAGTACTCCTCAATCAGCTTTGATGGATATTCTAATTTACGGTTTGGTATAATTTCATCGCGGTGATGATTCCTTGCGTTTGTACGAACGCTAATTTACTCGCTCGGATTCATCTTGCGAGGCGCGTAGAGCAGGCTTCTGAGATCTAATGACTAGATAAGCTGCGTGTAAACCTATGACGCGCGTCTATACAGGAAAATGAAGGATATGCGGTGATGCAAGAATGCAGGAGAACGTAAAGTTGTTATTCGTGATTATACGCACGATGACGCCGATGGGGGCGAGATGGTAAACACTTTGCCAAAATCATATCAAATACGAGATACGACATCCACCGTCTACGCATTTCCAAATGAGAACTGAAAGATACTAAGATATAAGCTTATTTGGAATGTCTATTCTCGGATGCACTTCGCAACGAAACACTTTCCCCCAGAGATTTCCGCGATTGTCCATGACGCACGTCAATAAGGCTCATACGATAGTCTGTCGCGTGCGCTGTCAGTGCTTTCAGCGGGTGATAGAACAAGATAACCTGGACGAGCAAGATCTAAAGACTCCACCCCCTCACTCCATCAAACACCGAAGATTCCATGGCCATAAACAGGGTGTCCATGCAGGGGGTTCCATCCAGAAACTGTATCTACGTCAACTCATGTCATGTCAAGGCCTTCATGCGAGGATCTGGCCCCTAACTCGAGCCATGATGATTTCACCGTAAATCCTGATCAACTCGGAGATTTTATCATTGAATGAAAGTAGTTTGAGACATCTTCATACCTGGAGTAACCCACGTTACCCGCATAAAGCTGTGGGCAAACAGGAGACGCCCGAAGGGGCGGATGGCAAGAATGGCGGGGCGTATCTGCCGCACTGACAAGGATCTACTACCTATAATAGAAATGTTCTAGAAAAGGTTCGTCACGGCGAGGAACACGTATGGGGGATCTTAGAGACGATCTGTGGCGGTCACTAGTGAGATCCACGCCTAAACTTCAACTCCAGTAATTAACTATTGAGGTGACATTACAATATTCTTTCATTAGTAAAAATCAAATCAATCAAATCTATAGACTCTTCTCATTAGAATCATATACAACAATCAATACTTTGATTCAAATCCCAATGTAACGCATTGCCCGGGGATCACGTGGTTTTGCCTCCCAGCGGTTAATATGGATCCGTGGATCTTCGTAGCCAAAGTGTTAAAATTTTCGGAGGCAAAATCGGATTTTTCCCCTCCGGATTGGCATATATCGTCTGTCTGCCCACCCTGCTGTAGTCTGTACAGCCAGACTATATCGTCTTGCTGGGACTCGAGCGCAGGACAAACCCTCGCAACCCAGCCCTCTACTACCACCTCGAATCCCTCCCCCCAAACCCCCTTTTGACTCATACACCCGCCACACCATGTTCGAGGACTTTTCTTTCTCCTCGCCGTCATCACGGCCTGCCCGGCTCGCTCTGGATACAGAAGACCGGATAATGGTCGACGGAGACAGCACATTGATTTCCCCGCTGTCATCTCGCTGTCCATCGCCGACGCATCGGTTCCGAACGCTCTCCCGCTCGAGATCGTCTTATTTCCGATCTCAGCAACCGCCCCCAACTTCAGTCCCTTTTCCCTACGAATCAAAACGTCTCTCAATATCGACCCTTACCCAGAAACTACATGAACATACTCTCCAGACCCCAAATGGCGAATCCGCAGCGCATCCCCGTCGCTCCGCTCCATACGCCGGATACGTCCTCACACCTCCTGATACCGACCATGACGACGACGGCCACTATACCTCTTCGCCTTCTTTATGCTCAAATCCCAGCCCAACTTCCATCCCTCCAGACTTTCCCTCTCTAGACGATTTTCCCGTCCCCCCTCAAGCAGATCATCTCTCTATCCGGAGACAAAGGCAGCATATCTCGCAGATGCAGTGCAATCAGGGTGATATTGACTCTATTCGTCAAACTGTTTTTGAGGATGATTTTCGTCCTGAGACGGGAGAAGATGATTGTCATCCTAGCTCTTTGCCCGCGCGCGCTTCGCCTCGGCGGAGAGCGTTGACGCATCGGAGTAGATTTGGACCTCAGGATGCGTCGGGGGATGCGGATGCGCGGGGAAGGCGGAAGAGCAGTTCTATTGCTTTGCAGTCGAATCGGATCGAGAAGAGCCATCACCCTTCTTTTGCGGGGAGGGAGACTTCGAAGCGGAATGAGCAGGGACTACGAAGAAAGAGTATGGTGACTGCCGCGCTGGCATCGGTGGTGGAGCGGCCATGATCTTATGATTCTCTATTCGTTGTATATATGAAAATTGATACCCAGCTTTTACAATGATATGGACTATGAATATCCAGATATGCCTTGATTATATGTAGCTTTGATCTTCTATCAATAAGCCTCTTATCATTTACAAGTTGCAATATATAGTACCCCACGGGTTGGATTGAATCTTGGAATGCCCACAGCACTGAGATAGTATTCCAACTTGAATGTCTGAGAATACGATGGGACCCACATGTGCACGTAGGCGCTTCGGAGGTCCTGCCTTTTCCCTTTGCCTTTCTTGCCGCTCGTATACTAGTGGAACCATGCAGCTCGGCTTTATGAAATTCCATTATTGGCCACCAGTCGAGACACTGGTGACAAATTTCAATTTTGAACAGTGATCATCTTTCACCACAAATGTCCCAAAGGGCCTCGAAAGTTGCTTGCCACCTGGGCATAGTGCACATATAATCTAGATACAAGAGCGAGGTCCCCAAGCCCCCCGATGATATAGTAAACCTATTGGAACCTTGGAAGAATACCACGTGAACATTCAGCCATACACATGCTCGAATGTTTGAATTAAGCCCTGGAGATAATATAACACGCTCTTTACAAATAAGGCCGTGTGATAATTACGGAGTACATATGCAATGACTGCAAACGAATACCTGCACGTTTCCGCAATTTTTGATCTGGCGAACCACTGTCAAAGCCACGCCCGAGATCTAGAGGGATTTCAAATCGATCCACACAACTCGTATACGCTCATACTCATCTATGGTTTGCAAATCATGTTTCTACGCAAATGTTATGGCAAAAGACTCATTGAAGTGGATTTCATTATCCCATATCCGAACCAGTAATATTTCAATATAAGCATGGACTCAGTCCAAAGAGTAATAAAAAGAATAAAAGAAAAGGGTAGTAGAAATACAAATAATGAATAAAAAATAGAAGAAGAAGAAGAATCGTCGAAAAGGGACGCCGCCTCATTTCGTCATGATATCATGTCGACAGTGAAAAAGTATAACAAAAGAAAATGACTTAGTTCCCAGACCTCCAGCTAAAGAACCTGCGCAATTTCCTGCGTTGAGAAAATGACTGTTTTCCACTTTCTCCTTTGCTCTTTCCTGCCTCTCCAGATAGGGAGAGGGAGCTTTGGAATCTGCGCTGCAAGCCGTCCAGCGCATGGTTAGACTGCGAGCGGAGTCCCATGTTCTCGGCGTTGGCCGCGGCCAGGACGGATTGTACATGGGGATCATAGTACATGTGGTCATATGGATCTTGGTCATGGTCGTAGAATTGGTAGGTGCGGGACATGGTGTTTGAGAGGTAAGTATCGTATGGAAATGTGTGTGAGTGTTCGTTTTCATTGTCATTTTCGTTCTCATGGGTGAGTTCGGTGTCGTAGGCTGAGGGAGAGGGTAGTTCGTAAAAGATCCCGCGGTCTCGTTCGTCGACCTGCGACCATTCTCCGTTGGCGTAGACTGGAGAGCCTGGCTCGCCTATTTCACTCTCAGAGTAGAAGGTTGGTTGGGAAGAAGATGCCGGACGAGCAGAGCCGGGCTCTGAGACTGGAACATCAAGTTCGTCTTCTAGGCGCTCGGAGATTGAGAACATTCGTGGTTTTGGGGACTCTCCTACGAGATCGGGGTGCATTGATTTATCGATGTATTCATTTTGGTAGCCGGATCTCCAGAGATCGTATTCGTCCCGCGAGTAGTCTGATAATGAGCGGACTCGGTCGTGCACTCCAGGTGACGAGGAGGGAATATCAGCTGATTGACTCTTTGGTGTAGAGTATGCCGCTGAGAGGGATGTGTAGAGGGATTGAGAAGAGTAGTGGGATGGGAGAGATGCATCTGTGAACTGGGAGAGAGAGGCACGGTCTAGTCCCTGGTCTATAGAGAATGTGCTAGCAATGTGCGAATCACGGATTTGATCCGCTGGGAGCCATGAGCATGTGTCTACATCCTCGATAAAGGAGACAATGCGTGCGAGATCAAGAGACTTTCGTGGATTCAAGATCTCAAAGGAGGCTCCGCCGTGGGAGATGGTGGCGGCTGCCGCTTGGGTGGTGGCTAACATGTCGGATTCCTGGGGGCGAGACAGAGGCGAGTGATGAGCCTGTCCGCGGGCCTCTAGCTTCTCACGAAAGGTGTTCTAGAAAAAAAAAAGTAAAAGACCAGGTCAGAAGATGGCGGGAAAAACAGACTATTTATTTATTGTTTCAGTCGACTCACCAATCGTTTCCTGTTAGGTCTCGGACGGGTCAGGTTTGCTGAGACAAGATTAACTCGTGGCCCCTGGGCAGGAAGTGCATCTGTAGGTGAATTAAAATTAGTGTTTATCTTTTTTTAATCAAAGCTGCATGCGGTACTTACCGGATTGCACCTGCTGCACCTGCACCTGCTGTGTCTGAGCGAGTGTTTGTTCTGGGACGTCGTCTAGCTCGCTTCGTTGGGAGATAATACTTTGCGAGTAGGATGGCGACAATGGTGGCGGACTTGATGCCGCAGATGAAGATATTGATACAGCGTAAGAAGGAATATTTGACAGTGCTGGCGGACGGTTTAAATTGCTTGTTGCCGTTTTTCGCTTGAGAGTCCTTTCTGAACGATCTACAGGATCGTCAATGCACTCTGCAGCCTGTGCGAGATGCTTGCGATAATCATGTAGTGATAATGAACCGGTAAGACCAAAGGAACGAGCAGGGAGTAATGTTGCATCTGCATGAAGGGGTTCAAGAGGAGTGCAGGTTGCATTGACACTGCCGACGTCTGTAGATAAAGATGAGCTATCCGGTAGCTCGTCATTATCCCATAGACCGATTGAGTCGGTGGATGGGAACTCGTGGACTCTACCCATTCCCGAAAGTCTGCGCACAGCGCAAAATAGTACAATTGAGTTTTGTCGGCTCTTGTTTTGAGGGGTTCGTAGCCTCTAGCGTTGTGACATATCCTTTTGTGGGCGATGATCTGAACGCCCGCACTCTATACATCCGATTTGTTAGAGCGGGGAACTAAAACTGTAAGGGAGATGATCTATCCAGACTCACACCTTCACCGTCAATGCAAGGTACAACAACAACTTGAAGACCGAAATTAAACAAGCAGAAACAGCATCAGAAGAAGATAATAAGTTATAAGTAAAAAAAATCTTTTGCTTTTTTTTTCTTCTCCCATCGGTACTCGGGGCCGAATGAACCTGTGCCTGGTCTTTGTTCTCGTTTTTTCTTGCGACGATCCACTTTTCCCACGCTCCACATAATCTCCACTTGAGTCTCGATCTCAGCCCGGAACTATCTGGAGTCAGGAACGCTGGGTCGAACCAAAGGTTCAGCATTCATAATGCCCTTTATGTATAGGAGATTGCAAATGGAAGACGTCACCCTCCGTTTGGATCCGGGCAACACAAAACATATAGCGAAAAAAAGTCGGTGTCGGGCCATGCATAAGCTCAAAAACTTTGTTGCCCGGGTGTACCCTACCTAAACGTAAAAAACTACACAAAACAACACACCCCTTTCTTGTGTGGAGCCCTGGGGAACAATGCAGAGCCCCCAAATGACTGAGACTTGACGAAATGGAGGAACAAATGACTTGCATGAGCAAAGAGATTGACCAACCCCCCAATCGGCTGATCTTAGCGGCATCTTAGTTTCACACTGGGCCATCCCACCCCCGGCCAATCATCTACTGTAACTGCCATTTTAACAATCCCCCGGCCCACACACCCGGTACATGTCCACCAGTCAAGGGCCAGAACAGCCTGATTATCGTAGATTGTCGTCAGGGCTGAAAAGAGGCGGTGATTTGGGCTGACACCATTCATTTGCTTTTGGTTGGCTGAGAACCTCTCAGACAGTCGGACATGTGGCGTACCACACCCAGAGATTCGTGCCCAGAGGCAAGCCATGCGCGTCGTCAAGTGGTTATGCAAATGGACCCACTTCCAACTTCTCTTGGCTTTCAGGGCCTCTCAGGGACTGGTCGGGTTGGCCCTGCATCCGGATTACTGTTTGGGGGCAGAGCTCTGTCGCTCTCTGTCGCGTTATCCATGGGTCACGCCCAACAGCGAGAACTCACGAGCTCGTACCTGAGACGGTCGCATGGTGCATGATTCATGATTCATGATGCATTCAAGGGGGGTAACAAATGCGAGCTGATTGACAGATCGGCATTTATTATCTCTATTCTTGTCGGGCACTACAGTATGTACTTGCATGCGCCCCAGTACGGATGCCTGTAAATTCAGTGGCAGGTCAAACTTGTGGAGGGATCTTCATATCGCATGCAGCCTTTAACGTCAGGACTATCACTGTCAAGCGACCGATGAGAAGTGTGTGGTTCTCAATATAGATTTTTGCTTTTTGGTTCCTGTCGCGGTTCATTGTTCGTTGTTCATCGGGCGAAAGGGGCCGCGGGTACCAAAGTCAAAACTCGAACGTGCAATTCGCCACCGCTGAAAAAAAAAAGATGATAGATCCGACACGATTACTTGGAACACTTGGAATAAATGCGCGTACATGAAGAAATTTTCTGATACTGATCTGCACTATCCATTCATTTTATTGCGATGAAACCCCGAGAATATCCCAACTACCAAAGACACAGCTACTATGTACATTCCACCCTCAATCAAGTTCTTGTCTCTTCTCATCCCACGTGCCTTGGATATCCCCATGTTCTATTTCGCTAAATAACAAAGTTTGATCTTGAATCAATTCCTCCAAATCATTATATCGCTCTGTCCAGCATCCCTCTATAACAGCACCACCTGGAAGACCATTAATTTCAGGATATCTCCGAGATGCAAAGAGTCCGTCCACCAGCTGCCCATACTCCATTTGTTCATTTGAAGTTTCAAATGGTCCAGGAGTCTTATAGGGCCAATGACCAGTCATTATAGTGTAAAAGATCGACCCGAGACTAAAAATGTCCACTGCCTCCGTTGACATACATGGCTTGCATGGGTCGAAGAATCCAGAGTCAGGCAGATGTAGACCATCGATGTCGCCGCACATCGATCCCCCGAAATCACAGAGAAGGAGGTCAAGTTTACTAACGGAGTTGGAGTGGAGTAAGAAATTCTCCGGTCGCAGATCGGAATGCATGACGCCCTTTTGGTGGATATACTGGATTGCTTCTGCGGCCTGGCGACACCATTTTATTCTAAGATGTAGGTCGATAGAATCGTTATGCTGATCGATGTAAGTTTGTAGATTGCCGTCGCTAGCTTCTTCGAAGAGTAGACCACGAGGATATAAAGAGGGGCCAAGATAGCTAGATTGGAATCAATCATGAAATTTAGTATTGTATATCGGATCAGTTGGCCGGGGTTGATGATATACCGGACTATTCTTGGGTGTGTCCCTAGTATATTCAGAAGCTGTTCTTCAACTTCAAAACTATGCTTTACGTCCGTAACAAAGTGATGAAGCTCGGTTGCTCCGGAGTGCCACCACGAGTAACGAGGAGATTTGATCACGGTCCCTGGTTTTATCTTTGCTACCAACGAAGTTGAGCCTTGGCCCAGTATCTCGCCGACATTTGGTACATAGAATGTTTGATGTGAGCTCTCGACAGGCAAGACAGCTTGATTCCCCTCGTTGGATTCTGAGACGTGCAAGGTCATTTTAGAGCTTGGTGGTGATACAAGGAAACACGGACTGGGCAGCCACTTGGGCGTTTCGCTTCGGCTCTAGTGCTCTATTAATGCATGGGTGCCTCAGGCCCCTTGTCAACTTAATATTTCTCACTTTTGCAGCGCAGAATCATCATCATCATCCAGCTTTTAATTTTTAGTCCAGCACGCTGAACAACACCATAACTGGACAGACTCGTTCAGTTTGTTGTAAGTAATAAATCTCCCTGTGATAGTTAGCATGGCTCTATTCTCCACAATTCAGTTCATCATTTCTGATTTGGTGTATATTATCAATCAGCTACTATCCCCATTTCCATTCATCGATGTCCATGGATGTAATTGGTACAGTGACGAGAGGAAAGATGAATATAGGTCAGCCCGGAGGTTTAACCTAATTTATAGCCTATCGCATGATCTAGTATGAATTCCAAGGAATAAAGGTGAGAATATGAAAATATATACTAGATCGTCATGTACTACTACTACTAGTATATTTTGAAACCCCAACTTGAAGGTGAGCCTGAGGCGTTTAAACTTGAAGTTTATATTATAGACTTGAGGTAGACTGGACAAAGTTTTAGATGAAAGTTACATACTACACACGAGCTTGAAAGCATTCATCAATCGCATAACATAAGAAAAACCAATAAAACACCTATCATCTAAAATTCGCTGTCTTGGTCAAATTCCTTAATTAGGAAACTTGAGTCTTGGCCATAGAAACTCCTTGAAGTGAGCAAAATCTGATTGGGGTAGTATGTATCTTCGCAAGCCAAACAGGACCAGTCTCTATTGCGTTAAGATATGAGACACAATCCTAAATTGTACTAGGCAGTAGTTGACCTTGGCGTAACCCGGCTATCTTAAATCGTTTATTCTGAGCGCAACTGTATGGATCTGGTGGCACTTTGTAGCTGCAAAAGCATCCATCCTACTTACATTGCGATAAACTTGATTTCCAATTACTTGATGTATGTGTGAATATTTATCAGTGTGTGACGAAGGACTGTTCAGTCTATTCGTATGAGCTCCATATAAATGTTCTGGCATTGGTCAATTAATGCTTACCGAGACACTGCTCTACATAGAGTCATACATATGAAAATGTCATATTGCATGGTAGATACTCATATTATATCAATATCTACATATAGTATCGAGGAGGCCAGGAGGCCAAACCGAGACAAAATATTTGATCAACAACTGTTGAGAAACATTGGAAATCTATTCTAGCAGACACATCTTGCCACAGTAGAATAACGTCTCGATGTGATCTTCAAGTTGCTACTCAGGCGAAATGTGGATCTTAATTGAATGGTAACCATACTAGTATTAGCTAGAACTGATTGAAAGCCCGTCAACCTGATGCGGTACTTTGTCAAATAGTATCGGATTCTCTCTAAGAGGCCGATTATTTTGTAGCATCCGAGTACTGCAGTACTACCAATGTTTGGAAACATCATTAGAAAGACGTGTAGTGTAATATAGTGTCAAACGCCCGGGCGTACTCAAAACCTCATCACTTCTAGCAACTTGAAGGAGTGGGATTATTTATCGCGGTAACTGTAGTGAGTCCCGAAACAATTCCTGAAATTATGTTATACGCACCAGTCTCGTGGCAGGATGCCGAATATCCATTGGTGATATAGCGCACTAAATAAGCAGTCTGGAGGCAGGTTTTAGACATAACTATTGAGGCGAAACTACATCATTGGCTTAAGGTATGGCTAGCTAGGTAGGTCTCCTATGGCCATACGTAGCAAGCTCAGGCTTCGGTTAGAAGGTATGGGGAAAAAGATCTACAGAGTGATTCAGAGATTGCCCCGCACTGTATTTGGCTTGCTCAATCTCGTGCCGCACAGACCGCTTGTTCATCTACGTTGGAAGGCTAATCCACAGCTTTTGAGAAACTACTCAGTTCAGCTTGTACGGATGTCGGGTTTTAGTTATCATTTGGCCTTTTTGTCTTGAAAATTGAAGAATCCCTCTCTATTATTGAAAACATTTACATGTAATGTCTTGAGAAATGAGAAGGAGGAGTAATTAGAAAGACTTTTCCATTTCGTCCACTATGACGGGTTTGCGTTTGTGGTAGATCTCGAATCGGCGCGAGGGCTCACCGAGTTCGATACGATGAGATCCATAAATAAGGTCCGAGCTACTCCTTGGTCTGCACACACATCATTATTGGTGAATATCCAGCAATCCTGGAGAATTGACATTCGAATTATTCGCGCATACATCCGGAGTTTCCCAAGGCTCGCAAAGCTGATTGATCCTTATCTCGGATCCGTCAGAACTTTTTTTCATGTCGTGCCACCTCGGCAATGTCATCTTTCCTGCCACGTCAGTGGTGATAGGGTAGGTCAAGTGACTGTGCGATTCTAGTTTACATTGGCGATGATGCTAGCAACTTTCTGAAGCAGGTTGTTCGGAGAATGTGGAGCTGAGAACATTGAGCTTCTCCCGAGTAATATTTAACTAGGTAAGAAATCAATTCTGGTAAACCAGAATTTCAAAATGTTGATCTTGTTATTTGAATCCCCATTTCTATTTCATTCATTTTGCAATCTGAATCATTGACCTTAACCCAACCGGAAATCAACCATAGCTGTGTGTTGATAAATCCAAACCGAAATGTCTGAGCCACTCGCACGAGAGGGCCCAGGGGCCTCCACAGACGAGAACAAGCAAAACTTTGAAGGTATGTGTAGTATAGCTATATGAAGAGAGTGTACGGGGACAATCAACGGATTGGTCCGAGAGTAGGGGGTGCCTATATGTACATAGTTGAGCTTCCCTCTCTCTCTTCCTCTTTTGAAAGCACCGCAGCGTAAGGTAACCTGTCAAAACAATCAGATGTTGTTTGTCTACTTTACGGCTGACTACCAGGCCCCCGCGAGAGATGAGAGGCGAGAGGCGGAATTGGCACCAGGTTGGCTTTTATGCTCGATCTCCTCGGCTTCGGGATTATTGTCGGTCCTTCATGAAATGGAGAGCGATTCAAATAGAACAACATCAGACCGACTAGACAAGGGAGAGGCCGAAACCATAACGCTCCATCTTTGGCATACACATAAATCCACAAAATGCAAAGAGAGGTTCAAATTCTGATACTAATCTTAGTGAGCTAGGGGTCCTGCTTTTCCTGCCCAGGTCGTCGATTATAGCTCCACCCAGTGAACTGAGCCTTGACTTCCTGACTTAGTTCTGGGGTTGGTGAAGATGATGCCCAAGCCTGATCCTGCTTTTTATGCAGAGGCGGCCGAAATATCGGGATGTATTCCTTCCTCATGAGCTTGGGCCAATCCATCCCATTGAAGAAAGGGTGTGACTTAACTTCTCCTGTCCCATTTGCTCCAAGGCGTCGAAGCGGATCCGGCGAGAGGAGTTTCATGATGATGTCTTTTGCTGTTTCTCCAATAGATACGCCATTCAAAGAAGATTGTAGTTCAACGGTCGTATCCGCCGCGTCATAATTGGTGAGATTGAAAGTAGCATTCGCGACTAGCAATTCATAAAGAATGATTCCAAAAGACCATCAGTCAGTGGATTCATGAATCTGAGAGTGATTACTCTGGGAGCGTGATATTTCGGGGGCAACGTGATCTTCTACGTCATCTGAGGGTTCCCATATTTGCAACGCTTCCTCCCAGGAAGATTGTGGCCAGGGGAGTCGAGTGCCAGAGATATCCCGAAGAAAAAGTCACCGATAAAGAAGTAGCCGGTAGAATCGATCCAAATGCGTTTTGTGCTCAGTTTTCCGACGGACTTGACCTTGTAAAACTTGTTACAAATGCTGCTTATTCCGGTCTGCACGGGAGATGGGGTTTCAATGCTGGTCTCTGTGATTGAAGATGAAGAAGTGGTGCTGACTGCGGTAGTAGAGGGTGCGGAGGTGGTATCAGTATTTGATGTGCTGGGTGTTGATGTCGTCGAGGCCGAAGTAGACGTAGCCCCCACCGAGTTTGAGATATAGTCCACTTGAACGCAATAATCGAAGCTCTCGATAAGGGAACAAGTTGTTCCATTGACGGCAGTCGTCGGGTTCTAGATGGGGGCAATGTATCAGAATAGGCATCACAGAGCACACGCAGCGGAAAAAGCTACTAACATCTAGTCTCCTTTTATAAACTTTTAAATAAAACTTAAACTATAATTAGTTTAATATACTCCTTAGGATTATAAGATTATTTCTCTAAATTTTTTACGATTTATACAAAGAAGGTATTATAGTATATTATATAAACCAGAATAAGCGTAAAAAAGGATAAATTATCTAGATAACAAATAGCTTTATAGTTAGAATTATACAAACTTAGGCTTATTTAGGCTTTTCTTAGGCTTTCTTAGAGGCCTAGATTAGGCTTTAGATTAGGCCTAGGCCGGAGAGGTTCAGCCTAAGCCTAATATAGATTAGGTTTTAGACCGAGACTTAAGGCCCAAATTAGGCTTTATAAAAGTCTAATTACAGCAAACAAATATCGAGAAAAAAAGAAACAAGAGCACGCTTACTTATAAGTAACGGCTGATTCTGCGTCCGCCAAACACATGGCCCTGAAGACCGAAGTCAAAAGTTTTACAGGAAGAAAACTGGTACCTCAAAAACCAGTTATTTGCGCATGCACAATGCGAGGATCAACATATCAACGCCCAGCTGATGAAATGGCCAATAAATTCAAGGAGACTACCGTGATCCATTCAGGTATCCTTCACCTCCACTATCAACGAGTACATACTCGGAGCAATCTAAAGTGGATCCTGGTGTGACCTCGGGGACCGACAATGGGGCGAAAAGGGAAATGTATGGAGACGGATTGTTTAATACCTTCTTGAATATACCGAGCGGAATATAATGTACCATATAAGTATATACATGTAACCAATTCAATTCAGCGATAATTATCAATTGAAGTACTATTTTAGTTACTTGTCGAAAGTTTGATTTAGCAGATTTTCTTGATGTCTTCGATTGAAAAGATCCAGTACCCTGTACTGTATCTAGTTATAATGTCTCCTGTTTTCCGACGGTTTATAAGGAGCATGATTGGATGGCAGGTCATTGAAAATCTTTTTTAAAAATGAAAACTAGCGGGGCTGTCTATCAGTCCCGTTAAGATCCCTGCGCCCCACAGTAAACTGAAACAATCCGCGGGGTCGGTTCTACCTAACCCCCTATCTTGGCATACAGAGCATTTGCTACGAGGTGAGGATAGTTAGGAGAGAATGTCTTGCCGAAAAGACTTTCGGTCATAATTTTCCTGCTTACCCCATCTCTGAAACATGTTGGAATATCAGCACACGTTTGCGTAGCTAGCAATAGCAATGATGTGGCTCAGTGTTTTGAGCCGGTGATTGGTGTAACATGGTGGGGCTCGATGGAAATATGTATTATAAGTTAGGTTCCGCAGTTGCACAGTAAAATTCCAAACGGAAGAAAGCTGCCCAGGTGTAATTCTATGTATCATTACAAATCCAAAAAATAAGCCTCTCACCGTCATCGTCCCAACACGAGCCACCCTCCCTACTCAAGCAAAGATTTTAAACCTCTTAATCGTGACAAAATGACGCACAACCTGAACCCCTAGCAGCGCAAGATTATTGTATAGTTTTCACAAGAATGATAATAAGATATTTAACCAGTTGTTTCAGTAAATTTGTAGACCCAAAAATCGATTCTGACTTGAACTCTCCACTTAGTATTCCAAGCGAATTTCAACTTGATTGTCGGTTTCTGTGCTGTCTGCGCTGGGTAGAGGGATGGCGAGTATTCTGACGACCATTCTCTGACCCTCTGGCATCTTCTGGACGAAACCATCGTCCACCACAATTTTGAGTCCAGATTTGTTGACATGCAGAATGCGAGCGACATCTGCTGGTCTTGCGAAGCTCTTCTCTGAGATCTTCGACACCATTTCGTCGACTGTTCGCGTCTTGGGGTAGATCGCACGATAATATTCCTTTGGCGATTGGTCGTTGTTGAGGAATCGAACGTAGAAGCATGCAGCTAATTCCACACATTGTCGTTAGTTGGGATGTTTTGATTCTGCAGCTAAATGCAATGCCAATCTTACCGGGCACAGTCGCTCGTTCCGACTTGAATGATCCTGTTGATGCTCCACTCTGGAAGCTACTCATGGTATTCGGTGTCCAATCTGTTGAACTCCGAGGAGTCTGATCTTGCAGATAGGCTGTCGTTATTTGATGAGCCCCTGCGAAAATTGATGGCTGCACGTCGTATGACTCCATCGGAGAAGATAAATACATTTCTGGGTCATCTTGTACCTCGGCGCGAAAACTTAATACACTTTCGCGACGGCTTGTGTAAATAGAACTTTGCAGACCGTCTATACTGCTCTGCAAATGGTTCCGGAAGTTGGTCTGCCGTGAACTGTCCTCGAATCCCACCGGCATCCCACCTCCCTGGAGGCTTTTTTTCGAGCAGCTGAGATGCGCTTTGGAGTTTGCGATGCTACCTCGCTTCCTTTTGCTCGCCGGCTTGGGTGGGGCTGGTTCACTCATTTGCTGTTTCAATCTTTGAATTCTCTTGCGGATACTCGCAACATCATTCGACAATTTTCGCTCGGCGCCATGGTCGCGAAAGAGCTTCACATTGCAAAAGCAAGCTTCTGATTCCTGAGCAGCAATTTCATTGAGCTGCTTCGTCTTGGCGCAAAGTCGGACTGAGGCACCTTTCACGCCCTTTGAAAGGGTAAAATCAGTGGAAAGGAAGTTGAACCGAACTGGAATACTGCATCCGGGTACTTTCCTATTTGGGTCGATGGTCCAAGTGATCGAGAACCCATCTAACCCAACGTTCTCAATAGACATGTGGGGTATGTCGTGACCAACATATTCAACAGCCCTGAACTGGTTATCATTCTTTTGCGAGTCTTCCATTCCTCTGCATGCCTTGCACAATTTCCAATAAGCAGCAGGATTAGACCTTTGCTGTTCCTGTTTGAACGAAATGCGGACGAATGTTCGGTACTTGGTAATCTCTGAAGTTGCCGCAGAGGGCTTTGAGTCTACCACTATGAGATGGTAGACATGGCCCTTATTGAGATAGGATACAGGTACCTCCCTGGGATCACTGACCATTGCGGTGGAAGCTCGGAGAATGGTGTGGTAGCGGAATCTGACCACGGCAGGTTAGAATTGTGACAACCGGTCATAACCCCATCGAGAGACTTACTGCTCACTTTCCGAATAAAACAGATTCTCTGCATCGGCGATCGAACTATCCTGTGAAACAGGCTCTTTTGCAGCCGGTGGCGATTGATCACCCGTCATTTCATTTTTATAAAGTGGCTCAGCTGAAAGTCCCAAGTTTTCGTAATCTGAACCTTGGTATGTGATCTGGCGAGGTGAATAAACACCCACAGGCCCAAAAGGATCCATGCTCTTCCATAATTGCGAAGGATTGACACTTCCAATCGAGTTGAAGCTGGTTTGGATTTTATCTATAGGTTGCAATTCCAAAACAGGTCGATGATCCTTCTGACTGGAGAAACTCTTTGGGTATCCTCGACCTTCTACTAAGTCGTGGGATATTGTAGAGAGTTTCGCTTGCGATGGATACAGATTGGAGTCATAGCTTTGTGGTGGGCACAATTGTTGAGACATTGATGAATTGGACGTGCCATCGGATCAAATGAGAGAAGGTCTTCGGAGCCTTGGATCGTTCCCTTCGTTCTCTTTTGCGCCCTGGCTGTGTATGAGCATTTCCGTAGGCTGCTTGGGAGTAGTTATTTACTCACCCTTCTGATGGCGTGTTGACATTCTTTCCTTCAATGAAAGAACCAAACTGCTTATTATCGGTGACTCTGTAAAAGAAGGAGCTACCGCAGAGCTTCTGGAAGCGGCTGATGAGCTCGTTATTTGGTTTATTTGCGTTCCTGTATGAAAGAGGTATGCGAGGTTAGATCTGGGCGCAGAAGTGCATAAGGTATCGGACTCACCTGTGACACAACATTGAATAACTCATAATTGGAGGTAGAGTGCACAGAAGTGTGCCTAGTGCTCACTCAAAGAGATAGGGAAGAAGTCGCGCAGCCTGTGTCGCGCAGGTTCGGCCAGCCAGGGGAAGGTTGCTCGAGGCCGAATGGGGATGAAATTGTCTTCATTTGACAGGAAGAAAGCTCGCAAATGTACTTATCGCAAAGTTTAAAGCGTGGTAGTTTTTTCACAAAGACAGCTGTATGGGGAACCCAGCCAATGTAGGAAGGAAATCGCTGAGGTACAGAAACTCGTTCTGGGTCAAAAGCGTGCATAAGTAGCCCTGGAGCAACAGCTAGAAAGGCTAGACACACTGCAATGCCCTAGTAGTCGATGAAATCATAGAAATTGTATCACATATGGTGGGGTTGGAAAGGTGGAGCGCAAAGCTAAGTAGCAAACGAGTACATAGGATTGCAAAAGCATCGTGGATGTCTTTTCCGTACGCGCGTCGGGGCCATTGCGGGACAGGGTGTATATGTACAAAGGTTAATCAACTAGATCGCCCGGGCGCAAGTGACTCGTAACTGCAGATCCCCGTTCCTATTTGTTGGGTCTGACGACAGTAGAATCTAACAATGTACGAATTGACCGCCATTCGAGCATCTAGCTGGTACATGAGGGCCGATCGAACTTACACCATGCTTTTTCATCGTGAAAGCACCCTAGGCTAACACTTGGTGGCGAGTGCGGCCGGGACCCATGGGTGGCTTTTACCACATCGGGATGATAGTCCCCAGTGTGATATATGTGATTAGCTGGCCATTTTCACCGGTGCCGCTGCCCCCACCAATGCGGGCCTTCATGGTCCGTTCTCCACTAAATGAGACAGCATACAGTATGCCCATGTCAAAAGTACAAAACGGTCGATATAAAATGGATACCCGCTATCTTCGGCCATTGGAGACGGATCTCTAGTATACTCTACATCGATGTGCGGCGTTGACCTCATCTCGGGGCTGAGACAAACCCTGGGCCAATCCCCAGCCACACTGAGTTTCTAATGTTTCTTGTCTTTCGGGCCCTCCCAGTACCCCGGGCATGAGCGGACATTACGTCGCATTAGCTCATATACATGACTCCAAGTCGAATTTTGTCCCCTAATTTCTTCCTCCGCCAAAATATGTGCCTCGTGTTGAGCCAACTTTCTGCTGATTGCGGACACACGCCCTCTCTTTCGTCTTTTATCGAGAAAGACATCGAATGACCACCATCATCCTCTCTATAAGCGGAGGCAATCACAATGGTAAGGTTCCTGCCAATACGAAGCAAATTGCTCCGTTTACGTAGCTGCTTCTCCATGGGTGCCCAATCAATGTTAGCGGAAAGGTAGAACTCCCAGCGGCAGCTCATCACATTTCCCACCTTCTTCCCAATAGCCAATAAGATAAAGTCTCAAAATAGGACTGCGGTTGGTTTGGTGGCGAAATCCGGGGCAGGGCTGGGGGCAGTATAAGTTGTCGGTACAGGTCTGATAGGGCATCATCGTCCAAAAGAGCTATTGGTCATCGCGGATATCTTTTCCGATGAGTGCGACCCAGTCGGATCTGTAAGGCGTTAGCCAGTAATCAGTAATATCCAATGAGATTTAAGCTCGCACCATCATGGAGCAATGGTGTTACTGCAGGACCAAGTCTTGCGCGAGCTTTTTAATGAGAGCTACCACGTCCTTGTCCTCATAATGAGAAGCATGGTAGCTCACTGGGTATTCACAACCTTAGATCCGTAGGTTACTAACACGTGAAACCTACCGAGGTGAGCTGTTTGGTACTCTTAAAGTAAGAATCAATATCAACGCGGGAGCAGAAAAGTGAACAGACAACTATTATGGCAGGTCAAGGGAAGGTCCCTAAAACCCCTCCTAAACTGATTGATGAACTCGTCATCTGGTTTGTGCATGGTTTATTAATTTGGGTGCTGGTTAGCCGATCTGAATCCTTCCTTAGACCGCTTCCTCCCGCATAGTGTAGAATCACTTTCAGCACTTTGATGAATGGAATTAAATAGTGGAGCATACCGCAACATCTTTCCTGCGGCGGGCCATACTGCTGTCCTTACCATGTTGCAATTTCATTAGTGACCTATGGCTGGGTTCATGTGAACCTTTTGCCTCCGCAGGACTGGAGATCCCGGCATTACCCAGGAAGCTGATCTGAACATATAGCCTATCAGAACGCCATAATTGCTGCCCTCCATATCATTCTGATTGGTTTCGCCGGGTGGATCAAACTCCACAAAGTCTGATTGTCCAGTTATCTGGATATTCGATAACACAGCAGAATTAGATATCTAGGTGATTCTCACGCCAGTTTTACCAGATATTGCAAAATGAAATATGCAATCTGCAGACATAGCCAAGCATATGTTTACCTGAGATTTGTCCATACCTATATGCAGTGAGTTTGTAAAGATACATACATGTCTTGCCCAATTCCGGTATAACTAACACCTAATCCATTCGACCATTCAGAATGAAAGAAGCGGGACACGCGGAGCTGCCAGTAGGGAAGCTACGGCTTATTATTTGTTACATTGTACTCTTCAAATGAGGAATTATGAGTCACTCGGAGCAGACCCGGTCCGTAAGTACAATGAAATTTCGGATCAATTGTGTGGTAAGGGGACCGACCTATAGATGAGTTTCCTCTGATTATGTATAGAGAGCCAACACAAAGGTCAATGTGATTAGCTAACCACGAAAGATGTCGTTATTGTAGTAGAATAAGGCTATGCGAAGCAAAAGAATGCTAGGCTATGTAGGTTTCTCCTAAGAGATGAGCCAACGCCGAGCTTAGTTGGAGCTATCAGGTGTGATACGATCAATCAACGGGTCTGACCGAAGCTTTTGGAGAACTGATTCTGTTATACAGGCTCTGGAACGCAAATTAGGATAACATCCAACCAAGCGTCTTAGTAGACAGAACACATACGTGAATCCTCTAGCGATCATGTCTGGAAACCTGTTGATTACAGATCCACCGTCTCCGTTAATCTGTGCGATGTAGGTATTGATCTGCTCAGTGGTCGCCGAGTCTTGAAAAGTTACCTGTCTTTGTTAGTAGGGATCATAGGAGGCGAAGAGAAATTAAATTACAATGAAATTCGTATCCATTTTGTCGGGCATGTGTAGTTAGCATAGACTTCGCTGAATGGAAGAAGAAAGGCTCAGGTTGCAGATTATTTCTTGATGGTGATCAGGCTTAGTAATTACTAACCTTCACTCAGTTAAACCGATACATCAGAATGCTGTCATCGCATAGAGAACCCTGCTATGGATGCCAGACTATACGTGGCCAACAATTGGAGATATTACTACCGCCTGCCAATCCAAAATTGGGTGTATAACTAGAGGAGGCAAATCTGCCAGAATATGAAGCATATTGCTAATGTGGTGGAGTCTGTATGCCCAGAAATCCTTGAGAAATACCGACTTTCCTCCGCACACCAAGCTCTGTAGATTTTATGCGCCATGGTCGGTATTTCCCGACGTATCTGGGGGAAACCGTGGAGAACACTAAAAGAATGGGTGCATGCATAACTCATAATGTTCGCGTTTTCTTGTTCGAGGTACGTAGCGATCTGCCAAGCTCTCACAAATTCAGGGTCTCCAAGATTCCCCCGTATTTTGATTCGTGGCTGGGACTACCATTATTCAGCCTAGCCTCAATCCGTGCGGTGGGTTCAAAATGGTTGTGTCATGCTTTTCTTTGTTCCTTCAAAGCAAGTCACTGTCGACGGCTGGGCAATAAAATATTTGTTAGGGGAATTAAGGGAAAATGTTATTCCGCGCTAAAAGAAAATATCGATGACATCATTTCGCAACGCCAATACAAGCGGGAGATATATGCTGCCGCGAGAGAAATAGTTGTTCAACTTCAAATATGAGCGAGAACAAGCATCGAAACACTTATATTTGAAACCACACCTTTCAAGGTAAATTGTTCTGTCCCTTATCAATTCACTACCGATTGTCTCTCAGCTGGCAGCCAAGGCGTATTACTTCTCTTTTGGAAGCCAGAGACCACCATCAACGGCACACACAAGATGAATATGACTGCGGTCCCCAATTTGAGTCTTTCTGCACAAGAGCTTGCTGATATGTTACCGACCGGGGTTGCATTTCTCAATCAAAATGACGAGTCAATCATGGTGAACCGGCGTTTCCAGGAGCTCATGACATGCTGCAGTGCTAAATCATTCGACTGCTGGTCAAAGTCCATCCACCCAGAAGATTACGACCGCGTAGCCAAGGCCTATTTTGAGACCTCACACTCTAAGCGTGCTTTGCGCATCGAGTTCCGCACTCGCGGTCAAGTCTCTCTCTGGCGTGTTCTGATGTTGGCTCCGTTAGATGACATTGATTTGCATCGGCTTAATCTAAACGGTGGTGGCTTTATTTGCACTATCGCAGACATTACCCAAGAAAAGACGGCAGAGCTGTTCCAAGTGGAAATTGCACGAGAAGCGCAAGAGCGCAAAGAACAACAGGAACGTTTCATTGATATGATAAGTCATGAAGTCCGAAATCCTCTTTCTGCTATCCTTCATTGCACTGAGGATATACTTGAAGCCGTGAAGGACAAAGAAAGTAGTGGAGTACCTGTGGCAGACATTGCACAAGCAGCAGACACAATCAGTCTCTGCATTGCACATCAAAAGAAGATTGTCGATGATGTCCTTACGTTCTCGAAGCTAGATGCATCAATGTTGACCTTATCACCGCGAATAGATCAACCAAAACGACACTTGGCACGGACATTGTCTATGTTTCGGCCACAGCTTCGCAAGAAAGACATTCATATTGAATACAAACTTGACACTTCTTACGCAGATTGCGGGATTGAATGGGTGTTAGCAGATCTCGATCGGATGGGCCAGGTTCTTGTCAACCTGGTTTCTAATTCTATCAAATTCACTGCCATAGCGAATAGTAAGCGAGAGATCAGAGTCTCAATAGGCGCCTCCACGAAGCGGCCGCCATCTTATCCTCCTAATGTTGTATTTTTTGAATCCGATGAAAGTGCATTACGCTTGGATGCCACCACCACACCTGAGTGGGGAGACAGCCCAGTCGCGTATTTGATGGTTGCCGTGAAGGATACCGGGATTGGCATCAGTGACCAAGCTCAAAAGCGGCTCTTTGAGCGCTTCAACCAAGCAACACCTAGAACTGAGAGCGTTTACGGTGGTTCAGGTCTTGGCCTCAATGTGAGCAGAAAGCTCTGCCACCTTCACGGTGGAGAAATCGGCGCAAGCTCAATGGAAGGGGAAGGGAGCACATTTGGATTCTTCTTTAAGGTCAGACGGGACGTTGAGCCATCTAGTCTCGATCCGCCTAATTACGACGAATCCGAAATTGATCAGTTGTGTGGTGGGATACAAGCGATGAGCAACAGGGCCACCGGGGTCAAGAACCGGACAAAGTCTCCCGAAATCCCCGAGGATCCCATTATTACTCACATTCCGGAAATCTCCCCGGGGGCTGCAAGTGACGATAAATACAGACATAGTTTGGAATTGGCCCAACAGGTTAAGCCTGATGAGCCTTCCGCGAGCGACCGCCAAATTTTGCACCCTGATCTAGAAAAACCCACGCCCAGTCTAGGAGCGTACGAACCGATTGGCATGAAATCTGACACGAAAGGAAATCGGCATGTTCTCGTCGTAGAGGATAATAACATTAATCGACAGATTGTTTCCCGGAAGCTGCAATCCTTGGGATATCATGTTTCAGAGGCGACGAACGGCCAGGAGGCCTTGGATGCTGTCCAACGTGGTGAATTTGACTGTATTCTCATGGATCAAGAAATGCCCGTTATGGATGGGAAGTCTGCGACTATGGCAATCCGCAATCTTGGTAGAGACAGTACCCCTATCCTTGGGGTCACTGCAAATGTGAGGGCGACTCAACAAATAGAGATGCTGGACGCTGGTATGGACGATATTATCCATAAGCCATATCGAACGAATGACTTGTTTGAGAAGATTAATCAAATGATAATACTCAGGTCGAAGAAATGAAAAAAAAAAGATTTGGTGGACTGTATATATCAATTCTAAATTACTTGGTGGCTGAAGAAAGCTGAATGCAGTGGACTTGCGATTAACATATTCGCAGAAGCTTGGCGTAGTTTGAAGGTGTCAATGCCAGCCTATGATTTTCTTGTGACCTCTTTGCTAAGGCCTAAGTCGACCTGGTTCTTGACCCCCACTGCCCGACTAATATGACAATGATGATTTCACAGTGCGCCTACAGAGCCGGGTAACATCATTGCACGTTAGCCAAGACAATGAGGTAGTCAAGAAATGGAAAGAAACAGCTGTCGCTAAATGGATAGATATGGTGGTGAGCAGGGTCAAGAGTATAATCTGTAAGTAAGCAAGTATCGACAAACCCACCAACTTGCCAATAGGAAGCCGCGGTTATTATTCATGGATGGGCCATATAACCATTAATTTCTTTGAAATCTGCGATAAAAACCATATATTACCTATAATAAAGGAGTGACAGAGATTTGGACACGATCGGAACGGAAACCAAGAAATATCATGGTTTGATCGGATACAGCTTGCGATGGAAGGATTCTATGCTAATCATAAGAAAGTTTCTTTTACACCGTAGCTTTAGTATCAAAAAAAGCTTTGAAAGCTTTTGAAAGCCAACCACAAGAAAATAGCTATAGCAAAATATTTCAATGTGCTGCATGGAGTTCATGCGCCTGCCGGTCGCCACTCGTGGTGATGAGGGCCTTTTGCAACGGGTCCTGGATCCTCGCCAGACACTCCAGGCTTATTGTAGCCATGAGATCCAAAAAAGTCCATTTGACCTTCCATAAATTTAGTGGGTAGCTTCTTTCCACCCACATACTTCAGATATTCCAAGTTTGCAGAAATTGCAGGCATGTATTGATCGTGTAAGCACCCCTGGACAACTGTCGCCTTCAATGGCCTGTATGTCCGGCTCAACTCATGAGCAACTGCTTCAGCATGTTTCAGATTTTCCCAGGTCTTTTCACTTGAAAGGACTGACTCTAGGATGTCGGCTATGCCGTCAGACCGAATAATACAACCGCCTCGCCAAATTCTCAGACATTGAGCTAGGTCAATATTCCACTTTTCGTCATCTGAGGCACGCTTGATCATCTCCAGACCTTGGCAGAATGAGGTAAGAAAAGTGCAATAAAGAGCATCGTGTAGGTCGTCAACGAGCACTTCCTTTCCCTTTTCGCTGATATCTTGTACTACGCTGGGTTCCTTCAGTTGCAGCATTTCAGCTGTTACTAGTCTTTCTGCTCGGTTGCCACTAGCGACGCGGAGGTAATGGGCTGCAGCAAGTGTCGGTGTTGCGATATGGCGTGATGCTGACTCCTCGATGGCCCAATGGGGAGTACCTTCAGTATCATCGTCATCCTGGACAACTTTATCGAGAACCTCATCAAGCACATACTGATCGATACCGCCGACCGACCTCTTCGTGCGAAGCATGTCAACTGCTATCTCAAGCAGGTAGTTACCCCGGAGTTCGCCATGGGTATTCCACCGGTCGAATGTATCGGCGATCGCTTCATAGTCATATCCCAGGCCATCATGCAGAAAAGCCCATGCTTCCGCGAGGGCCGAAAGCATTCCTCCCTCGATGCCATTATGCACCATCTTTACATAGTGCCCGGAGGCATTTGGCCCGATCCGAGCCACACATGGCTTTCCATGAAGATCTTTAGCTGCATACAGCTCGAGCAGTGGCATTACCATCTCCAAAGCTTTTTTGTCACCACCAGGTGACAGACTTGGACCACGGCGAGCGGCCTGATAGCCCCCCGACACACCCATACCGATCCAGTGGACGCCAAGCTTTGCGCACTCATATTGTCTTCTCTGAGTACGTCGGTAGTGTTCGTTGCCACCATCTAGAATTATGTCGCCTTTGCTGAGATTTTCTTTGATCATGCTCAAAATAGACTCTGCTGGATCGCCATGAGTGATAGAGAAGAGAAAAAGTTTGTTCTTCCCCTTTCCCTCTAAGCTTTGGACAAAGTTGTTGATATCGTGATACCCGGCAATCCTGCCTGTGACTTTATGGTTTCGCGACCATTCCACGATTGAGTCGACGTTGTTTTTATTGACATCCCAGATGGAAACGTGAAGGCCTAGCTCTGAGAATGCGATCGCCATTTGGGTTCCCATGCTACCAGCACCGACGATTCCAATTTGCGGCCATTGTTCGACAATGCGGTCCTTACAAAGTGTAGACATTGTAGAACTGATATTGTGTCTTTGGCGAGCTTGACGAATGAATAAAACAAACTGCTCAGTGATAGTTGTAATCTATAGTTAAACGAGAAGGCGATAAAATATTATGAACTCAGACCATTCTGGTTACAGCAGAAAGCCGAGTATCTACTCCTTTAATAGGTCCTTAGATATCTAAATAATCCCTACACCATTACTGAACTTGAAATACCTGAAAAGTCTGTCCAACGGCTAATCTAGAAGAGGATTAGTATGTGACGTGAATCATGACAAGCCATGACGTTATAGTAGCCAATCTACCCGTGAATCTCATAAGAACAGGATTGTCACTCAATTAATAGTCCATATCAAAGCAAAGTACTGTACAATGTACAACCTTGGAAGTTATGAGACCCATATCACATTGATGTCATTACAATACATAGTGCCATTTCCGTCGCGTTAATCCCCCCCCCCTTGTTCTGTGATGTTCGAAGAGTCGCTGGCCGCTTCAAGGAATTTGAATGATCATGAAAAGGTGATAATATTGTTGACGGATTTGTATGAATGATGGAGAGATATGTTGCGCATCCTTCAAATGTTTATAACACATCTACAATACTAGGTCAGATTCTCGTATGAGCTTGATCTTAGTCATAAGACACTCCCTGGTGCAAGATCTTGGCGTTTATCCTCTGTTTTAGTATTCTCTTTTCTGTTGACTATGCATCAAATGACAAAAGTCCCTGTCGAGCCTAATCTGAATGGTGTTTCCTGGGCATGAGATTAAGATTAGCTACGATGTAGTACTAAGCTCCAACCGCATACATACGTGGC
This sequence comes from Penicillium angulare, assembly GCF_028827245.1. Lineage (NCBI taxonomy): Eukaryota > Fungi > Ascomycota > Eurotiomycetes > Eurotiales > Aspergillaceae > Penicillium > Penicillium angulare. Next base: position 995,846 of record NW_026623170.1, on the reverse strand, counting down.
AACAGACTCAGATAGTCTCTCACGAGTTTCATATTCACATCTAAAGGGAGCCCACAGCAAGCACATAGCCACCATCAACCACAACAGACTGGCCATTCAGATACTGATTTGTGGATGCAAAAAGAACAGCGCTGGCCATATCTTCATCCTTCCCCGGCCTCGCAGCCGGAACCTTCTGCGCATACTTTTCTTTGGAAATATGGCTCTTTTGTATCTCATTACTCTTGTTGGTTGTCATCTCGCTAGGGAACACACCGGGCGCAATGTGATTGACACGAATACGCTGATTCGACGTCATGACTTCATGTGCCAGCATGTTGGTTAAATGAATTGCTGCTGCCTTTGAAGCATTGTAGGCGAAGTGGTGCTGAGAGACTTTGACGATCCCAGAAATTGAAGTTATATTAATCACAGTGCTAGACCAGCCATGCTCCCTCTCAGTGCCTTTCTGAAGCAGTGGCAGAAAAGCGGTGGTCATAAAGAAAAGCTGTGCGACATTCGTGCGGAAAATACCATCCCACTCGCTAACGTCACCCGAGCTTTCAAAAAGCGACTCGCGTAGCTTCTCAGGGTCCTCATGTTCGGTATTCAATGAACCGGCTGCGATTCCGGCGTTGTTGATTAGAATATCGAGATATGATTCGTTTGAGCTGATTTCCTTGACAAGCTTGTCAATTGAGGCTTTATCCGTGATATCTGCCGATATGGGGATAATTTCGCCAGAAATATTTTTGTTATACAGCTCTGCGACCCTCTCAAGCTTTTCCTCCGTGCGACCGGTGATGTACACCTTGGCACCGTTTACAGCCAAAGCTTGAGTTGCCATTAGCCCAATCCCTGAGCCGCCACCGGTGATGAGGGCCACTTCATAAGTTAGAAAAGAAGGTTTGCCAAATTGGAATAGAAAAATCATACCTTTTTGATTGACATTGAAGAGGTTTTGCAGCTGAAAATTTCGGTTGCTTTCCTCGGCCATGTTGGTCTGGGAGAATTTCCTTGAAGTTGTCAAGTTGCGAAGATGAGATCGGTTGGAGGCAAAGCTGGAATAGAATCTTGATCCAGAATGTCTATTAGCTGTATATGAAAAGACCTCTAGATGGCTTTTTATGGTGACGCTTTCAGTTCTACAGAAGGCAACAAAGCGTGACATGTTGAAACTTGGAACGTTATGATGGACAAACAATGATGCATTAATAAACTAAATGCGGTTGCATTCCCAGAACAGATTTTACACTTGACAAATATGATGATATGATGATATATTTTTACTGTCATGTCGCATGCGTGCATTTTGGAAGATCGCAACTTTATGACCCACTATAATCAGGATGACGTCGGTTTCCCCCTATAGAAATGGCTTTGAGTGGCTTTCAATTGTGACTCCGCCTTTTACTATGTCATTTGATTGGTTTATGTCTAACCTCATTTCGAGCTTTTGCCAGTCCAAAACCGGAAGTCAATGACACAATCCAACTACCCTACAATCTCTCCCAAGGTATTCTAGGGCCTTTGCCTTGATTTGAACCCGGGTTCTGAAGTTGGAAAGGAAGCTCATTCCATAGTATTGATTTTATGGTCCATCATTTATTTACACTTGTTAATCATTACATTAATAGACGACGGGCTCATCGTGCAGTTCAAGCCAAGCACCAAATCAGCAACTGGTATTTAATACCAATCCAGATGGGAGCATGTTCATCATTTCAATTTTCCAGAAAAGAAAATCTAATCACTCCAAGGTACATTACACGAACTAATTTGATGACTCGTTACACACATGATCATCTCGTAAGAACTGGAACAGCTTGAGGCCTACTCTTCTTAAGACATGTGCTTTCAGATACGCTTCAAGTGTTGTTTTCCAGCGCGATCTTGGAAAGGTAGCTTGTAAACTCAAGACTTCACATGAAGCCTTTAAGATCTACCATTTCCAATATACCTTTCGTCAAATAATAAAGTTTTTATAAAATAGTCTATAATAACTAATATTATATTAATATAAGTTTTCTTAAAGATTATAGGGAATAAACCTATAATAAAGTCTATAGTTAGTTTAATAAAGGGTTACTAGGGAATTAGTATAGCTTTAAGATAGCTATATAGATAGTTAGTATTTTAATCCTTTAATATACTATATATTATTAGATATACTCTTTAATATCTACAACTATATTTATCAAATAGAACTTCCTTTTTAAGAGTTCGAATATATAGTTTTAACTAAAATACCCAGGCGATGTAATTTCGATCCTTTCTCTTCTATATAGTAAATAATTCGACGTGTGCCTAACCGATCCTTAAGCGCTTCTTGTCTTTATGACTAATCCGAAACCATGTATATTCGTATCACCCAAGCCTGTAGCTTTCAAACGCGGGGTTGTAGGGTTACAAGATCATCCGGTTGGTGGATGGGCATCCTTGAAGGCCTTTCGGCCCTCCTTGAGAGTGCCTAGAGTGGTTGGTGCATACCAAAACTTGAATACTAGCAGACAGAAAATGATGTTTTCAAGTTGTGCTAGCTAGTAGGTAGTAGAAGAACGCCCTCTGGTGCTCTATAGGAATACTAGTATAAGCAATGGTATATCTGAGGTACGTGCTCTAGACTTGGAAATCTGAAAATTTATCTTCGACGTCCGGATTATTTTTACATATTTTATCTTCAACGGTACTTCATTCTTTTGAATTTCTGATACTAGAAACCAGATTCAGTGGCCGACCATCAAAGCACCCGAAATCGTCCATAAGATTTTCAACGGAGCTGATGTTCTATTTAGATCGTCATATTCGCAAGAGTGTAGACCCAACGTCGGCACAGTAGCCGTTTACTGACGTGGGTCGGCTTTGGGTGGGCTGCTAAAGTGGGACACGACACGAGCCAAGATCATCTGGCGCCTTCGATCTATGATTTATAACTCATTTGCTGTGAAAAAGCGATACAGGTGGTGCGTACTGTATCTATCCAAATTATTCTATGTGAAATTAGGCGCATCGTATATGGCATCCGGATCTAGAACGTTGTCAGTATTATGCAAATTTTAAGCCTCAAGAACGGCGAGACTACCTTGTTGGTTATCAATAATGTATTTCCTTGTTGCAACGATGTCGTGCTCGAACTCGGCGACTAGTTCATGCTGATGGATACGAACACTTTCATTGCTTTTCGACGCACCACGAATAGCCGCTTGAGCTATGTGGTAGCGCGATGTGCGGTTCACGAGCATCATATCAAAGGGAGTGGTCGTACTGCCTTCCTCCATGTAACCAGCAATCGAGAGTCGCTCGAGTCTTGGTCGACCGAATAGCAGGCCCTTCAGTTCAGTCGGGTAACCATGATAATTAATGTGGATGGGCCTATCTTCGGTGAACAGACTGTCAAATGCCTCGGTTTCCATTGCATGGGGGTGTTGGTCTTGGTTATCGAGGACCATGAGATCGGTCACGTTAACGACGCGAACGCGCAGGGACGGCACACGCTGCTTTAAAATTTCTGCGGCTTTAATGACCTCAAACGTGAGCTCAACGCCAATGCCCACTAGTACTACGTCGGGATCTAGTCCGTCGTCTGTACTATAATATTTCCAAACGGACGCTCCGGCACGGCAGTGATTCTCTGCTTCTTCTGGCGTGAGATAGACAGGGGTTGGCTGCTTGGAACCAACCATGAGGTTGACATAGTCCTTCGATTTCAAGCAGTGATGAATCGTTGTGAGGAAAGTGTTCGCATCTGGTGGCAAGTAAACGCGTGCGGCGGCATGTTTGAGGTTAAGGACAGCTCCGATGAATGAGGGGTTCTGGTGGGAGAAACCGTTGTGCTCTTGACGCGTCCAGGTGCTGGTTTCGATATAGTTGATACTGCTAACGGGGCTATGCCATTGGGTCTCTTTGGCCTGATTATTCTTTGGTCAACAGGTAAAAATATAGCATGGGAAAGAAGAAGCTGAACGAACCATCTTTATGAACTTAGCGTATTGTACCATCATCGTGTGGATGATACCGAGGAAGCTCTCATATGACGGGAAGATACCCACACGGCCGGTCAGGGTGTATCCCTGCATAAAACCCTGGCACAGATGCTCGCTGAGCACCTCGATAACCCGACCCCCACGCGCATTGGCGAATTCATCCCACTGGAAGTTGCGATTGGTGCTGTCAAACACAGCATCAAGCTTGTTACTCTCAAGCTCGTCGGGAGAGAACAGTCGAACGCCATGGGGATTCTGAACGAGAGTCTCATTGATGAGGTTTCCAATTGCTTTCATGGCGCTTTCTTCTGTCCCTTTCTTCGCGCAGAAAGCTTTCCAGTCCGGAAGCTTTGGTGGAGTATATCCGTTATACGCTTCAATGCGCTGACCCAGCTTCTTTGACGGATTACTAGGGATAATAGATTTGATGTCGTCGACTATATCGCCAGTTTCTGTGAAAAGTTCTTGCGGCTTATAGCCGGAGAGCCAATTCTGTAGCATAACTAGTTGCTCTTTGTCGGTCTTGACTTTGGGAAGAGGTACCTGATGTGAATGGAAAGAGCCTTCGATAAAATGACCATTAAGTTGCTTCGGCCCTGACCATCCCTAGTAGATAGGATCAGCCGACATGCTCTTCAAATATGGGACAAACAAGCTTACCTTTGGAGTGCGCAAAACTAGCATGGGCCATCTGGGCTTAAGAATTGGCTTTCCAGAACGTGCAGCATGCTGGATCTTGTGAATCTCGTCCACAGCCCAAGCCATAGAGCATTGAAGATCTGTGTCAATATCGTTGATGTCTTCCACAATGCGTACCTGGTACCCGTATCCAGTAAACAGAGCTGTAAGTTCTTTGTTGTCCATACAGCCAAATATCGTGCGCTCGCTGATTTTGAATCCATTAACATGAAGAATAGGCAGAACAGCCCCAGACTCTTTGGGGTCCAGGTACTTAATTGCATGCCAAGAGCTACTTCAGTCAGAAAATGCGGGTGTCATTACATGGAAGATTTAACTTACGTAGCGGTGGGGCCAGATTCAGCTTCACCATCTCCGATGATACAAGGGACAATCAGATGGGGATTGTCCATGGCAGCACCAAAGGATACAGCTAGAGCATATCCTAGCTCTCCGCCTTCATGAATGGCACCAGGTGTCTGGGCATTGATATGGCTACGAGTGGTTAGTAATTTCGATATCAATGCCTCAGAGACGCTAACCTTGGGAGCCCAGCTGTCGTACTGAATGAGGAAACAAGGTTGTGGAGGCCTTGAGAATTCCGAGAATACTGCGGATAGAACTTTTCCAATGAACCCTCAAGCCACAGAGAGGCCAAAATTGCCGGTGCCCCATGCCCTGGTCCAACCACATAGAGCATATCAAATCCTTTTGTCCTGATAAGGTAGTTTAGATGAGAATATACCAAAATCAAGCCAGGGCATGTTCCCCAGTGTCCTGCGGAGACTATAAGTAAATAGTGACGGGCCAAGAAAAAAGCAGGTGAACCCACCAAGTAAACGAGGCTTGATATCATCGTATGTGAGTTCTCTCTTCAGAAGAGTATTATCGCGTAAAAATACCATCGCTAAAGGCAAGTTAGTTGTGTTGAATGAATTATGTTGACTATACTTCATTTACCCGCAGCGATGTACGAAGCCGCTCTCCGAAATTTCAGTAAGGCATCACATGTATGTTGATCAAGAGTCTCAGCGGGAAGTTGAACTCCCAATTTTTCCAAAGATTCCGGCAGATGGGAGGGGAACGGCGCTGGATTTGGATGGTCGATAACTTCTCCAGGCATAGTTGCGGGGTGGGGGCTTGTCGCAAATGATCGGCGCGGGACGGGTGCTGCGAACCATGGAATTACGAAGTATAGAGCTAGAACGAACTGTTGACAAAGGGATTTGTCGATAGAGGGAATTAGAGAATGTGAAAACAAGAGGCGCATATATCAGACAATTAACGCATTGATGGATCATGCCATAACCGGTTGAAATGGGTATATTATCCTATTGTTCCCGACGACGTCACAGCAGCCACTCTGACATCACCATCGCAAACATCCGCTCAACCTCAATTCTAACGTCATTTTTGCGCAAGAGAGCGAGCGACCTTGCTTGCTTTCGAAATTGCTGATTGGTTCCTGATCTGCACCAGCCTTGTATCACAACACGCATCCATAACGAGGGAGAGATCCGGTAGAATACTGGGATGAGCGGAGAGGGAGTCTTCAATGACGTTCTGAATCACGGTCTCTCTTTTCGTGACCTCCTTATCTTGTATCATCTCAGGAGATGCATATACACTATCGTGGACAAATTCACATCAACATTCTTGCTCGCTTAGCTTTTTCTATGAGGCATTTTCATCGAAAACTAGTGACATTACATCGTGTTCTTAGAATTCGTTGTGACTAAATCTAATTGAAAATAGCGAACAGGTTGATCAGCCGAGAAGCGGAGGGATCAAATTTCCGTTTTTCCTTTTACCCCGTTAGTAGACTCTACTCGGGCTGGTTTGATTTCAGTTTCATCTCGCACGGAATCCCTTCTGGAATTATTTTACATATATTGGCGTCACGGTCTCACCACAAGTTGAATGCATAAGTATATTAGCATACAGAGCTAGAGCCTTGCAAATCACCTTGCTGAACAAGTCTCCCATTTGGCCAATCAATATCACTCATTTACTGAACATTGAAATGGGCCTCTCATTTGGGCTTTTGAAAGCCCTGGTGCTCCTCATGATCATCTCAGTGAATGTGTCTGGTCAGACCCCCAATTTTCAGACGCTGTTTGATACATCCTCTTCCTTAGGCGGATGTTTCAGTCAGGTGCCACTGCCTGAATACTTACCTTGAGGAGGTTCGTTTATTTATGGATGCGGCAAGCATAGGCTATATGAACTGGCAAAAGGACCCCAATTATCAATTGATGCTTATTTCTTGGCTTGGTATCAACTTTATAGGTAGGCCCCAAGCAATCGGGCCGAAGGCAGCAATAGACGACGATTCTAAGGATATTTCGAAGATAAGATAAAGAGTATGTACTCCCTAGCAATACGACGCCCCTGAATACATAAACTAGTATTCATAATCTTTCTTCTAGAGCGATTCTCTGGCGTGCAATCTTTCCTGCCTGGTGTCTCTCTGACAATGCAAGATGGGGGTAACTACCGTCCACGGCGCTTTTGTAGTCCGAAGTTCACGCAACCTTTCGACTAGAGTTCAGCTGGATTTGATAACCTCGGCGAGCCAATTCCCAAAGACACTACAGATGCAGCGGGGCAGACTGAATATTGGACCATCCAAGACGCGTACCCAGGGTTATATGAAGGCAGTCAAGGCATCCAACGGCCTCTGTGAGCAACAAACCTAGATAGCTATCTGTTTTTCAATAGTCCAAAGAGTCAAATAGTTAACCCAAATAGGCAGCCTTAGACGAGCATATGCGCACCCCCAGTGTACTTGCACTCACTACCGCAGGTTCCAAGAAAACAAGTAATACCCTCCTTGCAAACGTGGCAGCTAGCAGAGCCTTTAGGAGAAACGTCGTTCTTTGTCCGACAAGCTTCAATCCATCCCAGTATTGAGGTAAGCTTCATACCCTCGCGAAATTGACAAACTCGCCTCATCCTACTCATACCTCTAGCGGTGGGCTTGACGAGTGGATCCCACGAAGCGGCACATTGTTCCACGAATTGTTCCATCTCACAGACTCTGAAGGTGCAACTCCTGACTTTGCAAGTAAGGATTCTTGCCAAACCCGTGAGCTGCATAAGTTTCTAACGCAACTGATTTAGTGACCATCAGGGACGGAATTAGATATTCCGTTTTCGGTAATGATAACCAGAAATTATCCATTGTCAAGAATCCCGAATCCTATCTTTGGTTCGCTGTGGCATGCTAGTACTATCAGAACCCCCTATCTGGAACCGTTCCTATCGCATTTCGGGCTCCAGATGGCCAAGCATGGGATCAAATCGTTATTTCTTAAATGACTAACATTATTTTTCATTCAACGGTTGTGAGACGTATATCTGTCTCAGTTGCATATATGTATTGTCTGTCTTCCTAAATGTGTTTTGGGACTCGTGGGGGCCAAGTTAGGGTGGCTAACATAGATAATTAGTATGTATTAGTATGGTGACATAAATGGGCTGGCTCTAGGGCAAGAAATGGTTTGTGACATACCATGAAAACGAAAAAAAGAATTAACCGATTTTCATTCATTTAATGCTCAAGTATTGGCATTTATAGCCGATCGTATCCTTGAATCGGCATGTTGACCAGACACACACCTCCATAACACTCGGCGCTCTCTGAATAGAAGCAATATTCCCTGGGGAATTCTCAAGCTATTGCCGAGAGGAGTAGATGGGACCGACCATTCCACACTAGAGCTTTATCTTGGAAACCACCGTAATCGACGCTACGGAGGGACCGAGTCTCGCAACTTGGAATTGTCCGGTATCTTAATTTTCGTGGAGAAATAACATTATCAGCGTCCCTCGCGGACAAAGGGAGGACACACGCTCTGGAGGGACTTTCAATAAATCAGAAGCGAGCGCAGACCACAGTGTGCACTAATGTGGCCTTCCGCTCTAGACTCGCACAAGCCGCCCTTAAATGCATTTCGTTGATTCTAATCTTGGTATAGATCAGAAAGACAAGTTTTTACCATATCAGCCATTCGTAGCAGGGGTAGATAATATTTTAATACCTACTGAGGAGGCATATTCCTATCAAGGTTTCCCTCAACGGTTATGTAATCGACTTCACGTCATGGAAAGCTACTATGTCCGGCACCCCTCGATGGTCTCCGGTCAACGCCCCCTCGATGCCATTTATATCATGGCTACGGTGTATGGGGAAGTGATGAAATTATTATCACTACCGCAATCTTTTTTGTTTCCCCAAATTCTGGCGTCTCACTACCTTCAGAGCTCCTGAGACCGTGTTGATACTTCAAAGGGCAAGTTTGATGCTGCTTCGATCTTATGCTATATGAGGCAAGCGAGCAGTGTGATTTTGAAATAGTCGCACAGTTCCTGCGCTCCATTCGTGGAGCGCAACACCTTCATCCGAGACTGTCGAACTACCCAGCCAACTGCCATTTGCAGGAGGCCATTCGGCATCATGGCGCAACGTTACAAATTCTCGGATACCACGATCACCGGCTGACATCTATAGACAAACGTGGGCCTTTTGGGGATGATTGAGACATACCAAAATGGCTGACTGAACTCCCGTCGATGGTGGAATTGGGCCAGATGGAAGCGTTGGCGCTGAGTGCAAGTTCCGATATTACGGTAAGTTAGAAGCCCCTTAACTGAAATACAGTCAAGGAGAGAAGCGCATGTGTCTTCAGTCTGGGGTCGAGCCATACGGCTTCAGTTGCTACAGGCTCGGTTCAATGGTGCCGAGCGGATTCACCGCGACATCCGATGAGAAATACCTACGTGCTATTATGACGTTGAGCGAATATTAGCATTTTCTGGCTGGATCCGCACTGGGATGACTTCGTTGCTGGTCTTATTGCTCTCCTAGGCAGAGCCTTCCAGTGGTGAGATGACACGGAAGAGTCTTAAGCTCACCGAGGCAAAAGAGTTTGTGACATTTGGATTTGCGATCTGAGCGTCTGGTCCTCGTGGATTGCCATCTTGGAAAGCCGACCTTCTATATGTAGTTATACTACACCTATCACACTTTAAAGTTTAATGGGATGGAGTATCTCTAAACTTTATAATACAATTAGTACTAAGCTGTTAGACACCGCTGGGAATCTCAAGCTATCTACATAAGTTAAGAGCAGATGAGCCCAATACTCCTAATTCCAACTTAAAGGTTACAACATGTATTCAGGTCTTAATTTATCACATAGACAATATAAGACTGAATGTTAACAAGACGGTTCTGTCGTATAACTGAACTCCCAGGCCTCCCATACTTGTACCAGCGGCTTTCTCAGTTGTATGGGTGGAAGTGGAATAAGATTAGTGATACTGGTTGATCTGGGTTCCGAGTATAAGGAAAAGCCTCCATAAGAGAGCCTATACCACCGAAATTAACATAATCTTCCCACCGGCCTAGCTCTTCCAAATAGTCATTTCTACCCACTACTTTCTAGTTCCTAGGGAAATTTTATTGAACGATGACGAAAAAGACATTTTATCTTGCTGCGAGAAGTTACTTGTTTTGAATCTATATTAGATCTACCTATGAGATACAGAAATAATATTCGCTTCGGCTGTTATACTCGACGACTCGGACGAACAATCAATACACCAATTTGTAGCTGGAAAAGCCCAAGTTTTGAAGAGGCAATTCAATTAAGGTTAATAGCAGTGAGGAGTGACAAGCCACGAGATCAGCTCGTACATATGAGCGACAGAGCAAATCCACACGTCAGTTGCCAAGCTTTCGCACGATTTAGGGCCGGTCAATATCATGATGATTCTATTTGGGTTTTTGGAGTTACATCCAAAGTTACGGGTAAAAACGCGAATGCTTATGGCGTTGATTCCACCGATCCTTAAACTATAGATGTAAATCGGAGCGTAAAATATTGTTGCACCTAGAATATTCCAAGAAATCAGCTTGGCGGTCCACTGATCTACGTTTCTAGTTCTGTGTTCCAAAACTGAGGTCGGAGCCAATTTGAATGTCTGGGGTTAACCCCCGATTTTGGATTACTAGTCTTCAATACGCAGTCGCTCTTTTGCTAACATATAGGGAAATTGTCTCTTTATCTGACCTATTACAAAATGGCTTATACCCTAATGAAATTATCGCTTTAGCAAGACCTGAATTATTAATCTTGTTACTAACAAGCCCCCACTGAGCTAATGCGAAGCTAATTTAAAAACAATGTGACAATCACACTACTCTTTTCAGGGTCTTTGCAGCAGACGCGAAGAATATGACTGACTCAGAAGCGTCAGTACACGGATGCTCAATCTCTTGAGAGTAGTTCGCGGTGGATGAGCTTTTCGGTGTTAATCTCAATCAAGTTCTTTTCGAACCCTTGTTGCGCCTCCACCGAAACTCTAGTTTAACTTTGAAACGTGCTTGTCTAAAGCTGGGCTAAGGTGGTATCCGAAATATGCATTGGTATGCGCGATGATAGGTCCCACGGTATTTTGGTAGTTCAGCTTAGACTCATCAACTAGTATCCTCCGGGGTGGATATTTCTTCCGTCGCTGTTGCCTTGAGCTAGCCTAGTTAACGTTCTCGGGGTCCGAGATTGCACCTGCTAGTTAAGTCTAAAGTTTGTTGATAACACGCTCTTGAGATTGTGGATTTTAACAATGAAGCACAAGCTATAAATACAGACGTAGGAGATGCCTCAATATCTTCAAGTTGGACATATTTAGTTCAAAGGGTATTAAACAACACCACTTTCATTAAGAAAGACCAAAATTGACCACAGAGCCATTTGTTTCAGTACCTGACTCTATAGTCTTCCGTCATAATCAGGTGACCCTTCCACTGAATAATCCTGCAAGCCAACGTTGGAAATGTTGCTCTCAACCATTTTAACCTTTCTCATCACCTCTGCTACCTTAACCATCGCAATGCTTCTCAAGCCACACAACGCAATTCACCACGAAGACATGGAGCGTTATGAAAACTTTATGTCCCAAGTCAAAGATCACCATTACTTGGATATGTACTTCAAAGACGACAAAATCCACGTCGATATTTTCGAATACCCCGCCGATACGATCGTAGCATCGGGCCTTTTCGAGCCTAGCTCTGATTCCCATGCATACTTCGAGCAACAAGAGAACTTCGCCCGCGAGATGGGAATATATGACTCCGCAAAGCCTGATGTTGATGAACCTCAGGCTAGTCAGGAGGGGGCTAGCACGACTGGGGACGCACACGGACTTGAAAGAAGGGCTGGCTGCTCGAGCTCTCTGAATGTCGAATTTGATCCTCTTTCCGAGCGAGCTTCGCGATGTCGCCAATTCTGCGGTATTGGTGCGAACTGCGTCAGAAACTGTCCGCGTTGCTATTATGTTGGAGGTGCGTGCCGCTGGCAGAAATGGTGCATTTAGCTGAGACTTTTTGCCGTGAATGTGAGTGTCAGTGAGAAGTGAGTCGTGCGATTCGGACAATCCACATCTCGTACTAGTAGTATCATTGGGATAAATCCCCATTTGTGCCAAGTTTGGTAGCTTTAGTCTTATTCCGATATCAAGATGTACCTTTGAGATGTGAACCTTCTTTCCAAGTTCTTGTTAAATGAACTTACTAGTGTGATATGAAGTATTCGGCAAAAAGGCATTTCTCAACTTGCCTTTCTATCTAGAGCTTACAGTACATGGCAGGTAGTGGTATAGTACTAGGCGGCAAAAGTTACATATCGATGACCATGGGGTGAAAGCAATTTCGTGATTTCCTGACTATGTTCCTTCTAATCCCAAGACTTACTACTGGGACTTGGAGAAGGAAACAGAACCAACTGCTTGGGCTAGGTGTTAAGCCCCACTTTATGGCGGTGCCCCGCTTAGACTGATACAGCAGGCGGTACAACACAGCAGAAAGAGAGGAGATCGAAAAGGCATACAATTTAAAAGATGAATGTACCTGTTCGAATCCGGGTCGATAAACTTTTACTTTTTATTTCTTTCCGAATATCTCAAGTTATCACCCCTCGTCCTACTGTTTACTCCGAGCAAACACAGAGAGCTATTTTGACACAATATACTTGTATTTCATTCCAAATGGTGTGCTCTTACCCGTTACTAGCCCAATTTACTACAAGACCATGTAGGTGCGGCTTGGGTTTAATATCTTCACTCCTCGTCGAAAACCTTTCCAGGGTTCATAATCCAGCTGTAGGGGAAAACCAGTAAGCTAACATTTGAAGAAGATAAAGGATTCCGGGTGGAAATGAATACGTACTAGGGGTCCACGCTGCGCTTCAAACTTCGCATCAAGTGTAAAGTTGACTCTCCAAGCTCCTCTTTCAAGTATTCCTGTAGCAGAGTGAGTATATATATTCATTAATGATTCATGACAGAGTACTGACCTTCTTTCCCAGTCCAATACCGTGTTCTCCCTAAGAGCATGTTAGAAACAGGTTAAATTACTTCACTTTAAAGGGGAGTACCAACAGAAATAGTGCCTTCCATCTCCAAAGCTCGGTGCATCATTCGAGATACACACGCTTTGACAGCGTTGTATTGCTCGGGATCCCTAGGATCATACATAACGGATTGGTGGAAATTGCCATCTCCTACATGGCCAAGGACTGTAGAGAACAGTCCTAGCTCCCCAGACTCATTCTTTGACAGTTCTATTCAAGAATCGAGTCAGTGCCTTCTCAACGACGCAGCGTGCTCCACATTTCACTTACCAACGATCTCCGCTAATCTAGAAAGTGGAACAGCGACATCAGTCGACCAGATACGTGTGTTCTCCGGCCCTGTCGCAATGATGGCCCAAATAGCTTCTTTTCTTGCCGCCCACAGATTATCTCGGTCGGCCTGGGACGAAGCAAACTCTAGCTTCTCGCCTTTATATACCGGGAGAATATTCTGAGTTCGCTGAATACTTTCCTGTATCTCCACATTTGTCCCGGTAAACCTGCATGAAGCTGTCAATATCAACCTCTTCGCAAAATACAAGCCATTGAGAGCACGTTACTTGAAAAACAGAGTTGGTAACTCAGTCCAAAGGCGACCACCCGCACCACCATTCTTATTGATAATCTGCATTTGAACCTCATCCATAAACTCAAGCGCAGCCAACGGAACACCCTCACGCATCAACTTCGAAGCAGCCGCTGTAGCATCTTTAACAGTTGGAAATGTTGCAGTTCCAACACTCGTCTCAGCAGGGATAACAGCAAGTTTCACCGTAGCCTCAGTGATAATCCCCAACGTTCCTTCTGAGCCAGTAAAAAGAGCATTCAGATTATAGCCAGCGGATGATTTGCGCGGGCGCCGTTTAGTCTTGACCACCGTTCCATCCGGTAGAACAACAGTCAGATTAACGACCCAATCTTTCATCGTTCCATATCGTACAGCATTCGTACCACTGCAATTCGTGGCGATCATTCCACCGACAAAGGCCGTAGGACTAGGATCCATCGGGAGCCAGAGACCCGTTGACTTGATTTCGTCATTTATATCCGTCCATCGGACTCCAGCTTGCACTGTGATATTCATATCTTCTTCGTAGAATGCAATGACCTTGTTCATTTGTGAGACATCGATGCATATGCCTGAGAATGGGGCGGAGAAGTTTCCTTCTACGCTTGAGCCGGCACCGAATGGGATCATGGGGACTCGGTGGCGGGTGCAGATTTTCGCGATTTCAGATACTTCTTCTGTAGTTTGGGGTGTAATCACTGCAACTGGTCGTTCTTTTGAGTTTGAAGTTGACCATTCGGAGTAACTGTGTTCTTCGATGTCATCCTTGTCGAGGCTGACTTTGTCTTCGCCTAGGATTTGTTTGATTTCATCCACTGCCTAAATGATGAAACAAGTGATTTAGTAGAAGTCTCATTGAATCGTGTTTATCAATATTGCACATAAAACATACAAGAAGCATTGTGCGCTTGTCAGCGTACTTTGCGCGCTTGGACGTATCGACGGGCGGCTCAATCGCCGATCGGGCCTCCCATGTTTTAACACCAAGAATAGTCAAGGTCGCCGTGGCCGCAACAATCGCCAATGTTTTCGAGAGACCCTTACTCTCAGATGAGCTGGTGCCGGAAGAATTAGAAGAATTCGCGCGTTTCTGTGACTCAAATCTACTCTGGACACGGCTTCGTGCTAAGAAGTGTCGCGTGGCGCATGGGGAGAATCGGCCACATAGCTGCCTATGGCTCCTTTGGAGTGCCTGCATTCCTGTTTTCCACTTTTGTGTTTACAGGCGAATAAATTGAATCAAATGATGAGATTTTTCAGGGGTGCTGGCACGTATATGTATGCTCTGTTCTTCCGCAGATGCGGTCCAGGTCCATTTCACGCGTTGGGATCGGTTGGAGAAAGCCGGGTTGCTCCACAGTTACCCGAAATACGACTCGGGAGATTTAAGGATATGAAAACTAGATAGACAGGCTATTATTAGCCGAAAGTAATATATTATCCAGTACGCCTAAAGAGGAACTCCAGTAGTCTTCGTTAAAGAAGAGATAGTTTCTTTATCTATTTTAAATAGCTGGACCTGATATTCCGCGCTTAAACTGAATAGATTTGATACCTTATTCTTGTGAAAGTCGCTGGTAAATTAAAATGATAGGTGAAGATTTCTCAATCCTGCAGGAATCTCGTATTAAAAAACTACTAGGAAGATAGCTTGTCCGTGGTAAAGGTGATCTTTATTCCTGTACGGCCGGCTAGCTAACTATGGGAGATTGCTTGAGACACTCGCCCCACCGCTGACGCCCCACCGCTGTGGCCTGCGGTATTAGTCCATGTCGCGAAAGATGGGCTTTGAGATTTTGTGTGCCCGAGAGTGGGATCTAAGGATGGGTACAATTAAATTATAAAAGAACTATAATTAAAAATAGTTATTGAGTTAAATGAGAGATAAACTCATCAACGAAATGAATTGAGATGATAGAAGAAGAGAAAGATCAAGTGTCATGGTTGCAGTATCTGTATCTAGATAAGGAGCCTGAGGCTACGATGTTCCGTGTCTTGGGACCTGGCCACGGACCATGTAGGCTGGTTCTACATTGATAAAGACGGAGCAGTAAAGGTAGTAGAAATATAAAAAACTGTTGTGTTCTATGTGCAATTTGAATATTTGAAGTGTCAAGATCTCAAGATCTCAAGCTTGCATTAACATTTATCCAAGACTCCCAAATCATGCAGTCAGGCAGTCAAGCAGCAATCTCATATTTCCATCAACTCAAGGTGGTATCATCGCAGCAAAGGTATAGGGAGATGTATCTTAGGCTTGAAGAAATAAAAGCAGAAGACAAAAGAAAGTAAGAAAAAGTAAAAGAAAACAAACAATAAAGCATAAAGCGTAAAGCAACAAGAAAGAGACCAGTTATAACAGGTCTCCAAAACACAAGGATAATAGATTTCAGTGATGTTTATATTTCTATTATTCCAGTCAGTATTGTAATTGTAGTTATATTGTAGGGGAAAGAAACTCACATCTTCCATTCTTCGTCGATTACTTGGGTCCAACGTATTGCCCGCACCAAGAAGTGTCTGTCCCACAGCCTTCGAAACACCAATTGCAGGTCGAAGGATAACAGTCGGTGCGCGCTTCCAAACGGCCTTGGCAGCTGCCCTGGCACTTCCACTCTCAACAACTTCTCCAGGTACAGCAACAATTGCATCACGAGCTAAGAGAAGGTCTCTTTCAAGGCCCCTGTAAGCACCACGGAGACCTTGAACAACACCAATAGGTTGATCCGCGTAAAGAGAGATCTTTTTAGCTTCCTCTTCGTCTTCTTGGTCCTGATCTCCAGCGCCGGAGGGGGCATTATGAGAAGTCAAGAGGTCTTCTGCGCCTTGTAGAACAGTTTGAGTACCAATGGCCAGTTTGGCACCTAGCTTAACCAACTCATTTGATGTTGTTTTGGCGAATGAGAGTGCTCCCTTCTGGATACTTCGAACGATACGTCCATCCTTTCTATATTCGCGCATCGGGACCACGACTAGATCCCTGACTCCACCGCCCACATTGACGAGGGAGCGAATTGGTGCAAGACCTGCAAGGACGCCGGGTAGCTGATTATTTTTGACGTCAGGCATCCAGATATCATTAAGCGTTACTCCGAGTCGGTCGAAGCCTGACACGCCGTAAATGATAACATGTCGGAGGACCATGTCGGCTCCATCAAGCACAAAGAAGTTCATGAATTCGGTCGTGCGACCGGATCGAAGTCCAGCGTAGTCGACTCTCTTTGGCTTGAAGTCTAACTTGACTTGTACCGCATTGACTTCTACTCGCTGCAAGAATGGCACGTCGCCGGGGGCACTAGGTTCTTCGGCAGATTCATCTCGGAACTCGAAGAATCGACTCATGAACTCTAAAGCATCTTGATCAACAATCAAGCGGATTGGTAGTACTGTAGCCTGGAAACAAGAATGTTAATAAGTCATCATCAGGAGATTGGGCTGAGGAGGGGGGGTATCAAGCTCACCTTGAGAACTATTTCGGACGCGGCCAGTTCTAGGACAGGTCTAACCGTGAGAATTTCAAGATGAACCATACTACTTCCACTTTCTCTCTCTCCAGCCTCGTGCATGTAAGTCGCGAATTTCTTCCATGTCGAAGTGGGAACATGGTCAAAGATTTCCAAATCCTGCACTCTGACATCCAAGGAGCTCTGTGTTTCATCGGAGCCAGGAGGGAACACAACGAGATCGGCAGACACACCCTTTAGCTCAAAAGTCATTTTGTGCTGCTTGCTTCGGTTAAGACGCAATTTCTTCTCTCTTTCGGATGTGGGCCGACCCTGGCGATTGCTGGCACCAGTGACGGTAGTGGTTGTTGCATAGCTTCCCGTCTCGCTTGCAAGGTCGTTTATATCTCTGTTGATCTCGCGATGAAGTTCACGAGGGTCCTTATTGGCTGGAATGCCGATATAGATGGAGTTGAACAAGAAATCTCCGATCACCGATTCTGGTTCTTCTTCATCCTCTAGTGACATTCGGGTAGCGCGAGCTCGGCGCTCCGTGGCCTTGATTTCAACATCTTTTACGGCCTTGGAAATGGTGTCTCGAGTTCTTTGCCAGTCATAACCATCGAAAAGATTCCAAATGACATGCATATCTCGTGCTCTCACACGAAGAGGACTCCCCTGGAGCTTCTGATCGTTGGATAGACCGTATGTGTTGTGGGTGGAATCCCACCGATGAGCTGTACCACCAACGGCGGACTGCTTGGCAAAATGGTCATCTTGGAAGTTTATGTCGGTCAAGCTAGACGATATATGGTATTGAGATTGGAAGTCGAGAGGATCGGCGCCACCCAGTGCGCCTAGAAGCTCAGGATCGTCGCTATTTCCATTCCCGTATCCCATCTGGTTACCTGAATAGAAATCGCTGACGTATTCGAGCTCATCACTGAGATGGCCCTCCAAGATGGATTCATCGGGGTTAGTTGGGACGTCGCTATGCAGCTGAGCAGAGATGCCTTCGTCAGCCGAGAAGGCGTCACCTGTAAACGAAGCTAGCATGTCTTGAATCGGCATGACCTCTGTTCGATACTTGGCTGTAACACTTGGCGGAGTGGGAGGCTGGAGCCCGTTCAAAATAGCAATGAGAGTTTGCGTAGAATCAGCACAGGTCTCAAGCACCAATAAGTCATCCCTCAACTCAACATCCAGAGACTTGGTGCCATCTGCAGCCAGTTGCATGATCTTCACAACAGCCGTCGCAGAGGATATGGTAGTCACGGGGACATACCCCTCGTCAATATATGCGGACACCTGATTGCTCTGAGTGAGTGCAGATCTACGTTGACGAAGATTGTCGGTTTCGCCAACATTTGACACGTCATCGATGATCATCAGGGATGCTTTTCTGATATCCAAAAGCGCCTCAGAAGACTCTTGGTCATGCATAGTGCCGCTGAACTTGGCATTTGAGAGAACGAATAACCCTTTCGCTGGTGAATTCCTAGGATTAAGACCGAGAACACAATCCCTGAATAACACTTCGATTCTCATCGGTCTGGTAGGGGCTTTAGACCTTTCTGGACTTGTTGCGAAGAGACCCAGGCCTTCGGTTCCACCTCGTGTAGAGTCGGCAAGATTGGCTATGGAACTCGCCATTTCTGCGGCCAAATCCCCCCCTGTCGTATCGCGACCAAGGCCGAGGAAAGCCATTATTGACGGTATGGTATACTCTACGCGCAGGTGGTGTAGTTTGATCTTGAATGTCGGTTCCAAATCATCAGGGATGAATCGCGCCATAAGAACTGGAGGTCCTGCTTGAGCCTTATCCACAGCTTTGCCATCCAGAACTTTGCCATGCATAGCTTTGCCATCCACAGCTTTACCTGGCAGTAAAGCTTCGCCCATAAGCTCTTCCTTTTTATTCCTCATAATTTTGATGGTGTTGATGTGTGTGGCAATGAGAGGCGGCATGCTAATCCAGGCAGCCTCGAAATTTGTTAGATAAGCGTCAATATCCCCAACACCCTGGCCTACATGAATATGAACATCAAACTTTCGAACAAGCGTTAGGGTAAGTATCCCTGGGCGGTCATCCTCTGGTAGATATTTGGTGACAGTAGATAATCGACTCAGTTCGGCTCCAAGTGCTGCAATGGGAGCCAGGCCATCGATGCTGAATACAGAAGTTTCCATCACGCCTACTGTGGTTCTAAGAACGGAGCCTTGTCGTCTTTGCCGCAAAAGCATATCCACAATGATATCGTCGCCATCATCGTATTTATCCTGAGATGGGGTGATGAGTGTCAAAAGGCGTTCGAGGTCCACTTCTTTGGGCGCAAAGAGGAATTCAACCCGTATGTTGTCCAATTTCACGTTGGCCGGGGCCGCAGACATATGATCAAGAGGCAGTGGGCCAGCCAACTCTGCCTTGTCTATTTGGATGCCAATGCCTTCAAATCTGCTAACAACTTTCACGGCTGTTGTACTGAGACTCAAGTAATGTGTCTCTCCCTTGATATCCAGCACAATTCCACCAACTCGCATGTTGACCTTCACGGGAACGGAAGATTTGGATTCCTTCTCAGCGGACGTGTTGGGCTTCTCGAAGTGAACACCTCGTGGTCGTTTATTCGGGGCCTTTTTACCTCCCTTCATTGTGGATGCAGATGAAATCGAGCTTCCCAGCTCTAGAATGGTACTTAGACCCCCCATCCATCCTATCACCTCTTCTATTCGCTGCACATTGAGATTAATGTAGATCGGCAGGGTGGATATTTCAGCTTTAACCGAGTCCATCGACTTTGTCAGGGACACGCTGATGTCATGGTGGGAAGATGCCGTGAGGTCTCTTATAGATTCACGCATTCGTAGGGATTCATCGAACGATATTAGATCTTCAGAAGCGAAACCGAATTTGAATTTTGATATAGTGAGTTGTAATTTGGTTCGCTTATCATCATCAGCTGTGAGATTCAACCCCAAGCCTGCGGTGGTAACTTGTAGAATGACATCTTCCGCAGTGGGGTACGGTAGCGGTGTGGGGGATGGAGCCTGTTCAGAGGAACGAGGGAATCCAGGAAGATGCTCGAGGAACTTGATCGAAATCTCACGAACTACCAAGTTCAATTGCGTCTTTTTCGAAGATTCTGCTGTAGTAGATGGCTTTTGGGACTTTTCATTTTCCGGGGCATTCGCCATTTGTGCCGCCAATTGACCCACTTTGATCAATAGCCAACCAGTAGCTATGTCAAAATGAGTTGTGATCGAAAACACTTCAACCTCCAAACTCTCTCCCTGCGTAGGAATACTCGTTTCTGAGGGAATTGCATGCTCGGTCGGGTCTTTCTTGAACCTGGTCGAGGCATAAGCCTTTGAAGCAAACATGCTCTCTTCAACACCGTACGCAAGATCATTTGAATCTGTATCCATTTTTTCGACAGATTCTTGAGGTGACGTGTGATCAGTGGATTCTTTGTCTGTCGTGGATGGCAACCAAATCAACAGTCTGTCAATGTTGAAGATGGGCTTTCTCATGTAAGTCATCTTATGTAAGGCAGGAGACGATGTTGCCGAGTCCCTATCCGGAATTTCAGGTTGCGATCCAACAGGATTCCCAATGGGCCTTTGTTCACCAAAATAGGAATCTGATGGGGCAGTCAATTTTGGTGTCGACATCGTTGTCTCATCTTGAATTTTCTGACTAGATTTGAGATTATCCGTCCTTTTGCTCTCTGAAGGATGAGAAAAGCTTTGATTTGACTGATGCCCGGATTGTGACGAGCCCCATGCACCCGGCATATTTGGTAGAAAACTGTTATCACCACCATGGCTCATCGCACTCATGTATAGACTTTGTGCCTCATCGTGGGAAAAGTACTTGGACTCGAGCAGTCCTTCATCGGGGGTAGCTGATCCTGATGCCGCGCTTCCAACCTCGGAGGAAGAAGCAGAACTTTGAGAGACACTATCCACGTAGCCAGTTCGACTTCCAACAATATTCTCTTCGCGTCCCGACCATTCTCCTGAATGGGCCGAATGCGTTGTCTCCAATTTAGGATGATTCTCAGGCGTAGAATCATAAAGTGGTTCTTCTTTAACTTCAGTTGAATGCACAGAGGACTGGTACATTTCGGGTGGTGCATGGCTTGCTTCTCCTTCGCTTGCACTAAAAAGATGGTGCGAGAAGTAGGTCGGTCCATTTATTTCCTCTCTTGTGCTTGTCTCAGACTGAAGCATGCGAGGTGACTCAACATCATAATCATCAAATTGAGCACCAATCACCGAATCCAAATATCCGGGGTTGTCTTGGAATGGATCGTTTCCAAAAATTTGAGAGTCCTCAAGATAACGGTCATACCGGCTGTCCGTCTCCGAGTCTGCATCTGAGAAACGGCCATCGTGAGATAATACCGCTGACCCCTCCACTGCACTTTGTACCATACTATCGTTGCCAAAGGCGGATGGTGGCTCGAATATGGTTGATCTTGTCATTGCAAGTGCTGATTCTGAATCAGGGGAGTCTAGAGGAGGGGGCGAAGGTGCTCTGCTGGATGTTTCGCTTGCTTTCGACTGCATGGTAGTCGTGGGGGACGAAGGTGCAATAAATCGTGAATAGTTCGCAAATACTACCGGATCGGACCCAAGAGCGAGATTGATGTCAGCAAGAAACACCAACCGCTTGCCTTCTCGCAGAGGTAAAGAGTCGCTTGTGGTATCAGTAAAGCCAGAAACGTCATGGACATCAATCTCTCCGATCGTCAGAATTCCCGATACAAGATCCGGCTTGTCTTCGGGTTGTCTTTTAGATGGTGCATCTTGCTTCAACTCCATGTCCACACGTACTGAGACATCTCTGATTCTCAGCTGTAGTCGATCCACCACTCCCTTCAAAAATCCCTCCACAAAGCTGGGTAGCGATAGTGTATCGTTTCCAAGTCCGAGTTCCTCATCTTCCTCGTCAGAAAATGAAGAGCTTCGCTGTAACACACGAGATTGTGATGATATCGCCGCTTGCAGCTCCTCCTTCTCCTCCTTAGGCTCCGCGTCGAGGAATGACTCAGCGAGATCAGATGGCGTCGGTAGAATATGACCCTCTGTAGTCCCATGTGTACCAGATCCAGAGGAAGACTTCGATTTCCCTTGTTTCCCTGTGGGTGCTTCGTCTGGCAAACATCGTAGGTGGACATGAACGCCATTTACTTCGCAGATAATCCCGCTACTGTAGATGTCGGCTGGGATAGTTATCCTCAGGAGCTGAACCCGAGCGCTGACTAGTTCGCATGTCGTCGGTAGGTTAAGTAGGGTCGCTAGTTTCTATGAAGATGATGGAAGCAGGTTAGAAATTCAATGTCCCGATGTAATGACAGGGGAGAGTTTGGCCACCCCGCATCTCCAGGGTCCTTCCTACTCACCTCTAATTTCAGACCTATATCACGCAGCTCAACAGTACTTCGTTGGCCCCAGGCGATCCCTAGGTTATCAGGGTCCAAGGCGTCCGTCTCGACGATCCCCAGGCGGGACAAGGCATATTTAAGCAGCCGCTTTTGAAAGAATGATGGTAAAAAGTACGCCATTCTTGAAGAGCAACTATCGCTCAGACAGGCTTAAATAAAAATCACCACAGGGAGAACATCATAAGTCAAAGATATCACGGAAATGTGGACGATTTTCCCCAGAGGGGGGTTGTGGAGGAGAAGACTCAATGACGTGCGGAGTGAGGGTGGGCAGCTGATAAAGGCGATAAGTGATCGGCCCAGTCAGGCGGCTCCACACCGTAAACAAATCCTCCTAAGGTTCAAATTTTCAGCACACAATGATCTAGTGGACGTAGACTTCAATGTCAGCAAGTTTAGACATTTCTCTCCTTTTCTTCTGATCTCACTTTCATATTCTTGCCAAATAAACGATCTACGATATGATGATACATGTATTAACCATTGTGATTACATAAGGCTCTATACGTTGGCACTAGGATGTTCATCAACTTTGAATATTACCTGTCACGCAAGGCAAAGAGTGATTAGAACCCACTTTTCTCAGGCCAGCGATCTATCTTGGGCAGCGTTGCAGCAGGTCCATGTGGATGAAGCTCTTTCGTCCAGTTGTCTTTAGTGTCGGTGGGGTGCCACACAAGTGAGACAAATCAAAAGACACAAAAAACAAGACCGCACAGCCTTGGAACATCAGGCTCACAGCTCTGGAACTGGTGACTGTCTGTAACCTGTATTCGGCCTTGTTTGACTTCTGCGATAAAAGGAGTTGACTAATTCTCTATGTGGTCACGTGGGCACATACAATATGTAGCCGGATCACTGGTGGAAAGTCCCTGCTTATGCTCGAGTCCTGAGAACATGGAGGCCAGAGACATATTTGGGTAAACCATCAGTATCACACATTGAGAACATTTAGGAAGTCTAGGTAGTAAAGCCCTCAAGTCCAGGCCCAGCAGAGAAGCAAACAGCTGTTACGGGTCACGTGCTCACCCATGTTAATACTAGTAATCGGGCTATTCATTGGTTTCTCGTGATTACCAGGTCTGGAGTTAGAGACGGGGGTTCAACTTCCCCCGCTGGTATCTTTTTTGTCTTTTTCTTTCTTTTTTTAGCCGCCATACATAAAACCACAATGCAGTATTTTACTTTGAGGCGCTGTTTCCTTACCATCTACTAGACATTTAGCTATACACATCCATGCAGAACCCATATATCCCAATATACTGCTTATTTCAGTCCCAAACCTAATACATAAGAACCTCAGCATACTAATGCGAGAACAGAATCCTTTAACTCTATAATGCGGAGTGAATGTCACCCGATATACAAGACCTCCTACCTAAAAGAAGAGAACTTATGCTACGCTCCCCACTTACCGTTTCTCGGGTGCGGAGCCAAAACCCTTCTCAGGGCAAGAATCATCCATTCACAGCTCAGTGGCAGGTAAAGTGGATGCTAAACGGACCAAAACGCCGAAAGACCGCGTCTATCTCTCTTATTATTTGCCGACACTTCCAATGGATTTATGGAACCATCTCGATAGAGCATGGCGTACCCGCTCCAATCTAAAGAATTGGGTAACAGGTTGTAAAAAGGGTTTGCTCCGATGATCCATGGCTGGAGATTTACTACATTCTATTACTAAATAGCCCTTACTCGGCTCAGTTTTAACTTTCCTCCGCACAAAAATCCTGCAACGTGCCATTGATAACGTTTGACTGTCTAGTGGGGATATAATTGGAAAGTATTCCGGGATCTTGGGAGGGTTTTGAAGGTTATGGATCTTGCCTCTTAGCTTGATTTGCCGAGATAAGCCCGCTAGAGATTTTTTTCTTTTTTTTTTTTGGCTCCTTTGGATTTCTCTGCTTCTTAAAAGAGCTTCCCCCTTCCAGGCCAAGTTGCGAGTGTGCAGATCTTTAACTCAGGACTTTAACGTCTGTTCTGTTCCTGCCTTGTGCTGGCGCTTGGCTGCTGCTTGTTCAACTACCATAAGAGAATGGTCGCATAACCGTTTCCTATATCTCAGACCTACGAAGAAACCCTCAGATTATCGGAGATATCGATTATTTGCATTTTTACGCGCCATGGCTACTCAATCATTGGAGAATGTACAGATGGAGTCGAAATCTCAAAATGTTCACGACATAGACCCTGCGCTGCAAACGGAACACCAACACCACCACACACATCACCATCATACAGCTTTCGCGCAACAAGGACACGAGGAGGTAGCTTATACAAACGATGCCTCTTTTGAGAAGGGCGTTGTACCCGAACCAACACCCTTGGATCATGGCATTCATAGCCACAGCAATAGCGACGATGATGCGGAGGCAGGGAAATCGCAGTCACCAGCGCGGTCATGGGTTCGTCGCATAAAGAAGTATAGGCGACACATTGCCCATGCTGTGGTCTGGTTACTTTTCACCGGGTGAGTCGACCACATGCCTCTATAATCTAGTATTTGTTTTGGAGACTTATGCTTTTGCTAGCTGGTGGATCGCGAGTTTGGTTCTACACCGTAATGATATGAACTGGATCATTCCATTTCTCCTCTACCTTGCTATCACGCTACGCATTGTATTCTTCTATGTGCCCATCTCAATCGTCACGCGACCAATGTACTTTACTTGGTCACGTACCGCCCGACCTGTCGTCAGTTTTATCCCGGAAAAGCTACGACTGCCCGCCGGCGCCCTGGTCTGCATTGCGACTATCTTGATCGGCGCATTCGCGTCTCCCACCGGCCCCGGGAACAATCGCGGAGATCGCGCCGTCAGTCTATTTGGTCTAGCGGTTTTTCTCTTCCTGCTATATCTCACATCGCGAAACCGCAGTAAGATCCTCTGGCACACTGTTATCGTGGGAATGCTCGTTCAGTTCCTTGTTGCCCTGTTTGTGCTTCGGAGTGGTGCAGGTTACGATATTTTTAACTTCGTCGCTACCCTAGCTCGTGATCTGCTCGGCTTTTCCTCCGATGGTGTCGTTTTCTTGACTGCTCAAGACTTCTATGACTTGAAGACCCCCATCACCCCAAGCAGCTGGTTCCTCATCACCACCACACCTGCCATTATCTTTTTCGTCTCTGTTGTCCAGCTCTTCTACTACTTCGGTGTCCTGCAATGGTTTATCACCAAGTTTGCTGTGTTCTTCTTCTGGAGTATGCGTGTATCTGGAGCGGAGGCAGTTGTCGCTGCTGCATCCCCTTTCATCGGCCAGGGTGAATCCGCTATGCTTGTCCGTCCGTTCGTCGAACATATGACTCTCGCCGAGATTCATCAGGTCATGACTTCTGGCTTTGCAACCATCGCGGGTAGTGTGCTTATCGCTTACATTGCTATGGGTGTCAGCTCTCAGGCCTTGGTCTCTTCGTGTGTTATGAGTATTCCCGCCTCGTTGGCTTGCTCTAAGATCCGCTGGCCCGAAGAAGAAGAGAGCTTAACAGCTGGTCGGGTCGTCATCCCAGATAACGAGGAACACAAGGCGGAGAATGCCCTGCATGCATTCTCTGCTGCGGCCTGGCTCGGTCTTAAGATCGCGGCTATGATGGCATCTACTCTTCTCTGTATCATCTCTCTGATTGGTCTTGCTAACGGCCTTCTGACTTGGTGGGGCCGCTATTTGAACATCAATGAGCCACCATTGACCCTTGAGCTTATTCTGGGCTATATTTGCTACCCAATTGCTTTCTTGCTTGGTGTTTCCCGAGACAACGATGACCTACTCAAAGTTGGTCAGTTGATTGGTCTGAAAGTTATCTCGGTATGTATTCTCTCCCCTTCGCTTATCCATACTTTACCTTGAAGATAGCATTCACTAATCGTTTCATAGAATGAGTTTGTCGCATACAAAGATCTCACAACAGATGCTGCGTATGCCAATCTTTCTGACCGCTCCCGTCTAATTGTCACTTATGCCCTATGTGGATTCGCGAACATCGGCTCCCTAGGCAACCAGATTGGTGTCTTGGCGCAAGTTTCCCCTGGTCGTAATGCTGATATCTCTCGCGTTGCATTGAGTGCTATGATCACCGGTGCCTTGAGTACTTTTACCAGTGCAGCTATTGCGGGTATGCTTATCACGGATGAGAAGATGTATATTAGTTCGAGTTCCTCTTGAGTTTCCTCATAGGCTGAGGTTGTTATTTTGCATTGCATGAGCTGTTGTCAATACTTCGCCTTATATAATGGTGTTAATAGACATCACCTTACATATAAAAATCCAAACGTTTGCACTATATTGAAAACTGTTGCTTTGCCTCAATCATCTATCACCCTCTCCCCATAACCCCCGAATCATTACAAAATCGCGCAAAGCTCAAATCTTGAGCAGCACGGAAGACTGAACGCATCGCAAACAGTCGAACTGGCAAAGTATAGCTGCCTAGGAAGTGCAGATACACTACAGCCTTGTCTCGGAGTACAATAGTACGCCTGACCGTATCAGCCAGAAAGCAAGTACTGTATTTAGATATGCTTCATCATTATCTGGATACATGAACATAAAATATATGCCTTTCGCCTCAAGAAGAGACACCTCGAATGTCCAAGTATTGAAGTTTACATTCATTATAATCTTGGACTTGGACTTGGACTCGGAGTTTAACCGCTTTGATATTATCCTCCAGTCATGTAGTATACATTATGCGTTTTTAAGCCACTTCTCCCGGGACTTTTCTCATTTTGACCGCAAGGCTTTACTTCGCAAGCAACTCAAGCATTGCTAATGTATCCTGCCCGAAGTTCCTCGCATCACAAAAATTCCAAGACGAAGCTGAATCCATTCAGCATGATGGCTAGCTAGTAGCCCTTTATAACGTAGGTTCAAGTCTCGATGGTTCAATTCTCAACTTGAATTTCAAGTTCCTTAAGCGTAGATCATGATATTTTGACTCCGGCTTTTGAAAATAACAGCACAATTTCTCCAACTCCGTTTCATCCGGTAAACTTGAAGTTGAAGGAAATGGTCCAAAGCCCTGTCGACCTGTTGCTGGTTCTGATTGCATGAACGGGTACCCTGATATGTTTACCAATCCTAAACTTTGGATTTGTGGATATCATGGAAACAACTGTGATGGGTGGAATACACATCTTTCCGAAAGGGCTTCAGATGCTCATGTCATTATCCATGAGAATGGGGATGTTCAGACGATTGTGAGTTGATCTAATCATTTGATGAAAGAGTCAGTATTTCGATGAATATGGATGGATGCTGACTATTATGAAAGAACTCATACCGAGTTGTCGATAACAAGCAATGCTGAGTCTGGGGGGTTACAAGCTTTATGGGTAGGTTCCAGCCACAGGCATTTTGTAGGTACGGGTATATGCATAGGGTCATTTGAACACAAGTTAACTATGTGCTAGTCAAAAATTGGTCATTTCTGGTCGTTTGCTAGCCCGTTTCAATAGATATAAGAAAGTATAGTGTGGGAATACGAGCGAAGTATCTAGAGGATGTGAATACCGTCCTATGGGACGAACATCTCGATCTTGAACATCATCATGGCACTCGCGGCTTATTCTACATGTGCAGTTCCAGATTGACCTTCATATATGAAACATATAGGGTGATGTAAAATTTCACTGTCCTTAATCTCATCAGACTCAACCTATAACAAACGTATGACAAAGACGGATGGACTCGTTCAGAATGAAACAGACAAAAGGTTACAATTGCAGACCCAGGGCCGCACACGCCTGTACTTGAATGCGTGAAATAAAGATAACAAGCCAGAAAAGAAACCGATGGCAACGAACCCCCAAGCATTAAAAAAAACTCCATTCCCAATGGACCGGCCAGTATGCATTCGTCCCGCATCAATCTCACCAATCCAGTGGATTGGGAGGGGATGATCCCGCTCGCCGACCGATGCCCAACGCATTTTCAAACGTGATATGCGAATTTAGTCATCGTCCAGATCCTTGTGTCTTGCCAATACGTGACGCTTGAATTCTTCTTGGTCGGAGTCCCAGATTTCAGCTGCTTGAGCGTTCAGTGGGCTCGCACTGTGTGTATAGTTAGTATGTATTCCATCTCTAATTCGAGTCAAGTGTCTTGATGAAGCTACTTACTTGTTCGGCTCGCCGAGAAGACTTTGCAAGCTCAACAACACACTCTGCACATTGTATACGGCACTCCATTTGTCCTTCAGAATATCCAGACAGATCCGGCCCGAGAAGTCGACATTAGGATGGTAGATTGGGGTTTTGAATAGGACCGTCGGAGGCGAGTAGGGGTAGTTGTTGGGAAAGGCGAAGGAGAGTTTTAAAGTCAAGCCATCGTAGGGAGTCTCGGTCGGACCGGTGATAGTCGCCGTCCAGGAGAGGAGGTTACCATCGGCATCGGGGAAAGCGGAGATACCAGGTGATGGGGAGAGCATGAGCTGCATCAACTCAGCTTGCAGGCTAAAGAAAGAAGAAAGACGCGGGTTAGTTCATCATTGGAACTTGGCGGTAAAAGTCCTGGAGCTAGACCTAGCTGTAGGTCTAGGCATCATGCAGGGGTATCAGGTACTAACCGCTTAGTGACGCTCTGCGTGTCATTGCGTTGGGTGGTGGAATTCAGCTTGGTAGCTTCCAATGCGTCTGGGGCTGAGTTCTGGGTATCTTCCATGGTGTAGTCCATTATGAGAGAGGGTCCAGCTAGGAGATCTTTAAAACAGAAGTGATCTTGACAATTCCGCGGATTCCGGGCCGTGGTTGGAATGCGAGTAACTGTAGCACGAGGGTTGCTATCTGGAATGTCGACGGATCCGAAAACAGCAGACCCACCAGTGACCACGGTAGGAAGAGGTAGGCGGGAGGATTTGAGTGGGAAAAAATGAAGATGGTAATATAGTTCAAAAAGAAGTTCGGATATTTCAAGACGAAACCAATGAGGAGGGTGCGGAGGATTGTGTTGGTGAAAGAGGAGAAAGAGGAAGACAAAGCAGACGAATGGGGAGAGAGAAACTGCGGTGTTTCTCTCTGTTTACTTTTGGGCTCTTTGCCGGGCAACCATCGTTCCCCGCTTAGCGCAATCAAACGAAACAAATAAGTCTGATTATTTATCATAGACCTTGGGGTGGGGGATCAGTAAATTCAAATTCATTGATCTGATGTTCAAGTATTCTCTGGAGGATTTCAAAATAAATAAATATAGTGTAGATCCTGGAGTTCGTGTTCATATCTATCTCATATTGGGCTATGATGTACATGTACTATGTATGCATGAGACCGGTAGGTAGCCTTGCAGTAACCACAGACTTATCATAAAAATTAATTGAGAGTCATTGAGAGTCATTGCGGGTTTTGCTGGTATAATTATAGTTTGAATCAAATTTATGGATACATAAGATAGACAGTTCGAGTCTATACATCATAGGTTGATCCCATCTAATACTATGGGACCAACTAGTGCGATCTGGAGGGGAACCAACATGCGGGTCAGATGCAACAGATCGATCAGATATCAATCTGGGGCTTAAGAGACCAGGTTGGTCCCAAACAAAGTTTTTTCTTTCTATATTCTAGTCCAATACCATTTAACTTTAATCAGTATAACTCCATAATCATGATTGTATCCCGTAGATAAGATAATAAGATACCATGTCTAGGCAGAATCAACAAATTTCCCGAACAGGTCTAAGTGGCGCCCCGCGCTCGCGTCCCGCTCGGCGCGCTTCACTGCCCTTGCATCTCCCTTCCAAGCCATCCTATTCGATTGAAATGCGTGCTTTCATCTGATCTTGTCAAGGTCCTAAAGCCATCCATCTCCTGTGATACTCGGTGCCTAAAATGCAGCACTCACAGTTGGCTCCTCTGCCCAACGACGTACCTTTCCGCATTGTCTCAAAGACAATTGGTCAAGGTGCCTATGCCTGGTGAGTCAACCATGACTTTTACAATCAACGCATATCAAAATCCTAATTTAACTTTTTTTTCTCATTCCGTATAGTATCAAGAAAGCTTGTCCCTTAGACACCGATAACCCCGTTTTCGCCGTCAAATACATTCACAAGGAATATGCCGCAAAACATGGCAAGATCAGCGCCAGACAGCTAGCACTAGAAGTATCTGTGCACAAGCATGTCACCGGACATAATAATATCATCAGCTTTTTCCAAACAGGCGAAGATTCCATCTGGCGGTGGATTGCCATGGAATTGGCCGAGGGAGGAGATCTCTTCGATAAAATCGAGGCTGATGAGGGTGTCGGAGAAGACATTGCCCACGTTTACTTCTCACAACTCGTCAGCGCTGTGAGCTTTATGCATTCCAAGGGTGTTGGGCATCGAGATATCAAACCAGAGAATATGCTTCTGACCTCAGACGGTAATTTGAAGATCGCGGATTTTGGTCTGGCAGCGCTATTCGAATACAAGGGGTCTAGAAAATTATCTTCCACATTCTGTGGTAGCCCACCATATATCGCGCCTGAGGTGATCACTTGCAGTACTCGAGGCCAAACGAAAGGATCCGGGTACCATCCAGACTTGGTTGATATCTGGTCTTGCGGAATTGTCCTTTTCGTCTTGTTAGCGGGTAATACGCCGTGGGATAGTCCAACTGATGATAGCTATGAGTTTCACGAATACCGGGCCAAGAATTCACGTACAACAGATGAGCTATGGCAGAAGCTTCCTGCTGCTACTCTCTCTTTGCTGAGAGGCATGTTGACAGTTGATCCCAAAAATCGGTTCTCGCTGGAAGATGTCCGCAGACACCCGTGGTATACACGATCAAATAAATTCCTGTCGGCCGATGGGAAGCTACGAGATCCTATCAATCTTGCGACATCTATGTTTGAATCTTTGCATATCGATTTTAGTCAAGATCCACTTTCCCAGAAACGGAAAGGCGCTAGTCGAAGCTTTGACGCAATGGATATGGATGTGGATATGGATGGCGACGGCTCGGGGTTCTCATCTACACAACCTGAAATGCTGGGTGGTGGGGTAGTCATGGACTGGGATGCGCCAAATGTGCCTTCTGGTGCCTTCTCCTCTACCCAACCAACCGGGAAACTATATAATACTCAAGATGCTGCAGCGGCCAACCACTTGGAGGACGAGCCATCCATGTCCCAATTTTCCCAGCAGCCATCCGTGCCGGTAAGCCGAACGCAAAATGCCCAGAAGTTCCAGGACATTATTCCTTCTCGTTCCATGACCCGATTTTACTCGGCTTGGGAGCTCAAGCTTCTTGTCCCTCTCATTTGCGAAGCTCTTCATCGGCTTGGGGTTCCCGTCCCATCTGTGCCTGCTGTCAGTGCTGGAGATACATCCGCAATGATCCGTGTGGTTACGAAAGATGGCCGCTTGTGTCAACTTCAGGGCAAAGTACTCATTGAGTGTGTCTCAGAGGGTATATTTGAAGTTGAATTTGTCAAGGTCAAAGGTGACCCGTTGGAATGGCGCCGCTTCTTCAAAAAGGTGACTATTCTTTGCAAGGATGCGGTTTTCAAACCCGATGAATGATCTCAACTTGTACTATAATTGTTTTACGCTTGGCTTTTAATGCATAATCTGTTGGATTGATGTCCCTGATGACCACTACGACTTGGTGGGGGAACACTTTATGGCTGGGCGTTTTCTGTGGGGTATACAAACTCCCTGGTTAAAACAAGACAACCACAGATCAAGGGTGTCTCAATCTTTGTGTACTGTTTACTGTATATATTTGGGTTTTTTTTTATCTCATAGACTTCGTTATTTCATTGTTATTTAGATCTGGAAATCATATCCGGGGACTTTTGTCAACCTATCCACAGCTATACAGCCAATTGATATTACCTTTGCTAGCGTTATGTACTAACAGGACCATATATGCAAGCTCCGGAATCTGAGCCCTGCATATGCGGCGATTTAGGTTCAGTAACGTCTAACCTTTCATAAAGACGAAGCTTTAGAAAATAAATCCACCATACTCCTCACTCACTGCCCGTACTGGGCCACGTGATACCTACTGCAGATCGCGGGGAAAGCGGCTGGAACTTTCTTCATGCGAAACAAAACAACTCCACTCAGAATCCCCTTGTCTCTTGTTGTATGCCCCCGATGCTACAATATCCAAAGTCTCCCTCATGGACAAGCTGCCGGTAGAGATCCTAACCAAAATCATCGACCGTAAGCGCCGCCGACCCTCCCCCGAACATCTCCCCGCACCTACATGCATTCCTTTATGCAACACAAACATCTAGAGAAAACCGTGACCCCGCCCGCTGATAAAGTCCACGATAACCAGTTCTCACTCCGACCGAGAAGGTGCAGCTTCAATCAGTCTCGAAAAAATTATTCGATCTTGCCCGCGACAATAATTTATGGAAATTACACTGTCATGAATATTCATGGGCTGCCCTACATCCTCATCGCAATGTAGGTCGGACGACCGAGAGCCTCCTCAATCATCCCACTAGTACATCGTTGAGTACATTGGGTCAGAGCTCTTTGCGTGATCTTATTCAACCACCTGCGCCACAGCCGAACGATGTTTTGCTGGACGAGTCGAGGGGTGTGTCGTTGAGTGAGAGATCAAGGGCGGCGTCGGAGTGGGACTCGTCCATTGAAGGGGAACATGTCGATTGGTACTCGGAATATATTGCCCGTCATGGGCCCATGTCTTTATCATGGGTTCAGCAACCTGTGGCTCACAAGGGTGAAGGTCGAAGGCATACCCACCATGAGATTAAAGGCATGGGGTTGCTAAGAGACTGGAGCTCAGCCAGACGAAATAAAGTTGTCGCCCCGCTTGAAGACGGAAGTGTTTGTATTTGGGATCTCAATCACTCTCATACTGGCGACTCGCAATCAAGCAAAGGAGACATTCTTGGCGTGAGTGAACCAGGTCTGCTCATGAAGAACCTTTCTCGACGCAGAGAACTGTCTCCTTCCAAATCATCGCTGGACTTTATCAACCTTGGAGAGGGTGTGAGTGTAGACTCTTTTCGGCATCGAGCGTATCTTGCTATTGGGAATGTCCTCAATGAAGTTGATCTAGAGACTTTGAAGGTGATTTCGCAGCAGCGTTATCCATGGTCCATCTTTGCCCTCTCACAGGAAACCGATTATTCTGTTCCACTAACCCTAGCCACCACACTGAGTCTACAAATATACGACTCCAGACTATCTGCCACTGAAGAAGAGGAGGCGATCAGTTTGCGCTGTGAGAAGAATTCAGTCTCATCCCTTGCTGAGTTGAACATATTTCCTCATCCAGACTCGCCATTGTTAAAGCTACAACCAAATGGACTGCCTCCCCATCGAATTCGCAGTCCCGGACCCTCAGATGATACTAACTATGCCCCGCTATTTCAACCCGGTCCTCTTTCTATCCTTCACCCACCCGCCCCGAATGTAAATAGTATTCTTCTCGCTGGCCGCTTCCCTAGCATTCTCTGTTATGATCGTCGGTTTTTCCCCCGCCTGCAAAGTACAGTTCACTCTGGCGGCCGTCTCTGCGGCCTTACATCTGCCCCAGAGCCTCGATTCCCTGTCTTCAAAGACTCGGATTACCCTGCATCACATACTGTTGTAGCATGTGGTGACTACAATGGTAGAGGATCCCTCGAGCTATACGACCTAAGCTCGTCCTCCCGAAACTCCGAAACCAACCCATCGGATAGGTCATCTACCCTAACACCACGACATAAGAATCGACAAAGTGCAGCCAGCTCCAAGCTTCTATCCGTCGCATCCCATGGAAACCGCCTCGTCTACTCAGATTCCGAAGGAAATATCAAATGGGTAGAGCGAAACGGCCGCACAGAAGTCCGTCGCTGGAACATAAATACATCCGAACCAGCAGTTTCACATTCTAGATGCAGCGACTCATTCATATCCGGACAATCTGGAGCTAGAACTGGGAACCAATCCCCACAACCTCGTGGACTATGGCCGAGTTCTGAACAAGGGAATACAAGCAGTGAAGTTGCGCGGAAAATCCTTCCAACGGGTGGGAATCTTACTGGTGATGAACTGCTGGTTTGGACAGGAGAGCGGATTGGACGAATCAAGTTTTCTATCCCGGCAGACCTGGACATTGAAGAAGAGGATGTTGATGTTGACGATGATGTTTTCATGCATGCTGAGGTTGATGAAGAGACTCGTCAAGCTATGCGTCTCAAACAACGAGATGAATGGGAGAAAGAACGGAGATATGAAGAGACTATGCGTCGGGCGCTTGAGATACAAGCTGATGAAGTCAGATGGATGGGGACAGAGAGCATGGGCTAATTTATTTCATCCTTTGAGTTAATATTTGGCGTTATCCTTTGGGTTTGTGGTCCTCGTGAATTTTTGGTCTTGATAAATGGTTATTTCATCTGCCGCCTTCGCATCCAACACATTTCCTAGAAGCATATAAACTTCTACCGATTTAGCCGTCTGCCAGTTTCCATTGATCTTCAATTTTCTTTGCTTTTCCCAAAGCTCAATATTACATGCATATATCTGAAGCAGGTACCTCGTGGATTCTACCTAGTTTAGTAAAGAGTGGACACCCGGCTTCAATGCACACAGTTTCCCACATTTCAAAACAACAATTAGCTCCATTTTCCGCTTCTTCCTTTCCTTTCTTTTCCCTTTATTAAGCTAAAAGACTCCAGCCATTCTATGACTAATCCGGACCCAAGTGAGAAGTATACATCCGAGGCTCCGAGCATTGCGCTTTGGCCGCGTCTTCCGCCTTCCGATTCGAACGCCCGTTGCGCCTTCACCGCCCGGCTCCCCGCGTCCGATGATTATCACGAGCATTTCTAATAGGCTTGTCAGCGATTACGGACTTTTACCGAAGGCAAATATTCCTAATACTTTTCTTTTCCTTTTCACTTTTCTTTTGCGTGATTTCAAGAGATTTTTATTTATCTACCTCGCATCGCATCGCAATTCTTATTCACCAATACACTCTTCAATTCAATCTCACAATTGCAGTGAGGGGCAAATTACTCCATATCCATACCATACCCGCATTCAGTCAGGATGCCTGCCTCTACAGACCCAGTATTTGATTCCATTGAGGATACCATCATTGCCTTTAGTGAGTTGATCTCAGTGCACTTCGTCACCTTCTTGGATTTACGCATCAGTCTTTTACATGGCTCAATTGAATGATTTAGCTAACAGTGACTCACCACACCACAGAGAATGGGGAATTCATTGTTGTCCTCGACGACACAGACCGCGAAAATGAAGGCGATCTCATAATTGCCGCTGATTCCATCACCGCAGCCCAAATGGCATTCTTGGTGCGCCATACAAGGTAAGCAAATCCAAGCTTGTATCTGTCTCGGCAAATCTCGGCTTCCCTCCCCAAATAGCATCTATACAAAGCTCCTCTCTACCCTGATCGTTTCTCAAACCAAAAACAAAACTCCAATGATAAAAAAATACTAACCACCTCACAACCAGCGGCTTAATATGCGCCCCCATAACCCCAGACCTAGCAACCCGCCTCGCCCTCCCCCAAATGGTAACCGAAAACGCCGATCCAAAGGGCACAGCATACACCGTAACAATCGACTCCGCCGACGACAGCGTAACAACTGGAATCTCCGCGCAAGACCGCGCCCTAACTTGCCGCACTCTTGCCTCCCCCTCCGCGCAGATTGACTCATTCCGTCGTCCGGGCCATATCATCCCGCTCCAGGCACGTGCTGGTGGGGTTCGGGAGCGTAAGGGCCATACCGAGGCGGCAGTTGATTTCTGTCGGCTAGCTGGAAAGGTGCCTGCGGGTGTGATTGCTGAGCTTGTTGAGGGTGGTGAGGTTGTTGAGGGGGTTGCGGAGATTGGGGGTGATAATGGGATGATGCGGAGGGATGCTTGTTTGGCGTTTGGGAAGCAGTGGGGGATTAAGGTTTGTACGATTGAGGATTTGGTTAGTTATTTGGATAAGAGTGAGAAGAATGGGACGCATTAAGAAGTTTTGGGGGGTTGTTGGGTTTGGTTTGATTTGATGCGTTGTATATTTTTTCTTTTGTACCTATCTACTTCTTAGCTGTTCTTCTGGATACCTTTTTAGATGAATTACTAAAAGTCTTAGACTATGAGAATTATTGAAATATGCCCGTATACTGTGAGATGGCAGGTATGTGTAGTTCAAAGTTTAACCCTGGAATCACTCGAGGTCTTAGTGATCTACATACTTGAAGGAATACATAGCATGTAAGCATGTGTGCCTTGGCGCAACTAGCAGCTTCTATAGCAGCTTCTATAGCAGCATTCACAGAGACTAGTATTTACAGATTTATATAAACTCGATTGTTACATGTATGCAAATACTTTGGAAAATTCCAGTAACTCAAGCATTTCATTTGTTGGTTTTGGGTATCTATCAAATTTAGGAAGAAAAGAAGCAAAACGCCGATGCAATGCAGAAAAAAAACTTGAAGGCGAAATGATCACCGTTTCAGGTGTGAGTAATCGCGGAGAATGCTCATCATGTGGGTATTGGTCGTCTTCCCACTCCGTCGAGGCTTCTTGGGCTTAGACTTCTCAACTTTAGGACGAGCCTTGACAACCTTGTTTTTGTTGGTTGGGGTAATACCTGCTTTTTCCAAAGCCTCCTTCACAGCCTGCGCATCCGGAATTTTGATCTTCTCCCAAATAGCCTTGAACTCGGTATCAAAGTTCTCGATCAACGACGGGTCATTTGCCCAAATCATTTTGGCGTGATCATCCTTTTTGTTTCGAGTGACAAGCAACTTCCCCTCTTTCTCCATAGTATTGATAGACTCCTCGACATTCGGCCATCCCTCTCGAAGCTCCCGAACGCTCATTCCAGCTGCAGTTGTTTGGGCCTGTAGCTTTTGAAGCAGTTGTTCCGGGTTACGAATGTTGTGAGGGGGACGAAAGGCAAAGGTGCCTTCGCCGTCTGCGCCGCTTGGGTCATATTCGACCTTTTCGTGCATTCGCAGAATGCTCCGGAGTGCCTGGACATAGCCTTGGTCGTGTGCACGGTGCTGAAGAGACAGATATGATATGATATCGCTGAATCTGAGAGGCACGCCCTTGTTCTTCATGTGTTCGATCGCAAAAAGCACCTGGGTCATGATATCCTTACCCGTGCCAGTGTTCGCTGGCTGAGAGTAGACGATATCGGGATCATGTCTCTTCTTCTTCAGATCGGTCGAGGAAGGTGGGGTCGGCGCGGAGGATGGGACTTGTGAGCTGGTGCCGGACGCAGGCTGGTTACCGCCCATTCGCCTCTGCTGAGGCATGCGGTTCGCGGATTCCATAACGCTGGCGTTGAAGTTCTTGAGCTGGTTTTGAAGGTAGGACATGATGGCGGAGATGATGGGATAAACCCAGACGAGGTAGTCGAGATGGGAGGATTGAGAAAGGTGAGTCGCTGGGAGCTGAATCGAGCTCAGATTTAATCGGCGATCATAAGAGGTCTTCGAGCGGTGCAATAAAGCACAGCGTGGATCGGCTCTGAGCAAAGATGTGACGAATGCAGATATGACCTGCGAGTTGGTCGCCTTGCTCTGTTGCAGTAAGCCAGGCAAAGGGTGTGGTGAGTTTAAGACGGGAAACTTCAAGAGGTCGGAGGCTCCAAAGAAATGGGACGGACGGTCTACGGGGGCCCATAGCGATCATCGGGAAAAAAACCCTTGGGCACAGTTAGCCTTTACCGCCTATTACACCGCTAACTGTACTGTAAGCTCTACATCGATAAGAAACAATATGGAAGGACGACCAGAAAGAGAATTAGTAGGATAATCAGAAAATGATTTGAAAGACGATTGGAAAGACAAGTGGAAAAATGATTGGAAGAATATATAGAAACGCAAATGGAGAAATGTGGGTTTTCGAAGTATCCTGAATTTTACTAGTAAGTTCATTCGAAAAGAAAGAAAGATAACATCTTGAAGATATACCTTAACATAGCAGGATTGAAGCTTAACTTGGCGATATGCCACGGGCCTAAATAGAACCCGAAGTCATTGTATGGCAGGCTTCGTGATTTTCTGCCAGGCAAAAACAGGCAAAGATGAGTTTCTTTCCGATGATCGCTATGGGCCCCCATAACTACGACGGTCATGTGATGTCAGAGCCGGCTGCCGCCTTTGACGAACGCAACCCAATGCTCGTCGCGGCACGGCAGCATCTCGCTTTTGACCTTGCTCTCCCCAACGCAATTGATTTCCAACTTCTTTTTCTTGCGTCGCATCTCGTCTTATTGTCTCATTCCACTCTTTTCTAGTTCTCGCCATGGCCTAGGCCTTTACTGGCGGCGCTGTGTATACTCCCAGAGCTGTTCGCAGCGCGTTCCAGAAACCTTGAAACGACGAGTGAGCTACCCAAACCGATACAAGGCCACTAGAAACTCGCAGCTCTAGCTGCTTCTTTTCTCGCCCATCATGGCCGAAACTGCAATTGACTTTCCTTACCTATCATCACATTTCTCTTTGTCTGAGACCGCCCTTTCATCACTCGTTGAGGCTCCCACGGCTGGCCTCATCAACCAGCTTCTTCAATCCATTACAACAAAGGCGCACGAATACGACGAGCTCAAGTCTGATAAGCTCCGTTTGGAGGTCGAGCTTGAGAATGCAGTGCGTAGTAACGAGTCTAAGATCAAGGTGCTGAAAGGGACAGTGGAGAAGGGTCATACTGAAGTTGAAGATTTACGAAAGAAACTTCACGAAGCTGGTAAATTGTTCTTAGTGAACTTTTGATTCTGACCTCACAATGACTGACATTGGCGACAGAAACGACATGCTCTACACTAGAAGCTGAGATTTCGACTCTCAAATCATCCTCCACCTCCAACGAGGGCGAAGTGAGCTCCTTGAAATCGCGCATCTCCTCCCTCGAAGAATCAAACCGCGACACACTCCGTTTACTAGAGTCCAAATCCAGTGCACATGACAAACTCGCCGAGGAGCTGTCTTCACAGCACAAGAAGACCATCGAACTACGCCGCGAACTTTCGACCGCCGAACAGAATCTTCAAAACGCCAACTCTGCATCCGCTAGTGCACGGTTCCGCGAACAAAGCCTTCAACAAGAGCTGGATCTTACCAAGAAAAACAACGAATGGTTTGAGACTGAATTGAAGACTAAGAACGCCGACCACATCAAGTTCCGAAAGGAGAAGAACGCCCGTATCTCTGAGCTTCAACGTGAAAATGAGGAGACCAACTCTACCATTGATGCGCTACGCCGCAGCGAAAATTCGTTGAAGAGTCGACTGGACGAAACCGAGCAGCGATACGAAGAATCTTTGTCAAGCATTCAACAATTGAAGGAGGAGGCTATCCAGGCGGCAGAATCTTTCCGCAATGAGCTCGACAGCGCCAATCGACTTGCTGAGCTCCAAGGCTCTGCTGCACAGAACGCCAAGCAGCGTGCCCAAGAATGTCAACTGTCTTTGGAGAAGGCCACTGCTGATGCAGCTGAAGAAATTTCTCGCCTACGCATTGAGATTGAGTCTGAACATAATGATAAGGAGGCCGCTGAGCGTCGTGTTGCCGAGCTTGAGTTGAACATCTCTCAACTTGAATCTGAGGGTGCTCGAAACCGTTCTATGAGCCCTGCCAGGTCCATCAATGGCATGGCGCCTTCTACGCCTATGCGACCTGGAACCCCAGGAAGCACCTTCACTCCACGAGCCTCCCGAACTAAGGGAGGGCTTACACTCACTCAGATGTACACTGAATACGACAAGATGCGATCCTTGCTTGCAGCTGAGCAACGCGCTAGCCAAGAATTGCGCTCGACTCTTGACGAGATGGTCCAAGAGCTTGAATCGAGCAAGCCAGAGATCGACGAACTGCGTGCGGATCACAGCCGTCTTGAGCATGCTGTGATGGAGATGTCTCAACTTCTTGAATCATCGGGCAAGGAGCGTGATGAGGCAACGAAGGAAGCAAGAAGATGGCAGGGCCAGGTGGAAGGATTGGCTCGTGAAGGTGACATTCTGCGTCAACAGCTCCGGGATCTGAGCTCTCAAGTCAAGGTCCTCGTTCTCGAAGTAGCAGTTTCCAAGCAAGGCGAAGACTATGATCGTGAGGAACTTGAAAAGATCGCTCGCCAGGAGATTGAAGAGTCATCGGTCGACTTGAACTCAACTGGCCGTTTCATTAGCCAGCACTTGACCACTTTCAAAGATCTCCACGATCTCCAAGAGCAAAACGTCACTCTTCGTCGTATGCTCCGAGAACTAGGCGACAAGATGGAGGGTGAAGAGGCCCAGGTTAAGAGTGCCACACGACAGAAAGAGGCAGAAGAGCTCAAGGACCTCCGTGTCCGCGTGCAGACTTACCGTGACGAAGTTGCCAACCTCTTAGCTCAATCTAAGAGCTACGTTAAGGAGCGTGATACATTCCGCAGTATGCTGATGCACCGAAGACAAAATATCGGTGATAATTCCGTACTATCTCAGTCAATGCCTCTTGGCGCTGTTCCTCCGGCCATCTCTGAGAGTCAAGCGAAAGACTCGACTGATTATGCTGATTTATTGCGCAAGGTTCAAGCACACTTTGACACCTTCCGCGAGGAAACAGCTACAGACCACAAGGCTTTGCGCCAGCAAGTCAACGAAATTTCGCGCAAGAATAGCGAGCTCTTGAGCGAGGTCAGCCGATCTAACAGCCAGCTTGCTGCTGCTTCTCAGAGAGCCGAGCTCCTTCAAAGCAACTTTAACATGCTTAAGACCGAAAATAGCGACCTTTCTAAGCGCTACTCGACCTTATTCGAAAACGCCAACCGTCAAGATCTTCGCACCCAGCAGGCTGCTGAAGACTTAGTTGAAGCTAAGGGCTTAGTCGATAGTCTGCAAAGGGAGAACGCAAACTTGAAGGCTGAAAAGGATCTTTGGAAGAATATCGAAAAGAGATTGATTGAGGATGCAGAGAATTTGCGCAATGAGCGTAGCCGACTGGATTCCTTGAACGCCAACCTTCAGACAATCCTCAATGAGCGTGAACATGCAGACAGTGATACGCGCCGCAGACTCCAATCTAGTGTGGAAACTTTGGAATCTGAATTGCAGGCGACTAAACGGAAGTTGAATGATGAGATGGAAGAGTCGAAGAAGGCCTCTATGCGTCGTGAATATGACCACGAACAAAGTCAAAAACGAATTGATGATCTGGTGACTAGTCTCAGCTCAGTCAGAGAGGAATTAGTTGCTATCAAGACCACTCGTGATCATCTACAGTCACGCGTGGACGAGCTTACTGTCGAGCTCAAGAGTGCCGAAGAGCGTCTTTCAGTTATTCAATCGCGCCCTAGCGTATCTGCTGCCCCAGCCGAGGCTCCCGATGCTACCCAAGAATCAGCGGATGGCAGTGGTCTGACTCGTGAGCAAGAACTCGCAATTGAGGTCTCTGAACTCAAGCGTGACCTCGACCTTGCCAAGAATGAGCTGGCTCACGCGAAAGAGCAAGCTGAGGAATATAGAAGTATCAGCCAATCAACCGAAGAGCGCATGGAGGCGGAAGCCGAAACTAACGCACTCTACCGAGAGGAAACCGACCGCCTCATTGAAGAGAAGGATAAGAAGATCCAGGATCTTGAGACTCGGATCGAGGAGATCTCCCAAGAGCTTTCAACTACCAGCACCGAGATCTCGAAGCTGCGTGATGAGCAAGGTGAAGCTACACGACACTTGGAAGACCAAAAAGCCACGTTGGAATCGGAAATCACTCGCCTCAAGGATGACAACGAGAGACAGATTGCCGCTGCGCAATTCCACCAAGAGGACCTGAAAGCTCAGGCTGAAATCGCTCAGCACGCCCAACAAAACTATGAGACTGAGTTGGTCAAGCATGCTGAAGCTGCCAAAAACCTTCAAACAGTTCGTGCTGACGCCAATCAACTCAAACTTGAGATGGTTGAATTGCGAACACAATCTGAAACCTATAAGAAGGATTTGAGTCAAAAGGAGGAGAGTTGGGCAGAGCAAAGAGCTCGTTACGAGAGTGAGATGAGTGAGTTGCATAAACGCCGTGAGGAAGTCCTCCACCAGAACTCTGTATTGCATACCCAACTTGAGAATATCAGCACACAAATTTCTTCTCTTCAGCGTGACCGTACAACCGCCGCCGAAGATGACGATAACAGTGAAGATCAGTCCGCTCCAAACCTGGAAGGTCTTCAAGAAGTCATCAAGTTCCTGCGCCGAGAGAAAGAAATCGTGGAAGTTCAATACCATCTCTCCACACAAGAAGGAAAGCGGTTACGCCAACAATTCGAATATACTCAATCTCAGCTCGATGAAACCCGACTCAAACTTGAGCAGCAACGACGAGCTGCAGCCGATACCGAACACAATGCCCTCAACCATAACAAGCTTATGGAGACACTCGAGGAGCTCAACCTTTTCCGTGAGAGCAGTGTCACCCTCCGCAATCAGGTCAAGTCGACAGAAACTGCCCTTGCCGAGAAGACTGCTCTGCTCAGTGAGCTTCGTGAGAAGATCGAGCCTCTGGAGACTAAGATTTATGAATTGGAGGGCAATCTAGAAGCCAAGGATGGAGAGATTCAGTTGCTACAAAAGGATCGTGAACAGTACCAGCAACGTATCCAAAATATTCTTCAGAAGTACGATCGTGTGGATCCAGCTGAGATGGAGGCCCTCAAGGAAAAGCTCGCTTCTTTGGAGACGGAACGCGACGAAGCTACGGCAGCACGAGATGAGATTCAAACGCAGAAAGCGGCTATCGAGGTTCAGATTCAAAACCACGAGGCTGATATTGCAAGTCGTCTGTCGGAGCAAAGAAACAAGCTTAGCGAACAATTCAAGGCTCGTTCTAGGGACCTTTCTGGACG
Organism: Penicillium angulare; assembly: GCF_028827245.1. NCBI lineage: Eukaryota > Fungi > Ascomycota > Eurotiomycetes > Eurotiales > Aspergillaceae > Penicillium > Penicillium angulare. The sequence continues at coordinate 952,534 of NW_026623170.1, read as the reverse complement.
TGTCAATGCCAAGGCCACTGAATTGGCTGTTGCCGTGCAGGAGAAGGAAGCTCTTGAGGAGCAGCTCAGTAAGACAAAGTCCGAGCTAGAGAGCTGCAAGGCCAGTCTTGCCAATTCCTCTACTGCAGCTGCCGCCGCTGCCGGCGCCGCTGCAGACACTGCAGCCGGTCTTCCAGAGCCAAGTGCCCCAACAACTATACCCGAGGCAACATCTGAGACTGCCCCGGTGAACCCAACCCCCGCTTCCCAGTTCCCCACCGCTACAACCTCCGTTGCTGTTCCTGGCGATGAAAAGAAGATCAAAGAGCTTGAAGAGAAGATCCAACGTTTGGAGGCTGCCTTGGTCAAAAAGGATGGCCTTCTTAGTGCCCAGGATGCCGATTTGCAAGCCAAGATCAAGGAGCGTGTCGACAAGGTGAAGGAGATTGGCAATGCCAAACTAGCAGAAATTCGTGCTGCCCATCAGCAAGAAATTAGTAAGCTTTCTTCTACTGGAGATCAAACTGCTGCACCTGATGCACCTGCTGTACCTGATGCATCTGCTGCACCTGCTTCACCTGGAGCTGCTACGACTGCACCCGCTACGCCATCCAAGACATGGGTGATGCCCGACTTGACTGACACACAAGCGCGAGAATTAGTGGCCAAAAACCCAACTATTCGGACTATTGTGCGAAACAACATCCTTGCCCAGGTGGCCAAGGAGAAGGCGAATGTACAAGCCCAAGCTCAAGCTCAGGGCTCACCTAATGTCAACCAGGAAGCATTGGCAGCCATGGAAACCAAATTCAACGAAGAACGAGAGGCCCTCAAGAAGGCTCATGACGCAGAGCTTGGCGAGAAAGTCAAATCTGCCGTTGAATTGAACGACAAAAAATACGCTGCTCGTCTAAGTATGGGCGAAACTCGATTCAAGTCTGCTCAGGCCAAGGTCGAGGTTGTTCAAAAAGCAGCTCAAGACACACCCCAGAAACCCGTTGTTGAAGTTTGGGAGGTTGCCAAGAGTGCACGACCTGCACCTGCTGCGCCAAAACCGCTCGCAGCAGCCTCACCTGCTCCAGCATCCCCTGCCCCTGCTACTGCACAGGTAACACCACCTACGGCATCTCCTGCTCCGACCCCCGTGCAGCCCAATAACCAAACAGCCGCACCTCTAGCTCAAGCTCCCGTTCAAGCTCCAACTCCAGCTCCAGCTCCGGCTCCGGTTCCCGCTCCGGCAACCGAAGAGCAGGTGCAAGCAGTGGCGCAAGAGAGTGATGCTCAACCCACACAACAGCCGACACAACAAAACGACCAACAAGGAAAGCAGCCTGCTTCTTTGCCAACAAAGCCCCCAGCTAATACTCCACCTGGAATGCTCCGAGCCCTTCAGTCAGGATTGCCAATTGCACGAGGCGCGCGTGGTGGTCGTGGCGGCGCCCAAAACCAATCGGGCCATGCTCAGCAACAGAACGATCAGCAGCAAGCACAAGGACAAGCTCAACCTCAAACCCAACGTGGCGGTGGCGCTCAACGAGGCCGGGGTCGTGGCCGTGGACAGAATGCTGGGCCCCAAAACCAAGGCCAGGGTGGTGCCGCCACTCGCGGTGCATTGAATATACAGGCCCGTCAATTCATTCCCACAGGCAATAAGCGATCTCGGGAAGAGGGTTCGGATGCGACAGCCAATGACGCTACTGGCGGGAAACGCATGCGCGGTGGAGGTGGTCAAGCTCGAGGAGGAGGTTCATCCTAGGAGACGAATGGTGCTTGTTCTACTGTACTTGTGTATTGTGACGTTGCCCTATGCATTTGTTTTTCATTTTATGTACTTCATAGCCGCTGCTTGAAGTCTTTAAACATCATTTTGATTTCTTTTGTCTCATTCTTTTTACTGTATCTAGTCATTATGATGGCGTTTTGCGAGGCCTTTCAATGAACGCTAATTCGCCTTAACTTATTACTTTCCTGCTGCTAAGCTGCCTGTAAACAAATTTTAATATAGAAACATAACTCTATGTACCAATAACATGTCTCCAATACTGAAGGACCAAAGCTATAAAAATGGGTATAAAACAACACCAATCGTAATCAGAAAAACCATAAGGCTCCATAGGCACACTGTGTGATTTCCACCGTATAAGATGCTCAACCTAGGAGCCCAAAAGGTCCTAAAACCATCCATATTCACATCCATTCCACCCATGGACACGTCATAGACAAGTAGGTTGACAAATTTACTTCTTCCTCACCACACCAGCAGGCACAATCATCCTCGCAAGCGCCTCTCTCTCCTTCTGCAAAACCATCAATCTCGCATCCTCAATGACCTTCCCCTCCGGCGCAGCCCCAGGCACAGGATTCAACGCAACCTGACTCGCAACCAAAACAGCCAAACCAGGCATCTTGGCCTCCTTCACTCGTCTCCGTCTCTGACCGAGCCCAGAACCCCAAACAACCATCCACTCCGGCACGCTCCCAGACTCCGGAACCTCGCACCCAGAACAAATTTTAACATGGGACCCAACATCCGCGCGTCGGTGTATTATACATAAAGCCTCAACATGCGTAGAGGAATGTATATGCGCCCCAGGTAGAACTGTAGTTTGTGGACCTATTATAACGAAATAGGAGAGTCTTGTTGTGAGTTCTTGTGTGGGTTGGTTTTGGCTTTCTGTCGGTGTGCTCTCGCCGCTCTGTGAAGGTGATGGTGATGTTGATGACGATGGGGATGGGGATGGCGAGCGTGAGCGTGAGCGGGATTTAGTTGGTGCTGCGCCTATTGTGGCCTTTTCGCTGATTATGCACCCATCTCCGATGTAGATTGGACCTTCGTACGCGTAGAATCGCGCTCGGGGATGGATTATTGTGTTTGCGCCTATGGTTACGGGGTAAGTTCCCTGGAAGACCGCTGTGTCGGCGATTGTAGAGGAGGGGTCGGCTTTTAAAGGGGCTTTTGGTGGGCCAGTTGATGTGTGTGAGGAAGATGAGGAGCGATGTTGTGCTGGGGGTGGTTTTAAGGTAGCCATTTTTGTTTGGGGTTGTGTTGTGGAGTGCTGAGGTAGAAGGAAGGTTAGGTGGAGAGTTCGGCGTTGATAGGATTCGGGGATTGCGGAGATTGAGCTGCGCAATCAACACATTTAAATTTTGACGTCTTCTATACATTTTTATTCAGGGTAAAGTAGCTACTCGGAATTATGCAAATTATCAGTCATAGTAAATAATTTTTCAGTTTTACGCCGGGTATCTTTTCTATTCTAATTCATAAATAATCATGTCCGACCCCTTTAAAAGCAATGCAGTTACTGCTCCCCATCTGCACTCTTCTGCTTGATGCCATTTCTCTTTCTCCATGCCCAAACACCACGATCTACTTCCTCGCGAGTCATTCCATCTCGAACAAGGCAGAATGTGACTCCTAGCTCTGTCTCGACGTTACGGTTCCGTGCCTCATCATCGAAGAACAGCATCTCTTCATACTCAACTCCGCTCGATTGATGGATTCGCGAGAAGTGCTGGGTTTTGTTTGCGGGAAAGATCTGAATATATTCAAAGTACTCCAATGCACGACTTGTGCGACTTTGTCCAGCAGTGTTGTCTGAGAAGGTAGGAATGATGTGTAGCGTCTTGAGCAAATCGCGAGCTAGATCTGGGGTATGGGTGCGTGAAGCTAGTGCCAGGGGGATAGCGCGGCTATTGCAGGCATAGATGATGGAGGAAACGGCCGGGTAGAAAGCGAATGATTCACCCCATCTGTTTTTTGGTTATGGTTAGAAGTTGATTAGGATTGTCGAGCTTTGAAGGAGTATATCGTACCGATCCACTACGCGAGAGTTGTTGTCGCGTGCCTTGACTGGGGCACTAACGTGTGTGTCCACCCAGAAAGGCCATAGTGTGTAATCCAGGTCGAACGCGATCAGCTTAGGTAGTGGGAGTCCATCGGTGAAGGTTTTAGGGGCGACATCGGTTTCCTCGAGGGGTTGAGTGTTCTGACGCTTGTTTCGAAGCATTTTTGGGAGGATATGTACGACGATTCGAATTATAATATTCACAAGAATGGCAAGAATTGAAGAATAGAGTTCAGTCAAGCTGAAGCGAGTCAAGCGTGAGTCAAGTTTGAAGCTCGAAAGTTCAAAATCCAAACCGCGGGGGAAACGAGCACGTGCCAGGGACCCGTTATCGATAACCGTGGATCTATACAACTTACTTGATAAGAGATCCAAGGTTGAATACGCCGCGATCATTGAGAAGAAAAATCCATTTTTGGCTCTTTTTGACCGCTATAAAATCACGATAGCAGTATACTATACAGTAAACATTGATATAGTAGGACCAAGGGGGTTTTTCCCAATAAAGCTATCATCGGCCGCTGCAGTCATCTCGTCGGTGATTGGTTTTATTGTAACTCGCAACAAGGAATCAATGAATATACGCACCGACCTTGTGGGTAATAGTGAGTAACATCTAGTCATAGTAAATCTAGACAGGTTTACCCCGCAAAAAGTAGATCCGCGGGCATACCTACAGGTCAAAGAATTGTTCCTCGGCCTGTTCGTCGTGATACTAAGTCCCCGCTTTATATTCCTGCTACTACTCCACCACAATGAATCCTGATCCTGTCCTTAAATTTCCCCTCATCCCCCGCTCCAAACTGGTCTCAGTATCTTACAACTCTCTACAGCACTGAAACACTATCTACAGCAACATGGCGCTCAAATTAAGTGGCACAGCGTATATCACAGGCGCAGGATCCGGTATGTATTCCAAATTATCGAATTCAAATTCAAGTATCTAATATTCATCTTTAGGAATCGGCAGATTTACAGCACTTGCGTTCGCCCGACATGGTGTCACAAAATTAGCGCTTGTAGATCTGAAACAAGAAGGCCTAGAAGAGACACAGAAGCTACTCAAAGCATCTTATCCTGAGATCGAGACACTCCTGCTCCAAGTCGATGTCGCAGATGAGGTTTCTGTTCAGGGTAGCATCAAGCGGGCGGTGGATGAATTCAAGAGAATTGACATAGGTCTTAATTGTGCGGGAATAGCTGGGCCACATATCCCCACGCATGAGATGCCTTTGGACAAGTGGCAGGAAATGATTCAAATAAACCAAACTGGTGTTTTTCTTTGTCAGAAGCACCTTATAGCACAGATGCTGCAGCAGGAGTATGGTTCTGATCAACTTTCGTATCTTTTAAGATATTTAGAGATTACCTTTATCTCATTTGCTGATATTTTCTAGGAGTTTGGGCGTTCGAGAAGGACGTGGGACGATAATTAACGCTTCATCTATGTTTGGGGTTTTCTCTTCTCCTGCTTTTTTGGGCATTACTCCATATGTGGCTTCGAAACATGGTGAGTTCCATTTATATATCATACTGGGATTTTTGTCTCTCAAGCTAACTGTCTGAAACCCAGCCGTCATGGGACTTACGAAAGCAGTACGCATTCCATTTTGTTCCCCGCCTAAAGTAAGACACTAACTTGATCTATCTCGCAGGATGCCAGAGTATACGCTCCTATGGGAATTCGAATTAATGCCATTTGTCCCGGGTTAGTTTCCATTCGAACAGAAGCTTTGTTTCTTATTCAGCATCACTAATTAATAAATAGCTGGGTTGATACCCCGATGATAAGTAAGGGTATTGAAAACGGGGCTCTGAATCCAGAATTCCAGAGAACGCCAGTCGGAAGACCTGCAAAGCCTGAAGAGATTTCGGATGCTCTTGTCTTCTTAGCATCGCCAATGGCGAGCTATATGCATGGAGTTGGCCTCAATGTTAATGGCGGATATTCCCTATAGTCCACGGGTTGTAAATGCCCTGTGAATGCTACTCAGACTTTTTTTTTTTGCAGTTTAGCTCAATGAATTACATGTTTTTTGATAGCACAATAGATTATAGCTGGCCCTGTAGACGGATGTTTATTCAGTTCGAATTCGGCAATATTACTGATGCCGCTACGTTCTGTCGTAGATACTCTGAATAGACATAGGTGGAGCTATGGATATAGTATAGAGTAACAAATCAACCAAGACCAGGAAATAAGCAAAAGCAGAATACTGCCAAAAAAGACAAACACTATGCCATTTCAGGACTTTTACATGAGAATGTAAGTTCATCATATTTATCCAGAGATCTCCCCTAAGGTCTTTCCAGAGTTATGATGAGCAACTTGAAATGGCCACCGTTTGACTGGCTCTATAAAAGAGCTACATCTCTGGCATTGAGTTTCTCCATCTTCATCTCTAATAAGATAGCGTTATCTCTATATAACTATATATAAGGCCTCACTTGCCTTGTCTCCCTCCTATATCCCTCTCTCGATAGACATATAAGTCTTTTTCTTCCTGCTCCACCACGTCCCCGTATCTTCAGGTTATAAGTCCTTACCGTCATTAGTAAGAGAACAATCTTCTTCTTGTTTCTAGTTCTCAGAGGGTATAAAGCCCTCCGAGGGATAACCCTCCTACTCCCGACGCAGCAGCGTACGCAAGTAATATTGGATAGCTGCTGGGATGATCTTTCCCTGGATACTAAGAATAATATTGCTGGACAAATTGCCGACATGATCAAAGAAATGCAATCCATCGAACTTCGATAGTCCGGTCCTATTGGGGGAAGACCATTTCAAATTTTCAAGGGGCATACAGATTACACTGGTACTAGCATTTTTCCAGACAACTCGGAAAATCAAGCTCGTCTTAACCACTGCCTTGATATTTGCAAGGAAGCCAGAAAGTCCCAGAAGATGCATCGCCATTCGATTTCAAAAAGTTCGTCATCACCCATCAGACATCAGACCTCACAATCTAATCGTAGACGAAGATGGACTAGTATGGCAGGTTAACTGGAAGTTCTCAGGGGCATATTCACCTGCCTTTGAGAGTGCGGTTTTAGCATGCCAGCGCCCCTTCACCGATTTCAATGAGATGGTGATGTCTCTAATCCCTCGTTATCCCGAGGAAGAAGCAAAACTGAGCTCCATTTTTACGCATATTTGGACTACTGGTCCATGGGCATGAGATGCTATTTCCTTGATTTAAGCAGATTCAAACTATCCTGCCAGATGACAAGATTATTCAATACAAAATGAGACTACAAGTAAAGACAAAAGACAAAATGCTGGAACAGCTCCTGGCATCCTTAAAATTGATATAATCACAACATAATTTCAGTAAATAATCTAGACAAGAATTACCATAATACTCGAACGGCATTCAACATCTGAAGAAGTAGCATAGACAATATTATCCTAGCCAAGCCCATGATATCCCCCAGTATAGTTATCATCTGTATAAATAGTATAGCAAACAAGCCAGAAATAATCCTTGAAAACGAGAAACATTCACGTATAAGTTAGTAAAAGTTGATAACATCCCTGAACTCTTCAAGTAATAGTCGATCCACATCCTCCCATCCAGGGGACGCCTCAGACTCAGACTGAGAATGTGTTGCAGATTCCATAGCGGTCGTGTCTAACGTCGACAAGACTTCTTGTGTCTGATATCCCTCGACCCTTTTCTGGATCTTGAGGTCACTAGTCTCATGAATGGTACTTCCATTCCGCTTTAGGCTGCAAGTATTCACCGATTGAATAGTCAAAGGCGTAGTCAGCGCTGTGCTGTTCGTGTTCTCTGGACTTGTGAAAATATTCTTGCTGGGAGAAGAGGCAAGGAAAATATTAGTGCTTCTTGTTTGATTTGGTGTTGACGATAGTCGTGTTGCATCTGCTGATGCTAGAAAACTCTTTGCATTTGCAGTGTCCAGTCCTGATGTATTCATTTCTGTCGAATCAGGTGTCGAATCATCTTTAGTCAAATCAACCCAGGTTACCTTTCCACTTTCAATCTCTGGGATTTTGAATGAAGGTGGTTGTCGGAAGATAGATGTGAGATCCTTCAGAAGCTCTGACTGTGAAGGGAAGTCGCTGAAGTCATCGTCATCGTCATTGTAACCACTCGTGTTCGCTTTCAGGGTAGTTTGGATTTTCTTTGGTTTCCCTGAAGAGCGAATACCATCTTTGCGACCGCTAGTATCTGATTTGGATCTTCTGGCTTCCTTCCGTCCTTTCGACAAGTTTGAAAGGCTTCGTTCTACTGGCTTTTTCTTTGACTTCGTGGAGCCTTTCTGAGCTTGTTTTGCACCTCGTCCACTCGACGAATTGGACAGACTTCGTTCTACCGCCTTTGGCTTCGTAGGAACTTTCTGAGCTTGCTTCGCACTATCGCTTTTGGTTATTGTCGCTGACAGAGTTAACTGGTTCAACCCTCTAGGCTTCGGGGTTGCAGGAGCTCGCTTTTTAGCAGCCTTCGGTGGTTTTTCGAGACCAGTTCGACAACACAAGTGTTTGCAACTAAATCCACATTAGCCTAGAGCCCAGGATAACTTGAAATAGCATAAATACCATGTCTTATCTTTGCATCTGTGATTACAAGCCCAATTCCCATTGTCAAGCTGGACTGGCTTATATTTCTCTTGGTCCTGGGACTCTGCCTCGAGGATCCACTCTTCATCTTTAGTCTTTTGATCTTTCTCAGTGTGGCGGGGACTCGGAGTAGTGTCACTAATAGACAGCCAGTCAAGTTCTTCAAAGTTCTCGGTATCATTTGCTTTTGCCTTTTGGGGTTTCTTTGGGCTCGACCGGCGCTGATCCGCGATGAGAAAGTCGTCCAGCCCCAGGTCATCACCGTCAAATATATCTGGTTCGAATACAGACATCTTCTGCGATTCAGATCGGGAAGACCCAGTACGATGGAATGTGAGGCTTTTGGAGTTCTGCACCTTGGGCAATCCGCTTGGCTTTGATGCAAAGTATGAAGATATGTTCGGCTTAATCTCAGCTTCTCTTGCAGTTCCAGCTATATCACGATCAGCATCACAATCCAGAAGTGATGCATGATACTCAAAACTAACCAATATCATCGCACATCGCATGACAGACAATATAATGATCCGGAGCTTTCAAGTCAGCGACAAGGGTGATCTCTAAGCTACTCTGAAGCTTGCTAGCACTAAAAATTGTCAGCATGCGATTATACCATGAAGAACATTCTTCTGGTTATGACCTGATACGCCGAAAATCAATCAATCGACCATCCGATGTTTCAGTCAAACAGCATACATAGACCGGTCGTCGTTGAAAGTAAGTTGGCCTCTTATCATTCATAAAAGCCACTTCAAGCTTGAAATGTATTTTGACGAACCCATTTTTCGCATCCTAGTTTCTAGTTAGCGAGAAAAACAGAAGTCGAAAAAAGAATAAAAGAAAGAGATGGATTCTCAAACCCTGTTTGTCATTTTCACAGAGATGCGCAATTTCGGAAAATCTTTCAATCGAGACAACAGCTTCGTTCCAAATGGAGGATTCTTACTAAGAACCATCTCAATGCGATGAGCCTCACAGTTCTCAAGTTCCTCAATACTCGTTATTCCACCCGCGGCTAACTTCCGAACAGCTACCACGCCCACCTGCTCAATCTGCTTCATCTGAAGTGGAGATTGGTCCCAAACCTTTGCACCGAAACTCCGTGCTAACTCCAATGCACTCAGAATAGATTTTGAGTCCTCCCGTGCAATGAGACAGTCAATTATACATCGTATAATTCTGTTCACATGGGCGAAGACCATGCTCTTATCTTGCTGAAAGGGGAACTTGTGCTTGTTGAATTGGTCTCCGGCGGGACATTCGACTGCACCCAGTTCGGACTGAAGGAGGAGAGAAATCTTGTGAGATGGAAGAGCTATGTCGATTTTGATTGGGTATCGGATTCCCTGGTCACGGTTTATTTCTTTGTATAGTGATTTTTCACCGGCTTTGAATCTGATTTCTCGGAATTCTTCAGCTTGAACGATGACATCGAGCTGTGTTCGTTAGCGAGGAAGACATTCACATTTCGCAATTCGCATTTGTTAAAAGCTTACAAGTTGTGGAATTGTAGCACATCGTTCCAAACTAAGAAGAATCTTCATCGTTTCAAACCGAACATAATACCGAGCCATCGCGTCCCCAAACGATGTTGACCGTAGTCTTCCGCTCTCAACAAGTCTGCACTCCCGAAGAAGCGCAATATCCTTCTCACATATCTGCCTAAGCAACTCATCTTCATCCTCCTCGCTAGCTCCCTCCTTAAGCTTGTAATAAGTAGGGTTCCGACGGAGTCTGACGAAAAGAAAAGTCCCCGCTAACCACTTAGTAGCCGTCGTAACATCTGTCACGTTTCCAAGTCCGATTTCCGCATTCAAATGATCAATGAGATTCAAATGTAAGCAACTTTCGAGGCTTTCAGTCCCCGAAACAAGTCGTTCATAGTGTGATACTCGCTCTTTTCTCGTGAGGATAACTGCGACTGCGCTGTCGTCGAATTGAGGTCTTCCTGCACGACCGAGCATTTGCATCATCTCTAGATCGGAGTATTCTTTGCAGCATCCCTCTTGCCAGCCGACTGTGTTTTTGATTACGACGAGGTGACATGGTAAGTTTACACCTACTGCGAGTGTTGAAGTGCAGCATATCACGTTGATGTGTCCGTCTAGGAATCCTCTTTCCACGACGCGTCTGTCACTTGGACCAAGACCGGCGTGGTGGAATGCGACTCCAGCAGAAATCGTTGCTTGATACGGTTAGATAAGAACCCGGTAATTTGTGAATGTACATACTGCGAAGATCTTCATTGTTAACCTCAATCTGTCTGCTGGGTCCCCTCCACATTCTAGCAGGTGGATTCGTCATGTTCCACAAACGAGCCAGCTCCTTGGCTGTCGCCACAGAAGAGTTCCGAGTACAACAAAAGATCATAATGGGCTTTCGACACGAATGCCCCTCAATTATCTCAGGTAACCTAAAACACAGATTAGAATCAGAATCCAGTAAATTTATAATCCATATTCCATGTCATTATTAGCACATACTTCGACCCGCAAAGCTTATCAAAAGCAAAATCATTCGAAGATGACATATACCCATAAACAAACTTCTGCAACTTCACCGGCCTAAAATCCTCCCCAAAATGTTCCCTATGCGCAGGAACATGTTGATTCACCGCATCCCTCCCAAGCCAAGTAGCTATATCCTCCGAATTAGGCACAGTCGCACTCAACGCAACAAACCTCACATTGCTCCCGATACTCTTCATTCTCGAAACAACAGCTTCAAGCGTAGCCCCCCTCGACTCCTTAAGTATATGAACCTCATCAATCAAGAAGAGCTTAACAAGCTGCATAAGTCGCATATGATCTTTCCATTTTCTCGTCATGCTATCCCATTTCTCAGGCGTCGTGATGATAATCTGGCTGCTTTGAACATTTCGAAGAAGGCTGTTATCGGTATCTCCTGTTAATTCTGCGCAGCGGAGCTTTAAAGGTGCGAATTTGGAGTTCCAGTCTCGGAAACGTTCGGAGCAGAGAGATTTTGTAGGTGCTTGGTAAATTACTTTGAATCTTTCGTCTTTGAGGATGTTGAGGAGGCGGCAGATGGCTAGTTCCATTATAACTGTTTTGCCGCTTCCTGTTGGGGCGGAGAGGATGAGGTTGTCGTTGCTTTTGTAGGTGGGGTTGAAGCATTTGGATTGCACTGCGTTGAATAGTGGGAAGGAGAAGAGTTGCCTGTATTGTTCTGGGAGGTCTGATACTGGGATGAGGAGGACTCCTCGGATTGAGGGGAGGATGTTGTCGAAGTGTGAGATTTGCTGCGTGCCTGGACGGGGATGAAAGGTTTCTTGTTTTTGTGATGGTAGCTGAGCTGGACGAGCTTGAAAGCCTTCCTGCGCAAGTAATTCAAGATCTAAAAAGATATCAATATCTCACTTAGTTCATCCCAGGTCCAAGATGATACATACCAAAAGCATCCAAGGCTGTATCCTCATCATGAGCGGGTGTGATAGATCCTTGATTCGGATTCGAAAAGAGAGACCGAGGTTGGGATTGCTGAGATCCATCAATGAGTCTCTGATCGATGATTCCTGTAACACTGCTTGGGGATGAGGTGAAGAATCGACTTTCAATTCGACGACGCTTAGGGGGTTGAAAGGGTGTTGATGGGGAGATTTGGCGTCTCATCTCGAATATACTAAGGGTAAATAGGGATGAGATAGATGGAATGGAATGGGTGGGTGGACGGTTGGAAAGACGGTGAGGTGAAGGGTTGGGTGGAAGGGTGCGTGTATGGGTGGGAGAGGGTTCACGTGGACAGGAATATAATGCTTCACCATTAACAGCAGCAACAGCTATAGTATATCATATTGTAAATCATTCGTCCTTATCAATAGCAGAGCAATAGCTCAAGCGAGTTATCTGACTAGACAGATATAGTTTTCCAGAGCTGCGAATCTAGTAGTACCCCATTGGGCATATCAAGTGTCTCATTTCGTCGTATATATGCAAATTTGATCAGGCACTCATACATAATAAGAAATCGCTCGCAAGACCGCCTAGATCATAAACGGGATGTGAAGATATAAGCAATAAAGCACGCTGTCACAATTCTCGTCACAGACTGAATATGAACCATATCTCTCAGATATCCTAATCATCATCCATGGACATAAATGGAACATAAATGGAACAAACCCTTCGTCCGTTCAGTAAAACTCATACCATTTACCCCAAGTTACTCTTTCTCGAAATAATTGCTTGCGCTTACGTTTCGACTAGAGCTGACACGGGCATGGCCTGGATTCGGAGAGGTAGGTCGTGATGACGACATACCATCTGACAAGAACGGGGTGGTGGGTAGTTTGATAGAAAAGTCGTTAGGTGAGCCAGCGACTGGAGAGTCGTCCAGTGCGCCATTCTTCTCGTAGTTGTCTATGTGGATAGGTGGTGGACGAGCAACGCTAATCTTGCCTGCAGCAGGATTGAATCTGGGGTTACCGTAGTAGTGCGTAGCTACCAAAACCAAAGCAGCGCCGAGCAGAAACTAAAGAAACCAGTCAATAATCGTTTCATGGTAACAAGGACAAGGATAGCAGTGGAGCCACATACGCTTGCAGTGAGTTCGAACTGGAAAAGAACGACACTCCCAACGATACTCAAGATAAGAGTTGCAGTCGTATCCACACAGCTGGGCTGCTTATGCGCATGACGCGCAGAGAATATCGAGATAATGCCACCCAAGGCCTGAACAATGATAGTAGACCACACAACCCAGTTATAACCCTGGAAGAAACCATCATTGGAAACCTTCTCCCCATCCTGAAACCCAACTCCGATAAAAAGAGCCGGAAAAACCGAATAAATCGCCATTTGCACATTGCGCACCCACAAAGAAGTATGACTCGAACTATCACGAAGGATCTTCTCAAAGAAAACACCACCAAAGCCTGATGCGAAAGCCGCACCAACGATAGCCAGGAGACCAATCGTCGCATTGAAATTCAGATCGGCAGTCCGAGTATCCTCTTCGATACCTTCATATGTAGCAGAACGCTTTTGCAATGCACCAGCAGCAGCAGCACCAGCACCCTTCGCAGCCTTCCACTCTTCAATAGATCGAGGGAAACTAGCCGCAGTCTCATCGTTCACAGTTATATCCGTCGAATTGGCATCGGGAATTTGAATTAAAGCCACGCCCACGATTAATAGAAGTAGCAGAGCCCACTTTCGAGTAGGGATACTGCGTCGCAAAAGGACCAGACCGAAAATCGCAGTCGTGAGAAAATGTAATTGAAATGTGGCCTGAAATGTCGCAGCCCGCATATTGGATATCGCAATGTATTGGAGGGAGTTGGAAAGAACGCCTAGAGCCGCGGGGATAGCTAGTTTCCAGCTGTCGCCGGAGAAAACGGTGTTTGTGAGGGAAAAGAAGAGGGATGTAGCGGGCATGGATGGAGGTGCGGTTTTGGAGACGTCATAGAGGGCCATTGTGAGTGAGATAGCTAGCTTGATCACTTCGTTCAGAAAGACTGCGGTCGAGGTTAGGTATCGCTTGCCGCCTGCTGGTGGCATGACTCGAGAGTAATGAGATAGCTATTCATCGAGAAGAAAAAAAGTCAGTCAGTTGCGGTCGCTCGTTTCGATGAATTCACAGGGTCGCGTCCTGTAGGCACTTACCAACACAAACGCAGTGGATTGCGCGGTCAACTAGAAAGCACCAAACACAGAAAGTCAGTTTATCTCACGATTTACAGCAATGCGATTGAATCAATATCTCTTACCAGAAGCCACGGCAAATTTTGCGACGTCGCCCGCAGCCATGAAGGCTGGCGTTGTGTGCGATCTCCCATTTTCGTCGTTGTGGGAACTTTCAAAGTACCCCTGTGTCTTATTTCTCCGCAAAACAAAGAGGGGGGAGCTGTGAAACAATGCCCGTTCTGTGTACTTTCAAGGTAGAATACTTAGAGTAGACAATGGAGATGTTTACGGAAACCGATGAGAGAGCGACGGGGAGAAAGCCAGAATCTGGTTTGCGGGATTTCCAAGTCCGCCACAGCTGGGGCTAAGGCAGGGGAGACCCGGCGATCTTCTTCACTGGTGCCCGCCGCAGGACTTAGGTGACGATCGCGGCGGAGCTCCGTGCGAAGGAGGCTGGGGCGGAAAGAAACAAAAAAAGAAAAGTTTGTAAATGGATTTGGGTCGGGGAGAAATCCAGGAGAATGTTGTTAAATTCGAGAACAGGCTCGTTGGTCCCTGTTTTGTTGTTCTTTTCTCTCTGAGTTGTGAATCTGGGGTAAAAGGTGGAAGTTAAAGATGAACCGAACCCGAACGGCGGTGTGGATCACGAGTAACGTCACGGGCCCAGACTCCCCCATCTTGGGCATCGAGTCGCTCTCGCTCTACTGTAACTCTAACTTTGTGCTAAACTTGTTGGTTAGTTCCTTGTTTTTGATCGCGTGCTGTTGTTTTCAAGAATCAATGTTGGGTATTCATGTAATACTTATCTCCTGCGTCTCAGACGAATTAATCTATTGTGTACGTGGACCTCTACAGTGCTCATAGCGGACTTATCTACATCCTACGTATGACCTGACGTCAAAGCTCACCGGGAAACGTCAGCCCCTTCTTTCGCTGCCCCTCGCTTCTCCATGTTTTTTTTATGGAATGCCACAATGAGGCAGTCTTGGCTTTTGTCAATATGGGGCTGAATATGCAGCTAATTCTGGGGGTAAGCACATGGGTAGGTATATCTATATCTACTATAACCTAGATTGATGAGAAGAAAGTAAGAAATAATATCCACATAATGTTGATTTGGTTGAATGAGCAGGAGCGCCCTGGAAACGTAGTTAAATACAGATAGCCTCTAGTATGCAATTTCGAAGAAACGGAGAAACGGGTATATAGTGCCTAGAAAAAGCCAGGTAGTCAAAATCAAGGAAAAGGATGCTGGGGTGAATGATTGTTCGTAACACAATGCCTGAAAAGAGGTCAAGGCATGAAAATGAGCCGCAATATGCAAAACAGATAGGAAATGGTGATAAAAGAATGGTTTAAGGATCAGATGGTAATATGCCAATGCCAATGCAGGAGGATGAAAGGTGGAGGAAGAGTAGAGTGAAAATGCAAGCGGTGTAAGAAAAGGCAAGGCATTGAGTTTGGGTGAAAAGAAAATATTCCAAGCCCTACGGTTTAATGCACGGCAGTCACGCTGTTGCGGTCATGGTTCCAATCGAAATCGAAGGACCACAGTGGAAGATCGTGTTTACGCTTTGGCTCATCGTTCAACATGATAGCTTCGCTGCTGTCGGTGCGACGTCGGGCATGCTGCTTCTGATCTTCGGGGATGGCTGGTGGAGGACCACGTGGTGGTGGCTTGGGGGAAGGGAGAGGCGAGAAGCGATGAATAGGGAGTGTTGGTGTGAGGGGCGAAGCAACGCTAGTAGCGGGAGATGGGAGCGACTCCGAATATGTCGTACTGGCGATGGAATTACCAGTTTTCTGTTCATTATCAGAACTCGAACTCTGCGAGGGAGAACCGTCCTTATCAATGTGAGAGGCACCTTGATCTGACCGTTGGGGAAACGGTGGGAAAGCCGCGCTCAGACGCAAGAAAGATGTATCTGAGCCGCAGAATGAATCCCGCGATGGGACCGATAATACTGAGTTTCGATCGGCTTCGGCGCCGGGCCCGGTGTTGTAGTTGAAGATGCTGGGTGTGACTTTGCCTTTTCGAGTACGCATCGCCTCTAGCAGGTCTTGTTCTTGGCGGGTCACGGCAATTACTCGACTTCTGCGGTTCATCTCCTTCAATTCGTGAGGGGTACGCTGTGGTGGTTGAGGGAGCCTGTCCACGAGGTCTGGCTCGGTTATCGCGGGGATGCCGCTTGATCGTCGGGATTGGGTGGTTCGTCGAGTGGCTGTGGATGACTTGGAAGGATGAGAGGAATGTTGACGGACTGACTGGCTCCTCTGTGAGTTCTTATGAGACCCAGGACTACTACTTGTAGATGCAGCCCGATCCACCTTCTTCAGCATTTTGCCGGTGGCAGCCTGGGCAGTAGAGGCAGTGTAGATTTCAGCATCAAAGTCGCCATATGTAGCCACACTATCCCGGAACTGTTTGTTGGGGGTTCGAGGATCCGCCACGGGTGTCTCCTGTTCATCATCTTCGGTCTCATCCTCGGATGATGATAGGCAGAGAACGCTGGTGTTTTGCAAGTCTTTGTTTTTCAAGGTACTCTTGCTGCTCTTCTTGGTAACAGCGCTCTTGGCACCTTGAGAGTCGCTGCGCTCCTTTTGTCGCCAGGGTTGGACAGGTGGGGTGATGGTTTGAGACTGTTGAGGTTGAGGTTGAGAACGATGGGCTTGAGGTTTGGAACTTGGGCTCAAATAAACATCCTTGTCTTTGCGCGGTTGCTCAGCTCGTGCAGGACTTTGTCCGCGGTGTGTATTGTTACTAGCCTCCGAGGGACGTCGTTGTTGCTGTTCGGGCTGCAACTGCTCGCGGCTGTTCGTGTATACACTTGATCGACTGAAGAGTGATCGGCGCCCGGCATATCTATCCAATGCCAGATCGATCTCGCTTGTACCAACCGTCCGCTCAAAGGGACGATCGTACCAATCGCTATCTTTTGATTCCGGGATCGACAGTAGATCCGAGCGATCCACATGTTGTTTGGAGGCCTCGTTATGAATTGCGGAAGTGCGCTGGGGCAGGGGATCACCAAAGCGCCTGGAGGTGGCAGCGCTGCTCTTGCTGGTCACGCTATCTAGTCGATTGTGGGTAGGATAATTGTTGGTAGGATAATCCGACACCACTGTGGAGACCGGGGATGGCGAACTAGTCATACGCTGAGGGGAGAAGAGGGGCGGTGCTTGATTTCGAGGTTTTGGGAAAAGGATAGATAAATCGATGCGAGGTGGACGCAGCTTCCGCTTAGAATCCTTAGGAGCAGGAGCAGGAGCAGGAGCAGGAGGCTGTTGTTGCTTATATGTAACTTGCGGGTCGAGACCGAACATATTGTTGATTCTGGGCTGTAGGCCTTTAGGGGTCGTCGGGTTCGATTTGGAAGACGATTCCTTGGAGCTGAAGTAGGAGAACAATGTAGACGAAGAGCTGGATGGATGAATCCTTTTGGAAGGCTTGGGGAGGGGCGGGGCCGGGTCCTGAGAAAGATATTCTTGGCCCAGCAAAGGCGATGAAGCCCGTACCCGAAGATTCTGGGGCGGGATCATCCTGTCACTCGTTGCAGCATGGGGGAATGGAACAAATCCACTGTTTTGCTGTTTTCTCGTGCTGCTATCGGGCGTTCGAAGGCTTGACCGGCGGGACTTGGGTTGTTTCTGTGGCTTCTCCCATTGGTTCTGGTTCTCATGGTGGATGGGTAAATCGGTACCGAGGATTCGCTGGGCTTTGGAGGTTTTGCGCTCGATAAATGACCCCTTCTCCTGACTCCCCATGGCTTCGGAATGTAGTAGGTTGCGACTGGAAGTCCGGAGTGGGACATGTACTGGAGACTTGTCTCGGGGGGCCATGATGGGAAAGTCGGCAAGAAATTAATTCCTCGACATGAACCGGGTGGTATTGGGGTCCAATGCGACTATGAATAGACACCACGCTTGGGGGAGGAGAGATAGAAAAAGGGCGATGATGAAGGAATAGAAACGGTTGGAAAATGAGTTATTTTTATTTCGCTTTTGAATTGAAACGGCTAAAGTCGCCATTGGGTTAGTGTTGGTCGGAGATGAGTTGGGTCTTTCAAGTGCCAGCTCCAGCACGAGGTTGTCCGCAGGAACCGGCGGTACTTGCGTGGGGAATCTCCACATACCGGTGTTCTTTGTGTCTGGTACGTGTTTTATTTACCCGTACAGTGTTAATGGAATCCCAGCGGAAGGAGTGACGAGGGAGAAGAATAAAGAGAGAGAGAGAGATGCCAAGCAGAAAAAGGAAGAAAAAGAGAAGATGCGGGGGGAAAGTAGGAGAAGAGAAGTTTATACGTGAATGACAGTCAATAGTAATCCCGACGAGTTGAATTCGATCTCATCGGGTCAACCCAAGACTAAAGGGGGTGGAATCCACTTGAATAATAATAAAATAATGATATTATTAGACCACTATATTTTTGTTTTTTTATCTTTTTATTTTTCAATTGGGCTTTCTCCAGGCTCTCATACAAAAGGGGTGGAACAGGGATCCCCAAGCCACAATACAGTCAGGATCGTGGGAATAGGAGAAAAAATAGAAGAAAAAAGATCTAAGCAAATTCAATCATAGCAGCCCTAGAGGATGATTTGGATTCAAATCTAATCCCTTTGTAATTTCTACGTACTTTGTCTCCCCTGTTCATCTGTTCATCCTGGTTGCGAGGATATTCTCCGTGTATGGACTCGGAGTAAAAGGGGAAACAATCACAGTAGAAAAGTCAAAGAATTAATAAATTTAAAATTCAATTGACAAAATAAATCAAATCAAATCCAACCAAGATCGACCAATTCTGCTTCTCCATCCTCCCCAATCCAGCAAGTATCGACAGGCACTAGCGAGACCCAATTCTCCTCCTCGGTTCCATTGAGTTACAGCAGGCACTGACTAGAGCTACATCGGAGCTGCAACTCTGCATCTGCCGGAGATTACATACATGCACCTACTAGTCATGTCTGCTCCTATCATTCTCACCAACCCGTGCTCTAATTAAACAACATCTGCACCCAAATCCTTCCTCGTGCCGACCCCTTACATACAGGGCGCCAACGAACAACCTTAAAACCACGGGCACTACATGTCTCACACGTGCGGCTGCCTGCACTCCGAATACCGAGTCACCATATCACCATATCACCATAAAATAATATCCAACCAGAAAGAGATCTCTACAATACTACCTACACCACATTAACCATGAACCAGTCCAGTTCAGAGAACCTTCTTCTGGTTTTCCTCCGTGGCGTCAATGTGGCACATCTAACATCCACTACTCAACGCCAGCTCGATCCATCCCGGTTGACGGGAAACCTGCTACTCCACAAGCCTGCGCCCGTGCAGTATTCAATTCAATCCAATTCAACTGTGCTAATGCCCCTGCCTTGCCTGCGCGGAGCAGTAGAACACTCCAAACCGGAATCAAAGTGGAGCCCATCAACTCAACTCTGGAACCGATGGAGAACATCGCCCGCTATGGCCATAGCCTTGGAAGTGTATCCGTAATCGATTCACATACGTTTCGATCTCTGATGGACCCAGTTCCCAGCCCATTGGGCCGAGATTTCGATCGCAAGCCCATCACATAGCCGCTGGCGGAGTCAGTGCCACCGTGACAAATAATTGGCGTCGCGTACCAGAACCAGCTTCTTGTTGATGGGCTTAGAAAAGCAGAATGGTAATGATCGGCCTACATAGTGATGAATGTACAGTCGCGTTCCCATGGCTGCTGTTTTTTCAAACTCAAATTCGATCTAGAGAGCGGCACACAGCCCGCTTTCCACGAGGTCCGTCCGAGTCCCTGAACATGAACCTTGGATTCTGGATTCTGGATTCTACGGAGTACGGAGGATGGCCTCTTGATATTTTTAATTTTTAATTATTTTTAATTTACATAGTAAACCTAGTTCTACGGGTTGACAGTTTGTCAGGTTCCTCTCAGTCTCCGCAGCGTTTGTTTCATGCCCCAACCCCTGATGAAACTAACTTAACAACCCTGCAGAGAACCAGAGGTTCCAAGAATAAATGACAATCAACACAGTGCTTGCTGTTCTTGCCCCTACAGTACTTCCCAGCATCACGGATACAGCCCTGGAGTGTCATGATCCATGATTCGCAGCTCACAACCAAACAAAACCCCTGTATGCGATCATCGACTCGACCCTTTACCATTCGTGTTCTAGTTTGAACCACTCGACTCCGCTCCGAGCAAATCACACCGATCGATGAAGATCAATCATGATCTTGCCGGGCAGCTCCGTTTTCCTTTCTTTTCCCCTGTGCCGTGTCGAGATCCACTCTCGCCTTAGCTTCTGCCTTAGTCTCTGCCTTAGCCCGCTGTGACACTCTGGGGACGCGATTTATTTTATTTTTTATTTTTATTTCCAAATTCCACGGTTAATTTTTACTCGCCTCTTCCTAGTCGCGAGTAATTTCATTGGTCGCCCACTAGTCTACCTATCTGAGTACTAATTGTATCTGCGTAATGCCCAACCATTTCAGTTAAGCGTGGATTTAGTCTGGCGATTCGATTTCGATTTAACAGAATAGGGGTAATCAGGAATGGGGAATCATAGGATTGAATTTGAATTGAGTTTACCAAAACAAACACGTTCATATTCATCTCCCAATTGGTAAAACTGCAACTACCACTTCCAGTACTCGTACAGATGTAGAAAGTGATCAAAAAAGAGAACCAACCATGAAACTTCAGATTTAAATTTACTACCCCACGCAATAACCAAATTATAACATATTGCCGACCGCTAAACACTATTGAACCCAAAAGAATGGTTTGACAGGTGTGGAAGCGCCTCCCTCGCCAATCCAATTCCAATTCCAATGGTCGGGCCAACTAGCGGTAAATGGTCCCTCAATAGTTCCATGTTCATCTATACCCGCCCACAATGCACGCAATAATTATGCTGTAGTCCCTGTCTTCTTCCATGGTTCTGGCTTCTTTCTCCAGAATATTAGTGATTCTAGTGGAGTTGTAGATCATGCGCATCACATTTTACTCCGTCTACTCCGTAGGCACTGGTACTCCCACGTTCTGGGTACACTATGGGGTCGAAGCTTTTCTTTTGTGGGATATTGCACCGGTTGGATGGGTTGGTTGAGTTCCAGCGGATTTCCGAGGCCGTTGGATTCCATATGGATGGATATCCGAGTACTTGGTTCAACGGTGGAATGCGTTGAAACGAAAACACGAAGCGAAACGAAATGGAAATGGAAAACAGGAAGGAACATTTGAAATTACCCCTACAGGTACGCACTACCCAGTACGTACTATAGCTATACTACTCCGTGGATCCTAGTTTCAGGATTGTGGATTTGATTCCATTCTATAGTCGCAGATCATCCCCTTTAGACCCCAAAAATGAGGCTTTTCGGAGGATTCCGAGCTTACCATATCCCTGGGAGCGAGTACCTAAAGTACGTACATAGAAAAAGCAAAGAAAGTCTGAGGAAACAATCCTGGAGCCCGGCGTAAAAATAGAATCCAAAGCTAGTAGATAGCCTAGATCTTGCAAACCAGTCGAATATAATGGTTTGCCGAACAACGCTATCATACATACTCGGGCTAGGGGGCAGTACGTACGATATAGACCTCGAGATTCAGAGCCCCTGAGTCGGATAATTAGTACAAGCAGCTGCCGATTATCGTCTGCGTAGGAGCTCGAAAGCTTGACGCCTAATACGAAGTATACGATCATAATCAAAATGCATGAAACAACTAGGATTCCATGTTGCTTGAAAATGGTCTAATCTCAACACATGCACTCAACAACGCAGAACTGGACAATGCCGAAATCAAAATCGGAATCAGAATCAAAATGAAAACCAACCCTGAGGTATTGTCTATGCTTCTACTTTTGAAACACCGAATGACCCAATAATTTCGGTTTAAATGATAATCAGTACTGAAGACGCCGTAAGCATTCGGCATCAAACCGAGACTGTCAATATTTCGGATAATGACCGTTGTTTGTGCTCCGTGTGGCGTCGCGTTTAAGCTACCTAAAAAGGAAGCTGCTTTTGTCTTGGTTCCAGGTCCCTCTACGTATGAGCTTAACTTTGGAGTCAACCAAGATTTTCGTCACTTGAAACAAGATTTGTATGGGATTTCATGTTTGGTATTAAGGTAGAGCCTTAGTTCTTATTATATGGCTGATCATAATTTTGGTGCTTGGGGATTTGAAATATTGGAAATTTCAGGTGCTCAGACTCTAGAGTTTGAGCTGAATACGCCTGAGTGGTTCGCTGAAGGGACCGATGTCACCAAGGTAACTGCCCACGAGATTCTGCAGCATGCAAAGACGTACAGACTGTTCTGCCCTTTCCCCTCCTTTCCTTTATCAAGTTGCCGCATCTTGTTACTGTATGATTGAAAGGTGCAGTTAGGCGGATTATCTAGTAACCAACTTGGGCGAAGTGTAGCGGAGAATAACCGGACAGATTACTGACCATATGGTAGCAGTTGCCAGCTTTAGACAATAAGCATCGTAGCCTACTGAAATGTGAACATTTGTTGTCATGCTATAGTATGGGAACTGGTAAGAAGCTGCTCGTGAAATTAGTCAAAGTTCTTGTCGTCAATCAAGTCAAGTTCTTCTAAAGTAAGGCCTTAAGCAACCTCACAGCCTCACAGGCTCGTGCTTGAACTTGTCAAGTGAGAAGTCGTTCTATCAATCTCCAGGATGCATTTCCGGGCTTCGGGGTATCCTTCTAAGGATGAAGGTAACCAGTTAGGTTCTCTTGGTAAGTATACTCCTGTCGTTATATCGGCGGTATCAGGTCACTTTTCCAAATGACTTGGTCAGGAAATGATAGCAATGCTTAAGTAGAGCCAATCTAACTATATCATTACCCATATAAAACCAAGCACTGGAAACGACCCGTTGATATACTAGTAGCTCCCTGGCGCTTTGTCTCAAAGATAATCACTCACATCAGATTGAAAATAGGGGTGTTATGCCGCAAAACTTGGATTCTGAGAGACAAACTCAGGATGGGCGTAGGCAAGAAGCATATTGATCGTAAAGCGAACAAGTGACTCAGATCTCGGTGTAGGAAGACGAAACATAGGGGGGAGCGTAGATACTAGTAGTACATCTTGCACACATGGAGATATTCGTCCGTCCTCTTTCGTGAACCCGGCTCGAAATTTCTCACACGGAACTTAGACGAATACTTACTTGCATAACTCCAAACCCCGCTGCAAGTTCATATCCAACTCTTCCTTGTTATTAATGTTCGCCCATCCCGGCAATTCATCAATATTCTTCCATTTCACGCGTTCTTCGGTCTGTGAAGTCAAAGCCTCATGAGCCGATCGGGTTGAAGGCTCATTCGCAGTATCGTCGGAGGTTGTTGCTTGGAATGGATTGGTGTAAGGTGTTGCAGCCGGCAACACAGGGCTCTGTTGAGTCGTGGTTGACTCGTGCCTTCCATCTCGTCAAGAGTTTCGATACCCGCGGCAGGCGGCCGAGCCGTATCTCTAGCCTTGGGTTCCTTCTTCTTTTCCTTTCGCGAAGTAATGTCTCTCAGCGCGTCTAATTCACTGAGGCATGGCGGTCCGAGGTCGATTGACTGGGTCGTAGCTCGGCCTGAGAAGGTGCTTAGCATCGTGTCTCCGAATAATGTATCGCTGACTTCAACGCTGCGCTCCACAGTTCCGTCCGACCCATAAGCTCGCTCGTACTCCTCGATGGCTTTGGCTTGGTCGATCCTGTTTTGCGCCTCATTCGACCTCTCCGTTTCTCTCAGCGCATCTATTTAGACTTGTGAAAAAATGGATAAACCCAGTAGATCAGAGACCTATGCCACCTGGGTAGGCTTTCAGTTTGGTTAAGGGGGATATCCTAGTACAAGTAGCCTATTCTGACAATAAGCGAAACCCTATGATTGTTCGTGTCTCGAAATCATCCGGTACGAAAGCCAGAGAGTATGGAGGGTGACAAAAACACTGTTCTTTATTTCTGCGTGGGTTTCTGGCTGATATCGGTTCTGCGGATATTGAAAAGGACTTATCTCTGTCGATAAGCCTCTCGAGTTACCTTAGTAAAGCTATCAGTAGAAACGATTAGACCGATATTTGAACAACCATTGGAAAGACGTGTGGTGTAATATGATATTAAATGCGTATGCGTATTCAAAACCCAACGCTTCTAGCAAGGAGTGCTTATTTATCGGGGTGACTGTAGTACAAGAATGAATCCAAAGCCAAAGCTACACGTGTGGCAATCGGGCATGCGCAACCTTGATAGAAACCCACGATGCGGAGATTTATCAATCTGACCCTTTTTCAGCTCGAGGCTGGGGTTGAAGGCTGGGGCCAGTACGCGTGCCAGGTGGGCGTGGACGCGGGCCCCCAGGGGTACCTGCAGATGACGCAACAGGCACTGATTTGATATGTACATTCATGTATGTACATTGTGGGCGCACCCAGAAAGGGATATAATCGGCCATCCCTGTGACCTGGATGTTTTCCTTTCCAGGATTTCTTTGTTGCCCGTGCATGCTAGCACATTTTATCGAATAAGCTACAGTATCCCTGTTTTCTATGTGGATCCCGCTATCCCGCTTATGATAAGCCAGAGTTCGTTGCTCAGATGCCGGATTCTCGGGCTCCACTAGGGAGATTTTACCTGATTCAAGAAAGGGGGAGCTTTGACGGGTGTTGGGCTAGCTCCTGGTGGCGCGGAAGGAGGCGAACTATGATGGCCATGAATTAGTTCAAGTTGACTACATACAATGTTGTTGATCAAGTAATCTGTGTTGCTGGAAAGATGGAGTATCTCCACGTGACTGGTGGCGATAACCGGGCTGGACTGATTATCTACTCACCGCCTTCTCCACAACCCAAACAGGTTTGTCACCCGATCGACAGAAGTAACTACAGTGGTGATGGATTAATAACAGAGACTAATAGAGAGAATAATAAGAGAAATATCGTTATCGAACAATCGGATGTATGGCTGTCTTATTATCAAACTACTAGGAAATAGAAGAAGAAAATAGAAGAAGAAAAAATAGATTCGTGGGCAAGATTGCAACGCCACTGAGATCAAGGTCTTTAGCCACGGACATCAAGGTTTTTCATGCAGGCAAGAAACGAGGGAAAAATCAGAGAAAACTGGGATATCCCCTGCCCCAGAATTCAGGAATGTTTTTTTGCAATACCGGATCAAAAGGGAAAGAGCCAGTGGAAGATTCCCATCTGTTGTTCATATTGAAATAAACGATCTAAAAGTTGAAAGAAATCGCACGTTGTGGTCCATGACATCGTCCAATCCGGGACTCGGATTAACTTGTTGTTCTCCGCCCCAAACTCCCTTGTCAGCCGCCACTGCTTCTTCTCCTCCCCTTTGATCTTCCTTGCGTCCCCTCCGATCCTTTTGCACCTTTTTCACCTGTTAAGACCCTTTGCGTTTTGTAGATGGTCTATTCACCTTATTGTGTTGGGGTGTTTTGCTAACACCCACCCTGACCCTGTTCACGGTGGTCCTCATTGTTCTTTACACGATCGTGCCCCCCACTTTTGCCGTGGCTGCGACACTATTATGTCTTCTCATTCTCCCGCCCGCCACCACACTTCCCACATCAACTCGACTTCTGATCCACACGCGTCCTTTTCTCACTCTCAATCTCATGCCGCCCGTAATCCCGAATCTCGTCTCGTCCACTCTCGAAAACACGAAATGGACGACCACGAAGAAGAGACCGAGCAAGGTCCTTCCAGTAACGCCTTTGGGCAGTTCTCATTCGCCCCAACTACTCGAACTACTGTA
Source organism: Penicillium angulare (assembly GCF_028827245.1). Classification (NCBI taxonomy): domain Eukaryota; kingdom Fungi; phylum Ascomycota; class Eurotiomycetes; order Eurotiales; family Aspergillaceae; genus Penicillium; species Penicillium angulare. The sequence goes on along the minus strand of NW_026623170.1, from coordinate 926,687 downwards.
GTCACAACAACTACGACAACGACAACCGCTTTTCCACCTCTTGTGATCAAACCCCCGCGTGCAGTAAAGGACTTGGATGTTCGACAGTATCCGCTGGCTGCGTCACCTACACCCGTTTCCTTGAAGAACCTCAAATTCAATATCGGCGACAAATCAGTCGTATTCAACGAGCCGGATGATACTGATGCTGCGGCTATTGAGGTGAGCTTGGTTTATTTCTTTATTTTTTTTACTGTTTCGTATCATCCCGCTGTCTCGGGCACTTTTTTGTTGTTAGCGGGGGGCCTGACAACTAACTTACATCATATAGTTAAAGGAAAGAACTGATGCGTTAAAGGCATCAAATGGTCTCATTCGCTCTGTCAACTCGTTCTCTTCTGAAGATGGCACGGCTTCTCGCCGACTCGGTCCTCCACGATCAATGACGCGGAGCAATCACCCTAGTGCCCAACATCGACCCGTCTCTCCAGTTTCGATCCCTGATCCTCGCCCATCCATCCTCTCGTGGACGCGTGGAAATCGAGTTCCTTCCGAGCCTGTAGCACGACGTACCCGTCATGGGACCTCGGCAACTTTCCTTTCCCCTGCGGGTCTGGCTACTCCAGAAACCGAGCACAACATTGGCAGCATTGGGGATGCTGTAGCTTCGAGACAAAGAATCCATAGTGCTAATTTTCCGCGTCGCGAAACTTTATTACGTTCACCCCTGTCGGCAGATACTGGACCAACCAGTGTATCTCAAAATCATGCTTCGGCCGAAAATCATGAGCTACAAGGCCCAGCAACGGGAGCTGTTGGTACAGCTGGAACCGAACTTATGAATACGTCTCCCAGCCAAAATGCTTCGTTCTCTGCTTCGGAAACTGCAACACAGCCTCGACCGGAATTGTCAACTCAACTTTCAGCTATTGATAACGCAATGGCTCAAGATATGTGTCTGCCAAGTCCTAGCTTGTCTCCAGTCGCTGCCATGAATGCTCTTCATGCCGAATCTTCCTTCGAATCTGAGGGACCTGACGTTGACACTGATTCGAGTCTTGACCACAATCTTCCACGATCATCCAAGGCACTGCGTCTGAATGATCCCGATTCTACTTCTCTAAACAGGAATTTCTCTATGCTAGCTCCTACAACCCGGTCACCAGCATCTTTAATGGATATGCCTAAGGTTTTAGAGTTCTTTGATTCAGTCCCCGAAGAACTGAAGACATACATGATGTATCAATTTCTGCGACGTTGCCCCAAACCTACGTTGCATTTTGTGGCTGATGTGGTGAACCCTACATTGAAATGCGATTTCCTCACGTTGTTACCTCTGGAGCTTGGTCTGAACATCGTCAAGTACTTTGATGTCCAAACAATGTGCCGCGCCGCACAAGTTTCGAAGAAATGGCGCCATATTATCAATTCAGACGAGAAGACTTGGAAAGAGCTACTTGATCAAGATGGGTATATCCTTTCCGAGGGTGAACTTGAGCGAGCTATCAAAGAAGGTTGGGGATGGCAGTGCAGTAGCCCTGATAACTGGGAAAGGGACCTCAGTACTACTGCGCCCAGACAGGATTCCGAACTTTCTCCGATTCCTTCATCTTCTGCTGCAACGGATAGAGTACCATTTACTGCTCTTTCACTTAACAGACGACCCAAGCGTAAAGCAAACACACGCGCTTCAAGTCGGAAGTTGGCGAAACGGAAGATCTCCTCCAGTGGAACAGATCATTGCGAACCGGATTGGAAGAAGGACATCGCTGCTTCAGAGGCACCGTATGCTGCAGCCAATGCAGCGGCCGCTGCAGTTCCATGGCCTGAAGTTGGCTTGCCATCACTCCGTGGGCTTTACCTATTCAAAGCTATCTATCGTCGACTTCACGCCATTCGCCAGGGATGGATGAAGCCAGAAGTCAAGCCGCAGCATATCGCTTTCCGCGCCCATGATCGCCACGTAGTCACTTGCCTACAGTTTGATACGGATAAGATATTGACTGGAAGTGACGATACCAACATCAACGTATACGACACGAAAACCGGCGCTCTGAAGGCTACTCTTGAGGGCCATGATGGTGGAGTGTGGGCTCTTGAGTATCACGGCAACACTTTAGTATCTGGATCCACCGATCGGTCCGTCCGCGTTTGGGACATTGAGCGAGCTCGATGCACCCAAGTTTTCCATGGACACACTTCTACTGTCCGTTGTCTGCAGATCGTTCTGCCAACGGAAATAGGCAAAGATTCGAGTGGCCGCACTTTGATGATGCCGAAGGTGCCACTGATCATCACCGGCTCTCGCGACTCGAACTTACGGGTGTGGAAGCTTCCGAAACCCGGCGACCCAGTGTACCTCCCCAACGCGCCCACTGCCGATGATTATGATTGTCCTTATTTTATCCGCGTTCTATCTGGCCACACTCATTCAGTTCGGGCAATCGCGGCACATGGCGACACCCTGGTCAGTGGTAGCTACGATTGTACCGTGCGTGTTTGGAAAACTTCTACTGGCCACGTTCAGCATACTTTGACTGGACACACTATGAAGGTGTATAGTGTCGTCTTGGACCATGAACGAAACCGCTGTATCAGTGGTGCCATGGACCACATGGTCAAAATCTGGTCCCTTGACGACGGTGCCTTACTTTACAATCTCGACGGCCATTCCTCTCTTGTCGGTCTTCTTGCATTATCAGGCGACCACCTTGTCTCGGCTGCTGCAGACCACACCCTGCGTATCTGGGACCCACAGCGTGGTCACTGCAAAAACACTCTCAGCGCCCATACCGGTGCTATTACCTGCTTTCAGCATGATGGTCAAAAAGTCATCTCTGGTTCCGACCGTACTTTGAAAATGTGGGATGTCAGCAACGGCAATTGTATTCGAGACCTCCTCACCGATCTCAGCGGTGTTTGGCAGGTCAAATTTAACGACAGACGTTGTGTCGCTGCAGTGCAGCGGGATAGTCTGACTTATATCGAGGTAAGCTCACCTGTAACGTTGAAATTGTCTGAATTCAAACACTAACTCCGTACCTTAGGTTCTCGACTTCGGCGCAGCACGAGACGGCGTTCCCGAAAATAAACTCGGCAAACGCGTCGCAGTCAACCGCCGTGGCCATGAAACTACGACAGGAACCATAGAATCGGATTCCGACTCCGATCAGTAAATCTCCGCCTCTTTCCGAACGAGGGCTCGCCGAGCAAAAAATATATCCTTTTTTGTGCTCTTCATTTTTCCATGGGTTCCTTTTCCATCACATTTCCTGTCCCTTCATCATCATTCCACTACCTTGTCTCATCATTCGAACCTCTTCATCATCCATTCGCGATACCCCATCATTATGGCACTCTGGCACTCTGGTACTCATCTTTTCTTTCCCTGAAACACCTCTATTTGCATAGCGTGGTCGGCATTCTTTGGTCATCTAGCATTACGATGGCGGTAGGCGTTGCGTACGTTTCCTGATTTGCGGGAGGACTTATTCTAGTCTTATTTTCTTGACTCTTTGATCTTGACTTGTCCCCCTGCATCCTATTTAGTTACTTTACTTCTTTTTTTTTACTCTTTTCTTTTCTTGTGTGTTCCTTCTTTTTACTTCCACTGTACTGCTTTTCAAGGCCTATTTCATCATTCCCTTGTATGTCACTTAACTGGATGCTCATGCGGGCTCCATGGTGTTTCGAAGCCGGCACCGTACCGATATTTATTCCCTGTAATTTCGTTCTTATTAAGCTAATAGAAACATTCTATCAATTTCTCATCTCAGATACTGTAACTTGGAGACCTGGTGGAAAACCTCAGTAATACTGGGCGACATAACGACTCCTAGCCGTAGAATGCGGCCCGCCCTGGTGGGATGTGACTACGCTGGCATCGTCGAAGAAGGTCAAAGATTCCTGAGGCTTCTGCAACTCGAATTTCGAATAAGCTTTCACCATTCTTTCTCTATCGGCCATGCCACTAGTTTAACATCTACTTGAACTTCTAATCAAACACTGATAACAAACCCGAGCATCAACTCCAGTCTGTCACCCAGTATTCTATCTTAAGTTCGGACGGTTCATGTCCGATACGATGATATGGTGATAACTCTTTATCAATGTTATGAGAATTTTCCATGCATGCTAACTTGAACTGAATTCCAAAATGCCTTCCCAGGCTCACTCGCCCCCCGATCAACAAAAAGAAACCTTTCGAGAATATTTGAAGCGTCGGGCCAAGTCTTGATCCCTCTCGAAAAAGCAACTTCGAGGAGATGCTGCACAAAGAACTCATGACACTCCCCAAGTCCAACCGAGCCAAGTACTGCTACCCACAGAACCCAAAACCACAAATCAGGCGATATTTTTTGTATCTGCTCAGAAGTTTCTTTGATCTTTGGTTGTAGATACGTGATGATAAATCTTTCACATTGCTGTGGAGGTAGAGTATAAAGACGAACCACGCTGTAAAGCACGATAGTAAGTCTAATTGTGTCTTCGAATGGTGTTAATGGGTCTTCATCAAAATCTAACAGTCGATATTCGCAAAGAGTCAGATAGTCGTCCTTCACGCTGTTGAACCGGTTGTTTATATGAAGAATTCCCTCATAGGTGAGAACAATCCATTTGTACGAGTGAATTAAGTTCTGTAGTCGAGGATCCAAAGAGGCGAACCACATGGTGTTGATTAACCCGGATACAAAGTGTAAGGGCGTTGAGTGTATATCATGGTTCATCGCCACTAGTTCGGAAAAGTGTCGCTCGGTTTTGACTTCGAATATTGGTGACATAGGGAATTTTTGAGTCATATTGCCTGAAAATGCAGCTGCGTTACCGCAGCTTTTCGAACTGTTAACAAGGCTTTCGTATCTGTATAACACTTGAAGTAGTTTTACCTATATATCGGCATTTTCAGCTTATGATCTATACTATCAAACCCGCCGAGCAGTTTGACCATAGTTTTAATGCCAGTGATGTGCATTTCGAGTGTTTCTGAAGTTCCTTCAAATCCCTGATTCTGTAGATATCCCGAGAAGTTGGCCTGGTATAATGAGTGACAATCGTGGTTCATCAGCCCGATCAAAATCAAGTTTGCCACAACTGCGAGGGCTGCTTCCAAATATAATGGCGATGGGTTGTCCAGGAGCTTTTTTAGAGATGCCACAGATTGGTGTTTGAGCTGGAGCGCATCTTGAAGACATTTTCTAGCTTGGGGTGACTTTCCATTCAGCAGTAGGAAGGATGTACAAGTAAATGCGCCGCATGCTGCTAGGACATCTATTACGATGGGAGATTGCTGAGCCATATTAAAGAACCATGTGGTTTTACCCGGTGCATTGAAAGGAAACGCATAGTTTGAAGTATATAATCTGTCTGGATGGTGCGTGGGTCAAAGGGAATGGCCAACTTGAATGACAGGTTATGGACCACTTACAGTGGTTAAAGTAAATGTTCCAGTCGTATCTCATAGGCTTTTTCGGTTGTGGGAAAACGTCCAAAAGCTTGAATTCAATCGATGGGCATATGACTGGGGGTTGGACGGGCAACTGTGATCTCTTGGTCATGGAGGTTGAGTTGCCATCAGGAGCTGGCTGAGAAGGTTCCAATAGCGTCTTTTTTGACAATTCGCCTGATTGCGCAAAATGATACGGAATGAAATCTCGCCCCGGGTATCCCGGGCAAGGAAGGCCTCTTTTGATGCATCGTCGACATTCGGGTTGTTCAAGGTCACACTGTTGACAATGAATAAAGTGGTCTAATCAAAGCTCGAAGGTATCACCTACTTTAATTTTGCGTTTCTTACAGGTTGCGCAGGCTAATGATGTGCCAGGTATTCCGCCCATGCTGGCCCTGTGAGTAAAGATGGGGTGACAGGCATGCGTGAACTAGGAGTTCGCCCGCGTTCCATGACAAATAAAGAAGGCGGTGGGGGTGCATATGTGGGATGGCGCATTAGTCCCTTCTCACTAGTCCTAAAATGGACACCCCTGAAGACCTGAAGAACGGTAAATCACTCCACATCGGATCCTTTCTGTTCCTATACTATCCACTTCACATCTCACTATCCAACGCGAAGTCTCTCTTGCACATAATGATCGGAATCGACCGGACATAATTGCTTGAATCTTTTCTTTGCGTCAAATATAATCATAATGTCATCGAGTCAGAATGGGCCTCCCCCCTCGCCATCCCTTCTTTCGTTGAGCGCTTCCAAACCTGTGAATAGGAATGTTTTTTCTCGATGTTTGACACTTACGGCAATCAAAGTCCTCAAACGGTTTCGACCTCGAGAAGGTCAAGTTCTTATGTTGACGGACAAAATATGTGCGAAATACGGGCGCCATATTCACTTATCTGAAGCATCAACAATGCAGTTCATATCATAAAACACATCCATACCGGTTCCAAAGTTTTTATGTTCATTTAATCATTCCAAAAGGACATATATCGTGATGGAAAGGATCAAGGGAGATATCATTGGCAATGGACGGGTAAGACGAAGCGAAGATTCAAAGACGAAACTTCTTTCACAATTAGGAGAACAAATTCGTAAGCTGCGTGATATTCGACCTCCGGAAGGTACCAGGATTGCTTCTTTCAATGGTGAATCGCTTGTTGACGGTCGGCTTCCGATCAACATGGCAAGAGTTGGCCTTTAGTATTTACTCATGGCGACCTTAGCAGTCTCAATATTCTCATACGTGGAGAAAAGATTGTTGGCATTATTGATTGGGAAACCGCTAGTTGGTTTCCATCATATTGGGAGTATACCACTGCTTATCAAATTAATCCATACAATCCTTTTTGGGTACATGAGGTTGACAAATTTCTCCAACCAATGCCCGAAGAGCTGGCGATGGAGCGGACTCGTCAAAAATACTTTGGAGTCTTCTAAACAGTTCAGCTTTGGGAACGATCAACGGTAGCAATGATGATGCATGAAGACATCTGGAGGCTAACTTATCGACGGGATGTGGGTGCCTGGGGCAACCCCCATATAGCTGTACATTGCATTGTCATAGTCGGGAAAGCATTGACAGGGACCAAAAAGCATTGACACGACCCCAAAAGTATTGGCACGACCCCCAAAGCATTGGCATGACCCCAAAGGCATTGGCGTCGCCAAGAAAGCATTGACACATATAAATCGTTTCGGAATAACTTCGTTTTCACCCGTTTAAGGAATTACCAAGTTTTGAGCATCAGACTAAGACACCAGGTTGAATTAATTTGCAGGTCTGAATACTACTCTCAAGAATTCTTATTATTGAAAGGCCTACATATATCTCAGAGGATTGTCTCAAAGGAAAGGTAAATAAGCATAGACTGGGGGGCTCTTTCCCATTTTGAATATCCTCGGGGCTCCAAGATTGCCCAAGTGGATATCATTGGAACTAACATGTATGAATAAAGATGAGGTCATACTTCAACCTTATAGCTCAGGCTAGATATGTGTCATGGACGATTGAAACCACTTTCTATTCTATTCCAAAATGTCGGGCAACCTCGATCAATCCTGAACCTCCAACTTCAACCCAATGATCGACGACTCCCTCTTCTCTAGCCCTTGCAACTTCTTCACTAACCCACGCTTCTTCCAACTGTCTCTCAAGATAAATCGTTTGGAACCCACAATTCTTCGCAGCTTGCGCGTCCTCAAGATGCGCTGCAACGAGACAACATTCTGAATTTTTAAGACCGAATCTGCGAGCAGCACCATTATAAGCCTCTGGTGACGGCTTATAAGCACCAAAATGCTCTGCACTAGTAATATGCTTGAAAGGCAGAGAATTGTGTTCCTGTAGCTCTTCGAGAAGTTTTATATTGCCATTGGATAAAGTTGATGTCTGGAATTTAGTGTTTAGCAGCGCAATGCCTGGTACACTGTCGGGGTATGAGTCAAGTCGATGCCATGCGAGAGTTAGATGCTGGAGATCATCATCGTTGAATAAATCTCGGATCAGTCGTTTGGTAAGAATATTTTCTAGGGAAATGCGGTTATGCTCATCTACCGAGATGAAAGGCCTAGATGAGTCGTAGTTGTCTCCGAAATCCATGTATGAGCTGTGCCATTCTTCCGATATCTCTTGCCATTCCGAGGTGGAGATGGCAGAGACACGAGCTCGCAGATCGGCGCTCAGATCTCGAGCTTGGTCTTGGAGAGCTCTCTGAGCTGTGGCATTGAGTTCTTTCGCGATACAGAATCTCCATTCGACGATTGTGCCTAGGACATCGAAGAAGATCATTGAAGGGGGTTCAATTTGTGACATCTTGGTCGAAAGTTGTTCAGAATAAGGTTCCAAAAAATGTCTTGTATGTGCTATATAGTATCTGAAGGTATGCACTAATTCTGCTCAGTTAGTGCAGTGATAGAGAAGTAGATAGCTTTATATTGCAATGCTATCAGGCTTCCAAATGCGGACACCACTGAACAATCACTTTCCATTAACCTCGGAGTATTAATAATTGGGATTGCATGTGATGAGCAAGTCGGAAATTTAAAGAAGACAATTGGGTATCGCGGGGTCGGAGTATGACATCTTTTTGGGGCCAAAACTTTAGTAATCAACGAGACTGTATCGAATAACTGAGCCTAAGCACCTCATGGAGAGACCCTAGCTTTAATTAGACATGGTAGCCTCTTAACGGCTTACCTGGCCATAAGTCAAGATAAACGAACTGAGATTGACTGTAATCAAGCCAATTAGCCCTAGAGCAATGGATAAAGTAAGTTTCAAAAACCTCAAGGCTTAGAAAACCTATCAGATACCTTAGAAATCACCACCACCGAGGAATTGTTTATTCGCCTAGTACATGCAGATAACCTTTTAGTAGTCGCATCTAAAGAATCCCCATTCCGATAGTATGACACACTTTATTGCACTATATTAATCCAAGCCAGATGTGTACTATGCCCGTACCCGTGGGCCACATGTACGGTAAGCCGATACACAGAGAGTCAGATTCTGAACCAAAGTCTTGTTTCACACGAGATGTCCAATTCAGAACAACGCTTGGAAGCCCTGAATGCTATAAGAATGCCAGCCTCCACTGAAAATAATAATATTCTTCTCAGCAGTATTCAAGTCGTCATCTTATTATCCCGTTTGGAAATTACTACATCTCAAACACCATGTATGCCTTGAAAACAATTATGAATCTGGCTCTTGTTCTCTAGGCTACACTCGCTGCTTCTGCCCCGGCTCCATTCGATTCGAACAATGCGGTTTATTTCCATGAAGGTATTTGATCGTATGGCCCTATGAGTTTGAGTGATGCGAAGATCGAGAGTGTAGTCAAGGAATCGGGGGCCAGTGGTTCTAATATAGCCTGCAATGAGCCCTTGGCATGCCCAATTGGTTGGGTTTGGGATATGAAATCGGGTTCACCATTCTATCTTACTTGCCGTCATTAATGACAACGAGCAGGTACCTTTATTCAGAGGTAACTTGCCCTCTTCAACCTCGGACGTTTTTATGGATTTATGTCCTAGTAGATATTGAAGATACTATATGAGTATGACCTTCGCCCGGTGACTAACGCGTTTTCCACACAGTTCACAGGTATGAAGATTCAGTCACAGTCTCGACAATGGTCTAAATTTGACTGTCCTCATACTGAAGCTTCCCAGGTTCGAAATTTTCAGGTTCAAGGTCCGAGGTCTTATATCTCGGAATTCAAGCTCATAAGTTGTAATTATGGGAGGAAATTTAGATGACTTCAAAATCTGGGTATCATTGTATATTTTACACTAGAACTATATAGTAGATATTTCAAGTTGTAGTCCGCCGCGGTTGTCGCTTAGCCACTATCAAGATGTATCGGCAGAGGCTTCAACGGAGGGTTGTCGAGGAGCAGGTCGCACGCTTTCCAAGCTGCCATCAATTCCTGCTGCGGAAAGAATTGCCCAGCGTACTGTGTTGATTCCCAGAAATTGACCTGATCCAATGGGAACTTCAGAACTACAGGTGATGAGCTCGCCTAGAGAGCCTGGTCCCTCCGAGATACGTGCGTCCGGTTGAACAAGTGGTTTCATATCTTGTAGCATTTTAGCAAGTCGTTGAATGCTTGCAGTCGATACCCCGGTTTTGAGCTGTTTCTTCGATTTGCTGAGCACTTTATCAACCTTGGAGAGGATTATTTGGTGTGGGATTCCATTATGCCGGCAGAGCTGGAGGATATCTGCGTCCTGCTGTTTGATCCCATGTTCGCTATCGACGAGGATGAAAGTGCGACGGAGTCTGAGATAACAAATGGGTCAGAGGTCGGGATACAGCAGCGAAAATAGGAATTTCTAAAGGTAAGATCGATATACTCACTGTTTCCGCCCTTGTAGATATTTCAAAATCTCCATTCCCCACTCCGCTCGACTGGCTTTGCCGTATCCTGGCATATCCAAAAGAACCACCTTGGATTCACCGCCCTTCGTACCTCCAATGCCAAATGCATTCATTTCCCTTGTCCGGCCGGGTTTGGAGGATGTCCAGCATATCTCCTGCCCCATGATCGCATTCAATAGAGAACTTTTACCGACATTGGAACGGCCGAGGAATGCAACTTCAGGCTCGATTGAGGATAGTGGCGCTGTGCGGAACTTGCTTGCAGACCACAATTTAAGCGGCGAATGGCGAGACGGTACGAATAATTTCTCGGCGAAAGCGAGCTGCTCCGGAGTAGGTTGTTTTGTGTCCCAGTGGTAACATAGCTCTGAGGGCGTGAGGTCCTGGAGCTCTAATTTATTGGGGGATGAAGGTTGCTTCGAGGGGGGTGCTGTTGAATATAGGCGTCTCGTAGGAACAAAGAGCCTACATATATGTCGATTCATCTTGAAATGTAGTTTGCGAGCTGAATCCTCGGCGCGCATTGAGATCTCCAGAAAACCATGATGCACGGACCATGTATGCTTATCGATAAGAACATACGGAGCGCGAGGTCCCTCTTGAACTTGCCCGCTTCCACCTTCAAGCTATCTTCGTCAGACCTACGCATTTGTTATTTCAAGCCGCTTCCATCATGATTAATGCGGTGCTTGTTTTCAATAACAATGGCCAGCCACGGCTGACCAAATTCTATACACAACTGGTGGGTATTTCCGTTTAACCCCACAAGTCTCTCCAATGACTTCGGCATCATAGCTCACACTTCTCAGGATACCCAAACACAGCAATCTCTCATCGCGCAAATCTACCGCCTTGTCGCACAGCGTCCAGCGAGTGCTTGTAACTTCCTCCCTCTGCCTCCTATCCTCTCATCCCAAGGTGCCAGCGCATCAGACGGACCCTCCGATGCGCCAACACAAATCACCTATCGCACCTACGCTACCTTATCATTTATCATGATCTCTACATCCATGGAGTCCCCTCTTGCCCTGATCGACTTAATACAAGTCTTCGTGGAGGCATTGGACCGCATGTTCGATAATGTCTGTGAACTCGACCTTATCTTCGGCTATGAGACCATGCATGCCGTGCTGAGCGAGATGATTGTCGGAGGCGTCGTCGTCGAAACTAATGTCGAGAAGATTGTGGCTGGTGTTCGTAGCCAGGAAGGTACTACAGGGAAGAGGAAGGCTGTTCAAGCGGCCAGTGCAAGCTTAGGACGTGGGGCTCTTCCAAGTCTGGGGGCGTGGCGGTAATGCTGGATTCTTTCTTGATTGTTATTTTCTCTCTCTTAAAATTAGCGGCATCTTTTGCATTACTTGATAGGTTCTGTTGCTTGGCGTTTTTAATGTCCTTGTATATACGAATAAAGAATAAGACCTGATCCAGGCGGGCAAGAGACTGGCGCATAGCAAGATCCCCCCATGATGCCGGAGGCGCATCTGACTCTGTATGGTCCGGTTCCTCGAATAGTTGCTCCGGTGTATCCTCAAACTCCTCTCCATAATGATCGGGCTCTGCTCGTGGTTTTGTCCGCAAAATCGGAGTGCTGCTGCAAAGGCAGGAAAGGTATGCCTATCTGCAACTTGAACCTTTAGCTGATCGGCTGCACGATAGGATGATGAAGCATAAATTTCACGTGCAAATAATCCTCAGCCTGGCTGTCTTCTTTGTAGATTGGGAAGTACTGTAGGACTCGCTCCTTTGCACGAGGACGGGTCTCTTGCTTCTTGAAGTCATAACTGCGCAGCCAACCTTGGAACAGAGCAATCGAATAGAGGCCGGCTCATGTTTGCGATATCTATATTTCCGGACAGGACTGCGACCTTGAGCATGTAATTTCCTGTTCTCACAATATAGCTATAGATTCTTGTCAAGTCATTTTCAGGAAAAGTTCAATAAGCAACAGAGACCCTTTCGTGGTCTACGAGATTCCCAGATCTATATGCAGACAGGCTCACGTGATATTGAGATCCATATATCACGTGATAATGCACCTAATCACCCTTAGTTCGCGGTCCGCGGTCCAGCCCTAACCCTAGTCACATGCCCGCACTAGCGCGACCCACGAGAAATTCATTTAGATCCTCAAGCCATTTCTTCTCTTTCCTTCTCACGACAATCGCCAACTTAATCCCAACGATCCCAAGTCGACAACATGGTGGTAAGCATTTGATAGCATCTAATCCTGGGTTTCACCTGCTGCAGTGATTCCTTTAAGACAATTATGTCTAGCTTTCGATCCTTGTGATCAAAGCGAATTCCGTTGATTGTCCTGACAGCCTCGAAAGAGATGTCAGGCATTGGCGATGATCTGGCTTGAGACATGAGTCCTCTACCTGTAAAATGGCATTGGATCCTCATGTTCTCTAGAGTTTAAAGAAGATGCAGCCCGTCGTGGACAAGATCGCTGATCTTCTTTTCTCAATGATAGCCTCCCAAGTCCGGAAAGAAGACCGCCGCCCTGCCCTACCCCCAGGGTAAGGCTGGTACCAAGAAGGCCAAGGTTCGTTCCATTCTTTCCATCGGGGGTGTTGAGGAAATGAAGACAAGAAAGAACTAACCCCATCCGTACCATTCACAGAACCCTCTCATCGAGAAGCGTTCCCGCAACTTCGGCATTGGCCAGGACATCCAGCCCAAGCGCAACCTGTCCCGCTTCGTCAAGTGGCCCGAGTATGTCCGTCTTCAGCGCCAGAAGAAGATTCTGAACATGCGTTTGAAGGTTCCTCCTTCCATCGCTCAGTTCCAGAGCACCCTGGACCGCAACACCGCTGCCCAGACCTTCAAGCTCCTCGCCAAGTACCGTCCTGAGACCAAGGCCGAGAAGAAGGAGCGTCTCACCCAGGAGGCCACCGCTGTCACCGAGGGTAAGAAGAAGGAGGATGTCTCCAAGAAGCCCTACCACGTCAAGTACGGTCTCAACCACGTCGTCGGCCTGGTCGAGAACAAGAAGGCTTCCCTCGTCCTGATCGCTCACGACGTTGACCCCATTGAGCTGGTTGTCTTCCTTCCCGCTCTCTGCCGCAAGATGGGTGTCCCTTACGCCATTGTCAAGGGTAAGGCCCGTCTCGGTACGGTCGTCCACAAGAAGACCTCCGCCGTTCTGGCCCTGACCGAGGTCCGCTCCGAGGACAAGTCTGAGTTCTCCAAGCTCCTCTCCACCATCAAGGAGGGTTACACCGACAAGTACGAGGAGACCCGCCGCCACTGGGGTGGTGGTATCATGGGTGCCAAGGCCAACGCCCGCCAGGAGAAGAAGCGCAAGGCTGCCGAGGCCGCCATCAAGGTCTAAGTTCACTTTCCGTGACTTGGATTTTTGTTTGACGGGATCGTCTTCTTCCAAACGCGAAAGCGTGAAGGAAAAAAGTTTTAATGGGAACTACGAGGTGTTCAAGGCTCTGGGTCACTTGTTTATTGGCCAATTCTTTTTAGCTTTAGATGGGCACGAAAGAGCTATTGGCCCTTTGAACCCCATTTCTAACAAAAAGAAAAATAATTTTTCTCTCTTACGAACTCCTCAATGGCCTTTTTATGTACCACTTTCTGCAGATACCCATGAATGCATTTCTCTACCTGTTCCATATGTCCGTTGGGAAACAACGCCATGGCTCCTATAGAAATGTCTGGAGACTAGCATTCATGCACTCTGCTCGTATACTCGTATAACTTGTAACATCTAGTTGATCCCTGTATTCCCAAGTTCACTGTATGGTTTTGGGGGAAGTGCATGAAAAAATGAGCAGTAGACCCACATTAATCATCCGTGGTACCATGCCGAATCCGTTGTATCTCCTGTTCAAACTGTCCTCCAATTTCCTCGCTTGAGCTAGAGTACGCACCCGAGGTCGACCTGAGCATTCAAGCATTAGTCGTCCGTATTAGCGCACCGAAGCCGTTGTATTTCCCTGTCGAAATTGTTCTTCAATCTCCTCAGTGCAGCACGAACTTGAATGCGCTCAATCTGAGCATTCAATAGGTCGATCTCATGTTTTTGTTGTACGCGCGGCTTCTCTATTTCACACGCCGGATTCCCAGTTTCTGTTGAAATTTTTAGCATAATATATCACTGCCTGGTCTCAGTGACCTGACTGTGTCCAACTTGACCACAGTTACGACATGACTGAGTAGAACCAATAGATTCAGCAGCTCATTTGGTTTGTATATAACCTCGGCCCTTCGACCGATGAAACTTAGGGCCCATTGTGGCGTTCAGTATGAGGAGCCTCTATATAGGAGTGGTAGACGGGTGTGTTGGTAGATGAAATGAGGCATGTAGTGAGAGGCGCTCAGAGTTCAAGTTCAAGTTGTGCAATAATAGCAGTGAAGGTGAGATTAGATTGGAGGTTTAATTACTCTGGACTCGGTCATCTCTTTGGCTTTCTTGATGTCGGAGTATATAAGTACATGTAGTCAGTTGAGGTCACCTTGAAGGTACATGATGAGCGTCTTCGGTAACCCAGTTGCTACGCTTCAAATCTGGAAGTGCTATTCAGGGCTATTTGAGGATGAACGAGGAACCACCCATATACGTAAGACCTTAGCCTAACACCTCTCTATCCATGTCCCAAAGGAAGCTTGGGAGAACAGGCCGAGGTCCATTTCCCTAGGCATCAATCAAAATCACCATAATGGTTTTGAGATTGGCTTGGACAATATCATGATCCATGACCTCAGTCGTCAAAATGCCGAGTGGAATACTCAGCCCTGGAAGGCTCCTACTAGTAGTAGTTGCATAAGTACTATAGTAGTACTAATAGGTAGATACACAGCCAAGGTTCTCAGTATATCATATGGCTACTAGCATCAATCCTCCATTGGAGATGTCAAGTTTCAACTTGAACATGTGGAAATTGAAGACCACGGAAATAGATAGAATGATATATAGACGAACTTCCAAGGTTCAAGTTCCGCAGGTGTATGTACTAGTAGTAGGTAGTTTTCTAGTATACCCTTCAACATACAGTCTGGATACTAGTATGAGATTACTACCAAGCGCACTTAAGCCAATAGTTTGAGTACTAGTATGTTTATATTACTATAGTGTGATATCACATTATATCCCGCATAACTACAGTAATAGATAGTATGAGTATCCTCGAGACAATAGACAACAATGCAATTGGTGTTCGACGCAGTCAATGCACACGCTGTACATGCTATATCCGGCGAATATTAAATGGCCACGTATGATCTTTTGGGAAGTGCAGCCTGAAAGGCACATAATCCAAATGTAAAGCCCTAGGCAGTAGGCAGGTAAGATGGTATACTTAAAACTTGAAAGGGCTACTAGTAATGGTTGAATGTGGGCCGGTAGTTTACAACTACAATATACGCATTGGATACTACTGATATGTGGTTTGACTGTAGTACTAGATTAATAACTTGAAATATAACCAAGACGACAATTAACCTTTTCTTGCTCGGGAGCTCAAATATCTTCAAGTTCAAGTTCAAGTTCAAGTTGTCATAGTCTTCGCGTGGTATTTGATATTATCAAAGTCAATACAGCAGTCCAGGACCACAGAGCAATGCTAATTATTAAATCACTAGCACTTGAGGTCCAAGCGTCACCGCGAGACTGACATGAGATGCCCCTTCTGCAAATCAAGTGTCCTCGCTACAGGCGCTGTTTTGAACCACCTGGAGACTGGCTCATGTCCCAATGCCAGAAATATGAACCCTTAGGTCCTCGCTCGCATCATGGAACAGCTCGACACGGATGGAATCATTGTTAACAAACAATTTGAAGGGTTTGGCGAGCCGAATTCTAAGTGCATCGTGACTCCAGCTTCTTACAACGGATACGCATGGGAGTGCTATGTTTGTCGACGAGAGTTTAATACCCCAGGAGCACTGTCTCAACATGTCAACTCCCCAGTTCATGCCCAGAAGGCATATCACTGCCCTAATCGGGCTCTTTGCACTAAGCAGTTCGCTACCCTGGCATCGCTATTCAATCACTTGGAGAGTGAGACCTGTAATTACATGCGATTTGAGGAGGTGCAGGAGGTTCGCCAGCGCGTGAAAGACGCCATTTTTAACAACAAACCTATCACTATGTGTTGAATCGGGATCCTAGGTCTTATCTTAATTCCTAGTTGAGTGAGAGATCTCGTAGGGTGTAGTTTCTCGAGCGTTTGTTTTCTCGTGGGGTTAAGTTTCTTGAGCGTTTAGTCAATTGAGCGGTTTTTCTTTGATGGGTTGTTATTTGAGAGTTCAGTTATGGAAAGAGTACTTAATGGGTTTCGAATGTCAAGATATCATTTACATGATTAATAACATTTGAATATAATGAGAGGCATATTTTCGAATTTTTTCTCCTGTTTAGAACAAACAGTTAATAACTGTCTAGCCCATAGCAACAGCCCATACAGAAAGTAGTAATCACACATAAAAGAAAGAACCAACCAAAATACAGGGTTCATTCTCTGAGAAACCAGATAAAACCCGAAGAAAAAAAGCCCATAAAGTAATAATAGACGAGGAAAAGTAGAAGGACAAAAAAGTGCAAAAGTGGTATGGAGATATTACAGGGAAATAAAAAAGCCCAGCGCAAAAGAGCAACCTGAAAAGAAAAGAAGAAGTAAAACAAGTAACAAAAAAACCCAATAGTCCCAGCCCATCCCAACCCAGAAGATCAGAAATACCCACCACAAAGATCGAACCGTAATAGTATCATGAAAGAAGCCCAGTCTAAGCACACATCAAAAGAGAAAAAGAGAATATAAGTATGATGCCGGTCATTTCATTCGGTCATTAACGTTGCGCTGGGGGTCGTGAAAGTCCTTGTCGTGCCTGTTTATTGTGTGAGCAGCGGATCCGCTGGGGCTGGGGCTGGGGCAGGAGGGCGATGAAGACGTACCTTCATTTGTTCGATTCGTGCTTTGAGTTGACTAGTTACTTCAGCAGCCCGCTTCCAGTTCTCTGCGGGTTCTGCTGATCGAGGCTGATCTTCTTCTGTGGCATTGGCAGATGTCCGAGTTGATGAGCGAGTTGGACTGCCAACGGCGGAGTACCCGTAACTAGGGCTCAGCTTGCGTCGACCAAGTCCACTCTCTCGGCTGCCGAAGCCTGGTGATTCGAGGCCAGTGTTTTCCTTCTCTTCACTCGGGCTAGCGGAGGCATAGCTTCGGGGTCGAGAACCTTCAAAACGAGACCCCATATGAAGACCTGATCGCGCTGCTGCGGCGTGGCCGTTGCTACCTGATTCTTGGTACATGGATGCTGCATCGGGGATGCCAATGCTGCCTGTTTCTGACGAAGCATTGGGTGGGCTTAGGGCTGTTGCACGAAGGGCTCTTGCGAGCTCGCGCTTCAATCTTTCAATCTCCCTTTGTTGTTTCTGGACGTTGGCCTCGGCAGTTTCGGCGTCACTCCGTGCACGAACCAATTGTGTTTCCTTTGCTTTAATGCTTAAGACGTCCCGGGTGTGGTCCTCAATCAACTGTGCATTTTGATTTTGGAGCTCAGTAAGCTCATTGTTGAACTTTGAGCGCTCGGCCTTCAAATCTTCGATTGTGCGAGCAGATCTCTCCTTGTCCGCACGAAGTTCCTCGAGCTCAGCACGTTCAGCCGCAGAGATACCGCTCACAGCTGGAGCTGGAGCAGGTGCCGGCTCGGCTGCTGCGGGCTTTGCAATGGGACGACCAGCTAGACCGCGGCCCATGCCAAATTTTGGTGCCGCTGGGGGAGGGGGTGCTTCCTCCTCTACGGGAGGAGGAGCGGCACGCCTTTGTGGTGAAGCTACACCTCCTGGTCCACCAAGTTTGCTTCGAAGCTTCGAGCCTGGGGGAGCAAGTCCTGTACCGGTCTTTGGAATCCCGCCAAGCTTAGAGGGAATGCCCCTAGGAGCAGGCTTAGCCGGAGCCTCTTCCACTGGGGGTGCGGCAGGTGCTGGTTTTTTCAGCCCCATTGGTGGCTTCTTGCCAGGCATAGCTTTTCGGGCGGCCGGTGCAGCCTTTGGAGGGGGTGCAATAGGCTTGGGGCGGTCCTTAGCCTTCACCTGTGCAGTCTCGAAAAATTCCTTAACTTTAGTCTTCCGGATCTCATCCAAGCCATCAAGATAAGGGTTCATGGCTCGCTCGCCAAGAATCTTCATCAGAGTGCCCAGGGTCTCCGCACCACCAGAACGCATAGCTTCTGTTGATTCCGTCAATAATTTGGTACCTGCATCAGCAATCGATTTGATTTCGGGCTTTGCTGGAACGACGCGAGTGTTGCGAAGGCAGCGAATCAGGAATTTAACTGTCTCCTGCTTCACTTGTGGGTTTTTATGCTTGAGATATTCCAAAATATCTTCAAGGCAGTCTGCAAGAGTTGTCGATGAGAACACAGCATACAGTGCATTGCCTAAAGCATCGGCCACGGCTTGCTTCTTTTCCTTGAGACGCTCCAACATCGGGGCCATGATGGTCGCTCGGTGCTTCATAAAAGCCGTACGCAGACCGCTAGCCAGAAGGTCCACACAGTTGGCAGCTACCGTTACGACCGCAACGTTTGCATCCTTCATACACTTAGCCAAGCCTCTCACAATTTCATCATATGGTCCATCCTTGATTCGGGGAACATTGATCACGTTGTAAAGCGCATCCAACGCTTCTTTGCGATCTTTCCATTTCGATGAAGCGAGCTGATCATGTAGATCTTTGGGAACCTTGGGCATAACATCAATAGGCTCTGCAAGGTCGAGTACCTCCTCCTCTCCACCATCTTCGTCGATATCATCGCCTGCCTCTTCTTCAACGCCGCCATCGTCCGGCGCTTCGCTGGCAACGGCCATCGCATCTTGTTGGGCTCTTGTAAATCGCTCTTGTTTCGGTGCCGCCTCTTGTTTCACATTCTCAAAGAGCTTCTCTAGATCCTGTTGCTGAACCGGCTTCAAATCGTTCCAAAACAGAGGCTTCATGGCTTCCCGAAGCCAACGGTATAGTTCCACGGTCAAATTTTGTGCCTCAGCACGAACATTTTTGTCTGCATGGCCAAAGACCTTGGTTAAAGCCTTTAGTGTTGGCTTGGGGTCCACAATCTTGCACCCAAAGTTATGGTAAATGAGACCCAGAGCAGTCAATGTACCGGCGACGACTTTGGGTACTTTGTGTGATAGGGCGGGCAAAAGTTCTTCGAGGACTGGGTCGGCTTTATCGAGTTCGACACATAATAACAGAGCCTCTTGTGCACTGGCTTTACCGACGGGTCTGGCACACGGGAGACCTTTCTCCGCAATCGGACCGATGGTGGTGTTTCGTGTCCTAAGAACAGTCAACAGATAAGTACAGGAAACACAGCAATAGTAGAAAATTGAAGACGGTATTATTCATACCTTGAGCATGCTTGGGCGCCACCGAATTTTAAGAATGCACAGTATGCAGTTAGACCCTCCACCTGCGCAGCGACATTGGAATCTGCAACTGCCCCTTTCCACAACCCGGGGTCTTGAAGAAATGGCGTAAATGTAGGGTGTGACTCATCAGGTGTCTTTTCAAATTCTGCTTTGGCTTCTTCGTATCCTTCCTTACGGACCTTCCAGTTCTATTCGATTCAGGTGTCAGAGTCAGCTTGGGGAAATCCCGTCGTCGCGAAACGCTCGCAGGATATGAAGAGCGTGCGCACCTTATGGGCGAACCGGTCGGGTAGCGGCAAGGAAGAGAAATCCGGTTCACCATCAGCCATGGCAACGGGCTAGGTGATGTCAATCTGTTGTGTCACTAGGTCGGAATCTGGCAAGGTTGAGTGGTCAGCGTTGTTTGCAAGTGGCTATCCAGGATCTTTGATAATAGGTTGTCTAGGTGAGGGCCGAAGAGGAAAAAGGAAAACAATGTACCTGGTACAGTCAATATGATCAAGATCTTCTTACCAGTAGTGTTTGGTGCCCAAGGAAATGGACGGGGAGGAAATTCGGGCTGGATCTTCAGGCGATCAACGATGATGGCGGCTTTCAGGGGTCGTAAGCACAGTTAATCTGGAATAACAGAGAGCATGCGACTCCAGTAGACTCTTTGCGAAACCAGGAAGCTTTTAAGTTGCTCAAAGGATAGGGGATCATTCAAGATCTGGAGGGGAGAAGGAAATAAACACATGCGGATCCGGGAAGTAAACAAGCGGGCTTGGCGGTGTCTGTTGTTTTGTTGCTTTGAAACCCCGCGGTGGATCTTCGCCTTTATGATCTCTTGAATTTCCTTGCGAAAGAAAAAATTATAAAATATAAAGGCTGGCTGGCTGCGAAGAGAGACCAAGACAATACTGTCAATTCTATTTATTGCTTTCAATTGCTCTCTACGGGGTTTTCATTGCGACCGACCGCCTCGTATCTCTCTCCTAATCAGTGTGAACAACGACCTCCGGTGCATGCGGAGGTGGATTAAGGTCTGCCTGGGAAACACACAAAGCCGCCGGCACCATGAGCCAGCTGCTCACGGCGCGACAGGCGGAGGAGCTGTAAGTATCTTGAACAGGATACGAATGCGACAGGAGTCATGGGACTAATACGATGGTCTCTTCCTACAGACACAAGTCAATCATTGCATACCTGGCTTCGGCGAACCTACCCCAAAGCTCCGCGGCGCTTCGAGAAGAACTGGGCGATTCAGTTACAGTGGATGACTCTACATTGAAGAAATATGAGGGTCTTTTAGAGAAGAAATGGACTAGTGTGGTTCGGTTACAGAAGAAGGTGCGGAGTACTGCTTCCAGGGAATTTCAGGAGACATGAGAATGACGAGAACTGATTCATGGACTTCTTTTTTTAGATTATGGACTTGGAATCACGGTGTGCTTCACTCCAGGCTGAGATAGATACTGCGACTCCTACTTCACTATCTCGAAGAAATCAAGACCCCGCCTCGTGGCTGCCCCGAGCGCCTGCTCGTCACGACCTGGAGTCACACCGACAACCGATTACATGTGTTGCCTTCCACCCGATTTTCTCATCTCTTGCGTCAGGCTCAGAAGATACGACCATTAAAATTTGGGATTGGGAGTTAGGCGAACTGGAGCGAACGATCAAGGGCCACACGAGAGCCGTGCTGGATGTGGACTACGGAGGCCCGCGAGGGGGTACTCTCCTTGCTTCTTGCTCTTCCGACCTTACAATCAAGCTGTGGGACCCCGCAGATGAATATAAAAATATTCGAACTCTACCTGGTCACGACCATAGTGTGTCCGCTGTTCGGTTTATTCCGTCAGGGGCCGCGGGGTCCCCAATGTCAGGAAATTTGTTGGTATCCGCGTCTCGTGACATGACTCTACGGATTTGGGATGTCACAACGGGTTATTGTGTAAAGACATTACAGGGTCATGCGGCCTGGGTACGTGATGTAGTACCTTCACCAGATGGCCGTTTTCTCTTTTCGGCGGGTGATGATCAAGTGCCTCGACTCTGGGATGTTTCCTCGGGAGAAACTAAGGCTACTTTCCTGGGACATGAACACTATATTGAGTGTGTTGCTTTCGCTCCATCTACTAGCTATCAACATCTTGCACCTCTAGCGGGTCAGAAGAAGCCGCCACCCGCTTCTTCGTCGGCAGAATTTGTTGCATCTGGAGGTCGTGATAAGACCATTCGTCTATGGGATGCACGGGGTAATTTGATCAAGACACTGGTTGGTCACGACAACTGGGTGCGTGGGCTGGTCTTCCATCCTGGTGGAAAATATCTTCTTTCGGTTGCAGACGATAAAACATTACGCTGCTGGGATCTCACACAAGAATGCAAGTGTGTGCGTACTATCGATGCCCATGATCACTTTGTCAGTTCAATCAGGTGGGCGCCTCCCTTGATCAAGGATACTGGTGCCAATGGGGACGCGGGAGTAAACGGCACTGCAGAGGCTGGCGCTTCGAATGGCGTAAAAGAAGACCCGAATAGCGCAAATAAGATTTCCATTCGATGCGTTGTTGCAACTGGCAGTGTGGACCTCAAGGTCAAGGTTTTTGCGTCATGATTGACTTTATTACCAAGGCAGACTCAGCATGGAATCTGTAGACCAGACAACATGAAGATTTTGCATCCACGATTATTTGATTTGCCACATACAGTTCTTGACAAAGTAATGGCACACCGGGGACAAGCAACCGGCGCACTACAGAGACTGAACGTTAGATGGATTGCTTTTTTGTTGCTTTCAGGCCCAAAAGGAGTTGGTTTCTCTTCAGTGATACCAGTGACTTTCTTTTCCATTTACGACGAATTTAGGAAAGAGCTGGATAGCGGTATCCACAGACGGCAAAATTGGCTGTTCCTTTCATGATGTATACAGTTTTCTTGATCCTTTGCAGCGGCACCTGGGTAGGTGGATGGATGGGGCTCTTTTCTCGTACATACTTCTCTAATGCCGCAACGTTTATCATTGTCAGTCTAGATATGAATATGCATCTAGATGTTATTTACGCACTTGGGCAAGACTTCCGAATACATCATGATATATGCATATAAGATCTTGAGCTTGAAATGACCAACGATAATTTGTGTATCAATAGGTAGGTAAAACTAGAAGGAAAGTTGAAAAGTATAGTACATATAAGATGACCCCCGGGGCCAGATATGACCCAACATGCAACATCAGCACGGATATCAAAAGTGTCCACAAGGCTGAAATAATAAGAAAAATAAAGTACATCCCAAGCTCTTCACTTATTTCTTCCCAAGCTTCTTCAAGTTAGGCGGGGGTCTCTTCGAAATCAAAGCCTTAACATTCCCGACACGCTCCCGACCCCGATGAATACGATGAATGGACTCAGCAACAGAGAGCTTCTGAGCCTCCTCCTTTCCCACAATAGCAGCAACCCGAGCAACAATATCGACATCCTCGCCTAGTCGCGTCGACTCCCGACGGAGATACTTCTCCGCCCAGCGACCCTCACGCTCTTGCTGGCGCTCCTCACGCGACAGAACAGCTGGTCGATCCTCAATAGGCACCTCAAAAGGAGTAATGATACGCTCAATGACGTGGTGCACGCGGCGGCTCTTAGGAGCTCCAGACGAGAACTCGACGACATCGCCTTTGCGGAGCGAGTTGCGCGGGTCCGAAACAAGGTACCGCGTTTCCTTGGGATAGTACTTTCCAATATGCTTATCCCAGATTGAATGGCGCTGAACAACGCTAACAGTGCGCTCCATGCGTCCGACTGAGTCGACGGTTCCGGTCTTCAGGGTGTAGGCATAGTTGCGGAGGAGGGCGGGTCGCTGGAGTTCATTGGGTGTGGAGGGTGTTTTTGTGGATGGGTTTGTAGTCTTAGCTGTGGGAGAATTTGCGTTTGAGACTGATCGAATTTGAGTCATTGGGCGGGTGGAAGAGAGAATTGTTGATCGTGTCATGGCCATTGGCGATGCCAGTGATCGGATGGGCATTGTGGCCCGCAGAATGTGATTAGGGGCCATCTTGACTGAGTAGCCTCTGGCGATCCCTAGTTCGGTGACGGTGAGATCGTAGAAAGAGAGCTTAGGGGGGTAATTGGGGAGAAAGGCCAACGAAGACTGGGTTGAGGTCGGTGTTGGGTGTTTTGCGGAGTTCAATCATCGAGAGAAATTCTCGGCCTTGTTTGCACTGTTTGCATTGGCCATCTATAGCCTCACCCAGCACAACACAACACAACACTTTGGATGAAATAACATCTTTGGCCAGAAATACAACGATGGCTTGTTCGGTATTTTCATGGAACAATCATTGTTTCAAAATATGTATGAGTTTATTTCTTGTAGGCAATTGCGATAATACTAACCCTGGATGATCAAACTGCCAATTATTTCCTCGATTAGTGTATGAGGAAAGGCAATTGAGTTGAGGCTCAAATATCCATAAGACGAATGAGACAACCAAAGTCCCTGCTTCCCAGAGTTCCCTCACGGAGAAAGCCAGTGGCAACACCGGCCCAAAACAGACTTCAATTCACCAATATAAGCACTGCCACTGTATTGTGTCCTGACAGGCAACACTTGAGTCACTAACTCGTATTCACTGACTCACATCTCTAACCTTCAACTTTCAATCTTTCAATCTTTCATCTTATTTCGTCTCGTCCATCCTCTACCACGATACTACATCCTCAAAGTCAGATTCAAACGGCACAATTTTTCAATTCAACATTTTTCATTTCATCACAAGCATCATCTACAGAGCTCTCAACATGACAAGCCCATCTGAGCCACCACGGAGGGCACATCGCCACGATCTCGCCAAAGAGACCAAGTCACTTATTCCGAGTATCATGGGGCCCATTGAGATGTCGAGATATTCAGTGAAATACCCAAACCTTCTATCACCACTTTGGCTCGTCCCAGGGGTGTCAAAGCCAAAAATCACGGTACACAACCTGGATTCCTTTACCGCTGCCAAGAACATCCTCGATGCAAATCCACTTGCCAAGGTCGCTGTTCACAACATGGCGAGCGAGAGACATGCTGGGGGAGGATGGTTAAAGGGTGCCTTGGCTCAAGAAGAGGCTCTCTGTCTTCGCAGCACTTTGAGTGCGACTTTGCATAGACACTATTATCCTCTTTCGACATTTGCAGCAATCTGGTCGCCTAAGGTGGCTGTCTTCAGGGATGAAGTGGACTCATGGTGTCGCATCTATCAACCTGATGACATCTTCATCGTGGGCGTGGTTAGCCTAGCGGCTCTGCGAAGGCCACAGTTGAGTTCAGAAAAGGATCAATTTAGTAAGTTCTCAATGGATAGGAATTGATATGGGACAAGAAACTGATTATGTTAGATCATCCTGGAGATATCTTAGTAGTCAAGGACAAGATTCGACAAGTTTTGCGGATTATGGGCCGATTCAGGATTACACATTGTGTTTTGGGAGCGATGGGTTGTGGTGCGTTCCATAACCCTCCCAAGGAGGTAGCACGCATTTACAAAGAAGTTTTGAATGAGCCGGAGTGGCATGGTTATTTCGAGGAAATATCTTTTGCGGTTCTTGATTCAAAAAGAGAGGGGAATTTCCGCATTTTCAAGGATGCTTTGCAGAGCGATGAGTGGTTTGCTGGTTCTTGATTGCTGGGCTTTGATTGCTACTCCTTGCCACACAGAAAAGCCCATTTTCATAGCGAGCCCATTTCCATAGCGAGCTTTGATTTGAAAGGGCGATTGTCTATCCTAGCGTTCTTAAGTTTTTTCCATCAAGTGTCATGGGCTACAAATGCACAGTCTTAGGCATAAATAATCAAGCGCTTCAAACATCAGACTCGGACATATGGATCTAAAAGTTGGATAGCCTTCTATGCCCAAGCAATTATATGCGGCAAAATAAAACACGACAGGCAGGCCAACACTTGAGGGTATCAATGATATTTAAAACTCTAAGCTCATGACTGAAAAGAGGCTATAGCTTCAGGAACATGAAGAGTCATGACCGACTGAGCTTGAGTCGGAGCAAGCAAACCAATCTTTGCGCAGTAATCCTGGAGGAGGCTTGAAACTACATCAATATCAGATAATTTCTTCGAATCAATTATCTGGTCTACCTCCACTTCTCCCGTATCAAGGAGAAGCTCCACTATTACTATTCTCTCATTGCCAAACATCGTAGCGAGATGAAGTGGTGTTATGCCACACGGATCCTTGCAGTTGACATCTACTTTTCCAGTGTCAAGGAGAAACTTCACCACTGCCTCCTGGCCGTATTTTGCCGCCCAGTGTAAGATAGTCTTCCCTTCGTGATTACACATGTTGATGGAATCAATGGTGTAGGTATCGAGCTCTTCAAGATTAAGAAAGAGCTTCAGGACCGACACCTTGGCATACCTTACTGCATAGTATAGCGGTGTCCAACCATGTAGATCTTTAAATTCAATTTCCACTTTTTGATTACCAGATTAACACATTTGAAGGTTCGATCTCGAGAAAAGAAAAGGAGATATCACAATATTTTGCATCTAGAGTAGAGTAGAGCAGAGTAGGGAGTTCTTTGAACAGAACCATATTGAAGAAATTAAGAGGAACAAGTCGATCCATGCAGTCCAAAAAAAAAGAAAATAAAAGAAAATAACAAATCACTATAATATTTCGCCACATCCATGTCATGAGAGCATCTAAGGTTCGTTTAACGTGTTTATTCCCACTGTGCTCGACAACCATTCAGAACAAATCAGTATCGGTAACATCATCCGATCAGCCAACTAAGCTTCTTCCGTTGTCTCGCTGGCGGATGTATTATCGCCGTTGCCATTGCCATTTATATTGCTTTTGGCGTCGACGATAGGCAGTTTCTTTGACTGGAACTTATCGGCCGCACTTGCTGATATCCGCGTGAGCTCTGTGACGAATGATTGGCCCCAGAATGCACTAGATTGTTAATGTTAGTGATGGTTCTCGATTGAGTTCTGGAATTAGAATTGGCTGGATGGGTAAAGAGTTTAGAACTTACCTCGTATATTTAGAGACATATTTGTCGAGTTTGGTAAAGTTGAGCGCGCGTTGTTCGTCACTCATAGTGACAGCTTCTTGGTAAGCACCTGCTAACTCTTCCGTGTTCCATGGGTTCACGATGATACTCCCGTTTAGACTTTGAGCCGCACCAGCGAATTCAGATAGGACCAAAGAACCGTGGCGCTTCTGTTGAGTTGCGATATACTCGTATGCGACGAGGTTCATTCCATCGCGAGTAGATGACACTATACAGACATCTGAAACGGCGTATAGGGCGATGAGCTCGTCGAAGTTAACCGATTTATGAAGGAAGTGAATGGGCATGAACTCGACAGTTCCTTTGAAGCGATGAAAATGGTTAATTATGGGAAGGGAAACGTTTTATCTCACAGGAACCAAAGAAAAGTAGACTTACCGAATTTGCCGTTGATGCGGCCTACCAATTCGTTTACCACGGCCCGCAGGTTCTGGTATTCTTCGACATCTTGACGACTGGGAACAGCAACTTGAACCAGAACAACCTTTCCAACCCATTCGGGATGATCGCTTAGGAAAACTTCCAGGGCATGTAGCTTTTGCGGTACGCCCTTAATATAATCGAGACGGTCAACGCCGACCATGAGCTTCACGCCTTGGAACTTCTGCTCAAGCATGGCGATTCGTTTCTGGACCTTCTCCTTCTTTAGCCCTTCTTTGAATTTCTCGGGATCAATTCCAATGGGGAAAGCTCCGCAGGTGATTATCTTGCCCTGGAACTCAATACCGTTCGGTGTTGTTGCGAGACCCCTGTGTGTTCGTTAGTTGGTGACATTCAACCAGTATCGAAGATACATACAGTAAACGCGAACAACTACTCAGGAAATGCCGTGTGTAGTCATATGTGTGAAAGCCAATCAAATCGCAATGCAAAACGCCCAACAGCAGCTCATTGCGCACGGGCAAGATTCGATAGATCTCGGAACTGGGAAAGGGCGTGTGAAGAAAGAATCCAATCTTAACGTTCTTCTTGCTGTCACCAATTTCCTCGCGCAGCATTTCCGGTAACAGCATGAGATGATAGTCGTGTACCCAGATCAAATCTCCATCTTGGACTTCTTTAGAAATAGCCTTGGCAAATAATCGGTTTGCCTCTTTATAAGCTTCCCATGCTGACTCGTCGAATGTGATCTCACCGGGGTGATAATGGAATAGCGGCCAGAGGATGGAGTCTATTCAGGAAATATCCATGATGTCAGCGTTTGTTTTTGACAAGGTCTGTCTATGCCTTGTGCGCCTTCGCAATTGCCGACCGGACCGAGTAGACTGAGTAACTGAGTAAAGAAAGTACTGACTGGAAAACCCATTGTAATGGCGGTCGGCCAGGTCATCATCAATGAAGACAGGAACGGCCCCATATTCCTCCTTCAGGCGGTCTTTCACGACCGGAATCTCCGCCTCGGGGACCTCTAATCCGGGCCAACCATACCACTGAAACGTTGTTGATTTAGACAGTCCACTTAACCCGCTCACCAAACCTCCTGAAGACATGGAAAAATCATATTTGCCATCTTCCGATCGTTTAATAGTGATAGGTAGTCGATTCGAGACAAGCAGCAATCGTGCTTCGTTCTTGGGTTCTTCTAGGGACGGCATAATGTCGGACTGCTCGGGCACAACTAGTAGGTTTTGGTTCTGCTGAGCGCCCCGGGTAGGGAGAGTTGAGTTCGACAGATTGACGGATTGCGTGTGCGACGCGAGGGGTAGTTAAGAGTGGCTTTTTATTTCTGCAGCTCTGACGAGAATGTGGTCAGACCCAACAATGCTTTGCTTGCGCGGGGAAGAGGGACTAACCGTGATCAACCGATCAACCGATCCGGAGTAGCTGGTAGAGCAAAGCAACGAGGGGGAAAAGATTCGTCCAGAAGAATGCTCAACAGATCTTTTCTTTAATTTCAGACACGCGCATATCCCCAATGGAAATGGATTCTGGGGAGTGGGAATTGTTAAAAAGAAAAAAGAGTAAGTGGGGTGGGCAGAAAGAAGAATGGAAGAGGTGTGAGGTGTGAGGTCAGCGCTCCCCGAAACTTGGAACTTTAGCTAGTGGAGCTCTTCACTAGCACTCACATCGATAGAGGGGGAAAGGACAGGGTATAAGAGGATAAAATAAGAGGACGTTCTGATATGGGAAATTCATGTAGGAGAGAGAAAAGGGAGTGAATACCGGGAGTTTTAATTCTTTTTTTCTCTCCTTAATAAAGTTGGACAAGGGCCGATTTCAGTGTTGCGCGTGTTGGTGTCGACGATGATTGGATCTAGGTGAACCCAGCCAGTCAGCGATCGTGAAATCTGCTGAGAATGAAGGAAGAAAACGGGTTTAATCTATACTGATATAGGTGTCATTGCGGGGAGCTAAACTACATACTACAATCCAGTTCTTCTCTCCGACATGACCATACACTGACGTCGATCTCTAATCCTTATAGTCCGCAGATCATGGCTAGATCGGCTCCATTTGCTGAGCTAGTTAATACAGTACCTATCTGTATATCAAATTCTTTAGACTGGACAAAATTGAACTCCTGCAGGTTCACGGAGCACCTTAACCCGCCCAACCATGATACAACATAGTACGTCTCGGATCTATAAAAACCGATTTATTCCTTCGTTTCCTATAAACCACTCATAATAGCCGTGATATAGCATAGCCTAGAATACTATAGAACATAATATAACTTTAGAGGTACTATGTTGTATCTACTATTAATATCCATCTACAACGCCGACTTCTCCCCGCTTAATCTCCAACTCCCCCCCTCCTCATGGACCGTCTGCCCCTCCCCCTCCAATTTCATCAACACTTGCAGCACCCCATGTGATGCGGGTAAATGGAGCGACTCAGGTACATCCCGATAAATCTTCTTCACCAGTTCCAGCGGAGTCCATCCTTTACGCTCGGGCGATGCTTCCCCATCTAACCTTCCATCCCGTAACACCCGGAGTACCTCTTCTTCCCGCTGCTGTCGGTGCTGGATGTACTCGCTGATGCGCGCACTGGCTTTCTCAATCACCGCCCCATGGCCCGGGTATCCGCGTCCTGTCACCCGATCGCGCATCCGGTGAAGACTGGATAGGTAAATGGGGAGATCTTCGAAAACTGCTGTTCCCTGGCCTAGGACATCTATCATAGTCATGATCATTAACAAAAAAGTAGAATGAACAGAAACAGAATATACTTACTATCACCCGTAAAAATCGCATCCTCCTCCTCAAACACAAAAGCCATATGATCAACCGTATGTCCAGGCGTATGACTAGCTACAAGCGTCACCCCATCTACCTTGAAAACCTGTCCATCTAGAATATCCCTCTGTCCCTGTCCCTCATGTTCATCAGGCTGAATCTGACTCTTAAAAACCTGTGCCTGTGGACAAATCCGCAGTAAATCACTCACACCCTTAACATGGTCACCGTGCCAATGTGTAAGTAGTGCCTGGTAAACTGTGGCTTTCTCTTCGGAGAGCACGGATTCAAGACATTTTCCCCACGTGGGCTTTCCTTCGCCTGTATCTATTAGGATGCGTTGCTCTCCACGCCCAATGAGGTATGTGTTGGTTCCTATCAAGAGTCTGACTTAGTCAAGTCCTGCCTGGTCTTGGTGGGGGAATAGGCTCTAGACCGGCTAGTTGAGGGGATAGTACCCCAGGCTAAAGACGGCGACGGCACGTACCTTGTAATGTGAACTAGTGCGATGCTGTATGTCAGCTTTGGTGCCCGATCCGAGTCCGATGTACGTACGGTACAGTGTAGTGTAATTACTGCAGGGGTTGGGTTGGGTTGGTGGGTGCTACCTTTCCTGGATTCCCGCCTAGAATTCTGATTACCGAGGCGCTGAGGCGCTCGACTTCGGGGAGGGTGACGAGTTGCGCCATTTATTTGGACTTGGGGCTTGAGGGCTTGTGATGTTTGTCTCTTTTCCTTCTGAGTTTGCTTTTGCTTTCGGTGTGGGATTGCTTGCTTGCTAGCTAGCTAGAAAGAAGTATTGGCTAACTTGGTTCAGTTATTAGGCTGAACGGAGGAGGATCAAGTGGATGCTGGGGTTTGGAGAGTTCCCCATTTGCTATGGGGATTGGGTCCACTTACTGTTACTTATACTGTGGGTGATAATTGCGGAATCTCCGAGGATGATGGCGATGTGGGACTATCAGTGCCAGTGCCAGCGCCAGTCACTAAGGCTGGATCTCTTTTATCTCTTTATTGCTTTTTTTGCTCTCCGCGGGGCAGGTTTAACGGGCCTCGGCTACGCTTATCTCAGCTCTTTTCCGAGGTTTTGATCTCTACCGAAGTTATGCTTCCTCATTGACACTGCCCGGCTTTGATGAGAGGAAGGTGATACTATAGTATACCAAGTAGATACGGTCTAAATGGAAAAGTGTTTTACGTGCAAGAAACTACAGTTGCTAGAACAGCTTGAACATAATGAAATGGTGTATGCATGCTATCCAACATACAAAAACAGTGATATAGGGAAATCAAACAACTATATCCATTGAGCCTACCCAAACGGGAATCCAACGCAAGACCTATTCGGTCGAAAACAAAAGATCATGAAATTTTTCCTAAGAGCACAACTCCTCATACCCGGCTCGAAAAAAAAGAAAGGGGGACGCGCGCACACACACACACACACACTGGAGTGACAACCTTCCCTCAATCTCATTCCACATGAGGGAAGGGATCGTAAGTCACTCCATTCTCTTTCTGAAAACACACGAGAGAACGTAGTTTACACGGACACCTCGATCAGCCAACATAAGAAGACTGCGAGGAGCCTGGAAGGGAATATTAGGAATGGGTTTTTTGTTGCTTTTGGTTTGACATTATGCCTAACCCATTTAGTTGGTTCCAGACTTGCGAGCCATGGTGTTCAGGGCGGAACCGTCAACGAACCACTCGATCTGGGACTCGTTGAAGGTGTGGCTGAGGGAGATGTCGAAGGTAGAGCCACCAGCAGCGGGGTGGACACGGAGAGTCATGGGCTTGCCAACCTCGAGCTGAGTGCAGAGAAGATCGACCTTGTCCTCGGGCTTGATCTTCTCGTAGTCGGCGGGGTCGGAGAAGGTGAGGGGCAGCATACCCTGCTTCTTCAGGTTGGTCTCGTGGATACGAGCGAAGGAGCGGGTAATGATGGCCAGACCACCGAGGTGACGGGGCTCAAGAGCAGCGTGCTCACGGGAAGAACCCTCGCCGTAGTTCCAGTCACCAATGACAACCCACTTGATGTCGCGGGCCTTGTAGTCACGGGCAGTGGCGGGGACGGCGTCGTACTTGCCAGTGAAGGCGTTCTTGACCTTGTTGGCCTCACCGTTCTCCTCGTTAATGGCACCGATCAACATGTTGTTGGAGATGTTGTCCAAGTGACCACGGTACTTCAACCAGGGACCGGCCATGGAGATGTGATCAGTGGTGGTCTTACCCTGGCACTTGATGAGGATAGGGATGTCAGTGGCATCCTTCTTGTTCCAGGCGGGGAAACCAGCGAGGAGCTGCAGACGGTCGGAGGAAGGAGAGACAGCGACGTTGATGGATTCGCGGTCAGCAGGAGGAGCCTGGTAGGTGTCCATACCGGGGTCGTAGCCCTGGTTAGGAAGACCGTCACCGGTAGGAGGCTTGAGCATGAAGTCGTTGCCATCCTTGTCCTTCAGGGAGTCGGTGAGGGGGTTGAAGTTGAGGGAACCAGCAACAGTCATGGCGACAACCAGATCGGGAGAAGCGACGAAAGCGTGGGTGGCGGGGTTGGCGTCGTTACGGCCAGTGAAGTTACGGTTGTAGGAGGAGATGATAGAGTTGGCATCACCCTTCTTCACGTCCTTACGGTCCCATTGACCAATGCAAGGACCACAGGCGTTGGCCAAGATAACACCACCGTACTCCTCGAGGGTGGCGAGCTGGCCGTCACGCTCAATGGTAGCACGAATCTGCTCGGAACCAGGGGTGATTGTGAACAGAGACTTGGACTTGATACCGTGGTCGAGAGCATCGCGGGCGATGGAAGCGGCACGGGACATATCCTCGTAAGAAGAGTTGGTGCAAGAACCGATCAAACCGACCTTGAGCTCCTCGGGCCACTTGTTGGTCTTGACGGCCTCCTTGAACTGGGAGAGGGGAGTGGCCAGATCGGGAGTGAAAGGACCGTTGATGTGGGGCTCCAACTCGTTCAGGTCAATCTCAATGAGCTGGTCGTACTGGGCACCCTCATCCTCGCGGAGCTCAGCGGCGTACTCACGGGAGAAGTCACCAATGCTTTGACGCTTGGTGGCCTTCAGGTAGTCGTACATACGGTCGTTGAAGGGGAACAGAGAGGTGGTAGCACCGATCTCAGCACCCATGTTACAGATGGTAGCCATACCAGTGCAGGACAGAGAGTCAACACCAGGACCGTGGTACTCAATGATGGCACCAGTACCACCCTTGACAGTCAGGAGACCAGCAACCTTCAGGATAATATCCTTGGGGGTGGTCCAGCCGGACATCTTACCGCTGAGACGAACACCGATAACCTTAGGAGCCTTCAACTCCCAGGGGAGACCAGCCATAACGTCGACAGCGTCAGCACCACCGACACCAATGGCAGCCATAGCGAGACCACCAGCGTTGGGGGTGTGAGAGTCAGTACCGATCATCAGACCACCGGGGAAAGCGTAGTTCTCTAGGACGATCTGGTGAATGATACCGGAACCGGGCTTCCAGAAACCGATGTTGTACTTGGCGGTAGAGGAAGCAAGGAAGTCGTAGACCTCCTTGTTGATGTCGTTGGCACGGGCCAAATCCTTCTCACCACCAATCTGAGCTTCAATCAAGTGATCACAGTGGACGGTAGTAGGAGTCTGGACGGAAGGCATGCCAGCGGACATGAACTGGAGAATGGCCATCTGGGCAGTGGCGTCCTGGCAAGCAACACGGTCGGGGCGCAGCTTAAGGTAGGACTTTCCACGCTCAATGTCCTGTCCATGAGGGTCGTCAAGGTGAGAGTAGATAATCTTCTCGGAGTAAGTCAGAGGGTGCTGAAGACGAGATCGGACGATCTTCAGGTTCTCGTTCATCTTCTTGTAGTTGATGAAGTTACCCTTTACGATAATAGTTAGCCATTATTCCTATGTTGTTGTTCTTGTTTTTTTTTTGTTTTTTTGTTTTGTTTTTTGCAGGATCCGCCAGTGAAGTCCTCGGTCGGACGCAATAAAAAATTGAAAGGAAAGTTAGACAAAAAACTCACCTTCTCTTGGATGGTCATTTCGACCTTCTTGTCGAGGGGGTCAACAGTAGCGTAGGCCCGAGTTCCGAAAAGCTAAACGACCATTGGTTAGTTGACTGCCAATATCATCCATCAAACCCCAGTATTCGGGAGTGACGCAAGACCACATATCGAGATGTGGCTGCTGCATTGATTGAGTGCTACTCACAAAACGGGACTTAGGGGCCTGCAACAGAAAGAGATTGTTAGCATCATTGTCAATTTGCGGGAAGATATCGAACCTCCCTGGAGGCTCTGGGAATATGCAAAAAGCGCATCACCCAGCCATCCAGCGAGGCAGGGCTATGAACGTACCAGCGCACCGGCGCGCGCAAGGCGGGTGGAGATCATGATGGGCAGGTACTCTCTATTACGAGGAAGCACAACACATCCAAAGGCAAGTTACCACCTTCACCTGTGGTAATCAAAAAGAGTGGAGAGTGAAGAAAGAAGAGGAGAAAAAAGAGAAGAGAAAAAGGGAAGCTTGGAGGTTTTGAGTGGGAAGAGAGAATTGTTCTGAGCCGAAGAGCCGTAACTCGCTGTTACCGCTGCGATACCGTACCGTATTGAGCCTTGAGGTTGCCCGCATGCGCTCACTGATGGCGACCTGGAGAGATCAATACAGTTGGTGGTTTTCGGACCTTCTAGGGGACATAAAATTCTGGAAAAAATCGGGATCACAATAAATGTATCTTTTTAAGCGTTCAGGTATATTTTCATATGCAATATCCCATGGCTTGACTCTCTCAATGTACACTCCCACCTCATCAACCGGTGCTGATGCGGATGTAATGGCAATACACGGCATGTGACGGGCCCAAAGCGGCCCACCAATCATGGAATTTGCGATTACAGGCCACGAATACGGAGTACGGAGTTTGAGATCAATGCTTGACTGCTGGGCTACATCATAAAATCTGGTCAATTGTTGCTATGGGACTCGGGCTAAAGGGAGTATAGACTCGGCATGGTTGGTCAACTCGGAACTTTCTCCATTCCCCCAAGGTGTTATGTCTCCATTGCATGTGGGCTTTGAGGATCAACCCCATGTGGATAGCTCTTGAGCTTGAGGATATCTATGCCACAGAGTAGTAATATATTGACACTATAGAAATGACAAATTGCCAAATTGTCAATAATAAGAAATAACCCATAAACAATCTTCATAACTCTCCCTGCACTACCACAGACTCCCGCTTCAGTGTTGTTGTCTCAGACCAGGGGGCCGGAGCAACATGCCGCGAGTGCAAACGTCATAGGGATAAACCATAATTCTTGATTTTATACCAAATAATACCGAAACATTACCAGAAACCATTCAATACACCCGTAAAACCGGTGACAAACCGCTGAGCCGAGGCGTGCCGAACGGGACTCCCGCGACTCCAGCTAACACTCACAGCCAAGCCGTGGAAACCGTGAAACCGCCAATCACGACCGATGCGTTTCAATCGTTGCTAAGCTCCACTCGGTCAGCGGAAATTTCCTTTTACAACTTCGCTCCTTGTTCTTGCCTGGCGCTTGTCCCGTTCCCCACTACGCCCCATTATCCCTCCGGAAATCGGTGATAACTTTTTTTGCTTGCAACACTCTATCTTCAATTTTTTTTCGAGATCGGCCAGCAAGCCGAACTATACAGTAGCAAGAAAAATGGGTGCTTTACGCAGAATCAAGAATAAGCGTCGCACAAGGTATGTTCTTCTTTTCTGGTTTTTCTATATGTCTAGCTTTGTTGAAAACTCTGAGCGGATTGTGCGGGTGCTAATTTATTGCTATCAGAGACTACGACCAGGTCTGTGCCGATATTGAGTCGCCTCGTCACCTGGAGATTTTCCAGGAGAGCAAGGATGCAGAGGATCTGCCAGGTTTAGGACAGCATTACTGTCTGGAGTGCGCCAAATGGTTCGAGAGTGATTATAACCTGAAGGCGCACACCAAGGGCAAGAACCACAAGCGCAGGTGAGTTTCAACATCGCCACATATGTTGATCCCAGCGCAACCAGTCGCTAATCATCGCTTCCAATAGAGTCCGCATCTTGAAAGAAGAACCTCATTCCCAAAAAATCGCTGAAGCTGTGGTTGGCCTGGGCGTAGACAACGGCAAGCGACCTCAACAGGAAAACGTCGAAATGGAGGACTGAGCACCACGCCCCGAACTTGCCACACCCTCAACTCATATCGATACCAAAAACCCCACACGCCCAATATACCTGACCACAAAACACCATGGACGTCCGTCCAAGCTACGAATTTCCATGTCCACCTGACTTTAACTTGACTACTGCATGTTCGGTGGAGTTCTGCACGTGACGATCTTTTTTTTTCATGTGCCGAGAATCGTCGGGTTTCCGTTCTACCGGTTTGCGGGACCGTGTGAAACCGCCGATTCTCGGAAAACCAAAAAGCATGGATGAAATTTACCCCTAGCAAAATACCCCGGAGTAAAAATTCCAATAGAAATCCCTCAATACCAAATAAAAAGAGTCTAACCTGAATGAGCGTTCGGTATATGTGTAGTTACAATGGGTCTCCACGCTATATTTCAATCAACCGTGGACTGCGCACTTTCTATATCCTTTCTCCCATGGGGGCCGTTGACCCAATCGCCGATGGCTGAGTAAATCTTTTCATCAACCATTCATACGCCGCCCACTGGACCACATTAGAGTCAATCGACGAATCAGAGCTGTCGACGCTCGATAAAGTTGAATGGGAGGAGATATGTATCACATACCTGAACGGCATTCACAATAAATGCTCGAATACTACAAACTCCTAATCCTCGATAAAATGCTTTCAAGCCTTCTGCTCGATAGGTCTCTTGGGCAATTTGAAGAGTGTTCAATGGTTGGCGTGGTCGTAAAAGTGGCTGGCCCTCTGCATTCGGTCCCGAGAGTCCATGCACACCGCGGGTGTCATGCATCGTCTGCGCTTGTAGTCTAGTCTTAACCATGTCCAATGGGAAGACAGAACCCCAGGTGACAATGCCTGCAATGCCACCGCATAAAAGGACTTTCAAAGTAGCCTGATGAGAAGTTTCGTTTTCCGTAGTCATCATTCGTTTGCAAAGCTCATAAGACCAGAAACTATGCATCGTTAGTTCTTTGTCCATACATATGCATCATGATTGCATCCATATGTTTATCTGTTATGCAAGGGCTCCTAGCGATCGGGTGTTTCAATACATACTAGAATCCATAGCCAATCGCGTCTCTGGCGCTGGTAATCCCTCCTCCAAAATATAGTCCCCGCCAACCTCGGTTATGATATATATCCTTGGCAACGGACCATGAAGAGGTCTGCGGACGAGGATCTAGCTGCGCTCGACACTTAATAAACTCGGTTGGAGCAGAAACAGTCCAGCTAGCAAGTCCGCCCGCGGCACCAGCAACCCAAATCTTATAAAAAGATGTTCCTCCCGGGTTAGTAGGGTCCACAACGGAAGGGTCCAATACTCTCAATGACCGATTGTAGGCCACAAAGAGAATTGCATTGAGGGCACCATATCCCAGTATTGGAGCCGCGGCACCTGTATACACAGTCAGAATCTCACAATATGTAATTGTACAGATTAAATTGCTGTTTCATGAGAAAGAGCTTACCTCGGACCAGTGAACTCGCCTTCTCCAATCGGTTTAGGTGGGATGGAGGGGTATACCCTGCATTGCCTGCCTGCAGCCGAACTTTGACCACATCTAAAGGATTTCCGATAACGATTCCAAGAGCGCCACTGAGGTACCCAGCCCAGAAATCCGCTGCCATTCAGAAACCGATCGTAGAATGTGTACAAAAGTTCCACTGTCCCGCTTTCTTGATTTCCCCAACTTTAAGTTGCGGCGGGGTGGATCACGTGGGGCCGTGGCACTTTGGTGTTGTGTAGGCACAGGCAGGCGCGGGTCTTGGCGTGAGTCAACGCGTCGTCAACAACTTTTGCAACTCGCTCACGCAACCCACCAACGGAGGAAGGAGAGCTTTGTACAGCTGGCTTTCTGTATAGCACTTGGTCTTCGGAACTCATTGGAATAATGTATGTCCCAAATCTGGCTCGTCTTGGCTCTCACTAACAAGCTTGCAGGTATCGTCCTCGGCCAGTCACAACAGATGGTCAACCCAAGACACCGTTACAGCCCAAATCAACAAATTCGATAGACCAACTGTCAAAACCGTTCAAATGCCCCGGTTCCGCGACGTACAAACGAGTATCCGAGAAGCCAACAAGGAAGCGACGAAAGGTCAATTATGCAGATGCGGATGGCAGTACGGAAGATGGTGGCGAGAAGCCGTACACAAATGAGGACCGACTTGCCATAGAAACGCGAGAAGTGAATAAGTTCCCCGTCTTTAAACCCAAGGACAAGGACGCGGCTTTCCGACAGAGGTTTCGCATCCCTTTCCTCAAAAAAGATACAGGTGAATACAATGCTGGTCGGGCGGCACCAATTTTGGGCATGAGACAGGGCACAACGTTTATTGTCAAGCCACTTCATGATCCGAGCGGAGAGCTAGCCATCGTTCTCTATGACCCGACTATTGATGATATCGCGGAGGAGCCTGAGGCGAATAATCCGGACACGCCGAAAGAAGACGAAGAAAAGCTGGACGAACCGCTGGTACATAAGAGTTTGGCAGATATTCTTGGATTGAAGAAACAAGTGGAAGAGCGACCGAAGGTACCCGTGGTCATAGATCCCAGATTAGCCAAGGTTCTTCGACCGCATCAAGTGGAGGGAGTGAAGGTATTTATCATCAAGACACCATCGGACGTCGGTGCGCTGGTGATTACATGCTAACGACCGATAGTTTATGTATCGATGTACAACTGGAATGATTGAGAAGAATGCCAATGGCTGTATCATGGCCGACGGTATGGGATTGGGGAAAACGGTATGATTGAGCTGAATCTCGAAAATACCGTTCGGTAACTGATGATTATAGCTCCAATGTATTGCCTTGATGTGGACATTACTCAAACAAGATCAAGAAGCTGGCAAAACAACCATTCAAAAATGTGTGATTGCTTGTCCGTCAAGTTTGGTAGGAAACTGGGCAAATGAATTAGGTATGTGGGCTTTTATGACCGCGCAAATGCTTTTTAGCTCGTCTGACCTTAATCTTGACAGGGAAATGGCTTGGAAAGGACGCAACGACTCCATTTGCTATCGACGGGAAAGCCTCCAAAGCCGAGCTTATTATTCAGATGAAGCAGTGGGCAATGGCAAGTGGTCGTGGTGTCGTGCGACCCGTTCTAATCGTATCTTATGAAACGCTTCGACTGTACGTGGATGTATTGAAGGATACGACAATTGGACTTCTTCTATGTGACGAAGGCCACCGACTTAAGAATAAGGACAGTTTGACTTGGATTGCCTTGAACAGTCTTAATGTCAGCAGACGTGTTATTCTTTCTGGTACACCGATTCAAAACGACTTGTCAGAATACTTTGCTCTACTACACTTTGCGAACCCGAATCTACTGGGATCTCAGGCCGATTTTCGCAAGAGGTTTGAGATACCAATTTTACGTGGACGAGATGCCGCAGGAACTGAAGAAGCTCGAAAACTTGGCGATGAGCGCCTTACAGAACTATCCGGTATTGTCAACAAGTTCATTATTCGTCGAAGCAATGACCTTCTATCCAAATACCTGCCTCTTAAATATGAGCATGTCGTCTTCTGCAATATGTCTCCATTCCAACTGGACCTTTACAATCACTTCATTCAAAGTCCTGAGATTCGAAGTCTGCTCCGGGGAAAAGGTAGTCAACCTTTGAAGGCGATCGGTATCCTGAAGAAGCTTTGTAACCACCCGGACCTCCTGGATTTGGCAAATGACCTACCAGGATGTGAGCACGCATTCCCCGAGGATTATACGCCTCCCGACGCTCGAGGACGTGACAGAGAGGTGAAAAGTTGGTATTCTGGAAAAATGATGGTCCTCGATCGCATGCTCGCTCGAATCCGCCAAGATACAAACGACAAGATCGTCCTAATCAGCAATTATACCCAGACATTGGATCTCTTTGAGCGACTTTGCCGATCCCGCGGTTATGGCAATCTACGACTGGATGGCTCAATGAACATTAAAAAGCGAACAAAGCTGGTCGACAAATTTAATGATCCCGATGGCCCTGAATTTGTTTTTCTTCTCAGTAGTAAGGCCGGTGGTTGTGGACTGAACTTGATTGGTGCCAACCGATTGGTCCTATTTGACCCTGATTGGAATCCCGCTGCTGACCAGCAGGCTCTAGCTCGTGTCTGGCGTGACGGGCAAAAGAAAGACTGTTTTGTTTACCGTTTCATTGCAACTGGATCTATTGAGGAGAAGATTTTCCAACGTCAATCACACAAGCAATCCCTTTCATCTTGTGTTGTGGACTCGGCAGAGGATGTCGAGCGCCATTTCTCATTGGAGTCACTACGAGAACTTTTCCAGTTCAAGCCCGAAACACGCAGTGATACGCATGATACTTTCAAGTGCAAGCGATGTAAGCCGGATGGAATGCAATTTATTAAAGCACCGGCTATGCTTTATGGAGATACAAGCTCATGGAATCATATTGTTAATACTGGAGAGCAGGGGCCATTGGGTAAGATTCAGGACTTATTAATGCGACAGGAAGCTGGCGAGCGAGATGTTTCAGCTCTTTTCCAATACATTAGTCATTGATACATTTCATTTGGACTCGAGCGCTATCATAGCACATATAAAGGAGTTTCTATTGGGATCATTTTGTTACATCAAACTGGCGCCGACACTCTTACTATTATTGGATAGAGACACGTCTATTGGATATGCAGCAAGCTATTAAAGACAATACAATTAACCCTTCATTTGGACCGACTTTCTCATGTCCTTCATTCCCAAGTTCAAGTCTCTCTATCTCCTATTATCTGCATGTTCCAGCGTCACTGACGTGGAGACTCAGACCCAAGAGGCCTCCTAACCTCACCATCTTTACTTTGTCCCGAAACATCTTGTCCATTCTTACCCTTCTTAATACTCTTCCACTCCATCCCAAGACTACTAACCAACGCCGCGCACGTAGCTCCAAGAGCAACAAGAAATATCCTCGTACAAGCATAATTATATGCCTCTTGAACAACCCCAATATCCTTTTCCGAAACAACCTTAACCAACTCCGTGGCCCCCTGACTCGCAATCAATCCCCCATCAATACCCTGAATACCACTCAACCGTGCCCGAAGCAAATTACTCAGTATAGTCTGACCAACAGTAGTAAATATACTCCCACCTAACTGCTGAAGAAAGAACATCAACGCAATACCAATTGGAATATCCGGTGGCGGAAGAACTCGTTGTACGACCAGTCCATTAATCTGCATTCCGAGGCCTAGACCAAATCCCGCTAGGAACTGGTAGCCGACCCAGTGCGAGGAACTAGTATTTAGATTGAAGGTGGACATCAAACCTAGTCCTATTGCCATGATACTTGGACTGGTATACATGGCTGGGACGTAGTAGCCGATTTTTTGAGTGATTATTCCGCCAATAATACTTGCGACCACGAGACTGAGGACTAGCGGCAGAGTGTATATGCCGGAGTGTACTGGATTGACAAGCTTGACGGTTTGAACTAAAGCGTGGCCAATTAATATCATTTTATGCTTCAAGGCGATATGCTACAACACCAAGGGAAAGAAAAGGGCCACTCACACCAAATGGGAACATAGTAGATCATCATCATCATTGCACTCGATGAAAAGAAAATGAATAGTGCTCCACTCAAAATACTTCTGCGAGTAATAACTCTAGCGGGTATAGTGGCTGTATCTGGTTTCAAAACCTGAATGGTCCCAAAAATGGTGATCAGGACGGCAAAGACGACAAATAGCGCGATGATACGGCCGTTGCTCCACGCATACGTCGAGCCACCCCATTGCAATGCCAATAGAAGGCATATAATGGATGGTACAAAGAAAAACATTCCCAATGGATCCAAACGTTTTAAATGTGCGGAAATGGGAACCGAATCATGCTGGCCTCTCTTTGGGCACCATACAAGGGTCATAGCCAGCAAACCGACAACACCAATAGGAAGATTGATATAGAAGCACCATCTAATCAATACAAAGTTAGTACATACTGCCGAGCAAAACAGAAGGAACTTCAAAGAGTTCAGGTTGCTATTCCTTACCTCCAGGTCACATTACTAGTAAATGCCCCACCAACCAAAGGACCTAAAATCGAAGCAATCCCAAAAGTAGCCCCAAACATACCCTGAAACATCGGTCTCTTATGTAGAGGAACCATAGAAATAACAATAAGCATACAACCAGAGAATATCCCCGAAGAAGCAAATCCTGCAATAGCACGTCCAGCAATGAATGCTCCAGACGTAGGCGCAGCACCACAGATAGTAGATCCAATCTCGAATCCCACGACAGAAGTCAAAAAAACCCTCTTGATATTATAGAACTTGTAGATGCGCCCAAAGAGTAGTTGTGACGATGCACTAGCGAGCATGTACGATGATCCGTACCATC
Source organism: Penicillium angulare (assembly GCF_028827245.1). Lineage (NCBI taxonomy): Eukaryota > Fungi > Ascomycota > Eurotiomycetes > Eurotiales > Aspergillaceae > Penicillium > Penicillium angulare. Next base: position 884,199 of record NW_026623170.1, on the reverse strand, counting down.
CAATGTCGCTTAGACTGTGGAATTCGTCTGTGATCCGCGGGATGGCTGTTGCGATAATTGTTCGATCTAGTGCTACTAGGAGTAGACACATGAAGTTGCACAGTAATATAAGCCAGAACTTCGACGTTTTGGGTCGATATGGGCTATCAGTTTGCTCTTGTGATTGTTCAGGTAGCGGGGATTGTTCTTGTTGAGCATTGTTTGGGCGTTGTGCCGGTGCCGCGGCTGGTGGTGGTTCATTTTGCTTTTCGGGGTCGATGGAATTAGTCAAAATTTCATGAGTGTCGGAGGTGTGACCGAGCACTGAAGATTGAATCTGATTCATGACTCTGATCAGAATAGGAATTGATGGGTGAACTCTGATTTAAGTAAGACCCTGGGAGCAAGGTTCTCGGTGGCAGGTTTCTGGAACCAACATTCCTCTTTCCGCCAGGGATCATTCATGGCGTATTTATGGCCCTTGGCTCGGTCATCCGAGTAATAATCTGTGGCTCATATTGAAATCAAGGTATATCATAAAGTCCTGTAAAAGTCACGAGTGTTTTGAATGACGTTCCGAAGAGCCTATAGATGCAAACACAGAACACCCCTTTGGGTTTAGCGCCGGGGATTGGAGTGACTTTCGGTCCCGACCTCCACTTCCCCTTGTACCTAGGTACCTGTACGTACTGGATTTTCCCTGACAGGTGGGGCTTTCCTAATTTGGTGACCGCCGCTTTCAATGAGGGCGCTCAGGCTCAGGCTCACTGAGCGAGCCCCTGGATCACGTGAGTGCTCAGTGATCCTGATCCTGTTCGTTCGCTGACTCATCGCATTAACTGAAAGGGGGCATCTAAACGGTACGCAAGCTACTTCCCACCCAAAACAAAAGTAGTATCTATCATCAACCAGGCTGATTAATTATTCCGTCATATTTATGATAGCCCTTTATTTCTACATGGTCGTCATATCCCACATCTTAATATCTTTAATTTATTATTGGCTTTAGACTATGATGCATATCCACCATATAATCATTGTCTCTTTTACTGATCATCTAAATTACCAATATAAATAATGCTAAACACCCCTCCATTTTATATCTATTCTATCGAAAAGTTCCCCTCTAAAGTGTTTTTCTTTGCTACAAGCTTTGCCATTAATATTTTAGCGATAAACTCAGTATCACCGGGGCGTAATTTAAGCACACATCCAACTCTGGAAAGGAAATTTTCTGCTGCTGCAAAAGATAATATTGTTAAAGACAAGAAGATACACCGACAGGCACAGAATGGTTATATGTTTAGCGCCTACGTAAGAGAAGATATAATTAGAAATATAGATAAGCATTGGCCAATAACAAAGGATATATTCGCACAGATCCTTAAGTTTTAGATAAGGTATATTTTCATATAAATTACTACAATATTTCGCACCAAAACTAAAAATTAATTTATCAACAGATTTATCGAGAGTCATAACCTTACAGAATACTATTTAAGGCCAGGTATCGCAACTCCTTCCGAGCTGCGGTCCACTCTTGCGTGCTCATTCCCCATGATGGTCTCATTGAATCCACATATCTACTTGGCCCAAATTCAATTCTTTCGCCCCTAGAAGGATCCCGAGTCTGATTGAACACCCAATGCCAGGTGGATTCCAGTGACTGAATTACGTGAGATATTTAATCTGACCTAGTTGCATGACACAGGCTCTTAGTGCCATACAAGCTAGTTTCAAGCTTTAGCAGGATGCAGGGATTGGGGGCTACCTTTTACCATCCTGTGAACTACTATTAGGTATGACATCGAAGGCGTTTTAGTCAATTTGGCGGCTGGTCACATATGTGGACAGCAACACTAGCAAACTTGAAGCTATCCGTCAACTTAGCTATAAGGTAAAGTTCAATTTGAATGTTGTGGATGGCTATCAGGCTTTTCGAAATCAGACAAAAGAAACTCGACTTCCCTCGTCATCACTGACAAGAGATATTTAGCAATGTTCTCCTAATAGATATGTTCAGTCCTTACCTGATCTCAAGAAAAGTACTCGTACTCGTACTTGTAATTTGGGACTCGGAGCTATCATCTTGCATGCACGCTGGCTCCGAAGTCGGGACACTCAGATCGCAAAAATTGAACTTGATATCGTTTGGAAGTCTCGATGGATTGCCTTTTCCAAGTCCCCATATAGCGGCGAGGTAAATTTGAAACCGGTATACGTTTTTCTCAAGGTCAAAATCTTTTGTTAAGTTCGAAAACCCGTAGAGGTCATCAACATCCTTGCAAACCTCTTGTGAAGGAATCGCTCCGCCGCGGGTTTCAACGCAACATGCACATTCAATAGAGCAATGCCCAATAGCAAGTTTACCAACAGAGCTGGTCAGACGTTCAGGACTTTCGCAGCATCCACATCCACGTGCACAGCATCCACCTCGGAATACACAATCTTCGACTAGTACTCGATGCATATACCATCGCTCATTTGATCGCCACGTTTCAAATCCCCGTTGAAGAAAGGTAGAACTTGATAGCATACGATCTTTCCACCACCAATATCGCCGTTGCTGTTCCCATGAACTAGCTATTGTTTCTTCCAGTTCCTTTTTCTGAGACTCGGTCTGTGCTTGTTTTTTCAGCCGTATCTCCCTTTGGGAGCTCATCCGCAAGCTCGCTTCGAGGTTCAGGATCGCAAGAACTTCTTCCGTATATGGATACATAAGGGTACCACGTAGCCAAAATCCTCGATAATTCCTGTGCCGAAATCTTTGGAGCTCCCATATGTCTCCGCTGTTTTTAAGAAATTCTTCTCGGAGTTGTCTTGTCCTAGCCCTCCGCTTCAAAATCATGCAACACATCATGAGAGGGCTGAACTTGAATATCACAAGATTATTGACGGGTAAGTTATAGAAACACGGTGAAGTTCTTTGGAGGCTGTCGGTTGGAGAATAGGCTAAGGGCTAGTATGTAGCAATTCTAAATCTTGATTTCATCTTGAAAGGTCCGAGTCTTTCATTTCAGCGGATCATGATGACGGCACCCCACTTAGGTACCTCCAGGGCTGAGGCCAGGATTTCTACCAGTATACACCTTGGCCGTATCAATTGATAAAAATACTCATACATGAATTCAAGTTCAAGTTGCTTTAACATTGACTTGGGACATTGAAATCCAACCAGCTGACGTGACTGGCACAGCTCTACTCTGCAATATGCCCTTTACGGATCTTGCCCCGTTGAGATTTTGGTTGAGAACATAGACCTTAGACCTCACTTACTACTTGGGCTACAGGGGTTTTTCGGTGTCCTTCACTGCCTGGGATAGCCTATACTATCCATATATCAGCCAACCTTCCCTTTCAGTTAACCCTCTAGGTGAGCCTCCAGGTAACCTTGTAGGTAACCCCGTAGGTACTTGCATACATAGAAGGGTATTTCGCCAGTCACTTGTAAACACTACTGACTGAGTACTCAAGTATGGATGTGAGCATGGCTGTATGAGAGGGTGTGAATGCGCCTGGACATGCCTAGGAACCTTCCCCAAGTTCGCTGCTACACCTGGGCAGTGCCGCGCGGAGCGCGGCGTGAAGACTTGTACAGAAACCTACGAAATGTACAGTGGTGCCTGAGAGCAAGCACTTTAGGTTTGTAGCAATTTGAATAAGTGTCATTCAACTTCGAATTCTTGCGTTCTAAAAAATACAATGTCTCCCTCCAGAGCTTACAGGTACCTTAAGACACATACGCCGAGGGGATGATTGTTCCACAATTTACTCGGTTCTGTTACCCGCGGGCTTCAACTTGTTGACGACCCAAACTATGGGTGTGCACATCCACACGCATACCACACATACACAGAGACCAATATCATCCAAAACCCAAGAAAGAAACTCGTAAGCTCTATATAGCAATGCAAATTAGCAAAAAAATCCAAAAAATCCAAAAAATCTTGATCTAAACCCAGGTGATATAGTGACAACCCACAGGAACGCTGTGGGTCATGGTACATGATTACTGGTATACAGGATGGACATCTGGAGTTTGATCTACACTTACTTCGGCATTCCTTTTTCAAGGAGATCCTTGACAAGGCCCCGCAAAAGCTGGTCGGCTGCGCGGGCAACTAAGATGAGACCCGCAAGTTCAATGGCGCCAATCCAACCGAATTCCTTGAGCGCATCCAGGAGAGTGTCCTCGATCTCCTCTAGACCCAAATCGGGGCATGACGGGCAGGAACAGACAGTGGTATCCCCCGCGCGGGCTATCTTCGTGATTAGAGTGGTGGCCATTTTGTCTACGTTACGATTAGCATACTGCCTCATAATCTGAGGCTCACAATGGCCACCCCCACTCAATCACTTATAGGAGAAGATCTTGGGACTGGTTTCAAGCAGAATAGGATTTGAGACGGACTTGCTCAGTACAGTACAAAAACTACATTGCTACATGCATGAGATGGGGGATTTTGTGATGCTACAAAGCTCCTTCCCAGAATGACCTTCAGAGCGGATATGGAAGGCACAAGTGAAATGTCGGTGCGGCGTCACTTTGAAAAAAAAAGAGAGAAACAAATGTGCAAAGAAGACGAAGACAAGCCAGTTTAAATACCCTCGTCTTCGTCTGCAAGAAGAGCCGCGTAGTCGTCGGCAGAGGCAAAGGTTGGCAGTGCTTGAGCTTGCGGCGCTTCTTCAAGTCCGAAGGAGCCTCGGTAGGTACCTCGACACCACCAAGTTCCATATCAGATAGAAGATCGTCGTCGCTGTCCAAGAAAGCCTCGTCGTCCGAGACATCCATATCAAAGGCATCTTCCTTATCTTTCTCGACCTTCTCCTCCTTAACAGCCTTCTCAGCAGCCTTCTTTATAATAGGAGAAGGAGCAATAACTTCAGCTTCTTTATCAGAAAAACTGCTAAAATCAACCATCTCCTTATCAAAGATACGTCGGACTCATCATTAAAAATAACCTTATCATCATCGCTGCCCTCGCCTTCAATATCCTCCTCCTCATCATCATAAACAGACTCCAGATAATCCATATCAAGATTATCATCACTACGATCATCAGCCTCCAGCTCGAGTCTAGAGTTAATAAAGGCCTTCCAGATCTCATTCTTATTATCCCTACCCTTAATATCCTCATTACCCTTAACATCCTTATCCTTAGCCTTCTTGATATATATCTTATCCTTATTAACAAAATTCTTCGCATCTGCACTGCATAATCTTAAGTACAAGTCAAAGTGCTGCTGGAGGAGATCTAAAATCATAATCGTTAGTAAAAAGATAATCGGAAACTTGCTGTAGATGTCTTATTATATTATTAATGAAGTCCACAGAAACTTCCATTTATTCCTTATAGTAATATTCCTTTTTCCTTACCTGCTTAAAAACACCTAGAGTGTTTTAAGGAGATTTATTGACGTGCCAATGTTTCCCTGCTTTTATTAGAGCATCGCTAATGCTATAATCTATAGGAGCTCTATTTTTGGCATTTTCATCGATTAACATCAGCTTAACTAATTTAGTTAATACAGAAGTAGTAGATGATGCGGATATAGAAATAGGTAGAGCAGAGGCGTTACTGTGGCGATAGTGTTCTTTTAGATCAAAAGAGGAGAACCTATCAGGGTGAATTTGCAGTCGTTTAAAAAGGGAATTATCTATTAGAAATTAAGTCAGCAGATGCTAGCTCTTTGGGTATAAATAAAAGAATCCAAATTACCAGCGTTGTTTTTGCGCCTTTTCGGGGGAATTAAAGATAAAATGTACTGTTCTAGAACTATAAAATATCAAGACCAAGAGGGATCATGAAGGCATAAATAAAAGAATAATAATGCTTCAATTTTAAACTCGAGAAAAAGATCCCTTTAAGTACACTTTCATCCCCTGGATATTACAGGATTAGAATTTGACCATGAAAAAAGGAGGGGTGTCGTGACTCACCCGGCTCCTGGGAATAACGGGTAACAAGGCTCAATAAACATATGATCACCGCCCTTCGTAGCTCCTGGGAGATTAAGATAAAGCAGCCGTTCTAAGTTATAGCAACTAGCGTCCTAGGAGCAACTACGACAGGCTAATTAATTTCTTTGAGTCAGCAAATAGTTGAGTTGTAGCGAGTGGCTTCTGGGAGAAAAAATTTACGCAGAGTCTGATAGGCCAGGCGTCCTGATTTTACACTGCCGATTCTCATGATGAGACGGGCCATCTCTTTCTAGATGGGAGATTGATTAAAAAGTAGGTTCATTCATTTGCACTAGCGCCGTGCGTTTTATTCGGGTGCTTAACTCATACTCTTGGCTCTCTTTGGTGCGATTGGTGGGTGAAGCACAGGAGTGGGCGCAGGCTCAGTAAGCCGATCAGTGAGCCGGAAGCCGTGCTCAGATTCACTCAGTGAGTAAAAGCGGCGACCCAGTGAGCACTAATCCGGAAAGAGAAACCAAAATCCGCCGGGGGAAATCCAGTACCTAGGTCGTCATATCCCAATTTCTAACATCCAGCGCTCTTTTCCTTCATACTTAGGCTGTCGCTATGAGTCTAACTCGAGGTCACTCTTGTGCTCTATGCCAACAACGCAAGGTTCGATGTGATCAGCAGAAACCTTGCACAAATTGTATCCGGGCGCATGTCGAGTGCAAGATTGTGCCTCCGCAGCCAGCGCGAAGAAAAAAGCGAAAATTACAAGAGGATGATTTGGTCGAACGTCTCAGACGGTATGAGGAGCTCATGACAAGGAATGGTGTCGACTTTTGCTCTATTCGCGATGACAAGGAATCCAGAGACGAATCGGGGAATGTCAGTACAGAGGTACCGAAACCCTCTCCTGGGGCCGATACACCGAGTGGATTGTCTCGCCGACGGGGTGAGGGTAGAAAGTATGTGGCTCTCTCTTCCTCAGCGGTACCGAGATTTAATGATTATACAGAAGATCGAAATGGTTTGCATACTATGATGAGGTGAGCTTTTTACTATTTTTTGTGACTTTGACAGGCTGACATCGCGTCATATAATCCAGTATCAAACAACAGATGACCTACTACATGGTTCCGATGAGGATGAAGACGAGCGACCGACAATCCACCACGCATTTGACACTATGTTTGAAAACAATGATGGATTTCCGTTTATGGTGGGAGGCTCGCCTGCTCGGATCACTCACCTTCATCCATCGCCAATCCATATATTTCAACTATGGCAGGTCTATCTGAATAACGTCAATCCCTTATTAAAAATTAGTCATGTTCCCACTCTGCAAAATCAGATTGTTGGAGCCGGGGCTGACCTCTCTAATATATCAAAGCCCCTTGAAGCTTTGATGTTTTCTATTTATCTTATATCCGTGACCTCGATGACGAAAGAAAATGTTGAATCTACATTTGACGAATCAAAAGATACCTTGCTATCTAAATACCACGGTGCTACGCAGAGATCTCTGGTTAATGCTGGATTCATGAGATCAAGCGATCTCATGACATTACAGGCACATCTGTTATACCTCGTAAGGTCAATACTACATTATGTGATGCATTTGATGCTAACTAGTGTCGATTTTAGCTCAGTATAGCAATTTATGTTGATCCTCGCTCTCTTTTCTGTTTAATTGGTATCGCCGTACGCGTTGCCACTCGCCTCGGCCTGCATCGAGATGGTGCACAATTTGGACTCTCTCCCTTTGAAACCGAACAACGAAAAAGAATTTGGTGGCAACTTGCTATTCTAGATAAGCGCATGGCAGAGATGACAGGATCTGCCATAACCGCTCTTTCATCATCCAAAACCGACTGCCGACTTCCTCTCAACGTAAATGATACCGATCTGCATAAACAATCCAAAGAGCCACCGGTGCCATCCACTGGCTCGACAGAGATGCTCTTTTGTCTTACACGCGTTGAACTTCTAATTGCAGCTGCTCCAAGCAGCATGAGGCCTGATCCATCAATTTCCAGGAATCGATATGGTAAAGATGGCCCTGTGGCTACGCCGTCCAGCTATACTCATAAAAAAGCTTCTCAGCCCTCATTTCGTGGTCTAGATGACTATTGCTCTTATATCGAATCAACATATCTCAAACACTGTGATCCGAAAATACCCATTCAACTTTTCACACTAATGACGGGCCGAGCTTCCCTTTACAAGCTCCGAGTGGTTGATTTCATGTGCCGAGGCATATCGACAAGTGAAATGTTAGAGAAGGATCGTGATGATTTATTTCTATTTGCAATTCAAACGATTGAGTGTGATGATGTGATATATAACACGGAAAGCCTTCGTGGCTTTCGTTGGTACACACATTACCAGGCCCCTATGCCTGCATTCGTCTTCCTCATGAATGAACTACGCCAACGCACGACTGGTCTGCTTTGTGAGCGCGCATGGAGAGCCATATGCAGCAATCACCAGAACAGAGGATTGGATCGAAATCTTAGAAGTCCCATGCATACTGTCTTTGGACAAGCTATGCTGAAAGCTTGGGACGCTCGTGAACAGGCTGAGCTTCAAAATGGGAAGATTCTGGAGACTCCGGACTTAATTACTCTATTACGGAGAGCATATAAATCTAAAAGAAATGTGTCTCATGCGCAGGCCCCTCCGAGTCCTCCGCACCCGTCAGGTTCCAACGATTTGCCTCGGAGTGGCCAGTTAGGTGCCAACACAGATACGCAGACTTCCAAAGCTGGGAATTCAGATGGCGAAGGGCAGTTTCCCACTCCACGTACAACCTTTGACGATAATATGGTGTTCCCGTCGCTGGATGGATTAAGCGACATGTATGGATCAGGAATAATGGGCTACGAAGATACAGATTGGTCGTATTTAATACCATCAGGGGTATTTGGTGGATTTTTTGGAGATCCTATCTGATCTAGCACAATTGATCATATATGACGTGATGAATTTCTATCTCGTTAAATCGGATAACTGTATTATTCTGGTTCTCAATCCAATAACTCCTCTAGACACAGTTCATTCATGTCGTCAGCACCACATCACAAACAAATCTCATTTGGCACATGATTCATCACAGTTATAGCTTGCTAGTCAAAGTGGCCGCCTTGGGAATGCCGAATTTCGAGATATCTTCATTGGTTCGACCATCGACCGCTAGCTCTGCCAGCACACGTCCGAAGGCGGGGGCAAATTTGAAAGCATGGGCAGCACCCAAGCCAATGATAATATCGGGATTATTATCCAAAGGACTGATGATAAATTGGCGATCAGGTGTAATAGTGTATTGACAGGTGATAGTGCGAAGAGGCTGGCGTTCTTTATCAGGGATGAAGCCATCCATGAATGATGTCAGTTGATTCAACAATTGCGGCGAATGGACAAAGGTACGTTCTTCGGGCGTCATGAAATTGTTGGAAAGGTCACGTCCAGCCTTGAGAGTCGGCTCGCCATAGCTTGGGAAACCGTAGTAACACTGTCCACCCATCCAGATCCAATTCGGAAGCTTATCGGTTTCAAAGGCGGATGGATCGCTTGGTTTGTAGTATGTTACTTGCTCCTGCATCACAGATACTGGAATATGCGTATTCAAAGGCGCGAGAAGCTTGTTGATCCATGCATCTGTAGCAAGGATTACCTTGCCGGCTTGGAACCGTCCCTTCGGTGTCTCGATAATAACACCACCGGAGCTTTGTGGTGTGATACGATTGACAGGGCAGTTATCTTTCAGAACTGCACCGTGAGATCGTGCCAAAGACTGAAGAGTACTGACGGTTTTCGCAGCATGAGCAATGGCCGAGTCTGCCGTGAAGACCGTAGTCACATTGTCGGCAATATTAAATTGAGGCCAACGCTTCTTCACCTCTTGCGAATCGAGTGTTTCATAGGGGATGTTTTGGGCGTCGAGGCTTTTCGTGAAATCACTGTATGGAGTGGGAGAGTCATGGGGGAAGAATACTACGCCGCCGGTCGTTGTTAACATCTTATAACCTGTGACGTTCTCGAGCTCGGCCCAATCCTTATACGCAGACTTGGCCAGCGCAACATATTCCTGTGCAAAATTTGAAGTCCGGACAATGCGAGAAGTATCGTGGGAAGCTCCTCGAACATGGCCGAGCTCGAATTGTTCAAATCCGATAACCCTGGCGCCCTTTTGAGCGGCGTAGTAAGCTGCTCCGCTTCCTAAGACACCAAGTCCAACAACTGCAGCGTCGTATTGTTCCATAATGTCAGTGTATTGTGATATTCAGGTTGATGCGTGAACCAACGTCTCTGATACGAATTGACTTTGACTTTATGGTGACTAGCAAGCTCTATGAAGCCCCTCCTCTCTATCGGACTCTCCCCAATTTGACCGTCCACGTGATTTCTGTGACACGCTATAGTGTATCTTTGTTTTTGGACCGAGCACATTAAATCTGTCAAACGATGAGGCCGCAGTAGGCGCCGAGTTGTGTGGGTCGGGGGAATGCACTGACACATTAGACTGCTGTGGAGACGTGGGGGCTGAAATTCGTCACGGATCGGTGGATTTCCGGTCACTTGATCGGGATTTCTCCGGGTTTAGTGGACGTTAGGGATTGACCCTATCTTGTCTTGACAGCCTGGCACAACGTTGAATGCACCAAACGTGGCAGTCTGACACGTATTAATTGACGTGGCTCGATTTTAATGGGTCTTGTGATGCTATCGTCCTACGAAAGTCGAGGGACAGTAATGCTCAATGCAGGCAAAGCTAATTCAATACCGGTTGAACAAAAGCCTAAGGGTGATAAGCCAAGTCCTATTTCGCTTTGGAATAGTACGGCCATAGCACGGAAAGATAGTGTAAGAAAACCGGTTATTGGGGAGAGATTCTCGTTGTTACAAGCTATTATACCAGTCGAATGCTCCTCTCCATGCTCTGATGATATAATATAACTTAATTGAACAATATTTGATTTCTATAGATAATATATCCTCTAAGAAAAATCGCGCAGAAGCGACTCAAATCCTTGCAGAATGTCCGCTTTCAAATCTTCGAATTCTTCAATACCACAGCTGACTCGCAGAAGTCGCTTGTCGCAGCCAGCATCGCTCATAGCTCGCCATTCCATCAGACTTTCAACTCCTCCCAGACTAGTAGCATGCTGAAAAACATACATTCTACTAGGCAATCGACGAGCATGCTCTGGATTGTGAGCCCAGATCGAGAAAACTGGCCCGAAGCCTCCAGGCATCTGCTTTTGAAGCCAGCCATTCTCCAGATCATCCTTTTGCAGCGAGGCATGTTGAACGTGGCTTAAAACCTTTCCAACTGATGACTTCGGGTCTGAAAGTTGCTCTTGCAGCCAACTTGCAAGTTTCTGCGCCGTTTCTGCCTGTCGCATGACACGAAGCTGCATAGTGCGAGCAGACCGAATACCCAGCCACCCCTCAAAGCTGCCCATGACACTACCAATATATTGGCGATCCTTGTGCAGTGTCTTCAGCCATCCTTGTTTTACACGTTCCTCAGCAAGTACGAGAAGACCGCAGAGCATATCAGAGTGACCGCCCACATACTTTGTTCCACTGTGCATCACAACATCGGCGCCAAGGTCCAGAGGGTTCTGGAGTGGCGGAGGGGCAAATGTTGCGTCGACAGTCAGATATGCGCCTTTTTCTGTTGCTTTCGCCCGATAATATGCTAGATTCCGAGCTTCGCCAGTTGGGTTCAAAGGCGTTTCGACATGAATTATATCGCCAGGGACGGCTTGGTCAACATCAGTCAACTCTAGCTTTTGAATACCCGTCAATCGCTGGATGATATCCAAAACACCATGGCATCCATGATATCCATCACCAATAAATATTTTCTTGGGATTGATCAGTATGACCATCGCATGGAAGGCAGAAAGTCCGGTGGAATAAGTAATCACTTCTCCGCCCATAAGGCTTCGAAGCAAGACCTCGAGACGCTTGGAGTTTGGTGCAGTGTATCGGGAATAGACGTGAGAATCATCTGGAGCATTTGGCTAGAAATGAAGTCAAATTAGTCAACGTCTGAGTATTAGAGAGGAACGAAGCTGAATCTCACGTCTTTGTTCTCCTCTGGAACTAGGTCTTCCGGGTCTCGCGCATATCGGAAATTCACTGCTGTGTGCATTCCCGGAGCAATAGCTCTATGAGGGGTAACGAAATCGTCGGCGTGGACAGCTCTTGTGGAAGGATGCATATTTGGCAGAGCCTTGTTCAAAGCTTCCGCTGTTAAGACAAACTTGGTGCCATGGTCTGGAGTGGTGATTGATCCCATTGTTGTTGTACAGATGATCGAAAATAGGAGGCAAAAGCTTCTTTATGGTAAGATAGTATCTTCGATTTTGTAAGAAAAGCTAGGGTGAAGAATTTAATACATTTTCAGCTATACTTGAGAGTATACTGCTTTCTAAGCGGGGGATGGACCGGGGCCCCACACTACGTGCTGTAATACAGTCCTGGGGAATTGTACAAGACGCACATGACCGGATGACTCCGTTTTAATCAGCTACGAGTTGTTTTTGAATTTTATAATACTAGCTAGAGATGGTAACTAACTGCTGGGGTATGCTGAGTTTCACAAACCCTGAGATTATTAACCAAGTGGAAAAACTGCCCAATCCGCACAACTCGGCTCATTTCTGACTATATTGACCATATGATATGCTATTATGTACAATGAACCTTTGAAAGAAGATATTTTCAATATTCTAGATGAATGATATTTGAGTTACTTGTCCTAAATCCCGATACTAAGATGCCGCTAGTTATACTATCTCTTGTAAGGTGGTGGTATACGCCCGATGACCTTTCTTCTAAATTGAACTATCGCCATACAGAAATAGCTATTACCGGTCCGATCAGAATTTTTTGACATCATCTACGCATACATTAAATTATGGACGAAACTATACCGATCTACTGCACAAGGCCGGGGTAGATACGTGCACGTGATCGGCTGTCAACACCGACGGACCGTGTTGCATTTGCTTCTCAGAGTTACTTGAACCTTGTTTAGTAGATTTTAGTAGAAAGTTTAAAAGTATTGACTGCATGATCATCCACCGGCGGCTTGCTCCGTGGTTGCAATGGCACATCGATACGCGCTGCTGTTCACCGTCGGCCCCACGCCGAGCTAAGGCACCTGGACAGTTCCTGAGCTACCAGCATTTGGATATCGGACTCAATGCCTGGAGCACATGGTCGCGTGACCGGGCAGCTTTGAGTGACCATGAAAGATATGGATATGAGATTGGGGATTTAATCAGAAGATGGAACCCAAGTGAAGGCAGTGTCATTGCTCCACCTTTGCCAGGTTCTCATATCTTGACGTGACTTCTATTATCTGATAACCTTCAGCATTTGAAGATTATAGTTCCACAATGGCTACCGCAGTTGCATCACTATTTGGCTTCAAACAATCCAATCCACAGATTAGAGAAGTCCCCGTTGAGCCACCCAAGGCACTTCCGGCTTCTTGGTACCGTTCGCCAGAGGTCTACGAGTTAGAAAGACGAGCTATCTTCTCCAAGAAGTGGATCTTGGTCACACACAAGCTACGATTCAACAAGGCTGGAGACTTCCTGAAATTCGAAGAGGCCGGTTTCTCTTTTGTGTTATGTCTCGATCGATCTGGGAATCTGAACGGATTCCACAACATCTGCCGTCATCGAGCATTCCCTGTTATTACCGAGAATGAGGGAAATGTGAAGATTCTCTCTTGCAAATACCATGGATGGTCATATGGTCTCAATGGGAAACTCGCCAAAGCACCGAAGTTCGAAGACGTTCCAGGGTTTGAAAAAGAGAACCAGAGCCTGTTTCTAGTCCATGTGCACGTCGATAAACTAGGTTTTGTCTGGGTCAATCTGAACGCCTCACCCAACCCAATTCCTTGGGAAGAAGACTTCAATCGTGTGGATGAGCAGGAACGCTTCAAGCAATTTGACTTCACCCAATACGAATTTGATCACACTTGGGGCATGACCGGGGATTACAACTGGAAAACCTTGGCAGATAATTACAATGAATGTTACCATTGTACTGTCGCCCATCCTGATGTGGCCAATCTTGCCGATCTTTCATATTACTATACTGTTTCGACACCGGGGCATATCCAACACTTTTCCCGACCAAGGGAAGATAAAGTGGAGGAGGATATTCAGAACGCCAGTACTTATTACTTCCCCAACGCCTGCATGACAGTATCGTGAGTTCTCTCCCATTAAATACAACTCTTTACCCAATAAATCTCAGGAGCTAATATCCTTGCCCAGACCTCACTTTTTCTACATGATGCGATGTGTTCCAACGTCTGTCGGAACTTGCTCCATGGAGTACGAAGTCTACCGGCATAAGGATGCTTCAGATGAAGATTTCGAGTACATCGATTCATTCTTCAAGAGAGTACTCGACGAGGACAAGCATCTCTGCAATGCAGCCCAGAAGAACCTAAATGCTGGAGTCTTTGTTAACGGCCAACTACATCCCCGCCTTGAGAGTGCTCCCATCTTCTTCCAAAACACCGTTCGAGCTCTTCTGAAGACCCATAGAGATGAGGAGATGAGCGAGAAGCGGGATATTTGGCCTGCAAGACAACAATCAGCAGGCCAGGCCACGGCAGAAGATATGGAATTTTGTTCTGGGCTATCCTGTTCTAGTGAGGGCAATAGAGAATTGGCATGGTAGGTATTGTGATTCCTGTTTATCATCTCTGTATATTTTCAAGCGTCTTTCTTTCTCGGCTTTCAAGTAATGCTTTTCTTAATCATTGATGATGCCATTATACCAGTCTGAATAATGATCTCGAGCATGCAACTTGAATGTGAATGGCATAGTATATTCCTGCTATAAACCCGGCCTCGTTAGATTCATGTATAGGAGTAATCTGACACATACGTAATTGGAAAGTCCGAGATCCTTCAAGCCTTCTAGAACTTTGATCGATCTAGTTATGTCATTACTGTTCACTTCGTCTCAATTGGGCAGTATTTCCCAAGGCAGATAACCAAGGGAGACGAGTGGATCGCCCCCGCATGATAGGGAATCGGCTCGCGGGTCTGACTCCGATAACCCCGCGCCTTGTCCTCCTTTAAAACAACCCAACCTTGTACCATGCCCACTCGTATTTTTCTCTTGAGTCTTGATATTTACTTGGTGGCTAGATATTACCCCTAATGAATAATCGTGTTCAGAAAAGATCACATCAAGCTTGCGAAAACTGTCGGTAAGTTGAACAGCCCTGGTTATTGGAGATGCATGCGATTGACTATTTGAAGTCGCAAGAAGACACGATGTCCTGGGGAGCGACCGGCTTGCTCAACTTGTATGCGCTTGCAACAATCATGCCAGTATAGCCGGAACTATGATTCCTTCGATGGATCTCAGGGGGGCGATCGGGTCTTGGTACGGATTATTCAGTGACACGCAAAAGAAAAGAATGCGCTGACTCATTCGAAGCAGGAGGATAGATTAAGGCACCTTGAAGAAAAGATGGAAATGATGTTGGAAGGATCGATGTGTGAATGACCGTGACACTCAATGTTAGGTTGAATGAGTGCTGATTGCGATAGCCCGAGTCGTCAAGTGAGAACGCCCAGCTCGGCATCACATGGACAGGAAATCCGTGAGAATACATCCGAAATTTCCGATGGTTCAAGACGCGGCACAATACAGTCTGAAGCCCCTGTGGATGAATTAACTCCTCGAATTGAGAACCCATTATCGTTTCAAATGCCCCCAAAAGAGATCGTCGCAGAGGGTATTGCTCTTTATTTCAAATACTGCCATAAACAACCTCTTTGGCTTTTTGATCGTGATGATGTTTCTATTCCGGAAAATTTCCGCCGTGAAGTTATTTTTGGAATGCTCAGTCTTGCTCTGCGCTACTCAAATAATCCTTTCTTGGAAGGACGCACTGACCGGATGTGTAGACATTATGTCGAAGCTGCTCGCAGCTATGTCATGTTTCGGATTGCGCAGGCCACCGTGGATCTCTCCACGATTAAAAGTCTATGTTTGATTGCATTGGCCGAACATATAGGTATGTCTCTATATTCGCCCCCCAAACTGAAGCAACATCTAATATCTATTTCTTGCCTTTCTGATTAGCAAATGAGACCCATCTTGTTTGGCTACACATTGGCCTTGCTGCAAATCTAGCCCAGTGTGCCGGAATAAACATTGAAATGCACGAGGGCGAATTTAACCCGGTTCTGGAAGAACGCCGAAGAGTCTTTTGGAGCATTCATCATCTTAAACAGCATTATGCACCACACAGCATGCATCTCAATATGCTGCGAGATATACACAGTCCAAAGTACATGGCTGTGAATAATGACTCTCCTCGGGAGATGGGAATAAAGCCACCACAGACACCTCAAGAAAATGGCACTTTTACATCTAGGGGCGGCATTTGGGTGTATACAGTGCAACTTGCGACTCTCTGGAGCGAAGTTCAACAATATGTCTCACATTGTGCCAGTGGGTTTTCCACACCTCCTTGGTCGGTGGATTCCGGCTACTCTATTATCGGGGCCCACCTCATGGATATCGAAACAAAATTTCCTACCAGCAACAGATGGGACTCAGCAAGGTTTCACGATCATTCGCGCGAGGATCTATATCGAGAGAGAGAATACTGGAGTCCCTGGCTCTATCTTCAATTTCTCTATCATGCCGTGCACAGTGTTATCAACCATCCTTTTCTATATTCATGGAGACCACAGCAATCTTCTCAGCTTGCAGTGCCAAACACCTTTTGGAAAACATCGTCCGAGTTGGCGCTTATCCACACTACATGGACCGTTCGGCTTATTGACATGGTTGTCGAAAAAGACTACGAAATATCAGATCCGTTTATATGCCATGCAGTAGCAATTGCGGCTACGGTTCATCTTTATTATTGCTGTGCCGCAGATCCCAGTATGAGGGAAGGAGCGCAGCGAAAATTGGAGACATGTACAAGATTTTTGAGTGATTTAGCCACCAAATGGCCAAAATGTCAGGCATTGGTAAGTCCAGCGCGGCTGTTCTATTTTATATGTAAGTTTTTGAAATATACTGACCCAGTGATACAGCATCAAAAGATTCAACAGCTCGTTCAGTCGGCATTTGCTGTAAGTCCGCATGCGAGTCAACACCGCCGAGCCCGAAGAACATTGTCAATAGACACTGCCTTAATGTGGGAAATCCTTTGCCACAACTCCAACAAAAGCACAATTGCTTCTCCAGGAGAAGGCCTCTTTGACAAGTCATTCGTACCACCCCCACCTCCGATTGACCCAGATAAGGTGACAGTTGAAACGGAGATATTCCATCATTCGGCCAGAGCAGTGGACACATCCGATGGAGGCCAAGCCTTGCCACCATATTCAAGCACACTGAATGGCCAAGCCGCATCAGAAAACTCAGATAACGAGCCTTGGACCCGAGAAAGTTTTGCTTCAGCTGATTATACTGGTGCAAGTCAACAGCCACTATCTCGGGATTCGTTGGGATGGCCAGGTCCAGGCTTTCCGGCCGATATGTCTTTTATGGACATTACGCATGACCCATTTTTCCAATTTCAGGATCATGAAAATCCCTATCGCGGAGTTTGGGAGGTGGGGAATCTATGATAATTGTCGTTTCTTGGGTGCATTTGCGGGATTGTCTAGAGGGTTGCATTTTCTCGTACTAGAAAGTTATGTACATATGGTGATATCATCTCATGCATGAGCGGACAATTGGAGTATTGATCTTCTTACAAGCTTATTAGCTATTTTAATGCTTATCTGTATCACACGAGCATAGTCTACTTGTAGATAAAGACACCGCGTCCATGCCGACGCGGACGGAGCCCGTCGGAGCCATCCGGCATCACCTGAACGGTACGGTCCGGCTCCGGTACGTATTATTGTAATTCAATAGTGGAAAATTTGGTATTAGTGCTTTGGCGGAGAAGGTTAGGGTTTTATGCAGAGTGTATGTTCCTTTTGTGGGCAACTTCGCATACTTCCAAGGTTGTAAAATTAATCGAGCGAATGGAACAGAAGATCCTCGGTCTTTGGGCAGCTAAGAGCACTGAATTGATACATTCTAGATTGGCCTATAGAAGTACGTGAATTCACATAAAAATGAAATGCCATTTATATACTCTTCTTTCCCCGTGTCTCAAGAGGAAACAGGATGGCAAGAATTCCTCCCATTCCAAGTAGAGCGGCACACACGTAAATCGGGACCGAGCTAGCGGTTGAGGTAAAAGCGCCGATAAGAGCGGAAACCATGCCCATTAGTCGATTCATTGCGACGGCAATACCATTTCCAGTCCCGCGGTGTGCAGAGGGTAAAACCTCGACTGTGTACGCGTATAATGTTGCATAGTAGATGTTGATTGAAACAGAAATAGCGCATGAAAATCCAAGGTTTTGAGCATCTGTTTTGACAGCCGTATATCCAAAGAAAAATGCCACTGTGTTTAATTAGAATTGTCTGCGATGGTGTTTCAATTGGTAAAACCAGGGTTCACTTACTGGTAATGAAGGCTCCTATCGCCATTGTGAATTTTCTTCCAAAGATTGGCATCTCGCACATAAAACCTGCTATTATGGGTCCGGGTATCGCACATAGATTGGTGATTGCATAATTCCTCCATGTGAGGTAGGCTGAGTTTGCTCCGGTAGAAGATCCACGCGAGGCTAGATACTCTGGTAGATAAACATAGTACAGTGCATAGCCTAGTCCAATGAGAGCCCATGAGAGCCAGACCAGGGAGGTAGAGAGGGCCAGAGTCTTGGTCACGAACAGGCCTCGCACATGAACTTCTAGCTCTGATAACGATGCTTTGTTTTGAGCGTGGGAGCTGGAGATTTCACCATGTACTTGAAGTTGGTCCAAAGTTAGGTAGCATGGGCGTTCATGCTTGTGAGCAAGGTTCTGAAGTGTTTTCACAACATCTTCATCACGACCTTGACAAAGTAAAAACTTTGGGGTCTCATGGAAGCGAATGACTACCACTCGTGCAATACTTAGAACAAAAACAAGGGTTCCACTTGTATAGTACAGATATCTCCATCCCATGTTATTAGAGTTTGTACAAGTAACAGATCCATCGGTAGGACAGCTGTAATTTGCTATTGAAGCGTCAGCAAAATGAAATCTTTCAGAAGATACAAAATAATCTCACCCATGTATCCCCACGCAATGAGGCCAGCAACTGTTTGACCAACTCCCCACCAGCCAGCCAAAAGGGTAAGCAGCCATTGTTTGTTAGAGGGAAGATACTCTAGAAAGACAGTTGTGTCTAGCACCAAATTTCCGCCTGAGCCAAATGCCGATAATGCGACCATTGTGGCCCATCCTGCATAATTCGGAGCCGCACCAGCAGTGATGGCAAAGATGGCACTGATTAACAATGAGAAATTGAATGCCCATTTTCTTCCGATTATGTCCGCTGTACTGCCCCAGAATAAAGCACCGGCCAGCAGTGCAATATAGAACCCCAATTGTGCACCTCTCGAGAACTTCGGTGGATATTGTGCTCCTACTTGATCGGCGGATATGCTCATGAGGAAAAGTAGGAGAGAATCAACGCCATATCTGACGAAATAGATACACAGTTAGCGAGAGGTGTTCCTATTAGGTCTTCATCCGTTTCACTTACCCGAAGCCATTCAGAAAAAATAATTTTGTATGATAGGAAGTGAATCCGATAGTGTCAATTGCCTGTCGAGGTAAAGAGTGAGAATTGTATGACGTAAAGGATCATACGATAGCTTACGTCGTTGACAAGGTTCATCTTTGCGGTCAGGGCTTGATCAACACCGCCGAGGCATACCAGATCCCCAGGACTGCTAATAATTGTGGGTTTATCATGATCATCTTCATCATGATCCCGTGTCTTTCCAATATCATCTGGCTTATTGTCCATGTTGACCAATGATTGAAAAATAGGAACGAAATTGATCAATTTATTTTGCGAACTGATTTGCCTCAATCACAAGCTATGTGAGGATTTGCCAGGCTAGTGGGGAACCATTGCCGTGGGCAACTGTTTTATAAATGTCTTCAATTGAGCTATGATCCAGCCCCTATCCTCAAATAGCGGGTCATAATGGTCAAGATCTGGGCTAGTTTGGTAATTCCTCAATTCCTATACGCGTTTCATTCCCAGAAGAGGTAAGATAAGGTAAGATAGAGAGAAATCCCCCCACATATACATGTTGTTAGCCCGGTAACTTGGTGACAGTCCCCAGTGAGGAGAAACCGACGATGCGGGCACGAATCAAAAGGGGCATGGTGTGGAGAATAGCCTCAAGTGCTCGCGTTGAATTGACTAACTCAATGGTTAGTATTCAAACTGGAATGTGTTGTTTATCGTCTCTGGTTGTGCACTCGTATTCAATAGTCCCGCTCATGTGACCGGCATGTCGGGGAGTGCCGACGGAGATATAGATCCATTGACCCATTTCATATTGATCATCGTGCAATTTTCAAATGTAGAAGCTTACCCCGGATTTCCTCGGGCCGACCTGCATCTTCAATACTAGTATTGCTAGAGGATATGACGTTGGGCTTCGTGGTTGATTACGATGATAGCTCCATACAAAGAGTTTCCGATTTAGTCGTGTGCTTTGATCGTATGCTTCTTTGTTTTATCATTATACGATATACCTGACTCAATAATAAAACTTTGAGTTCCCCTAAATTATTGTCTCTATGTTATTGTATATCACAATGCATATATGCATTTAATGCTCTTCTAAATTCTTGACGCGGGGGCAGTTCCAAAGTTGTTCTATATCCACTGGTTCTACGTACTGGATTTCTTCTGCCGATTTTTGGTTGCCCTTTCTGGATTAGTACTTACTAAGTCACCACTTATGCATGATTATTTACGAGATGGGGTCACGGGTGACGACAAATTATTATGTGATTAATTAGGCGACAACTCTGGGGCATAAGATGGACGTGTCTTGGCAAATTTGGAATCCTGGCTAGCTTCAACAGCGGACCACACAAAAATGATGGCAGCCAAAATCGAGGAATCATCAGCATCGGATGTGGCTACACTAACATTTGAAGTTAGCTTCCATATTTTACACAGGAAATATTTCCCAAACACTTACGCTAACCCGAGGACTTGGTGAAAATTCCGTCCTGATTTGGTTAGTCTACAGACCATCTGCCCACGTAAGATGAGTGCAGTCGATTTTCCGATACGCCAGGGCTACTTCTGTAATTAAGTGTTTCATTAATATACTTTTGGCCAATTCTGTCACACCTGCCTGGGTGACTTCACTACCGACGAAGTTGTGTCTACCAATGGGACCTGCAGAAGTAGTATGTTATCAAAATGGTTGACGTCACGACAAACTTATTACCTACTTCACTTATTTAGAAGCTAGACATCCGAGCATTAACTTGTGGGCGATTTCCCGCATCATTGAACTCATGCTACAAAATGTCAGTACAAGCAGAAGCCTACTTTGAAACTCAAACACGATTGACGGCCTGGACCGACGAGCTTGAATTTTTGGGGTACATCCTGTGCGAGCTTATCGATGCCGATGGGTTGAGAACGAGAGGATACCGGTGCCATCAGGCAGCTGATCTACCAGCTATAGTTGATATCGTTCGGCTGCAATTGAAAGAACCCAATGGCAGCCTCGCCAGAGTTATGAGAGAAGATGAACTCAAAAACCTCCATCAGTTAATGAAGAAAGCGAAGCAGATTCGAAACAAAATGGCGCATCATTCAACTCAAGATAAGAACGGACTTAAAACTCTTGAAAGCACGAAGCGGAGCTTGTGTGATTTGCTTGAGTATGCTATCAGGTTGGCTGCATTGGAGCGTGGA
Organism: Penicillium angulare; assembly: GCF_028827245.1. Taxonomy (NCBI): domain Eukaryota; kingdom Fungi; phylum Ascomycota; class Eurotiomycetes; order Eurotiales; family Aspergillaceae; genus Penicillium; species Penicillium angulare. The sequence goes on along the minus strand of NW_026623170.1, from coordinate 862,441 downwards.
ATAAGCCAGGTTTGCTTTACTGTTAAACTAGATTCCAAACCTGTACTAATTTCGTAATTGATAGATCACTTGGTCTCCTTGTCATCATATCTGCAAAGCATATACAGAAGGAAATGAGCCGTTAGTCGTGATGGTTCCGCTGAATGGAGAATCTTTGCTATCTCTTCGTCAAAGAGTTCTTCGAGATCACGATATCACCCAGACAAGGTTGACTTATCGTCGTCCAAAAAGTATGCCAACTGAAGAAAGCCGTCAAAAGCAGAAAGACGATTATGAAGCTGCCGTCACCAGAAGAAGGCAAAAGCAAGAGCGACATTTGGCTGTACAGTCCAACCATCTTACTGAAAAGCTCCAAAAACTGGAACAGAGATTCAATAGGTCTCGGGAGCTTCGTTTTGCACAAATAAATTTCGTAAAGGAGCAAATGAGAACAGAACACGAAATTTTCCATCGGCAGAGAACCGAGATCCTTCAAAAAGGGGTATTGCAACCAGCCAGTGACGAGCAAACCTTGTCGATAGCAATTTTCCTTGTAATCAGCTCCCCACTCTGGATACCTGGTGTGCTCATCTACCACCTATACAATAGATATTATGTTTAGCCACACATATCAACTTGACGTTCAGTCGTGAGATCAATTCTTGGAGATACTGTGATGAATTCCAAACTCTTGTAGTTCGTCAACAACTGTCAAGCAAAGGCATGGTCAAATCCGCATACTTTATCTACCTCCCAAACGTTGCTCCCGGGGAAACGGAGAACTTGAATACATGTTCATAGTTAAAGTAAATACTCATATATTTCACTTTAATACCGCATTCCCTGCTATATTTCAGCTTCGAATTACGGAGTGGAACGTTCTCCACTACCTAGTATAGATGAGGGATGTTGCTCCTCCGCCGGATATCAAAGCGGTTGAGAAGTTGTGAGTTATTTGGGGAGTAGAATTGACTCTGATTGGCAATCGCCGCAAGAGTGGCTCATGAATTATGCTAGTGGATGTTTCATATGCCCTGATTCTCCTGGGACTGTTCCCAGTATCTTATTTATACTCAGGGCCCTGGCATATAAGAAGGGAACCCCTCATTCCAGCAACCGTTCCGTTCGACAAGCTCAATAGCACTTTGTCAGTAGGTCTTCACTTGATATGGATAACAGCAAGAACGAAAAACCTACCCGGGGTGGCCTCTCCGCTTCTCAGCATCACACGGGAAATATGGTCCTCTCCAGGCCAGAGAAGGCAAGTCGCATCAAGGCGAATGTAAGCGCTTAAGTTCTCATAGCTAACCATCTGGCTTCGATATAGGCCATTCTTCTTGACCATACTTCTCCAAGTGATGGGAAAAAGAGCCGACAAGGTAGTATCATGACATTTACAATCTGTCTGAAGTAATGGTATTGGATCTGACACTATATTCACCACCTATATACTGGATTTTTCCTGCTGATTTTTGGTTGTCTTTTCCGTATTAGTGTCACTGATACGGCTTCCGATGAGTAGGAAACAAAGGACAGGAGAAAAATTATCTCGGGATTTTAAGTTACAAGAAGCAGAATCCAATATTTTCTCTTCCACGGTTCGCCAAACATCTAAATCTATATTATCATTCCAAGTTTTATCCACCGATTTACTTCAATGCCGGAACCGCCAAGCCAAACACGTCTTCCGGGTCAAACTTGGCCTTCAGTTCCTTCAATGTCTTAACCTTCGACACATATATCTTGTCTATCAACTGCGCAGACGATTTTGCTTGAACAGTACTATTATACAAAGACACATACGCCGAAGGTAACAAATATTCCAGGTCAGCCTGCTTAGTATCCTCTGCCATCTGAGCGGCCCACTTCTCTGACTTTTCTTGTACATCCTTATCCTTCTGCGTTGCGAATCCCAGAAACTCCAGCATATAGTGGGGCTCCCGGGCCGCAAAAAGGGAAGAATGGGCTTGTGGTTCCGTTGAGGGCCCACGAAGCTGATGAATGGACATCATGGTGCCCGGGTCGGCCGGCATACTGGCGAGACTGTCTCCGATCGTCTCAGCTATGGCCGGGGACACGCGGCTGATATTATGTGTGTAGGCAGAACCAGAGGCAACAGGTGGGACAAGGGCACCGTTACCATCAAACCATTCCGGGATGTTGGTAGGCGTAACGGTGTTTGCTACGAGAGGACCAAGGTTGGCGATCTTTTCGCTCCAGGCTTGGCCTTCTTCGATATTTGCACCGCTCCAGACAAAAATGGCGGCAAAGGCACGTCCCGTGGGAGCGTTGAAGGCGATTTGCTGTAGCGTCAGTTGCGGTGGCAGACCTTCAGTCTCAAGTAGCTTTTCATGGGCTGCGTTAAAATCGACGCATGTTTTAGTGATGTCAGAAGAGTCGAAAATAATGGCACCAGCGAGGAGCTAGAGGAAATTTAATGGTTAAATCTGAAATCGTTGGAGGTACTTTACGGTGATACTTACGCTAGTGAGTGGGTAAACCTTAATTGTGAGATCAAGAATGACACCATAAAGACCGCCGCCACCGCGGATGCCCTGTAGAAGCGACTCGTCGGCTTTGACTATCTCGCCGTCGGCGTTGACAATAGTTGCGCCGAGAATTTGGTCTACTCCAAGGCCCCAGTGCGAGGAGAAGGGACCATACCCACCATATGTGGCCCAGCCAACGTAGCCAACGGACGGGATTGCTCCTGTCGGAGTGACTAGGCCCTCTGCCCAGAGCGTGTTGGCGAGCTCATGCTGCAGGGTACCACCTTGGACAGTGGCAGATTTTCGATCCAAAGCGACTGTGACGGCAGTCAAGGCACGCAGGTCGATAAGCAAGGCACCTTCAACAAGAGTAAGGCCTTCCAAATTATGGCCGCCCGCGCGGATAGTGAAGGGCAGGGAGCTAGATTTGGCATATCTGATAAGAGTAGCAACATCAGAGGGGGATTGCGGCCGGACGATAGCCAGGGGGTTATCACGACGGGCGCCGTTGAAGATCTGGCGAGCAGCGGGGTAGTCGGGAGAAGACGGTAATGTGTATTTGATTGTAGGATGGCCTTGAAGAAAGACCTCGAGGGCGTTCAGCTGAATGGAACCGGTCATGATAGATGTAATTGGTATGTGAAATAGTGAACTACTAGTAGACCTCGGGGCCTTGTTGGAGTCGACCATTATATAGGGCTGGGTTAGATAAGCGACGCGCAGAACCCAGTGTTTCAATATGATGGGTCAATGATCTACTATAGGAAATCATGCATGCTAGTCTTGCTAGGATGATAACTTGGTAGCACTCATGAGTGAGCGGTCAAACACAACTTCTTTGTTTTGTCGGGGCATACATTGTCGGTGACGATAATGATCCCTGTCGGACATGATAGTCATGCAATAAGCTGGAGTGAAATTTACTTCCAGCATCATCTCAAATCATCCCGGAGCATCTGAGCCAGCTCATCAGGCTCCAGATGTATCGTAAAATGGAGATGAGGTGCAGCGGCCCCCAAACTCATACGTCATGCATCGCGGGGGGCCATGCAAGCAATTCGAACTACCCACATGCTATGCAATATACAAGTCCTGTATACAAAGTTCACCCTTTCATTCGAGAATAACCTCTCACTTTTTCGAGGTCAAGATTAGAAGCGCTGGCCATGAAAATGCTTGCTTGGCATGCGGGCCGCCCATACCCACCTGGATCTGCTCCCACAGTGGCTGTACGGGAGCCTCATTCATCTCCTGGAATGGGAAGATGTATTCCACAAATTTCCTTAGGTCACTGGCATCCCAATCCTTCCTACAGAGATTTCTATTCTTCTTCTCTAGCACCAGCTCTTTTTCTGTGACGCTGCTCCACAAGTGCATCGACAGCGTGCCCATGTGGTATACATCCTGCATCTCAGATGTGCCAATTGACCTGCTCATTCTCGTCCTATCCTTGCCCGCAATCTCTAGGCTCTTCTTGCCCTTGAAGCAGAGACTACTTGTTGGGGGAATATTCGTCATGGGTGCCGCGTATGTCTCTCCTGTTATCATTCCTCCATCCAGCAAAGCTCAAGCGGACTAACCTAAATGAATAAAGTGTTATTGCAATCAGCATTAAACGTCTGGCTATGTACTTCCATGTTGGAACTACCTATCTGGAGCACGCTGATGACGAAACATGAGAGTGTTCAACCAATATTTGTTGTGTAGTATCTGGCAACTGACATCAGATAATAGACTATACGTCTCCGGTCTTTTTTTGGACTAATATCGAAAACTTATTGTCAGTCATCCTTGCGTATCTCCCTACACTGCACCCACTGTGGATCTTGGTCAGAGGAAATCACCTGAATATGAAAACCAAGTCTTATGTACCTTACAACTTCCCACAGCAGATCCCCATCTTCTTTGTTCTATGAAACCCTAATCCCATCTTTTGTTAACAACTTTAGACAAAGAGTGATACAACAAAAAAACTAGATCTCGTGGATTTCTTTATCGCGGGAAATAAGAGAATAATTGTCACAGAATGAGTATGTTCAAGGTTTTTAAATGTCCACCCCCTCTTCATCTTGATCTATAGAAGCATCGGGCCGAGACCAGTCCCGACCTGCTGACATACGTCACACCGCGCTTGGACTCATCCATCCTCCGCGTTGACAACGCATCCTTCTTTTCACTCCCAGCGCCTCACAAAGTCGTTTCACAAGATAACTGCAATACCAAGGACTGATGTGACTTCCTAGTGAAATTCTCATTCAGTCTCCTTGTCCAGCCCCCACACCGTACCCATTCCGACCGTCGTGCGATCTCCGATTCCCTGACCACCTCAATCCACCGACACGAGCTTCCCCGCCATGAACATTGCTTAGTTTAGAGCTCAGGAAAGCAACCTCAGCGACAGAGCCATGGATTACTCTATCCAAAGGCTTCTTAACGACAAGCTATACGATAAGCGAAAGCAAGGTGCCTTAGAGTATGTCACGATGGAAATCACGCAACGTGGAATGAAAAGACGCTAATATGGGACGCGTCTACAGGCTCGAGAAAATTGTTCGCGACTCAGTCTTCAAGTCAGAACATGATAAAATCCAGAAAATCGTCGAGCAGCTTTGCCACGACTATGCCTACGCTGTACACCAACCACACGCTCGGAATGGCGGTCTGATTGGTCTGGCGGCAGCTTCGATCGCTCTCGGATCTGTGAGTCACCAATTATAAAGGGATGATGGGGACATGAGCTGATATTTTTGGATACAGGAAGGAGTAGCACCATATCTGAAAGAGATTGTACCACCAGTCTTGGCGTGCTTCTCTGACCAAGATGCCCGAGTCAGGTACTATGCTTGCGAAAGCATGTACAACATTGCCAAGGTCGCCAAAGGAGAAGTTCTTTTATTTTTCAACGATATTTTCGATGCATTGGCTAAAGTAAGACCTGGATATACCCAAGGGACCGTTATCGGCAAATTCTAACTATATTATAGCTGGCCTCTGACTCGGAACTATCGGTGAAAAATGGCGCGGAACTCCTGGATCGATTAGTCAAGGACATTGTTGCCGAGTCTGCAGCTTCATATGTCTCAGTCCTTCAGCTATCAGAGAAGGATGCTTCAGACGCAGATGCTCTCGATGAGGTCGATCTCCCAACGGCTTTTTCCCTCGCGAAATTCATTCCCTTGCTCAAAGATCGGATCTATGTTATCGGCCCGTTCACTCGCAACTTTCTCGTCTCCTGGCTTACTTTGCTCGATACTATCCCTGACTTGGAACTGATTTGTTATTTGCCTGAGTTCCTGGAGGGCTTAATCAAGTTTCTGGGTGGTCCTAACAGGGATGTCAACGTGGCAACTCAAGGCCTTTTGGAACGCTTTCTTTCAGAGATTAAAAGAATTACCAGACTCAAAAAGGGTATCGAAGAAAGTCGCAAAAGCCAAAGTCGCCGGCGTTCTGCCTCAAGTGATACTGCGAGCTTGAGCGCCAAAACTGAGCAGATGGCAGAACCCACCGGGGCAGTTGAAGAGGATAAAGACGACATTGCTGTAGATGACTCTGCTTCAGAGTCTCTCCTTGATGATGATCTTACCCAAACAGAAGGCGATTGGATTCCGGGCCAAGATGTGCAAATTGACTACCCAAAGATCTTGGATATACTCGTCGGCTTTGTCAACACTTCATATGGTCGGTTCTTTTCGAAATCAAGTTCTCCCATACCCAACGCTAACTATTTATTAGAGGAGGAAATGCAACTCACTGCACTCCGCTGGATCGACAATTTCTTTGAGATCAGTCCAGAAGATATCCTTCCGTTTGTGCCCCGGCTTCTCACACAGGTGCTTCCAGCAATGTCTAGCGGTTCCGATCAAGTTCGACAAGCAGCAAATCGAGTCAACAAATCTCTCCTTGAATATATCTACTCTCTTTCCGACGACACGGCCGAGGAGGCCGCTCAAACTCAATCCAAGGTACCATCTACAGCGCCAAGCAGGGAGAGCGTTGAAAGAAAATCTTCCGAAATCTCAAACAACGAGGCTAGAAAGTCCACTCAAGAGTCCTTCGCAGTCACACCGCGTAGTAGTATTGTTTCAACGCCATTTCAACCGACCGACCTTGATTACGCAGCAGCTGTCACCTCTCTCACACTGCAGTTCCTTAACGAGAATGAAGCCACTCGAGTAGCCGCACTCTCGTGGCTCATAATGCTACACCGCAAGGCACCCCGGAAAGTGGTTGCATTCAATGATGGCACATTCCCGGCTCTATTGAAGACTCTCTCCGATCCCGCAGAGGCAGTCGTGACGAAGGATCTCCAACTATTGTCGCAGATCTCAAGAAACAGCGAGGACAGCTATTTTGCCTCTTTCATGGTGAACTTGTTGCAGCTTTTCTCTACAGATAGGCATCTGCTTGAAGTTCGAGGCAACCTCATCATCCGGCAGTTGTGCTTGAATCTGAGTCCCGAACGCATCTATCGGACATTAGCAGACTGCCTCGAAAAGGAAGAGGTGAGTTTGGGAAACGCTAAGCCCGCAGATTATGTTACTAATGTATAAGCAGGACCTTGAATTTGCCAGCATCATGGTACAAAACCTTAACAATAACCTAATCACCGCCCCTGAGCTATCAGATATGAGGAAGCGTCTAAGAAATCTGGACTCGAGGGTATATTTCTCTAACGTATTACATTCTACTTCGATGGAAGCAGGCTAACAACTCCTTATAGGAAGGACAAATGTTCTTCGTTGCTCTTTTCAGGTCTTGGTGCCATAATGCAGTTTCCACGTTCTCGCTATGCCTACTTGCTCAAGCCTATGAGCAAGCTTACCACCTCCTTCAGATTTTGTAAGGATGGGATCTACTAACATACCTCTACATATCTTCATGAGTACATGACTAACCATTCTCGTCAGTGCTGAGCTAGAGATGACAGTAAATATGCTGATCCAAATCGACAAGCTTGTGCAACTCTTGGAGTCTCCAGTATTTACATGTGCGCTTATTCATTCAATCCCATTGTTTAATATGCTAACCAAAGTTAGATCTCCGCCTTCAACTCCTCGAGCCCGAAAAGTACCCTTATCTATACAAATGTCTCTACGGCGTCCTCATGCTCCTCCCCCAGAGTTCCGCCTTCGCCGCGCTCAAAAACCGCTTAAACAGCGTCAGCAACATTGGTTTCCTCCAGGGTGGGCCCCGCAGGTATGCATTTAAAAGCCCCAGCCCATTATCCCCAGATGGCAAACCGATACTAAAGTCCCCATCCAGCGCTCCCCAAGCCGCTTCGTCATTTGATCGCCCAACTGGTACCCGTCTCAAAAACCGCGAAGAAAACACGATCCGCTGGTTTGAGCTTCTCGAGAAGTTCAAGGCTGTTCAGGAACGAGCCCGTCGTGCTCAAGCCTCGCAACGACAATCACTAAATCAGACAGACTCGCTACATCCATCGTTAAGTTCTGCTCTCTCTGCTGCCGCTGGTGGACGCGATCGGTCTGGCTTCCCTGATGCACCGCGTGGAGGGGCTGGAATGATGAGTCCCGGTGCTGGAGGTATTGGGCTAGGTGTTGCTGGACCAAGTGGTGCTGCAGGACAGACTCGTGGAATAACAGAGACTACCAAGGGAGGATCGACGACCTCCTTCCTGGGTACATCACATAAATACAAATCGGGTCTTTCTAATCTCCGTGGGTTAAATATCGGAGGACGAAAGTCAAAAAAATGAGGTCGATTTCTATTTTGAGAGCAGAAAGAAGCGAGAACGGTTCAAGATACCCATCGTCATTTATTAGAACATGTCAACTCAGCTACTATCAGCTATATCTATTTTTCCAGGTAAATGCTTCAAGTGTAGTGGTTGTATTCTTTCAGATAGTAGGTCTAGTAAGGACATCATAAAACAATCCTCAAGACCACGATCGATAATCAGATCAGATCAGAAACTCACATCAAAGATGTGTGATGCAACAACACACAGGCTGAATATGAACAGCGAAGAGAAAAAGAAAAGAAAGCCCCAGGTAAATAATATCACAGAGAAGTTGAAACATTCCACAGAACACAGAACAGACATGGCGACTATGCACGGAACATCGTCAAGATCTTCGCGGGACATAACGCGAAGAACGAAAAGAAAAGCTAAACAGACAAACAAACACGGCTAAAAACAGCACAAAATCACAAGCGCAAAGGAGCAGCAGTTTAGGAAAAGGCAAAGCGTCAATCAGAATCAATCCGTCAATGACAAAAGGCCGTCATGTCACTCTAGTCAGATCAGATCAGATCAATCAGATCAAGATCGCCAGCGTGATTCGCCAGATCCCATTCCCGATGGGCGCCAGCTTCCAGTTGATTGTTTGGAGATTGTGCTTGTTGGCGAGTTGCTTCCTGTGCCTGTATTGTAGACATATTCTCCGTCGACGTACTGAGCGCCTGTTGAGAAGGTGCTGCGGTGCTTGCGGCGGCCGTATCGCTGCTCTAGACGGTAGAGCTCGAGTTCTAAGAAGAGATAAGTTAGCTTAGATCGAGGGCGGGCATGTATGGATCTTGGGATATAGGTGTCTGTGTGTATGTGTGAGGGAGGGAGTTGAGCGGCAAGACGTACTAGCTTGAAGCTTATCGATGAGACTGATACCCATGTTGTGTTGTGTGAAGATGCGACGAGATGAGAAGTGGTAATGCGATCGATAGTTCAGTCGAAGTCGACCTTGGGCGGGTCAGATGTCCGATATTCCAGTTGAATTTCAGTCGAAGTGGATTGTTCAGTTCTATAGATAGCTGACACCCTCGTGTATGCAGGTGATACGTAATAATGCTCCTTCGGCACCAGGCGGAATGCTTAACTGAATATCCACGAGTCAGTTGAAAAAGATAATAAAAATTAGAATATGATCTTATTACCTAGATATGAAGCAAGAAATAACTCTCTCACGGAAAAAAAGGAAAGAGAGAGAAAAGGGGGGAACGTCAATTGATGAGATGGAGGGGAAGAAAAAGAGCGGCACGAGCAACGACAAGCGCCAGGAATGACTAGTGGGTGCCACAAAACACGGAGGCGGAAGAAGTCGAGTCGAAGTCAAAGATAGTAATTGGTTATTTCAAGGCTCAATTGAAGCGATTGGATATTTGTCTGCGGATAAACGAGTGGCTGGGTGAGAATAACCCGGAGGATAAGGAATGACAGTCAGCGATGATATGATGCTGAATGATGGAGAGTGGGAAAGGAGAAGGAAGCAGGGAAGCAGAAGTCAAGAGCGCTAAGGGACACTAGGAGCGAACTAAGACACGGACTAGAACCCGTGGAAGACTCTTGGGATTTCAGATTAATTAATTAAATTCAAATCAACAGAAAACCACGCGGTCGGTGTGGAGACATTGTGGAGAGCAACGCGGGTTTTAGCGCTGAGGATGCAGGTCAAAGCGGGTTTGGTCCTAGTGCTCACTATCTTACTCATAAGAGTAAGTAAGGTGGATATAAATGTACATGGCTGGTGGTATTGCTTAAAGTGTTTATTTGCTGGTGGTTTATCTATAGATATTGTACTCCGTCTAGTTCTTTGGTGCTTCTTCGTCTTCTTCGTGTTCCATGGTCCGTTCTTGCGCTATACAAGCCAAGGATTACGTTAGTTAGTCAATAAATCAATCTCGATATTGAGGCTTGGTGCTTGGGGTTGGGATTGGAGAATGAAATACTGACCGTTCCATAGCTCTGCATAAACACCTCCCAACTCGAGGAGTTCGCGATGCGACCCTGACTCAGCCACATGACCTTCCTTCAATACCAGAATCTGGTCACTGTCGCAGATGGTGCGAAGTCGATGAGCTACAAATACACTTGTACGCTTCTTCTCCTTGAGAATACTGTTGATGTTTTGCAACAGAGCCTGCTCAGTATAGGTGTCGAGCGCAGAAGTCTAAACAAAGAAAAAGAAAACAAGCATTAGTTTCCCGGGAACTCAGGCAAATTCACAATGCAACGCAGGAGAATATCCACTTACAGCTTCGTCAAAGAAAAGAAGCTCCGGGTCCTTAAGGATTAATCGAGAAATAGCCAATCGCTGCTTCTCACCACCAGATATCATCATTCCACGTTCGCCAACAGCGGTGTCATATCCATCCGGTAATCCTGCAACAAGCTGATGGATATGAGCTCGCTCAGCGGCCCGTTTCACCTCCTCGTCAGTAGCATCGATCCGGCCGTACCGAATATTGTGAGCAACCGTGTCGTTGAACAATGGGGTATCCTGTGGCACGACACCAATAGCCTTCCGGAGGCTTTCAAGCGTGACATCCCGCACATCTTGTCCATCGATCAGGATCCGGCCCGACTGAGTGTCGTAGAAGCGAAAGAGCAAACGAAGGATTGTAGACTTGCCGCATCCACTAGGGCCCACGATGGCGAATTTCGATCCAGGAGGGATCGTAAATGTGGCATTCTTCAAAATGGGTCGGTCGGGGTGGTAGCCGAAAGTGACATTCTCAAAGCGGATCTCACCACCACGCTTCAGCTCAAGGGCTTTGGCATTCGGTCGCTCCTTAATAGTCACGTTGACCTTTTGCAGGTTGAACAGCGTCTCCATGTCCAGCAGAGATTGGCGCAGTTCGCGGTAGACAGAGCCTAGGAAGTTGAGAGGCACGGAGAGCTGAAAAACCAGTTGGTTCACCATGACTAGGTCACCAACTGTTAAGGACCCTGTTGCGACACCGTCGGCGGCAAGGTACATCATTGCTGCTAGCGCGGTGGAAAAGATCATGTTTTGGCCGGAGTTTAGTAGCGCCAGAGATGTGGTCACCTTGATTGAGGCGTCCTCGTATTTCTTCAGGGCCTTGTCATAGCGGGCTACCTCGAACTTCTCATTGTTGAAATATTTGACAGCTTCGTAGTTGATAAGCGAGTCGACGGCGACTGTAGCTCCGCGGTTATCGGCTGCATTGGCCTGGCGTCGGAACTTGGTCCTCCATGCGGTGGTAGTAATAGTGAATGCAGTGTAAGCAATCATTGTGGTTGTTGTGATCGCAGCGAATTGAAGACCGTATTGGTAAGTCTAGAAACCAGATTAGCACCGAGGACGTTTCTAACCTACGTTTAGAAAATGAGACATACCAGAATACCGCACACCAGAGAGATTTCTAGTGCTGTTGGTACAACATGGAAGACCATTGATGTCAACAGGAAACTAATACCCTTGGTACCACGATCGATGGCCCGGGTCAAACCTCCAGTTTGACGCGAGAGATGGAAATTAAGATCCAGACGGAGAAGATGCTCAAAGACGTTGCTTGCAACTTTTCGGATGGCCTTTTGTGCAACACTGGCAAAGACGGCATTTCGAAGTTCTTGGAACAGTGTGGCTCCGATGCGAGTTGCTCCATCTGATGAAAGGTTAGAACTTGGTAAGGCAAATTGTTTAGTGGGTATATCCTCTTACATGCTATAATCATAGATCCAGCTACAGTATACGCAGTTCCGCCGAGAGTGGCAAAGTCCACGTTCATGGAATCGACGATACTCTTGAAGTAGAATGGCACTTCGACATTGAGGATCTAAATAATGATGTTAGGACAAGGTCTCCTCCAGAGAAAATATTCAACCAAATGATATGAAACGACAAACCTTTGCTCCAACTAGCAGTGACAATGCTGTTCCAACACGAAGTTTTGTTCCCCAATCATCCTACCAGTACCTCGTTAGCACAAGCTCCTCCAACGTCCCCACGCATCTTTAATATGTGTGCAAAGACAAAGACGTACCTTCGGCCAAAGATATTTAGCCATTTCCCTCATAATCGCCCAATCTGCTCTACGCTGCTCCTTCTTCTCCTTAGCAGCCTCACTCAACATATCCTTCTTAGGTGTTGGTGTCTCCACCTCCTCCGGCTTCGAAGCAGCGATAACATTTGGCAGCGGCGACGGCGATTGTGCGGGCTCGGTCGCCGCGGCATTCTCCTTCTTAGAATCGATATCCTGATTTTTTGGAGTTTGATTTCGGAGGAGACCAGTAGAGGAGAATATGCGTAGTTGTGTTTGGATTGGTCGTGGGTTTGGTCTCGTGCATGCGGGACGACCGGCAACGCGTAGGTGTGAGTGTAGCGCTGGGCGCCAACATGGCGATCGAGCTGCTCTGAGCAGCATGGCTGCAGAATTGAATATAACCTAGCCACGAGAGGCGGTTATGAGACACCGTGGAGGGTTCAGGGGAGCATAACGAGCTCAGCTCAGGTGGGAGGGAGATGGCGTGCGCAGCTGTGCAGCTCCGCACTCCGCGATAACCTTGGGAGTCGCCGGCTTCGGAGAATAATGTCGTGCGGGTGATAAGTCCGAGAATGGTAGTAGGAATGGGTGGGAAGAACAAGATGGTGATATTTAATATTCCAATTTGAATGAGAAAATAATAAAAAACAACTTTGATTTATAAATCTCAGTGTTAATGTTAAGATAATGTTGTTAAGTCTACTCTGTATGACTCTGTATGGCTCTGGGCCTTGATTCACCTCCAAATGTTCGGATCCACGATTTCCCGTGTTTTCTCATCTTGAAGCTCCGGAAACTGACGTAAAGTCTTTCTTGACGCAACCCACTCTGTCCTTCTTTTTGACACAATGCGTCCTGCCCTCCAGCGAGGTGTGAGGACATTGTCCTGGACTCGAGTTGTTCCTCGTGTTCATCGACAGACAAGATATGTTCAGATTCGCGCGACACCATCTGCGGATCCCACGGTGAATGGGGATCACCTACCCCTCGCCAACACAGCTAGTTCCGCTGAATCGCGAGGTAAGTTTCCGGTCGGTGACATTTTCATGAACCAATATTGACCTTTTAATCACTTCTAGATGCGCGATTCGATGTTGTCGGCGCCCCATATTCACTCCTTTCGGCATCGCTTTCGGCCTCACAAAACTTATACACGCGCCGAGGAACCTTGGTAGGATTAAGCGGCAAGGCAGACAATGTATGCGACGAGTCCGATTTATAAGCGCAAATGAATAACAGTGTTGACCTTTCTCAATCGCAATAGGTGGTTTCGACTTTGAGCGTTCTGGAACCCTTCCGCAGGGCGGCTGTCGGAGTGCCTTTCCTCTACCAAAAGGTACAGCGCATGTCTTATATTAGATTGATTATCCTACAAATCATCTAATCAGTATATACCAGGTTTCTTCTGCCAGTCCGGTGACTGCGCTTATCTCGACTCGCTCCCCGACTACCTCTTTTACCGTGGTGAATCTTAATGGCTCGGTCGATTGGATGGTTGCTCAACGTCGCGCTCTGCTTGCTTGGACGGGCCGGTCTCTGTCCATCAAGCCCACTATCAATACAAATCTGGTACGTGAGAACTTACCTCTACGGAGAAGATCAACCAGCTAACTCGTACAGGGCTTGGCTCATTGGGGTAGCTCAGAAGTGACTGGAAGAGGTTTGGTCGCCTTAGTTGGCAACGGCCAGGTATACTCGGTAGAGTTAAAGGATGGCGAACAGTATATCGCTCACCCAAGGTATGTGACTGCTGTCGATTCTACTAATCTTTATGTACATCGGACTAACATCGAATAGTAATGTGGTCGCTTATACCATGTCCTCCAATCCTCCTCGTCCCTACCGCTTCAAATCCACCACACTTAGCTTCCAAGTCCCAGGCCTTAAGGTCTTACCGCGATTGCTACAAAACAACAATTTCATTCGAAACGTTTCAAGCTCCAATGCCTGGAAAAAGACCATGGGCTTCCTCCACACGCTACGAACCTGGTCCCGCATGACAATCTGGGGTGATAGACTTTTCTTACAGTTCGACGGCCCTGCAACTGTCCTCGTTCAATCCCGTGGTCCTCGTTTGAACGACGTTCTTTCCGGTCGCGAGGTGAACGAGATCGCCAATACACCCAGCGGCGTAACTCTTTCTCGTCAGGAATTCGAGAACGACAAGCAGGCCAAGGCCAATGAGGAGGTCGTGGTCGGTATTACCCGTTCCGTCGCGGACGTCACCCAGGAGATTAAGGGTATTAGCCAAAATGTTGCTAAGATTCGCCCAGATGGCATACAAAATGCTTGAAGGCGATAAGACTTGACCATGTTTAGCATTTTCTTTTTTATGATCTTTAGAGTGTTGGTTTCTGTGGTTTTCGAAATGGCATCTTGTACAATATCGTCGGCATCTCAAATCTTGGCTCCCTGCCATTCCAACCGAATTTACGATCTTGGAAGGTTAGTATTACTCTACGTGCGATCTGTATGATCTTGTAGTGTCGAAGTTCTATAAAGAAGGACATACGGTGCATACCTTGCTTCAACGAATGTTGAAATCCCAAAATTCTTCTTATATGCGCTACCTGGACACTGTACAACGATAAGATGTGTCTAAGTATGGGTATATGAACCAAACATACTAGATTTTCGGATCTCGTGGTATCTCCACTGCAAAAAAAAACACTTTCTCTCACATAGTCAGCCCCACGGGTAGTATGGTTTGCTCGAGTTCGGCAGTAGAAATGACAGGCTTCATCTCTCACTCAAGGTTGTAAATTTCCTAGTCAGTAACACAATAGCGGCGGTGACCATCTCATCTGTAGCCAGAAACAAGCCCATCATCCATCGATGACCATCGTGTCTACCGTGGCGCTCGTTGATGAACCAGTTATCATAGTCACACATGATATAGGCTTCTTCTTTTTCTTCTCTCTCTCCATGTCACACCATTCCTATTAATTCTAACAATGGTCACTAAAAAGGAAGGAACCATCACTTTAATTTGGGCAAACTGTTCACGTAGGCTCTAAAACGCCATTCAAATTGCCTAACCAATGTAGTAGTAACTCTGGAGTTCAGCCCTAGGTCATATCCCTCTTTCATGAGAATTCCAAGTCAAAACACATTCAGATAGCTTCGCGGTCATCGGCTATCGCCACAAAATGCTAAATCCCAACAGAGAGTTTGATCAAATATTGACAGGCATTGAGAATCAAAAACCTCGCGGGGGGTCTCATGCTTGGGATGGTGGATATTTCAGGATTTCAGGATTCCAGGACTGGGGAGTCGCGGAAGAGCTATTCATTCCTACGAAGACATGACCATAAGCTAAGACACTTGCGGTATAAATCTAAGGAAATGAACACATACGATGCGAAGTTCGTGCATTGCTTGCAACGTAATATAGATACAGGGCCAGGTGCGGGGGTGATACTCAAGATCCACCTTTGTGGAAGCACTATTGAAATAAATACCCTTACATGATCATGCAATGTGAATGTCGACGCAGAAATGAAAGATCGACAATAAGATATGGCCACCCCACCACAATAAGCTTGCGGGCCGATCCCGATCCCCAGGCATAGGTATCTCTTAATGTTTACTTTCTGTCATTGATATAATACAACACCAGGAGACTTTCAATTGCTGTGCCAATTATCCTATACAGTTCCTGGACATTTCCTAAACACGAACCGCAAGGGGGTTCGATCAGAAAGATCAACATCCACAAGAGATCCCTTCGATGCGCGATGCAGCACCTTGTGCAACCTTAGAAGACAAAAAACCATAGTGTCATCAGCCATCTCCCCACTTGGCATGAAAAGCCTTTGCTACTGGTTCGATTGAGTCCGCTCCTGGTCGGCTTTTGGCACCGAACTCAGGCAAACCGAAGGCGGATATTCCAAGGTCACATTTATTCAATAAGAGGTATGCCGTCAAAAGAAAACATACCCATATAGGTATATCGCCTAAGTGACCTCACTCATCACTGCCTCTTTTGGAGCCTAGAAATTGTTTTCATTGGTTTCAGCTTCCCAGAGCTTTGGCTACTGAATGCTCGAAGGTTCAGCCCTTGCACCTCTCAGCTCGCCTGTGCCGATGGATCTATGCACGGTTATGTCATTAGTATTTGAATGCTAGTGACATACAACAAACGCACTTTTCAAGTCAAGCAAAGAGGGGGCCATAATGACTATAAATATGAGCTCTTTAGCACTGATATATTGTCCCAAATCACTCACTGGGACCTCAGGTACTCCCAGTTTCACCTTCAAGCATAATGAAGTTCTTAAGCCACCTACTTCTCATCTCGACAGTCGGGCTCCAACATGCTTTGGCTCGCACTGCGTCCGCTGCCAAAGAGGAGCCCATGCTTCCAATCTATGACCCCTTCTACGTACCACCCACTGAGGTTGATGGCGTTCCCTGGAATGAGTCAGCTCGAGGGACGATTCTAAATAGACGTGAAGTCAACATTTCCACTGTCATCTTTCCCGGGAAGAGTAAAGCGACAGCGTATCAACTACTATATCATACTCGAGACGTGCACAACAATTCCGATGCTTCCGTCACTACAATAATTGTTCCTGCTAAACCCATTATGAACCGAGTTATCTCTCTCCAGAACGCATACGATTCCCCCGATGTCAACTGCAATCCCTCCTATGGTCTCCAATACGGGGCAAAGGGTTGGAGTGCCCAATGGAATAAGGTTAACCTGTTGTTCATTATGCCATATCTGCAAGAAGGTCCAATTCTCAACATCCCGGATTATGAGGGTTCCAATGCTGCCTTTGGCGTGGGGCCACAAAGTGCCTACCAGACTCTGGATTCCATCCGTGCTGCTATGGCATCCACAGACTATACTGGTATCGAGGAAGAGGCTAAAGTTATTATGTTTGGGTATTCTGGTGGTGCGTTGGCGACAGAGTGGGCCACCGAGTTCAAATCATCGTATGCCAACGATCTCCCCATCATTGGTGCTGTAATGGGTGGTCCACCCACGAACATCTCTCAAACATATCTCAATGTCAATGGAGAGAAGCTCGCCGGGCTAGATGTCTGGGCCGTGCTCGGAATCATGAATGCATATCCCGAGATGAATCAATGGATGCGCGATGATCTTCGAACCGACGAATACCAAGATAAGAAGTTCCTGCTTGAACTCAGCAGTTGCTCCTACGAGGGCAAACTCGCGGAAGATACAGATTTCACCAACATTTCCTCGTGGTTCAAAAGTGGCGATCACTTTTTGGAGAGGTATAAGGATCTCATTAAGGAAATTGGCTGGATGGGACAAGGACTCACTGAAGAAAGTAATCCTGGTTACCCTCTTTACATCTTTTATGGAACTAAAGATGAAGTCACTGCGCCACTTGGAGCTACTCAAGATCTAATCAAGCGTTGGAAAAAGGAAGGTAAGGC
The DNA here is from genome assembly GCF_028827245.1 of Penicillium angulare. NCBI lineage: Eukaryota > Fungi > Ascomycota > Eurotiomycetes > Eurotiales > Aspergillaceae > Penicillium > Penicillium angulare. The sequence goes on along the minus strand of NW_026623170.1, from coordinate 844,820 downwards.
CACCGTGTGGGACGTACCATTGCTTGGTTTTGATCATATGTCTGCTGTATTGCCCGGGGTAGCCTTGGCTATCCCATGGATTAACACGCGATTCAAAAACGTTGAAGATGGTGTCAAAGACGACATGTACCCTGAAGGGATGATATTTGGAGGACTCGAAGGGTCGCAGCAGGTGTCAATCGATGCCTCGATGTCTGATTTCTACCGCCAGAGCGGTAAAGTGGACTTGTAGTCGTTGTCTTTACCATAAACCAACAGCAATTTTTAGCTATCCGGATTGATTCAATCGAATATTACTTGCTTGAAGATTTTGATGTGTTCAAAACAATGAAAATAGATTGAAAGTGTCCCCTGGAGTATTCCTCTGCTAAATTATCTTTTAGATAAGAAAGAAAATACAAAAATAATGGTCCCATAGGGTTTGGGACCATTGTTTTTGGCCTCGCCTCAGAATCGAGGCTGTCTACACAAAGCGAATAATTGGGATCAATGTACAGACTACCACCATAATCTCCGAAGCCATGGGTTCCATATATCTGGAGCCAAAATACCCCACATCGGGAACTCTATGAGATCAATTGATCATTATTGGTCATCCAGCCTTTTATCTCGCCCCCTTCTTCAGGGTCTAAGCCCAAAGGATCTAATCTCTCGGAGTTAACATAGACGCGGGGCCCGACGCGCATACACCGACTCGGTTTTGATTATCCGACCCCGTAAACCGACCCCGGTCTTTACAGCTTACATCTCCCTGCTTCATCGCAACATAAATACGTTGAAGAGATCCCTGCTTATGTATATCCATTGAAGTTCATTCTCTTTGTCCTCCTGGCTCCCACCACGTGGATAATCCCTAACTTGCAAAGTTTAATCTCCGGATTCAAACTCTATTGGAAGGTTTCTTGGTTGCAGGCAAGTCGCATATCCCATCTTGTAACACAGTGTTTGCGTTTATATCAAGATGTTTCTATTCTTTATTTTGGCAATCACTATTCCTCACTGGCAAAAAGATGTCTTCTAATACTTTTCTACCGTATAGACTTCTAGTTCCTACTCGACGCAACTAAATCCGGCAATACAATCACGGCGCTCCATCTTGCGACTGAGACAGCATTCGCAAATTGTCTCTAATATACTCTGATACCTAAATCTATCCGAAATGGCCACACCTCACACCCCTGACGTAGCGTCAGATCACAATACTGCAGACAGAGCGCTGTCTGAGAACTCCACCCCGGCAATGAGCGACCCTACCCCGAGTGATCCTGAAAAGGGCACTGATGCTAAGGAAAATGCCTATACCACCGATCTGCACAACGCGAATGCTACAGTTAAGACGGATAAATCGGATGCGCCTCCTGCGGGACCTCCCGCGCTAGGTCCACCACCAGATGGAGGATTCCCGGCTTGGATGACGGTCCTAGGAGGATTCTGCGGTCTCTTCGTCAGTTTTGGCTGGATAAACTGTAAGATTACCCCTCATATTCACTAAAAATGATTGGGAGGGCACTTGCTAATCTGTTCTAGGTATTGGTGTTTTCCAAACGTACTATGAAAGCCATCAACTCGACCATATGTCACCTAGCACGGTGGCATGGATCACCTCGCTAGAGACCTTCGTCATGTTCTTTGCGGTTAGTTACATCTATTAATACCGAGCTAAGAGAACCTTCATACTGATTCTTGGTCTACAAGGGTCCGATCTTCGGATACTTGTTCGATAGCTATGGCCCGCGATGGATCCTGCTAGGCGGCACCTTGTTGCATGTGTTCGGTCTCATGATGACATCTCTCTCCACTGAATATTACCAATTTATCCTCGCACAGGGAATCTGCAGCCCACTTGGCGCAAGTGCGATTTTCAACGCGTCCGTGAACTCCGTTAGCACCTGGTTCGCGAAACGTCGTGCCTTCGCGCTTGGCGTTACAGCCTCCGGCTCCAGTTTAGGTGGAGTCATTTTCCCTATTATGGTCTCCCAATTGATTCCCCAGGTTGGTTTCGGGTGGGCTATGAGGATATGCGCATTTTTGATCCTCTTCATGCTTGGTATTGCCAACTTGACTCTCAAGTCGCGATTGCCGCATGTCAAAAAGCCATTTAAGATTTGGAACTTTTTTAAGCCTCTCACGGATATTAAATTCGTGGTCACTGTCGCTGCGGCCTTCTGTTTCTTCTGGGGCATGTTCTTGCCTTTTACTTTTGTCATTACCCAGGCTGAGGAGTATGGCATGTCGTCCGATCTATCGCAGTATTTGATTCCGATCCTGAATGCAGCTAGGTAAGCCTTCTCGTACTACGACAACTTTATCACGCTCTCTAACCTTTGTTTCTCTTTAGTATTTTCGGTCGTACCCTTCCAGGTTACCTGGCCGACCGACTTGGGCGATACAACATCATGATCTTCTTCAGTTATTTCTCTGGAATCCTTGTGCTGGCATTATGGCTTCCGTCCCGAGGCAATGTCCCCGCCATCTTGTTCAGTGCCCTCTATGGCTTCGGCTCGGGCGCCTTCGTATCTCTTGCACCAGCTCTCATCGCCCAGATCTCAGACTTGAGGGAGATCGGGTTCCGCAACGGCACTTGCTTCTCCATTATCTCCATCGCAGCTCTTACTGGTACTCCGATTGGTGGTGCTTTGGTTCCTAGTGTGTTGACGGACTCTTATACGAAGCTGCAAATCTTTGCTGGTGTCGTCATGGTCGTTGGAGCGTCGCTGTTTGTGGTTGCTAGAATCGTTGTTGGAGGAACTGCACTCAAGGTATAACATGTGTAGGTGCGCAGGCCATAAGTTGTATTTAGTGCAAAAAGTCCAAATAACCATATAGATAATAATGAGTGAATATAAATCTGATATAGACAACAGATCGTGGGTATCATCACTTCTTGCTTCGTTGCATGTATTTTTATCAAATCTTCTCCGTCATCTCCCCAATTTCCACTCCAGTAAGTACATCACTGTATCACTTGCTCCGGGTGCCATTAGAAACGCACGAAATGGGATATAGAGAAAATAGGATATATCTGAATATCTCCTATCTGACCTCTTGATAGACAATCTAATCGTGCGGTGTACTATTTTTGTCGAGGGTTATAATATAAGCAATTATCCTATAATTACTTAAACAGCACCGTAGGCATGATAGCGTCAAGTGATCTAGTAAGCCAGTATTTGCTAGTGTTGACTACATATATAGTAGATAAACATGCACAAAGATTCCCAACCTTGGAAAGTTTCAAATTCAAGTTTGGTACTTGATGACTTGAAAGGGAAGAGTGTTCTCCCATTTGCACTCTGTTCTTCAAGTATGGCAGCCGATAGCGATTGATATTAGACTTTCTGTTGTATAACCTATTCTCTTTGTTCTTCTATGAAGTCTTTTTCAACAATATCCCTTTCCTGTCACACGGTCCGTTTTAGCTATATTTATCGCTCTTTTATATCATCCCCCTCGACTATACCTAAATAGCCGTCCTGTCGTCCCTATAATCAAGCACAATGCACGATTTTCTTGAGTTACACTGTACTTCTATTATACTCGCTATTCAAAACCAAACATCTTTCTTCTGGTACGATAGATATTGATCTTCCTTGAATAATTTGTCATCTGCAATGGCTTCAAGCGATCCTGGCAAACGTCGAAGAGCAAGCGAAACAAGCGAGACATTCGATCAATCAGAAGGCAAAACGACTTAGGAGATCCGACCAGTCTATCCACCTCAGCCTAAAGACCCAGTGGAGAAGCTGATTGAAGAGGCACAGACCGCATTCAGCCTATTCCCAAACAAATCAACCCGAAAGGACATTGTATATGATTTGGGGGTATGGTATTGTCTTCGGATTTTAGCCAAGGCCACCATTAATAAACCTCAGCACTGCGCTACCCATCAGGAAAAGTTTAGTCATGACAATGATGCACTTCTGCATTGTCGGAGGAGGTTTGTTCACAGGCCTCTCCACGTATGGAGGAAATATTCTCTTTTGAATGAATATGATGAGAGGGAGAAATGGGATATCGTGCATGAAATATTCGCCTTGTGGTTTGACTGCCGTTGGCCGAGAGATAAGCGATTCTGCAAATATCCTCTGCACAATTTTGACTCAATTGATTGGGAGGCAAAAAATACCAAAAAAGGACGAGTTATGCTCGACTCATACATAAACGAAGATAACGGATTTGTTCAAATGAAATGTGTGGCTGAATGAAGGGATATTTTCCATTCAGATAGCGAGCATGACAAATATTCTGTAATTACTCTTCAGGAAGTTATCATAAGGTCGATTTTTAGTATAGTACCTCAAACTTGCTTCGCGGCTTGCAGAATTGTAAAGCTTTCAACTTTCAATCAGAAACAAATATGAGCGAGTCAATCTGCTTCAATTTGAATCCTATATAATAGGCCAGCTATTAAGATAATGAGCCGAAAATTAATAAGGGGAATTTGCCGTGGAAAGGACCTTCCTATTTTAGGCCCGTTTCTTTCATACTCCCACACCTCTATACTATGGCCGGCACACCTACACAATATCGACGGATGGGGTTTCTTCGTAGTAATGAGTTCTCAATTGTTTCGTATACACAATGATTGGATGTATGTAACATCATTGATATACAGTAATTCATAGACAGTGGAACCGCAAGCTATTAGATAATATGATCTAGTGTGATACCATTTTGTTCAGAGTTCCAAGGTCATGATACCAGCAATCCCCCTATAATATTAATTATACAGCATTATAGACATGACAGCGTCAAATGATCCAGTACCCAGGCTTTGATAGTGTTTCATAATGAACTATGTAAACACACATCAAAGATTCCAGACATTGGAAAGTTTCAAATTCAAGTCTGGGGAAAAGACATTGTTAAAAAAGAACAAAAAAAGATTAGGTACAACTATTAAGTTATAACTAATAACACTACTATTACCATTTTAATCAATAATTGTACCTAGCATAATCTAACTAAATAATTTAATAATACCAATATTATTTAGACCACTATCAAGAAGCAGCTTCTAATATAGCTAGGGCTATTTTCTTAAGACAAAGAACTTATATTAAAGATTTGTTTTAACTATATAGACAAATATTACTCTCCCCCTACTACTAATCAGAAAAGAAAGAAAAGAGAGAAATCCTCTTTCACAAAAGAATACTTAAAAAGAGAGATACATAACTCAATATAGAGTAGGATACTTCTAGATAAAAACCTACCTAGTATAATATCTATAATCTAATACAATATAACTCTATAGCTTACTCCTCTAATCCCTACTACTAGATAGATCCAACAAAGAAAAAGCACTACTAACTAAAAACCCACCATTTAAAACACCTCATTATCTATATCAAAGAAGATAAGATATTAAACAACTACAAAGATATACTATAAATAGTATATAAAGAATTATATATAGAAGAACAATAAAGACTAGAGAAGAAAAGTTATAAGGGGGAATATATTATAGGAAACAAGATAGTATATCCTCCTATTAATATCAATATTCATCCCTCACAATCTACCGCCACTAGATTAGACATTTCTATTACCCAACCAGACACTAACCCGAAAGATCTAAGCTCACTTAAGATTCCTAAGCCTAGGAATAAAGCTATTAAGAAATACAGTAAGTAGCAGGTATCTAATATTACTAATAATTTACTTAAGACTACATTTCAATAAGTCTATGATATAATACTCAAGAATAGCCTTAACCTTAAGCAGATCTATCAGGATCAAGACCCGGAGTTCTTCATTAGCAAGGACATAAAAATAGGTATTACTCGACGATTCGTATAAGACATTCAGCGCTAGGTCGAGAGCATAAAGAAAGCAACCCCTATTTATAAAACCATTTAGTATAACCAAGGTAGGCATTTGGGGGGTATAACTACTTTTTGTATTTGGTTGATAATATTAGAACATACGGCTCTCAGCTGCTTATATTGAATTTATATCATTATATCTCTTGTTTTTTCTAAAAAGGATTTTTTGAGTTCTGCGATTCTGCCCATTTCATTTTTGAGAGCTCTTGCGCAAATCAAGCAACCCCAGCAAATTTTAACAAAATTATATAGCCAGCATCTTTATGTGTCTGGGCGAAAAGCGGGTACAAGGTCAACAATCAACTACCCACTTCGCCCCGATCCCCATCGCCACTGCCTCCACTCGGCTCAGCGCAAACGTTCAGAGTAACAATCAAAAGCTGTTCACATTACAGACACGCTCGAAATCAGTTTCACCACTTAATTCTCTCCGGTCCTTTCTTGAACTTTATCTTGCATGACGCTATGCTGTATGTATCTAGCTAGTCTGAACATTACATGTTTTTTTGCTTATATCCCAGTGCTGTAAATTGCCTAAGCCATAGCTCCCACTCCTGCTCCGGGCAGTGTGGTGCTATTCTGCTTATCCGGTTAAGATTGTACGGTAGACTTCCTAGTACAGTGATTCTCGAAATCGGCTTGACCAATGCACACTGAGTAACTCTTTTCTGGCCCTACCTCCAAGGCCTTAGCGCAGATAAATCATTGAGCGGGCGCTTGAAGTTGAGGGATATGGGAAATACATCTTGTACGAAATACCCACTTACATAATATTACAGAATGCGTACGGAATTCTCTGGAATACCATAGAAACATATGGTGGATCTCTGCTAATCAGATAAAGTGAGGGCCTTCCAGCCATAAATCTAAAGAGGCATCCTTGATTTTTCAAGAGGACACCACATTTCTTCATTCAAATTTCTCCTATCTATGGATCTTTGAAACATAGCAGAATACTATCTCCTTTATCTTCCTAAACAACATGTCCTCCGTCACCATCACTGGCAGCTGTCTTTGTCAAAAGATCCGCTACGAAGTCACCGGAGTCCCTAAAACTACCGTCCTCTGCCACTGCAATAACTGTCGCAAATCGACGGGAGCTAGCTTTATGGCGAATAGCTTCTACCACAAACCTGTATAGATCACTACACTTCGAAGAGGGTTATTATTACTTTTGATCTTCAAACTCAAGCTGATTCCTTGTTTTATAGCAATTACGGGTTCTTGCGGGACAGGAATTCCTAAAAATATACGAGGACAGCGCAACAGACACGGGGAACACGCTCGCACGCTCGTTCTGTTCGAATTGCGGCTCGTCTATGTTCGTCACTAACCCTATGTTCGAGGACGCCGTCATCATCCCTATGGGGACGATGGATTTAGGCCCCAGTGCGGAGGGGTGGGCACCGCAGAGGGAGTTCTTCTGTAAAAGGCGGAAAGAGTGGCTGCCACCACTAGAGAACACAAAGAAAAGCCATGTCATGGAGTAAATACAGACACAAGTAAAACTAGTGTCATTAAGAAATACATTTTTTGAAGCCCCACTGCCAAGACACCAGCTAAGTCAAGTAGTTTTCCTGTGGTATCATTCGTTATGATGCAAAGAAACATCGATCAGGAGTGATGACCGGCACAGGGATATCTGGCGTACAGGTTGAAGTAAGTTGAAGCCGCCTAGTAGATCGTCTAGGAAGTAATCGCCAGGGGGCCCTGTCCGCATGATTTGTAGAGATCCACTATAGGTTTCTATGGACTTCCACGGACCTTTCGTATGCAATGTGTAATTCTACGTAGTTAGGTACTGTAATATGTAAAGCGCATTTTACCCAGCCCCTCAATCTCACGCGGCCCGCAATGATCCATCCACACTAACGCCTTGGCAGTGGATCCAGAAAATAAATATCATATGTGTATCGGTTAAGCCGATTTCAAGAATGACTGTATGGGGTTTAGTATGGGGTTTACCTTAGAGGTTTCTCATCTCTAGTGGCACTAAGTTCAAGGCACTGTGAGAGACCCTGTGTATTAGTTTAGATAGAATCGACCGCATCACAGAATCGGCTAACCTAATGATTCATCTGATTTGAATCGGGTTAGACTCATGTGACATGACTGTCATGAAATATTACCACCAATATCCTGTTCTCCTGCTCAAAGCACTACCGCTATCTAAGCAATCTTGCAAACGTGCCTCATGCTAATTAGCCTAGGCCATGCTGCAGCAACAAAAGAACAACAAATACTACGCGCTCTTTACAGGGCGCATCAAGGAGCCCACCATATTTTCATCGTAGTATGTTTTCTCTTCTAGATAACAGATTTGAGCTTGACCTGACCGAAATGGTAGGGGACATGCGCATCCTCGCATGACAGGGTGTTCATCATTAAAAGAAAGCTACCCCACCCTTCAAGAAGCACGCGACTACATGGAAATCATGGGGGCGGCCAAGCCCAAGGAGATCATAAAGAGCGAAGCTGAAGAAACAACTCCTTTAGATGGAAATGGATTCTATGCGGTTGCGAATGGGGCAAATCCTGGTACTTATCCATTTTACCAGTAGGTCTTGCCGAAGTGCCCACTATCGAGACGTTCCTGAAAGCTTACAAGGTTTAGTGGCAAAAAAGGTGCTGAGAGGGAAGTCACCGAGAAGGGGGGCTCATGTCATAAACAATTTAAGACGATGGCTCAAGCCGAAGCTTTCATTGAAGATTGGAAAGCATCCTATGCTGAAATTTGGTACGAATCGATAAAGGACGCATTGGATCGAGGCTTCAGACCTCGCGATATTGGAGCTTTCAGATCTCGCGAGATGGGGTTGATCATTGAAAAGTTCTTATACAAGCCTATGTATCAGATCCACCGAGATTGACGACATCGTGAAGAAGATAGAAAAGCAGCTTTCGCTGCAAGACATCAAGCAAAAAAAAAATGAATTCCTTGAATGAATGTTGCGTTCGAATGTACCACCTGAACCTTTATATCTGGCCTCCACAACTCGAACAGGTTACCATTTTAACCCCTATCAACCTGAACTAGAGTAGAAACTTCTAATTGCTTGGCATAGCGATGAATGCGCAAATCCAGCCCTTGTTATATGTGTGGCCTTATGGTCGCATGGAGGGCTCGATTTGAACCATATTAGTGTTTCTAGTAAAGTACCCAGCCACCAATTATGTGACTTTTGCTTACAACGAATCGAGATCTTATGGTGGGCTAAACCAAAGATAGACTATCGTGTTTCAAGATAAGAAAAGAATCTACGTGTATAAGGTGAAGCTGATTTCGAGCGCACCTGTAGCTGTCAAACCCTTTACTGCGATACTGAGATTGTGAGTCGCGAGAATTACGTAGATGAAGCTAAGCTAATCTAAACGGTTTTTGATTGTTATCCTGAACGTTCGTACCGCGCCGAGTGGAGGAAGCAGTGGGGGCAATGGTGGTAGCTGTGGCGGTGGTGGAGGATAAACAGTTTCTCCTGTGACCACCACAAATTGCGTTCAAGTTTCGCAAACTTCTATCTTTAAGCCGGAGTGCCGAAAATGACTTATAGCACTCTCTATCTTTACACCAACCTTGTTAATACACCATGCGAGGAATATATTAAATCCCTGACCTGGATCCACTTCATAGTAACACTAGTTTCGTTTAATAAAGCTTTTCAGCTCTACAAAAAACTTCTTGATCGGATTCAGGTCCGGTGAGTAAGGAGGCAGATATACTAATTTCAACCCCGCGGCCGCACATATCTACAAAATCCGTTCTGAATAATGGAATGACGTATTATCCATGACTATAACAGATTTAGGTTCCGGTTATCGTCCATAGTACTAAAGAAGCTGAGATAAAAAATCTTTGAATACAGAGCTATTGGTTACATCGCGGAATACATATAAGAGAAAATCCTATTCTAGGCGTACATAGGTAGTATCTAATATCGTTAGTTGCGATAGAACTGCGATACCTGTAAAGGGACTATGCTAAACAGTAACCAGCCTATATACCTAAACCTGACCCGCTTATTATATCCTAATTAATCTATACAAACTAAATAATACGACTAAAAATCCGACAAATTATAAAGATAAAGTTCTTATAAATTAGTATTATACTTCTTTATATACTATCGGGCTATCTTTTTGGACCATCCTTTAGCGATAAGGACTCTTCTAATACTACAGGTTATAATTATTATACGAAACTTATCCTAGAAAAAGATAGCTATCTTATTAAGATATAGGCCCAGCAATTCCGACAAGTAGTTGTAGAGCACGTCGATTATTAGAGGTATCACAGTTAGTTTCTAACCTATGTAAGTTAGGGGTATATAGATACTACTAAACTACTGTAAATTTCTGCGGATATTTATAATCATAACCTTACTGCATTCGGCCTCTTCAGCTAACTATTTAAGCTATGGTTAGTGACTAACTCTCTATCATATCACGGATAAGATACAGCTTTAAGGGGATAAGTCTTAGGGCCATATTGCAAGCCTAGTGTAAGGTATCGGTCAAGAGTTATTTACAGGAGAAGCCTATTACTCAGGAAGAGAAAAGGGGTGGAGTAGTATAGCAGTCTCCTGTAATTTATAAAAGACAAGGTTCCACCTGCGTCATGTAAGATACAGTTTCTATTCAAGGAACAAGGGGATCGACGTTTATACCATATCTGGGCTAGCGTATCTCAAATTAGGGTTCGGGAATTAAAGTCGAAGAGTGTGGAGGTAAATCTGATTTCGAATACTACTGTAAAAGTAAATAGACGCAGTTGTCTGATAAATCGACGCAATGCCAAACCCGCATTGAACCTAGCGATCATAACGCCCCAGCACCGTCGCTAAAGGAAGATGCATATATAAAAGAAAAAACTCACAAATGCCCCAAAAATAATGCCCAATGCCTCAAAATGCACATTTAGACCAATACTCCGTTTCGCATGTTTTCAACAGTCCGCACGCCCACGCCCTTCAGAGTACTCAGCTGGGCCAAACTACCCACCTGAAACAAAGGCTGATCCGAAACAACATCCTCGCTTGATGTCTGGTCCATCTCACAGAGACAGTCGACAATCGCTTCGGCTTTCTTGGCTCCAACGCCCTTCAACAGTTTGATCTGGCTAACATCCCTTGAGTTGACAATAGACAAGAGATGGATGGATCGAGGAGAAAGTGAACCATTCTCATATTCGTCTAGGTAATCCACATTTTCGGCGCTTTGATGAAGGCTCTTAGATGTGGCACGCTTTTTGTTCTGTCGAGGCAGGATATCATCGTCACTTGAGAATCCATCATCGCCAGCATTATTCATGTGATAATCATTAACTTCATCGGCTTGACGCTTTCCAAGAAGAGTGAGTGTTGGCTCTTTCTTGAGAGACAGCATGCTTCCAAACTTTCCCTTGTTAGGAGAGGCAGTTGCAAGTGATTGCCGAGGGTAAGAAGACTTCTCTTGGAGACGCTCTTTCAAAATGGAAATCTTTCTCGCAAGTTTTTCATTGTTAGGGAAATGAGGAAGTGCAAGCTGATACATTCGCAACGCGGAGCTATTCTCACCCCGAGCTTGGTGTTGCTTGGCCATAAGGAGATACGAAAGGCCTTCTGCTCGAGCATCTTCGGATCCTTCGATGCGTTGCTCAAGGAGCTCGAGACGACGTTGAAGCTGGTCATTTAGTTCGCGAACTTGAGTATTTCTTGACTGTTCGCTTACAGCCCGGACGGCCAGTATCTCTTCCACTTTCTTCTCAACCATGGCTTCGATCCTAGCAGCAGAGATATCTGCATGACTTGATGGGATATTGCTTGGGCCAAGTGTTTGGCGGGGTTTCAAAGAACGTGTGCTGGGCGCCTCGGAGGCAAGGGAAGGCCTTTTGAGAGCGTCAGGTTTGCGGATCTGGGTCACAGGCTTAGCTTGTGGCCGGTCAGAAAAGACGCTGAAAGCCTTCATTGGCTTGGCATCATCCTTGTTTTCCGAGTCCTTGGGTGTAGCCGCAGGCATATTTACGTTGACAGAAGCAGTAAGGGGCCGCAAGGGTTGTCGAGAAGCGGCCATTGAGGGACGTGGGGCAGGTCTGGCAGGGCCCTTGAAAATTGGATCATTCTCAATCTCTCGCACTTCAATCTTTCTCGTACGATTGGCTACATTCAATGAGCTTAGTGTATCCAAGTGATATGATCGAACAGGTGCAACGTTGAGAATCATCACTGTTAGTCCGTTGTTTTGGCCCAAGGACAGGATTCGCGTCATTTTAGACTCGCGGTACGGAATGCGGTGCTGCTTCTTGGTAATTGCTTCCACACATTGAGCGAGCACGAAGAGGCTCTTGTTGATACTGGCCGACTCTACCATGCGCTCTTTATCATTCTCTGTTCGGCGGTTGTCCTCCGAGCCAGCAAGATCGATCGCAGAGGCGGTGCTGACTCGAGTCTGATCGGGCGAGCGAATGGTGATCTTCACTCCGAGGACTGCGTGGGAGCGAGATGAATGCGCGTTTAACTTCATTCATATTGTCAGTGCCGAGACAATGACGCGGATTTCCTTTTTCAAGGTTTGCTAGACGTACCTTGGTTGCTGAAGTTGAGCGGTTGTTGTTTGCCTGGTCATAAAGCCCTTCAAATTCCTTCAAACTAGTGCATGCTTTCTCGGTGAGTCCGACAACCACAGTTTTGCCCCCGTTATCGCGAAGAGGAAGTCCAGCTAGGGTCCGTTTCTCGGGTGGTTCGAAGAGGTCATGAACCTTGTCGTTGTAGATTTCATAATAGCTGAGCGCTACTTGAACGGTTGTCTCCCCATTGCTGTCCTTCTCCATTTTTCGACTCCGGCGGTAGATTCCACTTAGTAATCGAGGGATGACACCTCTGTCCGCGAGGCTTTTACCACCGCGCATCGTATGTGTTTTTCCAGTCCCAGTAACACCATACGCGAAAAGTGTGACATCGAATCCGTCGAAGAGGTGTTTGATGGTTGGTGCAACTAATATATCGCTCGATCAATATCGTATATCGCGTTGAATGACTTTCTCGACACTCCTTCCCCTGGGAAAAGCACCTACCCTCGGCATCGAACAGTTCCTGCTGAGCCACCTCGGCGTCATACACAGCATTGAACTGGAAGGAGTATTCCTCGCCCTCGTTCTTCGGGTTTGGAATCCGAACTACATTATCCCTGTCTCTCAAAGCCGCCAATTTTCTATCTCCAGACTCTTGCGATTTGGCGTCAGCTGCAGCTGGAGCAGCTGATGCTCCGGTGCGAAGAATGACATCGAGGTCTCGTTCAGCCTTGAGGAGCGGTCGAACGCGGGCGACAACTCGAACGCTCATTGTGGTGGATCAACGCATGCACGTTCGGTTCGAGGGTTCGATTGGTGGGATGCGTTGACGCAGGTCGACTTCAGAATTGCGGAAAGGACCGAATAGAAGACAAGAGAAATAGAAAGATAATATAAATGCTATCCTCCACAGAAACTGAAAAGAACCAACAAAAAAAAACGCAAAAAAACTAACTAAGTACCTACCGTTGGTGACAAAAGATTCAGAGGATGGAAGATCATGATGGTGGACGAGTTCCTTAGTGAAAAGACACTCGCGTCGTTGAGGGTTGGCAGGGCAACAACACTGCGATACCGTTATTCGACCGCACACATTCTTGAACATGAACATTTGAACCATAGGGTCGTTTTGGAGAGTTTGAATTAATCGATGAGTACTGTATTAATTATAGTTACAAAATTTACCTATTTTGAAATCGAGAATATGATGCATCAACTTGAACTTAGCTGCCAGTGTTTACGAGAGCCCATACATAGTATGTAGCGAATAACCGGGAATAACCCCCTTGGCCATAGATAACTTTGACCGTCTACCTAGTATACCACTGCCTGTACTGTAGGCTCTACATAGACAGAAAAACTACTACGAATAGCGGAAAGGCGACTATCATGTAGAAAGACTGGACATGTTCAAAGTTGTATGCATTAGGTACACTAGTTTTGCCGCACATATATACTAGTTATGTATTGAGTACTAGTAGTACCACCAGACTTCTTCCCCCTGGCACTTTATATGTCACCATTCTTCTTGAATAAGTAGATATATTGTATAATTCATAGCTCTATCATTCATATACTAACCTAATAGAAATACATAACTCCGTCTAGCACATTTTCCATGCATTGCACGTATAACAGTCAAAACCCTCCAGCAACACCTTAAGCTCCGCTGTCTCGTGATTGGCTGGACTGCCGCAACCTAAAGGCCACCGTACACCATCACTCCATCACCGCTTCTCTGTGTGTTCGATCCACTGTGTCTTCGTCTTGGTATGTCTTGAGCCCATATCAATTAATTGTTCCTCATCTGTCCGAATTTATTACTTTCTATTGATTTATGCTGACATCTTGATTGTGGGGTTCCAGCGAAGTCCGTCACCCGCGCCCCTCTCCCTCCATATCAACCAACCCATTCCTCCCGACCTCACAACTTCTGTCTCGCATCTCTCACCTACCCCCTCGAGATAGTTCCGACTAGACCGAACCTCGCACAACTCTATGGCAGCTCCACAAGGGGGTTACCCTCCCCAGGAAGGGTATGCTCAGCCGGGCTATGGATCCCCGGATCCTACAGAGCAGTCACCAGTTCCCCCACAGGGGGGGGCCAGCACCAGCTGCGGGCGGAAAAAAGAAGAGAACATATGCTGGTCAAGCTTTTGAGTTTGGCGCCGGTGCCAATGCTGCTCTTGGAGGACAGCCTGTCGCAGGAGGTGCCTACGATGCCTACCCCCAGCAAGCTCAGCAGCCCGTGGGATACCAACAACCCACATACGGTGCTGACCCCAGCCAGCTGCAACAACCAGCTGCAGGCTATGGAGCACCAGACGCCGGTGTTTCGCAAATGACACAGCAATTCGGTGGCATGGGAATGGCCGAGCCACACCACATGCCCCCGCCTCAACAGCCAGCGGTCCAGCCTCAGCGTAATGTTCAGCTCAATCAGCTCTACCCTACGGACCTTATCTCCCAACCTTTCAACGTCGCAGAATTGGACTATCCTCCTCCTCCCATTATTCTGCCTCCCGGAGTACGTCTTAGCATTGTTATGGTCTGATCTTCAATTGGTGACTCCTACTGACAATCCACAGTCCAGTGTTTACCCGTCCCCCACAGCCAATGTCCCCACAAAGTATATGCGCTCGACCCTGAATGCTGTCCCGACAAATAACTCCCTCCTCAAGAAGTCCAAGCTTCCATTCGCTCTTGTTATTCAGCCATACGGCGCTCTTCACGATTCAGAGGACCCCATTCCTGTGATTCCAGACCAGGTCATCTCACGATGCAGACGCTGCCGATCATACATCAATCCCTTCGTCACCTTCCTTGACCATGGCCACCGCTGGCGCTGTAACATGTGTAACCTTACCAATGATGTTCCTCAGGCGTTCGATTGGGATTCGACCTTGCAGAAACCAGCAGACCGTGCTCTGCGCGATGATCTGAACCACAGCATGGTCGAGTTTGTTGCGCCTCAAGAATACATGGTTCGCCCTCCTCAGCCGCTCGTGTATCTGTTCTTGATCGATGTTAGCTACTCTTCCGTAGCAAGCGGTCTCTTGGCTACAAGCGCACGCTGCATCAAGGAGAGTCTCGATCGAATTCCTAATGCCGACCGCCGAACACGCCTCGGCTTCATTGCAGTGGATTCGAGCTTGCATTACTTCAGTATCCCCCGCGATGGCTCTGAGAGCTCGGATGCCCGTATGTTGGTGGTCAGCGACCTTGATGAGCCCTTCCTGCCCATCCCCACTGACCTCTTGGTCACGCTGAGTGAATGCCGAGAGAATGTGGATTCCTTCCTCGACAAGTTACAGGAAATGTTCCAGAACACCCAGAACAACAGCTGCGCCATGGGCTCCGCTCTCAGAGCTGGCTACCAGCTGATCTCCCCTGTCGGTGGTAAAATGACTGTTTTGAGTGCCTCTCTGCCAAACATTGGCCATGGCGCACTTACTATGCGTGAGGATAAGAAGGTGCTGGGCACAAGTAAGGAGTCCAGTCTTCTCCAGACCGGTAACTCTTTCTACAAGAGCTTCGCCGTTGAATGCTCAAAAGCTCAAGTGTCTGTGGATATGTTCCTCTTCTCCGCCCAGTACCAGGACGTGGCATCATTGAGTAACCTGCCTCGCTACACTGGTGGTCAGACCTACTTCTATCCCGGTTGGAACGCCAACCGCAAAGAGGATGCCATGAAGTTTGCTCAGGAATTCTCTTCATTCTTGTCCTCCGAGATTGGTTTAGAAGCCGTTCTCCGTGTGCGTGCTACTACTGGTCTCCGCATGAGCACATTCTACGGAAACTTCTTCAACCGCAGCTCTGACCTCTGCGCATTCCCCGCCTTTCCTCGTGATCAGGCGTACGTTGTTGAGGTGGCCATCGATGAGACTGTCACAAAACCCGTTGTCTGTATGCAGGCCGCGGTGCTGCACACTACCTGCAATGGCGAGCGTCGCATTCGTGTCCTTACCTTGGCGCTGCCAACCACACAGAACCTCGCAGACATCTATGCTTCAGCCGATCAGCAGGCCGTGGCAACCTTCTTCAGCCACAAAGCGGTTGAGCGTACTCTGAGCAGTGGTCTTGAGCCAGCTCGTGAGGCTCTCCAGGCCAAGATTATCGAGCTTTTGACTACCTACCGCAAAGAACTGGCTGGTGGTAGCGTGAGCGGTGGTGGTCTCCAATTCCCAGCTAACTTGCGTGGTCTGCCTGTGTTGTTCCTTTCCATGATTAAGAATGTAAGTTGTGATACATCCTTCTCCTTGCTTTTTCGTCAACCTGTTTTTATAACTTTGGTACTTATTGAATTATTTCTAGCTTGGTCTTCGCAAATCTGCCCAGATTCCGACGGATATGCGATCCGCCGCCTTGTGTCTGTTGTCGACTTTGCCCTTGCCCCTTCTCATCCAGTACATCTACCCCAAGATGTACTCGCTCCATGACATGCCCGACTCCGCAGGTATTCCTGATCCCCAGACTGGGGAGACCATTCTTCCCCCAACGGTCAACTTGTCCTCTCAGCGTCTTGCCTCATACGGCTTGTACCTGATTGATGATGGTCAGGCACAGTTCCTCTGGGTTGGTCGTGACGCGGTACCACAGCTCATTGAAGACGTGTTCGGTGCACCCGACCGCAACCAGTTGATCGTGGGCAAGTCATCTCTGCCCGAGCTCGACAACGAATTTAACCAGCGCGTGCGTGCTGTAGTGGAGAAGAGCCGGGACCATAAATCCAAGGGAGTGGGCAGTATGATCGTACCCCACTTATACGTGGTTCGCGAGGATGGGGAACCTGGTCTCCGTCTTTGGGCCCAGACGATGTTGGTGGAGGATCGGGCCGACCAGAGTATGAGCCTGGATCAATGGATGACTACACTTCGAGAGAAGGTATGAAAATCCCAAGGATTTCATTGGCTTGGATAACTTCCTCGATGCTGAATCTTTACTAAATGACTATAATCTCTTAGGTTGTGCAGTAATCGCAAGCTCTAGTTTCTCATTTCCATACTCTTGTTTCTCACGAGTTGACGTTTTCTTCCCCTCCGTCCCATTCCATCCCATCCAATCCAATCCAATCCCCCCATTCCTCCACTTATCTTTTAACGTTACTTGTTATGATCGGTCTTTCACGCGCCTGTACCAATACGTAGGGGCTCGGATCTCTCTCTGTTCACGGCGGGCCTGTTCATGTTTGGAAATCCCGGTAGATCATTTGGGAGGAAGAAAGTTGAGGGTATAAGGGGTACATGTTGTTTAACAGCCCATTGATTTGTTTTCTTCTTTCATTCTTTGTGTGTTTGAAATCTACAAGCGAAAGGAAGAATATTGTGTCCAGCAAAATCAGCTTCTGGCTTTACACTGCTTGACTTTGTCCAATTCCAATGCGAGGATGATTGTACTACTGAGTATACCTACTTTCGGGCAGCGCAACCGATTTTAAGTGTAGGGTCACCCACCACCGGAGCACTCCGTAGTAACCCATAACTATCCGTTTTACACCATAAAAGGCTAGTCAAAAATCCAGAATGGATAGCTCCCAAAAGCCGGTGTACCAGACCGCTGGATCCCACCTACATGTACAGTAGGTACTTCGTACTGTACCTGGCAGCCAGGGCCAGGGCTAGAGCTATGAAACATGATGTATGTAGTACGCAGATTACTTGGCAGGGGACCCGCATTGGGCAACGACAAGAAAGATCACGATCACCCCAGCGCTTGTTTGGAACCTAGAATATGACGGAATGTTTGAAGTGCATGAAACCACCCAGTGTTGATTGGCAATCCACGATCTATACTTCTACAGTATCTTCCTCTCTATGCACCGATCGGCTGGTAGAGAGGCTCCTAACGCACTGATGAGGAGTTTCGAATTTGAAATTAGTCGCCCAGGAGCTGATCTACAGACCAATGAGGGGCCAGAAACAGGGGTGAAACCGACGAGGACACAGCGCTCCAATCAGCATGGATAGGTGGGTGGAGAGAGTCACTTTTGTGATTGTGATCAGGTTCCGACAGTAGCGTGTGCAAGTGACGAGGGGGGATTTGGCGCTGGTGGCGGAGTTGGTTGGGGAGATCTTCAGCCTTGGGATGCTTACCATGCAGTTGGGAGGAGCCCTGGAGGAAGGAGTGAGATGTTTGTACAAGAGATGGATATTGTTATAGTAGAAGAAGAAGAAGAAGAAGATAGATGGATAGAGTAGGTACTCTGTGTCTGAATCTAGTATCATGTTTACAAGTTAAGAAAGTGGTGAAAGTGCAAAGTGGGGAAACTGCGACTCTGGAGGTTTGGAGTTTGGGAAGGAGCCAAGGTTCGGAACGGTTCTAGTCCCAGGTACATCACGGCACGTAGAGTTTTGTATGGAGACAGATGTACCCGTATAGAATAGATGTGATGTATAGCAGCTACAATATTAAGCCTTACCTCCATCCGGAATACAGCAGAGGTCTATATGCATTTCTATCACAAACCAATCTCCATCCTATATTCTTTTTCTTTCTTATTATTTGCCCATTTTCCATTTCTCTCTCTTTCCTCTTTTCCCTATAAGCTCCGTTGCTTTGTGCCCCACCAAACCCGACCCGTGGCTGAGTCCCGCTGATTCCTGTTCCTCTTCTCCTCCTTCTCCCCCACCTTCCACACCTTCTCTTTTTCACTGATTCCGATTGCCAGTTCAGAAAAATGTATGTTGGTCTTTGTTTTTCATATCACTGTTGAATATGACTTTATCCACCGTTTGAGTTGGGCAATGGCCATGGGAGGGACAAAACTCTCTTCAGAAACCCCCGCTATTTTGTGTCGCAACTTGTGTTGACACCTACTAACACCGACTCAGAACTCTCCCGAAACAATTCAAATACGTTGGTCTGCGAGCTGTTATCTGACACTCTGGACTTCCGGGACGCTTTAAATTGCTGCTTCTCCGACTCACTCTTTGTTTATCGGGGAACGGTGAACTAGCGACAATCTCCCCTCTTCGACTGCTCTAGGAGAGATCGTGGGAGCCTCTAGGAATCGGGAATCTCTAAACAGCCGAAGATTCGGGAGTTGCATCTTTTTTACTCTCCTTAGCGCAAACGAACCAGTCTCTGTAAGCTTCAACTGCCTTTTACTCCGATCTCGATTCGTCTGTTGCTTTGCGCGTTTGCTCTTTCATGCTCGTTTGAGCTTCCCCTCAGTAAATTGAAAGAGACCCCAACTCTCAAAACTTAACGAGTCCCCAACCCCACCCTTCTTGATAATACTCCCCTCGAAAATTTCTCTTTCATTTTGAAATGGATCGTATTCTGTATCATGCCGCACTTCATTCGTGCTCTTCTAAGACTACCTGCAATATTCAAAGCTAACCGCCATCGATACTTCAGCAGCACCGAGACCATGGGTCAACAAACCACTCCATCAGGAGGCTCGCGAAAGATCTCCTTCAACGTCTCTGATCAATATGAAATCCAAGATGTCATCGGTGAAGGTGCCTACGGTGTGGTCTGGTGAGTTGGAATTTGGATCCGAGGTGATTAACGAGAGGTGACCACCCAGACTGACGACGATGACGATAATGATACAGCTCTGCCATCCACAAGCCATCAGGCCAGAAAGTCGCTATTAAGAAGATTACCCCATTCGATCACTCCATGTTCTGTCTCCGAACTCTGCGTGAGATGAAGCTGCTTCGCTACTTTAACCACGAGAACATCATTTCTATCTTGGATATCCAACGACCCCGCAACTATGAGGCCTTCAGCGAAGTGTACTTGATTCAGGTATGTAGTTCAGCAGTGTTTCTTATAACAAATGTTCGATATCTAATGTTGGGTTGGGATCTCTCTTTCTGTAGGAGCTGATGGAAACCGATATGCACCGTGTCATTCGCACTCAAGAATTATCTGATGATCATTGCCAATACTTCATCTACCAAACACTCCGTGCGCTCAAGGCCATGCACTCCGCCAACGTACTTCACCGTGATTTGAAGCCCTCTAACCTTCTTCTGAATGCCAATTGCGATTTGAAAGTGTGTGACTTCGGTCTAGCACGTTCGGCTGCATCCACCGACGACAACTCTGGATTCATGACGGAATACGTGGCGACTCGTTGGTACCGTGCCCCGGAGATTATGTTGACATTCAAGGAATACACCAAGGCTATTGATGTGTGGAGTGTGGGCTGCATTCTGGCAGAGATGTTGAGCGGAAAGCCTCTCTTCCCCGGAAAAGATTGTAAGTTGAGAAATTCGCACGCTTTGGAGAAAGACCTGTTAATCTAATTTTATTGCTTAACCCAGATCACCACCAGTTAACCCTCATTCTGGATGTTCTCGGCACACCCACCATGGAAGATTACTACGGTATTAAGTCCAGACGAGCCCGCGAGTACATTCGGTCCCTCCCATTTAAGAAGAAGATCCCATTCCGTGCCCTCTTCCCCAAGAGCAACGACCTAGCCTTAGATCTGCTTGAGAAACTGCTGGCTTTCAACCCAGCTAAGCGTATCACTGTTGAGGAAGCTCTTCGTCACCCATACCTGGAGCCCTATCACGACCCGGATGATGAGCCAACAGCACCTCCCATTCCCGAGGGATTCTTTGATTTTGACAAGAACAAGGATGCATTGAGCAAAGAGCAACTGAAGAGTTCGTATTCCTGACCTTTGAATCCCTTCGTTTTCCAGATTACTAACCTGAATTATAGTGCTGATTTACGAGGAGATTATGCGGTAAGGTATCTCGTCCACCCAGTACTGGGGCGAGAGTGTGTAATTTTTTTTTTTGGCGAGCATGCAATTTCATTCCATCTGTCCGCGCGGAACTGCGGGAATTCTCTTGTGATTTAGGCAAAGCACTTGAAAATAGCAAAATCCAGAGATTTGCTCAATTGTGTACCTTTCAGGTCCATCCTCTAGGTTCTTCGTAAGCCATCCATATATCTATGCATATTTCGCAACTATATGTACAGTACAGGAAAGAATGACTCAACCACAACAACGACCACTTCAAGCCTTTGCTCGCGATTCTCGAAATCTTCGAATTCCCTCAGCGACGCCCTCAGGACTAGGCTTCTCAGCACAAACATCCGGCTCAAAACTAAACTTATTCCTTAGATGATCCCGCGTCGTAGGTCCAATCGTAGCTATGAAGGCCTTTCGCTTTTGCCCAGCCTCTTCACCTTGAACAAATGGTCCAAGTTTCAAAACTCGCAACATACCCTCACACCCCGATGGCGAGAAAACAACAACCCAAATCTCATTCGCATCTGCATATCCCGATATGCTATCCCTAAAGTCCCCTTCAAACGACTCCATCTCCCCAGTCTCATAAACCACCATCTCCTCAACTATAATTCGATCTTTAGAAGGCAGTGCAGACCCCATAAGAGTTCTTGGTATAATATCGCGCCGCTGATCACCGACTAGGAAAAGGAGAGCAGGCTTCGAATATTCCTCTTCGAATCCGGAATATATCGAATTGTAATGCTGAAGAATCATGTGTGCGAGATTCTCGCCATTTCCTGCATCTGCGCCGTAGATCGTTGCGGATGGAAGATGTTTATCGCGGAGGGTTGTGAGGGTTCGAGCTGTAGCTGGTCCGACTGTGTAGAGGATTAATGGGGTTGAGGAAGCGTATGGTACTATGTAGGTAGCAGAAGGTTAGCTTGTGTCGTTAAGTAAATAGATCATATTATGTCTTGGATTGAATTATAATGGTGCGATCTTACAGCCTTTTTCCTCAATCATATTCGCGAACCCTTCCACTGCACGCTGACTGGTAAATATCATGCCTCCGTATTTCCTCTTTGTATCCCGGACTTTAGAGCAAGCTTTTCCATTGTTCTGATCTTGACCTTGGTCGTGATTGAATGCACCACTTGCAAAGAGATCCCGCACATCTGCTAGATTATGTGCATTGAAGCGGTGTTCTAGCACGGGAATAAATGATGGTCTGTACCCATTTCCAGTAAAGAAGTCGTCATAGCCATCGTGAGGTGATGAGCGGGTTTTCAGGAGGAGAATTGGCGTTTCAGTTGGAGGCATTGTGTGTAGGGTGTGTGGTTGATGAATGTGTTGGATGAAGATAGGCTATCTCCACGTGAACGTGGGGAGCTTTTCTAGTATGTAGAGAACATTGAAGGTGGGTAGGTTATTTTGCTTGTTTTTCATTGTGTACGTACTCAATTAAAACGGAGTTTATTTTTCGGTTGTACCTTTATGAGTTTTCAATTGATCTTTGATTATATTTAATGCTTTGATTTCAAGACTGCTTTAAAACTACTTAGTGATCTATCTCTCCTGGACTTTATATCCGTCGACTTCCCGGACCCACCCGCTTTATGTAGTATGCAGAGTGAACGCCACTATTTATTCTCACTGCTAAACGTCACCTTCAAGTTGCCGCTTAGTCGAAGAAGGTACTGATTATGTATTGGAAGGAACTAAAAGATGATATCGAGTTTCAAAAATCTAGTACTTGTGTAAAAAAGAAATCCAGACAACAAGGAAATTGGAATTTGAGTCTAAAGACGGCTTATGTACATATTAAAAACACAGACTACTGGTCGTCCAGGACATGCAGGTACTTCTTCTCCTCACGCTGCTCACGCTCAGTGGCAGGGGGAAGATCGTAGTAAGAGGCGCTACGGTACATTTGCTACATGACAAGTTAGTATATAATCTATTAATCACGTATATGCAAAGAAGAAGAAGAAGAAGAAGAAGAAGAAAAACTTACCAAGTAGTGGAAGGTCAGGTCAGCCAGATCAGCCAGCTCGGATTGCTGGATGCCGAGATCCTGGAAGGTCTTGGCTGTGGGATCAATCACTTGATCGATGAACTCGCGCTCCACCTCATCGGCGGACATGGTGTGCCACCAAAGGAACTTGTTAAGGTTGTGGGCCAAAGGCTTGAGAACAGCCTTGGGGAGGTTCACGTGGCGGCGCTTCTTGACAATTTCGCGGTCGACCAGCTCGGCGATCTCAGCAGTAGAGTGGTTCTTAGGACCGTACAGCTCGTAGGTCTGACCGGTAGTGCTGTCGTCGTGCAGCATGACTTCAAGGGCCTTGCCGACATCAATAGCCTGTGGGAGGGGTGATTAGATTGCGATTTTTCCAACTTAGTATGGGATTTCACGACTTACGTGAACGGGCCAGAAACGCTCCTGCATGTGGTTGGCAGTGAACAGGTTGGCTACACCGGCAAGCTTGTGGAGAAGGTTGTCCTCGAAACCGAACATGGGAGCAGGGCGCACGATGGTGGTCTCGGGGTAAATGGATCGAACAATTTCCTCACCCCATCCCTATAATTCCGGTCTCAGTTTATTTGTATGCGAAGTATCCGTCGATTGAAACTAACCTTGCTGGAGAAGTACTCGGATGGCGAGTCCCGACTAGCGTTGTAGGAAGAAACGTGGATGAAACGGTCGACATCGTACTTGGCGGCGGCCTCGACGATGCGCTCAACACCGTCAACGTGAACATCGGTGTAGGAGAAGTTCCTATAATCGGTCAATGGAGGTGTCCCTCACCCTGCAAAACCAGATCTATCACTCACTTGGTAGGGTATTGGCGACCAACAAGGTTGTAAACGATATCGGAGTGACGAACGCTCTCCTCGATGGACTGGGTGTTACGCAGATCGTATTCCTGCGAGGTGGTTAGATATATCCTTCAATTGCCAACACCGTATATCGAGGAAAGGGATCTGCATACAATGAAGCTGACACGGCCCAAATCACCAGTAACCTTCAAGTGACGCTTGGCCATTTCCTCTCGGTAAGGAATGACGACGTTGCATCCCTGCTTAGCTGTGGAGGGTCAGTCTTCCACGATCCCTTCACAGATATAGAATTGACGAAGAAGCCTACCAAGACGATTGACGATATAACGACCCAAGAAACCAGTTGCGCCAAAGACAGTCGCGGTGTAACCTGTTGCGGAGAGGTGAGCATATTGGATCGAGATCAAGGTGTTGAAAGCGGCAAAGCGATACCTCCGAGAGAAGAGCTGCAAATAACAAAAATTAGCGATGAATAGATAGTTAGGAAGCAATTGGATGCTTACCGGCCACCTTGGACTTTCAAAATGGGCTTTCCTGTGCGGGTGATAGCGACATCCTGGAGATTGCGGCGCTGGATGTGGACGGAGACTCGCGGGGCCGGGGTGAATGCCCGCGCACCCAGGGCAGAATTGATAGCCCGTGATTTCTGCATGGTCTCTGACAAGGCAGATCCGAGGAGACCAGCGGGGTTGTGAATAGAGTGGAGTGGGGGATGGGAGGGATTGGAGGTCCTGGAGTCGATGGACTTGCACCTTCGCAGGTTCGGCACGGGACTATGGCGCTAGTCCGCTTTTGGAAGACTCGAAGTATTGCTGGGGAAAGGTTTCCACACACCACAGAGAGGTTTTGAACATATTTCTGTTCGATAGACAATTAAACAGCTCCTTTACTTTGAAATTATCTTATTCTCTCGATCAGTGATATCAATAAGCGTTTGAATTTGGCGATTTTGTTTCTCCCCCCTCCAACGGGTCTGACAATTCGGTCCCTGTGATTGGACGGTGGTACTTACCACATAGTGAGGATATGCACACGGCCAAAAAGACCTTATCCACACGTTCGCAAATACCAGAACACCGAAAATAAGGCATCAGAAGGTAATAAAAGATCTAAAAAGAAGAACATAGATACAAATAATGCAATTGAAGTCTCTAGCAAAAACAAAAATAAAATAAACGACAGCTGTGTCGCTATGTTGAAATCCAAAGATTGTTTAGAGGAGTATAGTGGGCAAACCACGGCCATCTCTGGTAAAAGGCAAGAAATGGGTTCTGCACTAGCCTGTCCCACTCCTCGCATTTGGGAAGTTATTATAAAATATAAGTATCCTTTGAGTACCCACATCCCGCGTTCGAACCCCCGAAAGCTCAACATTAAATTTAATTCTTTTTTACCCGCTGCCTTGCACCCCGCACCCAATGACTTCAGCTTGATTCTCGCGTTGGAGAACCTCATTATACTCCGTAATCAATTCTCACGGCTCAATTTGTCAATTCAAAACCAAACCACACTAATAAAAATGACCTCCTCCGCTACCTGCATCTTCTGCAAGATTATTAAGGGTTAGTTGTATATTTATGCGCTCATTGTGATGGTGTTCCTATTCATCCGAGCTGTTGTGTTACGCATGTTCTAACAGCACCATGTAGGTGATATCCCTTCCTTCAAGCTCTTTGAGAATGCCAAAGTATACGCCTTCATGGATATTCAGCCGCTGAGCCGTGGCCATGCGGTACGTTCAACCTCCATCGTCTGTTCTCGGATTATGTGTCGTGTTGTGTGTTGTGTATTCATCCTTCCCCCGCACCAGACGCCAGGACATCATCGCGACCGATACACATAGCACAAAGTGCTACACAATATCCGAAGAACTGACCAACATATAATATTCCCGGAAAAGCAATTACAAACTAACGTTGTAATAGCTCGTTATCCCCAAGTTCCACGGTGCTAAGCTCACCGATATCCCTGATGAGGATCTGACAGACATTCTGGTAAGTGGAATGAGAAGAGAAAAAAAAGACCGGGAAACAAGCCCGAAGCTTGCAGAAGAGAAACTTCAAGATACAGCCGCAGTCGAAGAACTAGAACGGATTACAGGGTTAACCCCCAAGGTCCTTCGAATCATAGCTAACCCAATCTCATAGCCCGTGGCAAAGAAGATCGCCCAGGCCGTCGGTGCCAAGGACTTCAATATTCTGCAGAACAACGGTCGCATTGCCCACCAGGTTGTTGATCATGTAAGTTGATCACACTTACTACATGTATCTTGAGCATTGCAGTTGCTAATCTATATTGTGAACTAGGTCCACTTCCACATGGTACAGTTCCCCTTTGTCAATGAATTGGGGAAGTTTCAATCCTTAGTGGTGACAATATACTAATTTTTATTCTGGCAGATTCCCAAGCCCAACGAGGAGGAGGGTATGAGCATCGGCTGGCCCGCAAAGAATGCTGATATGGACCAGCTGAAGGCATACTTTGAGGAGGTCAAGGCTCAGCTGTAGACTGGACTTGAAGCTTGTCTCGACGTTGGTCACACTTTTGTCTACTTGAATGACACAGCCCTAGAGGGTTATTAAAGCAAGACCCAACGTGATCCGAGTCTTCATATGCAGTGTTGAAGCTCAATTCTCCAAGGAAACCTTCTAGTCCCTCGTAACACGATGACGTTTGCTAGATGTATCATTTTCAATTAAAGTATTTGAAATTCCTCGTATCTCTTGGGACATGCCGGCCTTGGGTCTTGTATATACTTCAAAACCATGCATGCCCTTTCAAATCTCACACTCTATAAATCCGACAGTCTAATACATAGCCCTCACAAAAGTAATACGTATGTCTTGCAAAATACAACACTCAGACCAAATCCAAATGACAAGTATTTTACTCAGCAGTCTCCTCCGATGCTGACTTGTTATCCCCCTTCTCAGCATCTGGGTAGAACTGAATCTTTCCATGGTCCTGGATAATGTTGAGGCGATCATATAGAGAGCGTGTTCGAATATACGGGTCAAGCTCCCAGTACTGCTTACGCAGCTTCTCGATCAAACCACTACGCTTCTCCTTAGCAGCAGAAGAAGCATCAGACTCTTTCTTCTTACTAGCTCGAAGCCATTCAACCGTCAGATCTTGGATCTCCTTAGCGAGTTCCTGGCGTTCGGCGATTAATCGGTCGCGGGTTTCTGTATCCTCCATCTTGGCGTTTTCTCCCTCTTTGAGCTCGATGTATTTATACTCAAAGTCTTCGTCGCCTTCCAGTTCTTTCATGATTTGTCCTGGGGCAATGAATTTCTCCAGGTCATGACGGTTCTTGGTGAAATGGATCTTGGCCGCGACGACGGGGTCCAACCAGCCCTTGATAATGCCCCAGATGCCTGTGAATTTGGTTAGTGGGTTGTTCCGGGCTTACGTTGTTAAGGGGACGAACTGGAGAAGAGCCAAGGGGCCTTGTGAATCAGGACGGCTCCGAGGGACTCGGGGTAATTGGCTTCGAAGCACTTGATCATAAATTTCACAGGTGTGTAGTCCTGAGTAAAGATAAGAGATTTAGTATGATTGCACCTGAAAGACCAGCTATGTAAAAACTCACCATGTTGGCGATTGAGAAATCGGTCATGTCAAAAACAATGGTCTACAACTGTCAGCTTGAGAAATAATGCTTTGACGAAGGAAAGGATTTGCATACCGCAGTCTCGACAGGAGGCGCCAAAAGCAACCGAGCGGTTTCAATGGTATAGACAGTAAACCGCTCCAAACCTTCGGCATCTTGCTCATTAGCTCGGTGAAGTCGTACTCGAACAACACAGATAGGTCGACCAGCTCGGTCGACGCCGTGGAGAAAGCTCTTGCCCTTGCGCATCTGAAACAAGAAATCATCTCCTTTCTTTTTCTCTTTCGGGTCCGAGCCCTGAGACTGCTTCAAAGCCAACGCCTCACCATTGGCCATGATATCGTCGTCCACATGCATCTCCTGCAAGCGCCACCGCATGGTAGAGATCATCATGACCAAAGCCTTCTTGACATCCCACTTACGCGCGCGCAAGAACCGCAGCAGCAGCGCATCGGGGTTATCATGCTTGACCAGATTCCAGAACGCAGTGCGAATATCCTCCGGCTTCATGCTTTCGAGCGCCTGTTGGAATTCCTTCGATTGGCCGAATTTGTCATCGCTGTCGGCGATGTCGATGGTGGAGAGACTGGTGGTGACACCACTGGCCGATGAGACACTCTTCGAATCATTGTCATCATCTTCAGTACTACGACCGAATAGTCCCCATCCACGCTTAGCAGGCTTCTTTTTATCCTGTGAGGGACCGGCCGGGGCAGCTTCACTGGTGGCGCCCGAGCTAGTTTCTAGAGCATCGAGTGGCACGCCAAAGACCTTGAGGGTTAAAATCCATAGTTCTTGCAGCTTCGCCTCTTGTTCCGAGGTGATGTTCCCAATGAACCCTGGGGCTGGTTCGCCAGGCATAGTTTGGAGAGTATCAATTATACCGAGAAAAGGGTCTTGACCTTGCGGAGACAGCCGGGGTCTCGATGGGAGATCGGAGGGTTTATCGGAGGGTTGAAAGCAGTGATGAATCCAGGCACCTCCTCCAACTGCGAGTAGGGTAAATGTAATCCAAAAAGAGGATGTTTCTGTTGGTGGTTCCGGGCGTGGGTAGGTGGAGTATTGTCGCGCGAGTGGATGGGACCGGAGTCGAGGGCCGTCGGGGAAGATCTGTGCGCGTTGTACGAATTGGGCCGAGGAATGAATGCGACGGCGGAGAATTGAACAGGCTCGCATATGGCGGAAGGAGGGAGGAATGAGAAAAGGAAGATAGGGAATGGGTAATGATGGGAATTTAAGTCATCATAGATAACAAAATCAAGGTGTAGACACGAGACCAGGTGGCGCAGGCCGAAAAGTGGATATTCCGCAAATCCAGATTGATGACGATCGGACGTTATTCTGCGGGGCGAGAAGAGCGAGAGGTAGTGGATTATAAAGAAGGATTGTGGATAAGTAAGTTAATTACCAGCAGGGATTGAGCTATGGGTAGATAGATACTCTATGATTAATCTTTGCTTGATCAACATTGTGTATAATGTAGTTGAAGACGGTCATTCTACTTAGTATTGCTACCATAAGTCATAGACGTGCACTATGACAACAATCGATCAGGTCTAGTATACACAATGGGACAATATACCCTTGTCTAACAAAAGTCTTAAAATCAATTTAATTATGTGTTTCCTCTTCCTATGATATGATTGGACTAATTATCTTCAGAAACTTGTCTGGTTCTCTATACATTGTTCCTCCAGTTGAACATCGCGCTTATCGTGCCCACCGCCTTCGTTGATCTTGGAGATAAACAAACCAAAAACATCACTCGGTCTTCTCCCCCTCCATTTTCTTCAAGCTTCGACTGGCAACTCTTACCCAAGAAGGACACATTAAAAACGACACCATGGAACCCTCAGCATCTCGATCGACATCGCGCCCACGGCCATCCTCACGCCCAACTACCCCTCTACGTCCCAGCTCCCGTTCGTCTTTCCGCGAAGCCCATGGGTATGGAAACAGCATCAGCAATGCCGGATACACACAGCCCGCTATTAATGCATTAGAGCCCCAATTCGCCGAGCTCGCAGACTCCATGGCTGATCTCGAGGCCAACTTTATGCATCTCCAATTACTCCACGAAAGCTTGACCCGCTTTAGCGAGAATTTCGCTAGTTTCTTGTACGGCCTAAACATGAACGCATTTTGCGTGGATTTCCCCGAGGTATGAGCAATTACGTGATAGATGGAAGGCAGAGAAATGAACTACTACTAATTGATCAATGTAGGCACCAATCGCAGATTCATTTCGAAGAGCGAAAGAGGCGGAGGCACAAAAAGGTATGAGCAATGGACCTACTTCACTCAGATCGACTCGACATTAACATTGAATATAGAAGCAGAGAATGAACCAGTTCGACCCACCGATGATGGTGAAATGACCTTCTTGTTAGTATATGCTCTTTCCTTCGTGGCGAGTACCTTGCTTGCGTCAAATACACGGATGCTGATGTTGACTACTTTAGGACAACGGATACATCTTTCGTCGAACACCCACACAGTACAGTCTCAGCCAAACCGACCCCCAAATATTCGACAAGAGGTACAACTCGGGGAACTACACGGGGTACAGGTACCACACGTGGCAGTGGCACAGCGACCAGCCGATACGCAACCCGAGGGTCCACTCGTGGTCGACCAAGTGCCCTTCCCCGAGGTCGCGGAACTCGATAAATATGTTTTCTTGTTGACCCATCCGCTGTCTTTATTTCCGAGATTTCTGTCAAGCTGTACCTCGCGACGAAACAAGGATCGATTTCGAAGGTTCAGCTATATGCAACCCGAAATGACGTCTATGGGTGTGTGAGTGGGCTTACCGTGGGGACTCGGGCGTGGAGAGACGGAGATGGAGATAAAGCATGGATGTGTAGGCGCTTAGGATTGTTTTATGATATCCCTGTAATTATGATGAGCCATTAAACGACAATCTGTAAATAAGACCATTTGATGCATTAAGATCCGAAAGTAAATCATCTATATAGATGTAGAACTCTAATCAGAGAAGTAGTAAAAGTAGTATGTATCGCGTGCGTCGGAGTCCAAGGCGGAGATGCTTCGGGCGGTAAATGCAGTTTTGGTGCAGAAAAAAAAGCCAGACGCCGATGGCAAAAACCCTCTCTTGTTTCTTGTGATATTCTCCCCCGGAGACATTCTTTGAGGTTTTTGGTTTCTTTCCAAATTTGGGGTTGATTTGCGTCCAATCTCCAGATCTTTCTGGCTTGGTGTCATCTGGACTGGCTTTGAGATCATTACACTGCGGGGCATTGCCGGGCCTCGAAGCGAGCTGCCGCGGCAACCTACGCGCATCGGACCCATTTGGAGTCGGGATACTCAATTCACCTCAACTCACCGCGTCAATACAGTCCACTAGTCATAGTTCTCTATTTTGTAAGTTCAAAGAACCTCTCCTGTCGCCGAGCATTCATTGACCTGACTTTGACAGTGCAATGCCAATTCAAATCAGGGGGAGTCCTTAAGAGGCGGAATTGGATCCCTTCCCTATATCATCAGGGCATTTTGGTCTCATCTACAAAGGCCATTGCTTTTCATTTATCAACTTCAACCTTTTGTAATCGCTACTTGTCTTCGATTCTTCACTATTCTACTTCTCTCCTTCCCCTTCTTGGTAAGACATAGAGGCCGGTACCTACAGTGTCTTTCTGTCTTTCTTTGCCTCTGTTTGGCATCCTATCCCTACTGTTAATATTGTGGCCCTGAGTGCCTTCGATCTGAAAATGGCGACGGCAGCGGCGACCTTGAAACCGGGAAACTTGGACTCACACCAACTTCTTTCCGAGGCAGCATATGGCTGTGGTATGTAGCAAATCCCCTAGTACTTCCAGTGACTGGTTTCGGTTGGGCTTCTTTAACTGACATGCATGACTAGAACACTTGGTTCCGATTCTGAAGAACAGTGCAGCAGCAGACCCATTCAAAATTGGATTTCGAAAACAGTATGAGTCGTTGGCTCCATACACGAAGCCCGAGCCAGTCACTGTCCAGGCCACTGGCCTTCGCACCGTGTCATCGCTGAAGCCGAAGTACCATTGTCTTTCGTGTTCTGAGGTCTGCCTGAGTACCGAGAGAAAAGCACACACTAAGAAAACCGGACATGTCTTCTGTAGGTGGGCCCTGCTGTCTTGGTTAGATGATCTGATCCTAATGCAGCCGCAGACATTGAATCCCGAAATCGCTTCCTCTTTTGTGAGAGTTGCGTGGATTTTGTTTATGATCATGGATTAGAGAGATTTTGCGGACCCCAAGCAAAGTTTGAATGTAAGCACAAAAAGTCCTAGACGGTTATGTGTTGGATGAACGGGAACGAGCAAGCCACTAACCTTATATACAGATAGCAAAGGTACCTGGGTTGATGATGTAGCCTCTGAGGCGTATGTGAAGCACAATGCCTTCAAAAACCCTTGTTCTCGTCGCGGTGCCCGTGGTGTCTGGAACATGGGCCAAACGTGCTATCAATCTGTTATCCTACAGGCATTGCTCCATGACCCAACCCTCAATGCTTACTTTCTCTCTGGCGGTCACGATATCCACACTTGTGAACGGAACTTTTGTATGGCCTGTGCTGCGAGTGAAGTATTTATGGATTTTAACAGCGGCGAAAAGACCGAAGCCGTCTCGGCAGCAACCCTTCTCTATCACGGCTGGGATGCATCAAGAGTATGTTGAATAAATCTTTTCTTTCTACCTGGAAACAAAGTTTCACCTTGCTGATATAGCCTCTTCGCTACAGGACATGGCAGGATATCGCCAGCAAGACGCTCATGAATATTTCCAATTTTTGGTGAATGCCCTTCATGCTGCTACGCCCGGTCACTCAGAAAGCTACGAGAAGAGATGCAATTGCTTCTTCCATCAAACATTTTACGGCGAGCTTCGAAGTAGTGTCATGTGCCACAAGTGTGGCAAGACCACACACACTTATGATCCCATGGCCGATCTAAGTCTTGATGTACAGCTTCAAAACAAGAAGCGAAAATTAGGACCACGAACGAGCTCCACGACAGCAACTTTGACTGGTTGTCTTGAAAGCTTCACTGCCGTCGAGGACCTTTCTCCCGATGCTTCTTACCATTGCGAGAAATGTGGTAATACCCCCCAGCGGGCTTCAAAGCGGCTACAGATTCGCAAATTGCCCGCTATCCTCTGCATGCAACTCAAGGTTTGATTCTCCCCGGCACTGTTGTATTTACTCTATTCTAATGGTTCCACTACTAGCGTTACGAACATAACGCGGCTTCCTCTGATAAATTGCATGGTCACATTGACTTCCCTATCACCCTCAACATGCTACCCTTCACCGTCAAGAAAGACAAGGAACGCGTGGATACGTCCAGGTATATCTACGACTTGTCGACTGTTATTGTTCATCAAGGTTCCATGGACTCTGGCCACTATTATGCTTACACCCGTGTGCACGGCGACAAGGTATGCTTCTAGTCCCACTTGGTTATCGTTAGGAAAGTTCAACTAATCAAATCGTTACAGTGGGTGTTGATGGATGACAACAAAGTCACCGTGGCCAGCGTTGCTGATGTTCTGCGGCAGGATGCCTACCTCTTGTTCTATGGCATTCGTTCTATTGGTCCCCAAAAGAGCTCATGAGATACCTGAGATGTAATATCTGGCGTTTTGATACTAGGTTTATTTGAGAAGGGGCGAACTTGCATAATGTACATAGCAAATTATGACATTCAAGAGTACTAAGAGAAGTGCTTTATAATAAGAAATTGATTTCCTACCAGACGAAGAAACCCTGTAGTTCATGAAAATGAGCGTAGTTCCAGTCAGCCCCAAACATTCAACCTCATTCAGCATCGAAGTACTACATCAAAATCTACAATTGCACGGTTCAATCAGGGTTACCGCAATAAAGAACCACGCAGTTAAGAACAAATCCTAACTGCCCGTCACTTTCAAAATCGGACATATGCCCTTCAAACCAGACAAAATACGCTATTCCGTCGAAACGAAACTGAAAACCTTGGAAACCAGTGAATAAAACCCGTCATTGATATTGGATAATAAAAAAAAGAGGATGAGGGTTCAACAAAGCATCCTCAATTCCAAAAACCCCTTCACACAACAACCCCAGCTCCCTCCTCGTTCGTCCACCGGTGCCAATCAACACAAGACACCGAGCAAAAAAGAAAATAACAACCACTTTTTTGGGGGAGCTGCCATGCGAAAGAACGAAACGTGGGCGCATTACATTTCCCGACGCTTCGAAACAATTCCCTTCCTAACACTGAACCGATTGATGTTGTAGCGCCAGGGCACGTTAATGGATCATGGACGCGAATGGATCGAGGAAGGGCGTTTTAAGCCGGACATGGTTTTCGTTCGCTTAGCGGTACTGTTTGGCGGGGAGTTTAGTTAGTAAATAGTCATAATTCTTGAGTTCCGGAATCAAGGAATCATTGTGGATGTGATGGGTTCCTGATATTTCTTCGGTGATGTGATAGATGGGCTGGTGGGATGTGCTGATCGAGGTGTAAGGATTTACGAACCTTGACGAAACCGATGTCGGTAGACTTCTCACGGAAGCACTGACGGCAGATGTTCATCTAAAAACCGAATTAGCCAATTTATTCCAATTCCATACGCAAGCGTGTTCGATTTGCGCAAATATAGGTGCTCGGAAGATTTCACATACGCCGTACTTGCGGATCAGACCAGCGCGGTGGGCGCAGACACGGCTGTATCGATCGATTAAATTAGTCAAGTGTTCCTCCATTTTTCGCTCTTCAACCGTTTCCATGACGAATTCTCTCTCTTGTCGCTTTTGCTTGTTCTTTTGCTCTTCTTGTGCTATCGGTTTTCATCGGGGAGGAATATTGAGGCTTAACACACCATTCGCGGGCACCCTTGCCGTACCTAGTGAAAATCAGTTAATTGCTGCCCTTTCGCTTGAGCGAGAGGTTCAAGTCGACTTACTTGCGGGGGCGGCTGAACCAAACGGACTCGTGAGTCATCTTGAGATGTCGTAGGGGGGAGTTGACGGGGGGGTTGTTGACGAGGGTCGTTGGCGCTGTTGAAGGAAAGGTCGAAGTGTAGGGTCGAAAATCGTTGTGTGCCGCCCCAATGGGGAAATGCACGGACCAGCTCGCTTGATTATCCCACTAGTCTTCTTGGGGTAAGTGTCATGTGACTCGCGGACCTGATTGGTGTATTAATAAGCTTATCTGGTTGATTGGTGCCTTAGGCAGGATTGTTAATTTGGCTATCAAGTATCTGAGGCTGAAAATGAGTACTTGTTAAATATTTTCATTCTGATTAATTGAACTATTGATATGATAGATGCTGAAAAATTTGTGATCTTGTATCAGGTATTTTCTGGAAATCTCAATCGCTATCAAATCCTTTCCTTCTATCCTGAAATCTTCCATCCATTTGCAGGGACTAGAAACAGATCGACAACGCCTTACAAGTTCGTATCATGCGAGCAGGCCATGATAAAATTATTTAGTGAAACGAGTTCTCGGATAGTGTTACAATTTCCCTGGTCTTATATTGGTCCTCTGCAGAATTTGAGCCCTCTCTGTATACACTCAGCCCACAAATAAAATATATTATGGTGGCTCGCTTCCAAGGTCCTCCGCTCAATCATGATGATGTCCATGTTAGCGCACATATACGATCAACAAAACTTGAAAGTCCTAGTAGTAGTACATTATCGAGCCACAAAGATTAATCATCATCAAAAGGTCGCATTCGCTTTAACCTTTATTGCCTAGTACTCTGTTATCTGTACTCTAAACTCTGAATAGATATACTGTACTAGACCCTTAAGTAGAAAGACAAGTAGAAGACTATCTTTCATAAACATTTTAAACCTATGTATTAGACGTGTTGGTTTTCTCGATTATGTAGTGGGCGAATTGCATGGGAGATACTGTATCATTGACCGGTCGAGCCCTAGTGTCAGCTTCGGTCAGTGTCTCCATTTGATTTATGTGAGACTATGAACTTGAATGAGGAGAGGAGACATGGGGAGGACTCGGAGGATTACGAAACTTCAGATTCTGCAAGCCATACGTATATTAGCAACCTGTTTAACTTGAAACCCGTAAATAACTTGAAATTTGTTTGACACCTTGGAACCGACTTACACATACTACTTCCGAGCTAGTCGTAATCTCCAACAACTTGATGGTCAGTATACCCCACTCACAATTATTTATTATGTTTCCGAGGTTAACTATCTGCAAAGGTAAGCGCCGATTTTGGGAGCTTCTAGTACGCTTGATTTCCAAGTTGGAATAAACGTTTACCCTTGGAAATCTGCATCATGATTGCCAGGTGTATAAACA
The DNA here is from genome assembly GCF_028827245.1 of Penicillium angulare. Taxonomy (NCBI): domain Eukaryota; kingdom Fungi; phylum Ascomycota; class Eurotiomycetes; order Eurotiales; family Aspergillaceae; genus Penicillium; species Penicillium angulare. Next base: position 808,972 of record NW_026623170.1, on the reverse strand, counting down.
TTCAAGCAATAGTAGGCGACCCACAAATATACATTCAGGTTCCCACCTCCAGGGCTGCCAGTGCCAGTGCCAGTGCCCATAAAAATCCATTCAACATTCAAGTTGAAGCCTTCAAGTTGCAAGTTAGAGAAACCACGACTAATAATATGAAGGAAATGGCCAAGAACCCGTGCTAGATATGATTAGTGCAACAATGGATGGACTTTCAACCGGCTATGCATGTCTTTTGCGGGGGCTGGGAAGCTACTGTAGTTCTCCAGAGTCCTTTTACGGTGACAACGGGAACGAGCGAGGCTGGGGTAACACAAGGCTGACAGGGATCAACTGATCGCTTAGCTTGAAATTCTTCATATATGGATGTATATTTTATGCACATTAAAATATACAAGTTGAAGTCCGTGCCCAATACCGGTAGTCGATGCTGATCGCACGGGAAGGATATAGTGCCCACAATGCCTATTGGACGCCAGTGGTGCCTGGGGAATACGCCTAGCGCCCAGAATGTTTACGGATGACTTAGTGCCGAGCTTCCGACTGAAAGGCTTTATTGTTAAAGCTAGTAACATCGGACGAAGTATGAGGGCGATCTGTTGATCGCCGAGAGGGGTTATCTGTGCTTGGCATACGGAGTACATACTTACAGAGATGGTAGTTAAGGATAATGCATGCGTGGGACAAAATATACGATTTGTATTACTTTGTGAATGAGATTCTATGGCTCTTGAATTAAAGGTATTGTTCCCCATATTATGTGTTTATGCGGTTTGACAGGATTTGAGATGTATTTATTGTTTATCTGAATCAACGGCAAGGTTACACACCGTATAATCATGTGGTGGTCGCATGAGCAGTCTTTCTGGCTTCATGCAGGAATGCGAGTGGGATCCTTCCTCTTGACCAATCAAACATCTCGATTAGGTAGCTAGCCCTTTGTATCCCGCGAGGAGGGAGAAGAAAATCCTCCCTATTCAGCGGATCCCGATCGCGGGATGGGCGTGTCGCCAAAGTGCGTGGGTATTGTGGATGCCGTCATCAGATGAATCAACCGGAAGACGGCGGATGCGATGCATTTACCACCAATCATTTTTGTTTGCCGAGAATCGTCAGGTTGTCAGATGAGCGGCCTAGACGTGATTTTACCTCATCCCTGTCCTAAGTCTGAGCGGAACAAGGAAAGATCTCCAGGAGGCATTTCCTGGTCCCTATGCTAAACTGACTTGATAAGGCTTTCTTGTCTTTTTTCTTTGATGGGTAACTTTGAGATGAGATAAGCACTATATCAGTCTTTACAGACAAAAGAACGGAATTATTGTGATTTCTCATGTCTTTCGGTCCCAGAAGCGATTTAGTCTCTTTGATCTCAGCCCTGGAGGAACTCGGGTCCATATTGCCAAGAAGAATCGGTGGGGCCTTTCGGATATATGTGCCTGGCTTGAAGCAGGCTTTCCCAGCATCGGAAGAGAATAATTATCTCAATGAGGCTAATTCCTGCGAAAGAAATACCATCGTCTCAACTAGCCTGAGTCCAGTCAGCCCTGACGTATCGCTCGGCGTTTGTTTCCTGGCAACAAGTAAAGGAAAGTCCGGGTCCTGCGGGTATACAGTCATATACTGTAGCCGTTTAGTTTCCTCATCTTGACGATCGGGATTGGCCGGGTTACAGGCCAGCGACTCTTCAATCTCAATAGCCTTGGCTGCTAGGGCGGACCCATGGATAACCATATAGAATCCTTGTGTTGATGGGCACCTTCGTAGTAAGGAGAGGGCCTTGTAGCGAATAGATGATTCTCGGCATTAAAATGCCGTGACGAGCAATGGAATACGACTCCGATTTCGAAAGTGAAATGAGGGTTTGAGCCACAGAGATCCGTTGTTGCTGGAACTGCGTTCTCGCCGTGATAAACAATACTTTGAAAGGAGTCGAGAAATAAATCATATTCCGTCTCTTGATTTCGAAGTGATGAAGAAACAAGAAAAAACAATGCATGGTAAATCATTGAAAGTGTTGATTTCATACCCAAGTCGGTCGAGGGATTTGATTCTTTGATACTAAACTGATTGAAGTTCTGTTTCCATTCGCGAAGCTTTGATTGAAGAGCATGCATTTGAGCCGCGAACAGGTTTTGAACTTCATCTGATCCAAAATCCTTGATATGCTGGGAGACTGCACTTTCATAAGAAAGGCACTCAGAAACTAGTCGGATGAGGAAGTCTCTTGCCGAGGACAAGCAATAGTAACATTTTGAGAGCTCGAGAGGTGGAACTGAGAGCTCGTATGGTACACCAGCTGTAATGAATGCAACTGACCCCAGGCGAACGTAGATTGCCATGATTTGATTCAGAAACCCTGCGTTTGGCATTTTTTCTGCCTGGGGAGGTTTTTGATCACATTATCTAGCATTTGAATGCCATGTTTGTAAAAATCCATTACCCCGGCCTTGATACTTTGTAAGGCCTCGATACAGATAAAAAGAGTGCAGCTTATCAATGCAACATGAACATCTATAGCCCCTGATTGGATCTGGGCCGGCACAGCTTCCAAAGATCTTGAATAGAACACTAAAGCCTGCCGATAGCTTTGCTTGGAGGTAACGAGTTTTCTTCCTTGGAGACTATCTTTCCAGAATGGCCCATGTTCTAGCAAGTCGCTTGGTGGTGCTTCATAGAATAGACTTGCTGCCACCACGGCATCCCACACAGCGGGCTCAGCTCGACATATCTGCAATACGACGACGCCTTTCCAGAAGTCAACATCCAAGACCCCTGAGATGGAGGGTGCCGCCCGAGAGAAGTAGTACTCGAAGCTTTGGCGTTCTGCATTACCACTGCTAGGGGTGAATGGTGATGATTGGATGCTTACAATGCTTCCCCAGGGTGGAGTTCTGCAGTGTGACAGAGCCGCATAGTCGCATCTTCTGCCTGTGCTCAAGCAACGTCGGCATGATGGTTTCTCCTCATCGCATTTTACCCGACAAATTCTGATTTATGAATGTCAGTAATAGCCCAAAGAGAAGTGAGCTCTAGCTGAGGTATACATACTTACAAGTCTGACATCCGGTCTTGCTGTTGGTTCTTCCAAATTGACGAGACATAAGTCAGGGTTCATGGCCATGTGGCACTCATATGGCCCCTATATAATAGTAGGGCTTATTATACGCTCTAATTACTTGGCCCGCTCCTTGGTGCTACTAGTCAGGCTATCTCAAGCGTTAGATGTGGTGAAAAGGGTCCAGATAAGCCTAAACAACCTTCACTGATCGGAAGATGGATATTACTGAGCGATCTTGAAGTCAAATCTAGTCTCCCTAGAATTACCTTAGTGAAGAAAGGTATCACGAGAGATGATTAGACCGATGTTTGGAAAAACCCTTGGAAAGATGTGTAGTGTAATATGAATAATGACGTTGAACGAGTGAGTATTCAAAACTCACCGCGCTCGGGCTTAACATAATGTTGCATTGGATAATGCATAATTCCCTCTGGGGCTAGTATGCTGGCAAGCGGAATCTGGTGGGGCTTGTATTGATCCCCAAGTTCAGTGTCTTGGCCCAGAAGCTCGAGCCCTCCCGCCTGGTACATGCACGGTCATGCCATATCACTTTCTCGACGGATGCATTGGGTACAAAGCAATCTACTCCATAAGGGCCACGCCAATCCCCAACGGCTGCGGCTCGGAAGTATAGACAAGCGAAAGGCCGAGACAGGGATATTCCTATGGAAGCCATTGAAGCCGGGATCCGGTGGCTGGTGAATTTTCGCGTATCTAGTCAAGCGGTCTAAAGTACGCCCTACATGTAACTCATACAAGGATATTTGACGTGAATCTAGACGGGGTTGAGCATCATGTTACTGTATACAGGCGCGTGGTCTTCCCCAGGCTTGAAGCAAGGCGTGCCCATATGCCAGATGAGACCTCCCTACTGAATGTGTGAAGCCTACAACCCGGACAAGCTTGGAAGGGATGGACTCAACCTTGATGTTTGAACAGGCAACAATTAGCTGTAGCTTTCTTCACCTGCAACCCAACGCCTAGCGGTGTACGGAAGCTGCAGCCAGAAACGAGATGCCTAACAGGGCAGCGATCGACGAGGTCACTAGAGGGGCCAGGCGCCTATGTATACAGAGTAATCGAGGTGCTTGGGTAATACTCTGCCTGGGTGCCCAATGAGAACTTATTTTCACCTCGGATAGAAGAAAATTAAAAGAAAGAAACAATTCCAATCGCTCATACTCCATGCCAGTCCTGGGAACAACACGAATCCAACAGACCCACTGCTGAGGGTCTTGGCGATCTGCTGTATAGTTACTTGGACGGAGTGGGATGCCCAGGGCAATGAAGTCACTCGACTAATTTTCGAGAGTGGAGGTTTCCGACTCATCCGATTTTGATTGTTGATTTATACTGAATCAGGGCTTTCTGATTGGTTTTTTATAGTTCATTCGTGCCAAGCCAAAAAAAATTCTGTTCGCTTTGTTCATGTCGATCCGCTCTCTGCACCGTATGTATCCCCAAGTCCATAATTTAATGCACCTGCAGATTCGTGTCCGTTGGTGAAAAGCTGCATTAGGTTGAAAGAAGGAATGAGGGGGCAGAAGAGGCTGGAGAAGAGTCATCCTAAGCTAAACTCCGGAATCTAAATTCCTTAGCTATTAATGCCATGGCTTGCTCACCCACTACATAGAAATAAGAAAATGAAAGCTTTGAAAGTCGCCAAGATTTCTTATTCAGAATAAATTCGAATGAGTCATATGGATGACATATCCAGCTGCCAGGAACAGTAATTCGGAATCCTAGAAGTATCGGCACGGCATATACGGGATGGGAGATCCAGCTATTATTGTTGCCACGCATCGCTGTACATGCACGTCCTCTCGGCGCTCGTGCTTTATCCCCGCCTGCTCCGAAGCATTGGAAATCAGCGCCGGCGAGTCTTTTTTCTTTCTGATTATTGAATTTTAGCTTATTTTTATTATTAATTTTCTCATTTTCTAGTAGTGGTCATGAATCCCGGTTTTTCCTATTTCGATTACATGACTAAATTTTCTGAGGAAGCTCCTCTGTTCTATATAGCCTTTCCCTCCCACCCGATCCTATACTTCCCTTTCAGCCCTACAGAGAGAAAAAGAGTTCACCACCCCATCCACCTCACCCAACTCTTTCACCTTAAAATCTAAACCGCAAAAAATAGGCCTGGACTACAGGCACTCCAACTGTGCAGAGCAGGCATTTTTCTTTACCTTTTCTTATTCTTGTTTTTCTTTTGAGGTGGGCGTCTTCATTCTCTGGGTCGGGAGTTGTCGTTACGTCACGATTTGCAGAGCTTCAATTTCCGGATCGACTGGAGCTCTGCACTTTCCTTTTGTCTGTAACTAGTATCGCATTCTTGCTAGGAGTGTACCCTACTTGGTCTCCGTTTCCTCGTCTCTGTTGAATCAGATGCGGAACATTATGCCTCAGGTCGCGTTTGCGACGGTGCTTCTCGCGTCTCTTGTTACAGCCAGCGCGCATGGCAGCGACGAGCCCATGAATATGAATGATGGGATGAGTATGACCACGCATGAAAGTACCCCCGCAGCGCATACGACAATAAGCCAGCCAGCTGGGCCAATGAGTTATTTTGCCTATGGGAAACACTCGAGCTCTCTCGTGGTACATGTCGCTCTGATGATAGTGGCCTGGTGCTTTGTTTTCCCAGCAGGTAAGCTACAAGTCATCACAAGACAACCGAGCCGAGGCTTAATATGAGTTCGCGACTAATCATTCTCTTCAATAGCCGTCATGCTAAGTATCGCACGCTCCAAGCTGGCGCTTCCATCCCAATTCCTGTTTACGTTGATCAATGCCTTCGGTTTACTTTTTGGCATTATTTATAACAGCCAAACCCCCGATCTCTATGAGAATAACGTGCATCATAAAATCGGCTGGGTCATCACCTGGGTGGTTAGCGGTCAAGTCATTCTGAGTCTGATTTTCGCCTACGCCGGCCGCGGAGACTCGAGCTCGAGCTCGGACTTCTACGAGGAGGCGGAATTCTTGCCTGTCGCAACAGACGAGCATCAACATACATTCCCATCCGGTCCACTGCACCGATATCGCTGGTCCAGGGATAGTGGTCAGGGAACTGAGTCGAACTCCTCAATTCATAGCCCCGGGTCACCCTGTGAATCTGCTGCAGACTATGATGATGGCTTTGAAAAGCCCGAGGAGCCCTTGCGTGCCCAGACTACCACCCAAAGCTGGTTCCATAGTAGCTTTGCGGACCGATTCTGGTCAAATCGTGTGCCTGGCATGGTCTCTAATCGCGTGCTCCGGGGATTGAATCTAGTGTACAACATTATTGATCGGATCATCTTGCCATTCGGCTTTGCTGCTATTGTCACTGGCGGGGTAACCTATGGAGGTATCATGAGAGAAATAGATGTTTTCAATGGCGCGGCCCATTTTATCAAGGGTGGTATTTTCTTTTGGTATGGCATTCTAACTCTTGGGCGATATGTGGGCTGCTGGGCCGATTTGGGCTGGGCTTGGAATAGAAAACCCGGAACACCCATTGTCAGTGGGTGGAAAGCTAGGGTTCCATCTGGCGAGTTTGTTGAATCTTTCACAATCTTCTTTTATGGTATAACCAATGTGTTTTTGGAACATCTTTCAAACTGGGGTGAAGCTTGGTCCACCACAGATTTGGAGCACGTTTCCATTTCTATCTTGTTTCTCGGAGGAGGCCTGGTAAGACATCTTTAATTTCATCTCAGATAAGGGTTCCTGAAGCTGATACGTGTATTCTTTTTCTTAGGTTGGAATGCTCTTCGAATCCTCGCGCATCCGTGATGCGCTCAACAACACTATCCTTCGATCTCCAGCCTCCGGTACTCGTGACGACGGCTGGCAGCTCCCACAGTCCCAGGGCGTATCCCTGAACCCAATGCCTGCTCTCATTATTCTTTTACTTGGTATGATGATGGGCTCGCATCATCAAGACAGCATGACCTCAACTATGGTACACAAACAGTGGGGTGATTTACTTGTGGGCTTCGCTCTGGCCCGTGGAGTGACATATGTGCTACTGTTCTTACGCCCACCGAATTCATATCTGCCGGCACGACCTCCCACGGAGATCATTGCAGGATTCTGCTTAATGAGCGGCGGCCTGATATTCATGCTAAGTGTAAGTACTAAATCGACGAGGTGGCCTCTGAATTCAACACTAACCTGCATTTCAGACTCGCAATGTCATTCAAGCAATGGAATTTTATGGGGTGGATGCTATGTTCACTTTCACTGTGGGCATGGGATTTACAGCTTTCGTCATGGCCTTAGAGATTTTGTTTATTTCGTTGAAGGCGTGGGCTGTGAAGCGGGAGCAACGTTCGCAGCTTACTTACGAATTCTCTTGAATCGTTTCTGCTTTCTCTATTTTTTGATATTTCGTTTTATACCCCGTTACACTTTTACACTTTTGATTTGTCTCATATTGGGACCGATATGTACACGGGTTCTCATGTTTACTGCTCATGATCCCTCCAATGCTTTTGTCAAGGATCGGCAAACATTCTGAGGTTCAAACATGATTTTCGCATTAATTGATGATGTTGTTTTCTTCCTTTTTTCTCCTGATATGATTTGACTTCATGTTGATCAGTTACAGGTTGATGAAGTGGTAATGATAATGGTAGCTCAGAGACGATTGTTTTGACAGTTGAGGCATTCAATGAATCAATGAATTAATATATGATTTCTAATGACTTTGTCATTTTTGACAGATCCACTTTCGCGTACTAGTCAATTATAGTTCGCTGTTTTTTTTCTTCAAAATTTGCTTATTTTGCTTTTAGCCGGCGGAGATAGCCAAGCTTTAACGCCGAAGCCGTGCCGAGTACCGAGTATGATGTAGAGCTTCTTCAGGACACTAGAAACTGGACTATATTGTACCACGTAGCCCTTGTTATTGCAACATTTATACTCTTCGATTCTGAGTGCAAAAGTAAGGCTGATTGGTCCATGATTAATTGAATATTGACATACAGAATCAATAACTAGAGTTAGATATGGGTTGTATCCATGCATGATTCATGAAACCACTGCCGACTATGAGGGGCAACCTGGGGCCAAGTGGGGCACCATGATTGAAAAATAGAGGGGTCAATTGACAAAAACGAAGGAACACGATGAAATTTCCATTGCTCCTTAATTGGAAGGCAAATTCCTTATATTCCTACAGGTTTAAAGAGGGGCGCGCTCTCCCTTAACTCCGCGTTACCCCACTATATTATCTTTTTTTCTTTCCCACTATCTCTCCTCTATTCATACCAAAATCGCTTCAAACAACACAAAAATGGCATCCAACGCTCCATCTTCATGCTGTGCCTCTGGCTTCAAGCACGAGGGTACCCCCGTCGGCAAGCTCGAGACCATTGACGGTGGTAAGTTCAGCCACTCCCGTCTTTCCTTCTTTCTAGCCCCATGGAGCTCCAATAGCTAATTGCATTGGTATTTTGTTACAGTCAACACCTACATTGGAACTCCCTCGGCAAACAAGAAAACTGACAAGGCTGTTCTTTTCCTCTCCGACATTTTCGGCCTCTTCAACAACAACAAGCTCCTCGTTGACGAGTACGCTAACAATGGCTACCTGACTGTTCTCCCTGATCTGTTCCGGGAGGGTCAGCTTAGCACCGATGATATGGATAATGGCAGAATCAACATTCCGGAATGGATCAAGGACTACCAGCCTGATAACGTTGACCCTATCGTTGCCAAGACTATCAAGTACATGCGCGAGACCCTCGGCGTGAAGAAGATTGCTGCCGTTGGCTACTGCTTCGGTGCCCGGGTATGATTTCAATTCCCATGTTTACTAAAGCATATATATCTGAGTTCTACGATCTGTGAATACTGACAAAATTCCGTCTATTAGTACGTTAGCCGTTTCTTGAAGGACGGTCAGATCGACGTCGGTTACCACGCTCACCCCTCCGGTACCACCCACGAGGACCTGGCTGCCATCCAGGGTCCCCTCTCTATCTGCGCCGCTGGTATGTTCAGCCAAAAATTTAATTCCAAATGCGTATTCAAACAAACAGTCCTGTTAACAACATGCTCTCATTTTAGAGGTCGACCCCGTCTTCACTACCCAGCTCCGTCACGAGTCCGAGGCCACTTTGGCTAAGACTGGCCAGGCCTGGCAAATCAACCTCCTCAGTGGTGTTGTCCATGGCTTTGCTGTCCGTGGTGACCCCAAGGACCCCCACCAGAAGTGGGCCAAGGAGCAGGCTTTCTGCCAGGCTATTGCTTGGTTTGAGCGCTACCTGTAATCTAAGGATACTAGGTTGGTATTACGTCTAGTCAATTGTGATAAGCACAATTTGCAACTAGAATAGTTCATGATCGATCGACATTTCATCTTCCGTCAATAGCTTTTGTTATTCCTCGGAACTACTACGATACCTTATGCAATGCATCTCGAATTGTCTTCTGGATTTTATCTACCCGTCCCAGGGTTTTGTACATAGAATACTGGTCGCAATGTAGTACATATTCATACCCAGTATCATGGTTTCTCACAAAATTGGGTATCTAGAGCGATCACGGGGGACCATAATGGCCAGACATAGAAACCCCCATTTTGGCCTGGTTTAGACTGGCAGAGAACTACGATACCTGTAATACAGTAACACCCTTATAGGACCCGGATATCACTAGAGCTATTAACTACTAGTAGTATTAACTGAAGAAGTATCTATAAGAGATGTTCTATTATTTCTCTCTCTTTCCACTGATTTTCCTGTCTATTCAAGAAATAGGATAGAAATTGCTATACGACGATCGAATCCAATAGCTCAAGTGAGTCTCAATTGAATCCTTTGACTTGGGCGATGCGCCTGGCGTCCCTCAACGTCACCCTGATTGGCCGGCAAAGCATTCTTTGTTGTCCAGCGATCTAAATACGCTTGTCTCCATACGGTTTGAATACGATAATCTGGAGAACAAGATTCCCATTGTACTTTTCGTTCAAATAAAGGTTCCAATTCTCCTATTGGCCTCTATCAATTCTTGATAATCGAGATTTGGAAATATTATGTGTAGAGAATGATCGTCTGGAAAAGAGCTTTGCGGGACTGCATCCCTGCCATTTCTTTGAACGCTAATTCGCACTATTGGTATCCATCCACGGGTTATACCAGTGATTCATGCATGTAATCCCTGTCTCATCACATCATACGCCAGGATTCTCCCAAACACGAGTCGCGCCCCGTCTCTGCCGGGAGAGACGCGTTAAATTCAGTCAGGGGATCATTGCCCCATGGCTGTACCCGTAAGAACAATGGATGGATCGTAAACTACGTATACTTGTGAAAAGACGTTGAATGACAGAGTCTTAATTGTAGTTTATTCTTTGATGTTAAGGGAGGGTCGGTGGGTTGATAGTCGGCTGCGTAGATCCGATGGGAAACTCGATTTGACGTGTACAAAATACTGTTTGCGATTGATGCAACTAGTAAACAAAAGTATCAAGGGCATTCGGACTGTGTGAAAATAATATAAAATCCCACTCATCCACTGTGCTTTTTCTCTTCCCCTTTTGTACTTTTTAATCTACCCCTTCGTCTTCTTTCCTGCCTTGTCTTCGAGATTCTATGTTCTTTGCTGCCTTGGAGTATCTACAACTTGCCTATTTCAAGTTACTTTATCAGACTGCTCTTTTATTGGAGCAGAGTCGAATACTTTCAATTTTCGTTCGCCACAAGTCCTATTCAAACCGACCCGAAGATCAAGTTGTCGTTCTAGCCATCATATATCCAAAATGACACAACCATCATATCGATGGGGTCTTAACATGCTCCCCCTTCTAGTGGAGAGGCACACCGCAAGTACCCTTTTTGATTTCGACAACTTGGACAAGAATATTAAAGCCTTGGATCGCCTTTCTCAAACGGATGACTTCATTGCTCCATATATGGGGGAAGAGTTATCATATCAATCAGAGGCACAAGCATTATACCAAGACCTGTTCTTCGAAGAACTACCACAAGTCATTTCTCAAGGCAAGCCAGTAGATGCCGTGTATCTACCTAGTTGGTGCCAACTTGTACAGAGAGTGCCAGCTGAGGACTGGAAGGAGGTCAAAACGGACGGTCATGTTAACCCCGATGATCCTAGATATCGCTGCCATTTGGACGGACAAATGATACAGGTGACTCAAAAACAAATGAGGACTCTCGGTTGGCTACAGGCAAACTATTCAAACAAACTCAACGTGATTCAGCATCAAAGTATAATGGTGGACAATCGGGTGGCGAAAAAACTGGCCATATCTTTCAATAACCTCTCGAAAAACTGCGCGAGAATTGCCGATGTCTTGACAATTCGCGGCGAAGCGTACGACAAAGATTTGGGCATGTTCCCTTGGCCGGAACATATGCCGAACGATTCAGTCAACTCGACTGTCTTTCATCCTGGAGGGGACGTCCCATACAGATCGCCGCGGTCACATACCGACGAGGGGGAGAAAGTGAATAGAACGGCCGATACCGGAGAAGAAGAAGGAGAAGTGGAGGAAGTAGAAGGGGGGGAGCGGGAGGGAGAAGGAGAAGTGTATGAAGGTTCTGACGATGGATACACCGAGGGCGAAACCGGGATGGTGGAACCACACGAGCAAACCAGAAGGTCATCTTCGCGCGTCAGAAGGCTATCCTCTCGCGCTAGATTATATCGCAATGGCAATACTTTGAACGATGAGCCTCCGCACAAAAGAGCAAGAACTGTGAAGAGCCGCCGAAGTTCTCAAGCCACCAGTTCTCAAGCCAGCAGAATTTCTGATATTCCGCTTGCAACGAAAAGCGACATTGTTGAGTTCACCAGAAGTGAAGCAAAGCATACTTTCAATTTCCTTATAGACCTCCAGAACCAACGTTTAAACTGGACTCAAATCGAACAGGAGTATTTTGAAAGATTTAAGATCGTACGTTCGCAACAGTGGCTGCGCTCTTACATCAAGCAGATTAACGATTACGTTCAATCTCATCCTGGCGCTTTTGAGAGGATATCACCCACCGAGGGAATATCACCTGCTCACCAGATCTACCTGGGGTTGCGTGAGCAAAGGCAGTGAAATGGCAGCACCTGGGCGGCTTTGTTCTTGTGGTGAAGCGCGAATCGATGGTGTTTATAGGGGGTTTCTTTCTTTAAGAGTATACGAGAATGTTGGGAGCTTTCTTATACGGATAGCTATTAATTACCAGGAGAAACACATATCAGATGAAACCTGAATAGTCTTTTAATTGTAGTTGGTGTGGCTTTTACTTCGTATGGCGTTCCGTATCCGAACCGGGTTTAGCGGCAGATCGGCTGTGCAGTTCCCGGTGGGAACGAACAGCGCGGAGTTGATGATTATCCCAACTTTCAGACCTTTTGCGCCTGATCCCCTTCACCATCGCGGGGAAATTTCTTCGAACTACCCTCGATTGGATCATTGAATAACATCTTTGATCATCGCGCGACTTTCCCGGCTCATATAATCGTGTGCTTTGCAAGTGCCCAACCCCAGTAAAACGGATCGCGTGCACATCGTGAGTTATCCCTGGCATGAGCCTTACACGTCAAGATGCCCAGTCTGTGTTAACTAAATGTACTTAGGGTGACTCGATAGAAACCGCGCCTTGGTTTGATCAATATACCCTTTGTGATCCGACCCGTTTTCCTCGATCTTGGTGGCAGGTCTCGTCGCTTTGCAAAAGATAAAAAAAGCCAGACTGTCTCGGCCCCCTCTCCGTTCCGTTCTCCGCTTGCCCTGCGGTCGATTACAACTCCAATCACGAAGCTATAACGCAAAGACTCGGGTGTGATTCTATAGCGGAGTCACTGAGGATACCACTCAAGCCAATATAGAATTAATTTGGTAGCGTCGTTCGTGGATTTACTATGGCGACCCCGGCCGCATTACCGCCGCTCCCCTTCAACCCGGGGCGTGTGCGATCTTACCTGGCACGATTGCCGCTGTTCACTCGACTCGTCCTGCTGGCAATCTTGGCTTTCTGGTTGCTGGAGCTGCAAACGATCTGGAGCGTGGTGCAGTGGGGCGCGTTGATTCCCGATGAGATCAATTTGGGAACGAGTACGTGTTCATTTTGGTCATCCTTCATGGCCAAGGACAGATGGCATTCCCTGGACAAGTGGCTAATCTTTTGATAACTAGTGTATCGTTTGAACACATACCCCTTTATTCACATGGGATTCTTCCACACTTTGCTGAACACCATTGCTTTGACACCGCTACTGGAGCGATTCGAGGCGGAACATGGTACTCTCACATCGATTGCGTTGTTTGTTGGACGTGGGTAGACCCCAAACAATTCTACTGGATAACATTCAGGATGACTGATGTTTTTGGTTCTGAACAGCGCTTTCGACTTTACCGGCGGGTCTCTACCTTTTGTTTGAGAAGGTGATTTTGCATAGAAACACCTCTGTGGTGGGCGCAAGGTGAGATTGTGTGCTAAGTCAGGAAATGCCGTTTGACACCCTAACCATGTGTAATATAGTATTTGGGTGTTCTTACTTCTAGGGTCTGAGGCCATTCGGACATATAAGTCCCACCCCAACTTCAGGTTTGTGGCATTACACTATCATCCATTTATGATTTTTCTTACTGATGTGTGCCTTTCCATCAGCCTCGGTCCATACAAAATCCCCACCTGGACGTCGCCCTTGTTCGCGTGTGTCGTATTGTCCATCCTTGTGTCGCATGTCAGCTTCTTGGGTCATATGTGTGCTATTGCTGTGGGCTACGTTTGTAAGTTCTTGGACTTCTTCCCCCCTTTCTTCTTTATTGCGCTCTCCCTGCCTGCTTCTGAAAACCATCATTTATAAGCACGTACTAATTATATCTAGTCGGCCTGGGATACCTTAAGGTGTTCGTACCACCAGAAAAGGTTCTTCGATGGATTGAGGGCAAGCTCAACTTGCTGGGCCGCCTGCCTCATTATGTCTCTGTAGACCAGAAGACCTATGGCCGGTATGGTGTACTTCCAACAACCAACGCCGCTAACAATGGAAACTCAACACCTATGAGTTACTTGGGATCTTCACAGCGATTAGGCTCCGAATAAGAGGCTACAAATAAGCCTCTATTGAACCCATTGATGATCCCCATTGATGATTCTCCCTTGTATAAATCTTCTTTCGTGTCACAGCTTCTGTGGATCTTCTTTCTTTTTCTTGTTTCCTCCGCTATCTTCTTTTTAATTATGGGATTTACAAAGGAGCCCCAAGGAGAAAGGGCAGGATATTTGTGAATCATATCAACATTATCATAAAGCATAGCGAATCTGACTAAATGTATAATATTAATACCAACTTTTGAAAAGTGTAGTGCATATGAAGGCCAGTGGACACATCCATTGATATAGTTCAGTTTGTGCGTGGCTGGTCGGTCCCGCCCGGCGTAAATTCCCCGTAAACAACAGCTGGAGCTTCAACTCATTAATCGTTGACCTCCCACTTCCTTGGATCTCCGCCTCATCTCTTGCAAAACTAATCTGTTTGAAGCGGGAATGGGAAGGAGCACAAGGGCGTTATCTCGCTGATCTGGGCTCAATGGCGCTAAAATGTACGTTCTACGCAAATACACCTTCCCCGGCTTCTTACCCTCTGGTACCCCAATAGATAGGAGTGAACTGTGAGACTAATAAATTGTCAATAGCTGCGATCCGCAACCTGCGGAATAATCCTCACTTTCTATTCGTCCGCCTCCCGAACCTACTGTCCTTCCTGTGCATCATCGTGGGGGCAGTCTGGCTGCTGCTTCTTCCCTTGAACGAATACTCCCGCAATACCTACATCTCCGAGAATGCGCTCTTGCCTGGCCAAGTGCATGCTTATTTCACTGGAAGCGAGCAGAACATCTTCAGAGGATATAAGCAAGAGCTCGAAGGGTTATTGAACCAGGGCCAGAAGGGCGAAGATGGGCAAGGTCCGGTAGAATTGACACCAACGTATGTTGAGTGAGCTCTTGGGCGTTTTGTGGTATAGAAAAATGGCTGATGTCGGATACAGAATCTCCAACAAAATCCGTTCCGTATTCGAGGCCTCTGGATTGAAGGTTGCAACACAGGAGTATAAGTATACATCTGCTGGAATAACCCACCAGGGCGAGAACACCTATGGTATCATCCATGCTCCACGAGGCGACGCGACAGAAGCGATAGTGCTTATTGCAACATGGAAGACGGCCAATGATGAATTGAATCTGAATGGTGTTACTCTGGCCTTGACATTGGCCAGATACTTCAAGCGTAAGCTCGTGAACTATTGAGTGTTCGTGCAATTTGACTAACACCGAGGTCTTTAATAGGATGGTCATTATGGTCTAAAGATATAATCTTCCTCATCACTCCGGACAGTAAATCGGGCACCCAGGCATGGGTTGACGCATACCATGATCTCCAACCCGAATCAGTGCAACCTTTACCATTGAAGAGTGGTGCTTTACAAGGCGCAGTGGCAATTGAGTATCCATTTGATCACCGATTCAAGAATCTGCACATCGTATACGACGGAGTCAACGGCCAGCTGCCTAATCTTGATCTATTCAATACAGCAGTAGCTATTGCAGGTGGACAAATGGGGATTGGTTCCAACTTGCAAGAGATGTGGGAACATGATGATAGCTACGAGGCACGTTTGCAGACTATGCTGCGTGGTATGGCCAAGCAAGGACTGGGCTATGCTACTGGCGCTCACAGCAGCTTTATGCCGTATCATATCGATGCCATCACCCTGCAGACTAAGGGCGAAGGCTGGGAAGATGAAATGGCGCTGGGACGGACAATTGAAAGTCTGTGCCGTAGCTTGAACAATCTCCTGGAGCACCTGCACCAGAGTTTCTTTTTCTATCTCCTCATGCAGTCTAATCGATTTGTCAGTATTGGGACTTACCTCCCTAGCGCCATGCTTATTGCTGGGAACTTCACGATTATGGCGATTGCTCTTTGGATGCGAACGGGCTACCACGAGGATGCCATATCCGATAAATCCACTGGCTCTTCTCAGTCTAAGGAGAAGGGTTCCGCTTCTGTGACCCCCAAATCGGGGAAGCCAGTAGGGCTTAATGGACCTGCGGTTGCAGAGCGTCTATTGGCGCTACCTCTGACACTCGTCACAGGCCTTCATTTACTTGGCCTTGTCCCGCTCTATATCTTCAACACTATTCCCCATCAGGTCAGTATCAAGTTCCACCATAATCGCGGAAACCATTTCCTTCCTGAACGCTTTACTAATCCTTTCTTATAGTTTTTCACTACTGCTACCTACATCTTTGTTGCTGTAGACATTGTCCTCCCTTTAATCCTGGCTGCTCTCCTCTCTAACGGGCTAGGCCTGTCTACACCTCTTGTGCCGCAGCAGTACCTCTTGATCAAGTCCTTTGCATTGCTGCTCTTGGGATTATCCCTCTCGACCCTAGCTACATTGAACTTCTCCCTCTCGCTGACGATTGGGCTCCTCTGTGCCCCACTCAGCTTTATCACCCGATCAGATAGCAGCTCCAATCCACAAAGGTTTGCTTTATCTGGTCTTGGGTTGGGATTGCTCAACCTGCTCTCTCCACCAGCCGTTCTTCTGGCCGCGTGTCACTATACCGGCGTATCTGTGGAGACTGTGCTCACACAGGCAGCATATGGCTGGGATGTTTGGGGGATGTGGACACAGGTTGTTGTATGGTGTGTCTGGTGGCCAGCTTGGTTGATCGGCTGCGTTCTATTGGGTTCCTCGATATTTTAGCCGTTTACATTCAGCATGTTTTCATTTTCTCATTTTTTCTACATGCATGTCGGGAGTCCTTAGCCAAATGAGCAAATACACTCGATTGTGAAGTACAGTCTACATTATCATAGAGTACATCCCGAAACAGGTCCACCTACTATGAAAATAATTTCTCTCAATATTCTCATGTATTAGTCTTTCTTAATATCCACCTTCTGAACACTCCTCAGACCCCAAAAACTCACAATAACCCATAGAAACCCCAAGGAACAAATATATCGCCAGCCAGCCTTATACCCGAGCAACAGGTTCTCCATATCGTCCGATTTCGCGGCCTGAGAGGTGATCTGTTGCGCGATCAACGCCGACGTGTCGATCCCCACGCTCTTGCCAATCTGCGATAACATATTGAAGACTCCACCCGCTAGGGCCTGTGTTCTCGATGGAAATGCAGCTGTCATTACCAGAATGGCGATCGTATACATAAGGTCCGCGCTTGAGGGCCATTGTCTGGAAGGGACCCCGCCAATAGTCCGGCCCATCAAGACGGCACAATGTGGCTAGTAACAATGGGGCGATGCCACTCAACAGCCAAGCGACAGGGATCGCAATAGATGGCCGCAGGTGCGGTAGGAATGCGCCAATGGCAATGTTCATCAATAAGCCGCAGATCGGGGCAGGTAGGAAGTATAGAGATGCCGTCAGAGTGGTCTTGCCTAATACATCTTCTGGTTCGAATTCCACTACCATAGGAGACGGTGTGTCTCTGGTGTTTGGCTGCGGAGCCGAAGAGTGCTGGCCCAGGGGAAGGAACAACACCTGTTCTTACGGCGTCAGATCTTAATAAGAGTAAATCACGATATCGATGCTACATGGATGTTCCGGTGTCTCTTGGCGGTGGGGCTAGGGAATCACTCGAAGGGTGGACGATTGCACCATTTCCGAAACATACTGTAATACAAAAGACATGAAAGGACATATATCACTCAGGAATTCAGTTGGCTCATTTATCCGTGGATTTATTATAGTAGATCAAAAGTAGCCAAGACACAGGGAACCCGTCTATGCGGCCCAGACATCCTTGCCTACACCCTCAATCCAGTGTCCCAGCTGATTAACACCAGCATCCCAGTCCTTCAGTCTGTTTCGCATTCCATCGATCTGTTTCATATCCAAGACCTTGGGTTGAACCCAGTGAATCTGCGCCACCTGTGCAACCTGGTCGATTGAGCCACGCAGCAGGCCAAGTGACAAAGCCTTCATGATCAGGTGCTCGATCTCATCAGCTTGAACCTTAGTCTCTGAGGCGATTGCTGAGAAAGCGAGGGAGCGGTCGTGGGGAGGGCGTCGGAAGACCATCTCCGTAAGGGCGGCGAGAGAGATCTTCTGGTACAGGAATACTCGATGCGACTCCAACAACTTGTTCTTGCTGATGTTACCCGCAAGGACGTCGTAGGCAGTCAAATCGCCACGGTTGAAAGCAAAAAGCAGTTCACGGAGCCAGTTATGCGGGGTCTTGGTCAGAGAGTCTAGGATAGGATGCAGTAGAAGCTCGCCGAAGTTGTAAATTGAGTCGGAGACAAGAGCAGCGACGCTCAGATTGTAGGCACGGGAAACACGCTCGGATTCGGGAAGTTCCTCGAGATCAATGCAGGCAAGGTAGAGGAGGGCGTTCTTGTAGAAGGAGGCGAATTCTTCTTTAGACTGTTGAAATATTGTTAGTTCGTTCTATCAAGTGTTTCTTTTCTTCTGGTTGCTGTTTCTTTGCACCATCCAGTCTTGCTCCCCAAGAAATCCGAGTGACGTACGTGATAATAATCTGCGTTTACTTTGTAGAAGGACGCATGCACAACCGTCTCAACTGAGTCAAACGTATCCAAAGTCTTTTGGCAGGAAGCCAAGTCATTCTGTGCTCCCTCCAGATCTGGTAGTCGTAGCTTCACATTGGCAACGTCGGCGAGCGCATACACGTAGGCATCTTTTGATTCGGGCTTGTCAACCTTATCCGCGAGGGATGTGAGGAAAGCCAGTCGTTCTTTGTCATCTGTCATTCCCAGCGAAAGCCATCAGCAAGAATTCAAAATATATCCGAGAGCGTGTATCGACAAATCACTCACCAGCACATTCTGTTGATGCCATCAATCCCAGCGCAACGAACTTGAGCTGGTTGATTCGGTCGGCAAAGCTAAGCACGAAGTTCTTGAAGATTGCTAACCGCTGTGGTGCACTCTCTGGCAAGCGGAAAAACTCCACTAGAGAGTCTGTGAGCTGATGCCATAGCTTTCGCTCCCAGAGGTCTTCGAAGGTGAGGAAGTAGGTTTGCGTCTCGGGGGTGCCATTTGCTTGCTGTTCGGCGAGGAAATCGGGAATCTTGGACTCCATGGCGGAGAAGTATGGTTCTTTACCGATGATACAGGTCAGGAGAAAATGACGATCAAGATGATAATGACACAATGACGGGAGAAAGGGTTAGATGTGGGGAGGGAATGGAGAATGGGAGGGTGATGGGGCGGCGAAGGGAAGCTGTGATGATGTCTTTTTGGCGGCAGCTTGAGGGCGGTGAGAGGGAGCTTCTCTAGATGCATCTACGGATACAAATGGCCTCTACCTTATACTTCCACGGGTACAGAATTTCATCACAATCTTATGTTTTTAGAGAAGGAAACAACATGGGGATTCGGGAACAAAGAAATTAATAAGCTCAGTAAGTTCATAGACCAATGTGTGTACTTCCAATATCTCGTTTCTTTTCTAGATTCAATTTATAAGCGTTTCAGCTAACTTATGATGCTAAGCCAAAGGCAAAACACCATATCATAGATTTCAGCTGATCTTGACCCTGGGAATATCAAGGCGCCCATTTGACTAATCTCAAACATCTCTCCGAAAGAGCTCGTATGTTTCCTTGGACACTTCTATGCTCAGCCACTCAATTTTTAGGCCCCAAAATGATATCCGCTATGACTCCATTTAGAGTGCAAGAAGTATCCGAGATGTCTCCGAGCCCAGATATTTAAGGACATAAAAGCACCAGATGATGCTAGCCAAATGTCCTCCAACTTCAACATATTCTCAATCATTTCAATCCTCTCAGCCATTTTAATTTGGAACACAACCGAGTTTTCTCTTGAAAACCAAGTATTTCCAACAGTCAACATGACGGACTTCACTGAGGCTAATCGCCAGTACTTCGAGTAAGAGATATCGAGACACAGTACTGATGCTCAGAAAAGCTAACTTGCCTTTCTTCTAGTAAGATGGCCACTACCTATGAAGAGAAGTTTGCCCAGGGCGTAAAAGTTGTGGCTGAGCAGACTTCGCAGCATCGGCTGTGGATAAGTGATCGATGGACAGACACGATCACCAACCCCGATGAGAAAGTCCGGATGCTCGAGTATGCCTGTGGACCTGGTGTCATTTCGATGGTACGTGGTATCTCGGGTTCCCCCCACCTTAGATGGATGACAGAGCTGATAAGATCTCAAATTCAACAGGCCCTCGCGCCCTTCCTGTCCGAAATTATCGGCATAGATGTTGCCGACAAAATGGTGGAAGCATTTAATCGCAACGCCGCTACGCTTGAGTTGTCTGATAAAATGATCGGACATGTAGCTGACCTTCTTGGGGACAATGTCCCAGGTGAGTTTACCAAGTCGCCGTACGTGGACATGGATATTGTGGCAGTCAGCATGGCTCTACATCACTTTGAGCATCCCGACGTCGCTCTACAGCGACTTGGCCAGCGAGTGAAAAGTGGTGGCACACTCTTCATCATTGACTTGGTTCCGCAACCAGGCCATGCTCACGATCATGGCCATGGCCACGATCACGGCCACGGGGCATCCAAACATGAGTTTGGCGATGCAGCCCACACAATCAGTACGCAGGGATTCTCTGAAGAGACTATGCGGAATCTGTTCCAACAAGCTGGATTCGATGTTGGCTTCAAGTATGAGGCAATCAGCGAGCCATTGGTGTTCAAAATGGACGGGAAGAGTCACTCGAAGAGTATCTTTTTTGCACGGGCTCAACGAGCGTGACATTCAAAGTTGTGATTTGACTAGTAATCTTCTTATTGTACTTAGGAGATGCGTGCTTAGCTCCAGTTGCGGCCTGAATAAATATATATGGATGTCAAAATGGATAAGTTAGACATTTACCCCCTTGAACCGAAGTTCTTCAACAATGCATCACATATACGAAGAACTAAACTAGGGGGCGTTTCCGTGGCTATCCTACTCCTATCTTCCATGGCCCAGATATATCCACTCCTCCTTCTATATTCTTCAACTTGTCTATACCCATGTACTTTCTATAGGGCTTTATTTCTGGCACCTTTAGCTACCTATATTCCTAGCGACTACTGATCGGCTTAATACTACTGCCAGTGATACTTTTCACGGTCTTACAGTTAGGCCATACCTGGGACCAGTATCTTGTTAGAATAAGCAATAATAAAACTGGCTCTCGGTGAAGTCGCGCGAAGTGCAGCTCCCGAAGGCCTCTCAGTTGTATTTAGAAAAGTGAGGTATCTGCTGACACAAAGATTCAAGGCATTTCAAGTTTACGATGGAATAGGATCGATCAAACTATGTAATGGTATTATCCCTTCTATCTATGGCGACCTCTCCAAGGTGACTGGAAGGACTGTCATCGTTCATATTTCTTGTTACTCCCAGTCCCCTTCTAGGACAATCTCCTTGCCCATCTTTCGAGCTTCCAATATACCATCAATGGTCCAGGGCTGATACTCATAGCCAGGAGGAATGTTTGTATTTGAAAATGCGCGCGCATCAGTCAGAAATGCCAGCGCGTTGTCATAATTGTCGATCGCATACTGTTCTGGGTTATGATTCCAGATCCATGCGCCGAGTAATCCCACAGGCTTCGCTTGCGAAGATTGAGCGTTGGCAGAGAGATGACGCACTTCATGATTCAGAACACCTAGAAGTTGGAGGCAGTGAACACGTTCGACCCTGTTCCCCACAAGAGATAGCAATTAGAAAGTCCGCTCTATTTGGTAGTTCATCGAGGCATGGGTGACTAACCTGAGCTTGCTGTGAACACGAGTCGCCCATTGAACATTATCTTTGCCTCCTAACTGCAAGCATGCTGCCAATGAGACCGCATCCTCCATTCCTTGCGTGGCACCATTGCCAGACGAAGGGAAAAAAGTATGTGCTGCATCCCCGATTTGGATTACCCGTCCGCCCGGCGATGCCCAGGAAGGCTGGGGCTCGCGCCACACGAGTTTGTAGTCATGGATTCGATCTTTTGGTGTTTCTTTGATTAGGCGATTAGCATAATCGGGCCACCCTTCGATAGTAGCCGTTGTCTGGAGAACGGTATCTGGATCAACTAAATTAGACCAAGACTCGGCGCTATGTCCATGGTTCTTGAGGTCGATATCAATGTACATCCTTTCACAAGAGCGGTTCGGGTTGATTCAAATTTACCGGATACGTAAGAAACCATGATATTTCATCAGTAGTTCTTGCAAAAACCGAATGTACACCATCCCTGTCAAGGAGTTAGTTCAACAGATAAAATATTGATTAGATCCCCATCGAATTAAAAGCTTGAAACCTACCCCATCCATAGCTGCGCAGATGCAATTCCGTTCTCCATGAGGGGGAACTTTTCGTCGAGCATAGGATATGTACGAGTCTCATCAAGTGGATATGCGGCTCTGTAAATGGAAAACCCCGTTGGACGTGCTCGGACCTCCTGGCCTAGTACTACACGAGACGATTTGCTACCAACACCGTCGGCGGCGACAACCACATCGGCCTCAAGCTTCTCACCGCTGTCCAGAATAACCCCAGCTTTGCCAGAGAAACTATCCTCGTGATAATCGACAACCCGCTTTCCATATTCCACCGCAATTCCGACACGGGCGAGTTGATCGGATAGCATCTGATGCATCTTTGGACGGCTGTGTCTGTATACTGTGGGGGTTTCCTTGTTGCTAGAGCTTTCGCTGTTATGAGCCTTGGATGGGTTCAATTGAAAAGGCACAGCCTCTTTAATCATTTCTCCGGTGATTTTATGCCACGAGAGCCAAGACTCGTAAGAGATGCGTTCGTTCTCCTTTGACATTTCTGGCCATTTCTCGAGGACCAGGAGTCCACTTGGGCCAATAGTAAAGCCATCACCTGCATTCAGGTGAGTTAGGAAAAAACTGTAATATATTTCTTTGGATTATTTTTTATTATACCTGATAACAGTCGGGATGGACTTCTTTCGACAATTCGCACGTTATGGCCTTTGCGCCAGCATTCTAGAGCTGCCAGTAGGCCAGCGACACCCCCACCGGCAATCAGAACGGATATTCCGGACAAAGGAAATCTATCAGGGAGCTTTTCACAAGAAGCTTGAGTGGGCGACGGGTGAGCCGTGGTCTCGGGGTTCGAGTAAGGCAACATAGTGAGGGGATTTGAAGAACGAGATAACAAAACTCCACACGGATCAAGAGAGGGAAGACTCTGAAGAAGAAAGTTGATGCATTGTGAGATCCAGAGAATTGATCTCGCTTTATATGTGCCTGTCTTTGGGGCGGAGCTCTGAGTTTTCAGTATGTAGTACATCGTAGCCATGAATCGGAGGAACGGAGTCGGGCCCGACGGGGCGCAATAGGAACTGGTCGGGACCCGACCACATCAAGAATAGTCCATAGGAATAAATGCAGTCGGCATTTCGCCGTAATTTCCATACGGAAAATATGCATCAATTGGCATGTCCATTAAAAAGCTCAAATCTGGCGGGTCTTGCGGTATTTGCAAATTGGCCTTCGCCTGAGCCTCCTGCCTCTTTCGATGCACCTCTTTAATAAATGACATTCTAATCACTAGCCTTTTAAGGATCTCAGGCCGCTCATCTGAAGAACGGATAGTTGGATATTCTTTCAAGAAGATAACATAGGCGTCGTTCAACTTTTGCGTCGTTAATTCAGCCAGTTGATTGATGTTGATGCTTCCTCGAGCATAGGCTTGATCCCAGCCGATACTTTCACCTTGAAAAAGGGCCATGCGGGACAATGTGATCAGTGCTTGACCAAATTGACACCAGAACGTGAACGGAAAGAAAAGAAGATAGCCCGGTGGCAGGGGATGGAGATCACGAAAGAAGGACTTCGCTGATTCCAAGCAGCGGAAGAGAAGATCTAATCTGGTCGTTGAATAGTCTCCATACTGAGGGTCTGAGACTTCTTCATTCAATGCTATCCGATAGAGAATAATCTCAATTGTGTTATAGTGAAAAGACAAGAAAACTACAGTATTAAAATTAGTGACATTCATCATTTGAAAGTTCCTGGACAGGAATATGTTGATAGCTTACTTGAATATGGAAGCTCACTTGAGAAGGAGTTTTTGAGCTGCTGAAGCTCTGCTTCGTAAGACCGTATTGTTAGTCCTAATGGCGCAGAGATACTAGTAAAAGATTCGAATTCGTTGAGAGACATAGCACGGGAGACCTTGTCGGCTAGCTGCATCACTCGGACCAGTTGGACGAGATAGGGGTCAGTAGAAAACTCTGAAGCTCTGAGAAGCTCTTCACAGCATTCGTGAGTATATTTGGTGAAGCGCATTGCGCCAACATTTCTTACACACGAGGCCAACCTGAGAGCGCGGCCAGTTAGCTATAGAATCACAATTGTCCTGAAAGAGTAAGGGAGGTGTATAGATGTACGTACATTACGGTGACGTAGTAGCATCCTAAATAAGCCCGACGCTCTTCTAAAGTACGAGGGGGGATCTGATTTGGTAGAAAGTCGGTGCCTCGAAAGTAAGATAATGGTCGATCCATACTTTTCAAAGCTGATAATCCTTGGTTTAGGTTGAGACTGACGACTTGCGCCACGGCCAGCTGTAGGATTACATCAAGCTGCCCACTTAGCTGAGCCTGAACTTGATGCTCACCGTCGATGTTTGTCGAACAGAGCGGATCTGCCGATCGTGGGCTATTTGGTGGCATGCGAGGAACCGAAATGAACCAAGCCAGATGAATAAGGAGACCCTGCAAAAGATCCATATTATGTTGACCCTCGGACACTATATGTTCTGCGACATATTGCTTTATTACTTTCACAATGTTACGTTGGCGTGCCGAGTCGTGACAGGCGACCATGGTGATATTCAAATAGAGGAATGGCTTCTCTCGACGTAGTTGTTCCGCAGTGAGATTCGGGGGTATCGCAATGAATGGAAATAAGGGAGTCATCCTGTTTCTGAATACATCTATGAAAGCTTCGCCTTCTTGATGACTCGGCACATTGCTGTCATCATGGTTTATCGAAGATGATGGGTCTGGCGAGTGGCTGGGGTTAGATTGGGGATCCTTGCTGGATCGTTCCGATGCTGCAAGCAGTGCGACCATGCGGTCCAGTTTCGCTTCCAATGCACTGACTTCACTTTATATACAATCAACATTGACCCAATGGATACTGATGCGACCATGAAACATGCAAGACTTACATGTTAGTTTTGTTGCCCTTTTGGCGACGATGGGATCCTGGTGCCTGGTCGCTGCAATCCTTATTCAATCGGTGACACCTACAGACTATTAGTTGATATAAAGTGCAGCCCGATTAGGCAATACTGACCTTTTGCAAATACCATCTGACTGTGGCTCGCATCGGACCTTCGCCTTGGCACAGGTTCTACATGCCTTGGGCATGCGGGCTCCACTAAGGTCCTCCATTGACGAGCGGAGCACGGTAGAGTCTGATCCCCACCAGCGTTTGAGTTACAAGTGGGAAGGATCGTAGTCCGGGGCAATAGAAATCGAAAGAGGCGTAGGATTATCAAGACGGACTGTAATCCGATTGGGCCTAAGTCATTACTGATGCCAATCCTCAAGTTAGGTTGAAGGTGGGAAAAGGAAAGCGAGCGGGAACGGAGATCCGTTTTCCCACTCCCGTACCGCCCCCACGGCCCCCATATCACTACTGATCTCCTCAGTGCATTCGATTAGGGACGCATGTATTTCCGCAACTTGGCTCAGGACTTTTTTTTCCCGAAGAGATCGTGTCGGGAAGTGATCAGACCACGAAAGCTGACTACCTGAAATTCATGTTAATGCAATGAAGGGGTGTCCGACGGTATTATCGAAAGTAAGACTGCAGCCCCGGAGCTTCACAGCCCACCTGAAACCTTTTATTTCAAGTTCTTTAAGAACGCGCGCCTCGGACTCAACAATATGAATGTCAACGTCTTGTGAAGCATGACGGACGAAAAGTGGCACTCGTACAGCCCAGCTCTCGCCGTCCACAAAATCTGCCTTGAAAATTCGGCATTGGCCACCATCAAACTGCTTGGTGATGGTGGGAACCTCCTTATCGGTTCGAAGTTGAGAGATGGCGAAAGGAATCCTCTTTTCGTAGAAATATTGCTGCTGAATGACCTAATTGAGGATATGATCGGCCTAGAGTAACATAATTATCTCTGACGACTCGAATACTTTTGCTGATTTGCCGGTGATTCCTTTCGGTTGGGGCTCGCGGTGATTAGACCCCAGGAGATTAGTATATGTAATGATACTAATCGAGGGTCAAGTTCAAGTTTATTAAATCTTCTGATCTTTGAGGTAATAATGACCGGTCGGCCACTGCTAAGCGAATATGACAATGTATTATTTTGCGCTCGACCGCCGTATAGTGTAGCTACATTGAGGCGCTCGTACTGGGCGTGTGTTTGTCTAATTTGCCAGCTCTCTGATCAGACCAATCAGAGATTGAATGAGTGGTAGAGCTTTCAATGTTGAAATGCGTCCATACCAGGTTGATTGGAGGAACGTTCGGGACTCTCCCTTATCATTCACAGACGCGCGTAATCCACTAAATCACACTAGCCGAACAACGAATTCCCTGTTTACCAATAGCGAGATAAAACTGAAAGCTGCAATTTCCCCGGAACTTATGCAATCCACCCTGAATGTAACCCTGAAAGCTTGTCAGACAAGGTTGTTTTGTAACAAGATCCCCCCCCCCCCCCCCCCTGACTATCCCATGTATACTACATTAACTGCATAAAAGTATGCAACTCTTAACAAAGCCAAATATACAAAGGCGATTGTTCTTGTCACTATAATTATTTGAAAGTCTTGGTCAGAGAAAACAACAATTTTACTATGCAGATACTCCAATCTTAAGCGAGGACGCTATTGCGGAGTTCCGTCGGGACTGATGCAGAGGGCAATCATAGGACCTACACTAAGCGTACTAGTTTAATGACTCCAACAACTTCAGTACCCGGAAGTAAATCTCATTGGCAAACGAGGATCTAATCATATCTACAATTCCAAGCCATATATACGATACTGGATTCTGCAGAAAGGAAAAAGCGCCACATTTGATGCAATATCCTTAGGGATTGCAAAAACCCCGCGCGAGTTCTCCGTGAAGAACAAGTGCGCTGTAGTATTTAA
Source organism: Penicillium angulare (assembly GCF_028827245.1). Lineage (NCBI taxonomy): Eukaryota > Fungi > Ascomycota > Eurotiomycetes > Eurotiales > Aspergillaceae > Penicillium > Penicillium angulare. The sequence continues at coordinate 781,788 of NW_026623170.1, read as the reverse complement.
AAAGTCTCCCCACGCCGATAGAATTGAATCAAAATTGACTTTCATTATTCTCAACTTCGTTCAATTGTCTCCTATAAAATGTTATTTGCTGTGAGTGCTGTGGTACTCAACCTTCTGGCCGCAACGGCAGATGCTGCCCCTGCCCATCGTCAGGCTAGACACACTGTGGAGGGCCGCAGTGCTGGCATGAACATCAGAACATGGAAACCCACTACATCCGTTTATTCTCGGACTTCTTCTGCCAAGTCATCTCAATCTTTGAGCTTGAATAAGCTCAACACAACTCGCGCAAACCCTCGTAGCGCAGCCTACCTTAAGGGCTTGACTGGCAAAGGATCACACAAACGTTCCGGCACCAGCGGTCTTACCTCTCTGTTTGAAGGCGAAGAATATGCCACTTCAATTACGTTTGGTACTCAAACTTTTGATGTCATTGTTGATACGGGATCCAGCGATACGTGGGTAGTCGAAACGGGATTTGAGTGTCTGGATCTTGCAACCGGAAACAAGACAACCGAGTCAGAGTGTGCATTCGGCTCTAGCACCTATACCGTGGATAAATCATTCAAGGAAATCAGCGGAGAAGAATTCAGTATTGAGTATGGAGACGGTGAGTACTTATACGGATATATGGGTAAGGAGTCGGTCACGCTGGCCGGTATCATGGTCGAGCAAGAGGTGGCCATTGTCAATCAAGCCGCCTGGGAAGGAGATGGAACCACATCTGGACTAACTGGATTGGCATACCCTGCTCTGTAAACAATATTATGAATCCTTTCAATACCGCACTCTCACTGACAATTTTACAGAACCAGTGCTTATTCCGACAGCACCGATGACCAGGAAGAATACAACCCGATCTTCACTACCATGTACAAGGAGGGCTTGATTGATTCTTATTTCAGTCTCGCAATTCTTCGGGATATCTCGGGCGCTGCTGGTTACCTAACTCTTGGTGGCCTTCCTCCCATCGATTTCGAGGAGACCTTTACTAGCACTGATATCCTCGTCACTTCAATCGATGGATACGCAGACTCATACGACTTTTACACGATCAACATCGATGCCGTGACATTGAATGGCAAGGCTGTTTCTAGCTCAGGAGGCTCAGATATTCAATATATTGTAGGTCATTTTTAACCGTGCTAGCCATGGACCGATGAACTTTGATATGAGGAAAACTTGAATATACTAACAACGTTAGGTTGACTCGGGCACGACTCTGAATTACTACCCAACCAGCATTGCGAACGCTGTGAATGCAGCATTTGACCCACCAGCTACTTATAGCGATGACGAAGGTGCCTATATCGTTGATTGTAATGCAACTGCTCCTACCCACGGCATTACCATTAGTGGCACCACATTCAAAATCAACCCATTGGACATGATTCTGTATGCAGGCACAGATGATGAAGGCAACGATGTTTGTATTTCAGGGATCGATGATGGTGGAGATGATGCTTCGGAGGACGTGTATATTCTGGGCGATACTTTCCAGAAGAATGTCGTAACAGTTTTCGATGTCGGTGCAGGCGAATTGAAGTTCGCACCTCACGAGGATTATACTTCCAACGACACCTACTAGTGAAGCAAGCACATTCAAGTTTTCAAGCACTCAAACGGTGCTATGAGAAAATTTCTTTTGGCAATGGTATATGATTTGATAAATATTAAACCTCATTCGAGTCCATCGTATAGTTAGAAGATATGAGGAAAGGGAAGCATTCGTAACTGGCAACAGGATTTGTACAGGATATTTGATAGACACTTCGAATCATTTACCTTGGTGCATTCAATTTAGCAGTCGCTGCTTAGACTTTAGCACTTTCATGAATTGTGGTTGAAAAATTGACATTCATTCCACGTCGCTTGTATGATGTAGTCAATTTGTTTCTGTTGAACCCCAAACCTCAGCGTCCACAAGGTTATTGTCTGCGAGTTGATGATGTCGATGTCGGTGGTGATAGAGGCGAGAGAGGCTCTCTTTTGCTTCCTTTGAATCCCTGAGCTTCCTTTGCTTCTTTAGCTTCTTGAGCCTCCTTATCTTCTTTGGCATTCTTGGCAGCCACCTCCTCCAGTGTTGGCTTGCGACCCCAGATACGACGCCTAGATGAAGGTCAGCATATTTACTTCGGTAGACCCTGACGTTTTCCTTCTTCAACTTACGCAAAAATATAACCATGGTAATTGGGGTTTTGCAAGTCACTCCGGGCCTTCGCGACATAGACCTGAACTTCCTCCCTACTCCACGGTTCGGGCATGCCGTACTTCGTAAGCAGAAACATTGCCCATCCATCCACACCAGTCCTCCACATGTGATAGCTTAGACGTCCCGACTCCTTGAGAACAGGATCTCGTGGCCATGGCCCAATAGGCCACTTGTATACCTTCTCATGAAGATCAACGAATCCAGCCTTCGCAATCTCTTGGCCCATAGTATCAAGTGTTTCCAGTGGCTTTCCGGCGTTGTTGGCAGCGGCGCAAATATTTTTACCCCATTGACCAAGGATGCTGTCCTTGGGCAGACTGCCATCATCGCAGTGAACCGTACATCCACCCTCTAGTTGCTCGAACCAGCCACCGGGCTCCAGATTGTCATAGCACTGTTTATAAACCCCGTCCCATTCCTGGGCAGAGAAAGCACCCAGCATCAGGCGCATGTGGATGAAATCAAATGGCTCACGCCAAGTCCATTCTTGGAGAACATCATCCACTTCTAGGATACAGTTAGGGGGCATCCAAGTGACTGGAGGAGGGTAGAGATCAACTCCGTAGACCGTGGCTATTTTCGGTTAGCAATTGATCTGATCTATAGTTCTCAAGGGGGATGAATACAATTTGGGAACATGTCTGCCGTATCACTGCAGGTTGCATTAGTGATGCCCATGAATATGCGAAGAGTTGAACTTACACAGCCCAGCTTCCTTGACCGGTTCCAATGTCAAGGACGCGCTATCGGGATTGTTAGTTTAGAGAATTTGATTTGCCGAATTATAATTTTACCTTTGGATCTTTTACTGGTGCGCGGAAAAGGGGATTCGGAGCATCAGAGTCCGTAACCAAACACACTAAATGACTGGATGAGGTGAGTATAGAGACTTTCAGGATGGAAAAAGACGTTAAAATCACCCTGCTTCCAAAGTTTCGAATTGTTGCTCATCAGATGGGCCCCTAATTTAGTGAGTATCACTGTCCCGTTGTCCATGGCTTTTCTGTATGCCTGTGGATCTCCTCACATACCAGTATTCGCCTTCTCTGATAGTCTGGTATCTATATGGGGCCAAAACTTATTAGTTTATCGAAGATCAGCGGAACCTGCATGGATCCATACCGGCGCCCATTTTCCATCACTCCGCGATAGATCGATGAGGCCAAGGAGGTGGTCTCTCTGCAAAATCAGTCTTAGCCATGCTCCCCCGCGAGAATAAGTCTCTGGGCATTTCTTACGACTGGTTATCGTCGACTCCATATGCGGCATTGAGCGCGTAGAGATCAGGATCCTAGAAATACGCGTGATAAGCCGACTGTTCCCCTTATGGCGGGTTGTGGACCGGTCGCGCACTCACAACCGCAATTTGTTTTTCTTTTTCTTTTTCCTGCGACATGGCTGGAGATTTCGCGACGGATTGCTGCTAATTTTCCCAAGGTGGCTGAAACAACCAAACAGAGTAGAAAAGATCCCTGTCGCTGGATCACCGTTAAGGGGAAAGTCTCTGACAAGGACGTGAGCGGGGTCTCCGGGTTTAATGGTGCAAAGAGCGGCGGGGAAGACAGGTGGGGACTTCGACAGCTGTTCTTTGTTCTCCACCGAACTAAACTCCACGTGTGCCCATGCTTCTTTAAAAGCAAGAAAAAACAACTAAATTACGCGATAAGTCAAAGGTCCTTGCTCCCGTAGACCGCCGAGATCCGTGTATAAAGGAAACATGGATGGAGCATAACTGGAGCAGATTCTCCATTTGATCTGACTGGCTAATAGCCTGGCACCTGCGCCTTTATTGTTAGTGCGTGGGGGCTAGTTTTGTACTCGGCCTCTCTTCCTTTGTCGGCTTATTCCCTCGTCCATACTAGTTATGCGCCCGAGGGTTTGATGAGATGTCCCAACCGTTGGCTGTGGTTTGAGCGAATGATGTACCACCTGATTACCATGCCTCGAATGTGCTTGTCTGGACTATCAACGAGAAATTACGGTTGGACTTGATCAGCCCATGTTCAATCGGCACGGACAATCCTGCAAGGTGGAGACCCAGTTCGCGCATGGCCATGTGGTTATGTTCTCCAGCACCCATGCATACAGTGGAGGGTACTCCGTACACATGCATGGTTATTATAGACTATGAATTTTGGATTTTGATTCAAGAATGTTCAGACTTGTGCTCCTTTGGCTACAAAGATGAAGAAAAAAAGCCCAACCGAGTTGATCAAACCCCTTTTCCTTGCTTATCCAGAGCTAATGACCCGGCATTCTGGGAATTCTGGAAAATACATCATCGCACAATGATTGGTGGGAATTCTTCTCTAGTCGCTGGCCAAAAAGTACTATAGATACTATACGCATTAACGACCATAGCGCCCAAAGGGAAAAAGTCCTCCAGCAGAAAACCATAATACCGGTAATATACTAACACGCCATCGCCTGGAGACCATATCGCCAAGTTAAGCTTCAAACCTAGGGGTTGTCTTAACATAAATCTTTGAAAAAAAACCTTCTTTCTTTGTATACAAATTTAACAGTATAATTTAAAATATCTAGATAAAAGATACTTCTCTATTCATCTTCCTACCTATTTGTCTTTCTAACTGTCATTCTAATTGCCCAGGTGTCTTTCCATATATATAGGGTTTCAAGTTAAAGTACGGATGATATCAGTATAGTAGGCGGTATACTAGTACTAGAGCTAAGGGTGTTTTTTCCACTGGCGACTATATGCCTCCATGCGCTGCTCCATGCAAATCTGCTGAATTTCCTCGTATCCTAAATTAAGCAGGACCATTAGCCCCAGATACGCAAATGCGGCTGTGGTTAAAATAGTAAGCACTTATGGGACAATCATATTCCAATTGATGATCTTTGAATATCTGTAAATTCAATGTACATGCTCCGTAAATGTACTAGTCCGTACTGGACGGCCAAACTTCGACCTCGGGAGGTGCATTAGCGTCGGGTAGTGCATTAGCGTCGGGCATGGGTAGTAATTTTACTACTAGTAGTTAGCCCTGCGAGCCTACCGGTAGATTAATCCCGCGTGACGGACTATTTATGGATCAGCTTGGTGAATCTCAGCTTAACGGGGCATTAACTCCAGGTGTTTGCATATATGCTCGAGCTTCAGCCCAGTGCACCTGGGGCTAAACTGGACGATTCGGCCTGGGGAGCCTCACTTTAACATTTGCGAGTTTTGACCCACGGAGCTCTGGAAGCATATCGGTCAAGAGTGGAACCCGATTGAATTTGAAATGTTTGACTATGTGCCTGTGAGACGGAGCTAGAGGTGGGACCCCGTATAAATTCTGCACACACCGGTAATATGGTTCGTCCTCGTTTACTCTGCGGGCTGTTGTTAGCGTTCAAGTTGGCCCCCAGCCTTCTCGCTGTCACTCCACAGCCTCACCCAACATGCATCTGACTAAATCAGGGAAAGATTCTAGGGCTAATTCAGACCTGGCTTAGAGCCGCAGAAAATAAGAAAAAAAAGGTCTGGGAGCGCGAGCCTTATGGGCATTTATACCCTTCACAGATCCGGAAAACTTCTTGTTCTCTTTTGTGTATGCAGACGAGTGGATTGAAAGTGCAAAGCCTCCAAAATGAGATCCCCTACTCTCTTGAGTCTGCTATCTTTTATTCCTACCTTTGTCGTCGGAACGACCATTCCATCAGACAATGTCGCGTTTCGAACAAGAAATGCGCCCGGAACGACCGACGCAGACACCTTCAATGCATTGCGAAGGGCTCTGAATAAAGAAAGACTACAATCCCGCGACACGGGCAGTTCTTACACAATGAATACAACATCTTTTGGAAAGACGTGGTCCGATGCTACTCTATATAGCGGTGGCGTTAGGTGTGATTATCATGACCTCACATTTCTACAATTGATTCTAACACCGATTCTGTAGCACTGATCTCAACGTGGCAACTGAGGTCATTTGTTCTACCTGTTATGTTACCGGCACCGTTCGCGGCGAGCTGACCTTTGCCGATGGTTTCAACTTCACCGAAGCAGTTGATGGAATAGAGGGAGAGGTTAAGACAACAGCTCGTGAAGCCGTTGATGTCTTGGAAAAATACGTGGATAACATTGAGGATGAGATCAAAAGCGCTATCACATCTGGAGACGATGATATAGTCTGGCCGACTCCGGATATTAACTTTAATATTGACAACATCACCAGCTTCAAAGATGCACACATTCACTTGGAGTTTGACAATCTGGAATTATATCTGAATATTGACACCAAACTACCTGGATATTCTCACACAATCAATCTTTACACATCTGAGACACCTGCAGGGTTCTCTCTTTTGAACGACGACGTTCAAGTCGGTGTGATCTTTAGCATTGATCTCATTTTGCTTGCAGACGCCGAGATTGATGTTGAAAGTGGTATCCATATAAAACTCGAGGATGGGGTTACTTTTGATCTTGATATGTTTGAGACCGATCTTTCAAGTATCACAATGTAAGTTCTGTTAAAATGAAACGATTGATTGCCATCATGATGTTCTTGACTAAAGATACCTTTCACAGCCCCGGTGGCCAATACGAATTTCTTCCCATAACAATCGAGACAAAGGGAGGTTACTTGAGAGCCGTTTTGAGATTAAAAGCCAGTGTAGGCTTTGAAGTCAATATTGACGTGCCTAAAGTTGTCAGCGAGGTATTTGACGGCTTTAGCGTTGGCGTTGAAGCTGACATCTTTGCCTACGTTGCGGATGTTAAAATGGCACTCAATGACACTAAGACCGACGCAACAAGTAACTGCGATTTGAAAGCTAGCCTTGAATACACATTTGCCGTTGGCGCAGGAGCCGGTGCGACTGTTGCTGCCGATTCCCACTCATGGGGTCCTGATGTTTTCACGACAGTTCCAGTATGGCACACTACATCTAGTACCTGTGCAGAAAGTAAAACGACATCTACTGCAGCCACCAGTGCTCAGATTACTGCAAGGGATTCAAATGACGATGACAGTACAGTCACTACATCCATGGAAAAGACCTATACGATCATTCAATGCAGCTCCACAGACGTGGTCAACTGCCCTGCCAGTCTACAAACCACCAGTACAACTGTAGCTACGGTGACATCCGTGCTCACGGTTCAGTCAGGTTCAACAATCACTCCAACAAACACATACTCGTCGGTCACCAGCACCATTACGTTTGGTAGCAATGCCGCTCGGCTGGGTGCCAGTTCGGGCACACCAACGCCCTATTCAGCTTCATCGAGTGGTGGCTCGGACCACAAAAAGCTTATCATTGGACTATGTGTCGGATTGGGAGTTCCAATACTTGCTGCGTTGATTATAGTTGCCACGTCAGTATACCTCCCTTGTATCTACCAGATCACTCTTGACAGTTACTAACCTGTTATCTTGATATATAGTTGCTTCTACCGACGCAAGAAGTATAGTGCTGTTCCATTGGGGCCAGCGACTGCTCAACAGGAACCTTCTGCGCCTTATGACCCTTATGAAATGCAGATGAAAGGCGGCGTTTCTCGAAAGCCGGTAGCAATGTCGGGCTCTGTCAGTGAATAATGTGGCAATGGTTAGCACACTGATTGAGTCACAAGAGATGGCAAATTATGAATACGTCAATGATGAAATTGTCTGGGTACTATTTTCCAAGGTTCGAGATTTAGATTAGTTGGGATACACTGATAATGACTACCGGAGACCCCCCTCCCAAAAACTCTAACTCCACTCTGAAGTCTACTATCGAGTAATCCAAGCTTCCATTATACTTCATGTGGGGCCTCGGGTACGGGATCTTGGAATCGGCTCGAGCCGAACCCCGTGGCGTAAGCCGTGAACGTCAATGTCTAATCCCGATACCATGAGAATTTTGCATGCAACTGTCATCCTTGAAAATGAATGACTTCAACACATTTCGTATAAGGAACCATGCCTATTCATTGACGTTGCTCTGCCCCCTATCATCTTTGCTCCATATTACAGCTGCCGCCTGTCACAGCGTCTCGTTCTCAATTCATAGCGACCGGGAGCACGAATTAAGGGATGGTTAGTACCCATGATCATGAATTAATCATCAAGAGCAATGGCTTTAGGTTTAATGTCGAGGTGCCCAGGTGACAAAGCAAGAAGGCAAATACCGGGGAGGAGCAAGAATGCTCAATGCTTTAACTTCAGGATTCCAAGGTTGACTGTATCCACTTTTACCTACGTGGGCGACATGAACTGTTATTCCAAGAGGAGAACTTGATCATTCGCGTAAAAGCGCGGGCACCGAGTATGAAATATTGGATGGACCGGCATACCATGACCAGAACTACCCGGGACTAGCATAGTTCATAAGCTGCGACTATTATTACCGCCCAACTTATGTCGTTTCATTATTTCGATTACGACTCTTGAATCACCGACGTTAGGCCAAAGGATAAAATGAATATTGGAGTACCAATCGGAAACCAGTGAACGTATGAGACGAGATAGAGCCCGAAACAATGACTTAACATCTGAATGCTACAACATGAACTTTATGAATATCACTTCTAGAGTAAGAATCTTCATCAACGTCATTGATATAATTATAATTTAGATACTCCTATCTATTAAGACTGTTTTCATATCTAAATCTAATCCCTTAAAAGCGATGTGGGGTGGTCCACAAACCACACTCATTATCACAAGATTTGAAGCATCATACAACGACATTAAACAGGATTTTAAACTCATCATACACCAAACCATAGTTTCAAATAATATCGAAGTGACGTTTAGAACCAGGAGATTAAGAGGCCATCAACTGCTGGTACCGGTCGTGTTCATAGTTAACGTCACATTTGGATATACCCTTGGGTCATTTGTGATTTGTGCCACTTGAGTGGATGCCAATAACATCATGATATACACATAGACCTGATATTTCTGGCACTGCCGGGGATAGATACTTAAATACCTGGGATGTCTCGGTATTCAAAAAGAAGACTCACTGAAGACTATACCATCGACACTCATTACATCTAATTTCATCTGATCCTGAAAACGCGCGCAATATGAGCAACTCAACCGAACCGACTTATGCCCCGCAGGAGGCACTTGTCCTTGACCTTAAGGACTTCATATGCCGTAACAAGACTCGACTGGGAAAATTCAATGCAGCAGTTGCTTCGGCCATTGAGAATGGACAGGATGACATGGAAGCAGAAGGAATAAAAGATCTCAATGGGTATCTAAAATACTGCGACGAGCTTCTACGCTGGATTCCAACCGTAAAAACCACTGGAGACGCACTATTGCGTAAGATCCTAGTATTCTACTGGGTCTTTGATCAGCCTACCATCTTGGATTTGCAAACTCCCATCTCGCCAGAGACATCCAACATCGATCTTTCATGGCTTTCATACTGGCTAGTTTCGTTCGCACGCCAACAGGGCCAATTCTTAAACACCCCCGCATCAGGTGGAGCGATTTACACTCTATACTTGAACACCAAATACAATCCCGAGGCACCACTATGGGAACAACCAAAAGGTGGTTGGAAATCCTTCAATGATTGGTTCTCCCGTTCCTGGAAGAATATTGAGGCCGCACGTCCTCTCGATAGTCCTGACGATGACAAAGTGATTGTCATGCCAGCGGACTCTGTTCACGATGGAAACTGGCCAATCAAGAACGGAAAAATTGATCTCACGCTCACGATCAAGGGAATAGGCTACAAGTGGCCTATCAAGGACTTACTGAGGACAGAGTCAACTACTTGGGATGAGGGCCACTTCACTCATTCCTTCTTGGGGCCCACAGACTATCATCGCCAACATTCCCCAGTGAGTGGAGAGGTAATTGAAGCAAGAGTAATTCAAAATCAAGTCTACCTCCAGGTAGCGACAAACACTACCACAGGCAAGCTGTATGCGGATCGTGCTATGGTTCGGGCTCCAGCGGAAGTTCAGCGCCGGCGAGGTGTGCGAGTCGAGTACGAGTCTGATGGACAAGGAGGTGACGGGGACTCAGAGGTGGGCGGCGACCAGGCATTGAAAGAAGACCTGGATGCCCCGGATGACCCTGGTTATCAATGGTGTCAGACCCGCGGGTTGGTTGTGATCCAAACCGAGAAGTATGGCAAGGTTGCTATTCTGCCTATTGGAATGGCCCAGGTATCATCTGTGGTTCTTTGTGTCAAAGAAGGTCAACATGTTCAAAAAGGACAGAATATTTCTTACTTCCAGTTTGGTGGTTCTGACTGTGTTATGGTGTTCGAACGCAGAGTTGACTTCAAGTACCCGCCTACAAAGAAGAAGAAGATCAATGTGCGCAAGGAGGTTGCTAGATTTAAGTCCACTGAACTTGAATAAAATGCACAGGTGCTTGAAGGAAAATTTTGGAATGGAAATTTTGAACTTTTAGGTGATGATGTCTTTTAGTCTACGGTTTTTGTTGTTGGTTTGTTACCTAAAAATTGTGACTTCAAGTTCGTGCCATATACAATTCCGCCCTGTTGATGCTTAATACAGCGTCTAAGGTTAACTTGAAGTTGCTCAAGTTATTACTAGTAGGGCATAGAAAATAAATATTTGTTTAAGGAGTCAATCACATCAAAAGAACTTGTATGAAATTTTGCAACAATCCTGGAGATTTATACATGTACAAAGAAAATGTAGGCTGAAGTTAATATCTCATAGTAATCGCCCTCTGCATAGTCGGTGGATAATGAGTGACAAAGCGAAAAAAGAAGGCAAATTGGAGCCGAAGCTATATCCACGTTCCTTGGACTGATATCGTGACTGGTGGGTATTGAGATCATGCTCCACAAGCATGTTAGACTGCCCTGGTATGGGAATGCCGGTGATCACTCTGAGCGCGGGCCATATTCGACAATTCGTTGGATCACAAATGAATCAGGCAACCCTCAATTCGATGAGTGGGGGGATATTTTCCGTGTATGTTCGTTTGTAATAATCTGGGTTTGTTTAGTAAAAAAGTCGTAAACAAGTCCCACAAAGTGTGACTTTGTTTCGAACAATGCTGAACGGAGCCTTGCAAGGCACCGGGATCGGAGCGGGGCGGATCATAACAATTGTGGAATCTCACCATCACCTGCGAAATACTCACAGAAAGTGTTTCATCCGACAATCCGACTTGCATCTTGGAGCAGAAAGATCGAAGAGCCACCAGCTGGCGCCCCTTCCTATACGAAGCACTCTGTAGACCAGGTCGTATGTCTTTACAGGTGGCTGGGTGCAGACAGATCAAACAAACAATAAGCGTGCTAACCGTCTACAGCAAAGATCGGCAAAGGCGATCGACAACAGCGATTGACAACGCGTGAAAAACACGTTCGTCAGATAAATTCCCATGGCTTTTACTTGACTGACCACGCCTACGAGTAGTCACAATGTATTTAACGACCCTGAATATTATCTTGGCATTGATATCAGTGGGAAATGTTTATGCTTGCAACCGCCCATACTCCGCTTGGATGGCCGATAGTGTCATCTCTCGCGACCAAGCAATTGTCCCAGATGGCTCCAGCCCATCACCGTCGACTTATCTCCAAGTGGGATTCTTCCAATCTTCCGTCCTCCGCTTAATAGGCTATTACAGCACTCCTGAGTCAGTCTGCGCAGAGAGTAACTGGGAAGACTATTTGAACGCGAGTACAAATAGTATCGCGCCATTTCTCCTGAACGCGACACAGGACACCAGCTACCCTCTTGACCGGTTATCCACTGGCAGAGGGCTTTTACATCAATATGACACATTCAAGAATACGAAGGCCTTGGAAGGTCTCCACTCCTTACGAGAATCCATCGATATCCAACCTAAGAACTCACTCCGTGGTTATTGGTACTATAAGTATCCAAACTGGAGCTATCTCGATGGAATGTACTCTCTTATCCCGTTCCTTTTATCATACACTTCTCGCTTCGACCCTTGCAACAGCAGTGTCGCAGACGATGTCATTCATCAACTCGACCTCCTCTGGACACACTGCTATCAGAATAGCTCGAATCTTCTTGTCCACGGCTATGATTCTTCGAAGACTGCGGCTTGGGCAAACTCAATCACCGGTGCGAGTCCAATCGTATGGGATCGTTCTTTAGGTTGGTACCTTATGACACTCGTTGATAGTCTTGAGATATCATCTTCCTTTCCAGCGCGATTATCAACCTATCTACGGCGCAGATTAACTCAGCTATCCGAGTCTGTTATTGCAGCAGCAGACCCAAATACGGGATGCTGGTGGCAAGTCATGACTTACCCTGAAAGGAAAGGAAACTATATTGAATCTAGCGGGTCAGCAATGTTTGTGACCGCGTTACTCAGGGCGGCCCGACTTGGTTATCTAACTGGCGAACACGCGTCTGATGCAAGGGCTACTGCCACCAAATGCTATAGTCACCTTGTTGATAAATTTGTCGTCAAGAATGCCAATGGGACCCTAGGCTATAACGGAACAGTTTCTGTGTGTAGCCTCGACTCATCGGCTTCTTACGAGGTATGTTTTCTTTTTTCTTTTATCCGATAATTCATTTTCAGTCCGAGCTAACACATATAAAGTACTACGTCTCGCAGCCTCTGTTATACAATAGTGTCCATGGAACGGCGGCTTTCGTTCAAGCGAGCATAGAACAAGAGATGTTGAATGATTCTGGAACATATTGAAAAGAAGATGTATAAAGTGGTAGCATCAACCTTCAAGCTATGGTGAATCGCAACATGAATATTGAAGGGGCTTTACCACGACAGTGGAAGATGCTTCATTGAGTGCATGTCTTCAGAAAGCAAAGAATTGTATGTTGTATAGATAATACTCCTATTTATAATTGATGAACAGCGGACTTGTGATGACCTTTGCACTACTCCATTCTCGACCAACAAAGTAGATCGAACGAGTAGACTCAGTGCTTTTGGGCAGGGATACTGTTCCCTGGACTCGTCGAGGCAATTCAATATCCGGCACAGCTTCAACACGCAGAAAGAGTCCTGCACCTCCACGGATCTCAATTGACTTCCCATTAAGTGCGTTGATTTCTTCCAAATTTGCCTCAAGGCTGAAAGTTGGCTGAGCCTTGTGTGGATTCCCAGCCAAAGTATCTCCCACTTTGACATAGCCACCTAGCGAACCGGAAATGCTCACTGTAGATGGCAATTTATCGGCTTGGAAACGAATATTCACACCATCGATGTCACCACTTGTTTTGCTCGCGAAATCGATACTTTGATGTCCGGAGACTCGAGCGAAATCCTCCGGGTTATCTTCTAGTCCTCCAAAAGATTGCGTATTTTCCACAAAAGCATCTTCTGATAGTGAAATCTTACCATTCCAAATAGCTTCACGATATCGGTCATATAATCTGGCTCCGCCCCATGTGATCCTCAGTATTTTATTTGGTGCTGATCGCTCTTCAGACCAAAGGTCACGGTGCCAGATCATACCCGAGGCATCGAATGCTTCGATCGAAGAGAATCCCCTTTCACCCAGAAAGTGGTAGTTCAGTTCTAGGGGCTCATCAATGGAAGCCTCAATCTCATCGCCCTGGAGAGCAATACCTTTCTCAGTATGCCTCCAAAGAAGACCAACTAGACGCTGGCCGGTAGTAGCAAAGGTATGCCTCGATCTTAGAGAACCAGCGACAGTGGCTCGATCAAGCTGAGATGATATTATTCCCGTTAAGCCTCCCCGTGTACCGAATACCGCACTTCCCGACACACCTCCACCACACCGACCACGATGTTCATCAGAATTGGCAGATACGCCTAACTTCCAACCGCGCTGAACTGCATCCTGGAGAAGCCACTCGAATTGACCCCAGGCACTACCGATCTCAACCAAACGCTCGAGCTTAGGATGATGCCATGCAAGATTACAACGGCGGCCTCCGACATGAGGAATGAGAAGATGCTTGTCAGCCTCCCTCGCATATGTAGCATATACTTCGTCCAGCGGCCAGGCGCCGGGAACAATGTCTTTCGGGCCGTGCTCAGACCATTCGAACGACCGTGCGACATTTCCATGTCGATCATAAGGGAATTCCGGGGGTTGGTCAGATTCATCTAGAAAGACCACATTGTGGTCTCCTCCAGCTGCGGAGTTTCCACACCACTCAGTACCTGGGTAAATCACAAAGTTGCCGCTTTCATTGAGAGATTTAATGAGTTGGACCGTGGCGTCCCAGCGTTCTTTCGTGATTTGGAAGTCGTTTGCTGTATATCCAAGCACGTCTAAGCCGGCAATATCCCGACCGTAAGAAAAGTTGTATACGGAATCTTCAGTCCCCACGGTATCGTCTGAGTGGACGTGAAGATCACCAAATAGAACCTTGGGGACGAACAATTCAGAAGACACGCTAATATGGGAAATGCTAAGCGGTAGAACCAACCCTTCTTTGCCTTCCAGTGAGATCTCCACTGTGTAATCCCCTTCAGTGACCAATTTAATATCAGGAAAGATCGCGTTCGTCCATCCGGTTTCTGGTACGGAAACTCCCTGTTGGAATGGTATTTGAGAACTTGCGAGGTAGACTTTCAGCTTGAAGACTAAATCTTTCAGCTCGCGAGTCACATTCCCCCAACTGTCCTCAGCGTGTGCGTGTATTTTGAATGGCACATTAGGCTGGACCAATCTGGGGGATACAGTTTGTACATGATGAGGCGAGTCAGCAACAATCCTCCAGGATATATCTGGCTGGATCGGAGCGAAGCGACTGTTTGCTTATTAGCATCTCTTCGTCCGTTGTGTTTCAAACTCGTCAATACTCACGAGGTTCCAACAGGATCAATATAAAGCCTCCACCGGAAGTCTTTTTCTATGAAGGTCTGTACTCGAGTACCTTTTCCACCGAAACGACGATCTCCCAGTCTAATGAGAATGTGATCCCCAGGGTTGAGATAACCATCCTGGATATCCACAATGACAGCCTTCTGGAAAGGTCTTTCATGACCTTTCTGATCAAATCGAATGCCTAGTGATGGTAATCATCGACATGACTCGCGTCACACATATTGACACGAGTGGAATGCAGGCTTTGGCGGATATCAAGTCCATCCTCAAAGTCTGGGCGGGTGCAGAGGCTGAACTGGTCTTTGTAGGACTGAATGATCGAGTCCAGGAGCGATTTCAGCGGGCTGAAAGTTGCTTTTCGTCATCAAAGAGCGAAGATGAGCCTAGAGATCAAGGATACGTTGTTTTTGACGTCTTGCAAACCGCGCTGTATAACACTCATGGTCAAACTGAATGTACAGACGAGAACAAGAAAGAAAAACCTTCCAAGTCAGACTGAGACACTCGAATTTTGAGTTGATCCTGATCGCCTATTTGTTAGTGGCTATGCTTAGCACATGTACACGGGCTCCACATTGTGGATGGAAATAGCCGCCATGCAAGGGAAATGTAATCTAAATGTTAAGGTATTGGTTACCGTTCTGTCCAATTAGAGTCGTGTTATAATTTTACTGAGACAGATAATTTACACACCAACGATTTCATAAAGTTTTGAAACGATTATAAATCTGAAACTGTCCGAAATACATTTCAATTCAAAAACACAGCTTAGTGTCTCTTAAATTCCGAGAGAATGCCCTAAATATACCGAAAATTACTTCATTTCCACAATTAGCAGGTGAAAATTGCGGATCCTTTCGAAAAATACCGAACTGGGCGGGAGTTGGAGAGATCTCAGGCCCACGGCCCCCCGGGTGCTGTAAAGACATCGTAAATACTGGTAATGTTATTTTCCGCTCTTACAAATTACATCTTCCCTTTCTGGCTGTTATCTGCCGCCATCTCAATCCCTGTCGTCACTGCTTTTCACTGTTATGACTAGGCACAAGGGCCGTCTAGCATGACCAAGAAGTCAGAATATCAATCCAGGGGGCTCATATACGACAAAAAACACTATGAATATACAATGATACAATAGAGAGTCACAGAAATACTGCATATGGCTTCATATTAATGTTTATAATTGCATTGCCCGGTAATTGGAATAACAGTTTGGCAAGAATCAATTCCGAGTCATTTTCGAAGTTTTCTGTTAAACTTTTTGACATCCCGTTACCCCCAACTCCTTTCACTGCCACGATCCAACTCTTGCCATCCCTCTTCCACAATATCACGATAAATTTTGGTGTCAATGAGCACAAACGACCCATCGATCTTTCCAAAAAGCTCCATCACAGAATATCGATCTTCTTGCTCCAAAGTAGCTAAGCCAAGACAGAAAGCAGGTAGCAGCAAGAAAGGAAGATCATTTGTGTTTGCTACAGCTTTACTGGCAACAAGTCCATTTCGTACAGCCATTTGAGCTTTCTCATTACCAGCACCTTTTGGATGAACGATGAGATATAGCCACACATATAGGGCCCAGACACAGGCAATCTGGAGATTGGAATCCTCCAACGAGTCTTGCTGACACCCGTCCCTAATTTGATCAAGATCATTCCATATGTCGACAGCATCTACCACGGAATCGGACTCCAAAGTTTTGGTTTCATTTGCGTCAACGTGTAAGGTATAAATCCGCTCCATGATTTCTAGCAGTCCATTGTGGATACCAAAGATTGATCCTGGTTTGTTTCTTGGCACGGGTTGCTGATTTTGGCTGGCTGAGGAATGGAGAGTGCTGGATGGTTCTTCGTTGTAGTCACCGGAAAGTTCCTTGACATAATCGGCGAAAGTATAGAGGAAGGCATATCTCTGGATGATGGGGGTAGATTGAGGTTCCATGTAGAAAGTTTGCTATGGAGACGGGTCCAAAAGACCAAAGATGAATGAGTCTGATATATGCTCTTGGATTAAGAGAGAAAACACCTCCTCTTATAATCCCTTTCCTTTCCTCGCCAGTTGATGAAATTATGCAATTGGAAACATTGAGCCGAATTTTCAATGTAGAGTTTGTAAGATCGTACAATACAGAAGGCAATGTGACATGGCAATGTCGATGGGTGATAGGTCATGATATCCGGAGTCTTATTTACCCCTCAGTGGGGAAGTAGTATTCGACCGGTCTTGGGCCCAATTTGAAGTCTTTGATGGATATTAGTTCAGGCTGCTTCTGGTGCCAAAGCGTTTTCCTTTGTGTGGGCTATATTATTCTATACGGAGCATCCAACCAGCACGGAAATGCAGTCGAGGTAGTCCAGTAGACTCAAAGCGGAGACAGGTTTGACATTCCAGATTTGAAGCTCTAAGATCCCATTTAATTGTTTGAGTCAAGGCCTGTCATTTCTTTCTTTTTCATGCAACCGCTGTAGCCGCAATGGATACCTCGAGGGCCCACATCGATCCGTGGATCGATCCATCAACCCCCACAATAGTACCTTTGGTTAGCGCCAGTCCACTCGAAGAAAGCAATTACCAATACAAAAGCAGATTTTTTGGAGCATTGGCCAAGTTTGATTACCCTGCCAGTCTTGATGCAAGTCATGGTAGTACGGCCGTTAATTGGACCGATGATAAACTTGTTCGATTATCCACCCTTCCTGCGCCCACCAAGCCTCTTCAAAGCCGACACGGTTGGATGCTCCGCCCACCGAGGTGGGGCTGCAAGCCTGCATCGTTATCTGGGGCTGTCTCCAGAGCCGAGGATGTGGACAGAGACAGGTTTGGAGCTATCGGCCTTTGGCTGCGGGCATGGGGACTTACTCGAAGAAGCAAAAGGGATGAGAAAACTTTGAGTGTTTCCCCGAAGCCACTTGAGTGGCTCTAGATGTACATAGAGCTGAAGATCCCCACGTTCCACGGACGATCAAAAACATCAAGGGAGACAACAGCAAAATATTTCGAGCATTACTTATGTGCATTATGTATGGCCTATTTCCAAGGATATTACGTAAAATGAACATTTGAACTTCCGCCTTACTAGTGTGTTATTGATGACAGGAGTTGTTGGTTACCGGTAAATTTAATGCTCAGAGTTCCCTCGCGTGGGGCGCCATCATGATGCTGCTATCCAATAATTCCATATGACCAGGTGATAGACTTCATGTAAGCTATTCCATGGTCTCTTGAAGTGCCTAGTGGTTTCCAAGTGAAATTGGAGGAAAACCTTGGATATGCCACTGGCAGTTCATTATAAGTCTACGGGGGACAATAGCGATCATCAGGCAGAACCCCCCTTGTCCGTATGCCAGTGTATCTTTATCCCCTATAAAACCGCTACTACTGCTACCAAGTTCATTTCAAAAGAAAGAGGAATTACTACATCGGACTCTAGAGGATATATCTTGAGACATAAAGAGGATCGAAGCTCGACTTTCCAGGGCGATATGGTGATTTTTGACCGGCCGGAAATAGGCAAAGATGCATGTGGGAAATGTTACTCTTGCTATTGTCCCCCGTTCAAGTCTATGGAATACTACTACAAACACAAATACAATTTAAAACTTAAATGCGGGTATTAATGAATTCGAAAAAGGAAGATTAGATTATGAGAAAGCTAAATTATACATTATGAGGGAGAACATGGAGAAGATGATGGCAAAATTTGTAGCGCATTTTGCCATTGACATTGTGGATGTTGCGACCTTTCGAACACTTCTGGAGTCAACAGGTCTGTCTGAATAATAGACCCCACATGCGTCTGCTGGCATCCTTGGCCCTTCATCCGAATGTGAATTAGAGTGTGGGGGAAATGTATTGGGCTCACAGAGAAGGTACAGACTGGCCACCCCATTGCGACCCGGACGTACAGGAATACAACATGGTCGTCGGTTGGGGCGCAATTCTCGACCAACAGGTCGAGGCGCAGATCAACGGCAACGGCCTCGAGTTCAAGGGGAGGATCCAAGTGTATTCGGTTACCCGTGATGACGAATATCTCGCTATCATCGATTTACAGACTTCCGATGAAATTGATACCCATGCCCCCGAGCGTTTGCAGATGGGAGCGAGATTCGACGTCAGATGGTACACTCCTGATGCCCCTGTTCTCCCGTCTGGTGTTGTTATGGACCTAGAGTCTTATCCAGATCTTCCTCCAGATCTTCCTCCAGGTCTTTCTCCAGACCCTTCCGTGGATAGATGGTCAGCAACCGTCGTTTCAGCAGCCTCGTTCTGCCCGGTAAACTGCTGGATGGTGATCTTGCGTCGTCCTTCCGAGGAGACTCCGGGTGCCACCCAGCCCCGTGTGATCACCCTTCCTCACGATCAGACTAGCTTCACGGAGAAGAACGTCGAGTCAGAAGACTGGGATGTCATCAGTTACCAACTTCACCTGGGCACGAAACTTTACGACCGCTTCCTCAGTGTCAACAGAAATTTGGTGGTCAAACCGGTCAACAAGCTCATAATGGACACACTGCTTGGCACCAACCCGAGCCTCCTGCCAATCAGAAACGCCTTGACAGGAATCCCCCAAAAGCACATACAGCGAGTGCTAGAGAAAATGCTCGTTTCCGATGACATGACCCTGCTCCTTGCAAACGTGAGCGCGATGCATGGTCCGCTGTACACTGTCGAAGGTCCCGTTGGCACTGGCAAAACCCATGCAATGTTAGCACTCGCCATTATGGACCTAGGTGGCGCTAACTTCAAGTACCCTGTGCACAGTCAAGACTTCATCCAGGGCGAATGGTGCTCACTGTTCACCAATTGGCACAAATCCAACCAGGGAGAAACCGAACCCATCAATGTGTACAACGAAAACACAAAGGATTCTACCTTGTCGCTTCCGCTCGTACTTTAAAAACAGTGGAGCGATTTGGCTATAGGACTCCTTCTAAACTACTCAAGTGGTTCGAATCTTGGGAGACGAAGGCTACACTGGAAACACCCGCTTCTGTCACTGCCGGCGATGTCGATAATACCGACATCTTGCAAACAACTGAACGTGCCCCTTGCTCTCTTCCGTTTTATACCCCCCCCTTCGCCAGCTCTAAACCCTCAGGCGCGCGCTAAGCGGGCGCAGATGGAGAGGAATTATTCGTTTGACAGCCCCGATAACGATAATCACGACGAGTGTACTCTTGCTGCTGGTGATAATGCGGATCTTGGTGTTACCCGGTAGGATAATTTTTCCGAGCTCGCGACGACAGCGGCCATGACGACCCTGCCGAGTACAGTTATCAATGGTAGAAACGCAGAGTATTTGATGACCCCCGGGATAGAGAAGAGAAAAATTGAGTCTGCTCCATCGAGACCTCTCTATTATTAGCACTAGGATAGTTCGGAATATTCATTTTCCCTCGAATGGAGCAAAGAGTCTAATGAATTCAGTAATCGAATAAATTCAAGGGTTAAAATGATATAGTAATCTAGGAATCGAATTGATTTAGCGATTGAATAAATTCAGGATTCGAATAAATCGAGTGTTTCAGTATCGAACCGATCCGGGAATCGAATGAATCTAGCAGTGATTTTGCCATTATAACATCGGGACCTACCGTAATTAGAGCTTAGATCGTCTCTTAGCATAACCCTGACAACGCATGCAACTGAACCTGTCAATTGCCGACTTTTATGCCGAGGAAACTTGGTGAACAGCGTTCTCTATCAATTCGAATACATATAGTCCGTCCACGCACATTTCATTTGACACTGCATTCCAATCTAGATTTGCTACATTCCAACCTTAGAAAGTTTACATATAAAGTTGCATTTAGAATGATTTGCGGAGTCTATCACGGTTGCCAATCCTCTTCTAAGGTTTACCACGTACACTGGTTTCCCAGTCTTAGGGAAAGCCAGAGAAAAGGACCATAGAAGATGCATTCGGCAGCATGCCCAGGTGATCACCTGGCTGTAAGATAATTAGATCGTTGCATTTCTGCTCGTCAATCCTTAAAATAGGAGCAAAGTGCTCATCCACCTATTGAAAAAAACGCGGAAGTGACTCCTCAGCATCATCAATTGCTTTTCTATCGAAGCCTTCATACGTATACTTCATTTTTTTTAAAAAAAAAAGGCAAAGTGTAGAGATATCATCGAGTCGAAACTCTGGAACTAATCGCCTGGTTCACCTATGGGGAAACGCCACGGAACTAGGAGTAACTGGGAAATCACACCGGAACCTTGGAAGCTCCGCTAACCGTTGCGGGCCGGGTTACTGCGGAGTTGTATATATAAAGCCGGAATCATATACGATAATGCTGCTCTTTACAGATATTTGGGACTTTCTAGCGTATCGGCGGAAACTATTTAAATTACTGTAGCTGTCTTATATACTTCGTTCAATCTCGCTACGATAAAAGTGGCCCCGAGGTGCCAAGACCCCATATTCTGTCGCTGGATTCCACGCTGGTACGATGTCTGGCTTCCATCCTGCTGCGTCTGATGTGGAAAACCTATGTTTGTCGTTATTAGGTACCTATGTGCTGGAATATAGTTAGGGGCAATAGTTGTCAGGGATTATCATAGTCACTATCTTATTTGTCTATGAGGGAAGTCAGGACAAGAGGGTCCCTAATACTTCTTTAGTCAACCCCGCTGGGTGAAAATCAAGCCAATAACCACGAGTAAGCCCCGCTGATTGTCATGTAAACATATATTGCTGAAGCTTTCTTCAATATCACTTTTTTATATCACTCTGAACTTCTGGGGGGTTTTTTTAAGAATAAGCGCCCTTTCACTGCCGAGACAAAAACGTTATCATATGACCTAAAAATATATGGCTCCTTGCGAAGTAGCACTTCGTGATTTTTCTTGGTGTGACCCTTGAAACTACCCAGAGGCTGCACACTGTGGACCGCTCCTCTCCCTAGCATCTCCATAATGAGACTGACTTCTTGGTTTGCTGGGCTGACCAATAGTGGGTCATGCGAGTCTCTCTCAAGTTTGTATTCTTCCCTCAACGCGGATACTTCCTTTTCCACTGTTGTTTGTGTAGGGTCATATGGGGATTTGTGACGTGCAACTTCGTCATCCGTGCCCGATTGGCATGTTTCTGCTCTATCCGGCTTCAGAACTTGCCTCTCGAGATATGGGGGGAGAGGCTTTCCTGATCGCGAATTCACAGAGATGTACCGGAAAGATTGCCCAGAATGCAATTTTGTATAGCAGCTAATCGTAGTTGCAAGGGGTCGGGAATTGAAAAATTTGAGACAAGCCATATTCAAGCTGGCGCATTTGAGTGAGTGGCACTTGTAAAATATTCATATGAAAAAGATGCTGGATGTCTTAAGACTTCTGCAAATTTTGTGGCGAGTGGGAATATCTATGACGTCACTATCACGAAGTTACAAAGTTACAAAGTTACAACACGCAAAGCTCTAAATAGAATGGAAATTCTTGAACTCCAATAAAGTAATGACTACCAGACGAAATTTAAAAAGCGAATCGTATCTCAAGGAGGGTTATGTCCAAAAATTTCTCCGATCATAGCAAACATACAACTTTATGTTACGAAATTTGGCGGTGCAGTGATGATTCCATGATTTTGCAGATATTTCTGATGGAATAGGCCTATGCATTCATATAAACTAGCTCACCATCTATATTCGCAATGTGTGTAGCAAGATCAATCTCATTGAGTGAATAATTGCCCGATGAATCGAGAAGTTCTGAATAGAGAATGGGACTGCGGTGATCTTCAGCAGACAGACTTATATTCCGTGCAGTCTTACTAAAGCCCTCTCCACCCCAGTCGAGGCAGCCTACCATTTAAGATGAGATCAGATTTCCTTTGCAACTTAGAATGTGTAGTCTTACCCTTCTTATTGCCGAGAAATTCATCGAGAAGGATATCTGTAGTAAGGCCAGAGCCTTCATCATTGTTGCAAGTAGCAACTAAAAAGGTGCCCTTTGTGCCAGCGACTAGATGAATGTCGCACGAACTCTCATGAAAAGACATTATTGTCAAAAATGCTCTTGGATAAATAGAAAAGAGTATTCATTAGGCTAGAGTTTAAAAATGGAAATCTCTTTCGCATGCTTGTATGTGCGAATATAATAGTTTTAGCGGGTTAGGCAATCATTTTAATTTACATAATAATGATGCGAGAATAACGTAATGACTTGGGACATTACATAGCGTGACAAATCGAAAAACAAACAATACGAGTGTCTTGGAGTCGATGGCAATCAATTTGAATTTCCGGAAGTCTGGGAACGGCTTGAACCGGGCTGCAAAAAGACAGGCGAGCCAAAGTTCGAGGGTAGGCATTTGTCCTATTTACATACTAATCCTCAATACCAAGCGGGACTACAACTCAGTGCAACTGCAATCATTCTACACCCGGAAGAAATTTAATCAAGCATTTTCGATTTAATCAAGTTTATCTATTTCAAAAGGCCAGTGCGTACATAATAAATCATATATACTTTGGATGTATACTTATAATATAGGCGTTGATATATTCATTTACTGATATATCCTGTCTCTGCTTGCAAAATACTGTATTATATTTCCCAGAGAAATACGAAAAAGCTCTTTACTACAGATCTATTCCGGGAGGCAAATTTCCAGAAGCAAGACAATACTCTTAAAAGCAACGAAATTCAATCAGAGCCTAAGGCTCAGCCCATATTAAAGGAGGGTCAAGTGCATTTTCACGTTCCTGCAGGGCCGGAATGTTCCCGTCTGCTTAGATACTTTCAAACACGGATCGCACATTAGTACCATAGCGAAATAATAGCGCACATGATGATCTTGGGCTGGTCTGGAATACGACTCCAACATATCGTCAATAACCAAAATTCCAGTTTCTTTGACAGAGAGCGCAAGGAAGCTTTGGCTGTGCTACAATCTCACGGAATTATTCACGGTGATATTGAGTGGCGCAATATGTTGTAGGATAATGTAGGCCACCATTTGGTCGTCGTTGACTTGGAGAACGTGAAGTAGCTGAACGGCCCCGTCCACTTGGAGCAGCTTCAGGCAACACAAATAATATCCGTCGTATCCGGGGAGACAAGAGTAAGCAAACCTCTTCTCTAGCTGGGCTGGCGTCTGTACATCTTGTTTCTTAACCCATCATTCGGCCTTATTTAAATCGAACATACTTTTGTATTTCGACTACAAGAAGGTAAAGAATGCTCTGAAGTACCAGAAAATCGACAGAAACTATTCAAATTTCTGTAGCTAACTTATATACTTCGTTTAACCTCGCTACCATAAAAGCAGGTGCGGACAGGGCCACAACACCCTGAGGGATCATCCAACTTTAACAGTTATCACATGGAGTAGGGCCACAAATTGCAGCTTGGCCCTCCCAAGAGACACAGTAGGGGAGAGCGGCAGTGCAGTCGGCGTTTGTGGAGCAAAAGATTGGATCTAGTCCGAATATATTATTATATTAGCACGGATTCGACGGGCTTGGGTTTTTTATATGGATCAAGGGTATGTACCGGCGCTGGCGAGGCCGGTAAGGGCAGCAGCAATGAGGATTGCGAAGAACTTCATTTTGATTGATAGAAATGATAGAATCCGAGGAGATAGAGTCGAGGTTTGAGTAGAAGGATAGAGGATTTGACTTTGAAGAAGCTGTTGCTGGTTATGAAATATCGAGGGGAAAGCACAGCTATTTATGTGTTTTCTGATGCCTCGTTGTCAATCGCAAGTTGGTTCAAATATTCTGAAGGATCCCATTGTAACCGCTCCGAGGTCGACTGACCCCTCACCACGAGGCTAGAGAATCCTGGTTATCACATTGAGCCTGAGATAAATGGCACTGGGGCAGTACATGGCTGAGTTCAGCTATGAAAATGGGGCCGATGCGGAGAAGACCCTTAATGACCCTGATTGCAGAAGTTTCATTGGCAAATACTCCGTACCTGGGGCCAGGCACTATGTATGCAGGGGTGATAAGAGAGGGAAGGATCGACGTCTGTATGCATTAATTGGCTAAGAGCTATATCCAAGGATAAACCAGGCTTACAGAGCGGCTATGACGGAGTAGCCTTATGTAGGAATTTAGTAGCCTTCCCACGAAATTACAGTCCAACAAGTTGTCCTGTTCGATTTGTTCCGTTTTGTTCCTTCGCCCTTTCTTCTCTTCTTCGTTTCTTTCTTTTTTACTGGTCAACAAAAGAATACGCCAAGACATACTAGTATAAGTCGAGCACATCGTCAATACAGATAAAGACTCGATGAACTACAAGATGACATGAAGCCTAGTGGAGAGATCGGAGCCTTGTCAGCTAAAACCGAGATTGGGTTTGTGCAGTTCTGTCTCAGCCTCATACGTACAATCTTCAGTACCAAGACCCTTAGTAAAAGCATACTCGATGGTTATTGGTATGTCCGACCCACTTCGTTCCTAGCATAGTATGATTGGGGCGGTTTGATGTAACCCCCAGCAAGCTGACTATGGAAGACCCACTTCCTTCATTTAAGCCAACTCCATTTGCAAATTCGAAGCGATGCGGATTCAAACAAGCAGGATTTCTTGGATAAATTACCATCGCATTGGAAAGGATCTCTAGCGATCCCTCTGAACTATTATGATTTCTAAGTCCAAACATGTGCCTCTGATCTTTACAATGTTTCGTTCCGCTATCGCTCCGGCATTTTTGGACCCTAAATCGCTTCCTAGTATTCCTCTATACCCGCCGAGTCAAGATCTGATTGCTTTTCTGCCTTGTCAATCATTACAAGTCCCCAAACTTGTCAGTACTTTTAATGACATCTAAACCACGGAAGTCGATCCGGTGAGGCTTTACCGCAATTGCTTATAACATCGGCCAGAACAATAGCCATTGAACATGAATAGCACCAAATGGCAAATAGTATCCAGAGCCATATTTGTCAAGTGCATAAGTACTTCTCAAGTTTTCATGTGTGGTAGTTGGATAAAATAGTAATAGTTCTTGTAGTCGGCAACAAAACTACCCTGGGCTATGGCATATCGTAATGAACTTGAAGTTGCCAATTCGTCTTCGAAATGGGTAGATTGAAGTTCAGTGTATGCAATTAAAAAGTCTTAAGCCTCGGTATCAACAGATAATCTTACTAAAAAGTACCCATTGCGGTTAACTAACGTGCATTGGGTAATAGGCGGGGGCTATGCCCTCCCGCAATCTTGGCAACCGCCCAGAATAACCTTCAGCGCAACTTAAATTCTGTGACCAATCTCCTTGAGGTAACTTATTATTAAACATTTTACATAAAGGGACCTTACAATTTAAATTCAAGACCCGCTATAAAAGGAGGCTATCATTGAGAAAAGCAAAGCTTTCAATTCCAGTGTAGTCAGACCCATGCGATGACATGAAAGTTCACCATATTATTGACAATTTCCACACTCCAATCAGACTAATAGTAGGATTTTACAGTAGAGACAAAAGATGCCGGGCTTTGGACCCTTTGAATAACAGGTATCCAGCTAGCAGGGGTAAAAATTGGTGTGATGTGACGTTCACACTTTGCATTGCATGCAGTTGTTATTAAAATCCCACCTAATTGTTGATGTTGGTGCCTTGGGCACCTATTATCTTGATACACTGTAGCTAGGCTAGCTTCTCTTCATCATGATTCAAAACAATGATCACACAAATTTATTATCCTTCCCTCCATCTTTCCTGAACTCATAGACACTGGGAATCCGGAGGGTTACCAAGCGCCGGTGAATCTGTTTGAGAACTAACCCTAGTCACCATTAGCACTTAGAGATACCGCTCTCGTATTTCTAAAATTTGGTGCGGAATGGATCAAAATAAGCACTGTCATAGGATGACAATCTTTTTTTAAACCCAAGATAGGACTATATACTGATCTTTTAGTATTTGGGTTTCCCCACACCGTCGTACTCCACAGCTCACGGATCTTGGCTTCTCTTTCCCCACCAATGGGGTACGCATAGCCTTGTAGATCACTGTTTGCCGAAGAAAAACACGACCCGCTAAAGCTCTTAGGTTACATTGAATATGTCTGTTATACGAGATTATATGGTCTATGTGAAGAATACGAAGCTCATTAACCATTGACTTGTCTCGGCATACGGCAAGGGATAACTATGAGAGGTCTAAAGGCACACGAGCTGAGCTATGATCTGCATCCAGTTCGTATTTTTTTCAAGAGATATCAAAGCCACCTATAGATGAGAAATGTCTATATAATTCGATCAATTCCCAGGCTATTAATTCTCAGTACACACGATTCTAAACCTACTCAGTTCAAAAAGCTCCAACTTTCACCCAGTTCCTAGTCTTCAATAACTTCAAGATGAAGGTAGGATACAATGCATATCATATGAGGCTGAATATTAATGAACACACCGCAGTACACTGCCATCTTTACCCTCCTTGCCTTGGTCCCTGCCACCCTCGCTGGGCCTGCTCCTGCTCCTGGCCCATTGGACGCTCGTGCAATTGACAACATTGTGAGTTCAGATCCTTGAAAACTCAAGTGGAGTTTGTGTTATCTAATATGATGCATAGTTTGAGAAGCGAGCCTGTGGCGCTACCAAGTGCCTTTGCAACGGTGTTCAAGGCCAATTCTGCGGTGATCAATTGGTCAATTCTGCCTGTCTTGATAGCCACGTCTACGAATGCCAGGCCGGAACTGGAAAGGCTTGTGACTATGGAGTTAGAGATTCTTGCAAGAAATGCGGCAAGCTGAACTGCTAAGCTGCGAGCCGATGGTTCGAACGGGCCATATGTTAGTGACCAACTTGAAGGATTTATACTAGTATCACGTGTCTTGATTACTCTCATGTTTCCTGGTTGTCGCCAACTCTGATGTCGTACAAGTCTTTTTACAATGATTGATGTATCGGAGCTTTCACTCTTATATGATGAATATGCGACAATTGAACTATCTCAAATAATGGAACGTCATTAGTTCCAATGTTTCAGCTCAACAGGATGAGATTGTAATACCAACATAAATCATTGAATTTCGTGTCTAAAAACTAAAAGGATAATATTTTGGTAACTCCCAAAAATGTAACTCCGAGTCCCCACTATAACAACATGCTCTCTCTTCAAACCGCCTGCTCCAAAGAATCGGAGGTCCATCTGACATTCTTTGCCTCATCAATGGGCTCCTCCTTCTTCTGCAGAACAACAGATGGATGCATCACATTCATCATGAGCATAACCAAGACCATGAGAGCAGCATCAAAGACATACAAGAAGACCTCATGCCCAATCAGATACCCATCATTGCCCTGTACAAACTCAGCAACGCGGTAAACAGATCGTACAAGAATCAACACGCTAACAACATAGCATGCAAAAAGAAGTCCTCTCCAGTCGCGTGGCATGAAGAATGTCCAAGCACTCTTCGATCGCTGGCTCTCGATAGTGGGGCTTTGAATGATCTTCCAGTGGAAAATAAGCGATGTGATGAGGAATGCTCCAAATGACAACAGCTGCACAATAAGGCCACCAACGATAACCCAGGAGCCAATAGTGGCAAAGTTGGAGGTTCCCTGTGTCATGATACCACCACCTAAATAAAAGAAAATGAATTAGAATACCGAATTTTGAAATTTCATGCTTGAATTATTGTGACTTACCTGCACCTTGAATGATGAAAGATAGAATATCTCCTCCAACGAAGATTCTGGTCATCCATCTGACGGAGACATAGCTCAGATGTTCACCGTGAAGGAAAGTGATGACTCGTCCAAGCACTCTATAGATAGATGCGGCGTAAAGAATCGGCGCTAGCAGAATAAAGAGACTTTGCATGGCGTAAACTGTGGTACTTGTCGGGTGAAAATGAGAGACTGCGCGAGCTCCATAGCCAATAATTTGAACTAGGCGTATTTGTTAGTTGACTCCACTTTCTTTCACTTCCCCATGGGGCTTCGGCTTACAGATTCCTCCAACGATAAAAGGATTGAAGTATTGGGCGTGTGTTTGGACACGCTGGTATAAATGGAAAATAGTGGACAAGCCGAAGAGTACAGCAAACAATACCGCGCAAATCAAGCTAGGGGTGTATTGGTAGAGGACAAAGGTTTCAGTGGCCATGATGTAGTTAGGCGTTGCAAGATTGTTTGGAATAGTGAGGCTTGTACAAGGTCGATCAAGATGGTGATGAGAGATAGGAAATGGGTTATATAATTGCTTGTGAAGTGTGTTGTTTGAATGCTTGTGAGAATAATATCTTTGTCTACAGAGATACATCTCCCCTTTTATACACAAGAATCAGTTCTAAACAAAACTAAAATAAAAATTTCAGACACATTTAGGTTCGTTCAATAAAATTCTAAAACTGGTTCCAAGGATCTAAGCCCCTAGATCGCGATCTAAATCCGACAATTGACAGTGAAAATCTTCGAAGATTGCTAGGATTTACCACTAGCGCCGAAAGATTCAGGCAACATCAATTTTTCACACCTAAAATTAAGCGTCCAGATCCGATCCATCTCGGAAACGCTTCGGGCTCGTATTCGGGTTGATGCGAGCGAATCCGAGGGAACCCGAGCTGATTCCTATCAACAATCCGATTGGCTCAAGCTTCGCAAATTCTAGATCTCGAACAAATAAAAAGTTTCAGCCTATCGAAGTGTCCTTCAAATCTAGATGAGGCTGTATAGATGTTGGAGGCGTTTCAGGCATCAATGTTTACTATTCGTTCGGATGACCTCCAGCCCTGTTGTTGTTTCATCAGCAAAGCAGTAATTGAAGAAAACGCCGCGACCACAAAATACTATGTATCTGAAGAAACTTGAAGTCCGAAGGAACATTCGGCTAATTCAGGTTGCTTCCAAAGGTTTGCTTATGCCATATGTCAGCAGGTGTAAATTCTTGCTTGTTGAAAATCAATTTCGATACTATCTCAAGGTTTTATGTATTGCTATGTA
Source organism: Penicillium angulare (assembly GCF_028827245.1). Lineage (NCBI taxonomy): Eukaryota > Fungi > Ascomycota > Eurotiomycetes > Eurotiales > Aspergillaceae > Penicillium > Penicillium angulare. Next base: position 751,908 of record NW_026623170.1, on the reverse strand, counting down.
GTAGTATATTGGATTGGTGGAATATACTAGCTTCACAGGTACTAGGCGTCGCATTGATTGAACTGGCGGTTTACAGATAGTAGTAACTTCAAGTTTACATAGTACTCACAATCATGCCCGTACTAGTTGACGTTAAGTTTTAAGTTCTACTCCACCTTCAACTTGTTTCAAGCTGAAGCCTACTTAGAATTTATATTCATTTGTTCTTTCCGAGACTTTTTAATATGGACCCTAAATCTTGATTCTGGACGATAAAGTGTATGTACACATGAAAAACAGGGTCTTAATCTTCAATGTTGGCGCTGGAAGAATGCTTGGCCTTGGGTATCCTGGAGTGGCGCGGTTGACAAATACATCCGAAGGGGGCAGACTAAGTAGATCAGAAGTGACCCTCAAACTCCTTCGCATCAGACTTTGAATTCGGATCTCTAGATTGTATTTGTGTATTCGAGCTTGAAGCCCGTAAGGCACGCGAGTAGGCATCGTCCTGCTGCAAAGAGAGGTGAAGATCCGTGTCGCATCCTAGAGACACAAATATGTTAATTTTTGGCTGTTCCTTTTGGTATCAGATGTTCAACGTACCCTCCAATGATCCTTGTCTCGCGCTTGTATTGAAATAGCTGTCTCCTTCCCTTTGTTCCTCCCTCGCTTCGTGTCCGGGGGAATCAAGTTTTTGCAGCGCACGTATTCCATACGAGGCTGTTTCACCCATATAGTATACAGCTAATGGCTCAAGTTAGAGACTTTCCTCTGTAAGGCCCATAGTAAAGCCTCTTTCTAGTTTCAAACTCACTCTTGAAAGGCAGGATGGCTATTTTTCCACACGCAACTGCCGACCCAAAGCCCACGTTTCTTGCGACTTTCAACGCAAATCCTGATTTGGACTTTTCGGGTTTTTGTGCCATCGGTTTAGTGGGGAGGTCATTCAGGTTCTAGCAGAGTTAGTATGGATTAAATTCAGGGTGAGCAAATTTCAAGGAATCTCACTTTTTTTCTGGTGCGCGTGTCAGAAATGTGTGAGATCGTTGGCTTGATAATTGCTTTGATCAGATTCTGACCAACATCCATTGCCCCAACGAAGAATGTAGATTTGTCTGTATCGACGCAAACTGCTTGTCCACCTCTAGTAACAACAGTTGGACTCTCGATTCCAGGACTGGATGCTGTCAGACCATTTTCCATATCAACCACCGTCTTGGCAATCGAAGGAACAACAATCCCTTTGAGTCGCATACTATATATGGCAGGATCGGATGTTGTAGGGTCGCGTTGAACCTTCTCCCATTGTAGATGACGATAGAAAGACTTCGCTGCATTCGCCGCACCATTCTCGTTTTTGGTACGAGCACCTAAACTTGCAGCTGCTTCTCGGACGTCGGGGCGTAGACAATGGCAGAAAGAATCAGCGAATATTTCGCTTGAGAAAGCTGTTTCTTTAATAGGAGCTGGGCCGATCCCTGCTGTTTGAACGGCGTTGGACCAAAATAGTTGGCTAGAATGATGGTCAGCTTTGCAATCAACATCATGCGATATCTGAATGCGCATGAAACTTACTCTTGAAGAAGTGGTACGCATATAATCCGCTTGCAGTGTTCGATTCCATGGTTTATCGAGGAGGCAGAACCACTTGTCAAAAGCACAGAAGCTCTTGAAGTCAACCATTCTATTGATTCTGTATCAGCCACATATCTTTCCAGGCCAGTTTCTTTCTATTATGACAGCCTCGTGGCACTTACCGGTAGGTTCACTGTCAAGTAAAAAGATGCGTGGCAAATCTGGAAGGTTGTTCATGTCCGCAAATCCCTTTGGAAGTATGATATAGGTCCCGTATTTCAATGAGGCTTCCTTGAGGCTCACAACAAAATACTCTGGGTCTTTCAGTTGAGCAGCGTCTAATTGGACCAGAACTGGCTCAACTGCCTGACTCAAGAATTCCCGCAACTTCTCCGATGGCGTGTAATGTAGTGAACTTTTTGCTCGCACGAACCCTGCAATATCTAGACCAATCTCTATTAGAATATCTTGCAATGCGACCGGAAAGACTGACACATACCAATGTGATCTTCCCAATCCTGTGGTCGAGCAAGCAGTCCAGAGGCCCAGAGATATGTGTGGGGGATACTGAACTGGGCTAGAAGTCCCTTCTCCTCAACACACAGCGAGGTCGGAAGACCGAGAACTGCTTGGCGAAAGTGATCGACCACTCGATGTATCCTATCGTCTTGTTAGTAAGTTTTCGTTGATTTTGATACCCAGGTGATGCTCACTCATGCTGTATAGAATCTTCCACAAGAATATATGAAAGATAATTCTGAATCTGGGAATCGATCTCAATTCCCGATTCCAACTGAGCCAAAGGATGCGCAAACTGCCTTGTTGGGGTCCATGGTGTGGTAGACATAATGTGTAGTGGTATTGACAATCGCTCCGCACAATGGATGTGTGCATGGGCTAGGGGTGTCGCGATTATCGCGTCGACAGAAAATGGGTTACCTTCGCGCAACTCGGAATATCTACAGGCATTCCAGCATTGCTTGAGGGTATGGAGCAGCATTCTGCGACTCTGCTGTACTTGTGACCTATCGGAACTGTTCAATCCGGGAATAAATCCAGAATCGTTTGTCTGATCAAAAGTAAGTTGCGTGGCATGGGAATTGTGCTTCGAGGAGGTGGCCTACCGCGATCGGATGTTGTGGATCATTGCTAATAGAAAAGAATTCCATTCCAAGCTTGGTAGTGAAGGATCTGAAAATCCCGTGTGTTGCAATTAACACTCGATTGCCTTGTTTTTGGAGCTCCTGGCCCACAAATATCATCGACTTGATCTCATCTTTGGTCGCATTAATTGGAATGTATCAAATTGAAGTCCTTAGGGGTGTCAATACCTCTACTTCCAATGAGCATGAACACAATATCAAGCGCAACACCCTTCATATCCAAACCCGTCTCAGATTCCACCTCGGCTTTTTCATTCGGCGTCGAAGAAGAGGAATTGGTCGGCATCTCGATAACGCGGGGACGTTGCGCAGGAAGTGAAAATGACTGAATAAATGCGGACGTCCGGTTTCCTGCGTTGAGGTCAATACTAAAGCGGCCAGTATCTGATTTTAATTTATTTGGTTAGCGATATTTTGTCCGATAGAAACGAAGCCAATGCCACTTCCATACCTCCATGCATTATTGACACCGGCCTCTCGCTCGCGTATTCGGGCAATTCAGACTGCTCATTTGTGAAAACGGCGTGGTATGCGGGTGGCGGTGAATCGTCAAACATGACGTCCGAATCGCTGATTTCATCTCGATCAGGTGAAGTGGGAGCTTCGATAGCCTCATATTGATATTTAGTATCCATATTCGTAGATTGTGAGGATGTTTTGGCGATAATGCAGGCTCCGAGAGATGTCTCGTTTTTTTCATAATTTGAAGATAATCTGAAGAGAACCGAGACGACAGACCTGGGCTTTCGGGGTTATAAAGAAGGACGTATTTATTTTTAGCTTCGAGGGTCTTTTCATATTATGTCGCAAGCAAAGCTGTAAATCGTTGCGTGGCTCATTTTTGTCACAACCTAGTACGAATACGACACAAAAGCGTGCGAATGCGAACCCGAATGACCAGCTGTCTCTAAGTAAGCTTCGTATTCGGCTTCGGAAAAACCCGAGATAAGCAAATTTAGAGTTAAGCTTTGGGTGAAAATATAGCAGTGGGCCTATCCTACGATGATGCGCCGCAGCTGCCACGTTTTTTTAAAAGAGACTTACATTTATAGCAATGAATTCCCCGAATCTTAAAGCTGGAGCCTGAATGTTAAAATCACCAAATTCTGCGCTTGCTAATATCGATATGCGTTTCCATGATCTCGGATGAATTTTCAGGAGGAATTTCGGGGATTCTAGGCCCTTTCGTACCAACTTGAACGTCCCTTCTCACAAAGGTATGCAAGACTATAAACCCTTTTTTCAGAAACTATTCTGTTCGTTGACAACATAATTTTTTGAATATTTCTATCCTCAAAATCAGTGGAAATGTGGGGTGGTTGAAGTTTTTACAGGCTTTCAAGGTTGAGCCCTTAAAATTTGAACTCGAATAATTCATTCATGACTTCATTCTTGTGATTGCGTACTAGCTCTGCTTAAAACATTTTCACTATAGACACTGAGCGCCGAAGTAGATACAGCTACTTAATGTACAATCGATGCGAGTATGTTATTCAATTTTCACCCAATCTTGATGATTCGCAAGTTTCGCATCTAGAACATATGCATCTCGCGTCCAGCGTGGAACATGACAGGCAGAAGCTTCCGGTTATGATCAAGGTCACGCACTGGTGTTCGCAAGGACACTGGCACACGCTTCAGAGCACCCTTCTCAATACGGCCCTCAAGGTGGTTAGCCCAGAGATCAGCACCCAAGCCTCCAACACCTTGACCAGCCATTTTGCCCAGGCTGACAACTTTGTCAAACGAGACATTTTGTAAAATCTCAAATGCTGTATCCCAGCCGCTTTCACCAGAGCTCTGTGAGGGGTTCTCCACCTTGGACAGTGAGTCGAAGTTATTGCCAGCGTCCTTCAACATTTTCTGGCGGTTTAGGAACATGTCGAGGGTATCGCAAGTACGCGCCTTCTTCTCCTTGGTGAACTGGTGCCAGTATTCAGTGATTCCTCGCTCGGGAGCGGCATCCTCAAAGCTGAACTCATCTGTGGGGATTCGGTGTCCGTAGAAGTCGTTTCCGGCACCCAGCTCCAATAGACACAGGAACCATTTGGCGCCAGGGGTACCCGAGAAACGAGCCAGGACCCATTCTCCAGCAATGCCATAGAGGTCTTGCTTTTGCACGAAGTTAATCATACGGGCAACCTTGGCCTGCTCGGGTGTCTTCTCTTGTTTGATGTCGCCGATCAGGCTGTCGTCCTTCTTGACCTGGGTGGTGTCCTTGTTGACATCTAGTGCCGATGCATCCTGAGGTGCGGAGACTTCAGGTTCAAGATAAGTCTTAATCACATCAACCAAATCAAGCTGCTGCGCCAGAACATCTCGCTCGGCAGAGAAAGCGACCAGGGTCATCGAAAGACCAGTGCTGATAGTGCACCATCCGTCGATCTTTTGACCTCGGACTGCTGTTCGGACCTTGGAGCGTAGAACGTCGGGGTCCACCATGTTGACGATGATTCGCTGAACGTCAAAGATACCTCGAATACCACCACTGCTCACGGTGATAGGGTTGGGACAAGACATTCTCTTTTCCTCTTGTGGTTCATATGGAACGCTGGCTTCCTGAAGATCCGTTTCGTTCTTCTCAGCGACCTTGTGGTCCAATGGCACATCCTTGTCAGAATCTGTGTCAGAACTCTTGGATGCCTCAGGGTTGACAATGGCAGCCGTGAGGCTCTTAATGGCCTCATTCAGCTCCCCGTATTTCTTCTGGGCCTCTGACTTTTCATCTTCGGCGGGTGGAGGGGGAGTGGCAGGCTCGCTTGGCTCAGCCTTCTCAGCCGGCTTTTCACTGCTCTTCTTGCCCCATCCAAAGGATCCGAGCGTAGGTTTCTCAAATTTAGGCACTTCGAACTTAGGAGCCTCGAACTTCAGTCCCTTAGAGAATGAATCGACTCGTTCCATGGTGTTTCCCAGCTTACCAGCAAGGCTTTGGTTCTTGCTGTCTTCGTCGCTCTCATCAGGTACAAACTCCTGAAGCTTGACTGCGATAGCTTTCAAGTCATCAATAAGGGTTTCCAGCTTGTCGAAAGTGCTAAGCTTGATGGCCGTCGCCAATTCACTCAAACTTTCAAAAGCCGAACATTGCTCTGGCAGCTTTTTGCTGAGAGCGAGAATCTCAGAAAGAAGCATGTTGATATTGTTTGCAGTTTTGCTTTGACGAACTCTCTGGGCCCGGAACAGATCCAAAATCTTTTTGCTAGTCTGCGCCTTAGACTTGTTTGAAGGGTGGTTGGTGGGTTCAACGAAGGCATCGATGCTTGAAGGGTACAAAGAGCGACCATGAAGCGGGCTGCCACGGTGTTTACCTGACCAGTTGAAAACAGAGACATCATTGTAAGCGACCACAACCTCGTCGAGTAGGCGGGCCAAGGCCTTGGGAAGACCCTCCGCAGGGAAAGCGGGGAATCGCACGCCGAGAATACCCATCAGCGAGTACGCTTGGTCGGTGGCGACGGTGGTTTGGCGGTCAGATGCGGTGACCAGGGAAGTGATGGCAGATGAGTTTCCGAGGCCATCACCAGCAACCCAGTTGGACATGGTCATTACCTTACTGAATTTGGCGATGAACTTTCTATCTGCAAGGATCTGCTGGTCTGTGCGATCCACCAATTCAGCCAGCAGGTAGTTGAAGAAGGATATCTTGGAATCGAGGTCGGGGCTATTTGCGAGTTCTTTTAGTAAGGTATCACCCGAAATGCTCTTCTTCGACAAAAGATTGTTGATGGTGTTAGGCAGCTGCCTGGCGGCGGACAGGGCTGCTTTTCCGATCTGGGATTCAGCCAGCTTCTCCTGCAAGCCTCTTGGTGGAAGGAAGCCCAGAGTGAGAAGCATAATAGTAAGCTCCTCCTCCTTAGACGTGTCGGGCTTGATGAATTCAGGTGAAAGCAGTTCCTTCAGTTGGTTAATCAGTCCCTCAGAAACCTTCTTGTGAGCTTTGACATAAGGGTGCTGGATGTAGCGCAGAAGGAAGGGACGAAGGAAGTATAAAGGCCCCAGAGCTTCAACGGGTCTGTACAAATTCTGCCAGTGGGAATTGACATAGTATGTTACTTTGCTCAAAACCAGTTCCTGCAAGGTCCATCCACGGGTTGCCCATTCAACTTGGCACTGTTTCTTTTCTTCGTCGCTGCCATCGGCGCCGATTTTCTCGTATTCGGTCATGTTCAGTGGGATCGGAACATATGATGGGTTCTTCCAGTACTTCCATTCTTCAATCCAGGCTCTCTCGTCACGCGGGGTATCCAAGTGTACCAGACAGAGATCAGCATTACTATACCAGTCTCCCATCAAGGCCAGAGACTCGGTCAATTCATAAGTATCTCCTTTGTTGATACAGCATGTATCAAGCCATACGTACCGCTTTCCTCCTTTGGGAAAGTGTTTATCGAATAGCTTTCTGGCCTGGGTGATGGATTCTAAAATCTTTCGAGAGGAACGAATGTGTTGTAGCGCCACGAGCAGTGCTTCAATGCCATAGGATAGCTCACGATTTTGCTCGAAGAAGGCAACCTTGCTGTCTTCCGCTGCTCTAGTGGCTACAGCCTTGTGGTTCCTTTCTGTCGCCTCCTGGCGCTTCTTCTCAGCATCTGTCGTAAGATCTTCAATTGCTGAAAGTACTTTTTTCATCTCTTTGCCATGTGCGGCTGAGGCCTCTTTGTCGGGGTTGGTATCAGCATCGAGAGCGGTGATAGTCTCCCAAAGGCTTTTGTAGTACTTTGCTTCTCTAGAGGCACTTGATGTCGTTGCAGTGGCCTCGTGGAGCTGCTTCTGTGCGCTTCCAAGACCATATTCAGCCCCGTTGGCATCCGCATACCATTCCAATAGCGTGACGATATCCTCGGGGCGTTTCCCATCCGATGTCGCTTTAACACTTGGGAGTGCTGAAGTGATTTTCTTCTCCAGCTCCTCAATATCCGCTTTACATTTAGCAACGGTGTTGTTCACATCATTTGATGGCTCGTTGGACTCGGCATTCGCCGCTTTTTTAGAGGGCTCGAAGGTTTTGGCTTGAGTGAAATCGCCATAGGTAATTTCTGAGCCTTTCCAGCTATGAGAGACAATACAATACTGGTCTTTAATTCCCAAGCTATATGTAGGAACCATGTTCATAGTATCGATATCAATCATGCGGAGTGGCATCTTTAAATCCTCATCGGTCTTGGCCAGCCAATCATCTGGCATCTCATTTGCATCAATAGCTTCCGTATCTTCATCGTCCACAAACTTTGGTTTCACATCTGGGATGAGAAAGTGGTTCAAAACACGGCGAAGCTTGTGTTTTTGGTCTGGATTAAGTGCAACGTCCTTGAAGCGCTTAGAGCGATCAGTCACGAAGCTGGCGAGTTCGAATGCTTCCTTGAGTGTAGAATTGGTGACCAGCGAGTCCGCAAGGGCCGCTTTAACGGTGCCAAGTGCATTCATTGTCGCTCAAGGCTGAAGACTCTTGGTGAATTGAATGATGGAGACAAGTCTTGGGGGGGATGTTTGCTATCGGCTTGGAGGGAAAGGTATGTACACGATCTGCCGAGTGATTTGATAATAAATGAGAATAAACAAGGAAGTTCGGTTGGAAATACACAAAAATACTTTACAACATTCAGCTGAGCCTTTTTCGGCGATGGCGGGGCCTATCAGTGTGAGCTCCACCTGTCCAGACCCATGAGGCGGGAAGGAGGGGTGAAAGAAACCAATGCAACAACCACGTCAGCGCACAGAGGCAGGTGCAGGTTCCGTAATCCGAAACATTCTCTCCGAAATTAAATGCTCAAAAGCTTTCATCCGATATTTGGATTGTGCATCGCCCCAATCTGCAGCTCAGTGTCGATCTCGGTAAGGCTCAGCCTTTGACACGCCGATCCACTTTGTTTGGGCCTCTCAATAGACGCTGGCACAATTCCAAGATCGCCATCTTGAAACACTTGACTCTCAACATACCCAGATTATACCTCTTAAGAGAGAAGCTATATCCAACGAATATTACATTGCAGTCTACTCAAAATGGCTTCCTATCATCGGGTACTAGAGACTTTTGGAAGATCAATCAATGACAATACTTTGGAATGCGACTGGTATGTAAGTCCTTCTACGCTTCTCAAGACTTTTGACGCTAACAACTCAGTGATATTCACCCATGGGAGCTCGCTATTAATGGAGAACAATGGGCTGGCAAGATCCGATTGATTGGATTCGTGGACGTCTTTTTCCTCATCTCATACTCTGCGAATGCCCGTTTCGAGCATGGAATTATCGTTTATAGTGAGCTCTCTATGGAGAACCTTTCCAATTACCAGGCTAACCAGGTATTCAGAGGACAAATTGGCCCTCGAAGAATTGACGGGGATTACCTCTCATCCAAGCCAAGGAGTAGCCCAGGGAGACGCCAATGCTGCGGACCACCACGAGCCTGAAGAGAGTGAGTCTCCAACGCGTGAAAAAGAAAATTCAACTACATGATACTGATATCCAATAGACGTGGAGGACCTAGAAGAAGCCAGTGACCAGGCAAACTCCGACTCCAATGAGAAACAGGACAAGGAAGAAAAGGCAACCGAGGGGCAAGATAGCCAAGCGGGGCAGGACAAGGACACCAACGACCAGACCGAAGGCATGGTGGCGCCCGAGTTCCGCAAAACAAGCACTATCTCGATCAAAAGTTTGGGTCATCCGGTCGGACTGCGCGCGTCGTATCCCAAGTCATGGATCCGCAGCTACAAAGTGGAGATCACAAAGCCTGCATCTTCAGGATTGACCAGTAAGTGAAATCATCGCCTCATTTTGAGACAAGCGGAACTAACAAATCCGGTGTAGAGCGTATCCTGCGGGGACTGAAGCCACACAGTACTTATGACCTGATGGGCGATGTGATTCGCTGCGGCATCATCTCACAAGGCCAGCTGGCAGGACACATTATGGGAGTTGTTCTGGCTGGAACCCGCCTTGATGACACCACCAAAAAGTACCTTCAGGGATTGACGGCAGGCGATGGTGCTGGTCGGCAGTCATTGTCGAATGAGAAGATTTAAGTACGAAAGTTCAGTGTGGAGGCACCCTCAGTTTAGATTGGTTCAACGAATGTACATACGTCTTCGCAATATGCTGCGGAGAACTTGAATAAGATCATCGCTTATCCCGTGTCTGCACGGAATACATCCTATGGAGTAGCGGAGCCAGATAAAGCCTCTTTTTTTTCGGCACCAAGATAAAACAAAAGGACTTCATCGTCACAGTGGATTCTCAATAGGCATTCCCCACAACGTAAGATGCATCTCTATACCTATATTGCAAGGATCGGCACGTTCGACGGACCCGAACGAGTGGAGAAGCTGCTCATGAACTAAAAATCTGATCTTTGCAGCTGTCTCTAATTCTAACCTGGATGCCTCCTTGTAACTTTTTGGCTTGCAGGGATTTCTGCTTCGGCGAGAGGGATTTCTCCTTTGTACGGATTACTCCGTAACCGCCTGACTCGCGAGATGTGGTGGCTGGCTGGCTGGCTCAGCTGTGGATCTAGCCCGAACGCAACCACTCCCCTCCTCCTCCACTGCACTCAAGTCGAACCCACCATATCGACTAAAAGCAAACTAGCGAGATTTAGTTGCGATATTTTTTTGGCAGCGCGATTCAGTGACTCCATCACACACACGCAAATGACGACAAAAATGCAGGCTCTGCTGAGGATGTGGGCCGTCAACCATTTGCCCGGGTTTGTTTACTCCGCTTGACATCTCAAGCTTGGGGCGCTATTGGCAACCTTTCATTGGTCTCCACCGCGCAGCTGAACGCACGAACTATGCATCGACCCGCCCATACTGAAAGAAACCCTCCGTTGTACTTTTGTATACGGCCTGTCCGTGCCGCTGTTGTCGATCACTCTAAAAGTTTTCTCAAAGCTTTCCCCCCTTTTACTCCACTAGGCGAATCATTTCCTAGGAGTCCAAATGCAGATGGACCTCCGCCGTCCAAGCCCCCCCCCACCCGTTTCGACAACTGGCTGATACAATATTTTCACGGTAAATAATTTCGTAGTGGCTGGCTAGCCTGTTGCCCATTCATTCAAGTTGCCTTTAAGGCTTGATTTTTCGGCTTCGTCGACTACGACGCAGACGCCAGCCCTCCTAATCCAACCGTCCCCACTACACAGCGATGTGGGCCCTCCTGCAGAACCCATCGAGGTCCTAGCTCGTTCTTCGACGACAATTCTTAGATTTCTTTTTTTTCCCTCTTGTGCCCTCTCTTCTTTTTATCCCATTCCGCAAAGCTTGTGTTGACATTCACAAAAACCAGCAAGATGCGTTGGTTTCCACTCGCAGTCGACAAGGAGGCGGGTGACTCCTGGAGCTTCGACATCGTCGGTTTACTGGCGGTTGTTGGAGGTTCCGCTATTGAGAAGCATGCGCAAGCTATCACCGCATCGCGATTTGGCAGTTTTCCTCGCCTTATGCCAGCTCCCGAGACCATGCTGGATACCGACCGTCCATCGCGACTACCTGCCGTTAAGGACGTGACTGTTGTTGGCGTTCATTCTGGCAATAAATTCACCGAGCTCAACTACTTCGCCAATGTGATCCACGATATCGAATCATTACCTCCATTTCGCTTCAAATCTTATCGCATTACCCACAGAACGCTGTCAGAGCGTGAGATCAAGAAGCAAGAGGAGGAGCAAATGAAGGAGTGGGAGCAGGCCAAGCAAAAGGCCAAAAAAGATTTTTTGAAGGCTGCTAAGAAGGCCGGTAAAACTGATGTTGAAAACAGCGGGCTCGGCGATATGAAGATTCCTCCCAAGCCCTCCTTGAAAGCTATCATTCCAATCAAGAAGGGCTGTGTGCTTAACCTGGTCACTCTTGCCTCTATTCTGATGACAGCTGCCCTGTTCATCTGGGCTGGTGTCCAGCACGATGCAGTTGCTTTGCTTGGCCTGGGCTGTATGGCATTGTCTACCAGCATGGCCTGTATGTCTGCACAGTGGCGTCCTCAACTTTCAGTCCGCAACGCCACCGGCAAGGTAGTCGATGGGGATATCATGATCCGCACTCGCGCAGGTGCCTTTGTCTCTGTCAAGTGTAGCGAGGAAGTTGCACGCGAACTCTATGGCGGTACCGAGAAATGCGAATATGTTTTCAACGGTGCCTATCACCAGATCCTCCTCGCCACCAGCACCGTACTTCTCATGGCTGCTATTATTTTCTTCAGTAACTGTGGTTGGAAGATTCAGATTGCTGTCGGCCTTGCCTATATCATTCTCAACATGGCTTACTGGGGTATGGCGCTGTTGACAGAAACATCGGATGTGTGGGATATGGAACACCGATATGAGGTGGAGGTTCTTGAAGATAAGGAAAATTCGAACTTTACCCAGGTGTTGTGGGATGCTATTAGAACCACTAGGCAGTACAAGTGGGCCAAGAAGACCGGGGCTGCACCTGCGACAAAGAACTGGACTGAATGGTTGAAGGAGGCCAGCGCGAATGCAAACAACTCGGATTGGAATTGTGAGGAAAGACGTAATTATTGGATGGGAGTGAAGTTCGAGAAAAAGCATCATGATGATGAGGATGATGAGTGATTCTAGTGCGAGATTGGGGAAATCAGTGTTATTAATGCCCGGTCCGGGGTCTTAGAAGCAAAAGAAGCAAAACAACCGAGGAAGCAAGCCGGAGCCTTGGGATGGTTGTCGGTCGAAGCCTTGAAAGCCTCACATAGTACTACTATCTGTAGGGCTGCTGTGGAGTATAATTAATCCTTGATGAAATGATATATATTGTAGCTATTATATAGTCAAAATGTTTAATTCAATCCTGACGAATTCTAATGGCGTTCAAGTTCGAGATATTGATATATTATGTATTAAATCATGTCAAGCGAACATCGAACATTAACTAGCTGTCATTGCTCCTTGGCTTCTGACATTGAATCTTAGTCAGTGTCAATGATTAGATGGCCAAGTGGGGGTTTGGGTTTGATAGATGATGGCTGAAAGGTAATGACAGAGACCGAATAGCAGTGACAGAGACCGACGAGCATTGACATGGGTCTTGTACCGTTGCATTCGACCAAAAGGGTTTGACGAGTAGTAGACCACTCGGCCAAATGAGAAATTTTGTATGAGTTTAGATGCATAACAAAGGAATAGACCATACATAGACCACCCGAACAAATCAATAATCTTAACATCGTAGCGCTAGGCACTTTGAGACGTGATGGAGCAAATGTTAGTAATCATTACACGTGACATGGATCAGTCAGCATTTGGCCAAATCAGGATGCACGTTGCTATCAAGACTTACGCTATTTCAACACAAATATTGCTCTTCTCCAATCGCATATCTGGCAGACAGACGTTTGGACCAGATATTCAATGCCGGCTTGCTACATCATCCACATGTCCCAACATTGGCTTCGAATTGTTCGTGGCTGAGATTCTGGGCTAGAACGGAAGGCCACGATGGCATCAGAACCTCTAGATGTGTCCTCACAGATTCCACAAAAGGCTTCGGGGCCCAAGAAGTCATCTTTGATGATAGACCATGGGTCAAATGGGAATCAGGGGGGCGCCGAAGCGGCCAGCAACGGGTTGGCCTTCCCGAGAATTGTGTCACCAAATGGGGATTTGATTATTGAACACACAGATCCGTCTTCGACGGCAGCCAACATGTCCTGGCAAGTATCAAGCAAGATGCTTATTGAAAAGAGCCCATATTTTAGAGCTATGCTTGATCCGGTAAAATTTGCTGAAGGGAGGCAACTCGCGCAACAAATAGAAGCGTTGAATATCAATTTGAACTCGCATTCAGAATTCAACGCTGAAACTACCGAGGACTCGGACCAGATCTCTTTACCCGTTGTATATATTACTGCAAACACGGTTACCAAGCTTTGTGGTCCGGATGTTTTAGGCCTCTTCATCAAGGTTCTTTGTTTAGACTGTATGGACGATCATGTCAAGCAGTCCTTTCAAAATGCTCTGAAGATTGAATCGCCATCTACCATTGCCAAGCTTATTCATATCGCCGATGCATTCAATTCATTGGATCAAATCAAAGCTATCCTCCGCTCAATTGACTATCAATACGGCAAGAAAGGGAGAGCTTCGGTTTCTCGTTTTAGCACTGTATTGTTGAAAATGAAAGAAGATCGCATTCGACAGATCATTCTGATTTCTAAAACCATTCAAAATCCGATCGTTACTCGTGTATTTACACATGTGTTAGTTATTGCTGGCTCAAGGTTTTGGAGAAATGCTCCAGAACCTCCATCTGGTGAATACCTCCAATGGCATTATCTACCAAGCAATGTTGAAGGTAAGAAGTTCACTGTTTTCTGTTTTCTTTCTATAGGTAACTAATCATTACTCTCCGGGTTCAGAGGAGCTTTACTATAGACGGCAGTGTGTCATGAACACAATTACCGATTTACATGCATATTTCTTACGTGCATATGGGGCGTTAGAGGATACCGATCCCAACCCAGCGCCGCCTCGCAGCTCATTAGGCGCAGCATTTTCCACGTCATCTCAAACGCGTCATTTTCAATGTCGAGCAGGACTGGCAAACGCAAGTCAGTGTGATATGTTCCAGCTCGGACAGATGGTACGGTTTTTTACGATGCGTAGCAAGACAGCATTTGTGGGCTCTAATTTGACCGATCCCGACTTTTCCCTCGATCCGTCAAGTGAGGATGGGGACATCGAAATTCAAGATCACTCTCCCGCTTCATCTGACGTGATCACCACTATAACGTCTTTGAGACAATATCCGGATTATCAGATTGATGCGCACCATGGAAGTTGTGGTGTCCGACGTCGGCTACTTCCAATCATACCCTGCATTGAGAAATACCTACTAGACTCTCAGGGACTTTTAGGTATTGACTACGTGATTTGGAGTAACATTGATGCTCGTCATTCAGCACAGTGGATTGGAAGTCGGAAGACTCATTCCGTTGATGTTCGACAGGCTCAGATTGTTTCAATCTCTGCTCATCGAGGGGAACCCAAATCCCGTCGCTGGGTAGACCGATATGCGGAGGCATTATTCACGGCCAAGAGCCGCAACTGGGAAGCATGATTCGGTTTATTCGGGCTGAACTCAAAAGCCGATGTGCTCTCCCTGGGTATGTAACATCGATTGATGTTGGCGTGCTATTAAGGTTTGGCTGTCACAATCTGATTAGAATATCCGCATCTTTTTGAGTGGGGGTTTTAATATGGTATAATGACGGAGCTCCTGAATGCGAATGGAAAATAGACTGGCCTGGCCTTGTGGGAGCCATGGTATCAACTCCCAGGGGTGTTGGACTCGAGTCCATAGATCGGATGCTGAGGGGGCTGTATCTACCATGGATGAGGATGGCGTTCCCGTCGAGGTTACTGGGATTGAAGATATGATAGACATGCATCATTGATACGATCTGTACATACTACGAATAGATAGACTATTTGAATCAAGATATAAGTAGTAGGAACTACTACCAAGTTCATGGAAACAGATCAATGATAAGGGGAAGCAGTACTTTCTTGTCATTCTAGATAACTCTCGCATGAAAGAATTTTTTTTCCATCTATCCCAATTGTATAGAAATGCATGGTTTCATGTTTTGGTCAAACGTCGAATTCAATGTTAATCACGAAGAAACCAAGCACAAACCAGCATGAAAATGATTCAAGATATTCAAAGTATGACAATTTGGGCGATGCCTTCAAACTATCCATCTTCCCTAGAAATTCCGAGAATACCCGCTGGGTTGACACCCTCAACAAACTGGATCAGGCCAGGAGTACCCCATATCAAAATCCAGGTTTGATCCAGTTGGGAAGAAAGAGCCCGTGATCTGGCCAGTAACAGGATCATAAGGAAAGTAATCATCGTAAGTACCTTTTCCAGAGAGAGATTTATATGGCTTGATGAACTGGTCCAATAGATCTGGCTCGAGCCCATATGAGGATACAGACATTGCAAGAGGGGTACTAGACTGATCTATTGGTGAGCAAGTAATGAAGTCCATATCGGCGGCAATCTCATCCGCAGTAGCTGTTTCACTAGTAGTCGTAACAGGAGCAGTTGGGATAGTCGCGGTTGGATCAAAAACAATATCGTCGACAATTTGGTCTGGTTCAAGATTCACAGCATCTGCAACCTCCGTATAATCAAGAAGGGAGGCAGCGGATGACTCGTCGTTGTCATTACCGGAGGAATCGTCAACGTCGATTCCAACATGAGGCGCAAGACGGCGTAGGAACCCATTGCAGAGATTCCAAGCTCTCTCGGATGCAAGGCTTGATTTTGACAACGCGGAAAGCCAATCTAGTGCTTTCTTGGCCGCCTTGGATACCATAATGGCCTTTTCGGGAACGTGCTGTGCTCTGTACGCCAGTTCCAGTAGAAGGACAGTGGTGGCTTGCATTAAGTAGTGGAGAGTACACCACCATGGGGAAATTCTGTGAAGCAAGGACTCATCAGGAGTGTCGGGGAACAGTGTTAACATATGGCATGCAGACTCGACGCATTCAGCGGCTGTCTTGCTACAGAACTCATGAGTCTTGTCACTTTCGGCGGGTGCTGGGTCCAATCGACATAGACAGGGACGAGTAATGCCAATCTTCGTGCTGTAAAATAAGAAGGCGAGACCCATTCGCTGACCGAGAGGGCATTGCGATGTCTGTGTAGAGGTGAAATCGTACGCCGACGGCAAATTCATGAACCAGGAGTCAATCTCAAGCATCAGACTTTGAATCGTAAACTGAGTGCTTGCCCATGGGGACTGCAGAGCTTCAGGGTTGTAAAGCTTGACCGTCATTCGCTTTGCTATGGTATTGAGGGATGTCAATTGTAGGAAATACAGCGAGGCACATGGCGGTAGGCTCTTCAAGTATTCGGCCCGAGTGATCTTTGTCTCCCTTTCGACGGGCGTGTTATTTGTGTCCGAGTCAGCATTGGAATCCAGGCTGGCGACGCTGTTGCTGAATGACATTCGATCAAGTGGGCTAAGTATAGCTCGTCCCGAGGTGCTGATGAGTTGAGAAATCTCTTCTTTTTGAAAGTCACTTTCGTCGAAGGGTACTGGCAGCGGGGTTGTGCAGCAGTCATCTGTGATGCAAGATGGACGTCCTGTCATCACAGCGAGAAGATGATCAATATTGTACAGCGACCACCAAACACGATACCTTATCTCTTTCGAGGTATCAGAAGTGCAGGATCCCACATTACGCAAATGCAAACCCAAGGCCAGTGCTCCTCGAACTGCACTTCCGGATAATTTCCATGCCCTGAGATGTTAGTTAGCAAAGTTCTTTAAGAAAAGGGGACTGGGTCATGCATACCGATTAATATGTCCTGATGAAATCATGTAAAAGCAAGCAAGACCTTCAACTTGCAATTGCTGCAAATCTGGATGATGTAAAAGCTGATCTTCCAAGCTGAGCATCCTGGCTCTCGCAAAATACAGCTCATGATCATCATCGCCTTCTTTCCAATCCGTATTTGTTAGCTGACCATATTTTGCTGCGATCGCGAAGATGAGATTTAGTATAGCCAGCCACTTGCTCCCTGGCCTAAGAGTAGGCTGATTGAAAAACACTTGAAACTGGGATACGAATGTTGAAATTCCAATGATAGGGAAAGAGGGATGAACAGAAGTTAAATAAGCGTTGAGAAGCTTTGTTGCGGTTTCACGTGATGGGACCGCATTTGCATCGACTTGGTGCTTCCCTTCTTTACCGGGGATTTCAAGGTCATCGAGATAATAATTCGAAGCATTCATGAGATTGCCAACCGGGTTATCAGGCCGGGGTGTCAAAGTAGGCGATGGCAGGCCATTGTCGTCACCTGAGTTTGACATACTCGCTGACCACGCTTCGCATTCATTGTTGACTTCTTTGCTGAGCTTTTGAAGCCAGTTTATCTCGGAGCTCTTTCCAATAAATCCAGTTGCACGGGAAGCTTCGTCTCTGTTGAAGTCCTCCTCGGTGTGATCAATCAAGTCCAGAGGTGTCGTGGAAGAGGGTCGAGATGGTGGGGAGTCTTCGGAGTTCCAAGCTCTCTTGGCTTCTCTCGAGCTACTTACATCGGAGTTTAAGGCGAGGTCCGGGGCGGATGCCTATTTTCTTTAGGTCTTATAACATTATCAATGGATGGATCGCTTACCGCTGTCAATGCAATATTCACGAGTTGTTCATCAGAAACACCGAAACGACTACTCAACCGTTTGATAACGTCCTCATAAGCCTGTACCTTAGCTGATAGGCTTGCAAGCTGCCTATACCACAAGATGTCAGATCAAATCTCATGCAGAAAGGATGATATGTTGCTAACCGCTTAGACTTCTCGCGTTTGCCATCTGTATAGCAGCATATAATACCTGCTTCACGGCAATTACGGCAACCAGATTTATCACCAGTGCACTTTGTTTTTCTCTGTCGGCATGACTCGCATGCTCGACGAACATGGCGGCGATGGAATCTACCTGGGGAGGCAAAAGCCGATTCCGCCCCTTCAGCAAGCCGAGGAATTGCCATTTTCTTTGTACCTAGATCAGAATCCGATCTCTGTAGGGAAGGCATATTGTCCTAAACGAATTAAGTCAGATGAATTCTTCACTAAGTTAGTTCTGGGCTTCCAAACTGCACATACCATGCCGGAAAATTGATTACATGTTTCCGCATCGGCGCAAGATAGTTTGAATAGACTCTGCTGCTCATTCCATGATGGAAAGTGGATGCTAGTCATCATGGAGAACAGAGATTATTCTTCAGTTGCTGGGTTCTAAGCTCGTGTTAGGAAGAACCATTGGCTATGTTTCGTCATTTTCAAGATCTTTACAGATCTTAATTGACTGACCTTGGGTGTCGAATGGCAGTAAATGACGGCCAGCATCAAACTATCAACGAGGAGGCAATATTGAGGGAGTATCTGAGATTATAAAGACATCCGAGACTCCGATCTAGGACAAATGCGGTACCTGGTAGTGCGCACACAATGCCTAGTCTGGGTCTGGCTACGCACGAGGTCTAAACTCTATGGAATTCCCCCCTACAACAACGTCAAGGTCGCTTAGGTAGCATCTCGGGGAGGTCGTAGAATTAGCCACCGAGGATTGTAAACAAGCAGCCGTGAAGCAATAATTCGCCTCAGGAGCCACAAGAAGCTCATGGGGCAAATTTGAGGTCTTTTTACAGCTCTTCGGTTATTGTGTTTGCCATCGTCAATGCGAATGGCGCGGTTTCATCACGGATGTTCCCAATGAAGGTAGCCTTCGATATTGGTCAGACCAGGGAGTCAGAACCCCGGGATCTATGCATTGGCTTCCAAGTACCTGTCAGTCGGTGTCCAATGCCGACAGGTTCGTAACTCCGACGCTCATTTAGGCAAATCAGATAGTCCACAAAACCCCCGCGGTACTCCCGTTACAAGCTGAAGATTTCTTATCATTGTAGTATGTCTACGTGGACATGCTTTGTTGTATCATTGCAACATTGAATTAACCAGAGTGCACTCATTTATTAACCTACCTAGGCCAGTTGGGGGAAGTGCTCGTGCTGCTAATGAAGAAGCTACAATGGCCTAGACCGGGACGGCAGAGTCAATCTGACGTTTTTTGGTGGTGGCGCCGAAGCTTCCTAGTGTCCTTGGTTAGCGCTGAGCTTGAGCATACCTAATTTGATGAAGAAGCTATTATCCACGGGTAGACGCTGAGGTACCAGAAGCTTGTCCACCCAGTATTTAAAAAGGTAACCCCATTCAGAAGGGTTGTTATGTACTACTGGCCAAACCTCAGAGAACTCGAATTTACATAGTATTGACGTCGTGGGTTAAAGTCTTAGGATTACGCTAGAATGATCGGATTGGGCATCACGGGGGGCAGCTATTGAGTTACCGGGAAAGAATTATAGATTGACCCCAAGGAATTTGGTTAGTCTAATAAAACTGTCAATTTTGTGTAGATGTAGGGCAAGGCCCTGGCAGGGCTAAAAAGTCTTGGAACAATAATAGAAAGAAAGAAAAGGCTTAGAATACGATTTCAGAAGCAAAAGGAATAGATGCCAGAAAGCCACAATCAGAACGTCATTAGTATCCCACTCTATACAGATCAATCTCAAGATTACTCAATCAGGAAGTTCTCAGCAACGCTCCGAATGTCCTTTGAGAAGCCAGAGCTCTCACCCTCCGCCTCCAACAAGGAAACTTCGGTAACATCGACATCCACAAACGGCTGTGTCTTGGTGAATCTAACGCTCATTGGGAAAAACTGATCCTCGTCACCATCGGTAGTCTCAAACTCAAAGCTGCCAGAAGAGTTCGATTCGTCAACAGCACCAAGGTTCCAGTCAAGGCTATCACCCGAAACTTCGTAGACCGCGTCGAAACTGGACACAGAAGGTTCCGTAGCACCGTAAGGAATGGTGACAACAACGTCGCGCAGGCTATCGCTGCCATTAAGCTCATACTCGACTGTGACGGTGGTAGAGTCAGAGCCCTTGTTCACCCATACGGTAAATGTGATAGGCAAAATATCGGCATTGTCAGCCGAGCTAGCCACACGCCACCGCAGGACACCAATTGCGTTGTTTGTGGGGAATCGCTTGGAGGTGTCTTTCAGCTGGATCGCAGATGTGCTAGTAAAGAGGGCCTTGTCTACATTCGGGTGAGTCCTGAATTGGGCGCCGTGGGTTGGGGTTGCCTGCAGATCGAGACGGAGTTTTGTGAGGGATGGGTCGGATATGCGAAGCTGAAGATCACCCTTTACTTCAAATGACTTGAGGGCACCTTCGCGGGTGAGAGTTGCTGAGATTGTCTCGGCAATGGTCACATGGATGGGCTCACGGTCGGCTGTGAGGGATTCGCGAGCAGAGACAGGTTCTTGAACAGGAGTGGAGATTTGAGGGGTAACCAGAGGGCTCTCTTCTTCGGCTTCGGGACCCAAGTCGCCGCGGACCTTCTCATAGATATCAGTTGCCTTGGACTTCTTGCCGAGCTGCATACCCTTTCCGCGGGTAACAAGAGGCCTAAAAATCGCATTAGTTAGAGCTGCCATAGATAAATCCAATGCCCTCCAGTAACGACATACTTGGAAAAAGTCTTCTTCTTCTCAGCTTCATAGGAATCGTATGTATCCGGCACTGATGGGCGGGCGGGGGGTGTGTAGACGGGGTAGGAAGGAGCTCGTGGAGCGGCACTGCGGCCTGAGCGAGCAGCTTCCTTGCGCTGCATCTCCAGTTGCTTTGCTTTGCGCTTTCGCTCCTCGCTGGCCTCCAACTCTTTGTTCTGTGCACCACCGTTAGTCTCAGTATACCTCTGCCGTTATCGTCCAAACATACCCGTTCAATAATTTCTTGGATTCTCTCCTCGTGACTCTCCATCTCAAGGAAGGTCTTGATCTGAGACAATGATAGGTTCTCCCGGTAACCCAGTGTCACCAGCTCATCAAATGCGCTTAGCAACTCGAATGCATTGCGCGTGATCTCTCGCTCGTCGAGGCTCTTGCAGATGCTGGTGGTCACCTGGGCAAAGAGATGAAGGCTGTCGATATCTTGAAGGATGTTGGATTGGCGGTTGGTGATCAGAACAATGTAGAGCTCATCCAATGGCTGGTAGACGAAGCGCACGTTGTCTTGCTCGACAGTTGTGTGTTGAGTCCCTGAATCGGCCAGCTTGGGGAACGAGGCCAGGAGGGCCTCAATTCTGGAACGAGCAATCTCACGAAATTGACGTGAGAGAACCGCTTTGCCTCCGCGAGTACATATCGAAGCTGCGAGAACGACCTGTTGTTCCAAGTGGGAGTGGAAGTGGTTAGTCCGCGTTCGTTGCGGGGAGGGGCCTAATGGCAGTTGGGGAAGGGGTGGTATTAATTACCATTGTGAAATTGTATAAAGCGACTCTCTCCACAGGCCTTGTAAAGTGCGATAGTGTTTTTCAAGGTGTGTTGTGCGGAGCAAATCAAGATCAACGACGCCCCTGTTTGGTGTTTAGTTAGATCATCGAGTGCAGCTTACTCTGTTCTCTTTCATGGCCCTTGGTCCGTGCACACCGCTTTCCCCCTTCGCTTAGTTGTCAGACCGCGAACAACTTCAACTTTTTTCCTTCCTATGTCTCTCAGTTAACCCTTCACACTCTACCCTTGATATCTCAGATCTTAAAGCTTATTCATATTTCTTGATATGAAACAGAGCTAAACGTTCTTTTCTTTCAACACTCGCCTTTTTCCCTCTCCCCCCATTTACTCCCCTATGTTTCTTTCACTGTAACCGCGACACTTCAACTCTCGCAACACGTATCGCACCTCGTCGTTCGACGCGTTTTGCTATGACAACAGCATCCTCGCTACTTCATTCTGCCATGGATATCCCAGCGGGTGAGGATCTCGAAATGGCTTCGCCCTACCAGGGTCAGACCGACGACTTCGACATCGACATCGACCTAATGGAGGACCACGCTTCCAACATGGATAGCGATATGATGGGCGCCGACGATTTCCCCAATACATCTCAACCGTCCTTATTTCAAAACGAGGCCACTGATGATGACGATATGGTTGATGAACCCTCTGAAGGATCGATGGTCGATGTGGAAGATTTACCTGACGGCGACAATGACATCGACGTCCACTTTGAAGAAGTCACATATGAGGCAGACATGCTTGAAGGTGGACATGAAGAACCGGTTGATGCTATTTTGCCCACCATCTTTATTGAAGCTTCAACGACAGCTGAGCCTCAGATCAACGAACCAACACAGATTGCCCCTGAAACGACTGAACTCATCGAAAAAGAACAAGATGCTCATGGGGTGGCGCCTCCCTCCATTGCTTTGGAAGTCGAGAAGCAAGAACCTGCGGATCAACAGCAAACTATTTCTTTAGAAGCTAGCAAAGTTGACGTTGGTCTAACCGAAGAGGTTCAACCACCGGAGATCCCTCAGCCCAGTGTCGATCATGACCAGAACAAAGAAGCAACCGAGCAAACTAACGAAGTTATTGAAAATGAAAATGTTGTCTCCGAGGAGCATGACCATTCCAATCAATTAGTTGGTAATTTGGAAGCTCCCCCATCCCCTCCTGCTCAAGCCGAGGCTTTAAGTGCTGAGCCGCACGCCCCTTGTGAACCAGAGCCTCAGGGTACGCATGAGGGTGTCCATGAAGATGAAACACTCCACCCAGTCAAGGTCATCTATCAGGAGAACGAGATTTCCCTGTTCCCGCCCTTGGAAGGTGATTCAGCGGAAACCTTTTTCCTCCACGATGAAGATACAGCCTATGACAACTTTGATAAATTGTTTGAATCTTTGCGTGATGTGCTTCTGGATAATATTGCCGAGAATGATGTTCTTGTTATTGATATCGATTCTCTTGGTATTCAAATAACAGAGGTAAGCAAGCGCTACACATGACCCCATTCAACAAGAAAAAAATTACTAACTGGCATCCGAAGGACTCCTCGTATACGTCTAGATTCACTCTGCATCAGATTATGGAAATTTA
This sequence comes from Penicillium angulare, assembly GCF_028827245.1. Lineage (NCBI taxonomy): Eukaryota > Fungi > Ascomycota > Eurotiomycetes > Eurotiales > Aspergillaceae > Penicillium > Penicillium angulare. Next base: position 728,722 of record NW_026623170.1, on the reverse strand, counting down.
TCTTCGCCTTTGTCATAACGATGGCAACCATCATCCCGATGCCCTTTACCTTAGCCTTTCTAGCAAGCAAGCTGTTCATACCGAGTTGGCGAGTCTTGACTCCGCCGCCAAGGAAGGCAAAGGCCTGTCCCAAATTCAATTATGGGCGGATTATGATGACGCCGAAGAAGAACCCGCCGCGGAAGAGACTAAAAATGATCATGAAGAATCTGGTGAGGGATTACATTCCCGAGCCGCTCAGCAGAGTCAGTCGGTCCACGAAGAAGCTGCGACAAGTGGTGAGGTCCCTGATGGAACCAACCGGTCGAACGAAGCAGCAAATTTAACAGCAGAGGCCACTCAGCAGCCCATTGTTGAACACCATGCCGAACCTGATGAGGCTCAACATGAGCCAAATACAACCGAAGTGCATGAAAGTTTCCAAGAAATACCCCATGATGATGTAGCTTACACTGAAGTTCGTGATGATGATGAAGATCCCAGAACGGCGTCTACCAACACCGTGGCCCCCGATTCCGAGCCTGATGCGATAAATGCACAACCTGAAGATAAGTCTTCTACAGATATCCTACATGACGCCTCAGAGGAACACACAACCCATCATGCCAACCAAGAACATGAGCATGATGAGCTTGACGATAGTGATGAAATTTCTGGGGCCGATGAGCTAGAAGTAGTTGATTTCACTATTCACGAGGATGAATACGATGACCAAAATGAAGGCGGGCATGTTGATTACGATCATGAAGATGCTTCGAGTAACCAAGAGGCAGCAGAAGAAGAGGCTCATGATGATACGGACGCCTCAGAGGACAATCTCGAATCCAACCTGTATGAAGAGTCCGAATCCACCTTGGAGAATGCCCCACATCAGGATCCATCGCATCAACAAACTCCGGAACCAGAGGATCATTTACTCGGAATCGCCGACGATGTGTTGCAAACTCCCCCTAAGGATCTCCGTCACGATGATTCTGGAAATTTCGAGGGCTTTGAAAATACTGAAGACGAGCTTGTGGGTCCCGATTTTGAAGACGGCGCCGATCATCAACAATCAGCTGATGATGACTATCATCATGACTCTGAATTGGATGTCACGGAGGAACTTGAGTTGGGTGAAATAGATCCCTCTTCTACTGAATCCCATAAGCATGACAACCTATCCGTCAAACGTTCTCGTGAAGAGGAGGATGAATGGGACATCACAGAATCGACCACGCCTGATATCAAGCGCCGGCGACCCTCGTAAACGGATCTTCTTTCTGGGCACGATTCGCCTTCCAAGATGTTCCCTCTGGTTGACGACCTAGTGCCTTGCTTGGATGCCATTATTGGTTCCATTACCTACCTTCTCACCCCTTAACTAATTCTGATATTCTGATCCTTTTCAGCAAATACTACGACCCGTGGACTCGATGCCTCGACGAAATGAAACAGGTACGTCAAAGAACCCCCTTTCCCTTCCTCCGAGATCATCTTCGAGGTCTTCTCAAATTCCGCCGACCCACCCAAGCAGAGTTAGTCTGCAATTCCTCCTTGTCCTTTCTTGCGCTATCATAGTTTATCTCCCTGTAATGTTACTATTGTTTTGTTTTGGCTTTCTGCGTGATACCACTTGCAACCAAAAGTTGTTTCGGGCGTGGAAGGGAGTACTGGTGGTGATCGTTTTTCCCGGTTTGCATTTCCACACATAGTATTCGGCGTACAAGCGTGATGGGCTATCTATCTTTAGTTTAGATACTGGAAATAAATCGTCCCTATTCAAACATTTAACTCCCCTTTGTAGCATGTCCATCAACCTTGGAAGGCGGTCTTGAGAGTCAGGGTGGGCATGAGAAATCGGCATAGAGCCCTTGGTAACGCATGTTTGCTTCCCTAGACTGATCAGTTCCCACCCACATCTGTGACTGGTGGATAGACCAATGGGTACCAATGCATGCACAGCCAACGAGGGGCTGTGGCAGGAGAAGGCATCCCGGCGCTTACAGCCAATTCAGCCTTGAAGCTAACAGGGCTATGTATTTTCGAATCAACCTCCAAGTCCACCTTTCTGTTCTTCTCTTCTTTTAATCGCTCACACTCAGAGTCGCCCTCTCAGGTAGACCACCTAAATCGCCTCTCTCTCCAACTTTTTGCTAAATTTTACGCTATGGTCGATCCCGTCGGTCTCATCTCCCTCGGCCTCACTGTTTGTCAGAGCCTGCTTACTTACTATGACCAATACAAATCCTTCTCCGAAGAAACCAGCAAAATTCTACAGCGGTTAAACATCTTGAAAGATATTCTTCAGGCTTTACATGATGTCCTCGCCGACGCTCAGGTGGTAGATACTTCTACCTCTGCTAAATCCAAGATTGCGCTCCGCTGTGTCACTGATTGTGAAGACGGAATTAAGCGACTAAATGATATGCTCTCCAAGGTCATGGAGCACGAGTCTGGTAACTCTTCTAGGGCCAAAATATTCGACCGAGCCATGTACCCTTTCCGACGAAAGACTCTGTTGGCGCTTTCATCCACAACGAGAGAGCTTCAAGAGAGCTTAGATACAGCTCTGCATCTACTAGAACTGTATGTGCCTCGATTTCTTACATTTGACAGGTTACTAAAATACAGCAGCTCTTTATGTCTGGCAGCTAGGAAACAAATAGTTCTGCTCGGGGAGACTTCGACAAACATCGCGACGAGTACCAAGCAAACTTTGGCACTTACTCAACAGATAGACCACAGACACGATGAATTCAACAATAATCTAGTGGGTCTTGCCCACAAAATGGAACAGATGGTTGGATCTCTCTTACATCTCCACCTTCGTTCTAAGACTGACTCCTGGGCAGCAATTAGTCATTTCCCATTACGAAACAAGATTCCCCGATCCCTCTGCACTCCAAGGTCTTATCACCCAGCATCACCAAATTGATCAGGGTATTGGGCAGCTTAAAACGCAGATAGAACCTCGGCAACGTCGCTCTAAGCGGGGCTGCATTTGTTTCCCATACGGACAAACATCCTTTGGTCATATGGAAGGTTGTCGTTTCTACCTTACAGGGAAGAAGTTCAGGGGTCTTCGAGCAAAACATGTCTTCTGCAACAAATTCTTGTCTTTCTCTGTGAAAATCGCTTTTGGCATCACGACAGGTGCTGGTGGGTTCGCAATTAGCCCTCACCTGGAATTCCAAACAATGGTCGCCAATTCGCCTGCATTCGAGGTGCTGAAAAATTTAGAGTCCAACGCACACACCATTAGGTCAAAACAAGGCATGAGATCTCTCGTGGGGGCTTTTAGAGATGCCCTCATAACAATAGAACGAGTATTCCAGGATCGAAGGGCCTCTCCGACAGATATCGATGTCAACGGTAACACGATAGCGCATGTAAATTCCCCGAAGCCATACCATTTAAGTCTCTTCAAGTTCGCTTTCAAATATTTCCATCATTTCACTTCTGCTACACTATGACACACGTTTATCTAAACCAAGTTGTATACTGAATGTGTACTCTAGTTTATAGCTCGAATCATTCAATATATCGGCGAGTACGGATTTTATGACGATGGACTAAAGAAAGTCTTTCTGGATATTGTGAATGAAAGGGTGTTAGGAAGAATGCTTCTCAACTCTTCAAATAATCAGGATCAATTTCCTGTTGATTTCTTTATCAGCCACATCTTGGCACGCTATTCAATCCTCCCTCGCTGGGAATTAGACGACGACTTTTTTCGGCTCTGCCAGCCATTCTTAGATGAAGACTCTTATTGGTGCCTGGGTACACCAGGGGGTACTCAATCCGGGAATTCCATGAAAATATTGCTCTTTGAAAATTTCAAGGACTACATCGGAGTAGAAGGTGTGTCCTACTGGAGATTATTTTGGCTAAATCTGACAACTATACCGTGATCTTAGAAATTTCCGCTTCTGAAGCACTTGAACCTTTGATCAACAGGGATTTCCGACTACTGAAGTCAAATATCGAAAAAGGAGTTGAAATGCCATTATTTCTATATACGCTTTGGAGTGACGGTTTTCATGCGCTGTTAAGTGCTGGATATAAGATTGGCGGGGGCTATTTGGATGTGTCTTGTTCGATTGGCAACATCGAATGCGTCCGTAATATCATTGCCGCTGAAAATTTCGAATTGAATGGAGAAGAAATGACATCCATCGCGAGTAATAGTAAGAGTTTTTCCCTTGATATCGTTCAGCTTGTTATTGACGGGCTGGGGGAAAGAAGAAGGAGACTACATAATCTTGCAGAACGCCACTTGCCGAGCGATGTAATTCAGGATCTCATGCCGAAGCCAAATACACTTCTGGGTTTTCAAGCTAGTCAAGTCTATAACTTGCTCAAGGAATATCATGTGAAATTTAATGATATTGAAGGTAAAGGGTGGGTTGTTTACATGCACATCGACGAAAATCCAATCGTGGCGGATATGTTATGGGATGCAGGGTTTCGAGATATTGATGAGACCGACAGTGATGGTTTTACCGCACTAATGGCCATGCCAGGCATCCATCGATATCATGATGACTTCCTGGATTATGCAGATTGGCTGATCAGAAAGGGGGCGGACGTCTATTTCAGACGGGGGAATATTCCTGCTCTGCACTACTTGGCATATAATGCTTCATGGTATTATGCTACGCGCGAAGTGAAAAACGCAAGTGAAAGCGAAGAAAGGATGTTGCGACTTATTTTAGAGGAGGATTGCCAAGACTCGTGTCACTGCGCCTGCTCTACAGGCGGATGCTATGCTGCGACGCTCTTCTGGCGCTCTGATCCTCCTGATAAAGACTTTTATGCCTATCAGCGTCAATTCCCTTCTTTGTTTTCTACTTTTGTGAAGCGAAGGCTAGATCTGACAGAAAAGATGATGTCCGGGGTACTGATGAGTCTCAACCAACATGCTATTGATATTCTTCGCGTACTCACTTTCGATACCTTGGGTATTCCACATACCTGTCAACATCATGAGGAACCCGATCACGATGAGATCCAGGATTCGATAGATGACCTTGCCTTTCTTGAGAAGCTTATGCTGGAATTAATACCAATGTACGAGGCTTCGGGCAAGGATCTTCTCGCATTTTTGCAGGATGAATGGCTCGATCAAATGGAAGAGGTTTGGAACCAACCTACCAGCAAAGAAGATATCAGGAGAGTGAGAGGGCTGGGAGTTGTTTTGAAGGAGATTTCCTCGGAAGATGAAGAGGGCTACTGAGTTAAGGCAACATGATCAAACATGTATTCAAATTGTGTATTCATAGGCCATGATATACTACTCCCGAGGTCGGATGAACTCATGTGATCATGATTGGACCAGTTGACTGGACAAGTGTCAGCTGGGATATGCGCATCTGGAAATTAGAAGCCCACATAATTGGGCTCACAGATCAATATCTGGTCCCTAATTTTAAAATTAAATAAGGAGTGGAGCCCGCCTAAGTATAGATGTAGCCGAAAGCGGTGTTCCCCTACAGAGTGTTGGCATGGAAGATCGCAGTGAAACGACGATCGCCGCTACTTATGAACAACTTTCAGGGTCCAAGCATAAGCCTGCACAATGCCTGGATGAATTGACCACGTTTATTCCGAGTAGACATATAAAATGTATAATAATGTTAAAATACTGTTATATAGTAAAACAAGAGACATATACTCTATAATATTCTGCCATAACGCTGCTCAGGTCTAAGTCTAAGTACACCAACTCAGCCGTTCTCTTACGCGTCCCGATCGGCCCAGTCTCGAAACGGAACCCCACCGCACGCAGGCACCAAACATCTTACCTTTCGCCTTTCCCCTTACTCATCAGATTCCCTGCAGAAACAGACATTTCAGCATTCAGAAAATCTACCAGAAATCTCGGGCGGGCTCGTTGTTTCTGTACCACCTCTTCCTCCTCTACCTATCCCAGCCCCTAGCCGCTGGTCCTCCGCGATTCCCTATCCCTTCGTTTGACCGAGTCGCTCATTTCCGCAAGCCCCCGATCTTCATAGTAGGCACTGGAGGCCTTTCAACAGAAGGAGCATCGGCTCCAAAAGAAAAGATCATATTATTCAAAATGCTTCCAGACAAGTACGAGCGACCGCGCTTTCCCCCTGCTTCTGCTTTGATCCCCATTTCGATGTGGACAACTTGGCCAGAAAGGCTAACCTGCCGTCCGCGCCGTACAATAGATATGTCGGGCTTATATTAGCCATCCTGTCAACAATGGCCATTGGTATGGGATTTCTTGACTCCGGTCTCTATGGAAGATAACGACTAATTCATCTGTTCTTAGGCACAAGTTTCGTTATTACAAAAAAGGTTCGTGCGACCCCGAAGTCCACCGGCTGGAGAATCAGGCCTGCCCAGGCTGGGCTGGAACGTCGGAAGGGAATTGGACATCGATATCGGTGGAATAGAAGTGCTAATGCGCTTATTTTAGGGTTTGATGCATGCATCCGAACAACATGGCTTTGAAGGCGAAGGGTTCTCATACTTGAAGAGTCCGATTTGGTGGGCGGGTGTTATTGCACGTACGGAGCCTTGACATTTGAAACAACCAACCCCGAGGATGAAAACCCGAATCGCTAACGTGACGAACAGTCGCCATTGGAGAAATTGCCAATTTCGCCGCATATGCTTTTGCGCCCGCAATTCTAGTGACCCCGCTTGGTGCGCTGAGTGTTCTGATCGGGTACGATCTCTGTTCCGTCCGGTGGCTGGTGACATTGCTAACAACCAAATCAGTGCGGTTCTAGGCTCATATATCCTGAAAGAGCGATTGGGAACACTAGGTAAATTGGGCTGTGCGATGTGTCTTTTAGGCTCAGTCGTTATTGTCCTCCATGCTCCCCCCGACAAGCCCGTCGAAACCATTGACGATATCCTCGGATATGCCGTGAAATTCCGTACGTTTGCGACTGGCACCTGAGATTCTCCCATTGCCTGCTAATAAACCTTCCGAATAGCTTTCCTTCTATACTGCTTGGCAGTCGCAATCTTCTCGACATTGATGATATACCGAGTCGGTCCGTTGCACGGAAAGAAGAATCCCCTCGTTTACATCTCGATCTGTTCCACTGTCGGCTCAGTTTCCGTCATGTCGGTCAAGGCCTTTGGCATTGCGGTGAAACTGACTCTTGGTGGAAATAACCAATTTGTGCATGCATCTACATATGTCTTTGCTATTGTCACTGGTTTCTGCATTTTGACTCAAATGAACTATTTCAACAAGGCATTGAACTCATTCCCAACCTCCATGTAAGTCACCAACATGCCGAAGGAATCATTCTACATCTACATCGCTAATACCATTCCCGCAACATAGTGTGAATCCCCTCTATTATGTTACTTTTACGACCGCTACGCTCTGCGCTTCCTTTATTCTATTCCAGGGATTCAACACCACAGATGCAGTCAACACCATCTCCCTACTCTGCGGCTTCCTCATCATCTTCACCGGCGTATATCTTCTGAACCTATCCCGACACGATCCCGACGGACGAAACCTCTCCCACTCCAAGCTCGACGACGAGGGCGTACCAACCGACGGCATCGCAAGCTTCCAAACACGGCGATCCATGCAATCCCGCCGAAGTTCCTCTAGCATCGCATTCCTCAACGGCCACGGAGACCGCGAGGGTCTTATCCACTCGTACGATCTCGAAAATAACTCCGGCATTGGTCTGAATGATTTGGCAGAGGATACGGATGGTGAACCTGGTCCGACTGTTCCGCACGGAGACAACGAGACAGCAAAGCATACCAGACATAATAGTCAAATTTGATCGCTTGGAGTGGTTTGAAGCTAGTAGCGCCTCCCACTTCCTTCACGAAGTTACTGCCGCAACGCTCTTCTCCATTTTCTTCTCATCTTTTTCCCTTCCCTGCTTCTTTCCCGCATCGGCCTCCCCCCCCCCCAAAGCCCCTGTATTTTTATTGTTTCCCTCCAAAACGCCCGAGTGAAGAGAATGATACTCGGGCATTCTCATACCAGGCACTGGAAATGCTGTATGAAACGATTGGATATGACTCTGGGTTTCTTAAATAGGTGAATTTCCTTGTTCTTGTTTTCCGACCATCCTAGTTTCCTCATTTTCTTTTTTCTCTTTTTTTTTCATGTCCTTTCTCATTGTGTGATTTGGTTATTGGGCGAGAGGGCATCTTGTATATACGGAGTGTTTTATCATGGAATTTCATTTCGCAAATAGAGTGGTTAATCCATCATCATACATCCATCTCATCTCATTATGTACAGGAACTGAACTGGGCTGAACCGAGCGCGAACCATAGAAGTGGGGCTGCCCGATGATGTAGCTCACAAGTCAGTCAAGTCAGCTGTTACTGGAACTTGCGCATCCGATCTTGATTTGATTTCGATCTTGATCGAATTGTCCCACTCTCGTTCCTCACCTTCCTTCCTCGAGTTCGGCTCGGTTTGGTTCCTGTATATATTCATTTCCGAGCGGGACAGCATCCGCCATGCCCGGTCTTCTCCGGAAACTTATCATCATCGCCGCGGTCGACGGACTGATTCTGCACGGTCACGGCGTCAACGGACCCCGCCACAATAACAATGGGAGCAATAATGAGGCCTCGTCCATTCGCATCGATTACAAAACGAATAAAATATCCGCTTTACCAACTACCACCACCGAGGTACTGGATAGTCGCGATGACTTGAACCTAGAAGCATACGGAATTGTCGGTACGTGAACCAAGCAACGCAGAAACAACTCACCAAACCCAACGCTCCACATTTCAAAGTTGAAACACTCTAGCTAATATAATCTAGGCCTGTTATCCGTCGCATCCCGCTCATTCCTAGTATCAATAACGCAACGAACACAAGTCGCCCAAATCCAAGGCCGACCAATCTACGCAATAACAAACGTCGCGCTAATCCCTCTATCCTGCCAATCAGACGCAAACCGCGCAATCACACAAGCCCAAAAAGATGTTTCGCGCAATAATCCCGATCCAGATGCTACTCTAGACTCCGACTCTGATTCCGAGGACGAGCACGAAGACAAAATCCCCGGAGCTAGCACTAGCACCGAGAATGCGGAGACAGAGACAGAAATCCCCAGCGCGCCGACTTCACCCTCTCGTGCTGCGGCGGTCCATACGCGCGGTGCGAGCGTTAGTAGTATTGCGGAAGATGTTATTGGGAAACGGGTACCGTTTGGTCGGTTTGCGGCGAATTGGCTTTCAAGGAAGAATTTGGGATTAGCGAGGCCGGGACCTATTGCGCAGGATGTGGTTGAGAGTATGAGCCCGTTTGATGATTCGTTGGGACTTACGAGCGCGAGTGTGAGTTCAGATGTTGGTGTTGATCTGTCTGGACTGAGTACGGAAGGGGGTGCGGAGGGGACTGCTGCGTCTGGAGATGAGAAGGAGAAGGAGAAGAAGAAAGAGGGCGTTAAGGATGGCTCAAGATCTGATCAGGCAGCTGAATTGTTGCCGAAGCTGATTAATTATACGAAGTTATTGTTTTCGTCGCATAATTTCTTTTTTGCGTATGATTATGATCTTACGAGGGCTTTTGATGCGCAGGGTGTGAGGACGGAGCATCTTCCTCTTCATAAGGCTGTGGATCCTGTGGTATGTACAACTGGTGTGGACTTGCAATTTAAAGTGGTATATCATGCTAACTAAGAGTAGTACTTCTGGAACAAGCATCTTATGTTCAATTTTATTGAAAACGGTGCACATGGATTCGTTTTACCTCTTCTGCAAGGTTTTGTTGGCCAGCGAGAATTCACCGTGGCAAGCCCTGAGAAAAAACCAAATGATGCCTCTGCCGAAGAGCTGACTGAGCCAAAGATCCTCGGGAATAGTCACGATGCCGCATCTGTGGAGGCCGAGGTTCCTAAGCGCAATTTCCTCTTAACACTCATTTCTCGTCGCTCAGTCAACCGTCCTGGTCTTCGCTATCTGCGCCGTGGTGTAGATGATCAAGGCAATACAGCCAACACAGTTGAGACGGAGCAGATTCTCTCAGGCCCTAGATGGGATCCGTCAGATAATGTTTATTCGTACCTACAGGTGCGAGGGTCGATCCCGCTCTATTTCTCCCAATCGCCATACGCTTTCAAGCCTGTTCCTGTACTTCATCACTCTACTGAAATTAATCAACTTGCTTTTGAAAGACATTTCAGGGAGATGAGTCGCAGGTATGGCAAGATACAGGCTGTGTCTTTGATTGATAAGCATGCTGGTGAGCTGAAGCTCGGTGAACAGTATGAGATGTATACGGATGTTTTTAATAAGGCCGGCGGGATTGAAGGATCACCTTTGGGATTGGAATGGTTCGATTTCCATAACGAGTGTCGTGGAATGAAGTTTGAAAATGTCTCTCGTCTTGTTGACCGTGTGAAAGAGACGCTAGAAGAATTCGGATACACCAGCCTTAAAGGGGGGACATCTTCGCTCAAGCAGACTGGTATCATGCGCACGAATTGCATGGACTGTCTTGATCGAACTGGAGTTGCCCAGTGCGCATTTGGACAGTGGGCGCTAGAACGCCAACTTCAGAATGAAGGTCTCGCGATTGATCTGGGTGGTGACTCGTCAACCCAATGGTTCAATACCCTCTGGGCTGATAACGGCGACGCGATATCCAAGCAGTATTCATCCACTGCAGCATTGAAAGGTGACTATACCCGTACCCGGAAGCGAGACTACCGAGGTGCCCTCAACGACTTCGGTCTCACTCTCTCGCGATACTACAACAATATTGTGAACGATTACTTCTCCCAAGCCTGTATCGACTATTTACTCGGTAACGTCTCGAAACATGTCTTCGACGAATTCTCCGTGGAACTTCAAACCACCGACCCGGGCATCTCAGTTGGAAAAATCCGACAGAATGCAATCGACACCAGCTGCAAAATCGTGATCAGTAGTCCCTCTGAAGAATTCCTCGGTGGCTGGACGATGTCAACGCCCCGCCAACCGAATACACTACGGACTCTCCCATTCGAAGAGTCTGTCCTTCTTTTAACAGATGCCGCCGTGTATAGCTGTCGCTTCGACTGGGAAACGGACAAAGTTCTCTCCTTCGAGCGCATTGATCTACGCTCCATCTCCCGTATTCACTACGGTACATACGTTACCTCTATTCTGACAGAAAGCCAATCAGACGAACGCACCAATGTTGGTTTGGTAATTGTATATCGTGATGGAGATGATAATCTGTTGCGCGTGAACACCCGCTCTCTACAGACTAACGTTCGACCTGCTGCTCTTGAAGCTACGGCTAGCTCAACTGGGGAATGGGATCTGATCTCCTGGTTACGTGGTAGTAAGCGGGCCACTACCCGCTTTGTCGCATTCAAGTCCCTTCCTTTAGCGAATAAGGTGACTAGTCCTCGTCTTGGACCTACTACGGGTACTGTGCGCGAGCTTGATCGTGTCCGGACGATCAGTCATGATATTGAGCGGGCGATGATGGCGGGTATTAGTGATGGAGGGACGTCACAGAATGCCGAGTCGGAGTCGGGGTCTGTGGTTGAAGAGTGTGATATTATTCCTTTGGCTGATGCGAAGAAACGAACTGGAATTTTAGAATACTTAGTTTATGATATTAAGAAGATGGTGTGGGCCTAGTTATTTAGTTTTACCTCGTGGTTGGTGGGTTGGGGAAGTGTGCAAATATACCATTTGCACATGTCGCATTTACAGTTTACATTGTCGGCGTCGATCTGTTTATGGCTTATTTCTTGGTGTTCTCACTTATCACACGATCTGGGACCTTTGAGGGCGTGGGTGCTCGAGGTTAGTCAACATTTACTATTATGATCATCGCGTAACTATATTTACCTCTTGGGGCTGGCGAGTCAGTTGATCCCGCCATATTGAGGCCTTAAAAATAAGGTTGCTACGAACATATTGTCCTTGTTTGTAAGACATACCATCCAGACTCTCGTATATTATTAGATACTATCTAGAGTACAGATGTCCTCTCTAACCCTTGACCATGTCGTTTGCAGTTTTCCCATACTACTAGTAAACTCTGGTAAATCTCTACTGTAACTGTATTGTTGCAGTGGGCACGTTTACTTACACTCTCTACCGCCTTTCCCTTTCACCCGTTCGCCTCCAACCTCCCCTCATTCTCTTAGGAAACTTTGCCATACAATTCAGTTTTATTTTTTTTTGCTTTACAGGAATCAGTTCCTTCTGAGTTTCTGCACTACTTTATCCCATCCCTTATATCTTCGTGTGCTGGGTGCATATCAGAAGACGGATCGTCTTTGATCTGGGGAACGAACAAGAGAAGGGGGAGACCCGTTCCCACATTCTTGGCGGGGCTCATTGTGCCACACGCACTTTTACTCCTGCGGTCGCAAAGCAAGACTCTCTAGCCCATTGCTTCAACATGGATTGGCAACCTCAAGAAGAGCCATTGAGGCAGCTGGCCTGCTGCCTAAGGGACTCACTCAATGGCCAAAATCCCGAGCTCCGAAAACAAGCTGAACAGGTACTTACCCTTTAATCCTCGCTCTTAATTTTTTTTTTTTGAGGCCTGCGGTGCAGTTGCAGTCCAATCCTTCAATCTTGAATTTCCCCTCCCACTGGCAACCCCTCCTCCCCTCTGGTCCAGGATGGAAGAAAAGCAAAAAGATTATACAGAATTTCATACTGATCAATATGTCGCGATTATTTAGATGCTTAGCCAGGCGCTTTCATCTCCGGACTATATCAACTACATTACATACATTTTCTCGACGCCGCATGCTCCGCCCAATGCTGGGATGGACGATAATGTCTACAGCTATGTGCGATTCGCCGCAGCCATGAACATTAAATCGAAGCTTTATGTGGCATATCATAGCATTCCTACCGAGAGTCTGAATTTCCTTCGATCCGCTTCCCTGATCGCCCTGCAGGACGGTAACTCACAGGTTCAAAGAGGTGCCGGCAGTCTGATCACTGAGCTGGTACAACGTGGTGGATTATTGGCCTGGCCGGAGGTTTTGAACCAGTTGCTTTCTCTCGTTGGTAACTCTCCGGGAAATGTGTCGGTTGCTGCCCAGGAAGCTGCGATGTCTGCTCTCTTTAAGGTCTGCGAAGATAACCGCAAGATCTTAGACCGCGATTATCAAGGACAACGCCCGTTGGATGTGATTATTCCTAAGCTTCTGGAATTCACTGCTCGCGAGAGTTCTAGGATTCGTTCTCTTGCTCTGAGCAGCATTCAGATTTTCCTTCCGCATCAACCTCAGGCGTTGATGAGTTCGCTCGATATTTTCTTGTCGCACCTGTTCAACTTGGCTGGAGATCAGGATACTGAGGTTAGGAAAGCGGTTTGTCAGTCGTTTTCGCAGCTTGTGGAGTTCGCACCTGAGAAGCTGATCCCACACATGGAGGGTCTGGTTGGCTATATCCTTGTGCAGCAGCAGAATGGAGAGGACCCTGAGCTTGCTCTGGATGCAGCGGAGTTCTGGATTGTATCGGGTGAGCAGGAGCTCCTGCAGGAAGCTCTAGGCCCGCATATGTCTAAGATTATCCCCGTGCTTCTTCAGAACATGGTCTATGAGGAGGAGGATGTTATCCGTCTCATGGACAACCAGGATGACGCCGACACCGAGGATCGTGCGGAGGATCTGAAGCCCCAATTTGCCAAGAGCAAGGCTGGTCGTCTTGATATGTCAAAACAGGGTGATCAAGCCAACGGCGGCCAACAGCAGCCCGGAGAGGAAGAAGAGGGCGAACTGAGCGAAGGCGAAATTGAAGATTCGGAGTTTGGAGACGACCCCGAGGATGAGTGGACTCTGCGGAAGTGCTCTGCTGCTGCGCTGGATGTATTCTCAAATGTCTACCATGATCCCATTTTCGAGATTATTCTGCCATACCTCAAGGAGACTCTGCGACACGACCAGTGGCCCAACCGCGAGGCCGCCGTTCTCACATTGGGTGCCGTTGCAGATGGCTGTATGAACGCCGTTATGCCTCACCTGCCCGAACTGGTTCCGTACCTGATTTCCCTCCTAAGCGATGAACAACCTGTTGTGCGCCAGATTACCTGTTGGTGTTTGGGACGGTACTCGGAGTGGGCTTCGCACCTGAACGAGCCATCTCAGAAGCATCAATTCTTTGAGCCGATGATGGAGGGTATTCTCCACCGCATGCTTGACAACAACAAGAAGGTGCAGGAAGCTGCCGCGTCTGCGTTTGCCAGCTTGGAGGAGAAGTCAGATGAGAACTTGGCACCTTACTGCGAGCCTATTCTCCGTCAATTCGTCCAATGCTTTGGAAAGTATAAGGACCGAAACATGTATATTCTCTACGACTGTGTCCAGACCCTCGCTGAATGTGTCGGAGGTGACCTGGCCCAACCCCAACTGGTTGATATTCTGATGCCTGCCTTGATCGATCGATACAACCAGGTGAACGACCAGTCTCGCGAACTCTTCCCGCTGCTTGAATGTCTTGGATACATAGCTGCAGCCTACGAGGATGCCTTTGCGCCTTTCGCTCCACCACTCTTCCAACGTTGCGCCACAATTATCTACCAGAACCTTGCAGACTCCCATGCCTCCGCAAACAATGCCGCCGTTGATGAACCCGACAAGGATTTCCTGGTTACTAGCCTGGACCTTCTCTCCTGCATTATTCAAGCCATCGACAAACAAAAGAGCAGTGAACTTATCGCCAAGTCCAACCCGCCATTCTTCGAGCTTCTTTCCCTTTGTATGCAAGACCCCAACTATGAAGTTCGCCAGTCCTCATACGCTCTTCTGGGCGACTGTGCCATCGGCATCTTCCCTCAAATGGAGCCATTCGTTCCTGAAATCCTGAAGCACCTCATCAAGCAGCTTGACTTGGATTTGATCCCCGATGATGATCGTCACACCGGATTCAGCGTATTGAACAATGCCTGCTGGTCTGTTGGTGAGATTGCCGTTAAGGAGGAGAAGGGTGCCATTGTGCCATACATCGACTCATTATACCGTGGTCTTTTAATTATCATCAACAGCGAGGATATCATTGACTCCGTCAACGAGAATGCCGCCATGGCACTTGGCCGTCTTGGCCTGTGTTGCTCTGACCAGCTGGCTCCACGATTGAGCGAATATGCCAATCCCTTCCTGAAGTCAATGGGCAAGATCGACTTCAGCCGCGAGAAGGCATCCGCACTCCTTGGCTTCAACCAAGTGGTGATGAAGAACCCTCAAGCTATGGAGTCATCCCTTGGAACTTACTTCGCGGCCATTGCCGCTTCCACAACCAAGTCGCTCTCAACAAACGAGGACTACCGGGATATTCAAAGCTCATTTCAACAGGTATATATTCTAGCCCCACCCTGACACAGGGAAACACCATTCTAACTAGTCAAACAGGTTTTGCAAGGCTATAAAAATATGATACCCGACTTCGATTCGTTCCTCTCACAGTTGCCTTCTCCCGTGAGTCAGAAGCTGCGTACAGCCTACCAGGTATAGCCGGTGATTTGCGACACCCCTTCACGCATCGACTCCAACCTTCCGCCTATCATCTTGCATGTATAACGGTGGCTTTATGAACAGCAGCGCAAACCTCCTCCATGTGTCTCTTTTTGACTGTATCTCATCCGTTGTGGATGAATCCAGAAATGTCATGACATGACCATGCCTGATGCGATACGTTTCTCTGACACATTTCTTTTACTCTCAAATTCAAATTCATCTTTTTTTTTTTTTTTTCTTCTGAGCGCCACGGGCTATTATACCCGTTATCATTATGACCTAGAAATAGGAGGAACGAACAGGACAGGAACAGGATAGGGCAAGCACGAGGAAAATAACAAGGAGAATTAGGTCAATAATCAAGGCGAGCTAAGATCTCGACTGGGCGTTGCTTTTTTATTTTTTTATTTTCCATTTTCATCTTCATTGGTATTCTTCATTTTCATTTTCATTTGCATATTTTTTTATCCCACATTGGAGCTGCGAGCGCGAAAGAGGGAGATGAATAGGGGAGCCAGCATGGGAGTTTCCAGATGCCATTTCATTTGAATTGGCTTGACTCGACTTCTATCTACTATACGTTATACTTTATACGTTATATGACGATTGCGATCGCATGGGATGGTTTGATATCATTCTGGTTTTTCCTTCCTTGTTTCTTGTTGTTTCCTGTTCTTTTCCCCTTTTATTTATTGCACTTCATGTTGCATGTTGATATAGGACAGGCTCTTAGGTGCGTTGCGTTGTTAGCGCTGCTTGCTTTTGCTTTCCAACTTCCCCGTTTTCTTCTCCGATTCAATAGATAGATTAGATAGATTCTTCACCACCAAAATCAACAAAAAATCTAGGTAGTCTGTGTTAGTCCCGTGCCAGTGATAGATAGTAGCTCGATATGACGACTCCACAGGTTAAGAAGTGTTAAGCTTCGAATAAACGACATGGCGCTCTAGATCCGTGGTCGCCTCCTTTCCCTGCAACTTCAACCGACGCTCCCTCCTTCCCTCTATGTACATGTACACACCAGCACCTGGTACCAACAGACTCAAACCTAAACCCAGATTTAGCATATCGGCAAAACAGCCCAGAATCCACATTCAGGATCCTATTCTTGTTCTTGTTCTTGTTCCCGACACCAACTAACCACTGGCAGCAGGACAGACTCAAATTAACTTAAACCCTTGGCACCTTGGCACCACCACTCACCTCAACGCCTGTAACTCCAAGGCTCAAGTGCAACTATTACCAAACCCCCACTCAAAAAACGCCTTGAGCCAAAAGTCCCGTGCGGCGCTCTATCTTTCCTCTTTTCGTACAATGCAAGTCTTGTGCCAAGAAAACAAGCGAGAAAAAAAAAGGGTCCAAAGTCCAAGCTTCACGCTTCCTTTCTGCCGAGACTGATTATGGTCAGATCGGATCACCTTCTTTTTACTTGTTTTGGTGGTTTAGGCTACGGAGGAGATCGGGCCAAGAAATTTAGTTTAAGGATACTTTGTTCTGATTGGTATGCTGTACGCTGTACGCTGTACGGAGTACAGGGATGAGATTGGTTGGTTCAAGCTTTGGGTTGATTTAGATTAGGGGGAAGTACTACTAGTAGGTTTATTCGAGAGGGGGGGGGGCTACAGTGTAGGGGGAAATTAATTACTGACTCGCAGTCACTGGTGCTTTTGAGAGTTAAAGTTGGAGTTTTTACATTCCCTGAGAGTTTAATTCTAGACAGGGATCTTCATCTCGCTTAATTGACGCCTTCGGGAGTCTGAGCTTAAGTTTCGGAGGGAAATGGGCTTTGTTGTTAGCCTCACCCAGGGCGCGGTCAGGGCTATGTTGTGATGGTAGAATGGCCTTTACTCTATTTGTGTAGTGATAACTAGACGGTAGGCTGATTATTAACTTCATGATTCGATCTTGAACTTGGGGCCCCTCTTGGCTTCGGTTTCGTGTAGGAGATTAGGTCACTCAGGCTAGCAGTCTTGTCCTACGCAATGGAAGATACATTTTAGAGAAGTATGCCATTCAAGGCTCTCATTAAGTTAAGTTATCGAAGGTTCAAGTTCAAGTTCAAATTTTAAGTGTCTAAGCCATAAGCTTAGACTAGTGTGTCTGGGCAGACCCATTTGCGTCGTTTATTTTGCTATATTCATCTAATACACTCAGGCTATACCGCATTTGGAGGCAAGCCACGAGATGAGATGGGCCGTTTCGCATCCGAGACGAATAAGTCATCAGGGGAGAATGAACCCAGGATTCACTTTGCAATTTAACATCTGACCGAGGACTAGGGTATTTTCCAATTAATACTCTGGACCAGCCAAGGATGTGCTGGCATTGCATTCAGCCGCAGGTATGTCTTACTCTGCCCTACACTAAGCCCAGCACGGACGTGTTACCTGGGTAGGTTCCTAGGACCTCGGGCACCGGAGAAATTTGGGAGAGGTACATACATGTATACATGTGGAGATGTAGAAGAAGGGTGTGGGGGCGAAAATGCAACTTGAAGAATGCAAGGAGAGTGAGTATTGTAGATTGTAGACATTGCTTTTGGTTTATTTTTTCATTTCGTTTCCATTTCAATTTCCATTTTGTGATGTACATGTATGTACTAAAAGCAATCCATGAAACGAAGTCGACCATTCTCATTCTTGATACAATCTGCCAGATTCACCACGTCCATACGCGATCCTCCTTCCTCATCTTCCAGTGAAGCATGCAACATTGGCTCATGAGTGGGTCCCTCAAGTTTGAGATTAACATCAGATGCATGGTCGGAGAATCCATCAGCGCTCCAGGCAAAGCGACCTATCGTAACGAGACAGTCAGTGGCGATGCAAGATATACTCTGCAGATCGGGGCTTTGAGACGATAGAAATTCTATGTCTGTTATTTATTTTGGGGGCTGCAACTTTGTGCCATTCCATGTAATGTACTTGCCTTTCTTAGCTCCTAGGAAATCATCCAGATTTAATTCCGAGTACGTTGCTTCTCCCGAGGGGCGACGGCAGTATGCGGTCAGGAGGTGCCCATTCTTGAGCTCGATATCCATTGAAGATTTGTGAAACCCCATTTTTCTTTTTTTCTTTGCTCTTGGCTGCAGGGCTGATTTAGGAAGGTCTCGTAATGGGGCGAGGAAAAGGTTAAATTAATCGATGTCACGATCCTGGAACAATATGGTACTATTATCCAGGATGCAATGCCTTTGTACAGGGAATGGAGGGAGGAGAAATAACAAAGGCGCCAATTGTCATATACAGTGAAGTTCTGTTTTGCCTCCTTAGGTGTTGCCTCCCTACTGATTTCTCGGTGCTGAATTCCGACGAGTATTTCTCCTCGGAGGGAGGCGTTGTCTCTCTTGAGGTCTGCCATCATGTTGTCCTCACTATGACTTGTATACTGGGAGATGAGAAAGGGGCTACTTCTTAGGTATTTCTCCGCACTCCGTACTTCGTTAATCCGTGTATCGATTAGCTATACTTCTTAGTCTTTTTTGCACGTAATGGTAATCATGACTTTATGCAGAATTAAAACGTGGGATTTCAGCCTCACAATCTGCCTTAGCCTTACTCGGAAAACGAGTAAGGCATTTCAGTGCGACCTGGTGAGCAAGTGGCTTGGAGCCCGATTGACGCTAGCGACTTTAATTAAGTTGTTGGGAGATGAGAACTTGGAAATCGTGTAGATAAGGGTCTATCATGCTTCAGAACTACCAATCCTGTAGGTCGTTCACACGGCACAACGGGGGATTTTCGCTGTAGTATCAATCCTTTAGCTGTGGAGAATGCTTCTGTTCATTTATTTCCCCTGCATTTTTCTCCTTTTTGCCTCCGTACTTTTTACGGATTTTGTTCGAGTTTAATTTCCATTACAACATGTCCATGTGTTTCTGGATGCACGATGGGATATTGCTTTTGTTTGCCTGCAAATCCTATGCTCTTTCTAGCTTAGTGGATATCTGAAACCAATGGAGGGGATTATAGATCGACGGCTTGACTCGCCCCTCCCATAGACGTTCAAGCTAAACCAGCGGACTGGTACTCCGACCAAGTGAACAAAAGGGCCCATTGTTAATCTCGCCCATGATCGACGGGCCACTAGGCTAGTCTACTTTCATGTACATAGTTTCGCCCCACACGTCCTCGATGACCCTCACTCATTCTTAGCGCTGTTTAAGTTGGTTAGCGGGTGTTGCCTCCCATGGACAGTGCTTTTCCTCCATGCGGCCACCTGCCAATGGGCAAGGGTATGTGTAAGTTAGATGAGAACCGCTATGTCATCTGGCAGAGCGGGAGAACCAGAATGTCGGGCTCTGGCGCCCAACTCTACCAATAAGTCACCCTTCGTTGAGGAAATATACCCTGGGCCTCCCCAGGCCCAGATCTGGGGTCCTTACCCAGAAGCCTAAGACCTATCGACTCTAGCTTCCCAACTGTCTGGTTGACTGACATTCCCGTTCATTTTGGTTCGATGAATCGGGAAATCATCTCCCTAGTACTGCGTAGTGTTGATTTGGTGCAGGAGATCCTAGTACGATCTTCTTTGGTGGGTACCAGCTATGAACTCTGTTTCTTTTGTACGGAGTACGGAGGACTGCTCCCCTACGAATTCATATCCTTGTACGTTTGTCGGGCGGAGTCAAATAAAATTAGATTGAAATTTAGTTCAAAATGAATTAAGAAAAAAAAACCCCCCCGTCTTTGGCCCCCAAAAGTACGGAGACTCATTCATCTCAAGCTGCAGTGTTGTCCACGCGCTAATCCCTTTTTGGCGTCATGTCGCGAGAAATTACGCGCTAAACCAAAAGGAGAGCACACTAGTGACTAAGACTGAGACCCACCGCTAACGATTCACCACTCACCATCGCAGACAACCGAATATCTCCGCCTGCACCATGGTTCTACTCCTTCGCATTCCACTCCCGAACTGGTAGCCATCATTCATTATGATGAAACGAGTGAGCTCCTGACAGCTGCAGCTCCTATTTACCCCGACCTGTAGGGGAGACTCTGGGAGATATCTCCTCCAGTGATCATGGGAATCATGGGTGCCACGTGTGATAATATGATGATGATGATTACTATACCATTTGGGCTTGAGTAACCAACTGGTTCCCTGCCGACCCTGTTATACTTGCTCGCCTTGAATGTACAGTACCAAATTCTCGCTCCGTGTTTCTCCATTTTTCTATGTTTCTCCCCCGATCCCATATCCTAGCTGCAGCATGCATGTCTACCAGATGAGTGGCTTCACCGACCTCTGACCACGTCCCCCAGAAAACGTGGCAGACCAGATTGAAGTGGCGGTCACTGTATAACGTGACACAGAACTCTGCACACTTCTTCAGAGCGCCGTGATCCATTCCAGCGGGCCCGGCAGATTCCCATCGAGACTAAATCTCCCAAGAAGTCAAACCAGGTTTTCTCAAAAACCAAGCCCCCCCCCCTTTCCTAGCTTACGTTCTAGGACCCTGCATCGCGAAGAAACTCCGGGAAAAGGACTTGATTCGACCGATATCCCTGTCGGGATTTTTTATAATTCAATAACCCTGGTCCCTGGTTCATTTGCCCCTTTCAGTCATATACGATATATAGAAAAGAAACTCTTCATCCTACAAGATCCCAGGATCCCAGTATTCCCAGCCCAGTGGTAACATGTACACCGGTCTGGAAATGGCTTTCCCGACCCCCCGGATTACCCATCAGGACCCGTGGATGATCCCGATGCTCTGGTCTTGTCACCCCATCTTGCTCTTCCAGTACTCCAGCAAAAGAAAAGAGATCAAGAAGAAGGTAACGATGATCCCCCCCTAAGCCCTGGAGGCCATGTGGCTCAGCCCTCTGCGACGCCCAGAACATATGCACCTTCGGTTGTCATGACCGAGTTCGGTCCAGCGCATCCCGCGTCTGACTCACGCTGTATTACGGGTAGAAACGGCGCATTTCCGCAAGCTAAGAAACCCTCATCAGCAAAAATTAAGAATACAAAACAAGACAATACAAGAAATATTCTCAAAACAAAAAGGACGAAAAATGAAAAATGAAATGCCCCACGAGGCGAGTCTGGGATGGCGCAGCTCAGGATTGACATCCCCCTTTACTTAACACGGCATACGGTGCCCAAGCTTTCGAGCTTGGCAATCCTGACGTTTTCGATCCACAATCCACAAGCTAGGGTCCTCAGATCGCGGAGCCTACCTTTTTTACCAAGGACGATCCTTAACAATCCAATCACCTTGTTCCATTGTTTTCTTTTTCTCTCTTTTTCGACTTTATCTCTACATAGCCCCTCGTTCTTTACTCCATACTATGTATACATACACGTCGGCCAAGCATTTTATTATGGCTCCCTTCCTCTCTGTCCCAGTGGGCCCCTGCATATTTCCGCGGACCAGACGCGACACCCTCATGGATCGCAGGGATGAAACGGGGGAGAGAGAAAAAGAAAAGAAAGACGAAAAAAAAAATTTAGACATCAGCCACCCCCCTTTTTCGTTCCCCGTGGACCTGAATAGACTCTGGATGATCTACCGGGGACCATTTCTCGTTGCTCATTTGCCCACAGCGATTACTTAAACGAAACTTCCCGTTTGATGAACTGCACCAGAGTATCTACGGAGTAATTGCGGTTGCGCGTCGGCTTGGTTGACCTAGCCGGTTTCTTGTCGTTTCTTTTCTTGTCTTGTTTTAACTTTGGTCCTTTCGATCTCTTGCTAACCATTAGCTCTTGACTATTTCCCCACTTACCGTCCTGTTTTCGTTTTCGTCTTCCTCCAACAAGTCAAGCTATTGGAGGATTTGTCCCGTAGCTGGTTTATTGGACAAGTTCCTTGGGTCTCTCCCCAGAAGAACCATAGTAGTTGATCTGGCACATTGTCTGGAAATCAACCGCGCCCCGGGGAAATGAAAGCTCACATGCCGTGCAGTGGAGTGCGCCTGCAACTTAGAAGGATGGACAGCACTAAACCCATCGAGGCAGCTGTTTAAGGGCCCCCCTTCCCCGTCAAATTAGACTCTGGCTATTCTGCGTGGCCCGGGCCCCCCGTTCTACGGCGCCATGTGGTCCTGGTCTACCATAACCTTCCAGCTGAATGAAGTGTGAGGGGGTTATCCTAGGTGGCCCTGCAGAGAGGCTCAAATGGACGATCATCACTGGGGAAAACATAATAATCGGAATATTATTATTAAAATAATAAACCACGAAAAATAATAATAATAATTTCTTTTAAAAAAAAAATTACAAAATCAGCGATAATCAAACGGTAATTCTTTTTTAAAACAAGATCAATGCACTGCTAATTATATAATTCCTGTAAGATTAATCATATCTCCCACCTGACTGGCACTTGTTGTGATTTCTATCAACGGTGGGCGATCCATGCTCTCTTCGTCTCCATCTCGATTGCATCTCGACAATTGCTGTGTTTCCTTTTTCTCCTTAATCAGTTCGCCTTGACCCTCCCACCCCTGGGCACTTTTTGCGGGGGCCATATTGCTTTTGAACGGGTTGAATTCTTGGGCCCAGCTCGTTCTTTAAAACCCGCTGACGCTGCGGTGCGGGTGGTGCTAACTTCCCGCGGATAAGAACTCAACAAGCCCCTCAACGTTAAAAGGCTCTTTTGGAAAAGAAGATCTGTCTCTTTTTCATTATAAACTTTGCTCTTCACCTGATCACTTTGCTTGAAATCGATTCTCTTCTACTTCTTCCCATCCCACCTGGCTATCTCGGTATACATCTTCTCATACATCGACTCGCCACCCACAAGCTGGGTTTACGACTATACATACCCCTCTCGACTCGCCATCATACTTTTCGCCACTTAGGTAAACTCCAGTCTTAGGATTCTCAGACACAATGGCCGGTCCAGGTGGTGGCCCTCCGCGCAAGAGCCATACTAAGTCGCGCAATGGATGCAAGACATGCAAGCGAAGACACATTCGCTGCGACGAAACCTTCCCACAATGGTGTGTTGCGAATTTTAATAGACAGGATAAATATAAAAGTGACTCATAACTAATCAATATCTAGTCGCAATTGCACAAAACACAACTGTCGCTGTGACTACCAGGACATGGCCGCAGCACAAGTTAGTCCCCCCGCTTCAAGGCGTGGACCCGATCTCCTCATGTCGCCCGAAATCGAGATGGAGATTGACGAGTGGCACCGAACCGGTATTCCTCCATATCATGAACTTGCTCAGTGTCCACAGTCTGGATGGTCTCACCTATCACGGGCAGATCTGCGCCTGGTTCACCATATTATTGGACTTTCCATTGATCTACATCGGCGGGGTCTCAGCAATTGCACAGTTTGGGCGCAAAAGATGCCTAAGTACGTTCCTCCGAACTTACGAATACATGCCACTGAATATCAAGGCTAACATACTGTCTAGCTTTCTTGCTATCGCCTTGTCAAACGATTTTGTCATGAGCGCCATCTTGAGCTTGTCCGCATTTCATCTAACCTACCTCACGGGCAACCAAGACACCAAGCAGCTGGCTTATCAGCACAGAGTCACTGCTCTCCACGGCCTACAAACATCGATCGGTTTATTCTCGAAAGAGAACTGCGACGCCATTCTCGCCGCTTCGGTTTTGTTATCCTGGCAAGCAACCGAACGGTAGGTTTAGGGTTCTAGTTCTTAAGGTTAATAACCAAACAACTAACGTCATCCTTTAGTCAAAGTTTGATCTCTCTGCAGCAGGGAATTTCATCAGTCCTCGAATCAATGCATCCATTCTGGAAACAAGAATCCGAATTAGCACAACTGGTCGAACACCAACGTTCCATCACAATACCCGATTTCCCAATGTCCCTCGAAGAAGATTTAAACCAACTCGATCAAACCATTCGTGGACTTCAAATCTCCCAAAAGCGCGTCTCCCATCACCCTGAATACACCCAGCGTCTAACAGAACTGCTCGACTTCGTGAAACAATTCCGAAAAGAATACCCAACACAATCACCCGAGCAATCTTTCGACCGCATTCGAACCCTCCGCCGCTGGCTATTCTGGCTTCCAGCCTCCATGCTCCGAGGAAGCGACTCCGATCTCACAGGCCTAGCAGTCCTATCCCACTTCTTCGCAGTCGCAGCTGCTCTCGACCGCTTCTTCCCCGAGACGGGCGGCGCATACCTCGGCGCCCTCTCAATCGGTCCAATCGACGAAACATACCATATCCTAGCTTCGCAAATTGCTACAGATCCATTCAACGCGGACCTCCAACTCGCAATGACCTTGATGGATTTCCCTCAACGTGTCGTCGCACACTACCGCAGTCGTTTGGCTTGTCCTCCCCACCCCTCTATCGAGTACTCCCCCGGTCCTCCGAGCCCATATCATACCCACGGTCTGCACGAGTACCCTCTCGCCTCATCATCATCGCCTGCCTCTGCCTCTCCTTCTTATGCCGCATACACACCACCCCTCCAATCTCCTCCCGCTGTGACTGTAGCTGGATCACCATTCCATCTCGGAGATGGATATGTCACTGCCGCCTCTTCACATACGTATTACCCGCCTTCCCCACAACACTTCGACACACATGATCAACAGCTCGGTTTATCGGAGATCGGGCACCCGAGTGGTATTGCAACTTCATCGGCTTATACACCTCCATATGGTACTGATGGGCTATGTGCTGATATGCCTCGTGCTGATGGCAGACTCAGTCTTAATGTGGAGATGTATCAGCAGACACACCCGTTCGAGATGCAGGGTATGGTTGCACCTGAGCCTTTATGGACATGATATGTCTATGAGATCAGGATATACCTGTGATTTTCCTTTTTATTACTATTTGATTGGACAGTGACAATGGCGCAAGAAACTACCAATACCCCCTCTTCGAATTGTGAAGTACGGACTCGGAGTCTGTTCTTATGGGTTTATTTTATGTTTATTTATTTATTTATCTTCAGGATGTTCTCATCTCTGTGTTTATATAATGAGCTTGATCGAATTTTGTTTTCTTCTTCTCCTTATACTTTCCTTATCTATTCTGATCATTTGATATGAGCATGGCCGTTGGTGTGTCTCATTGGAGATTGAAGGCATCCATTCATTTCTATACTGTATGCTCTAACTAATATCTTCACATTAGCTGATAACAACATTTTAATGTTCTCACGAAATTCAATAGTCAGTTCTACAAAATAGAACTGATTCAAATATCAAACAATTATACATGATTGAATCTACCATCATACAGCTCCAAGATTTAGATATTGATTCTGGTTTAGATATTTGCCTTTCTGCATGTTACTACTCTATACTATGATCCTACTTGAGGCCTCAAATGATGAGCGATATTACCACGTGACCAATGACGTCGCGGTCAGCTTTCCCCCATTTCCGGATTGGTGCCTACCATCCGCCGCTTTTACCTGCTGGGTAGAACTGAAGTATCACATCTTGAACTTGAATAGATTCTAGGCTAGAATATACATGTATTTCTCTTGAAGACGTCTGGTATAGCCGCTCATTTTTTCTCTACCAAGCTCACACATCTTGGTATCTCGACGGCATCGTTAAGTTTTATCAGCATACTTCCTAAAATCGAAGCGCGAAGAACCAGAGCTCACCATTTCTTCACGAGCATCATCGCATTTTTGATTTGATTAGCTCACTATATGGCTTAATTGGACGGCGAATTCTTTAGGAAGGTATTCTCTTCGGGCTTGTAGATCCCCTGCGAGGTGGGTGTACTTGTCGCTATGGCAGCCATCATGGAGTATGTGCTCAAAAGGGCCATGATAGTCGATTTCTAGAAAAGAAATGTAAATGATGAAATATCAAATTATTACGCGAGTGGTAGCACATGCATCTCTAATAAATAATATGGAGGAACTTGTTTTGTGCTGAGCCCTTGAGAATAAGTACTCGACTAAGCCTTCGAGTACGACTTTTGCCCACCCATCCTCCCTCCCTTAGGACAAGTTTCTCAGGAGTTCTTGGAATGCAGAGATCTGGCACTAACCTCTGGGAGAACACAAGAAATGTTCCATCATGACGTAGACTGACTGACCGGACCGTATGAAACAATTCTGCGCATTGCACAGGGGTACTAATATATATTAACTTGCATTCTGGGTACTTTTCATAGAAGGGAAACGTCTTTCATTTTCTCATTTCATAACCCATTGAAATTCATCGCTCTACATGGAAGATACGGTCCGGACCGATGTCTTGATCGTCGGGGCCGGCCCGGCCGGGTATGTTCTATCAACTTACTTCTTGTTTCCGAAAATAAACAAATGATAACATTAGCTAATGGTCACTGAAAGTTTGATGGCCGCGGCCTGGATGGCTCAAATGGGAGTGAAAACTATAATAATTGACCAGAGGTCGCAGCAGACGCGATGTGGGCGAGCGGACGGACTGGAGAGTCGAACACTGGAAATCCTGGATAGTTTTGGGCTCGCGGATAAAGTTTGGGCTCAAGCAAATCATACAATGGAGATTGCTTTATGGGTAAGATACTACAATTGGCTCAACAAGGACGAGACTAACGTATACTTTGGTATGTTGTCTAGGGCGATACAGAAGATGGCGGTTTGCAAAGACAAAGCGTTACTGCGAATGCCAAACCTGGATGGTCCCGATTCCAGGAGTCTACGCTTAGCCAGGGGCAAATAGAAGAATATCTGATGGAATACGTGCAAGCTCAAAGACACATCGAAGTAAAGCGGGAAACAACTCCTACTTCATTCGAGATCGATCACGAGACTATCGATGATCACGATGCGTTCTCTATCCGTGTCAATCTTGAGAACGTGCCATCGAATTCGAATTCCGAGACCCCGCCTGATAGCCCGGAAAGTTCGGACAGCGGGCTTAGCAATGCTCTCTCGTATGACTCCGGATATGCAGGAATGGGGAAAACTGTTGAAGCCAAATATATTCTGGGCTGCGATGGAGCTCATAGCTGGCTTAGGAAGCAACTTGGGCTAAGTCTTGAAGGGGAAAGCTATGATGATTCGTGGGGTGTCGTTGATATTATTCCCTTGACGGATTTTCGTAAGTTCATCAAAATAACGGCTCTCTAAAACGTGCTAATTTAAGCCGATTTATCTAGCCGATATCAGAAAGCGCTTCATTATCAAATCAAAACACGGAACACTCATGACAATTCCACGAGAGCGAAAGCTTGTTCGCATTTACGTGGAGCTTCCACCTGATGTTGCCGACAGGTACCGTGCAGAATCCGATCCCGGCATACTCATGGAGCAAGTCGCAATAATTATGCAGCCATATACCATAAGTACAAGACATGTTGAATGGTCAACCATATACACTGTCAGTTCAATTCTTCGTTTGCGATTTCGACAGTATACCTGAACATCCAGGCTAATAAGAAGTAGATTAACCAACGCATCTGCCGAAAGATAGGTATACATAACCGTGTATTCCTTGCCGGAGACGCTATCCACACGCACTCTCCAAACGCAGGACAAGGTATGAACGTCAGCATGCAAGATACGTTCAATCTTGGCTGGAAAATAGCCTCAGTGATCAAGGGAGTATTGCATCCACGGATCTTGGGGACGTATCAACAAGAACGGCTACCCATCGCGGAACGATTGATCGCATTAGACCGGCGAATATGCAAAGGAATGTGTAGCCTGCGAAACGGAAATCAAGGGGCCAAGCACGGCAGCTTCGATGAGGACCACAAGCGGGCACTTAGAGAGGAGAACTCTTCAATGTCAGGCCTAGCTGTGAATTATCACCCTAATTCTTTAGTCACGTCAACGACTTCCGATACTCCAGTACCCAAAGACGTGGCGGATTGCATCAGCAGACCATTTGTGGCCACAAACCTCCAAGTTGGCATGCGATTTCCCAGCGTGATTATTGTTAACCAAAGTGACTCGCAAGCATGTCATCTACAACAAATCATTCCCAGTACAGGACAATGGAATCTGATCATTTTCGGGGGTGACATTGCGAGAGCGGGCCAAAAGCGCCGTGTTGAAGGTCTTGCGGATGCCCTCGATTCCCCATATTCGGTTTTCCAGAAGCTGAATAACCCAGCTTCCGTGGCACGACGTGGATTTCCAGCCCTTGGTGTGTATCTTGTTCACTGTGCGGATAGGCTTAACATTGAGCTCAACGATCTGCCAATGATTTTCCGTCCTTGGACAACAGAAGGCGTAGACTATAGCAGGGTCTGGGCGGATTGTGAAGCATACCACTATGCTGATGGAGGGAAACTGTATTCGTCTTTTGGAATTGGAGATAAGGGATGCATGGCGTTACTGCGACCTGATCAGCACCTAGCATTTCTTTCGGATATAGATGATACGGGGGGCTTAGAACGGTTCCTGCAGTCAGTCATGCCAGAAGCAACGCATAAGTCTCCAGAATAACTAGAGGCATTTTGCCTGCTGAAAGGCGTATCGATGCGGTACCATGTTTGCGGCCATTTTCATTTTGTACTCAGCTAACTTTTGTCGGTGTATCCTCATGGTCATGCTTGAATTGTAGATGATAGTAAACTTGGAATGAGGACGATATTTGGGCTGTCTTCTGAATCCGTTGCGCAGAGATCGGGTAGAGAGAGTATAATCGAGGTTTATTGGGGGATTGTTGTGCATTTCTAAATCGGGTTCTTCGATGTATGAGCTTGAGATAAATAGAGTGATATGGAGTCAAAAGAGAAGAAGAAGTATTTGCGTTGGCGCCTCCACAGATTTGCATTCTCGTGATGTCTTTTATTTCAACCGTTCTCGGCCCTTCTTCTTCGACCGTTCTAAACTTGAAGATAAGTAAACATTTTTGGAAAAAGAGACGCAAAAATGGCATTTTGAAATTGAATTAATTTTTTTTCTATGCATTGCACAGCAGTTTCATTCATTTATAGCCTCGAGAATTGAAAAATGTCATAAAATTCCTGGAACAATTGATGCTTTGAAGTTGTCAATATATAATGCATATTTAACCATGAAACAGACATCGTAAACCTTGGAAGGAGTAGTAGTACTAATAACGATCCTACACGAAAGCGATTAGTAGAAATTGGATTCAAGTAAAATAATAATATTAGAGAACCAATATCATTTCATGGTTGAAAATAGGTATGAAGTATGTAATATCTCGTGATTGTTGCTCCACTCAGACATCACGTGCCTGAGCTTCCCATTAAAGCGGCAAGGGTCCAACTCTCAAATTAAGTAATCCTCATCGGAGCAAATACAGCCACTACGTAACATCTACTTTACATATCAACAACGTGCCTATCAAGCTCGTCAAGCCGCATTGAAAAGCTTGTCCTTCCCATCAAACCGCCCAGAACAATATAACTGCACCTAGTTATTCCAAAATGGCCGACGTAGGTGGTTGGAGCACCATCGAATCCGACGAGGTATGTCATGTCATTTCCGAAGCTCAAAGCTAGCTCCTCGCTAACCTCACCGAGGGTCTCTTCACCTCTCTCATCGAGACACTAGGTGTCAAAGATGTACAATTCGAAGAACTCATCTCCATAGATGCCGACACAATACGCTCACTTGGGTAAATAGCTCCAGCTCCAGCTCCAACCAATCAACCAACCCCACCTCAACAGAACCACAACCACAACCACAACATTTGAACCAGACCAAACAAGCAAAAAAAAACGAAACTAACATAAAAACTTCAGACCAGTCTACGGCGTCATCTTCCTCTTCAAATGGACCAAAGAAACAGCCGGTGCTCGTCCCGAAGCACCCCTAGACGGAACCTACGACCCCGAAGCCTCGATCTTCTTCGCAAACCAAACAATCCAAAACGCCTGCGGCACTCAAGCAATCCTCTCCATAATCCTAAACAACGATAACCCACCCTCTCTACAACCCATAACCCTCGGCACCGAACTCTCAACCTTCAAAGAATTCACCTCCGGCTTTCCACCCGATATCCTGGGCGAAGCGCTCTCGAACAGCGAAGCAATTCGCAGCGCCCATAACAGCTTTGCGCGCGCGAGTCCCTTCGCCGACGAAACAGCTCGACCTGATGAACCGTCCGGAGACGCTTACCATTTCATTGCGTACACGAATGTTAACGGGACTTTGTACGAGCTTGATGGATTGCAGCCGCATCCTATTAGTCATGGGGCTTGTGGGGATTTCGCGGTGCAGGTTGCTGATGTGTTGAGGAGGAGGGTGGAGAGGTATCCGGAGGGTGAGACGGGGTTTAATCTTATGGCTGTTGTTAGGGATCCGAGGGGGAGGGCGAGGGAGATTGGGGATTCGGAAACGCTTGAGAGGGAGGAGAGGAAGAGGGGGGCTTGGGACTGGGAGAATACGCTAAGGAGATGGAATTTTGTGGGCTTTATTGGGGAGATGATGAAGGGGGTTGTTAGTCAGAAGGAGAGTGGGGGAGGGAAGGAGTATGAGGCTTGGGTTGAGAAGGCTAAGGGGGAGACGCAGAAGAAGTTGGAGAGGAGGTGATGTGGTGATGATTTAGTCTTGGATTTATGAATCATTTGGGGCTTTGAACCTTGTTTGATACCCGGGATATTAGATACTGAAGGATAATCTATCTCTTTTTTTTCTCTTAAAGGGTATTAAATTTCTGCAATTGGCTAGATATCAATAAGTACAGACGCTGTGCTCCAAGATTCAATCCAGGGTACCTGTTTATTTAACCTGGTATCGTATGTACTTGGCATCCATATCGTAAGCTCATGATGTGCGTTACATGATAAACAACTGTTCCTCAACTGCTTCTGTTCAGTAATCGACAACTCGTTTCTGAATATGTTCAACCATTGGTGGAGGCAAATCATCTGGGTTAATCAAGTTCAGGGCAAGCAGGTCAGACCAGAAAAACAAAGCTCTATCCTGGGCATATGCCAGGTAGTCAAATTCCTCTTCCTCATCAGCTTCGCTATCAGCAGGAGTGGGCGATTTGGATGTGGGGGTCTCATCGTGGCCATTCTCGGGAGATGCATCGCCAGAAGTGGCGGTCGTCTCAGCAATTCCTTCTTCCATGCCAGGTACCTTGGCTTGCACAATACCCCAGGCCACCCATTGTGCCGAGTTCAAAACACGCCACAGTCGAGTCTGGTGCAGGAGACGTGCTACCTCAGCTTCCAATTCATCTTCAATAGACTTCTCAGTCTGCTGGTTAGAAGCGTCGGTGCAGTCATCCAGAGTTAACGGCGTGATGGCACTACCAGTACCGCCCCGCATAGCTGGAGTAGACAATGGGGAAACGACACCGCCGGTCACAGCTGGTCGATGGGTAAGGTAAGTCATCACAAATCGACGCTGATCTTCTGGGGTAGGATAGAAGCGGTTGTTGCATGCCCAAGGTCGTTCTTCGTCATGGTAGTTATAACACCATTCAGTCTAGTGTGGTCAGGAAAGGAGCTTCTAAGGTAGATAGATATTGAGAAAGAACTTACGAAATGGTTAGCAAATTCATGTCCCGCAACGTTTGCCGACGAATACTCGAAGTCAATAACCACAAGCTGCTTATGTTCATTTGCAGGGAGAAGAAGCGGCGACTGAGTGGCTGGCTCCATGCGAAGGAGGTTGCCGTATTGAGTCTATAGAAAAATGTACATGAGCAACGGATTGTTAGAGGGCGTCGATGGCGCTTGACTTACATCATTGTGAGCAAACACAAGCTCTCGCTTTATCTGCTCGATTCCACCGCAGCTGGCGATAAGCCATGTCCGATAGTGATCCACGGCCTTTCGAAATGCTGCCCATGGCACCCCGCAAACATAGCCGCGGCGACGCCATGGCTCAGTAGCACTCTTGAGTTCATTTTGTGGAGACTCAAGCTCTTTATCGAGCCAAGTGGTCGCTTGCTCACAGCGGTCAACCCACTTATCCCAATTCTTGAAGATCATGGGGCCCCCTTCTCGTTCTTCTTCGAGCAATTCGATACCGTCATGCAGCTCTCTCATTCGCTTGGCAATCTGCTTCGCCGTCTCTGGAATTCGCAACTCTTTGAAGGTGAGAGGGCGCGCTTCAAAGTATTCTTCGAATCGTCCATTCAAAAATGTTCCGAGCACACGAGGTCCAATGTTCTTACGACCCAATCGACGAAGAATCGACAATTCGTTCTCTCGGTCAATCAAATGATCCACCTGGGGGCCATAGATTCGCAAAAGAAGTTTACTGAAGTGGCGTGTTAACCGATGAAATTTTAGTCAGAATACTACGGGCGAATACTTACGGCGGAGGCTTTCTTGCAACCAATGCGGTCGATCCATTCTCAGCCTTTGGATTGAGATTGTAAAAATGCTTGGGGGGCGTGACTACATAGATGGCATTGGTCATCGCACCACTGAGTCGAACGACTTCGATCTCATGGGACTTTTCCATCGGCATTTTGCGCCAACCCCGAAGCTGAAGTGTATGCACAATGCGCACGATCTCCCCTTTGAAAACCGCCCAAGCTTCCAGATCTTTGGAGCGCTTGGAAGAATTTTCACTCGTAGTGTCATTATCCGCAGCGATACTAGAGCTATAGGCTAGTGTCTTCGTATTATCGAGGACCGCCTCGACATTTGGCACTGGTGCCTCAACATCAGTGTAGTCTGATTCGGAGGCAGATCCCCGACGTAAGCCTTTGTGACGACGGCGCGTCGGGAGCCTGGGGAGCCGGTGGGAAGCTAGACCATGTAGGTTTCGGGGGCCAGCAAACTGCAACAAGATATGCTCCAACTTATCAAGCGAGAATGTACTCTCGGAGGGGTGATCTTGAGCTGGCGGGTGTGGCTCTCGCTCAGCGACAGCGATGGAATTGGCAGCGTTCGCCTCGGCATGGCGCGCCTTACGAGTCATTCTGCGAGTCTTTTCATGCTGCAACCAGTCGTATACTTGGTTGAACAGGCCTAGTTGGGGATCATCGTCAGATTTAAGCGATTGCGTGCTCTCATCTAGCCGCGTGGCCTCGAGCTTGTTACTCGAGGGAGCAAAATTGGTAGCCGCAGGAGAAGGCATTGAGGTAGGATTGATAGGCGGGCGCGCAGTGGCTTTCGCGATGGGGGCTCGGTATTGTTTCAACGTCGGTCCATCTGGTGGGGAGGCAGGGGTAACTCCAGTTGCATGGGTCGTTTTTTGCAACGAATGGAGGGTCAAACCTGTCCCGGAGATAGGCTTCGATTCTACTGGAGATCAGTTAAACAAAGATCTAAACCTGAAATAGGGAGGTGATGTGTTTCGGGCGCATGCCAACGTCATTGCCCCCCCCCGCCGGGGCAGCCGTCGCCCTAATAGGGAGTGGTGGGTGCAAGGCGACGGCGCATGATATAATACTCGATCGCAAGGGCAGAGTGGTCGCATAGGGAATAGTGCAGTGGGCTTTATAATTCATACAAGGCAGGAGAGGGGACCAGCGCCTACCTGCTACTTCGGAATCCGAGTTAGCATGCTCCTCATTGAAAGACGGCATGTGCTCTTAGAGAAATCGCTGAAGGATTAGTGGGCAGAAAAAAAAAGTAGTCGAGCTGAATGCGGATATATGTCACGAGACCACCTAAGCGATCGTCTTCACTAGCCAAGGGAGGTCGAGCGCGCAGTCAGAGTGAAGACTGGAGACCGGAGATTTGTTCTCGCAAACGTGGAGGCGGGGAAAATATTATTTTTTGGACCCTCAGGAGATAGCGCGCGGGTGGGCAAGCGAGCGGAAACGTCCCAGCGGTCAGGAGTAAAGGACCCTTGGGTATACAGCAACACTTTGTGAGGTAAACTGGGGTCAACCAAACTGGGCAGCACTTCTTGAAAAAAGTATGTTAGAGCACAGTGAACAAGAATTCTTTATGAATATGAAAGAGAACAGTGTCAATGCGAATAAAAGAAATGTGGCAAAGATGGCTTATCACGCTTCGGGGCGAATTCAGGTGACTGAGATGCCTGGTGGATCTGGCGTCCACTTGTTCAGGGACCCTGTGTGGATGTACCAGAGTTGCGATCACCTATCGCCTATCGCCAAACGGAAGGATCTCGTCGGGACCGTCAGGGGATATTTCCCGAGACCCCAAGATAAGGTATTGCAATCCGGAACAGAGGGCTCATCAGTGGGCGATAAACGACTTCGTTCACACCGCATTTTCAATTCCATGTATTATGATGGGATCATGGGATCAGGTCTATATCGATACGAGGCGCAGATGGCTTATTTTCTTATGTTTCATGTCGCATAGGGTAGACACTATCTTTCGAGTGTGGCGCCATGGGAAGCTTTGTGATGGGGGTCCGAGATTCCTGGGTTGATTGGGTTGTGAAATTAGCGGACCAGCTTTGACTGGGTACGCAGTAAATTGGGTAGTGCCTGGACGGGTTTGGAATGTGGAGCCGCGTTCTAAAAGGAAATGAGGTAATGGGAGTGAAGGAAGTCAACTGAATTGATATTGATTGAGATTTCTGAGGGCGACTGGAATGAATTCGTGAGAGCAAATTCCCGATGAGAAGAGATGGAAGAAGAAAGAAATGAGGGGGAAAGAAGACACGAGTTGGCGTTGGACTGCAGGTGCCAGGCGTGCAGCGTACTGCAGCGGAGTAAAATTACCGTACAGAAACGGAAAGCTTCAGCTATGATGGGCACGCGACACTATGATTCCATGATAGTATCCCTGCGAATCACACTAAAAAAAGGCGTAATAGGTGAAATAGAAGTTCTTTAGTCAAATATAAAACAGAGTTATATGATTATTATCAATGTCCAAGGTTAGATGTATTAGGAGGACAATAGTGATCATTGGGGAAAGCCCCTGGACTCCCGATGTCTATATTAACCCTTACCATCTATTACACCGCTACCTGTATGCTCTACATGTATAAAAGACAAGTGAAGAAATATAATCGCTATCTCCCGTAGATGTATGAACTTGAAGCACCGCTCCTTGTGTAAAACAAAAACGTCATGTGTCACGATTGAGCGCCAGGAAAAAGCACAACATTTTGAATGAATTTGAGGCCATCCTTAATATCATAGAAGTCCTGTAGACTATAATGAAGCCAGTTGCGCGTTCTTCCCTCTGGATCATTGTCAGACGAGACGTTAAATTCCCAGATCCGATTCTGAGCCGGTGGAATACACCCTGGCCTAGAAAGTACTTCCTCTATCCCGGAAATATTAAGTGCCGTTGCAGGGTCTTCTTCAAGGGCCACGAGAACCGCCACAGCATGAGCTGCGGGAACACACATAAAGACTCCTTGGGTAGGTGGTGCCTCATGTAAATGCTGCAGAGCTCGGCGACGTATGTGAGGGTGACGACATCTGAGCGCTGTAATAAAAAGTGGGAGGAAAACGCCGACCTCGAACATGAACCGGGGCTGGCTGCCCTCCGGACTCCGTGTTGATGAAATGGCTGTAGTTGCGTAATTGATGATTTGTGTAAACTCGGCTTCAAACTTGTCGTATGTCATTTGATTGGGGTCAAGACAGGTGTCAATTTCAATTGAGACACTCATGAAAGTCATGAGGAGCAGTGCGGTGCCGCCACTGTCTCGATCAACATTGGGTAGCGAAGTGAAAGACTGGTGCCAATGATTTAATTTATTCTTCAGAAAGTTCCGCTGTGATGCCAAGTCCAAGATATTATTTGCCCGACTCTCGGCTGAAAGGTTCCAATGCCGCTTAGTTTCGATATTGAGGGATTTCATGTCTGTAACAATGTTGCAGAGAACATTACGAGCTTCATCGATTGATGTCACCTGCATATTGACTGGGTCTGGGTCAAATGACCAATCAGCTTTTGATGTACCATCAGTTATGAGAGCCCATGTGTCCAAACGCCGGAAAATAGGTTTGACGACTGGAATTAAAAATGCGCCATCGATGAAGGCTTTGCTCGAAACGGCCCCCATAGAGCCGCTCGCACGTCTGAGGGTAGTTTTCATCATTTGAACCCCCTGCGTGCATAAATTCAAAGCACCTCGACGATTACCTTGGAGAAGCTCGATGGCGATGAAGAGGATGCAACTTATCAGGCAGACTGTCAGATCTGCGTCGCCGCGGTCTATACGCTGCTGCACAACGGCTAGCGAGCGTGAATACCAAACCAAAGCCTCACGATGGTAAGAATGCTCGACTTCCGCCGGGTTACTAATAAGTCGGAAGGGTGAAACTTCGTAAATTGGAGGGCGCTCGTAAAGTGAGCTTAGAGAAATGATAGCATCCCAGATTGCTGGCTCCATCCGACAGATCTGTAGAACAGAGCCTCGCCAAAACGCCAAATCCAGGACACCGGAGAGTGCTGGACCAGCCTTGTAAAAATAATACTCGAACGCACGTCGCTCTCGCGACCCTTGATGTGAATACAGCGCGATTTGTTGTTGTGGTGACTCGGTCTTCTTCAAGTTCCTTGTAGGCGTGGAGTTCAAGCTATAAGAACATTGTCGCCCAGTGCTACTGCACCTCAAGCATTGTGGTTTTTCTTCTCCGCATCGGACACGACGAGCCCTAGTAGACTTATGAGTACTAAACGAAGTAGAATTGTTGAGGAATACTGACTTGCAAGTATCACAGCCCGTTTTAGACTTCGGTCGGCCTACCCTGCCAGGTCGAACGGCCAGTGGTGTTGTCATAGCTAGAGCGAGAGATAAGGAATGCTGTCTCCATTATCATTTTATCAAGGCGTGTTGGTTAGTGCTCGCGTATCATATCTTGCACTTGCACTTGCAGGGGCAAGTGCAGTAATTGTGTGGGGGTTGTGAGACAGAGACTGGGCAGAGTCAAGGCTAAATCCGTTTTAACTCCACCCCGGACCTTCGGTGATTGGCTGTGACTCGGGTCCAATCTTTGAGCCCCACTCTGCTATTTTTGCATCTGGGCATATGTATATCTCATCTATCCCGACAGTATCGTGGCCTTGAAAGATTCGACTTAAGAGCTTATCATTAGGGCTTACCAGGGACAGTGACACCCTGCCAAGTAACGAACTCTTTAATGAAAATATGACCTGCTGACCACTAAAGCCACATAGAGGATGCAATGACACTGCTTCAATGAAAGCCACGTAAATAGTGGTCATTGGTTCATGTTGAGGCCACGAACACTGCAAGGCTAATAATGAATGCGGAAGAGTCATCATCTGATTCACGTCGAAATGTAATTTGTTGAAGTCTTACGTTGTGGGCTGCATAAAAATAGTTTTTTTTGGGGGGGGGGGGGGGGGGGGGGCAAAAAATGAAAAGGGTATCGTTGATACGGCCATTAACTTGCTAGTTATGTAGCTCAGAGCATTTGCCGATGTTGATAGCTGGACTTTCGAAATCAACCAGCCTCATATTCAAACATTCATTGTTGGGAATGACATTGGAACAGAACGGGGTGAATGACCCATTCACCATGATCGAGCAGTGCGCTGATTGTATAGAAAACTTTGGTTAAGGCTGCCTTGTATTGTGTTGAATCTCGCATTTCTTCTAAGTTTGAGTATTCCGAGACTACCGAGAAATGGGAAACTGCGATTTAAAATACATGCAAGTGCGAATAGTATTGGCTGAGGCTGCTTTGAACCGCATTGCATCGCGCATTAGCATATATCACGCCCTTCGACGATCCGAGGCCAGCTAGAAACGAGAAACCGTGGAGTATCCAAGCACTCACTAATGAGTACCTATATCAATATGAAGATATCCTATTTCCGCTGGGGAAAATATCGATTAGTGGCATACAAGTTGAATTCTTCATCATACTACAACAATTTGAGCATCCCATAATGCTTTCATTCCATCTGGTAGCGTTTGCCCTCCTTGCAGGTCTTGGTCCAGTTCAAGCCATAATTTCAAAGGTTCTTCCATGCACTGGCAAAATTGGAGCTTGCATATTGGAGATTTTGGGTGATTCACCCCTCCTCTCCCCAGCCGCCTGGCTGATTGTTCTAGCTTCCAACGAGTGACCGTGACGCCTAGTCCAACGTGAGTAAACCATGATCGTTAAGTTCATCTCCCGTCTTACAAGATTGCAACGAAAGTAAGTCTGACCATATCAGGACTGTGAGCACCATAGTGTTGCAACTCAGACTGTTACAGTCACCACCACTTTAGCTGCTCAACTTGAGCGCAGGGGAGACTACGCTGCACGCCAGACCACCTCAAGCCCAACCAGTGTGCCCACATATCTGGGCAATCCATGTACCTAGTCGGGAATATATGGCTCCGCATGTGCCTGTCTCGGTATTCACCTTACCAGAACTACAGTTGCGACTCCAACCGTTCCCACATCCATCATGACTACGACTACTACAACGGTGACCGTAACCCCAACTCCAACCTACACTGGGGCTACCTGTGGCTCATAATTTACTGTCGCTTGTGGCGATGGAGACTTTGGCGTCTGCGCTTGTGGTATTGATGTAAACGGCGAGTCCTTTTGCTTCGTGAGCCAGGTCTGCGGCGACACATGTACAACCGATGCAGACTGCGCTTCCGGGTCAAGGTGTACTACCGGTAGTTGCTGTGGCGATAATCAGTGCTTGATGGAATCTACAAACCCAGACGCATGTCTTGTCATGACGTTGCAGACAGAGGACGCGGTTATGGAAGTGAATGGGACTGACTGCACTAGCGTCAGTTGTCCAGCTGGTGAATTGATCGAAAAAACTTAGTATACCGATTACTCAACTATAATCATTTTGTGGAGATGTGAGTAGTGGGAGAAGAGCTGCACCTATTTATATACCTCTCGTATTTTGAACTGTTATTTGGAAATGAAAGCCACGGAGAATTTGCCCTGAAGGAATTAGTTTTGACTGAGTATTCAAACATCGGATTTTGATCCATCCACAAAACCAGACTCGTCATGTATATCTGCACTAGTAGATTGAAACAATTTGACGAACCTCTGTACTATACTAACTAATCTTGAGGTATTCTACTTCCCCTCCTAATTTACTTCCACGCCTACGGGAGACAATGGCGATCATCGGGGAAGACCCCATTTGTTGCATATTTTAGGACCTGTAATACGGCATTTAGCATCCCTCTAGGCCCAGGGGATATGGCTAGCCTTAAGTTGAGCTTCAATCCTAATAACTCATGGATATCTTCGAGATAAAAAGATCCTTTCTTTCAAAATGTACTTACTCGACATGAACCGTCCAAGGTTGGCATATACCTGGTCCAGGAACCCAAATTTGCCTGTCGAGTCGGGGCATTTAAAATCATACTAACTCATTTTAGCAATACCATTATACTATCCGTAAAATTTACTAAAGCTACAAGCAAGAAATGAGCCAAGAATGTTGTGGTACAAATCACACTCAAAATCGAATTCTAAAATTTGAAGAATTACTAGTAGCTGTTGGCAACATCTTATTGATGATTTGTTCACGAGTACCTGTTAGACGCCCCTTCAAGTTGTAAACACTATATCTAAACGGGTATAAAGAGGCTAGTAGAATAGTAGAGAAATATATATAGCATTCAATTGTAAAACTTTCTTCTCATTTTATTAATTCAAAATACGCCGATGTGCCTGCTCATACAACTCTAGTTTCTTTCCTGGATGAAGAAGCTACCGCGAGGTGCAGATACTATTTGGCAAGGCACATTCTGACATATATAAAGGTCTTTCGATATACTGGGCGATAAAGATTAGACCTCTATAGCTAAGGCCAAGAATATTTTTCCCAGTCAGACTTTTTGCCCCTTATAGATAGCGCCTCAACTCTGACAGTATACAATTCGTAATCTTTATACTGCAATGTAAGATTTCAATGTTTTCATTGTGGCTTTAATTTTGTCACTTCGATCAAAGAGGAAGATCAAAGAAGTTCTTTGATTTAAATCAAAAAATATTTTTACGCTAGTCCTCATGTATTCCAGTGGGTTTCTGCTCCGTTGAGAGGCCTATTCTGGACCGGGCTGAACTAGAACCGAAGCTTAGCACAATCAAAATTAAAGATATTCACACCAGCGATACTAATCGGACGTAACTAGTTTTGTGGAAGCTTTATCAACTGGCAATGGCCAATAAATAGGTTACATATACATATTAAATGTTGATTTTACACATAAAGTTTTTAATTCATTTATCAATCACTTGATTCAAATGGCGCCATAAACTACTCGATACTGCTATCCTAAAGCCTAACAAATGCTAAATGATTTCACAATTTGTATACCCATAAGCAGTTAGAGTCGATACAAAGAGAAAGCCACCATGCGACTTTACAAATCAAGTCCCTCGACTCCATTTTTGAAGCGGTCCTCTGCCTCCTGCCAATTGATGACCTTCCAGATACCCGCCACGTACGACGCTTTGTTGTTTTCGTACTACCGCCAATGTCACACTTCAAAATCTTCATAAGATAGAGTGGGGACTTACCTGCAAATAATATGCATGCTCCCACATATCCACGCCAAAGATGGGCACAGCATCAACAACTGGGTCTTGATCTTTTGTACTGCGAATGTGTAATTTCCCCTTCAGTTCACTGGCTGTCAGCCACACCCATCCGCTTCCCTGTAGGTTAATCAAAGCATTGTTAAACTCGGTTATGAACTTTTCAAAATTGTCCCATTTCTTCTCGATGGCTACTTTGAGAAGTGGAGCCTGCGTGTCGACGTTTGTGAATTTGGAGCCATAGGGTGCGATGTTCTTCCAGAATAGCGAGTGGTTGATATGACCGCCACCGTTGAACTTTATCTTTGACTGTAGTTCAACTAGCTTTGGAATACTAGATTGTTCAAGAGCAAGTGTTTGGTTCGACAGAGCAGTATTTAGGTTCGTGACGTAGGCTTGATGGTGCTTGTCATGGTGGATTGTCATTATCTCTTTTGAGATGATGGGTTCGAGGGCCTTTTTTTCATATTCAATGTTGGCTCGGAACTGTAAAGGCCACTACTTGGAATGGTACTCGTAGAAGTGTATGTAGACTTTTACTCACATCATATGGATACGGGAGTGGAGGAAGCGTAAACTCTCCTGCCCTTTTAGACTGCTGCGTGCTGAGATCAACGAGGTCTCTGTAGGAATCAGTAAAGACACGCATATTTGAATGCGCTGGAGCGGCGGAGACAAATGACAGGGCACATAGAATATAGAATATATATAGAATATTCGTGAGCTCAGCCATTATATGACCGATGCTTGGGGAAAGCGAACGTTATTAAAGATCAATGACAAGGGGGTCTTCTCTCGATCTAGACAGCGTAAACGAAATAAATTAATTAATTCAGGCGATGATAAGACAAACAAATGCGGGAAGCGGCTTATTAAAAGGAAAAGTTCACAAGCTATTTACAGATAGTTGAGGGGTGAAAATTGGCGCAAGTAGCACAGATCTATGAAGAGTGAGGAAAATTCGACACTGGAAGTTGTTTGTTCCGAGACAGAAACTTTTTATAGGCCAATTTCAGAATGAACCTACACTCATAGTACCACTTCCAATAGATACTATTGATCAATAGGATTGCGCTTCCTGTACCCCAGAGATCGAGAATAGTAACATTATTGAAGATATATCAGACAAAGATCGGATAAGTTAGAAGATTGGTTTAGGTCGAATAATAACTGTCTTAAATTTCCAGACTTCAGGATGTATTGCTCACAAAAAATGACTTTTCCGTTTTACTAATAGTACAGTCCCCCTGATGAATTATCCCAATCCTTGCTAGAAGCAGTCAGTTTTGAATACACGTCTTTCCAACAGCTTTGTTCAATCATCGCTCTAACCGTCTCTCATAATACCTTCATTAAAATAATTTTAG
This sequence comes from Penicillium angulare, assembly GCF_028827245.1. Lineage (NCBI taxonomy): Eukaryota > Fungi > Ascomycota > Eurotiomycetes > Eurotiales > Aspergillaceae > Penicillium > Penicillium angulare. The sequence continues at coordinate 686,636 of NW_026623170.1, read as the reverse complement.
AGTTAGATAATATTATACCTAAGCTCTGAGGTGTATATTTAGTATTATTACATATTATAATGATTTAATTGAAGTTAACGGTGAATCTATAGGAAGATGGTAATGAGTGTAAGATTTTTTGTAGTTTTACATGAGCAATACAATTGATTCTGCTCTTAATTTACATGACGGAGTGGGATTATCTAACGGGGGTACTGTAGTAGTACGGACACTGTGCGATTGTTCAAAAAGACAACCAGCAGTTGTACCCGAATCATTGAAAGACCTATCCACTTTCACTTGATGCCATCTTAAAAATTTATATGTGGTTTTATCCTCGTCAATAACCTATTCGAGCGAGGTCAAGGCTTACATGTCATGCGGGGTCGTTCGGCTGCGGGGAAACATCCGCTCGCCTTAACTATCTTCTGCTCGATGCGACTGCACTTGACAAGCCAAATCGATTGGCAAAATTGAGGATTCATCTATCACCCTCTTGCTTCTGAGCTTTTGTCTGAAGAACCAGTATTTAAATCCAGAAACTTTGAGTCACGAACGAACTCCTCCCGCGTCTATCCTGTCATATCTAAGGTTACGCAAAAAGTCTCCGGAATCGTCTCTCTCCACGTACGTCTACAGAAGACAAACAAAGTCAATATGAGGAAGGAGCCTCTCTCAAGCCAATTAAAAGGAGATGGGTTTACACGCTTAGTGCACCAAACGCTGGACAAATGGCACGTGCCTGGGATGGCTATCGCAGTGATAGATGGCGATGATACCTGGTCAGAGGTACGTACCCTCATATGATCAGACTGAATGCTGTCAGGGAACTTGACTCCATACACCTCAGAGCTTGGCGTTGCTAACGCGGAAGATCCCCCACAATAGGGCTATGGATATGCGAACATAGTCTCATCCACACCTGTCACCCCTTCGACTCTTTTTTACGCGGGAAGTACGACCAAGGCTTTTACTGCGGCTATGATAGCCAAACTTACGGAGGATCCCACCAGAGATATTGAATGGGGCACACCAATTACCCAATTACTCCCAGACGGCTTTTCGCTCATAGACAAATCCGTTGCAGACCAGATTACTGTTGAAGATGCACTGTCGCATCGTACAGGTCTCCCAGGCCATGACCACGCTAGCGCTCACACCAATGTCCGCGAGAATGTTCGTCGGCTCGCTCACCTTCCGATGACAGCCAAGCCCCGAACTCGATATCAATATAACAATCTTATGTACGTTGCGGTCTCTCATATTATCGAGATTGCAACAGGCCAATGGCTGGGTGATTCTCTGGCCCGCTCCTTCTGGCTGCCTCTCGGAATGAAAAACACATATTTCTCCCTGGACAATGCTTTGAGAGGTCCTGCAACATTGGCCCAGGGCTATTATTACCTCGGTTGGAGGAGCGAGTCTCAAGATGAGAAGGCTTATCGCGAAGTAGACTGGATGCCCTTGGAAGAGGTCTCTGGTGCCGGGTCAGTTATTACGAACGTACTGGACTACACTAAGTGGGTGCGTGCTTTTCTCCGCCCGCAAACCTTTGTCGAGGAGAAAATTTTCAAGAGCGAAGAGACTGTACGCCAGCTGTGGGAACCACGAACTTTGATGCCTTCAGATGAACCCTTCATTGGTCCCCGAGCATACTGTCTAGGCTGGAGAACTGGGGTCTACCAGGGCGTTCAATTCTTCGAGCACACCGGGGGTATGAATGCATTCGGTGCGCAGCTGCTTCTGGTTCCTAAACTCCAATTTTCCGTCATAATCCTCGCGAATACATCACAGACATCGAATTTCGCGGCTCAATTACTCGCGTTTCATCTTCTAGACGAGCGTCTTGGTGTCCCCAAATCTCAAAGATTTGACTGGAATCAAAGGAACTGGTCAGTGATTGAAAAAGAACAGAAGAGAGTGGCAGACAAAATAAATTATAGGCCCCCTATCTATATCCAGCCCACACTCGCATTGGGCCAGTATGTAGGCACGTATACTAACGCGGGCTATAAAGACCTCACCGTGTACTTGGACAACGGGGGTGTTTTACGTGCCGATCGGAAAGATATGACTTGGCCCGAGGCAATCGAATTCCGCCATGTGACTGGTGAGCATTTCTTGATGGTTTCGGAGCACCATGAAGATTATGGAGCTTTTTGCCCTGATGTCTACGAGGCGGAGTTTCGAATCAACGTTGAAGGGAAAGTCTGGACTTTGGGTGTTGCTTGGGAGAGAGCAATGGAAGGTAAAAAGATCTGGCTTCAAAGGACCTAGATCTATCATATCCCATTTACAGTAAGATGCGAGATATCTAATGATTTGTGATAAATGTGCCATAGGCAGATAGATCACTGCGATTGCGTCGTACAAGACACTTTGATGATGGCCAATTCTGGGTTTGAAATAAATTTGATATATTTTGAATGTAATGAGATTTGTTAAATATTCTGACGATTGATTAAAGTGTTTCTTTGAAGTATCTACTCGGTAGATATATATTTGAAATTTACGCAGAAAGTAATGTAAGAAAACGGCGACCGTGGGCAGGCTGTGACTCGGGAGTGATAGGGACACTCCATACTTCCGAGTCTACGATTCCAATCTTCAAATCATGATGTTGGCAGGTTGAGTAGGTAATATTGCTAAATTGAGTTTGATTCCTACTATTGCAAGATGTATCTTGGAAATATTAATGAAAGACCGTTTTTTAATTGTTTTTCTACTCATCTTTTGACTTGCCCTTCTACTTCTTGTTCAGCAGTATATCTATTCAGAGGTTACAGTGCGGAAAAGTCTATGGCAGACTTTGTGAGCTGCTCCCCGCTGGTTGCTACATGTATAACAACCGTAGGTCGCTATAGTTGAGTCAACGTCCTCATTGTCATCAAGAGGTAGACCTACAAGAGTTCAAAAAGCCTTCTTGATCCCAGTTCTTTTGCGGTTATATAATCCTATACTTAGATAGCAACACATGGAGTCACAATTCCAAAGGAGACTCGGATCTTTCCACGTGTCCGTGCATAATCTAACCTCAGTCCTCATCTTAGGGATGTTCCAGCAGCCATAAGATTCCCTTTCAAAACTATCAATGAAAAATTATAACTAAGCGTCATTATATTCTGAGATACCTTGGGCATCTGAGGAGGTCTATTACAGTGGCATGGTATTGATTGATTGCTTGAACAAGATTGTTGTCCTGGGGCCGCCCCATTTAACTCCCCGTGGATATGATCATTTCCTTTATATCAGTTCTCTAGAAACAAAACCAGGACGAATCTTATATTGGAGCCCACATATAAATGAAGTGGGTACGCTTGCTTGATTTGGCAGGGTGTAGCCGATCACAATCAAGCTTGCAGTGAAAAGTCTCCAGGAGCAAAGTCATCTTGGATTAAGCCCATATCTTGCATCCTCTCAGATCAGTTTTACCTATATATTCAAAAATTAGATGTTAGATAGGTGGTTCTTTTCATTTTTGTGCGCACGGTCAATACTGAAGTTCTGTCACCCGCGATTCCTGAAGGGTCAAGCCTCGAAGGCCAAGGCCCTACTTCTTCCTGCAGGATTGACTCCACTATCCTATATACAGTATGCTCTATCATTCAAACAATCCCGGAGCTTTATTGCACCAAATAGCTTGAATTGTCATTACTGTTAGTCAAAACAATGCTCCGATCCGAAACGGAGTCTATGGGGAGAATCATAACATTGATCATGGCAATTTCTATACACTATTATTCATGTGGTATGATTACCCTATATTGCACGCATTCAATGTGAATATCTCAAAAAGTAAGGTTGATCTTCTCTCTCTGTTCTGAATTTAATCTTGCATCGCAATCTTCTTCGTCTCCAATGTAGCGGTTCCGGTGTCTCACAATGGACAATACCAACAAACCCGACTAAAATCCAAGATTCCCCGCCATAGAGTCCAGAATCCGGATATGAGACTCCGATTTAGCCCTCAGCAGAGTTTTAAGCCCCCTTCTTGGCCCCCGTTGAGGCCCCCGGGGAAGTCCTGGGGCGCCCCATTATTTTTCACCTCAATTTGTCTTAATCAGAGTGTTTTGAGTACGTGAAAGGATCCCGCGCCCCACTTAGCCTGAGAGATAATCTTTTAGCGCAATCAGATAACTTCGTTTAGCCGGATTGTCCGATGGGACTCATCGCGTCCCATGAATTTTGCAGTCGACTCTATGACATCGCGTGACTATTGGTTGCTACGTTCGAGGAGTGAATACATGCTGTAGATCGGAGAGTTGGAAGAAAGGGTATAAATAGGGGTTGCTTGTCCGCTTGAATACACTCTTTTCCATCCATCTATCCACCGATCAATCAGACCCTTCTAATCTTCAATCTCTCAAACAATCATCAAAATGAAGTTCTTCTCCGTTGTCCTTGCTACTATGTTCGCGGCCGTTGCCGTCGCCGGTCCCGTTGAGATCGAGAAGCGCTGTGTTACCGGTATGTTTTTATACTTCAATTGAAGGTAAACTTTTATCGTGATATGACTTTGGAATTAATGACTAACTTGTATTGTTTGAATAGCTGGTGGTGTCTGTGGTGAGCCCTCCCAGTGCTGCAGCGGTGCTTGCGGCATGGGCCCAACTGCCTTGACTGGCAAGTGCTCCGTTTAAGCATTTCAATATTGAGATCTATTGAAATTGACCTTGAAGGTATGATCTATTATTATTTCCCTGTCAAGTATGCAAATTCTGACGAAGTCCATCTAGTCTCCGAATCTTCCAACTTTCACATCGAATTCCTGACGGGTTTGGGTTATTAGTGTTAATATAAGATCGCAAAAATGATATATTATTCAAGTTTGAAATTGTTTTGCTACTCTTCAGTAACACTATCATCGAAGTAATAATTCCTTTTTGGTCTACTTATTTTGAAAAAGGGCCAACTTGGACAGGTACAGCATAAACAGGCGTTTTCAGCCGCGCTGAGTTAAGACTTAGGGGATAAGACATACCAGCCAAAGATATCCCTCAACTAACATTGACTCTAAAATAGTACTTTACGGAATTTTCTCTTCCAACCCTCAATGCAGGACATTAAGTATACTATCATTCTCGGTCATCCCCAGCCACGCTTAGGCATCCACGATAAATTCCAGGCACCCTCAGGCACCAACCGTCTCCACACATACTAGCTATCGTGGCTGGCTGCTATACGCACCCAACCATCAATAATCATGACCCTGCCGATCTCCCACCGCCACTCTGACCCCGATGCCAAGCAACAAACAAGCCATGTGGAGTCCTCAACTGAGACACGACGGCTCAAATGCCTCGAAGAACACAAATTGCGCCCAAATAACAGGATCTGAAGTCATTCAGCACGGCTAAATTACCCATCACGTAGCAAGATGCCAAGCTGCTCTCGTATTTAAGTGTACTCCCCACCCCAACTTATTTCTCAATCTTCATCTTCCAAATTTCTTCTCCCACAAATACAACTTCGATCAACATGAAGATCTCCTCTGCAATCATTGTCTCCGCACTCGCGGCTACCGCTACTGCCTTTGACAAGTGGCAGCGTACGTATCACTTCAACTTCAATAAACTTCAACCATTACACATAAATCCATGAATACTAACATTGTCCTCGAAACAGCATGGGGTAAACGTGATTACCCCTGCCTAAACGTTTGGCAGGGTATTCCGGATAACGCAACCCTAACCGAGGGACAGACGGTTCACCTTCGCTTCAACCGGAAACCAACAACACACTGCTCCGATGCATTGACCAAGTACCCTGCCAGCGGATATGGGGTGTGGCTATATAACAACCCCGTTCGTCATCTGGATACTATCAACTATGCGGCTTCTGTCAAGATTGAACAAAGTGTTAAGGTTACCAATGGTCTTATTGAGGTGAAGATTCCTGCTTCTCTGCCCAAGGTAGAGGATGGAACTGTTTGGTATTTGCGTTTGGATACTTCTCTTGATACTGCTCCTCAGGTAAGTTATGGCCTTTAGGTTTGGTTATATTGTTTTTTTTTTTTGGCTAGTGCTAGGCTGACTTTGACTTTGCAGATGCCTACTTTGTTCAATGCCGCTGGTCCTTTCAGTATTACCGCTTAGATGTATTGATATTCGGACTGGGTCAATTATGAAATTTTGATGAGAACTATGGGTACAAACAAATTGCATACATATGAAAATTGATAAGTTTATGATTTTGCCAATGAAATGTAGTTCTTTTTGAAACTTTGGATGTAACAGACTTCTTATTTAAGCTTGGCTGGTCGGGTGGGACGTTGAAGATCATACTAGTATTTTGGCTATTGGCTCGGAATCTTGAAGCAATTGGCTGGGTGCTGTAGGTGGCTCAGCTATATGCGGGGCTATTAAGTTATAGCTAAGTCAGAGCTAAGGGGGAATCTTGGCTTTAACTTCTATTGCCCCATGGCGGGTATAGATGTCTAGGATGATAGAATGGGTGGAAATTAAAAGGTCTCATTGTATGAAAGGAATTATTTGAATTATTCTAGTGGTTATCATGGTAAAGTGTATATTGGTGTCGAGCCACTCGAAGACAGCAGAACGCTAATTCTATTTTATTTTTTTCGGAATCGCGAATAACTTCCTTTGGAGCTTCGTTCCCTTCATTGAATGTAATGCGAAATATGTATACAGCGGATACTGCGAGAACTTGAAAAAACATCTCCCCTTTTTCTTGTCGACATTAGGTCATGACACATTATGTGATGCAGGTTGAAAACGAGCGAAAGCAGTCAGGTGCACATGATCAACAGTCCCCTCCAGGGCTTACTAGGTATGATAGGTCACGCTGTAGACCTTGAACCCTTTAGTCGGGGCATCGTTCTTGCTGGCCAACTTCAATGTACCGTCATCCTCAGTGCTAAGATATTTCCCATCGCTGACAAACTGGATATTATATCCGTTTCCATTGCCGAGGAATGAAATATGCAGCTGTGCAGCCTGGTCGGAGTTATCCATATCAACGAAATCGCCGTTTGCGCCAATCCAGCGACCATCAAGGGCACTGGAGACTGTGAAGATTCCACTCTCCTCATCGTTATTGTAGTGGATAACCCATCGCTGGTCTTTCCTTTCATGGCCGTCTGTGGCCTGCGTGGTCTGAAGTGACGAGTATTCGGAGTCTTGCGGGTTGGCCAAAGCGTTACCAGACTTCTCAAATACCAGATAGCGGCCCTCGGTCAAATATCCAACTGTTTCCTTGAATCCATCTTCGAAGAACATAATGTTGGTTGAGTTATCCTGATCAGCATAGGGGACTGGAGGTCTCGGGCTGCTGTAAGTGGACTCGCACTGAGAAGTGCCAACGTAGCCACCCTTGCTGTTAGTCGCTGGGGTTTCGGCTGTGGGAATATCAGGTAGAGTCAGGTCGGGCTTTTTCTTCGAGTTAGTTCAGATAATCAGTCACGCTGTTTGGAAAGTCTTACATTTTCAAGGTCCAAAGCATTGAGCAGGTTGGACATGTGTTCCCGGCGCCAATGCACCATCTGCTCAGTTTCAACATTCTTGTAGCCGCGGGCTGTTAACCACTGTTCCAGGAACAGGATCTGAGAGTTGTGATCAGCTCGCTCGGTGAAAACTCGGCCACCTCGGGTCCAGGGTGAAATCATCATAAATGGGACACGGAAGCCTTATAATCAATTAGCGGATACCGGAAGAGGTTGGAAAGCGATTTACATACCAGGTCCAACAAATACGTCACCGAAAAGTCCGAGTGGATCTTCCATCCAATCTCCCGCGGTGCCGTTGGGGGAGTGGAAAGGCGTAACATGATCACCAAAGCCACCAGTCTCTGCAAGAAATATTAGAATCTCGGTATGCAACTTTCCTCGTCTCCTGGGGCTCGCCTTACCATCATAGCTGATCATCAGCAGAGTTGAAGAGTATTTGGGGCTGCTAGTCACCGCATCCACGACCTTCTTCTGCAGCCAGCCGCCATCCTTAGGCATGTATGGAGGGTGCTCGGACAGTTCGGTCGGGCCCACAATGAAACTGACCTCCGGCAAAGTACCGTTGGCAGCGGCCTCGTAGAAAGCTTCTAGGCCCACGTAGGACATGCCCTTTTGACCCAGGGGCGATGATGAAGAAGCCTGCTGGTACTGCTTGAACCATGCCAGGGGGTTGTCATCAAAGTTGTTCGTGTCTTGGTACAATTGCCATGAGACGCCAGCTTCTTCATAGTACTCATAGATAGTTTTCCAGTTCAAAGGGTAGCAGTTGATACCGTTTGAGTCACAGCCTATATTATGTCAGATTCTGTGGTTCTGTTATCGTTTGGGATTTTCGACACATACCAGGAACCTCATTGTTGTCGATGTAAACACCGCCCTGAGTCTTCTTCTGGGGACTACCCGGAACATTGATTGAGCCACTAACCAGAGTTACACGGTTAGGGTTGGTGGCCGTAATTTGAGATTCCTGATCTGAGTCAGACAAATCATTTCCCTGAATCTGAATCTCTTGTGATACTATACCTGATACATGTCACCCGAAGTCCAGCCCTCGGCGATAGCAAACTGCACCGGGATATCCTGGCGCTTGTAATAACCCCAACTCCAAGGAGTGTTGTTTCGAGCCCAGTGATTATTGAGGCCCTGATTGTAGGCTGCTTGGTTATCTTGATAACCATTGTCTCCAGCAGTCATGCACTGAATAGCATCCAAGCTGTCCCCACCCTCGTATCCCAAGTACCAAGGAAGCAAGGTATTCGCTTCGGTTGACATGCTCGGGTCGACCACCCTATTAATGAGTAGGTCAGTAATGAGAATATTAGTAGTTCAGCAGTCATCATGTCACATACTGGTACCACACTGGCTGATTCTGGCTGTTAACCTGGACATTGGGGTCATTGAAACCGCGAACACCAGGCATAGAACCAAAGTACTATCATAGGAGTTGCAATTGTTAGTCCTCCTCTCCAGTCAGATCAGGTCATACGAAGGGCTGAATTTCATACTGTGTCCCAGGCACGATTCTCCTGCATGAAGATCACAACATGCTCAATGTCTTTCAGCTCATCTGCCTTGACGGACCTGCTCGCCAGAGCCAAAGCCAATGCCGCTCCGAATAGAAGCACCATGACGACTGTTGTCTACGAAGTTGACTTGCAAGTAGGACAATGGGGGAATTCAAGAATAGAACATGAAGAAAGATGGGCAGAGTCGTCTATAAGAACGACGCATGAGCCAACAGGCATTACCAATCCACATGATTGAGGGGCAAGGGACCTCCAAGCTTCCGATATTAATGTCCCTGCATTGTTTAACAGGCAGTAACACGCATGAGGTGATATTGGGTCGCTCTTCCCCGACAAGATCATGTAACCGGATCGCACTTTCTCTTCTTTTCTCCGGAATCCAACTTCCCAATCCGGTGCACGCATGCAGCCCACGTGAACCATATCGCTGGCGTTGTGGACATCTGGAGGGGGCATGATCTTGCACGGACAACGATAAAATGACTTAATTTCGAGTTGTATCGTTTCTTTGCATTGTTTTCTTTGCCCCTCCCGATGATCTACAGTTTCCAGTCTGTGTACGTTTTTTGAGTTACATAGTCCCGGCCCCACACCTGCCGAATGCCCCAATCCGCCTTTGTGATAGGTGAAACCAGATCTACAGCCTTTAGAGAATCAACATAAGCTAAAAATCCACTAAATCCACTAAGTTGACCCTGGCTGGCTGGCGGGCCCTGATATCGATCCATTCCCGCACGTGTAATATGTATTCCAATCCAACCGATCCCTCCCTCCTTCTAACCACCCCGTCGCGCTTCCCTCCTTAATTATCCTCTCGGTGCATTTGGAGGGGCAGCTGATGCACGGATGCAGCCTAGGAAATACAAAGCAAAACTCAAGCATTTCTTCCGACTCCTGCCATAATCTCTTCCGACCCGTCTGTTCTACGAAGAACGGAGTACTACGTTATGGAGAGACAGGAGAGACAGGCTAGTCTTGACCGGAAGTCTCCGCCAACGCAGGAACTACCGCCATATCCCCCAAAGATGAAGACATCACAATCTTTGTTTCGTCCGTGCTTGACGTGGTCGCTAGTGGGAACGGTGATCCTGACTTTGATCTATGTTCTGCGACCGAGCCTCCACCTCCCAACACCGTGGATTGACTCGATCGATTCCCAGCCTATTCGCCCCAATGAAGCAGAAGACATCCACCGCCCCAGAATCGCACTTCATCCCGAAGATCATGTGTTTCGCTCACCGGCTACTCACTATCTTGACTGGCGGGTCACATCGGGTCAGCGCAGGCCCGATGGCGTCCTTAAGCAAATCTTCCTTATCAATGGTAGGTCATGCGCCCGATAAGCCATGCAACATCATAGCCTTGGGCTTCACACAGCTATTTGCCCCTGGGTATTTGCTTACCGTCTCGCTCTCTTGCATTCAATAGATTTGTTTCCAGGTCCAACACTCGAGGCCCGCTCCGGTGATACCCTCTTCATCACTGTCACCAATGCCCTAGAGAACGATGAAATCGCTCTACATTGGCATGGCCTCCATGTAGCCAGTATGTAACCCAAATTCCCATCATCCTGCACGCAGAGTCAAATTGACTTTCGACTTACCGTGATCCAGATGCCATGGACGGCGCTGTGGGAATCTCGCAGTGTCCCATCGCTCCAGGTGCTAAATTCACCTACAAAGTCACCATCCCTTCTGACCAGAGTGGTACTTTTTGGTATCATGCTCATGCTGGGCTTTCACGGGCCGAGGGCCTGTACGGAGGTCTTGTGGTACATGCCCCAGCATCTTCGTCCACAGTCCGGGGACTACGCCCGGGATCATACTCAGATTTGAATCGTTATGGTTACAAGAAGGAGCTTCTTTTACTAGTGGGTGATTGGTATCATCAGCCTGCTAAGGATGTCTTGGAGTGGTTCAAGGCCCCGGGAAATTTCGGTAATGAGGTACGTTCAGAGTCGCGCAGAAGCACAGAACTGGAATACTAATTTGCGTTTAGCCGGTACCGGACTCATTGCTTGTCAACGGAGTCGGCCATTTCCATTGTGCAATGGCAGCCCCCGCGCGTCCAGTGGATTGTGTTGATCAGCGGGCTGATTACTCCTTCCTGGATATCGACCCTAATATGACATACAGGATACGCGTGGTTAATACTGGGTATGTGACGTTGAAGCTCGCGATAACCGACTCAAAGGCTAACCTTAGGATAGATCTCTGGCGGGCTTCAGTCTGGTCTTCGATAAAGAACAGCTAGATCCCATTCAGGTGGACAGTGTCAATGTTGAACCGCTGCAAATCCCCCATATCAACTCACTTGGAGTTCTACAACCAGGCCAGCGTATGGATTTCATCCTTCATCCTTCATCCAATGGAAATGGGTCTTCAATGGAGGTCAAGCTAGACGAAGAGTATGTCCACTCCCTTTGGTTTTGCCCATAATCTTTCTGACACACTCCAGGTGCTTCAAATACATGAACCCTGCCCTCACACCAGCTCAAACGTTTCCTATAAAATACGGCCCACCATCTGTCAACACAGACTCCCATCTCTCGCTTCCGTCGTTACAGGTTCGCGTTAATATTAACCTGGATGAAATACCTTCAACAAGATCAGTTCTGCGGGATCTACCGGCAAAAGCAGAACAAACGCATGTGGTCTATACCAAAATTCAAAAAATGGCTCGCAATCACAATTCCCCACTCGGCTTCTTCAATCAAACTAGCTGGAGTCCACAGCAAGATCCACATGTCCCATTAATCGGACTGCCAAGAATAAAGTGGGACGCAAATCAATTTGCCATTACAACAGGCTCAGACCCTGGATGGGTGGACCTTGTCATCAATAATTTGGATGAAGGGTCTCACCCATTTCATTTGGTGCGTTGTGCTTACTGTCTCTGGCGTAAATTGTCTAATCGATTTAATTTGCTAATCCGTTCATAGCATGGGCACCACTTCTATATAATGACTGTCCAGAAACCTTTCGGCTGGGGCTCATACAATCCCTTTGAAGATCCATTTCCACCAGGACTAGAACAAGTCCAAAGTCGAAACACGGATGACTCTAGTACTATCGAGCCCTATGATTTATCTCGCGTCGCTTTGCGGGATACAGTCCAAATTCCCAGTCGCGGATATGCTGTCCTGCGCTTTCGTGCTGATAATCCTGGTATCTGGCTATTCCATTGTCATGTTCTGTGGCATCATGCGACTGGGATGGCGATGCTTATGGATATTGGAAGTTCGGACGACACATCCGTTCACGATAGGTCTGTACAAGGGGTCTGTCCTGTCTCTACCTAAACTTTGGAAGTGATTCAAGGCCAACCATTCCTTTGTATCATCATGTATAAGTATAATAAATAATCCAAATGCAGTAACGATTAACCATATTAACCCATTAATGGCATTTTTTCAGAATAGACAAGACCATATATAAGAATTTAAGAATTTTGTTTATTTATATTATTTACAATCGCCATTTCGTATAGCCCGTCATATTTGCCCAACTGGCCCATCGTGATCCGATTCGATGAAGATGACTTTGCTCTTCCAGTCATAGCCACTCAATCCAAGCGACTCGGAGATGGGGGTCCACAGGATCATGAACACATGCCGTTGTGGAATGCCGAGTTCTTCGAAAGTACCTTGAAGACGAGCGGCACCGACATACTGTATAGCATCTACTGCAGAATGAGCGCTTTCCGGGGCCATCTATGAAGACCTATATATAGGAGTGTCCACAAGATGTGCAGATTGACCGTTATTCTAAATCTCTTCCTGAATCTCTTCCTGGACCTCTTTCCTAATGTCTTTCCTAATGTCTTTGCTGATGTCTTTTCTAATGTCTTTCCAATTGTATAGCTATGTATTCATGGAATTCACTTTCTTCCTAATACAGCAACACCCTCGGTGAGCTTCCCGAACGCGTGCAAATAATAATTTTCTTTGTTTGTTGTGTAGAAGAATAGAATAGAAAAGATTGAACGCAGTCAGAAAAAATCAGGAGCGAATAGAATATAATTGCATAGAACGCAGTCAGGTATCAATATTGGCATCGTTAAGTATTATATGTCGTCTGATTTGCTCAATCGCGGTGCGTGCTGGACCCGCTGGCATCGCGAAAATAACGAGGTCTAGCCCTTGGAGGCCTTCTTGCAGGCGCTGTGCGCTCGCTACAGGTCGGTCTGTTGTTGCAAAGCTGTGGATTTCAGCACGTTGGCTAGATGTGAGCATCTCATGCGCCAGCTTTAGGGTTGTCTGACTGAATCCATGCTGTGCAGGATTTGTAAGACTCGGCAGCGGTAATGTAGGAGATGACACTAGCGGCAGTAACGCAGGAGATGTTGTCTGTGGAGATGAAGATAGCAATGATCCTGCTGAGGTAAGAACTGATGACGATGTAGATAGAACTGAAGATACTCTTGTATTCTAACATTTTGTTTACGCTATCAAGCCCTCTTGCCCCTCTATGAGTGTCAACCGTACCTAGGTTGACAGCTCACTTAATGCTGTATATTTGGCGGAGCGCAGCGTAGCCACACCTAGTTGACCGTCTAGGGGAAGTAGTATAGCTATATGGAGGAGGTCGGCCGGCAGGCATGTTTGCATATTTAGACGTTTACTTAGTTCAACCCACTCTCGAATACATATCAATCAGATGATTAGTCCAAGAGTGGGCTCCCTATATATACGTAGTATAGCTCTCTCTCTCTCTTCTTCCCTTTTTTTTAACGTTATTATTTATCATTTTTAGACCTTCTCTCTATACCGATAGAGACGTGTCGTTTTAAAACTCGAATTGTTGTTGTCTGGTTCGACCGGACCCTCCTGGTTAACGGGACTATTTCCTTTCCTTTCCTATACTGCTTAGAGTCAGCGAGCTGATATTATCAAGCTCGGCTTTGATTTGACTGATATAGGCGTCGTCATCTTCAATAGCTCTTATCTTTGCTTCAAGAAAGTCGGAAGTCGTCGACTTCACCGAAATCTCTGAGGACGCTGAGACGACCGCTCGGTTTCGGGCTTCAAGAAGACGGGTGTAATTGCCAGAGGGCACAAGCGATGAGATTCTCTCAGGTATCTTGAAAGGAAGAGTTAACTGTGTACGTAGCATTGACAATGCATGTATACAAGAACAGAATTCGCGTACAGGTAAACCAGTAGTTGGAGGTGATGGAGTGAAGACGGAGCAGAGAAGGAGAGAAAATTAGGTAGAAATGTACAAGTATTAGGAACTAGACGTTAGTTCTTACCTATCTTAATCCGTAGCGGAGCAACTTAATGTATTTCTTACTGCAGAGGCATAGTACTAAGCAACAAATGATTAATGATTCCTTATTATTTATTAGCACGACAGATGGGTTTGTAGGGATGGACTTGTCTCTCAAAACTTTCATATGTGTAGTCGGAGTTTGGGGAAAGGGAAAGAGAAAAGTCAACTTTGCTGTTATGTAAAGTCGGCCGGAGAAATGGTTCAAGTTCGAATCAAAGGTGGTAGCAATGATATCGACAATAAAAAAGATGAGGTGTAAAAAGAAACGGCAAGTAAGCAACGTGAACACATATGTCTCTATGTGGTGTCACAGGACTTCACATCTGTACTTGCAAGTTTGCATGTGGATAACCTCATTTATGTACAAATGATGGCAGAATACAGCCGCAAAAGACAATCAATATAAGTCTTTTGACTCAAAATTAATAATTGAACTAAAGCAGCTCCATATATTACAAATTCTCTTAGAATCATAGCCAAATTGTTTCGAAAACCTGTTCAGCGAGATGCCAGCTTCCGCCAAAAGGAACTGCACGTAGCTCTGGCAAATGCCCTTGGATTCTGCCTCTGTGATTGCATCTAATTTGCAGCAATTATGCGGATGAAAATATTGGGGATGCGTAAGTAAAAGAGGAATTAATGGTTATTGTGGTGATATTCAAAGGAGAATTGCATTGTCTAAAACAACTCGGCGGTCTCCTTTCGAATCAACATGTATAAATTCGCCATACTTAGCCACAAGTGCGGCGGGGCCTCCGCAGGTAAGCCATAGTTGGTTTGGAGCTAATGAGCATACTTATTAGACAGTGTGGGTAGCACCAAGGCTACAAACTACTCACATCGAGGGAATTTAGGCTCAAGGAGATGATGAAACTGATAAAAACCTGAAAAAACCACCCATCTTCACTAGAGTGAGCCATATTGTCAGTATCACATATTCCTAAGAGGGCGAGTACTCGATGGCGGGGAGGTAGATCCGGAGGGCAGCGAGTCACGAAATCACGAATTCTGGCTCGTCGATGTACTCTTGGCCTTGAGCGCTGGAGCTATTCAAGCGGCGTTTTGGCAGCGGTTCTTCATCTTGGTCGCGGCGAGTATTTGAACGGCTGATTGGCTGCAATTCTGTTGACTGTGATTCCAGTTTGACGCGCTTAGGTGGCCTCAGAATTAATATATCCGATGAACCCTGTGATGTAGCTGGTAAATGACCGCTTGGCTGGCCATCTTGGTCATGGTTACACGGGCCGCACTTCAAGTTTGAACAGGATTGGCAATTGGGAGTCGGCGTTCAACATATTTCCTAATTCAACAGGTATGCAAGAACATAATGATGTTCGCTCTTTCCAATTTTGTAGTGTTGTTCTGGTTCTGGTTTCGGCAGGAACGACACAGCTGTAGACATGTAAAACCTCAGGCTTTCTCTCACTTGTACTCGTAAACCAAACCCACGACGTCACCCTCTCATCCCATCACCATCAAATTGCCATCCAATTACCATCAGTAAGTAATTCCAATGGAATCGAACTAATTGAAGAAATGATTGAACGATGTCTGGTAGAAATCAAGCTAATTGTACTGTGTGGAGCCCATCATGGCTGAAGAGAAGGACTTTGCCAAGGCTATCGTGGAGGAGGGATGGGGTTTGGGGCCTCATTTCTCTATAATATGGGATTGCTGGGGTTGAAGAATTATTGACTGATTGATCTCGATTGTAGCCACCGTTACGGTATACCCACACATTCTCCGATAGATACTGTCCATACCATACACTAGGCAATTGTCTCTACCACCCGGGTAATTCGAAAGAGCGGGAATATCATAATGACAACTTCAAGTTCAATGCTGAAGGATCATGTGCGTACGAATGTGTGCAAGAACATGGAGAAAGACGTGTAGGGGAGTAGGCAGTCAAGACTACGCAGATAGGAGTCTTTGGACTGGGTATCTTACATACACACTTATTACTTCGTGAACTCATAAACACATGGGATAAAGATAGACAGGATAGATAGAAGTACCTGACAATGACTTTTGCACATCTATGTAGGAGTTATATCAATAGCCGAAGCTGTAAAGATTTCACTAAGAATATGTTCAACGCCGACTCCCAATTATGCACCGCCCAAGCGAAAGAAAATATGTATCAGGCTGATAATCAACGACAAGGTAAAGGTAAGAGACTAAGTAGGTTCGTTTCGCATTATACAGATACAAGAATGAATGTGCATGAATTAGGCGGCCCATTCCAGGACTTCGAGTGCACACATGACGAGGATGAGAGTTGAAGGAAGAATCCTAAATAGGTTAGTTTTGTTGACATTTCACTTGTTAAAGAAAGGATGAAGAGTGACATACCAAACAACATAGCTCTGGAATAAAAGCTTAGACATAGCACCAACGTAGACATTATTGATCTGGCAAATCTGCGCAAGTTGCAATGCCGACGGTGCACCAGTAAGCAAGAAGCAGACAATGATAAAGATAGGATCATCCAGAATGCTTATCGGGACGAACTTAGCCATCAACGCCAACAGCGGCGCCATGATAAGCGTGGGTAGAAACATCCGTGCAAGCAAAGAGGCAATAATGAGCTTCTGCTCTGCCTTTGGATGCTCGATGTCAGCGAGCGCTTCCTCCGGCAGCGTGTTCCGGGCTAAATTAGCGCCTAGCACGACTAGGATCAGCGGAACAGCAACCTGGGCATTTTGTTCCACTGCTCGTGTTACAGAGTTGCGGATGAAGGTGCCGTCGTCGAAGAAGAGGTGCTGGAGTGCTGGGAACGAGGCGATGATGATGGCGACTAGCATGGCCCACAGGGGAGGGTTCATGAAGTCCCATGCTCCGCGGAAGAAGCGGCAGATCCACCGTGCGGTGCATGAGATGGTCTTTTGCGCCTTTGTAGGGAGACGGGCGTACAGTGCATCGCTTTTTTGGGAGAAGAAGCGGCGTAAGTGGGAGCTGCGTCGGCGGATAGATGCTTTGAAACGCTGAGCGTAGGTTTGTTTCGTCTGGTGGGTTTCTCGAGCTGTGGCTTCTACATCGGGGAATAGGAGAATGTTGCCGTCTGTGCTGGGTCGGGGGAGGAAGGGACCCATAGGTGGTGGTCCGATGACAGATGGTGGATCGTCAGAGTCGGGCTCCTCGTCGGAGTGTGTGGAGGAGACCTTGCTGTAGCTGTAAGCCCGACTTGATACCGGAGTTTGACCTCCGGATTCGAAATTTCCGCCGTCTGCATGGCCGTTGGATGCATGATGGTGATCTTCGGAGCTGCGGGTGCGCACCAGCGGCTCATCGGGGTCCGTTTGTATCGGGTTATCGGTATAGCGAGCTTGGCCCTGTTCAATCACGGTTTGGCCTGTCTCTTCGCGTTCCTCCTCCTCGAGGTACCGGTCCTTCGGCGCTAAGAGAACATGGTACCCCCAGCTCCACCGTACAAGTTGACCTAGCTGTTGGAAAATGAGGAGGTACAATATACCGCGGGCGGCGACTTCATCGTCATTATCGTTTGGGACGCGATGCCAATGGAGGCCTTTCAAGGTTGCTGAGAGTGAAATCACCAAGGAGATTGGGAGGGAATTAGAGTTGCCGAACACCTGTTTATTGGTCACAGTTCCGGGATCAGCACATGTGCAGGGAAGCTATCCAGATAAGGGAAGGTGATAGCGTACCGCCATCGCAGTCACAAAATTGGACTGGCGTCTCCTGAAACCACAGCATCGTGTGACAATAAATGCGCACGAGTAGGACACGGCAGTTTGAACAATGAAGATCACAGGGATGATCGCGAGATCGGTGAGTTTCTCCGCGGTCAATTGGGAGCCGAGCTTGATGAAGACTAGGATACGTTAGCGATATGATTACATGGTCGCAATCCATGGATGGGGTGATCGCGACGATCGCGATAAGGCAATGATAAGGGTGGACATACTCAGACAAGGAGTGAAGAGCATCACGTTCAGGTTCGCGACGAACTTTTGGGCTTCAGCGTCAAAGAGCCCTTGTCGGGCTACGAGGTAGCCTGGTAAAGAGACGCATACTACCTCCAAGACAGCTTCGAAGACGAGTAGGACGAGGTGGAAAAAGGAAGGGTGGCTAGCTTGGATTTGCATGTTGGCGCCTGCGATAAGGCTGGACCCAAAAGGGTCCTGGGCGAGGACATTGTTCAAGGAGCGAGGAGCTGTAAAAATGGCCATGAAGGCGATGTGGGGTGGGGGGGGAGAAGAGAAGAATAGAATTGTTCTCTATTTTTTTGGATCTCTTCCTGGGATTGGAAATGGGGAGGCGACAAAGGCAAGGAAAGGAAGGAGGAATAATGCCCAGCGCTGGAACGGGGCGAAGCTGTCAATCAAGATTCACCCTAGAACCTTGGTCTACGTAACCAAACTTGGCTTGCGATAGCCTACAAGGTTCTCGCGGTTCTTTTTCGTATTTATGATTTCATGATCGTCGTAAATCTTAAATGTATCTGGGGTTTATAATTTAATTTGCCCCTGGACATTTCATAGTATTATAGCCAAGAAATAACTCCTCAACTACGCGTACACTGATAAGATGTCGTGATGTCCTACTGCATGTACATCAATCCGGAGTAAGGAGCACGGAGAAACCCAGATTTTCAAGGTACAACAAGCCCAAGTGGAGCCGCCAATGATGTAAGGTTTTGTGCTTATCAGAGCAGCAAATCAAAGTGGATCGATCATGTTAGCACGTTTGTTGCATTTGATCTGCTTAATTTACTTAATTTAGTATAGAGCAGAGACATGAGTATAGAAAGATGATTGGAATTCGATTAAGATATACATCTCAATCACTATTTACGGGATTCCTTTTAAATAAAACAATAATAAACTAGGGATATATTACAAGAAAATACAAACACATAATCGGAGGGGCTGAAGACATCATCGCGAGGCGCATCATACGCATCATGCAGTGCAACACCCAAGACTTCCTCCACTCAAGGATGTCCCGGACCTGGATCTTTTTTTCTTCTTATCTCATGCATCCCCCACAAATCCCAGCTTCTCACCCATTTTAACTCGCTGGCCCTTTTCTATACTCCAGTTCCAGCCATCACCTTCCTTCTCCTCGGGCCAGCCTGCATCCGGAGATGGTCGACTGCTGAGCGGTGCTTCAAATACTAAGACAACGGTGCTACCAAGTTGAAATCCACCCATCTCTTCTCCGCGCTGCAGCGGGTGCCCACCGAGTGTACGACTAGCGTGACGATAGGTAGCCTCGACGAAACCGGGATCTTTTTCTCCGCGCTTGGCGGCCACCGCGGCGGCCAAGTCGGCAGCTGTGTCAGTCAACAGACTGTTGGTGCGTAGCTCCGAGTCGAAGTTGATTTTGATTGAGCCCACGTTGGTTGCACCCACAGGTGTGTAACTGAAGAATCCCCATCGCCAACGACCAAGTAATGCAACACGTTCATTAAGAGTAAATAGACCGGGTAGGTGACGTTGTAAGTAGGGAGAGACGGAGTACAACTCGCCCGCGAAGTGGCGACGACTTTCGACAACCCAGGCGGTGGGGGAATGGAAGCGGTGGTAATCGCCAGGTGCCAAGTAGATCACACAATAGAAAAGAGCGTGGTTGGCGGCCTTCTTGGGTGCGTACCACTCTGTACCATCTCCTCGCGCAAGTTCCTCTTGTACTTGGATTTCCGATGTCGCTTTGGAGGCGGTGGATGCATCAATCGAGGCTCGTCGCTTGGCTGGTTCATCTGCGGCACCTGAAAGTAAGCCGGGGACAGTGTAAGAGATTCCGTTCATAGACGCGAACTCCTCATCGGACTTCATGTTTTCCACGTCTTTTTGGGTCGGTTCGCCGTTGGTATCGGAAAGTCGATTGCTGTGATCGGCGTTGGCAGGTGTGGCAGTTCCCAACAAAGCATCCAAGCTGTATGTCATGCCCTTGACTTGTTCCACCTCTCCCCGCTCAATCATTCCAAACTGCAAGACGCGACCGTCGGAAGGCGAGAGAAGAGCGCGAGGATCCGGATCAAGAGGACGAACACCCGGTTTCAACTTGCGATAAAAGAAAGCTGCCAGGTTCGGGTAAACATGCAAGTCTGGCTCTGCCACTTCGCTAAGGTTCACGCCAAAGACCCACGAATAGAGCTTGAACCCCGGTACACGGAAATAATATGGCAGTTCGATCTCGTTGAAACGGCCCCATAACCTCGACATGGCTTTCAGGGGCAAGGTCGACATGATCTGGACCTGCCAGGATCCTGTCGGCACAACTCGTGGTCGACGAGGTGGTCGAGCTCCATTCTCCCAGACTTCTCCGGAGTCGTCTCCATCTCCACGATCACGATCCGCCCGATGCGACTTGTAAAAGTGTAACACCCCCAACAACCCTATTCCGAGTCCCACGGGAATAGGATACCATTCCACCTTAGTGTTTCGTAGGGCAAATCGTAGTCGAGACCCAAAGCCCGATTTTTGGTGTTCTGAATTATGATCTTTTTGATATTGACGCCAGCCTTTCGAGGAAAATTGACGGACGCTGGCCTTGTTGCGGGCCACGGCCCGAAAAGACAGGACCTCCATCGACGCAGCGGCCCCAGTGACAGGAGCAGTTGAGAAGCGGAGGGGAAAAGAGTGATGAAGAAGGCGCCCGGCCATACTGGGAAATCAATCCATTGAGATCAGCGCTCAGGCTGTGCAAAGGGTTTTCTCCGAGGCTTTTTCGTTAGGGCGGAACGTGATTTGTCCCCTTTTTTGCGCGGATTTTGCACGCGACATGAACCTCACCGCCTTAGGCACGTGGATTTAGTTCCCTTGGCCCTTTCAATGTTTTGTATCAGTTTCATTGATGTTAGCTTTTTTCTATTGTTCAGAAAGCTCTAAGGATTCCACTTTTTTTTGGGGGTTTCTCTTCTGTTTGAATCACAATGGCTTTGTTCAAGAGTTGACCAACTACTGACTTAACTTAATCCTCTATGGGGGGCTATAGCGGTCATAGAGGGAAACCCATTTTGGCCTATTTCAGGCCGGCAGAAAACCGCAATACCCGTAATATAGTAACATCCCTATAGCCCCCGTATATCACGAAGTTAACATTTGAAGCTTCAAGCCTACAAATTATTTTAATATATATCTTTAGGATATAATCCCTTTTGCTTTTAAACCCACTATCTTAGTAAGAAATAAAGTATTTTCAAAAGATGATTCTCTATTTATCTTCCTACTGGTTTCACTTGTCTTTCTAATCCTCTTTCTACTTGCCTTATCACTTGGTTTTCTATCGGTGTGGAGCTTACAGTACAGATAGCGGTGTAAGAGGCGGTAAAGGTTATATATGGCCAAGGGGGTTTCTCCCGCTGGCAGCTATGCTCCCCTATAGGCTATATACTGTATAGTGCCGTCAAAGCTTGGACTTCCCGCTCTTATCGGCTATCAGCCCGTCTCGGCCAGATCTCCAACATCACATCATTCAACTCAGGCACGCGGTCTCTTTCTATGACCTTCATGGATTGAAGTGTCACCAACTTCTGTAAATGAACTGTTCTTGAAAATTCTACTCTTCCAATTGCTTATACACCAACGAACCATTCGACCACCTACATTTATTAACACCTTTTAGCCAGATGTCCAATATCATTATCAACATTTAAGTCCCTGGGGCGCGCTGTGTTCTTACATCACTGTTGAAGCATCTGAGAACTGCAGGCTCTGCTCACTTTCAAATTACTTTCTTGGAAGTCTGTTCTTACCGCCTTGTTCAGATTTGCAACATCTGTGATCACATGTTCAGAAATTATTTGCCATAACCAATTTGATTGAGCTCTCACATCTCTTTCACCAACATCTTCTCGACACCAACTCCATCCTTGTCGTTCTGATTCCAACCATGTCTTCAAGCAAGTCTGGAGAGAATGGGGATGCAGGCCCTGTGCCAAATAAAATGATAAAAATCCATATCCTGTGTCCCTCTCTCTCTCCCACGAGCCGCTACACGATACCCTTCGTTTTCCTTGATGATACAGTTGGGAGTCTCAGATCACGCATTCAAACAGCTATCCCAACGCATCCATTACCTGCAGAACAGAGATTGATTTTCCGGGGTAGGAACTTCAATTTGACAGCTGACTCCTCAACCCTTGCACAAGTACTCGCCCCCCTCGATGTAAGTACAGTTATTTATTCCTATATCCATCCCATCCCATCTGATCTAAATCGAACATAGGGAGATGAGTACACGATGCATCTCATCCTACCTCCATCCGCTGCACCTGTGGCTACATCTGCACCTGCTGTGGCAGACTGGACTGACCCTTTATCTCGTCCTTTTGGAAATCCAAATAACATGGCCGAGCAAGCTCACTCCACCGGTCAAACTCACAGTCAGACGAATGAACTTCCTCGTGGACAGGGACTTTTTGGTCCCGTCCCTAATTCAAACTTGGATTCGGCAATTGGCAGCGGGGAAGGCTCTCGGATGACATCTGCCCCCCGAGAAGGACTTTTCGGCAGTACTAGCTCATTCGGTGCGCCGCCTGAAGGCGCACGGCCATCTCCTTTCTCTGGTAGAGCGGGCACCTTCTTTCGTGGCAATTCACCAACACCGACAGTTGTCAACACGACCCCAGACACTTTCCAAAACTTTGGCCCTGTACACTCTTTCACGAACCGGTTTAGCAACCTTCGTTCAGAATCCAGCTCGTCAACTTCGACGGGGCTCAATGCGGGGACCACAGACGGTTCTCGTATTCACTCCTGTAGACCGTGTCAAACTGGCTCAGAAACTCCCTTAGGATCTTCGACAGGTGATATGGACCACCAGCTTCAAATCTTTCGTCTACAGGTTGAAGAGGTCCACCAGCAGATGGATAGACATTTTATCCCGTCGGCTGAGACTCTAGCTAATCTACGCCTACTTCAATCCGAAATCATTCACGACGCCCGACGCAACCCTCCGTCTGTGAGTCCGGTAGTCTTGAACAGGGAGCTTGAATTTCTGGATGGACGCATCTCTCTCCTTTTTGAACGCCATGAGAACTGGTCACGCGGCATTCTGTCTCTGTCTACTTCCTTGAATGGTCAATCAAATATTACGAGCGAATTCCCTCGCGTGTATCTTGCCAGATCGCCGGAAGGAAACCAGAGTCTTGTGGTATCGCTAGGGACTACAGCGCCAGCTTTGAGCGTGGGTCATTCCGCACTTCCGCCGTTGGATCCTACCCGTACCGTACCCTTCACTGGGCCAAATGTTGCGCCCGGAGGAGGAGGAGAAGCCCGACCAAATGAAGCTCACGTTCAAAACGTCGTGCACCAAGCAGTCATCAATCAACAGCGTCGTCAGAATGAGGCAGCAAACGGTGGTGCCGGGGGACATATTCGTCGCATCTGGCTATTCGTCCGCCTTTATTTCTTCATTTACATGATCAGTGAATCTGGCACCTGGACTCGCATTATCTTTGTTACTGCCGCGGTCCTCATCTCTCTTTTGTCGGACTCTGAGCTCCCCCACCAGGCGCTTAGGTTGCTGGTCAATCCAATGCAACGCCATCTTGAACGACTTGCGGTTGTTGATGAGCCTACTGAGCAGCCTCGTCCTCGGGCCGTCATAGGCGATGTTATGGACTACATTTGGCGTGCTGAGCGCTCAATAGTTCTTCTTCTTGCCAGCTTGGTTCCAGGAATTGGCGAACGTCAAGTCCAAGCTCGCAGTACTGCTGAGGCCGAAGCTGAGCAGCGGCGGGTAGAAGAAGAGCGTCGGCAGTCGGATGAGCAGAATGTTCAGCAGTCAGAGGGCCAAAATGCACCCGGAGGTCAACAGGAGCAGGAGCAGGGTCAGGTCCAGGAGCAATCTCATGCTCGACCTCAGGTGGCCGCTGAAAACCAACCTCGAGCTACTCTGCCTTAGAGTTATCGAATGCCCAATTATGTCATGGCACTTTTCTTTCAACGAAAATCGACGAATGTTGCATCAATCTTTGAAGTTTAGCACTGTGTTCTCCATAATCAGCGTTTCATGTGAGATATCATAGTATCATCAATATGATTCATTTTCAAACTTGAACAACCTTTCTAATTGGAAGATAAAAGAGGGTTAAGTATTTGTTTTTTGGTTCGTCTTTCTACTCGTCCTTCTACTCGTCTTTCTAGTCGTTCTTTCATCTATATAGCGCTTCCAGTGCAGATAGTGGTGTACTAAGCGGTAGTGTTATATAGGGCCAAAGAGGCTTTTTCCAGCTGGCCGCTATAGTCCCCCGTACATATTACTACAATATTTGCAATGCTCAAGGACTCTAGATAATTTTCAAATTCATAACATGACTGTAGATACTTTTGTTCACCATCTACACATATTTCCCTCATTAATAGTCGAAAGGGCCACGGTATTTTTCACAGCAACACATCTAAACCGTCTTCTTGAGTCTCCGATCAACCTTGATACGCACCAAACCGGCCAAAACAGTCGCCACCGTCGCCATAGATCCAGCATAGAAAATAGCAGGTCGATAAGCACCCGCACCACTCGACTCTCCTCCGGAGGCATTGAGAATATAACCGGCAATAGGAGCACCCTAAAAACACTGTTAATAACCAAATCATGATATCCCACTCAATATCCTCAAGCAATTTGAAGTAAGTGCATAAACTCACCATTAGATACCCTCCAAGCCACCCACTAACAATCATCCCAACAGCAACAGATACCCGCGCAGAACCAAAGACATTCCCCACAACAGTAGGCATGGTAGAGAAGAATCCGCCATTAGCAGATCCATTAATAATCACAAATGCAACCAAAGGTCCAATGGAGTTAGAAATAGGCCACAGTACAAACAGACTCAACGCACTAAGTAGCAGCGAGAGGAAGAGAGTGTTTAGCGAGCCGAGCTTATCACACGCGAATCCGCATGATAGACGCCCGATTGCGGAGGAGAAGTTCCAGGCTGCTACTAGACCTGCTCCGGCGCTGGAGGAGAGTCCAAGTGAGTTTGTGTAGAGGGGGAGGAAGAAGGCCGGAACGAAAAGAGGGAATGTTCCAATTGCACCTGTTAGCCAGAGGAGTGTGAAGCGGACATCACGGAAGAGGCTCCTAGGACTTGTTAGCTTATCTGTTGCAGTGGCGGTAGGTTGTAGATGGAACGTACCATTCTAGCATCTTTGTTGGTCGAACTGGTACTCGTTCCTTGATTAGGAATGCGGCTGGTAGCCCTGTTGCGATAATCAGGAATCCCATGATTCGGAAAGTCCATGCAATTCCCACGCTCTCTAATAGCGAATTCAGAATGAAACTTATCACTGTTCCACCAAGACCACCCCCTGCATAGACGATTCCATTCGCAATACCCCGCTTAGTCTTGAAGTATTGTGCCGGCGTAACAGAAACAACCTGAGCAACCATCAATATCAACACAACACAACACTGCACATGTGATATACAACAATAAACATACCATAAAACACAAACTCGTACCAAGACCCCCAACAAACCCAAAAGTCATAAACAAACCCGCAACACTATGTGTCGCAAACCCAGAAAGAATGTTCCCCAACCCAAGTAAAAAAATACCCAGCAGCGCCGTAGGCCGCGGCCCAATCTTCCGAATAATAGTCGCATTCGGCACAGCAAGTAAAGAAATACAAGCTGGACATAAAGAACCCACAAACGCAAGTGTAGAAGACGAGTAGCCCATTTTATCAACGAGAGCAGCTTGCATAACACCCCAAGTATAGGATGATCCGACAAACCACCAAGTCACGACTGCGCAGGCGAAAATAACGACCCATCCGTATCCGCCATCGGGGACTTGGGAGTCAGCAATGAGAGACTGCTGCATAATCTCATCTTGAGTGGCGTCCACAGCGTTGGGAACGTTTCGTTGCCGTTCGCCTTGTGGATCTAGATTTGGGAGCTCAATTGCTGTGCTAGGTTGTGTTTGAGTGATTGTTGCCATTTTGTGGTCTCCCTACCTACTCTGGGTAGTGTTTTTGATTGAGTAGAGGAATATTTTTCAATCCAGGGTGTCCGGTTTTGAGCGAAGTTCGTGGTTTTAGTTGTAGCTAATGAGTCAATTTGCCATAAGCTGATGATTTAATCAAGTTCGTTAAATGCCGATTCCGGTGCTGCTGCGCTTGGGCCAGCGTATTATACTGGGTCGCTTTGATTCAGGACCAATAGTTTCTTTTTTCTCAAGTGAACCTGCCGCGAGATTGATTTAAAATTAGCGTATCAGCGATGAGTTTTTTTCGAGCTGTTTAACTTTTTTCTCTCTCTTCCTGAATACTATGACATGATGGGTCGAATTGATAGACCCACATAGCGGGTATCCTCGGAGATGTCATTGAAAGGCGCGAGATGGGTCCCGCGATCGCTGGGAGTTTGTAATAGTAATAGAAAATTCAGCAGTGGTGTTTACAAGGGGAAATTCGTTTAATGTGCCTAGATATCTCTGATAGATTGGAAATTTCCATTGGACCTTTGTCATGAATAGCATTTCATCATGATACTCATGAAAATAACGAAATGGGGCTTGTGAAAACCCAATGCAAGACAAACTTGCATATATATAACTCTATATGCAAAACAAAAGCCAAAGCCAAAAGAACCAAGTACGGAATGATAACAAAATAAGCTTAAAGCTTAGTTCCGAGTGAAGCGCCAGTAGGTGGCTCCGACGGTGGTGCCATAGGTCCAGTATCGAACGACTCCTCTCCATTGAAATGCCTAAACAACATCGAAATTAGTACCAACCAAACAATGCACCCCATCAGTCATAAAAAAGAGAATGTCAAACTTACCATCCACGCTCAGCCCCTCCACTCAAAAAACTAGAATCCCCATTCTTCAAACAATCCCACCCACCCCCAACTCCATCCCCAATCCACATAGGGACACCCTCCGCTCTCAAAAGCTTCGTCTCCTCAGCCAACACACCCCCCGACTCAACAATATCCTTTTTAGTCCCCCGTCGCCGAAACGTACTCATGCTAGCCGTGAATACAAAAAAGTCTTCCTCGGACGAATCATCGGGCATTTTACCAGTTAATACTCGGCCCATTGCAATAAGTGATGCGGCATGGGCGCAGATTAGGACTGATTTGCTTGTTCGGTGCTCGGGTGGGATTTCAGCTTCTAGAGCTGTTATCTCGGCGTCTACGTCGGTGATTATACCGGCTAGGGCTGTTGCGACGCGGTTATGGAGTTCTAGGATTGTTTCTCCGCGGCGGGATGGGTGGAGGATGGGGGTATAGGTTCTTTGGGTGGATGAAGGGACGAGGGAGGGGAAGTGCTGGTGCATTTCTTCGACGGTTGGGTGGGGTGGGTGTTTGAAGAATGTTGTTGGGCCGAACCATTCTCTATTACATACATCGTTGTTAGTATTCTTTGAGATTGGGTTTTTTGGGGTGTGTTTTGTATTGATGGTGTGGAGGGGGTGTGGAGCGAGACTAACCCGAGACCATTCTCTATGCGCACATCATAGTTTGAAGCTGGGTCTATATG
The DNA here is from genome assembly GCF_028827245.1 of Penicillium angulare. Classification (NCBI taxonomy): domain Eukaryota; kingdom Fungi; phylum Ascomycota; class Eurotiomycetes; order Eurotiales; family Aspergillaceae; genus Penicillium; species Penicillium angulare. The sequence goes on along the minus strand of NW_026623170.1, from coordinate 658,926 downwards.
CCCCTTCTCAGTATGATTGGACTGGTCATCTAAACCAATTGAAGCATGATTCTTCTTCAATTCCTCCACAGATGGCTGAATCGTCTGCAAGCACCGATAGAACGGGCTAGAGTACACCCGAAAAGGCTTCGGATGAAACCCCGCACTATTGATATGTCTCCCAAGTTCGTGCGACTGACGTATGCCGTACGATGTCAGCGCCGGGTCCGCCGGATTTCCTGTTGGCGTTGGGAACTGCGATTTGTAGGTGCCGGTTCGGAGATCGATTGTCCAATTGAGACGGTGCTGGGGGTAATTAGTTCACTTAATCGGTGGCTTCAAGGAATAAAAAATCTATAAAGAATACGTACCCCATGGCGAGTGAGATAGATCGTATCCAGAGGCATGATGAGCACAGCGAGATATGTCAGTTATCAATTGCTTGCGGGGAAGATTGTATATCAGGGGCAGAAAGGGGGCGGTGAATATGGGCCTCGGTCCGAAACATTTGATCAGAGATGTTGCATAAATACTACAGATGAAACGCGAGATTTATATCAAGCTGGTCGATCTTATATAATCTTTCTACAGTGACACAATATATCTTTATAGACCAGAAGCACCTGGCATTTGAATATGAACCATTGTACTCTGCAAGCCATCACAGACGGGGTATTATCCGCTACTAGATTACATTCCCAGGGTCCAGCCCAAGTATCATGCGAGTCCAGTCAAAAGAATAACTTTTCTTTTTATTTCGTTTCTAAAACGACTCCATCTAGTAGAAGAAACCGAGGAGCTTACCGGCAACGTGCTTGCGGCGAGCCTCCTCGTGGTCCATAATACCAGCGGAGGTGGTCAGGACGACGTAACCGAACTGACGAGAAGGAAGGAGCTGGGTAGCCCACTTCTCGAGGTCACGGAGCTGGACGGGGTAGCGGGGGTTGATAACACCACACTTGTTGAGACTGAAGGGGATTGTTAGTATTGAGATTGATTAAAGAGGTATCTTCGAGTGAAACTTACCGGCCGTTCAGCTGGATGACAATCTTGCCGGAGCGGTGGTCATCGACCTCCTCGAACTCGCCAATGTAGCCTGAAAGAAAAGATATCAGTATGTTGCAAAGATTTAAAAGTCGCCAAAAACAGAAATAGCGCCTGGAAACATGTAAGATCCTCGCAGTATAATCTATCGGACACTTAAAAGGCAAACGTCGTGGGTTATTTGAAACAATCCGCCTAGTTATCAGCCCGACCACCACCCCAAAACTACCACACACACACAAACACAGAAGACAAAAGACAAGAAAAAGAAAAGCAAAAAAAAAGTCTTCTCCCGACGTACCGTGCTTCTGCATAACAGTGAGGAACTTGACGATGACTTTGGAGGAAGGACGGATGAGAACCTGGCGCTTGCCAGCCTTCTCGGCGTTGTTCATGGCGTTAAGCGCATCGTTGAGGACGGAAGTCTTGACCATTTTGGCGGTAGGGAATCGAGATTCTCAAATCGGTTATGAAGGGATAAGAGGTATCTACTTAAACCGAAGAACCGGTAAAGTCAGCCATCAACTAGTCCTCGAGCGTAAAGAGTGCCCCTTCCTATAAAAGGAGTTCTTCAGCCCGTGCCGGATGGGAGATGCGTATCATTCTGCACGACCTCCTGAAACGCGGTGCCCAAGATTGAAATTGAAATTCACATCAGAATTTTTCAAATTATCGAGTTGAGTCGTGAGACAGGTGCAGACAGAATGATTGCTCTCCCAGACTAGCTGTAAGGCTGGTGAGAAACGAGGGCGATGAGGGCGTACATACCTCGAATTGACTGATCCGTCGGTTGGTTGGCGTGTCGGGAGTGAAAAGTTCGACGGGTGAAGTTTGGGTTCTGCTGACTGTGCGGGTCCTAGGGTTAGGATCCACGGTAGCCCTTATCGGACCTTTGCTGACCAGGTCACGTGATGATAGATTATGTCGCTTCCATGCTTTCCTAAACTGGTTAGCCGATGCCTTGGGATTTAGGTGTGAGCTATCAGCTCCAGTTGACTAGATGATTATGGTTACGGATGATTGTGATAACCAGGGCAAAACAGAAGAGTGCGATGATTCGTGAGCAAAAGGCACATGGCTCAGACAATATTTACATTCAACTCCTACAAAGCTCTAGGAATGCTTTGGTCATAAGAATCTAAAGTCCCCAGAGGTCTATCTCGATCCAAGGTACTTAATGGCCCAGACTCTCTACGCCTCTCCGGGCACGCATTCGGCAGCATTCAATCCTAGCATTCATCATCAGGCCAATTGATATGTTTATACAGATTTGACAGATATAGTCCAGTGCAACAGCATGGGCATGGGAATGGGCGTCAGGGAGGAAGGTCGGAGCATACGAGGAGGTAATAGTAGGTAAAGTGGAACAGCTTTTGATGGAACAATTCTTTTCTCAGGGTGGGAAGGTATGGGTTCAGGGTTACATAATTGGGGATACATGAGGTTGATAATTTGGGGAAAGGGAGGATACATGAGGTCTTGGGCTACATGAAGGGGCTGGGAAATGCTATAGGATGCGAAGGGGTCTTGTCTAATTAGAAAAACGACGTAGAAGTGGGAAGGTAAGAGATAAAGTGGTTTTTATCAAGAAGAACTCAAAACACAAGGCATGAGGGGAATGGAGGTGAGGCGGGGTTCATGTGTAAATGTCATCAAAGGGAATTGGGGGTACATGGAAGACCGGGTAATGGGGTGGAATTGTGAATGAAGAAAGTGGGAATCTCGAAGCTCGTGGGAGAGGGTGGTGAATTGAATAGAAACAACAACTTGTTTAGAGCTGCTCAGAAGCAACGATAAAACGAAACCTCACCATCCATTGGAGCGGAGTCCAGGTTGCGCTGGACGAAGGGTGGATGCAAAGGACCGGGAAGTCATAGCACCCGTAAACGGTTCATGACCAAAGCCTTGGAGGTCTGTTCCACGCGATTGGAGCATCGCTGGAACAAAAGGCATGGCCAGTGGAAGTTCAGTAAGCAGTCGGATGAAAGCTTAAACATGCTTAAGCAGCCATTCCGGTGCTCATGTTGATTTGGCGCTTGACCTGCTCACGGGTCCAGCGGGCAGTCTCAATGGTACGAGAGCTGTACTGGCGGGTAGAGCGAGTCTCGCGGACAAGAGTGGTGACCCACTCGTTACGGAAGAAGGCAGCCAGCTCGCCGTTAGGGAAGGCATCAGAAAGATCGCCAAGAACACCCATGGAAGAGCGCATCAATCCCTCGCTTCGGTTACCCTCTTGGGAGATAATGTGAAGCAATTGGAAGATGGACTCGACGAAGGGCTGGAGCTGGGTGATCTGAGGTGTACCCTTGTAGGAGAGCAGGATACCACCCCAGGCATCCATGATACCCTCGCGCAGCGAGACAATGTAGTCCACCATATCGTATGGCAGATCAGAGCTAGTGGTGACCGAGGAGGCCTGCTGGAGGACACCACCGACAACGCTGAGGTAGGTGTCGAAAGCAGTGCCGATAGCCTGAGCAATGTCACCGAAGGTCTCCAAGATAGCTGGCTTGAGCTGGTTGGTGGAGGTACGGAGAATGCCCAGCAACAGGTTCATGAAGCTGTCGCAGTATGGCTGAACCTTGTCGTTCAAGGCACGAGCAATGTCACTGACAAGACCAATGGCCATGGAGCACAGACCGGCCTCTTCTTGGTTGCCCAGTGCGTTGTACAGGAAAGGAGAAAAAGATTCCATGTACTGAATGAAGTCATCCTCAAGAGCGCTGGCAATAGCGCCAACAGTGGCGAAGACAACATCGGGAACACTAGACTTGGCACCAACACTTTGCAGGACCTGGATCAGAATAGACATGATACGGTCAGCCTGGGGCTTAATGTCGACTTCAAATCGTTGGACAATGGCCAAGATAACACTGGTCAGGCTAGTCTGCATCTCTTCGAGGAGGATACGGTCCTCGGTGCTGACAACCTGCTGCAGCATAGGAATAGTCTGCTGGAGGCGTTGAAGAATAACTTCGGAGAGATTGGCAACCATGGGCAAGCTGTCGTGAGCAGAGTTCATGACGAAGGAGTTCAGAACTTCGTATCCAGCGGTACGCAGCTGGTTATCAGCATCCTGGCGCTCAGTGACGGTAAGAAGAGAGCGGACGCTCTCCTCGAAGTGCTTGGAGAGAGGGTTGGTCTGAGAACCACCGTCGCCGGCAAAGCGGTCAGCGACGTTCATCAGAGCCCAGCAGCAAGAGCTGGCAATCTTGGGGCTGCTAGCAAGGCCGTTGAAGAGGGAAGAGATCAAAGGCTGCAGATGAACATCGGGGTCCAGAACCTCAGGGCAGCACTCGCAAACGCGACCCAAAGCATAGGCAGTGGAGTCGCGGACCTGGATAGAGCTGTCCTCCATCATACCGATCAGAACTTGCAGAGCTTGCTTGATCAGAGGCTCCAGAACATGGGGCTCGGGGCCATCCATGATAGCACCGAATGCAGCGACGGCGGCATCACGACGGTGCCAGTCCTCGTTGCGGATATTCTCCTCAACGAAAGACACGACAGGCTGGATAACATCACCCTGAACGCACTGAGCGTAGAGCTGAAGAGCCTGGTAAGCGGCGCGCGAAACATTGTACTCATCGTCAGTGGCATCCTCGTCCTGGCGGCACATAGTCTGCAGCAAAACTGGGACAACCTCGCGAGTCGCAACGCGAGCGAAGCCGAAGAATGGACGAGCCTCGCCGCCTTCTTGTTGGGCCTAGAAGAAAAAATCGAAGGTTAGCAAGACGTCTAAATTGAAATGGCTCCGTCGTTTGGAGTACATACCTCGGCATTATCATCTTCAATAGCGCTCTCCTCCTCGCAAACAGTGCACCAGAACTCGATGGCAAGCTTGGAAACCTCCTCTTCCTCGCTCTTCATTCCCATGATGCTAAGGCCAAACAGAGCCTTCTCCATGTAGAAGCGCATCTTCTCGTAGTAGGCGCCCATAATTCGGTTCAAGCAGCCGAAAGCAGCAGCCTGCACACGGACCTCCTCGGCCTGTGTAGCCTCGCAGACGACCTGCATAATGTAGTTTCGCTCACCCTCGTTGTCCATGTTGGTACGAACGAAGTCAACAGCATCACTGAGGGCAGCAATAGCAGCATAACGGACATCCATATTGGGTTCCTCACGACGAGCACCCTGCACAACAGCAGTCAAGATGGCATTGGAGTGTGCGGTCAGGCTCTGGCGAAGATCGGCATCTTGAGATTCACAGATAAAACCAATGGTGGCGAGGGATGACTGCTTAAGGTTGTCGCTGCCGCTGGCAACGTTCTGTACGAGGATGTTCATTAAATCGGGCCACTCGCCTCGAGGCAGCTCGATGGAGGCAATCGAAACGATCAATGTGGCGGCGGCACTTCCGGCTCGAGTATCGGAGTGCAGGGTCTTGAGCGCAAGCTCCTTGACCTGACCCTTGGTCTCTTGGGGGATTTGTGTGGCCCATCGTAACTGCACTTCACGCAGCTTGGCCTGGTCTCGGAAAGTGAAAGCGTTCTTAAGGGCGATACCGGCAGCAACACGGATATGGGCAGGGGTGGTATCGTTGGCTAGTTCTTGGCCTAGGGTAACGAGGTAGACAGCCTAGGAAAGAAAGAGAAAAACAAAAGAGCGTTAGCGGGCAAGTCGGTTACCGGTGTACTCGAGCCTTCTCCGTGACTCCATCGCAGTAATTTTTCGAATATCACAAGGGCTGTACAGAAAATGGGATCATCACTTACAAAGTCGACCTCCGCGGCGTGAGCCAGCTGCTGTTCAGCGTTGGAACGCTCTGACGCATCTATTTTGGGGGAGGAAAGGGTCAGCTGGTCTCCTCCTTTTAAAAATTAATTTCCCCTGCAGTGCCCGCAAGCAGCCGCAGGTTCAAATAGTCTCAGATAGAATCACGTACCAGGCGACAAGGTGCTCTGCAGCACCTGACGAGCATCCATGGTGGGCAGGAAAATGTGGGGGTAGAGAAGCAGAGAGAGAGAGAAAAAAAGAAAAAGGTGGAAAGGAAGATATTAAGCGCTCCTGATGCCCGACAGTCGAGGCAGAAAATCACGAGCAAACGAGTCACAGACCACCAGTAAACGTGGGCGTGTGGTGAAGGGAGAGGAAAGGTTGGCAGGTGTTGAGAAAGGACGGGGTGTTTTTGTGGATATGACGAGGCATGCACCAGATCTTTCCGCAAGGAGACACAGAGAGGCAAATGTGTCTTTCAGAACGCGGCCGTTATAAACGAGTTCAGGTAGAAAAAAAGGCTCCCGAAAATATTAGGATGGGGAGTTTGGAGCGAGGGACTTTTTTTTTTTATGTTGATAGAATAAATCGACGACAAAGACAGAATGAGGGATGAAGTCCATCAGGGAGACGCACGCTGATTGGCTGATTGCTGGATGATGACTGTGCCACACGTGACTTATGCCTGAGGTGTCGAATTGGGACTTTTTGCCCCTCGAGTTGATTCATCAACTTTGTCTAGATCATTTTAAATGGTATATTTCAAGGTTATCAATGATATCTACTAATACTATATTACACTCATATTCAATGTGTTCTCAGCAATATTAACCCTATCCCATCACCTGTCTACATGACACCATCTCCAGTCTTTTTTGTGCTGACCTTCTTTGTTATTATTATGGGTCCTCTGCCCCTCCATACAAAGTCTGCTTGTTTTGATTTTCCCTGAAGCACCCACCACTGAGTGGCCCCGGCGACCGATCCTCTTTTAGCCCTGGACACACACAAGGCGCAAACTATTTTCTCGCTGGTGGAGCCAATCCCAACCTGGTGCCTGACTAGTGGATGCGTCAAGTGAAAAAAATTGTGGGTGGCATTTCTAGAATAATCTATCAGTGAAAGCAAGGGGTTTTGCGGATCCTAGCTATATTTCGCGATACTAATGACAGGCTAATGAATACGACAAAGAGTATGTCGTCATTACCTATGAATAGATTGAGAATTGGACTAGATGATTCCTTGGAAGTTCATTGTTCACATAGACTACCAAAGCCTTGGTCCCAAGCCCTGGAGGTCGCTGTATCTAAATTTATATGTTCTAGATTTTCATGGTTTGTAGGTAGCTGGCACCTGTACCTAGTCCACGGGTGTTTATTTCCTTTTCAAATGTAAAACCTTTGAAGCTTGTGTTCCTCCAGGGCTAGTGGGTACTATTAATACTAAATGTCCCCTGGCTACTACCTTTTGCATCACCATAGTATGCATTCGAGTCCTAGTACCTAGTAGTACTCAAAGACAGGTATACTATGGGGATCATCTGGTAATATTATATTTTCCTCTTTCAAGGTTATCTTTGACCACAGGCATAAACAACAGGCTTGGAAATCCATACCCATGGATATATGTAATTTCTAATAAATGCAATCAAAGAAAAAGACCAGAACCATCCAGCCATGCTAATTACGCTACCTCTAACGCCAAAACAAACATAGTACTAGCAACACCCCCAAGATCTCACTCATCCTCCCCCAACTCCTCACTCTCCTCATCCGAGTCCGACTCAAACTCCTCATCAGTCTCCCCATCCAAATCCAAAACATCATACCTCATCGCATCCCCATACAAAACAGAAACCGCCCTCCTACTCTTCCTGCCATTAACATCCATCCTTACAGGCTTCGCCTTCAACCCCGAAGCCGGGAAAACATGTCTCAGAACCCCAGACTCAGATAACGTAGCCAGATCAACCAAGACAGCTGGGATGTTAGGCTTGGACTCAGATGGGTGCGCGGCGCACTCAACATAGTCGAAGATAGTTGGGAGCTCGTCTGCCTTTTTGTGTGCAGAGACGGGTTGGAAGGGGAGATTTAGGAGATATGCAGGATTAGGATGGGTGGACCAGAGGATCATTAGGGTGTCGTCGTGGGAGAATTGGAGTTGTTTTATCTCGCCTTCTTGGAGGTTTAGGGAGGCGACTGAGGTTGTGCGGGTTGAGCTTACGCCGTTTATTGAGTCGAAGAGGACGCGGTAGATGTAAACTTTGTTGAATGTTAGTATTTGAATGATGGGTTTGGGAGAATAAGTAATGGAATGCGGTGAAGTGCTTACTGAGTGATTTTGTTGTTGATGATCGAGCTGCGACGTAGATGGAACATGGTTGGCGTTGCTCGCCGTCCTGATGTAGTTATGATTAGTTTTGCATTGTCTCGAGAATCCAAGAGAGACAGATAGCTTACCTCATAGCAGATTTTCACATCTAGAACACTCTGATCACAATCAGTATGAAGCGTAAGCGGTGATCGATGCAGAATTCCTCTCCGTTGCGTCAAAGCGATCTCAGCAAAGACCTTATCAAACTGTATCCCAAGTCGCTTCGTCAAATCATTCAACCTAGGCGCATCAACATTGACACTATCGCGGCCATCAGCCTTAACCTGACGCTGCTGCTGTAATATCGACCTGAAGTTATCATAAAACGACCGATCATGACCATCAGGAAGCCATTGATCACTACTATATTGAGGAACTGAAGGTAACCCCATCATAGGAATTTGGCGGATGAAGCTTCGAAGAATACTTTTGCGGAGCGCACCTGTAATATACTTCACTGTAGGTGGTACGTCGAATAAGTCCCGTTTCTCAAGAAGTTCTTCTTCTGTTTGAGAAAGGGGCTCTGCGCTCAGAATGAGGATTTCATGCTTAATCCATCTTGAGAAAGCGTTGAATTGCTCGAGCTCTTCGTTCGCGTGGTTCATTATACAGTGAGCGAGGAGGTGCAGGCAGTCTAGTGTCTCGACGATTGCGTTGAGTTTCAAGGTATCGAGGCCGAGGACATCGCTGAGCTTAGCGAATTTTGATAGTCCCACTAGTCGACTTAGTAGAACCTGACTCCGTTCTAGCGCGGGAAGAAGACATTCATGGGTGAGTCGTCTGATGTTCTCGTATCCACCAGCGACAGCCTTTTCCCACCTTTTATGACCCTGTAAAAGGAAACGTTAGAATATTCGCCTATTTCAGAAATGGAGACAAACATACCCTTTCTCCGACAATATCAACCAAAAACTCCTTCATCGGCTCAAAGCAATGCCCAGTCGCAACAAGATGATAAAACGCAGTAACGAAATCACAATCGCACTTCTCTTTTAAATCCATATCCACACTCCTCAAGAACCGCATAGGAAGCTCCTGTGCATTCTTCCACTCCAGCTCAATCTGCTTCTGCACAGAACCAATATACCGAAGTAAATTCTGCAACTGCGTCGTCTTCGACGCCAAAAGAGACAAATACCGCCCGGATTTAGTAATGAACCTGAGATCAAGCGTAACAAGACTCAATGGCGCATTTGCATTTGCATTTTCCGATCCCGAAGTAGCCGCAGACGCAGACGCAGACGACGAGATAAGAGCATGTGTCGAACTAACAGGATGCGACGCATGCCTCAGAATCCTCCTCGAATCCACAACCCCCACCATATCCCCAATAGGAAAAGATCCAATCTCAAAACAATCAAATATCCTCAAATGAACACTCCCATCATCGAAGCCCACAAACAAAACATCAACAGAGTCACTTGAATCCTTCGCAGAGTGAAATATAGCATCAATCGATGCTCTCGAACTAAAGAGATCATCCTCCGCACCTGTAGCAGGAAGTATACTCAGTTTTGGCAATGAGCTTTCCATGTCCATTAGTGCTAGCTCGCGGGGTAAATCCGCTTTTAGCAATGCAGCTACCTTAGAGGGATGAATGCCTGGTGTTAGGAGATCTTGAACGGAGATTCGACCCGCTGAATCATGGAGGTGCTTTTGGGCGGATTTGGAATCTGTGAAGTTCATGGCCCAGCCGAGACATGTTACTTTTGGTGAGGGGATTGGATGTTCTGGGTTTGAGACTGAGGAGCTTTGAAGCTGGTACACTGGGTAGTGGTGTACTGTTTTTCCGCTATACGCGCTGATAATCCGGAGGGAGTTATCACCACACGCGACGGCTAGTAAGCGGCCTGTAATATAATGTTAGAGCTTTCGTCATGCACGAGAAAGAGTAAATCAAATCATGTACTGGATATTGTTTAAGTCGACTTACCATTCTCCTTCCAGGCTACCGCTCTCACTTCCCCGTCTTCTTCGTTGTCGTCAAGGTAGGGGTCACCTCCGAATGAGCCACCGAATACTCGCTGTCCATTTAGTCGGAATACGCGTAGTTCTTCGTCTTCGGTCGCTAGTGCGATCAGGTCCATTGTTGGACAGTATGCCAATGTGTTGGGTTTACATTTCGCTGTGAGGGACTTTTCCCCGACAGCTACGAGCTGGGGGCCTTCTTCGGCCATGTTGGTTGTAAATTGAGGTGATTTCACTAGATGGAATTTAACCCATTCTGATTTGGGTTGAGACGGTGGTTGGGGTTCCTTGATGGGGTTTGGGATTTGGTTGTTGAAGTTGTTGATCGTGGCGGATCGATTTCTTGGCGCGTTGGATGTTTTGTGTGGGTGCCGGTGCTGGCTGCAAGGGAAAGGGTGTTGTCAGATGCAGATTTGTTATTTTTGTACCACAATTATTATTTACGATCGATCTATTTTGATTCAAATATTCATTTGGAATATGATTGTCTTGTATAAGTTTGATTTCATATATCGTACGCTTTGTAGGTACTACTAACTCTATACTATGTATCGACAGTTGTAAAAGCCATGGTGACCAGCACCAGGAATTCAATATGTCAGATGAAAGAACCGCGTGTTTAAAAAGGTTCTCCGTCCATCTCAGCCTGTATCATATTCTTCAGGTAAGTGAGTTCATCCATCATCTCCTGCATGGTAGCCTTCCCCCGGAACGAGGAAGCATCGCTTCGCCGAGACTGTGCGCCGGATTCGTGACTGTCATTCTCCTGGACAAGAATTGGTGATCCGCCACGGCTCTGTGCGAGAGAGAGAGCTTCCATTGATTCCAAAGCGCTGAATAGTGCTGCATGACGCTTTGGGTTTCTTTCCACCTCGTCCATCTGATCGATGCCAAGACCAGATCCAGAGAAACGATCGTCTGACATGGAGACGGTGAGCTGCGGTAGCCAGGGGATATCGCCGGATGCCGAATTAGGAGATGATGGTTTGGAGTGAACGGTAAGATGTGGGGTGTTGGGGTCGGTATTTGTGGCTGTGTCATTAGACGACAGATCGGGCGTTGTCCATTCTTCTGGGGCTGGGGAGTCGTAACTCTCAATGGGGAATGTTGAGTTAGAGACCATTGACTCGGGTGAATTGTCCTCTGTTGTCTCTGTATCTGTGCTCCATTCTGAAAAGCGGCTGTGCTCGGCCACGAACCGAGAGGTTGTAGACTCGTCTGCAGTCATGCTAGAGAAATGACTATGCAAGACTTGAGCTTCTAAGGCTCGATCTTTCTCGTCTATAGCGCGCACAGCTTCGTCCATGACAGAGGAAGGCGTATTGGGGAGACTAGGAAGCCTCTTATCATTGACATCAGGTCCGGTTGGAGTCATGTCATCAGAGCCATTCCTGGTATGTGAGAAGGCCTGGGTATCTTTCATAGCACGTTGACTGTCGGTAGAACTCGGGTTGGAGCTATTACCCGCGGACTTGGCGACACTGGGCTTGTGCTTTTGAGTTCGAGTATCCACCGTTAGTAGATTTCGAGATTGACCAGCATTCCCACCGGTTGCCTTGAGCGCACGACGGTCTTGAATGGTAGATGCAGCGGGACCTTCGGTATGCTTCGCGGATGGAGAGACTGGACCAGAGTTGACGCAGATACCGGGAACGTTACGGTGCTCGTTAACAACAAGATTCTCCCGGCGCGGAGGTTCGGGAAAGGCGTAGGCATTCGCCCTTGGTGAAGGCCCTGAACGCTTCTGGGTCAAGGCATGACGAAGTCCAAGACCCCGTGGAGGAGACTTAGATCGTCCGTCGTTAGACTGGTTGTACCTCCTAGCACTATTGGGCTGAGAGATACTTCGGTGAATTAAACCACCAAAGGGAGAGGTGCTGGGAGTATTTGAGGAGTCCTGATCGGGGCTGGGAATCGAAGTTTGAAGACGAGCCAGATCGGGCTTTGGCGGCTTGCGCGGATTCATGAATTTGTCTTCTGGGTTCATCGTACGATAGTCTTCTTTTTGTGAGCTGCCACTGTTGGAGCGACCGTGGGCGCGACTATCGGGTAGGATGATGGGAACATTTAGTACGTTCAATGGTTGGCCTGGCAGAAGAGGACATTTCGTAGTCACGGGCTCAGCCTCGCTATAGAATTCCACGTCGTCGTTCAACAAATACTGGTGAACATTAGTTTTTGTGTTTCGAGTGAAGAAGGGGTCCTCCATAACTCACAAAGTACCAATAAGTAGCACCCATTTTGAGTCCACCCGCACGCCAGTGATTCTTATCAGGTCCGTCACCCATTGTATCCATGAATGTATGGCATCCCCGCCAGTGGCCTGCTCCCATTCGCTTGTCCCTTTCCATCGCATATGGCTTCGAGAAGTTGTCCCATGATCCCAGCAGCTTGACCGATCGAATATCGGGAGTGGTAGTTCTAAGACAAGTTAGTCATTTGCAGAATTGCGATATGTGAAGACCCGACACTTACAATAAGAAAGTCATCAGGGTGGTTGCTATCATCACAATGCGATGATATTACGGGTAAAGAATGTATCAAAAGACCAGTGGGTGGGAGTAAAGCAACTGAATAGCTGAACGAAGAGGCAATGCTCTCCAATGAAGAACCAAAAAAGAAATGCAAACAATGGAAATGCTTGAAAGCGAAGGTGCTAAAAAGAGGAAGTCGTCAAAGAATGAAACACCAAGCACTGGCGGTATAGTATACAGCAAGGAAATGCAATGCAATGCGATAAAAAGACAGAACGAAAGGAAAGAAAAAAGAATGAAGATGCAATGATAATGAGAAGAAAGAGACGTCCGAGTCGAATGCAATGAATATAAAGACAACGAAGCCCCGTAGTCCAGCCGGGATAGTAAACAAAGTGTTTCTATAATTACAGATCACCCCTGGGGGTCAAGTCTGTACCTGTTTCAGATAATGACAGGTCTATTAATGGGTCATTCGAGAACGGTTTTAGTGGAGTCGAACAACGCAGACCACTCCATGGCCCAGCAAACTTGATACAGGAGCAGCGAGGATGCGGATGCTTCAGGAACCGCGAGGGGTTACAGAAGATCAGGCAGCTAGTCTCGAGTTTGTTTACCAGCAGGAGTAATTTCCCGGGCACGCTGCAGGGAGACAACACTTGGACCAATGGCCGTGCACGAACGCGAAGCGCCCGGATTGTACCTGCAGGACTAGAGTGACTCGGCGCTTCGACAAAATTGGATTGGGAAGAGGCGTGTTTCGGGGGGAGAGACGAGGCAGAGTTGTGTGCGTGTTGGAGAGGTGAATAGCTAAAACCCCAATTCTCGACGTAGAAATGAGGAATGTCGGAAGGATAGATGTGGTTATGACAGAATGGGAGATAGGGAGAAGGAGGGTTTTTTTTTTTTGGCGGTGACGCGCGCGATCGGCACTGCGGGGAATATTGAACCGTGATAGCTTTGGATCCCGTCACAGCTGTCGATCAGTCACGGATTCCAATAGCGTAAGTTGATCCTTTCCTCTTTTTTCTATGAATTTGATTTGTTATCGATTGCAGAGATTAGAGTCGGTGAATTTAATATCCTCATGGCTGTTTAAACTCAAATCAAGATTCAATAATTATGGAGATTCCCAAGCAAATCGCATGTTCAGGAGGAGATTATCATCTACAGTGGCTGGCGAACTCCGCCCACTTAACCATGGTTCTTCCCCCACTACTGCAAGGTACGCCAACTACCCGACGCAAACACGCGAAGATGTCGCTGAATGGGGATTTGACGGGTTGATCGGCTTATGTGGCTTATGTGGCACACCATGAAACACATCAGCTTGTCCCAAGTCCACCGAAATAATCACCACAGTGAGAGCCAGGTGCTCTGCAAGGGTCGAATGGTTCGCCCCCTGACGCCAAATGCCGTGATTAGGGATCGCCAGCCAAGTGGCTCCACTTGGGCGGCTCCTGAAATTGGTGCGGCGCGTGCAGATTATTCGTCTCATGTTGTGATTTGATTTCTTCGACGGAGGATGCCGAGAGAAAAATGATACTTGGATGCTGTGGCGAGGTTTCTCGTCGGCTCTTATAACCCATGAGGTTCAGTGTTCTTTTTGCCTATGTTCTCGCTGCAAGGCCCATCTCAAAAGATCGGACCTCATATTTGAGAACCGTGCACGCTAATCAACACACGGATCCATTGGCGTGATGATCGGACATCAGCGGAAAATTGCATACCCTCCAGCCATATCGATCTTTGAGTCCCGGGGGCTGACCCCAAGCGAACATTTGAAGCTATTCAAGAGCTAAATCCCTCCACCTTTACAGTCCCACCGTGATAGGAGAATCCCATAGTACGCGATAATCCAATTGCCCTCTAGGTTGAAGAATCACGGATGCGCGCCAATCCCCAAACGCGCTAGATGCTACGATCTATATATACACGAAGCTTCCCCGAAGTGCCTGCCTATTTTGCAGAGAGAGGGGGGAGAGGGAGAGGGAGGGAGGGAGAGAGAGGAGAGAAAAAGTATGGCTTTATATAGTAAGGGCTAGACGCTGTGTAATACACCCTATGTCAGATCACAAGTAAAAGCCCGAGAAGAATTGTGACAAGGATGGAATAATTGAGGTTAAGAAACACAATCTTGTGCTATATCCAGGTTGTGTACTAAGTAAACTGGAGCTTATTATACTCAGCCTTGGATATGCTCTCTATCGCTTTTCAATATATTTGGTCTTAGTGAATTTTCATTGTCAATTCGGTCTCGAGAAAAATAAGATAAAAGAAAGCAATGAACAAAATTCCTAATCACACCTGTCTTCGATCCAGCTTCTTATTCACAGCACCCAGCACACACTTCAAAATCCCCTGCGCATCAAGAGTTCTCCCCGTCTCCCCTCTCCAAGGCACAGTATCAACAATATCCCTCAACTTCTCATCCACGCACGATCGACCCAAATTATCATCCAACTCCTCCAAATATCTTCGAGCAGCCCGATCATTCCCAATCTGAAAGAACTGAATACCAACCTGCCACGGCACAGCCGGATTCGGGGTATCCAGTTTTCTCGCAACCTGCTCGATGACACTCTCCGCATCATCCGTGAACTCTCCATCGGTAATCACAATAATATTGACAGGCTTGACAAGTAGGCTTGGATCAAGGAGACCACCATGCTGTTCTCGGGATGCTTCCATCTCCTGTACGCAATGGACATAGGGCTGTAGGATGGTTTGAAGTCGTTTGCCGACCGGTGTTGCACCACGAGGTAGGACGCTGCTGAATATTTCCTGTACATGTGATGCTGTCGTGATGTTCTTGTAGCCTCCTAGAGCATTAGCTCCTGTAGTGGATGGACTGGAGAGGTGGTTGAGGAAGTAGATATCTATGCCGTCTGAGTCATATTGGGTGCAGATTGGGGTGATGGCTGAGATGGCTTGTTCGGCTTCTTGCCATCTGGGTCCTCGCATGCTGGAGCTGTCGTCTACGAGGAAGATTGTATCGAACTCAGCGAGGAATGCGAAGTCTGAGTCTGAGGCTTCGGGGGCGGGTGCCTGGTATTGCACGTCGTCGTAGGCTGGTGGGTCCCAGGTTGTCCCGCTGCTAGTAGATGATGGGACGGTATGTGATGGGGTCATGTTGCGAAATGGGTTGGAGGACTGTGTGGGATTTTGAGAATCCCTTTTGCCCTTGCCCTTGAAGAAAGAGAGGCCGTGAGTCATTCTGCTTTTTGTGGGTTTGTTATAGGGTGGTAGTGTTTCTTGAGATGGTTGAGGATGGACGGCAAGTCTCTTTGATGGGAAAGAGGACCAGAGTGGAGGAGGAATAGTCTTCTCTTGAAGTGGCATATTCGAAAGTCTTTATAATTTCTTTGAAACTCTGCTGTGGCCCAACTAAATGATGCAAGTACTATAAGTAGTATTTGCAATGAAAGGCTGTTCGACGATGGATCTGTTGGTTCCAATGAATGGACACTAATTGCTATAATATAAGAACTATGTAACAAAGAGATATATCTCATTCTTTATATCTAAGTCAGCGGAGTGCAGATCGGATGGTAATAGAGCCTGTCGTGGATTGCGGTGTGAGCCGGTGCAACCCGCAATTCTGGTCGAAACTCAAGTTCTAGTGATCCATGGATTGGGTATTACAAGGCAGAATAGCCTCATAAAAGGGCCAGGATAAGGGGCTACATTATGCAATCTTCTTGGAATCCATAGGGCTATGCACGGTTACCAGAGCGTTAGCGTGTCGGGAGAGAAAGCCTGAGAAGCGAACCCCGTGTTAAGTGGGGGAAAGGGGCGTCAGGCTGCTTCTTCATTTCTTGTGAACATTGCCTGAGTCACCAGGGTTAAGTTGGCGGCTGTCTCACAAGTGTTTTACCCGGGGCTGTGTAGATGTTTAACTCTACTCAGCCCCACGGCATCAAACACCCGTGGGAGGTCAGCAACCCCGCAGGGCAGACTACACTACGTAAAAAGGTCCCAGGATTGAGAAACAGACCAATAACAGACGAAAAATGAAATCAAGATCCCGTGTAGACCTTCTAGAGTGCGGGATGGATTTTTTTATTAAGTTTCTTGAAATTGGACTAGAAAGTAGTAGTCGTGGAAAAATAGTCTTCTAGAAAAGAAATATGTCATAATCGTCATGTCCATGCGCCCTCCGAGTCAATCAGGATCATCCCCACAGAGCAAAAATCAAAATGTTGAAAAAATAAATATCGAGTCACCAAATAGAAATGAAGAAGTCAGGGGCCAGATTATGGGGTATCGGTAAGGCAGATCTGTTAATCATGGGAAAATTGCCCATTAGAGCTCCACTATCGAGCCAGGGAATGAGTTTTGGTAACCTTTCGCCTGCTCAACTGCAGTTCTCGAAGTGGACATATTGGAAGTAGGCACCTCAGTGATGCGGCCTTGATCCAATTCAGCATCTGTAACGGAATGCAAAATACCCGGGTCGGCGGCGACAATGTCCATCAGCGCTAGAGCTTGATCAAGTCCATAGGTAAAGCCAACCATACGCAAACATTGTACCACCCACCGACGAAGTGGATGTGTCGCGTTCTCCGCTGTGCCAGCCATATACAGCGGCCATAATAACACCATGCCGCCCAAGTAGCTATCCGGTGGTGGGAGAGTAGGGTCGAACTCCGGTTTGTGAACGCCTAGGGCGTACGGCACACTACGGCAAATATCAACAGCCAAGCGACGAATATTCGCGCGAAGAGTCTTGCAATGGAGCTGGAATTCCTCGGACATAGATTTTAATGAAGATGAGTCGGACATCTGTCGGATGTGGGTTAAGATAATTTCGCTCGCTAGGATACGGGCGCAGCGGTACTGGTTCCATGTGTTGAAGGCCCAGAGATCAGGGTATACGTGATACTGGTCCTCATACGGAGCCAGTCCACGACAACGCTCTTGGAAGCCATAGTCGAAGCGAGATTTTGTATGGGTTTCATAGGTGAATCCAGCTGGTAGTGCTGCGAGCCAGGAGATCAGCTCGGCTTCAATGGCCGACGCCATTGAAATAATTTGCTGGTCATCGGTTATAACACCGGATATAATATCGGCACGGAGGTTAGAAAGTCGGCCGACAATTATAACCAGTCGATTGCTATGAGCTTCATTTGGGCGGAGCTTGAGGACGGTCCTCGTGTTCTCCAAGAGGGAGTCGGGTACTCTCGCGTCTCGTTGCATACAGCTAACGACCTATGCGAAGAAGGGAAGAAGTTAGCAAGTAAATATTAAAGCAAAGTGAAAATAAATATTTAAACACGTACGATCTGATAGCGTAAGTGCAAAAATAGACGAAGGCCGGCTTCGGTGTTTAGTTGCTCGGGACCCCTCATTTCAAGGAGGGCTGTCGCCCCTCTTATATGATTAGTCCAAGAGTCAATGTCCTGGGGAGCTCTAGAAGTGACAATCTAGGTTGAAAGTGGCAAAAATGTAAGCTAGGACATCCTTTCATCATGCAGATGTCGATCCTGAGGTATCTTACTTCGTATATGGCAAGCAGTACGACGGCCCCCAACGCCTGGTTTGACTTGGCCTCCTCCACACTGACCAATGCAGAATTTAAAAGCTCAAGCGCAGAACAATATTCTTTTCGCGCAATTTCCTTTAATGCAGTTACCTTCCTAACACGACATAGCATCGCGGAAGCAACAGCAGCCATGCTTGCTCGCATGGCTTTTGTGCTCTGAGTTCCACCAGGTTGCAAAAGGAACTTTTCCATGAAATCCACCATCCAAAAAGCGCCCGGAAATGCATTTGTGCGCATAAAATAACAAATAGCATCATCTTGATTTGGAGCCGATGGCTGAACCTCCATGGGAAGATTCGTGAAATTCAACAGTGTAAACTGCTGTAGTGGATCTGCGTTGAAATCGAGAAACAAATCTGGCCCCACCTCAACGGTCGGCGCACTCTCTGGATTCCCATCTGGGGAAGCTTTGCGACGAGTTCGCGCTGCTGACTGTTTTGGTCGCGATAATGCACGAGTTTCCGGCGGTGAACTCGATTTCCTTGTCTCTGGTTTAGTATCTGCATTTGCTTTTCGCACCACCGAGCTGCTTTCGTCGCGGAACATGAGCGAGAGCTGATCTCGATATCCGGGGCAGTCCCGCTTAGCTCTCACGCACTGCGAGCATGCCGGGCGGGCCTGATCACATCTGATCTTGCGGGATCGACAGTGGCCGCATCCTTTGCTTGGCTTACCACAGTACACCATGATCGGATTCGTGGGGTGCCCGACAGCTTGATTATATGTAAACTTGCGGGAGACCGACTGTCCATTAAATCTGAGGAGGGAGTTATGAGGCGTTGGGGGCGACTTAAGGACATTAGTGCACCGCCACTCGGCCTGATTGGTATGGCTGTTGGAGGCCCCACTAATCTGATAATAGTGGTCGAATCGGGTTTTTGGAGAGACATCCAGATAGCCATTTCGGGTATGCTGTGCGAGAAGATCTTCAAAAGCTTGGCTACTGGGCTGAGATTTAAATAGAGTAAAGCTCTGAATTCTGGTGCCTGGGTCTTTCCATCGGATATTTAACTACGATAGAAGTTTGGAAGGGGGCTTTGCTTTGAAATATGGTGGGAATGACGACAAGAACGTTGCATGCACAGCCACAGCTGAAGATTGGAAGAGCGACAAACGGGCCTAGATTCGTACGTGGATACTACTAGCCAGTATAAACACATGCATGAAATGCCATGCTTAGATCATAAAAATAATGAACATTTATCTAAAGCCCTTGGATTGATCGGGTCGGTCAGATCTTTCATTTAGAGCCAAACCTTAATTTATTCTATTGGCAAATGTGGGGATACCGAAATAGCATATCCATCCTCCAAGGCTGAATATACAGATAATACAGATAATACAGATCATTACATAGTAGGCCATGTAGCATGATTCAGATTCACGCAGTACTGAGGTTATTGAGCCGACTTCAAAGTTTTCGCGGCTATCCTCAGAAAGGCATGAACATTGAGCCAACAGGGACTTGCCGGTTCCAATGAGCATCTGCAGAGCCCGACAAAGATAATTTAGTGAGTTCAGCGAGTAATAGCCGAGAAGACTTATAGAAAGAACTCGGTGGTTATCTCTGAACGTCGGCGAAACAGCACTTCAGAGAAAGCCATTCGAGGGGCTACTCGTGGTTAAGTTTACGAGGAAGTATACATCCTCGACATTCAGATGTACTGCTTCTCTCGATATGCTGCATCAGACTTTAGCTGGAGGCTAGTTCATTGGAAACGAGCTTTTCTTCAAATCTTCCCTGTCACTCTGGCAGACTCCAGAGCATTCCTCTCTCGGAATACAGCCAGGCGTACCCTGAAAGTCAACGATCAAGCCCAACGAAGCTTCTAGTAGACTTTTTCAACTTTGCGTACAGGGAGATGAAGTTTCTTTGCAGTAAATTGGCGTAAGATGGTAATTTGTAAGACTCTGATGAGCATGCTGAGATCATGAATGCCCCGATGGCCCTCAGCGATGAGTGGATTGAAAGAACGAGTCTCGCGAACTTCATTTGGGAAACGCGGCGAAGACATGAAAGGTAAAGCGACTCCAGACATTGGAAATGCCAAGTATCCTCCGGTTCATGCTTGCAGTCTGCTTCAAGACGACCTAGAGAAACCACCCTTCACCTCCAATTCCTTTGCCCTGCTCAGGATCTAATCAAAGGATCACCGAGAAAATATGTACTTCTTGCTTCTTTTGCGAGAAGAATAAGAGGTGCTCGGTCGCTTCCTGTTCTTCAAATTTTCCGTCGGTCGACATTTGAATGATGATTTATTGTTTCATAAACTCGGTGCGAATATTCATCACAAAAAATCTATCGAGGTTTTTCGGATTGCGCTCGATGCTATCTCATTCCTCGATCTGGGGCTCATCCCGAATTTCAGGCCGAACCAAGGCTGAACTGATATTAACATGAAACCAAGTGTCGTACCTTTCCTACCAATCACTCCAAATGCTACCAGGGTGCCCTTGTATGACGAACACGAGCGGTGGTCTTGAGAATCCCAGCCATTCGAAAACCGAAGGTACAAAAATGATCTGCGCGATAGGAAATCGATTCAGGATAAAAGTCCGATCACATTATCCATCACATCCATGAATCCGCACAAAGTACCTATCCGGAGGCTCTCGGTGTTATTATAATCGCCAATTCAACGACACATGGACGCCAGTGACAAGGGCTCCAAATGGGAAGTTAACCCGCGATTAATGCGCTTTGTGTCGTCGCTACAGCGGTGGGGGGGGGGGAGGATCAGACCTTTTAGACCCTTGTAATTGACTCATTTATCCCTGTCAAAAAATGGGCTAACCCATGTCTCTTATGTCGGAGTGCCCGAAGTCTTTCCATCTTGAGGCAGGATACTCCACGTGATTTGGGGGCCATTCAAATTATCCCTGTCGATGACGCTGTGGTGCATATTCTGTATTATGATGCATGTACTAGTAAGTTACAGTACGCAGGATCTATAAAGTATCTCCACGGTTTACTATTATTAGCTTTTAAAAATTATTAACCTACGAAGGACTCGGAGTAGTAGACTCGGAGTACACTCCGTGCTGAATATACTCCATACTCCGCATGGTTCACTGGAGCTGAGCCTCCTCACGCTTCGACCTAAAAACAGCCATACACGACTTAACCAGACAGAGCTAGAGGTGCGAGTATTTTTATTTTTATGCGCGGTGTGTCGCTCATTTCTTGGCTGTAATTTTGGCGCTGCGCTAAGCCTAAAAGACGAGGCTATCCGTAAGGCATCATACACGTCGACCGTGACCGTCTATCTCACTATCACTAGACCCCGCAGAAGGCGCACGTATCTCAGATCCCGACGCAAGATTATACAGGGGTCCAATAACGATGACAACATGTGTAGGGATTAATTTTGGTTGAGTTCACACTAACGAACAAAGAAAGAAATGAACTCCTCGCCACCCATCTCGTCATTATAGGGGGCAGCTTATCTTATGGCCGACCCAGTCCAACAACATACCCTGGCGCCGACTTAATACTAAATACGAGAGATTTCCTTATCCTGATACCTGAAACGCCGATCAAACCATTATAACGAAGGAAGACAGTACCAAATGGCCCCCATTTCCCGAATGGAGAACTCCTCAATAAAGTAACAGTAAAAATGTAGGGCTGGTAGTGGCGGGACCCGCTTTTCTATCACAGCCCCCACGCATACTGGGCGCATGGTCGTCTGCAGGGTTACGAAACCACAGCCTGGTGGATCTGATTGGATAATAGTACTCGCGCTCCTTTCTGGATACGGTCTAGTGCGATTTCTATATTGAACAAGCGTCGCGAATTCCACCAAAAATGGAAATGAGATTTGCGGATCATTCGAAGCTTGTTGACGATGCAACTAAGCATCTCACTGCCGCAATCAGGATCAAAGAGTGAAAACTTTTATTTCTAATTTAGAATTTGGGGAAATTAGTGTGTTTTATTTCAAGCAGGTCAGCAAGGTTATAAAGCATTTCTTTCTCCCCAAAACTTGGCATTTATTTTCATTCCATTCCATCAGCCTCTCTCTCAAGCTTACCGCCCGCTTTCAAGCTTACTGAGCAACACAACACAACACCAGTCAATACTTTATTTATTCAACTCTTACTTTCTCGACATCCTTCATTCAACAGTATACACACAATACACTCTTAAGAGAAATATTTCACATCACATCTCATAATGGGCAGCTTCTCATACGCTGACGGTATCTCCGTCGCCGAGCTTCTCGTCTACTTCCCCTCCATCTTCCTTTCTGGATTCCTCGTCTGGCGTCATGGATTCAAGACAAATTGTGGTTACATGTTCTTGGCCGTCTTCTCTCTCGTCCGTATCATCGGTAACGCCGCAAACCTCGCCCGACTCAGCAAAGACTCCCAAGGTCTCCGAACAACCTACCTGATCTGTAGCTCTATCGGTCTTACTCCTCTCTTCCTGGCCTGCTCCGGTCTGCTCTCTCGAGCGTAAGCATATCCCCACAGTATCCAAACCAAACAACAAACTAACAAACCGCAGTAACCTCTCCATCCGTACAAACACCGGCGACAGCTTCCACAAGTCAACCTTCACCCTCTACCGTATCTTCAACGTGATTGCCATCGTTCTCAGTGTCTACGGTCTTACCACCCACATGGACGCCGAAGGTCTCGCCCACCCACCCGCCACCGTCAAGGTCAGCATGATCATGTACATCATCTCCTGGGTAGCTCTGAACTTCATGCTCCTCATCCTGGTCGGTCGTCGCTCTGGTCTCGAGCCCGGTGAGGGCCGCACTCTGTTGGCAGTTGCCATCTCCTCTCCCTTCCTGCTTGTGCGAACTGCCTACTCTGTTCTCACTTTCTTCGTGAACAACAATACCTTCGGGCTTCTGAACCCCAACGAGACCGTGCAGCTTGTTATGGATGTCATTGAGGAGTTTGCTGTTATCATTGTTCTCCTTAGCATTGGCCTTACTCTTCGTGTGCGCTACTTCAACTACACTAAGGCTGAGGAGGAGGCCGGTATTGGTGCTGTTTTCCACGGCCACTCTAACCGCTTCTAAGGGGTTGATCAAATGATTGAAGACTTTTCTTTGGATATGTTATGACTACAAATGGGCATGATGCTATATAGAAAGTATCGTATGCCAAGGCTATCTGTGGATCTATGATTGGACTTTCAACTTTCTAGACTGTCATATTTAAGTGCGCTGTGCGTACTATGGGGTTATGGAGCATGGGATGGATTTTTATGTTTTTATTATATTTCTTTTGTCTACTTTTTTTATATCTCTTTCGCTGTTTAGCGAAGTCATGTCAACTTGAAGCGAGTAATTATGCACGTCATTATGGGCAATGAAAATTTCAAAATTTGCTTATACACTGATTTTATCTTCAAACGTATTAATATTAATTTGGTCAAGTCTTATTCCCGATCGCCCATATTGCAGTATCGGGTATAAGGTTTCAAAATTGATCTATGTCATAAAGCTTACACGAAGCAAAGCTTATACATTACCCGCATGAAACTGGATACCCGAATAATCCACACTCCCCGTCAAATTGAATCACAAGTATCAGACAGAGTAGCTGCAGAAGTCAATCTGAAACAAAAAATGAACACTTTTGCGAGATACGAAGCATACATGATCATCAGGAACATGACAGAAATAGAACACAAAAATAAAAATAAAAAGGCAGAATAAACTCAATGAAGTGGATCTTTCCTGTTTTGGTACATTACTACATCGGGGAATCTTGGCATATTCACATCGAGTCATTAAATTATTCGTATGATTTCATACGAGATCATCTGTAGATCTCCGGGAGCAGGGAGATGGTCTGTCAGGCAGGGAATGGGTGCGGCCAAGCAGCAGAAAGAAGCCCGAAGGACTAACCGTCGACTTGGTGCCGGAAGTGGGAGGAGACCTCACCACTTCATATACCCACCAGCATAATTTGGGGTCTAATATTGCAAACAACAGTTCCAGTGGGTAAGAGGGTTGGAGTACCCAGCGTGTCTCCATGATCAGGGGCTTGAAACTCTCAAAAGTTCAACGAGAGACAGAGACAACAAAACATTTGAAGTACAGTATGTATCAGTGGTCCCACTCCTCCACTATTCGATCGGTCGGAAGGTCTACCGATTGTATAGTGGTTTCAAGGGCGTCATTGTCTTGGAGAGCTTGGTGAACCTGTAACAGCATTGCATACCGATGAAGAGCGGCCTCTGCGCGCATTTGGGAAACGTGAGAAGCAGCTTCTCCGATACGAGCATCACGGCTATTGAAATCTGCAAGCAGGTTGGACAATTGAACAAATTCCTGTGGCACATTGCTTAGTACCGATTCCTTATCTCTTCAACGGGTAAAGAAATGGTAGTTGAGGATAAACTTACGCGATACCACACTCTCCGCCGGTTAATATCGTCATCCTCGACTAGCCGCCGCCCAAGTGCATTCAATGTTCGACACACAGTCTCCGTCCCAGTCGCCTTAATCTGGCTTATCTCTTGTCTTATCTGTTGCTGACTAGCGCTGTGACTGGGGCGGACGTTGGGGCCATTTGGCGATAATGACACAGAGCTTTTGGGATCACTGGTGGCAAGTGGTGACGGTGGGGCCAATGGACGCGAAATTTGGGGCCGCTGGTTCACGATCTCAAATAACGGAGATGATACCGATTTCTTGTCGGAGCGACCACGCGTGAACGCGTTGCGCAAGTTTCCCATGACTCGTGTCATACGAGGCTCCGGCGCTTTGACAACGTTCGTCTGTATGACAGTCCCTTCTAGCTCGGGATGGCTGTGACAAATGTCCAAAAAGTTCACGCTTTGACTGGCGCCAATCATCGTAATTGAAGAAGAGTTGGGAATGGAATGGGAACGGGAATTTTGGAAACTCTTCGAGTGATGTAGAAAATGCGCTGAGCGCGATATGACGTTCATCGATGAAGTTCGTGGAGGAAGTGTGTGCACTGGGCCTGGAATTGCAGTATCGACCGTGCCACGGCGTACTTCTGAAACTGATCGAGTATTTGTAACTTCACTGTTCGAATATCCGAGTGAGGAAGTGTCTGTGGAGGATCTCGGGGTTGGGTGAATTGATTTGGTCGGCGAGGAACGTTTGACTGGATATGAATGGGGGTGGACGCGTCTCTTCGGGGAGTTGGACCTTTCTTCACCACGTACCGTGCTTGTGGAAACCTCACTTAAAGGGCTGGCATTTCGCATCGTGCGGGGATAAAAAACGCCGTCCGATCGCATCTCTTTTCGACGGCTGAGAAGAGGAATAGAACTCGCATCATCTCCCATGATAAATCTCTCAGCACTCGATGCGATGCGAAGAGTGGGTATTTCATTTTTCAGAGGAGTCTCAATCTCATGGTTGGTGTCGGTGCTGTTCCTCTCGGTGATAGGGGAAAGGTGGGCTGACTTTAGTTCTCGTGGGACGGATCTGGCAGCGGTGACTTCTGCTGTGTTCAAGGGGGAAAGGCCATGGGTGCTTCGATTTTGTTGGGCCATGTTGCTCAGTAAAGGGCTTCCCAGTAAAGGGCCTCCGACAAGCCGAGGGATTCGGGATGAAGGGCACTTGGTCTATTCGGTATTCTTCATTGTCAGAGAGGTGGAGCAAAGAAAGAGGTAAGTGGGAGATGGTCGAGACTGAAACACAACAGTGGACAAGTGATGTTGAAAATGAACAACAGTGATGGAGTGAAGCGTACCTTTTGTCCTCCCTCCTAACCTCTGTGAATCTTACGAATCAATGCTTTCATGGTAGAAGAGAATCTGCGGCAGGGTTTAGTATCACAATGGGGTGAAACGAAGACTGTTCTTTTATCAATATTGGTGCCTGTGAAATCCAAGGACTGCATAACAACATTAAATTCAATGCTCAATCATACACAAACTAACCTCACTTCTCATAGTTTAATCCCTTCCATTTTTACCAACTTCACCGATTTTCCCAACTGTGGTCTTTCACCCTGGCCCTCTAAACCCAGACTTGATATAGAGTCTGTATGACAAATATCGGATCTGATGCCGGCGGAATGGGGAGAAAACTGTTCCGGTACCATTGGGGAAACCGGCTTACTCCCCAAAATCCCTGGGGTTGGAGGACGTGAACGAACTGAGCGCCCTGGCTCATCAGAAGAGATCTCCCTTCTGCCGCTCCAGTTGCTCCAGTGCACATGAAAGGTATCAGATCCACCAGCCTCGCTTCCAA
Source organism: Penicillium angulare (assembly GCF_028827245.1). NCBI lineage: Eukaryota > Fungi > Ascomycota > Eurotiomycetes > Eurotiales > Aspergillaceae > Penicillium > Penicillium angulare. The sequence goes on along the minus strand of NW_026623170.1, from coordinate 632,629 downwards.
TTGGGGTGATGATCCCAGATGTGTCGGGGCTTCTGTTTGGGTCGTTCTGGCTGATTATCAGTCTCGAGTATATCCCAAATGATCAGTAGGAAGATCTAACATACTTGCCGAGTGGGCTTTGAGCTCGTATTGCCCCTTCCAGTCAGTTTTTTGATGATGGATGCCATCTAAGTGCGAAAATTTGTGAGATAAAGTTTCTGGCATGCTCGATGATGTATTTTTATGCGACTGACTTTTTGTTTGAAAGCAACCAGGCATGGGCATCTCTTGCTCTCCTTTTTGCTGCTCTTATTTTTCCAGGGTCGATAGGGCCCAGAGATGGCCCCGGCATACCACTTGTCGATAACGTCTTCTCGATCCATGGCCACTCCAATACCCAAGTTTATTAGCTTGTGAATTTTCAGGTTAAAAGAGCGTTTATCTTGGCTCTCAGGGTACATACCAAAATAAAAGACGTTTGGTGGTAGTTAATATGCAAGTGTCAACAATGCAGTTGTCTTTTGATAAGCGTCATTCAAAGTTCGGGTTGACAATCTTCAAAGGAAAAGCAGCAAAATTTGGCTGTTAACGAAAATAACCACTCATATGCAAACAGGTGACTGGGAGCGAAGTGATGGAAACCTTCAATAAACAATATGAATTAAAGACTTGGGTGAGACACGAGGTGGAGAGGGAAGGGTACGATTATGACATGGGTGGTGCTCAAAATTAGCCAGGTAGGAAGGAACTGGGATATCGTCACTTCAGCCTATTACACAACATTAAAATGGATTAAAATGGACTAATTATGTATAGATCACGGGACTACAGACAATCCACGCAAACAAGAACATCTAATCAATCCTAAAGCAAAGCCCTAATGTACCCTTGTCGTGACTACAGATCTGTACACACATATGCACTTGCAGGCTAGTGTTAATGAAAATATTTGGCAGGATAGAAAAAGGATAACCTAGTTTTCAGGATATAAGCTTCTTAGATAGAGACTAGAGTTATTGATTATTGTTTTCTTTTAAGATTATTATGGAATTGGAACATAATTTCCCCGGAATAGGCGCAAAGAGCATACACAGTCAATAAAAATATTGTAAATACCATATCATCCCACGTCACATTTCAAATCGCAGCAGCGCCTGGCTAAGTAATCATGCATCGCTAATTCATCCCCATCCCTATATTATCAACTTACTGTTCTCTTTTGAGGAGACTCGGTATCCGCTTGTCGACCCCGTTTTCTCTTCCCGACATGACCGCTAGATTCAGATTCAGATTCCTCCTGAGCAATTCCACGACTACCATCATCATGCCATTCACTGATTTCCCATTCAAATGATGTCGAATTGTCGGCGCTAACGCCCTTTCCGCGCTTCGCTCTCATCAGGCGACCCAGACGACTTCCTTCGACCATCTCCTCAAACCAGGGGATCCCGCCCAGTTCTCCACTCCGAAAAGTCCGCGAAATATCGGGCAATTCCGAAAATGATGGGACTATAACGGAAGATGAAGAGGTAGCTTCCCGTGAAGGCGATAGGGTATTAGAGGAAGTAGAAAGACCTGTAGGGAGACCGGCCTCCTGGGCCTCCTCGTCAAAGTCCTCCGGTAGTAGATTGAGGTCCTCGAGAGCATGCTGATGCTCTGCTAATAGACTTCCAATAGTAACAGACATAAACTCTGCTTCCTCTGGCGGTTCCTCTGTCCAAAACGTCAATGGCGTTCCACAGAATCCGCAGAAGATGCGCTGGGTTTGGGGAGCATGACGCGGTGTGAAGGTGCGACGAATAGAAGAATGCGTTTCATCGGGATAAAAAGAAGTTGTGTTGGATTGATACCAATCCAGAGGGACTCTGAGCCAAGCTGATAAGGGTGTCCCATGGAATCGACCTAGAATCGCATTGTTAGCCGCAAACAAGGGAAGTAGAGCTTGAGCCAAATTCCATACGGTTATCTCTGCTGCTGTCAAAGTAGACTTGAGCATGTTCCGTCACATCATCAGGGATATCAATTCGGTATTCATTGCGGCCACAAGAGCATGATCCATGTAATGGCTCGTGGGCCATGGTTGCACAGTAGTACAAAGAAACGGCGAGGATGGTGTTGGGTAGAGATGCAGAGTGGGCTTCGACGAGATTGAGAGCTGTTTTTGGGGCGATTGGCTCGCTTATCAGCGAGTCGCAAGATGTGGTAAGCTTGAGAATTGAGATTATATGTAAAGAAGAAAGAGGAAGAAATCGAAGAGGGGAAAAAAAAAGATCAAACAGGGTGTGTGTTCCGTGGACCCTCTCTATGACGTTTAAAGAGCGCCAAGACTCAAGTTCCCGACTTGGGCTTCTCCGCATTCAACGCTTATCGCTATCGCGTTTTCTCCTCTGCCACAACTCCGCTCTCTGTTCACTTCTCTGTTATTGCTCTCGCTGAGTATCCGCCGACATATACAAACGCCAGCTCTTACACTCTTTGTCGCCACAAGTTCATATTAGGCCCACTTTCACAACTCTGGATCCTCCCCTCGCATATCATTCAGCATCCACGGCCCGCACCCACATCCGCAGGCATAGGCAAACACGAATTCCTGCGGCCTCTTCTACTCGCTCCACCTCCACTCACAATCCGCCATGAACCCTGACGATGATAATGACCGGTCGTCCTCGACCCCAACAGGCACATCCAAGTCCGGCCAGGACAAGGAGAAGCCCCGTCTGACCGATCAAGAAAAGAAGAACAATCATATCGCCTCAGAGCAGAAGCGCCGTGCCGCCATTCGAGAGGGCTTCGATCGTCTCACAGAATTGGTCCCTGGACTCGAAGGACAGGGTAGGAGTGAGAGCATTGTCCTCCAAAAGACCGTTGACTTCATCCACCTAAAATTGCAAGAGCGGCACAACCTCATCGCCGAAGTCGAGCACAAAGGCGGTCGGGTAGACGAGTCCCTGCGACCTACATAGGGTCCTCAAACTACAAACTACAAACTACAAACTACGTGTTTCCTTCTATGACATGGCGGTCTCTGTTGTTTTTGAACTTTACATACGATTTGTGCAACTTGTTGGCCATACTGGTGGATGATCTTGGCACTTCACGGATGTGCCGAGGTCCAGGAGGCGGGCCTTCTTCAACCACACGAAAATGAATCATGCATCCAAAGAAATCTCTTCGCGCTCTCATTGGGGTCTTTCAGGGCGGGTTGAAAAGAATTGAGGGCCATATTGCTTAGCGACTCTTGCCTAGCCTATTTTTCACGCAATACTGCTTACTGATCTGATCTGATCTGATTGATGGTTCCATTCTGCCGACCGTTGCCCTCGAGGTCGTTTCTGTGGGATTTTTTCTTGTCCCATACCTTTTTTTAATGCTTTTTATGTCTACATACGTGTTCTATGTAAATTTTTGGGATTTATCTGTTGTCATTCGAGGTCTAGGCAGAATGTATGTCTAAGGGCGTGGCTCAGGAGTCACAAGGGCGTTGTATTTTTTTTCTACCGGTCGACTTTCTTGGATTTCAAAATTTCTTCTTTAACATCTTGCAAGGAACCATCTGCTATCAAATACAATCTGAATCTGAATCGCTGTAATGAAATGTCTCCCAAAGGTCTAGAGTAGATCCTCCCGATCCTCCGAGTCATGCGAACGTCACAAATATGATTGGGTCTCGGCCTTAATTCCAAAGTTTCGAGGCGGGGAATTTATCCAGGTGGCGACGATCAACATGATCTCTGTTACCCAGCACAATTTTATAATGTACTTACCCTTATTCTTATGTTAAAATTACCAATGGATATTTCCAAGGTAATTTAGCTTGCGTGTCTATGCGCCAATGAGTATTGCAATTTGAAATGTCGATGATTCTTCAAAGGTTCCAAGTTGGTCTATATGACGATACTGGATATATATAGATGAGAAGTCCTCAACTTCCAAGGTTCTCTGCTGAAGCTCCAGCTTATGTGGATATCTTGAAACTTTTGTTGAAAGCGAGACTATGAAAAATAGCAAGGTTGCATGTAAAATATGTGAGGAGATTGATTGTGCAAATTTGCAAGAATAAAGAGCTGTATCCTTCCCAGATCTTATACAGTCAACTCTCACTTATTGCACACCCTCCTATCCAAGGAAAATCATGTGCTATAAGCGGGTGTGCAATAAGTGAGACTTGACTGTACTCTATGGAGCAACAAGGTTAGCCGCTAGCTTGAGCCCCGCCCCCAACATCCATGGATCACGTGGAACGTACCTCATCAACCCGGTCTTGGTGGAGCATCTCAGGATAAGAAATGTCGTTGAATGATATTTTCGTTTATCCCGTTATAATTGGAACATTACGCTGGTACCAGGTATTTAAGCAATTTCACAAGAGGCTCCGCCAGCATGGGTGGAGTGCATTGGTCATCGAGAGGCTGTACTGAGTGTAAAAGACGAAAAGTCAAGGTTCAATTGCTCCTGTATAACATGACTTATTGATTGATATATGCTGATATTTCCATTTTCAAAAGTGTGATGAGCGAATTCCTGAATGCATGCGATGTATCAGGAGAGGCTTCAAATGTCCGGGACCACGCAAAAAAAACGAATATATCTTCTTTTCATGCAATGATGACGCCGATAAAAAGTGTCTCCCTCGTTCATTGGTAGGGCCATGGGAATATCTAGATTTTGAAAACAAAGAAACCAAAAAAGAGAAAACTACCTGTCAAGACTTGATGACTGTCACTTCGCCATTCCAGATAGTTCACACAGGGCCAATGATCAATGTGCAGTTATTCTCAACATACTTTAGCACTTACTTTCCCGAGCCCCAAGCCACTTCTTCAACGCACATGTGGCCCTCAATTATATCAAATATCATGAGCCAGCCTCAAAAGAGTGTACTGCTTCAACAAACATGTGCATCCTTGTCGCGTGTTTATTTGGGCAAGGTCAAATCGGATCAAGGATTGTTTTACGACGGTCTCAGGCGGTTTAATTATGCAATTCGGCTATTCTCTAAACGCCTTAATCAAAATTCCTACGCGGAGGAATTCCTCCATGCTGCTGTTATTTTCCAGGAGATTCAGGTATTCAAACTTCTTATATACGTGGTAATTTGTCCCAATACTAACCTATCGCTAGACCTACTTTTGCCCAGAATCTATCCTCGAATTGTTCGCCCATATCGAGGGGCTTAACGCAATTCTAAGACATCAAGCTCCCAAAGCTCCCAATAATACAGGAATTACTTCTACTTATCTACAACACGCTAGACAGAGGACGGTAAGCCACTGCTTTTGATTTTGAGTTCTTTATATATAATCATTCCCGGCTAGACAACTCGGAGGTGACTAAAAACTCTTCTAGCTCTTCTGGCTCTATCAGCGGTTAACAGAAGATGAAATTAAATCTATCCAAGAGCCTTATGACGGTACACGGCTATCCGGTGTACGTTGGGGCTCTTCTGAAACCGCACGTATCGGAAATGTGCTTGATAAGCTTGATAAATCCAATCGCGAACTCTGCCAGTCTTTGTTCAATGATTGCCAAGCGCTCGAGAAATTCTTCAAGCAGTTTTATCCCGAGATCGAGACCGGCGGCAATATCCCAACATACGCTCCAGGCGAGCTGAAAACTGAGCTACCAGCTACAGATAATATATTTGGCACTGCTTATCGGTTTAGGTCCTTGGATGAAGCCCGGATGTATATCTGGCTCTGGGGATCAATTTCGCTGTTCTATCCCTTTTTTGGTCGATGCATACAATTTTTGAATGCGCATCACCCTGATATTCTCCCTGACTCCATTGACCCAACTGAGTGGGGAAGCTATGGGCTTCAGATGGCTGCATTCTACGCCTATGAATGTGCAAGAGCTATGCCGTACTGTGCAAAACCATGTATGGGAACCGAAGGCACATACTATCTACCACAGAGTCTTTCCCTTATATCGAAAGTATGCTCACACACCAGAAACTGGGAAGGCTTGGTCTGGTGTGACCAATCACTTAGAGTCACCGAGCGTTTAGGCAATGATATTGCAGGTCGACTGCGTGAGTATTTATGGAACTACTGGTCCGAAGTGGATAAATAGGTCCCCTTTGATAAGAGTGAAATTCAGAGGTCATGGATTGGCCAAAGTGGATGCTGTTGAATATATTAGGTCGTAAAAGACCCCTTGTGAGACCGAACATCAAACTATAAACATCGGCTATACGCATCGTATTGATACCGAATAGTATAGGTCTGATTGAGCCGACAATAGGATCGGTATGGCTGATCGATCCCCGGGGACCGGATAAGGTTTAGCGTCAGTTACCTCGGAGCCTGCGATCTCGGCTTGCTTTGTAACAATGAATTCTGATTTGCAGGATTCTTTGGTAATAAATATAAATTTAAAAAGCGCCTTGTTAATATCGAAGACTACTAGATAGAAACTCTAGGAATATTTGACTATGTTTGTTCGTATTGTGGCGTGAGTCATTCGTATAGATCCAACGGTCTATACAACATCCAATTCCAAAAATTCCAAGAAAACGAACACTATATTCAAATTAGCTCCTTGGACGAGCGCAAATTACCCTAAATGCATAAAAAAGAAATACAATATGCGTATGTAACTCTATATCAACCTTAGTACTAAGACGATAATGGTCAAGATCCCCACCGCAGATCGTGAAAATACGGTGGGGAGATGACAACATCCACCGACACGCAGCCCGAAAAACTCCAGCTCCAACAATCCTCCAATCCCAAACCCTCACTCCCACCAACTTCCCCAAATTTATTTGAACACAAATCTACAAAATGTCCACATCAAAGACAAACCTCCTCGACGACGAGGACCCAATCGGCCCCCCACCAGCCTACGACCCATCAACAAAAACCGCACCACCACCCCGCGCCATTCCCCTCCCACGCCCACCACCACTCTCCCTCCCCGTGCTCAACTCTCTCCGCAGCAAGCGAGTAATCCTCGCCTCCCAATCTCCCCGCCGAAAACAAATCATCTCCTTCCTAGGCCTGCCCAACATAGAAATCATCCCCTCAAACGCAGACGAAGATCTTCCCAAAAGCCTCGGACCCTTCGAATACGTGCTCGCAACAGCAACAAAAAAGGCCCAAGCCGTCTATGCGCAGGAAATAGACAACGAAGTTCAAGGCGAACCAGCTCTTATCTTAGCAGCAGATACAATTGTCGTGAACACAACTACGGAAACTATTCTTGAGAAGCCTCGTTCTGAAGCGCATCATCTTTCTATGTTGAAGGCTTTGCGCGATGCGAGAGATCACAAGGTTTATACTGCGCTTGTTGCTATGGCGCCGCTTGCATCTGCTAGGCAGCCAGGGTACGCGATTGAGTCTGTTGTTGAGGAGACGGCGGTGCGGTTTGATGGGGATGTTTCGGATGAGTTGATTACGGCTTATGTGAGGACGAGGGAGGGGGCGGATAAGGCGGGGGGTTATGGGTTGCAGGGTCTTGGGTCGATTCTTGTAGAGAAGATTGAGGGAACCTATGATAACGTTATTGGGATGCCGCTCAAGGCGACTTTGAGGCTTATTGAGGCTGTTATGAGGAAGGCGGATGATGAGGATCGATTGGAGGGGGATCCGCTCTTGGAGGTTGATGATGAGGATGATGAGTTGGAGTAGTGGGTTTATTTGTTCGATTTATTGGAGGCTTTTCCTTTTCTTTTTGTTTATAGGCATTTAGTTAGATGTTCATGATTTGTCTAGCGAGCTTTTTGGGAAGTGTGTATTTACGATAGATCAAAAGTTTATAGTAGGTTTTCTCAGAAGCACTCTACTGTACCTACTACCTATATTATATGGCTTTAGCAAGCTGAGACTGCTGAGAATTTGCTCCAGACTTCTTATTGGTTTCTTGAGTATTACTGAAATACTCGCAAGCGTATTCAGACCAGGGCCAATTCACATCGGATATAACCCGTTCTTCTGATCGTCAAAGAATCCAGCATTGAAAAAAAAATATGATATTTCAGCACCGATATATTCGGGCAAGACAAATGAAATTGTGTTTCAACGAGATATACATAGGCGGAACGCCTGGAACCAAATAAAGAAAAAAGAACCCAGAAAAACCATTTTCAAATCAACTCCTTATCTATGCGTTCCAGATGCGACGCAGGGCCTCAGTGATACCGACATCGTTAGTCTCAAACTCGTACAAACCGACAGCGGTGGTCAGTGTGAAAGCACGCAGAAGCCACTGGCAAAGGGCGTAGAACTTGGGCACACGCTGGGGACGGAAGTAATCGACAATAGCGGCCCTAGAATCATAATCATATTAGAACGAGTCGCGTGGAGCGGGAAAGAATGCTATCATTCTGGTGTTTGGTGCTGCTTACTCAAAACCGATGTGAGAGTGGGCGACGAGGAGAGTGCAGAGAACGGCATCCATGACGGGGTTGAGGGAGCCGGCGGCGAAGGGGGCAATGCTGAGAGGGATCAAACCGACACAGACAGCACTGGACAGAGATGAGTTAGTTCAGATGTACCAGGTAATTTCACCCGAATCGAATTCGAATTCGAATTCGAAGATGAACGCGAAGGCAAGATATAACGAACCGCTCGAAGGTCCAGTGGTAGCTGCCCTCGGTGGGCTTGGGGGAGGGAACGGGAACGGGATCGTTCACTATAACGGCCGGTTAGTACTCAATACAATCTGCAATGCTTCCGGTTCATGTTCCGCTAAATCATTCGAGCATCCGTATCCGAAAAAGGGTATATAGGGTATATCAGGTCGGCATGATCGAACTCCTCGTGTCGGAACAATGATTGGAAGTTAAATTTAATCTCGGCATAGGTTTAGCAACGTACTGTTTCCGTCAATGCGCTCTGTAAAATGTGTAAAAAATCATTAGCCATGTATTCAAACATAGAGCATGTATACAGGGTCTGGATCTGGTTATCGGACGCCCATATTCAGAGTCTCAACGTACGAGGCAACGGGGGCAGGATCTGCTTCCGGGCAGAGGCGTGGAAGGCCACGGCCTGCGACACGCCGACATTTTGGCGCAGAGGCGATCGGGAGATCGCAAGTGACTGCCGGAGCAGCGAGGGGCGCGCGAACGAAGCCATTGTGACGAGTTGAGGGGAGATGGTGAGGTTCGAGGATCAACTTCGCGCACAAGGATGAAGTTGGTGACAACCTCGGGAGTCCGATTCGGTATGTCATCCATTTACGGGTCAGGTGATTGGTCGAGAGGTTCCCGCGCAGCCGAAATTGGCCGATGCGGGCGGGACTAACACTTTGCCGGGATCTGGGGATTGGATACATATAAGCAGACAACTAGAACTACAATTACGACTACGACTATAGATAGTTGGAGCTGAGTATTTATCTGAGGGCTTTCTTAGATACGCAATTTACGCATTCTAAGGATTTGACTTGTAATTCTACTGCTACTAGAATTGGAAGACATGCACCAGAATTTATCATGATTCATTCCATCTCTTCTTCGTTAAGCTAGGTTAGACCCAAAGTTCAGAAATATTCAGATGAATCAAACTATTATTAAAGTCTCAGTAATCGTCAGATGCATCTCGTTATTCCACTATATTTGTGTGGGCCTCAACCATTTTGCAATCCGCATATGCCTTCATACTTAGTACTTCAGCACAGCCTTGCCCATGTTCTTGCCGTAGAAAATATCGACCAGACCCTCAGCAGCATTATCGATACCATCAGTCTCGTGAAGCAAGACTTTGAAAGAGCCATCCTTAATCCACTTCTGTACGTTCTCCTGGTGCTCCTTAGTGTAGAGGGGGCCCATGTTGGCATCACCAACAATGAAGCCACGGATAGTAAGACGGTGAGAGATAACCTGGAACAGATTTGTGATCGGGTAAGGAGCAGCGTTGTACTGAGAGATAAGACCACAGAAGATAACGCGACCAAAGTCATTCATCTTGTTCAAAGCAGCCTCGAAGTGCTCACCACCAACGTTCTCGTAATAGATATCAACGCCCTCAGGGGCCAAACGCTCCAAAGCATCAGCAGGCTTCTCGTTCTTGTAGTTGAAACCACCATCGAAACCAAGTTCGTTGAGAATGTAGTCGAGCTTCGCATCGGAGCCGACGGATCCAATTACGCGCAGACCTTCATGCTTGGCGAGTTGACCGACCAGCTGGCCGACAGCACCGCTAGCAGCGGAGACGAAGATAGTCTCACCCTTTTTGGGCTTGCCGATGTCGTACAGGGAGGAGTAGGCGGTCAATCCGGGCATACCCAGGGGACCGAGGAAGACGCGGATATCCTCTAGTCCGAGAGGGTTCTCGAGCTTGCGGATGCGCACGAGGTTTTGCTTATCCAGGGTGGTGTATTGTTGGAGGGGCAGAAAGCCGATGACGACATCGCCTTCGGTGAAGTTGGAGTTGTTTGAGCGCAGGACCTTAGCGATGGTGTTGTTTTCGAGGGGCTTGCCGAGAGCGAATGCTGGGGAGTAAGACTTCACGCTGGCATCACGCATGCGGCCGCGCATGTATGGGTCGTAGCTGGAATAGAGGGACTGAAGGACGACTCCATCCTCCGGGGCGAGGGCGTCAGCTTCGTAGCCAACTGACTCGATTGTGAGATGTTGGCCGGGCTTAGGGTAGGTGCCGGCCTCAGGGACCTGGGTGAAGAAAAGACCCTTGTTCACCATGATGTAAGATATGAGACGTTAAGTTGTTGGAGTTGTGAGAGTTGAATTCCGTAGTTGGTGATTGACTGTGTAGTGGGGGTTGAGGTGAGGTAGTATGCAAGTGTGATAAGGTTTTGGTATGTAGGAAGATTAAATTGTGAACAGAACTGAGCACTCGCGGCTCTTTTATATGAAACTATTTCTATCTAGGGCGGGGAACCGAGGCAGATTTCAAAATTTGCCATTCATAATGATTATTAACGCAGACGGGTTGCCGATGGGTCCCGGAGAAGCTTCTCGAGAAGGTTATTGCAGTACACATCTTGCATTAGAAGATTTTTATGACAGGTAAAGTGCTGACGGATCCACTTTCCGGAAATTGATTAGGAATGACAGTATGCCCGTAGAACTAAACCTGCCGAGGTATAATGTCCTCTTAGTAATTCTCAATCCAAAGAAACTCTGCAGAGCTAGGCCGTTATCAAAGCTTTGAATGAGCCTAGTGGTTGGTAGGCAGTTTTTTCTGGTTGCCCCATTAATTGCATAAAGTGGAGCCCGGAGGAACTGAAAACGAGTCAGGCCGACGGGAGCAGGCGCAATTCAGGTAAGAGGACCGTGGAGGACCGTTCGTTGAAGAAAAAAAAGGAAAAAGAAAAAAATAGAAACAGATGGGACAAGGAAAAGGGTCGTCAATCTTGATTTCTCAGCACGGAGGTGACTGCCAGTTTTGGCATCATGACGGGGAGGCAAAGTGGATCGATCGAATTTTAAAGTTTTGTTATTGGTGCCTCGTGCGGGCAAACGATCAGTGATCAGTTCATCTAATGCATGTTTTACGCCTAATCTACAATCCACACGAACTATTGACCGGGCTTAATTAGACTAAGGACTACTTAAGACTCCTGCTGAATACTTTGGATTGTCTTTATGAAACTAGGTTCTGTTCATTAATTTCAATATTGATAACAAATAAATCGACCGGAGGTATAAAGCGTCAATGACTCGTATGCTCGTCAGGAGAAGAAGAATGAGAAATGAAAATAAAGAAAACGTTAAAAAGTGACCAGTCTCCTTAAGCCTTACCAGCTAGCCAAAGTGGTGCCTTAGGGACAAAGAAGTCTTTGCTCTTGATCATTCTAACCATGAAGCTGAAGGGAACAAATCCGAAAACCTGACCGGTACCACCAGCCTCGCCGATGGGAACAACCATCATGACACTGTCGCCCTGGTGATAAGATTTGCGCTCGCCACTTTTCAGAACGTCCACCTTGATGTTGTTTGCTGCGATACGAGCCTGTTCCACAGCCTTCATACCAAGACGCATGGAGTTGTTGGTGATATCACCAGCTGCATATATGGGCAAAGAAGATGAGCCGTCTGCAGGCTGGACACGAAGTTGTTTGTCAACTTTGACCCAACCATCAGGACCCAGGAAAGACTCAGGAATGAAAGCGTTGTTGGGAATAGAGCCTGTGGTGGGGATGTAAAGATCGGTCGTGAGTTTCTCTCCACTGTCGAGAGAAACAATCCAGGAGTCGCCCGAGCTCTCAACGCCAATGACGCGAGTAGAGGTGAGCACCTTGACATTCTTCTTTTTCAATTGATCCTCGGCGGCAGAGCTGGCGGATGACTTGAGAGTGTGGAGTACTCGATCTGTCGCAGAAACCAACGTGATAGAAACACCTTGATCCACCGCTTCGGCCAGCTCACCAGCTAGTTCCACTCCAATGGGCCCTGCACCACCAATAACAATGTTCTTTGCGTTTGTGGTCTTTTGTTGCGCGGCTTCGATAAGTTCCTTCAGATCATCGCGCCCAGAGGGCTTGAAGGGAATCGAGAAACCGGTTGTTTCGCCCGTTGTGGAGGGTGTAGTAGCGCCAGAGGCGATAAGGAGATGATCGAATGACAAGGTCTTTGCGTCGCCATCAGTTGGAGTTACTGAAACAGTCTTGGCGGATGTATCAATAGCAGTCGCAGTACCAAAAATGAACTCGAACGATGTAGCTGGGTACTTGGCGAAAGACTTCTCAATTGGAAGCAGATACTCATCGGCTCGGAAAGCGTTGGGTTTGGCCACGATACGGGGGGCAGCGATGTTCCAAAAAAATGTCTTCGAAGGATTGATAAGGGTGATCTTGGCATTCAGACGCTGAGCATCTTCTAGCAAAGCGTGAGCGGCAGTATTACCGACAGCAGAAGCTCCAATGATCACAATATTAATAGGCGCCATTATGATTATGATTTGGAACAATCAATCGGTCAATCAGGCAGTTGAAGCGTTGGGTCTGGTAGAAAAAGAGAAATTCCACCATAACGGGTGGTAAGGGGGTTAGCCTTCTTATAGCGTAAACCCACGTTCCAGGTCTATCAGTGCTAGTCTCCACCCCACACCGGTTTTTGGAGTATAATTACATGTCAAATAATTCGAAGATATGGTTCATTGGGTGAGATTCTGTCAATTATGGATCTTCTCACTATGGTGTTTGTCAGCCCGCTCCTGCAAATAAGCAGGGATTATCAATGCATCCATTGACAGGGATTACAACCTTAAACTTTGGACGATAATGGCATTCGGAGTGTGTCCGGTTCCGCTGACATAGCTGATTTATGAGCAAAAGTCTGAATTTGGGGAGATTCTCGGAACTGGTGATTTTATTGCCAGTTTGGGAGACCTGAGTCTTCAGAAGATATTTTTTGTACCTGGAATTAATTCCAAGGTTGTTGTTAACAAAACCTCCCGAGGGAAGAGTGCATGTAGCACCTGGGCGTGTAACGCCTTCAACTCATCGCTGATTGGCGGGACCAAGGGGCAATATTTCTTGCAGCCTCAGGCATAGAAACACGGGGTCTTATCGATAACAGTCATGTGACACGTGTTTTAATTTTATCTTTTTTTTCTGGGCGCGATCGTCTGGCCTTTGCGATAACCAGCAACTTCAATTTTTTCTTCCATCAATATATACATCATGCTTGGTGTATTTCGCCAGTTTGGTGTCGCTCAGGTGCTTCGTGCATCTGTGCCTCGCACATTATCTGCTCGAGGAGCCCCCCAATTGTGCAAATGGCAACCCCCGATCTCCCGGTCTCCTGTTCTGGCCCGGTCGTTCCAAACTTCATTCCCTGCACTGAATGCCGCTTCTCAGGAGGCAGCGGCGGCAACTGAGGACGCTTCAGAGTCAGACCTGATCACCAAGTTTGCTGATCTGCAGCGTCATGAACTCGTTGATGGCGCCCTCATCCGAAACATCACTTCTCCTGTCCGTATGGGCCTGGAAACCATGACTGATGTCCAGAGCCAAACAATCAACCAAATGCTTCAGGGCACTGATGTGTAAGTACTACAAACAGGAACATCAAACCGCTCAAGCTCATGCATTTACTAACAACGTGCCTAGTCTCGCCCAGGCTAAGACCGGAACCGGCAAGACACTCGCTTTCCTCCTCCCTACCATGCAGAACATCATGAGTGACCCTACCCTTGAATTGTCCCAGAGCCGTGAGCAGCGTCGTCCCACCAAGGCTTTCTCAGACGACATTCGCGCTCTGATCATCTCACCCACCCGTGAGCTTGCTGAGCAGATTGCCGCCGAGGCTCGCAAGTTGACACCCGGCACTGGCTTGATGGTTCAAACCGCTGTCGGTGGCACTCAAAAGAGACGTGGACTTGAAATGATCCAGCGTAACGGTTGCCATTTGTTGGTCGGTACCCCTGGCCGTATTAAGGATATTCTCAGCGATCCTCGCAGTGGCGTGTCAGCCCCCAAGCTCAACACCCTGATTCTTGATGAGGCCGATCGTCTGCTTGACCAAGGTTTTGCTGAGGAGATCCAGGAAATCCAGGCTCTGCTTCCGGATCCTCTCACCGTGGACCGTCAGACACTGATGTTCTCCGCCACCGTGCCAAAGGGTGTCATGAAGATGGTCAACAACACCATGAAGCGTGACTACAAGTATGTCAAGACAGTTGGTGATGATGACGTTCCCGTTCATCTCAAGGTTCCCCAGAAGATTGTCTTCGTGCGCGGTTATGAGAATCGCCTGCCTGGTCTCCTCGAACTCATCAAGGAATACCAAGGACGTCAAGCCCAAGACCCTTCCTTGCGTCCGTTCAAAGCCATCGTCTACTTCAACTCTACTAGTGAAGTTCAATTGGCTGCCGAAATTTTCCAGAATCTTCCTCGCGAGCAGGACGGCACACGCACTCGTCCCTCCTTAGGCCGTATGCGCCTGCTGGAAATCCACTCCCGCCTTACCCAGCAACAGCGCACCTACAGTGCTGACGGATTCCGCAAAGCCGCCGAGAGTATTCTCTTCTCATCCGACGTGACTGCTCGTGGCATGGATTTCCCAGACGTTACCCATGTCATCCAAATGGGTGTCCCTAATGACCGGGAGACCTACATCCACCGAACTGGCCGTACCGCTCGTGCCAACAAGACCGGCGAGGCCTGGATCTTCATCCATGACGGCGAAATCCAGCGTATGGACGATTTACTCCACGGCATGCCCCTTCAGGAAGACAGTGAAACAATCCGATCTGCCATGGTTAACATGACTAGAGATGACATGCGCGATGTGTCTCCTGCCACACGCGAGATCATCGAACATCATAACCAAGCCGTTGCCAGTGTTTCACCTAAGCAGAAGGAGTCTGCCTGGAGATCCCAACTGGGCGGCGTTCTCCGGTCCATCAACAGCAAGCGCACCGCTTTGCATGTTCTGAACAACCTCGCTCTCCATGGATACGGCCTGCCCGCGGCCCCATCTATTGGCGCAGCACTTGCAAAGAACCTTGGAATCAGCCGCTACTCAGATCTTATCAACATTTCAGAGGGCTCTCCTCGCTCTCCCCGATCTCCCTTCGGTAGAAACTCCGAGGACTCTGGTGAATTCTCCTCCCGTCGTGGAGGCTCTTCTTCCCGCCAGTCTGGCTCAAGAGATTTCCGTGGCGGCCGATCCCGCGATGGTGGCTTCTCCGGTTCTCGATCTCGCGAGGGTAACTCTTACGGCTCTCGCTCTCGCGACGGCGACTCCTACGGCTCTCGATCCCGCTACTGATTTCATCAATCAAGAAGCAAAGGGCTTTTGATGTCAAAAGTCGTTGGATGCCGTGATTGACCCAATCAATGTTTTACCTGTTTTACAAGACTAATGTCTCCTTGTCGCAAAAGACTTCTGTTAGACTTACCATCCTTGCATCGGGCGGCGTTTGTTGTCTCTTTTCGACATCTATGTACCATATGGGCTTTTCTTTTTCTTATTATTTTCGACTTCTCTCCTCCTGTCTTATACTTTTACATATCACCTACTCTGATCTTATCATCCTGTACTAAAAGATTATAATTGACATTTCCTCTTATCCCATCTTCCATCTTAATCTCAATTCGTATGTTCAAATTGTTTTTAATCAGGAAATATTTTTCATAGCTAGCCTGAACTCGAAGTTAGATCCGGTAAAGTTCGTCGAACGCTTCAAGCTATCTCAGTCTGATGTTCCATGGAGCGAGGAGGAATTACTCAAGCTTCAGTCTTAGTGCACTATGCTGATAGATGTATGTCGTATACAGATTTAACTAAGAGATCCAGTCAAAATTGACTACGTTTGATGTTGCTCTAACATTTTTTACATTCATCTATCTCATTTATTCATGCCTTCTTAATATTTTGCTCCCCGATAGTGTCGGGGAGCACTTCACGCTGATCCCCTCTTTCTGTTAGAGAGGTTTGAACAGCTTGTGTCCCCACTGGGATTAGACCCCTGTCCCGAAGAAGAATTGACCCCAAGAAACACGTGGCAATCAATGGTACCTGTACGATAAACACCATATGACTGGCCGCCATATACGCATCCAGCACCGCAGTTGGTACTCCACCCTTCAAATTAGGAAGGGAATATGAGGACTTAGCGAGATACAATAAATTCGGCGGGAGACTAGACCTAAGTCGGGCCTGTAAGGTTGCAGCGGAAATAGCAAGGCCACACGCACCACCGGCACTGCGATTGAAATTGCGAGCTGATATGATAACAGCTCGTCTTTCTTTGACAGAGTGACTCTGTAGAGCGACTAGTGTTGGCTGAAAAACACAGCCCACGCCAATTCCAATAACAAGTAGACAAACCACCAGGACGCCAGGCGAGGTTGACCTATTGAATATGAGGGATAGTCCGGCCCCGCTAATTGTTAAGTAGTCAGCATCTTTCTTGAGAGTTTCTGTAGCGTTTTTCATCTGGTGCTTACAGTGTCCACATGGCAAACCCAAAGCGAATGACAATGCCGTATTTCTTGAAGTGGCTTATGAAAAACCCAGATCCTGCAGACATCACTGCCTGGATTCCAGCCAAAGAAGCGAATATAGCGGCAGAAGCGAAGACAGTTAAACCGTGGGCGTTGAGTAGATATAAAGGTATATAGTATACCGTGGATTGATAGACAGCCCCTAAAAGAAAAGTTTGGACAAGCAATAGAGCGATTGCTGGCGTGCGATACATGTCGACTTTGTTCATTAGTAACCACAGTTGTTATTTAGAAAAGGGTATACACTAACTTGGCATCATAGGAAGTTTTGAAAGCTTCCATTGAGAAATAAGGAAAATAACCAGAGCCACAGTTCCAATGACAAGCATACTAATCACCAAAGGGGAGTCCCATGAGAAATATGATCCGCCTCCTGAGATTGGGATAAGAAGTAGTATCGATGCGATTGACGAAGTCAATGCTCCCAAATAATCAATATCTTTAACTCCAACCTTGAAAGTAGTCTTTGGCGGTTTAGATGGGAGATAAAAGAAAGCCAAAAGCGCATTCAACGCGCCCAATGGCGCCAGCATCCAAAAGAATCCTCTCCACGTTGCCCTTGATACAAAAGCCGCGGAAAAGAATGGACCAGTCACACTTCCCAGCCCAATCATGCTTCCAACAATCCCTTGATACTTTCCTCTCTGTTCTAGCGTCACAACATCAGACAGAATAATCATCGTAAGGTTCGTAATTCCTCCGCTACCAATACCTGCCACGCCTCGAAAAACGTAGAACATCGCTGCGCTGGTACTCAACCCGCAAACAAGGTCGCCAATCGCAAGTAGAAGTACTGCACTGATGAGAACGGTCTTTCGACCGAATATATCGGATGCTCGGCCATATAGCATTTGGCATGTTGTGTTCGCTAGGAGAGATGCGGTGCCTGCCCAGGAGATTGTATCGCCGGCATTCAAGTCTGCAGCGATAGTAGGTAAAGCGGTTGATATTCCATTTTGGTCAATGAAGGATATCAGTTGGCCAAGTGATAGAATGCATAAACAGAAAATGAGCTGTCGGCTTGGTAGGAGATTTGTCTGATCGTGAAGGGCTTTCTCCGCTGTCGTCAAGGCATCATGAGGTTGGCGAGGCATCTTGTCTCCTGTCTCCTGTCTCCGATCTCGGACTGGGAAAGACGACTCAAGACGCCGGACGGATGATTTAAAAAAAAATCAAAACTCGAACTTTTGAACGCTCAATTATCGAAAGTCATGTCGCGCGAGAAAAGCTTCCGTAACAGCGGAACTCCGTTTTATCGGCTCGCTGCCGGATTATTGTGGGGGGTTGGGATTCTAGTCTATTTTCACAGACGTTCATTGGTGTGATAGCATGCCAAAGGGTCATTTTCAATCACGAATGATTGTCTCCACTTTTTTAATCCTCCGAAAATGTTGGTCTGAAATCAATATAATCAGCATGATTCACGAGTTTAAAAGAGATTTACTTTCCTCAAAATGCCAAGCCTTCGTGAACTTATGGATTCAATTGCGGGTCGCTTTACATGGGAAAGCGACCAGTTATATACCAGCTAAGCTTTTTTTTGGTGGGGAATTGTCCAAAAGCAGTGCATGAGAACGACGCCCTCTATAGCTACCAGTATAAAAATGACGAGAAAATGGTGTTTGCAACTTCGGGGGAGAGTTGAATATCTCCGGTTGGTCGGGATAGCTTCAATTTTCGATGATTTCTGAAACATTTAAAGATCATATATATTCTGATTTATTTAGTAGTCAACTTCCATGCCCTGAATACTTCGTCATTAACCTCCTTGATCATTTCTCTCGGACTGGACCTAATTTCCATTGGAGATCGACAACCTGCGAAAATCATCATGACAAAATCAGCAGATAATGGGGAAACATGCAATTTCAAAGAGAAAACTCAACCAGATAGCTGCCCCCAGACAGCTGCCCGCAGACGCCAGGGAGCTTTCCAAATTGTAATTCCTTGTCTCTTCTAGCTATCTTACTTTATACCCGAGTGGAACTAACAAAAAAACAGGCCAAAACTCTTGATTATCATCGCGGCCTTCATGCTCAGTTTACGCAGCCTGAGGAGAGCACGTAGTTAACTTTCCAGTTCTCTGTATTTTAAGGTACTAAGATCTTATGTTTTAATCCCTGGTGACCTTGTTTCAAAAAAGTCGACTGCTAAATACTTTCACGAGCATCACCATGTCAAACATGCGCCCTTCTCGAAATATCCTCAATGCAGTCGGAAACACACCTTGTGTCGAGCTGCACCATGTGGATCCGGATGGATGCGCCCGCATTTTTGTAAAGCTCGAGGGCTTGAACCCGACAGGCTCTTATAAAGACCGCATGGCTAGATCGGTCATTGAAAAGGCTGAGCGACGTGGTGAATTGAAACCAGGCATGACTGTTGTTGAAGCGACCAGTGGCAGTACTGGCTCTTCACTTGCTTTTGTTTGCGCCATCACGGGGTACAAGTTTTCTGTTGTATCATCAGATGCGTTCGCAGAGGAAAAATTGAAGACAATATCCACTTTTGGTGCGACCGTGGATATAGTCCATAGCCCGAGCGGAAAAATTACTCCCGAATTGATTCCTTCTATGCACGAACGGGCCAAGGAGCTTTCGAATGGGGATGGTTTTTATTATGCAGATCAGTTCAGTAACCCGAACTTTCTTGTTGGCTACGAAGGGTTGGGTCGTGAGATGCTGGAGCAGATTCTGGAGGGCATCGATGCTTTTTGCGGTGCTGTTGGAGGCGCAGGAATGGCTATGGGAGTCGCAAGGGTTTTGAAGAGACGCAGGCCCAATGTCATGTGGTTGTCTTGGAGCCCGCTTCGGCGCCTTTTCTTACTAAAGGACATGGGGGTGTGTACTTAGTGGAGGGTATTGGAATTGGATTTCTTCCACCGATCTAGAACATGACGCTATATGATAGTGCCCTTGCAATGGAAGAGTCTGAAAGTCGTACCATATCGAGGCGTCTTGCGAAGGAAGAAGGAATTTTGGCAGGGACGTCCACGGGCCTCAATGTAGTGACCGCTATTGAATTGGCAAGGAAGCTTGGACCTGGAAAAGTTGTAGTCACTGTTTCTTGTGATACAGGTCTAAAATATGTCCGAGGCAATTTGTATATTTCTTGATAATGGTTTGTAAATTTACAAGTTTGCAGTGGAGAAAGCTGGATTTTGGAAGTTAGCTACTAAGTTCAAAATGTCTTTATAAGTCTTCGTAGTATTCAATCCCTGACTAGTCCACTGCTCTAGCCTCATATGCACAACAATATGGCAAAATATGTACATGAATCATCCAGTTATTGGGGTATAAAAACGAGCGTATAATAACCAGAATATATGGGATAAATGGATTACATTCAGCAAACCGGGTAGGAGTATTGCTTTATTTCAAGTTATACTTGTCGACAAGGATGCTACCATGGCGGCGACTGTGTCTGTGGAAACGGCTAACTCGGCGAGAGGGAGCGTTGGTACTAGGGCCACCAACAGTCACAGCGAGACTTAAAGGATTGGCAGCAGCAACAGTACCAGAAGCATTCTCATCCGCTGGGTTGACATCGTCATACGGGAATGCGTACCCTTTACCATCGACCTCGTACTTATGAACAATGGCCGAGTAGAAGTTGGCAGGAGAGGTAGTATAGTACTCGGCGGAGCTGGGGCCGGGTTGAACGTTGCCACCATCAACGAAGAAGCTACCTCGGTTGAAGGCAGCACAAAGGCGAGCGAGGTTTGCCTTGTGAGTGTCACTACCGGTGTTGGCAAAGGGACCGGAGTTGCAACCAAAAATATCACCAATAGTAGGCTTCTGGTATGGAATCTCATCATTCTCACAGGTGAGAGTTGTGCCATCGCCAGTGCAGGTCAGGTTGCCAGCAGCTCCCTGGGTATCGATAGTCAAGGGGCTCGTGCTGGTGAAGCTACTGTAAACCTTATCAACATAGTCGTTGTAGTAGTCATCGAAACCGGCACCGCCACTCGCAACAAAGTCGTATGGGGCAAGAACACGCATAACGGTGCCGTTTATTGTCTGACAGAGCTGGTCCCACGGCATTCCATCCGAGGCAGCCTGGGCTTGTAGGTCACTGCAAACACTGGTGACGGCATCGGAACTGAGACCAAGAGTTTCTTGAGTAGTACCGTCGGTTAACGTCAGAGTCATACCAAGAGGAAGGCCCACGAAGTCGACGTAGCTGACGTCGGCGTAGAGACCGTCTTTCTCGGTGTAGGTAAGTTCAATAAATCCCCAGTTAATACCAGCACTTGGGTCTTGAGTATTCGTCTGAGAAGGCTGCACGATGGCGAAAGATCCATTGGGTGCACTGACAGTGAAGAAATCGAGTTCACCAACGGCGAACCAAACCCGGCCAGAGGAGCAATATCCAGGAAGACTGTAAGTCGTGGTTTGGCCCTGGCTATTCAGTGGGATAGTGACGGTTGCGCCATCAATTGCCAGTGGAACAGCCGTGTTTGGGTTGGTTGGGTAAAACCATGTACCGCCAGGCTGCAGCATGACGGGGGCACCGTTGGGATCCAGAGCAGTCACATAGGAGTTGATGGTGCCAGCAATGTTGCTGGAGATGACAAACTCCAGGGAAGCATCGGCGTTGGGTGAGTGCTTGGCGCTCTGAGGACCACCTTTATAGTGAGGAGGACTGACGATGGTGTTGTTGGGGCCGATTTTAACGTCTCTGGGACCTCCTGGGTGGACCTCAGTTGCAACAGCCAGCATGATACCCGCTGAAGCGGCGAGGGCAATGGCCCATTTCGAGAAACCAAACATTATGATAAAAAATGAGTGAAAAATAGTCCTTCAAGGCGAAGAAAAGGGTGTAAATGATTCAAAAGGGCGTGTTCAACACCGGGAAAGAATGAAAATGTCACAGACACTACCTACTACCAAGGCGCAAAGAGCGTGGGGGATGAAAACAGGAGAATAGAACATATGGCAGTGATGGCACTTTCGGCTCTATTTATGTAGAATATCTTATTTCGCACTTGTACAGCTGCATACATGAGGTACACAAAAGGATTCATAGATTCTGTACTCACGAGCCGTGGAGGGCGGCTTGCTTTACGAAACGAGTTTAGATCTACGCGCTATAGATACAAGATGGTGCCAATGTTCGCCCGCTCGAGGTCGTACTAAGCGGGGCATGGGGTACCTTCCGACGCTTTTAACTTCGTAAATCGCATCAAGTTAATAATTGCTAGCTCGTAGTAAGACTAACGTGAGCCAGTAAGGGCAACCGGGGAGTATCAATCAGAGGGAGTAGCAAGATATCCACCACCTCCACTAAGGGACTCACTAAATTTGCATAATGTGGTTGCAGACAAGATAAATCCTATTATTTGTTCTAATGCATTGCGGTGTTTCACCTCTAAATCGACCCTTGAACACTACCAGACAGCGCGTGGCGCTAAGCTAGTCTGTCCAATCACAATACACCTGTTCCTGGACTAGACCATACGATGATACATTATATGCTTACGGATTAATCCTTCTACCACCTTTTGCCCCTTGGCAATCAGATGAAAAAGCCTCCTCACGGCCTTTCCGCTCTAGTCTGGATCTACACGGATCTGGAATGATAAAACCAGAGGCGAAGCTTAAACGACATATCGGAGGATTTATTACGCTTACCATCATGAGTTCTTTCAGTCTACTTATAGAATGGTCTAGCGTACCTAATAAAAGCGCCAATACTTCATTGTTTCCGAATGCAATGAAGTAAACGCCAAATATTGAGCAAATTCAACTTACGGTTTTATTGTGGGTCACGGCAAGAGGATCATTCAGGTTGTCATCAATCATACACTATGCTGGTAAAAACCATAATTAATTACTAGTAGCACACAAAGTTTCGCTGTGGGCGCT
This sequence comes from Penicillium angulare, assembly GCF_028827245.1. Classification (NCBI taxonomy): domain Eukaryota; kingdom Fungi; phylum Ascomycota; class Eurotiomycetes; order Eurotiales; family Aspergillaceae; genus Penicillium; species Penicillium angulare. The sequence continues at coordinate 609,863 of NW_026623170.1, read as the reverse complement.
TCCAGAACAGGGATCATGTAGTATTGAAGATATCTTACCTGCAGATAGAATAGAAGACCTCACGAGTGCATGGAAATATAGTGCCAATCCCGACTAGACAGCGCCTTTCAAGTTACGGAGTATTCTGAAAAGAATTCCACCGCAATTAACGGGTCATGATCCCGTCGTGGCTTCACCCCATTTGAGATTATCCCCAAGTCCCCTTCAAATATCATTGCGGCGTAGATGTAGATCCCGGAGTAACCGAATTGAAGATATCGGCATAGACACAACTTCTTGACACACATTGCATCTGAAAGACTATGCCACCTTAATTTAACTTTGTAACGTTCGTTCCTGACTCGTGCCCTGATCAATTGGAAGGGTCGCATCCCGCTAAATTCCCGGACTTAACCCCAGTGGAAGCCGGGGCAGTGCCATCACGCTCAGCTATCTGTACGTGCGATCTCCGGGGATTTGCTGTGGATCCATTTCGAAAAATCAGAGGACCGAACCGGCAATGGGCCTTTCCAGATCTACATGTATGCCGACGGTGTCCCACGATCGCTTTGTCTGTGCGTATTCAAGGATTCGGCCAACTAGTCTGGCATTGACCCCATAGGGCGCTGAGCTGTCTCCACCTTCTCTCTTCCATGCCGGCTTTAGTAAAGAGTGAACCGATGGAGCGATCCTTCTAATAAAGTCAAGATAGTGTTTCTCGTTGGGAAAGTAAGCCAGAATCGAGGAGGTGAGTTAGGGATCACAGATCGTCAAACCTTCACTTATTCTCATACATCTGCCATCTGCTCTGTACGTCGATAGTAATCCGCAATTATCGCCAGGGGTCACTAAGCTTGCTCAATGTTCCCTCTCAAGCATGTGTACAGAGTACCAAGACGATCTTCCTTGTTTGGGAGAAAGGTCCATCGGCTTTTACTACTTTTTGCGACGTGTTCCTACCACCATGGATGTTTTCCCCGAATTGGCGCTTTCTTGAAATGTCGGCATTATCATTTGTGGTGTCGATCTTATCTCCCCTTGGTTAGAAGAAATAAAATGAAGGAGGTTGGCCAGGATCAAGCATCCGTGTGGTGTTGCATGCACTAAGACCGGAGATTTGCTGGGGTTGACCAATAAGATGGCGCCATGGCCTCCAAATGGCGACGATATCTTTGACGATTGTGACCATGTGCTCGAAGGAATAATGCTCGATATTCCGCACCGACCAGATGGATTCATTTGATCGGCAGGCCTGAAAATATTCCGCGCTTTCTTCCTGCGATCATAGCTTGCCTTACGGCTGAAACTATACTCTTCCTACGAAAGACAGAAACAAAATCCAGGAATAGCGTTTCGCTGTACAATTGTCAAAGTAGAATGCGTGAGGGTGACTTGGCTAAATGATGATGTTGCAGCTCGCTTAGTCGCTTGTGCGGTTTTTAATGGACGTCGCTAGCAGTTACATCATTATACAGGCACATAAATCCAGAGATTTATTCCTAATAAGCAAACATTGAACAACCTGAGTACCATAAGAAATTGAGCTCCAAGTTTCTAGGTACTGAAGAGGGGAAATAGGCCTGTATTGGAATGTTAGTCAGAAAAACCCACAGCAAAACATCAATATCTTTCCCTGATCAACGCGGGAAATCAGAATCGCAGAACGTGATCAAAAGAGTGTAAAAAGTATATTGTGTGTTGAACTAATCGCAACGCGATACTATATAACTGAAAGAAACAAGAAAGAAAAAGGATAACAACTCCGCGACCGTAAGGGTCATTCCTAATAGGGTGAAGGTTTTTCCCCACTACACACCACCTAGGCACACAGCTGACAGTCCCAGGGCAGCAAAACAAAAGAAACAACAAAAAAAGAAAGACATAGACCAATTAATTTAAAAGTAAAAAATCAAAAAAATCAAAAAAAGTTTAAAGAAAAACAATATACAAATATAATAAACCAAATATAACAACCAGCACACTACAGAAAAGAAACCCTTAGAAATCCCTATTAGACCTGTGCGGACCCATGGGCATGCCCAATAGCAAACCTGCCCATTCATAGGCATACCCATACCATACCGCCCATAACATGCCCATAAGTGGGGTAAATAATAAGATCATGTGATTTGCATAAAACATAAAGATATATGCTTTGCTTGGCTATATAGCTGCTGTATTCAATATGTATCAATAGCTTGGTTTGCGGGAAGCTGTGGTGTTTGTACTGTTTATATCTACGGGCCGCGGCGTACGTTTGTTTTATTTGCATGTACTTAGTCTTCTCTCTCTCTGTTCTATGTATAATATAGTTGTTCCGGCTATCCTGCAGTGCCCTGCCGGCAAATCGGGCCTTATGCCTGACAGTTCCGTGAATAAATCAACCAATCAATCAATCAATCAATTATGTATCAATAGCTAATTGGCTAATAGGATAAATATACCTATAGGCATACCCATAAAACTCATTCATAGGCACCCTGTCCATAGGTGGGTAGCCAGATTCCGGCCCATGGGCCGCCTATTGCACAGGCCTAGTTCCAGCCCCGGACCCCTCACGTAAGGCACATAAACCGTGGTTAATATAAAATGCATAAATGCTTGGAAGTAGTAGGCTTCTAAGGATTAGTTTCTGTATAATTACATGAAAGAACTCTATCCAATACCACCACTCTTTATCTGCCTAACCCTAGACGTCAACCTTAACAGCAATGCATGCCTCCTCATTCATAGTACTTATTATAGTAACAGCTGGTAACTTGTTTAGCATACTCGTAGAGAACAGGAGACCAGTTGGCTTACTTAGTCTATCACCGTTACTAAGACTATCCGCAAGCTGATAACCAAGATCGCCTTCAGGTACAGCAACATCATTCTTAGAATTACCATCATGATCTGTTAACAGAAGATATCCGTTCTCAGTTCCATCCTAGAGGATCGATCAGCATATATGTAAACCATCTGGATATGAAAACAAACCAGGTTGTATTCAGTTCTATGCACAAATGGGACATCCACCTCGTAGGTGCTGGGAGAAATGTCCTCATACTTTCTACCCGTGAAGATATCGAGACCCACAAGGTGAATCTTAGTATGGCCATGCTTGCCGGTCTTAGATTCGGACATTTCCATAATTTTGCAGGGACGACCCTTAATCACGACATGGCCATTCTTTCTCATAGTAGAACAGGCTGCCGGGAAGGTCAAGTTGCCACTACTAGTATCAATTTCGAAGTCCTATAGTTAACTGTCTAATATAAATAATTTAGAATTTAGACAGAAGGGTCCTTACTTCAGCATCAGACGACATATTGGTGTTTGAAAGCGTCAGATCATAAGTAATAAGAGAGCACAGATATCAAGGGAATAATAGAGGATTGAGGACAGCAAATTATGAGATTATCTACCCTTGGGGTGTACATATTGAGATTTATATAATGCAGTAACTTTAGGTGGGTGGGGAGGGCTGAGTTTGGTCACTCAGCTATGACGTATATGGTGGGGTTTTGTGATGGTTTTTTCCGCTATTAGCTTCCAGTAAGTAGCCAACTAAGAGGCTTTACGTGTTATATGTAGAGATACCTATGCGCGTGAAGGGAGACCTTCAATCCATTCCGGTAAGTCAAAGCATTGACCCCATCCTTCTGATGGCCCACATCCACGGGTTTTCAGCTGAAAACAAACTCTACCGACAGAAGATTTGTTAGGCTAGGGCATGTTCACCCTCCAAACCCAGAACTAGATAACTATGCGTATTATATATATTCTATATATAAGCTAACGTGAACCACAGTCGCCCGAGCGGCCCTACTAAAAGTTCACTTTCAAAACAGCACTTTCTTTTTTTTAACCACAACAAATATGCCACCCCAACGATCTGATCGGAAAAGAAAAAGCCAACCGAACAGGAGGGTTATCTTTTATTAGCTATACAAGATATAAAAAATAGCAGATATCCCTCTACTGCTGCCGCTGTGCAGTCTTTTCAACTACCGGTCTTAATTTTGAAGACCCGGCTTAATAGATGTGAATCTACGATAGAAAAACAGCTAAATAGATATATATTTACTCAGGCAGAAGAAGAGTCTATTGAAAAGTGGCTACTAGATATAGATATAAGAGGTATAGCTCTCAATTTATCTATATTGTAAGATATAGCTAATTTTTTGTTTTAAGAACAGAAAAATATATCTTCTAAGATTAGGATTAATTAGTCTTCCCAATATATTAAACAATATCTAAATCTCTTAATTCGATTCTTATATAAATACAATTATTGAAGGACTTTATTAGAAGATCCTAAATGTTACGGCATACATGCATGTTGATATTCCAAAGAGAGGCTTAAAGAATAATGCATGTTGATATTGGAACGGGCAAATGAATTACCGATGGTTCCAGCCCCGGACCCCTCACGTAAGGCACACGAACCGTGGTTAATATAAAATGTATGAATGCTTGGAAGTAGTAGACTTCCAAGGATTAGTTTCTGTATAACTTCATGAAAGAACTCCATCCAATATCACCACTCTTTATCTGCCTAACCCTTTGACGTCAACCTTAACACCGAGCTCCGTGGCCCCTGGGTGACCAGCACGCACCGACCGGTCCTGTGGTTTCTTGAGCCCCCGAGCGCAATCTGCGCTGCTTTGTATCGCGCTGCTGTTCGCCCGCGACGCCGATCTACGTGTTGTTCCCACTTTCCTTCCACGTCAATTGATTGGTCGATCTCTGGACCTGTGCGTCTCCTGCTGCATTCGGATCAGCGCAAACAATCGTTTGAAGATATACAGGTCGGGACTTTGGACCTAATACCCTACGCAGTGATGGGTTTTGGGTGGGTACCCATGGGTCCCGCTGAAGACTATCAATAGAAATAGATGTAGGGGAAATGAGCTTTCTCTATGTTAACACGGTTTTTTTTAGTAAATATAACACTTCTGGAGACTAATGTCATGTACCTTCTTTACTAGTCATTACGAAACATCAACTCCAACAAGATATGATAGCATATGCACTGGATATAAATTTGGTTTCTCTGATATCCCTGTATATTCTTGAATATCCAGGAATACTGATTTCGAGCCAATTATGACCTGATGTCAACGGTCAATTCATTTGAAGTCCTCCAACAGGAATTTAATGAAGCTAACCGCAACGCTCACTCCATCATGCGGATTATTGACTCGATTCTTTGCGTCTTGCCATGCAATTTCAGTCAGTAATGATCCGCGTCTTCGATCCAGCAATATATTTGCAAACTTCGGATTGTACTCTGGATGCCCTTGCAAACTAATAACACGATTTTTGACATATATACCCTGCACTTCACAAAGATCTGAGTGTCCAAGCTTCTCAACAAACCGTGGATAGCGTGGAACGGCGTCGCGATGCATTTGATGAAGGGCCTATTAGAAGAGCCTCATTAGTACCATGACTTCATAAGACCTTGGAATTTGATGTTCCGTAGAATTTGATAACACATACCAGTGAATCACATCCAAAGACTTTTTTTCCGGTCTCTGTTAGAGTCATCGGCGTGACAGAAACTTCCCAACCGACACCACTCCTTTCTGGCATCACTCCATATGCACGTCCGACGATCTGATGCCCAAAGCACACAGCCATTACCCGAACCCGGGACTGCCCTTGTAAAATTGACTTGATGAAATCGGTGAGTTTTAATATCCAATCATTCAAGCCTGGCGTGAATGAATCATACCCTTCAACCAAGAATGGGAAGAGGAAATTAGCCAAATAATTCCCTGTATACATGGCACCCCCTGGTTCACTCACCGCCCCCTGTCACAAATATTGCGTCGATTTGCTCAACGTTCGGATATTCTTGCTTCTTCACCACATCATAGTAAGAGAATTCGAGGTTGGGTCGTTCATAAAGGCCGTCCTTCGTAAGTTTCGAGGCACCAGTCTCAAGGAACTTTGCACAGAAATCGCCTAAACTAATGAATTCTTGCTTGGCTTCTCCGAACAGCTCATCGCACTCAAGAATAGCAATACGCAAAGGGGATCGCATGATGTTCGTACAAAGAGTGTTATATAAAAACTGAAAATTGATATGCCCTTTTGAATGAACATTTAGATTATTTACCCTGTTATCTCGTTGATATATAGGCATTGCCTCCCCAGTGGGGGTTTCAAGTTGTTGGGTGACTCTAAGCGTCGGCTGAAAAAGTCTTACTTCGACCCACTCCGATCCTTCGCCATGGGATATTATCATGTACATACTGGATTATCAGGGATGCTGACGCGATTGACCAAGCGCTGTTTTAGAGAGATTTTCTCAAGACATAGCCATTCACTTTCGCAAGCATCCATCACCATGAGGTCCAACAATAATCCATCATCAGGATGTAAAAACTACATAGTTTCCTCTTGCACTTTCACGGCTGAAGTCTATTACGATGTTGGATTCGTGGATGTTGATTTACTTCTCACGCGTCTTGCACAGGGACAATCTCGTGGCTTAGCTTAGCTTACTACGTCCTAGTAAGCGCGGGTGTTTGATCCTCTTAGGCTTTGACCAACTCATTTGGACAAACGAATATCAGTACATTATGCATGTGCTCCGTCAAATTAGAGGGGGATTGTTGGAATAATCACCTAGTTAAATCTAATATAATAATATATTTCTTTACGGGCATTCCGACAATCATATGAGGGCAATCCTCCAATATTGGCTTTCTCTGAGCTTGTGTAGCCCGTTGAATAGAAACTTGTTACATACACATGTGCACACAGCCTCCAATTTGACAAATAAATATATGATGAAGTTATTTCTCAAATATGCTATCAAATTCTCATCATTGGAATGCGTAAAAACAGTATAATCGAAGCCAGGAAGTCACACATACGCTATTGTCCATGTACAGGGGTAGTGTCAATATCTCTGAAAATCCCCAGTAATGTGTAAACCTTATTATTTCTTTTCAGATCAGCATGAATCATGCTCTCTGAATAACTTATGTCTTCATAGCATAAACCTGGCGAGCGGCGCTCGGAATGACATTCCCCGTCTGACCATCCTCGATTTCCAACATTTCTTGAGCCCACTCACAGATGACGTTGGCTAAAGTCTCCGCTTGTTCTAAACCATTATGCGCGTGGAAAACCAGGCGAACACGGCTTTTTCCTTTCGGAACGACCGGGAAAGACACGTTATACGCGTTGATATTGTTAATCATCAAATGGAAGAAGAGGTACAACTCATGCTTAGGACGCGTCAATACTGGTACGATGTGAGTAAGAAGCTCAATGTCCTCATAATCCGCGGCAAGAGGAATGTTGAGAATGCCTTCATCCACGGCCTCATCCCATACAGGGTGAGCGGTAATAGTTTTGAGAAAGTGCCTGACACTACTTTGTATTTTGTCCATTCCCTAGAAAAATGTTAGCAAGGGAGACCAGACCCCAGGAAGTTAGAGAGATTTGTCGAAGAAGGTCTTACTTTTTCAGCCTCACCATTTCTCAATAGCTGGTATCCAGCACGCATCGATGCCACCATCGGGAACGATGGTGCGCCGCTGTATATGGCAAAGCGAGCATTGCTAATCAGCCGGTCTCGAATGGTCTTGTTGCATAGCACAACACCTGTTGGTGGGGAATTTAGCCCTTTTCACACGCGATGTGTACTCATGAGAAATAACTCACCTCCAGTCGACCCCAAAGCTTTACTGCACATGTGAATGCGAATGGCTATCTCCTTTTCTAGCCCCAGCATATTTACTAGGCCCGCTCCTCTTGGTCCAATAACACCGTTACTATGAGCCTCATCGATAATGAACTGAGCATTACCAAGAGGGAACAACTCCTTCACAACTTGAACTAGCTCTTCTAGTGGGCAAATGTCACCATCCATACTATACACGGATTCTACCGCGACGAGGATCGAGTGCTTTCCCGCCGCAAAGGCTGGGTGCGACTCTTTTAGTGAAGTAAGAACCACACGGAGAGAGTCAGAGTCATTATGCTTGAAGGGCATCCGATGTTCAGCCAGTGATAGTTTCATGCCTTCATGAGTACTCGCGTGGACAGCTTCATCATACACAATTGCATCGCCAGGCAAAGTGACCGCAGCCACTGTCCCTGCATTAGCCATGTACCCCGAGTGCGCCATATAGGCTGTTTCTGCCCCGTGGAAATCTGCGATTTCTTTCTCAACTTCAATGAGGTAGTCGTAGTTGCCGTATTGGATCCGGGAGCCCGAGGCACTTAGGCGAAAATTTTCATGGCGAGCTAACTCCTCCTCCAAGGCCTCACGAATGCGACCGGAGCGGCTGAGACTCAAGAAATCACTAGAAGTGAAGTCCAAAACGGAGTCATCCCAGCGAGGTTTCGCAACGAAGAAGCTATGTTCTGCGCGCGAAATGTCCATAGCTTGTTCCAGGTTGCGATAAAAAGCCGGTTGATCTTTCATGGCAGCAGCCCGAGGCTTGTGGTCCTGTAGCCACTTCGTGAGCATTTTGTCGGCATACATTTCTAATGTTTTATCGAAATCGCGTTGTTGGGTACATGCAGGGGTGGAAGATTCTTCAATCTTGGTGAAGCTCGCGCGAAGAAAATATGGCACATTCAACCCTGGAAGGTCCTCGTATATTCGATTTGAACTTGAGGCATCGACGGCTTGACTTCAATATTTTCATGGAACTATCTTGCAGCATAAACTATTGTGGTGGTCGCTGGTGCAGTTTACGTTACAGTTCTAGGGACCCATTTGCTTACTAGGCTTTCAGAATTCTGGAGATCTATGAGCATGGAGCTTACTACAGAGCTATGTACTCAGCACTTGGCATAGGCAAATTACCGCAACGACGACCCGCCGATCAAAAAAATTACACCTGCCGCTACGTAAGAAATTTCAACTTGTCCATAATCAAATTGCTTACGATTGCTGATCCATACCAATTATGTTCGCGGGTCGAGCGCCTGCATATGCAAGACGGAGGCGAGGAACAATTGAGGGAAGAGGAAATTGAGATCAAAGACTAGATCCAGCCTTCGAGCGGTTGAACAATTCGAAATTTGAACCAAACTCAATGTGAAAATCTCCCAAAGCACTATCTTCTCTGCCTAATTAAGTTCTGGGAAACCCAACATCACACGTTTTACAATGACAAAAACAGAAAGTAATGATTTCCCACTTCAGTCCTTCATTATTCAGACGCTAACAATCACCAGATCCTAATGGAGGCTCAACTCAGATCAAGGGTCAATACGTGACCCTGGAGCTCATCAATCAATCGCACATTGCGTCGCTGTTCAAATATCTCGGTTTTCCAGACAACAAACAAATTGTCGACTATGTGCAGGGATTTCCATACGTCGAAAATGAAGAAGAGCTCGCCAACCACCTTTTTGGCTCTTTGCGCGAACATCCAGACCTCACTATCTATGTCATAAAAGCATGCGAGGCTCAGCTAGGCCCACCGTCTTTGTCCGACAGCAATTCCCACACGTCTGTTCTTGGAATTTGTGGCTACCGGCTTGACCCGCCAGCCAACATCGCCAAACTGGACGACATTATACATTCTCCACTGCTGCAACGTACTTATGCCGCCACAGAAGCACAATACCTCATGCATCGTCAATTGTTTGAAGGACTGCCAGTGGCATACCGTAGGGTCTGGGTTGTTTCTAACTCATTTAATTTCAGATCTCGGCAGTATACGGAGCGGATAGGTTACAAGTATGAAGGGACCTTTCGCAAGGATAAGATTACCCGCTGGGGTACCACGCGAGACTCAGATTGCCTGAGTATGCTAGACGAAGAGTGGCCTATCAACAAAAGAGTGTTGCTAAAGTGGCTAAATTCGGCCAATTTTGACACTTATGGGAAACAGATCAAGAAACTTGACGAAATAAGAGCCCAGGAACTGTGAAAATCACTGGAAGCTGTCAGTGTGTGTTAGTCAATTACTGCCCCTAGGAGCAATATGAAATAAAAATACTCCCTATGTGCTGCTGCGGCGAGGCCTTGAATTTATACGAAGTACTACTGGTAGCAACAGTAAGTGAGACGATATGCCTATGTCAATCATTCAAGTTCACTTGTGGACAAGCTCACGTCGCGCTATAACTCAATGCTTGAACGGTGTGCGTGGTCTACAGGCCCTTTACTTCAAAGAAGCACATTAACCAATTATTTATGGAAATACTAGCATCTTTGAAGGCGCACAGTATTCAACGGTGCATTCAATCAAATGATGTCTTTCTTTCAATGTAATATAGTCAGTGTACGCTGAGGGCTGTAGATAAGAGATACCTTAGGCAACATCAGCTCGTTCATCGTCGCTTCCTCGGAGGCAACATCAGCTCGTTCATCGTCGCTCCTTCGGATCTCTCTCGCTCTCTCTCTCTCTCTCTCTCTCATCCGCACCACTCACTGATATACATCCACATCCATGGGTCTTCCTCCTGTCCATGTTTTTCTAAATGGTGCATTATTGACCTTCTCTATGTTGTGCGCCCAAAATAATGATATAAAGACGCAAAGTACTCGATTGTTTTTGGCTAGCTCAAGAGCAAATCTTGTAATTTCGTGTTGTTCGGGGCATTAGTGAGTCTCGCAAGTACCCCCGCTGCGACCGTGCCTACTTCCTTGCCCCATTCAACGTCCACCACTCTCCGGTCAATCTCCAGAGTGGCCTCCACAGCCTCACTACCTTCTAATTCTCGCTGGACTCTCCATACCATTCCTATTGGCTCCGCTTGACCAGTAAGTCTGTCGTGAATCTCCCAATTAGCCGGTGACTGTTGCGTGTGGAGAGAGGCCACGACCACCGACTTGAAAAATGCCGCGGGACAGATCGATGCGTCCAGTGACGGGGACAAGTTTTCAAGCTCCGAAACCCTGTGCAAAGTACTGTGCATGCTGGTTAACCATCCTTGTAGTTTTCCTCCGAGTGGGATTGTCGTAGCAAAGGGCACGCGGCAGTTCATGGATGCTACAAGCGATGGTGCTTGTGGCCAGGGGGCCATCCGGCCCGACCGACTGAGAATAAAAGACGAAACATTGGAACCTGTGTACCTGGCTAAGACGAGTGCCCACGCAGCAAAGGTAATCGTCGCACTTGAGATGCCATACTTGGTCGCTGACGCCTCAATGGACTCAACAGTCTCTCCAGTCGCGAACGGCATTACCAGCCAGTCACCCTGAACGGATGTCTGTGGGGGACGGAAATCAAACAATGATCTTTCACTAAGGGGATTCATCATGCGCTCCCAAAATTCGGTCGCTGTGGTCAGATTTTCGCTCTTGTACTTTTGCATAAACCGCGCATAATCCTTGATGCGCGGACCAGGTGTCAGCTCTTTCTTCGACAGAGCTTGCTCCAGGTCATTCATCAGCATGAGAAGTGAGAAAGGGTCCCCGAGAACGTGCTGCACCCGCCAGACAAAACCTATAGCTTTACGGTCCGGCGCGTATACACAAGTCATATGACAAAACGGTACATCAAGACGAGGCTTCTGGATGGTCTTGTGATGTGCCCACACCTGGTCCTCAAAAGACAAGAGGGTGCTTCCGAAGTCTTCGGTCTCAACACCAATTTCTTCCCAGTCCATATTGAGGTGATCAATGTCATGTAGAGTCCAGTTTTGCATGTCGTATCGTGTTTTGAATACACTGTGCGCTGAAAGAGTGCTTGTCCAAGCGGCTTTCAATTCGCTTGGGGTTGGAATAGAATCGTGTGGCCCCTTGAATTTGGCACTCACCACGAGTGAATTTATCAGCGGATTCATTTCGGTCTGGCTCAGCATGATCCTGTGCATATCGTGAACTGGCACTAATTCAGATACAGCACCATTGGAATTCGTTGCCTCATGTTCGTTGACATTGACGAGCTTTGCTTGAAGCCTGTCTATAGTGTCTTCACTGAGAATGTAAGGGATATTGATTGTATAACCTTGTTGTGCCAGAAATCTTGACAGGCGTATAGCCGCGAGTGAATTGCCTCCGAGATGTGCGAAGGATGAATTCCTGTTGAGATTTCCGAAGGGGACTTGGAGGCATTTGGCAAATGCCCAGCGTAGCGCATCGTATGATGAATTGCATATTAAGCTATTTAATTCTGCATCTTCCTTGGCCATTCTGCATTCCAATTGAGCACTAAGGGCAACTCGATCAACTTTTCCATGCGCCGTGAGAGGGAATTGATCCACTGCAACGAACTCGTCCGGGACCACAAATGGGTCAAAGTTTTGTTTCATAAACAAGCGCAGTTCATCAGTTTTGATATAGGCTGGCTGCACGAATCCAACGAGTTTGTTTCGCCACATAAAAGCAGAAGCTGCTCGGACATTGGCAAATCGTAGAATTCCAGACTCAACTTCTGTCTCCAAGTTGACGAGAAATCCTCGATTCTTTACCATGCGGTCCGCTCGAGCAATCCATGATAGTCCACTTTTGGTCCTTTTGGCCAGGTCACCAGTTCTGTAGACACGCTTCCCATTCCATTGAATGAATTTCTTGGCTGTAAGCTCGGGGTTATTTAAGTATCCCGCAGCTAAACAAGGTCCGATTATCAAAATCTCGCCAGTGTCGGTTTCTTGCAAATTCTCGTCAACTATAGCTACCTCTACACCAGGAATCAATACCCCAAGGTCTGGCTCCGTGTCATCAGGAACCCTTCCGAAAGAGATGATAATGGTCGCCTCCGATGGGCCGTAGGTATGGATTACCTTTCGCGTAGGAGTAATCCATTGACGTGCAATGTCAAAGTTAGTGGCTTCGGCACCTAAAAAAAGACTGCTAACCTTTTCATACGGCCCTGCTGGGTCTAGACTAGCAAGCATAGACGGTGTCAACATCAGGTTGTCGCAGGTGGTGGAAAGTTCAGGGAACGATGACCATGTAGCCATGACCAAAGATCCTCCTCTTGTAATTGTCGTCCAGATCGTAGCAGCGCAGGCTATATTGAGACTTAGTTACTTCATGAATTGACTAAGATTGGGTTTCTTACCATCAAATGAAATTGAGAATGCTAGCAACACACGCTGGCCAGGGGCTGTGTTAAAACAATCGCCATCTCTAAGTGAAACAAACCCATAGAGGGCCCGATGATATATCATTACTCCTTTCGGTTTCCCGGTTGTTCCAGATGTAAAGGTGATATAGACTAGCGCTTCCGCCACGAGGCTGCGGCGGATGGTGTCCAGCTGGCAGCAAGTATCATCTTTGTCGTGAAACGGTAATTCAAGCCATCGCTCTTGAAAAAATACACAAACCGGTACTTTTCGTGTGTCCAGTTTATCTGTCGCAATGGCAACCTGCGATGAGATATCCTCAAGCGTGGCGTCGATTCTTGCTTTACTCCAAGCCGCCATATCAATTGGCACATAGCACGCACCAACCCTGAGAACACCCAAGATTGCCGGAAGGAGCTCTAGCGACATTTGTGAAAGAATTGGAATTTTGTCGCCAGGTCGAACGCCAACTGACAAAAGAGCTTTACTGACATGGAGCGAAGCATCTCGTAAACTAGCATAGCTCAGCTGTTGGCCATTCCACTCAGCTGCAGTTGCATTAGGTGTACTCGTCGCCCAGGTATCGACGAGATCAACAACTGTCGTTTCCAGGTGGACGATCGCCATCGCGTACGTGAAGTTCTGGGATCTTCTAAATCTTGATTCTATCGATTGCAGTGGCTAAGGGCACAAAGGTTCCGCTTCCGCTGATATAACTATATCAAACGAGGATGGAATGAAAGAAAATCAAAATTAAAATTAAGAGACTTAGCCTCAGATGATTGCGCCCGCTCACTATGTTGTGCACTATCAATTGCCAACAAGTCTAATTGAAGCGATGTGTTTATTGCTTAGTATGCATCACTAAGCGTAATGGATGGGTAGTAAGCGTCAGTGCGCAAGTCGTGGCAAGCTTGGAGTGAGAGGATTGCATGATGCTGGCGGGGTTGACCAAGAATCTTGTTCATTTCTCATATCTTAACAGACAAAATCATAATGGCCAAAGTGCAAAGAATACCATTCTTACGTCAAAATGAAGTTCCTTATCAGTACAAACGTTGAAAAATTCCGGTCCGTGCTCGGAGACCATGACGCTTCGCAAGTTTCCTTTTGTCAACACGACACTGCAATCGCCGAACAAATCAACGGCCTGTATACGATAAACGTTTGGATATGCGAGGGTAGCGAAGTTACCGAGGAGCTACTGGATCAGTGGTTGGACCGGAATCGCAATTCCCCGAAGGCGCTACTCGTACACGACACCACGCTCATACCTCAGCTTGAGAAGCTCTTCAAGGGGCGCGCGGCTAAAATCCAAGCAATATCTAAGCAAGACGATTGCGACTCTTCATGGGTCACGTCGACTCTCCGAGAGGCAGAGATGGTTTACGCTCGCGGTTGTGCCCGTGGTGCAAGTCAAAGCAAGGAATCACTTCCCAAAAAGACAGTCTTGCTTGTTGGAGCAGGCATCATGAATCTTGTGGCGGCGGAATTCCTCGCTACCCAGGGTTTTAAGGTGCGAGTTGTGGATGCCAGTCCAGATCCCCGTACTTGCAATGATTGGACTCGCCAAGGTGTTACTCACGGAGGCGGCGATGCTCGTATGTTCACCTACACCGAAGCGGATAGTTACAATGAAAGGAGTAGCTCCATCTACCGTGGTATGCGACATGTTTTTCGCAAGACTACTCTCAATGGTGGCTGGAGCGTGAAATCACCATTGAGCTTCAACGCTGCTGAAATTGCTTGGGTCAATACTTTTGAGCAGACTCCAACTTGGTTGGCGCAGGCTATGAAAGAGGATATCTATTACGTTAACAGCGAGGCAGGAAAGCTCTGGGAGGAATTTATGAGTCGATCTCCAGAGCTGTTTGAAGGGGTTTTGCTTCACGGCGACATCTTGCGCTTGTATGCGGAGGACATCGCGCTGAATGGGGCTCATGAAGTTAACCGAGCGCTTGGGGCCGTTATTGATGAATTCTCCCTGAAGAAACTCCTAATTGAATGGCCTGTATTTGATGCAGCTGCAAAGTCAAGCCATCTCGCCGGTGGACTCACCGTCAAAGGCTTTACACTTGGAATTCACTCATTCGTGAACAAGCTGATCGATCGAATCATCGAGCTCGATGGCGAGTTCATTTGGGACTGCCGTGTGCAACGGATTCGACGTAGCGCTTCTGGTGAGGTGACCTATCTGGAATCTCAGCAAGGACCTTTGCAAGCAGATCATTTTGTGATAAGCACAGGGGTTACGCGGAATGGTTTGCTCCGCGGAACAGCCTCAGATGGCCTCGTGCACGGCGTTTTGGGCGTGTGGCTACAGATCCCCAACTTGGGTCCGGCGATAAAGAACTCCATCAAGATTCATCGTCGCGGCTTTCTTGTGGAAGACATAAACGTCACCGTATCGAAAGATGGCAAAACGGGCGAAGATATACTCATCTTGGGTGGTGGATACGGCTACGTTGGGTTGGATTACCCGTCACCAGACAGTTCTGAATTTCAAGCACTCTTCGAAGAGCTGGAGGAAGTTGCAAACATCTACTTCCCCGAAGCATATCGTCGTGCGAAAAAACAGGGTACTCTATGGCCGGAGGGGGAACGGAAATTTTGCATTCGTCCGTTCACTTGTACTGGGTTAGGAATTTTCGAAGACATTCCTACAGCAAGCGGCGGCCATCTCATCATTACCGGTGGGAACAACACAGGAGGATTTGCTCAATCCCCGGCCATTTCTAGAGCGGTCTATCGCGCTATTGTTGGTGAACACGATCCAATCCATGTCCTCTTCAGTCCTCACCGCAGCAAACTTATTGAAGAGGTACAGTACTCTAAGGCCACTCTATAGGCATCCTCTATGCTGCTCATTCAGAGGAGCTTGGTGTAGTTAATCAATTCATTCTTTACTTTTCTTGTGCTTTTTTGGTTCTTTTACTTTGGACCCCCAGGATAACTAGATTTGTGTAGGGGAGGGGGTGAAACAATTTGAACAGAGACCACTTATCTAGTGCCGAATCGTTTTTGTGTATGGCGTCAATGATAATCTGGACTTAGCTTTAATTCATTTTGAGCACTTGAAAATTTTGATATTTCTTGGATTAAATGTGAAGGTTCGCTGAAGTCAGTATGTACTAAAGATACTGTGGTTGATATCGTGTCACAAGCAACAACGATCCGCTAGAATAGTGCCAAAATCCATATGTGAGCTCTGGTCAACTGTTCATCATGCCCAGGTTTATTTAACATAAAATTCGGCTTCAACTACCTCTATAGTAAACATTAGTAGATATTCATGAGTTCAAAATTTGGTGAGTGCACTGTGCACTCATAGTAGAGACACGGCGCCTGCATAGTACTTTCCCCTAGTACTTCCAAGGCGCTACATGTACCTAGCTAACTATGGCCTCGGCCCCCAACAAAATTAAGCGATGTTTCTGTACATGTTCACATAATTCAGGTTTGTGTGACATCTACATTAGCTTCAAGTGACGGACCAATCCGCATGTGGGGTCGGACGATCCACTAAGCCACTAAGCACGCGGCCCGGGGGCCTAGAGCCCAGCCTGTCAAGCGGAGTCCGTGGTCCATAGTCCGTAGCCCGTGGTCACTAAATTATTACTATACATTAACAGCAGAAAATGAAACATGAGGCGCAATACCAAGACCAAGATCTACAGCCTTGGCAAGACATTCCGTCCACAGAAAGCGCCAAACTGCCACAAGCTCGGTATTACTAGAAATGGAAATAGTGGCGGAATGGGCGATCGTGGGCTATGGATAAAAAAGATCTTTTTTATATACCAAACCTGCAAGTCATGCAGATCTTAAATGTAGAAAAAGAAATATTAAAGAGTTCAACCCCATTTGTCTATTCTTCGATCGTTTACGCAACAATCTCATTGTACGCACAACAATGAGTAATGGGAGGTCACGGTACATGTACTGTCGAGCCTTGGAGTATTAGCGGGTCCGTAACACTGCGTATGAGCTAGTGTCATTATCAGCTCCAGATTCCCAGACGCTCGCTTCGAATATTACATCCCTTGGCGACTTGGCTACATATGAAATCACACATATGTATATAACTCACCATAGTAACGGATATGAGAGAAGTCACCCTTTTATTATATGTTACATCACGTGTGTGGATCCTGCTTTTCTTGAGTGGTAGCTTCCTGCAGATCAATACAGGTACTGTACTGACGACGATCTGCAATTGCCCGGGCCAAGACATGGCGCAACCAAGCCTGGAAGTGAGGACCCTAGAAGTCACCATCCCTGTGAGCGAATAAGCCCCTGACCGGAGTCAATATATTTTCCCAGAGCAAATGTCTCTTCCTTAGACCTTGGGATTGACAATAGCAGGATCTAAGCATGTATGGGAGGAAGAAAGAGAGCAATGTTGATGATATGGAGTGCGACGGCAGAGGAAAGAAGCTCTGTGGGTGAGATATTGCCCTGCGCGGAGCGGAGATCTCCGAGCACTTTCTGATACTCCTTGACATGAGGAGTAGTTGCCACAAGTTGCACGAGTCTTAATTCAGCTGAGCAATTGCCTGTCATCCCCGCTACTGCAAGTCTTCATGTAACACCCAATTGCCAACGACGCCTCCGGATCCTTCGCAGTAAGCCCCTCTTATGGAAATTCGCCTTTCTTATCCTATTACTACTCTGGTAATGGGTTCGGAGTCTCGATCGACTGTCTCTTGTCAAAAGGGCCAAAAATCGTTTGCTTTCAGGATGGCGAACGGGCCGAGCAGCCCATCACGTCAAAGTATACAGATGAGCTAAGGCGAGCCATACTGAGGAAATTGGCAAACCACTAGCTCTTCCTACACGTTCTTGTCAAATCAGGAAAGCGGGTAGGCAATTCGTATATCATTGTGGCGTACTCCCGTTGCCTCTATGGTTTCGCCGGTGATATTGTTAAATTCATTGCTTGTATACTTCGTGTCGTCTGTGTGTGTCCTTTTGCCAAGAGGTACTAAGCCACCGGGCCAAGAGGCTCTTTCAAAGCCGGGGGGGAAATATCTGCACCCTCGAATTTGAATGGTCTTCTATTATACTCGAGAGCCGTACCATCTCCGAACGCGCCGCATATCTGAGACTCTCCCATACTATGCAGCACACTGACCTTATGCGGCCTGACGAAGATTGGGTAAGAATACCCCGGATAGCCACTTCGATTCAGCTTAGTACTGACATGATGTAAGAGAGAACTGGGAGATCCCTCGGAGCGAAGGAAAATTCAAAATCGGATCGCACAGCGTGCATATAGTTCGTCTCCTGTACTCGCGCAATCTAGCTTGAATACCATATAAGCTGAGCAACTGCCCCATTATATATGATCTTATACTAACCATTGAGTAATATCATAGGACGGAACATGCGTGAGAGGGCGAACAAGATTGAGACGCTAAAAAGACAACTTAAAACGTACGAGGATCTGAATCTCCACGTTACACCAGACGAAGAAAGCACATATCAAGAGCAGAGCAGCAACCTTTCAATGATTTCACCTGGGAAGCGGAGCGTTGGAGGCTGCTGCTCTACACAGCAAGATATACCGTCTGAAACATCAAGCAAGGACCGCTATTTACCATTTCCAAATGACCCTCAGTTCAGCTATATGCAATCACAAGTCTGTCCAGCCCCAAAGGAACAACAGTCAACAAACACTCTCAGACCTAGTTCGCGACAACGGATGGAATTTGGGGCACCGACAGACAACCAAAGAAGTATTGCAGAGCCCCCAACACCTGTTTCGAGCCTTCAACTGGATAAAATTTCCAAATCAGAGGGAATATTGGCATTGAATTCAACCGGTCTCTCTCCGACGGCATACGAGGACTTTGCTTTAGACATGGCTGAACTAGCCAATAAGTGTCTCAAGTCGACATCACTATTACATATGGCAGTGGCGGGGAATCATCTAGATACGGTCAAAGTGTTATTGCAGGATGAAAGGGTCATGATTGATGAAGAGGACAGCGAAGGCTTCACACCTTTGCAGCGGGCCGTTATGCATGGCAGATCGGAGATTGTTAAGCTACTACTTGAGTTTCGAGCTAATCCGGGGCCTGTCAGAGGTGGTAATCTACCTCTGGAAACTGATGGCAGATTCAGGACGAATTTCTCAGGATTATGAAGTTTTCCACCATTATAAGTGTTTTGTTTTGTTTTGTTTTGTTTTGCAAAAAGGTACACGCAAGGAAATGAATACACATGAGATTAATGCAAGTGTATGCGCTTGGGCGCTGCTCTCACCAAGGCTACAATGTTTTATATGCCGCTTACTAGAGTATAGTCATCCCAACACCGAAGGATAGAAGATAGTAAGCTGTAAAATAATATTAAAACCCCGCATGACCATGCTAGTTTTGACTGCATGAGTAAAAGTTTTCCAGAAACATTATATATCTCAAAATTCAGATGGGGTCAGAACTTATTTTATTGACCGGAGCCACGGGTCTTATTGGCTTCCGTGTACTCGTCTTCTGCCTGCGCCAGGGTTATCGAGTGCGTGTTGTCCTGCGCGATCTTGTCAAGAAACCGGGAATTCTTGACACGCCGTCAATCAGGGTCCTTGGGACGGAAAACAACCTCACCTTTGTGGAGATCCCAGACATATCCAGTCCTGGGGCATTCGATGACGCCCTCAAAGATACAAACTATGTGATTCATGCTGCTGCCCCGATCGCTTCTGCCGAACCATCAACAATCGGGAAAGACCTAGCAGTACACTACTTGAAGGCTACAACAGACGCGGCACTCTTCTTGCTCTCCTCGGCAAAAGCACATCCCACAGTCAAACGAGTCATGCTAACAAATTCACTCGCCGCCCTCATCGACTACATTACAGATACAGATGAGACTATCCATACAGAGTCGACAAGGGCTACAAACATCCAACAACCCCCATTTAGATCCCCTGCTGAAGCTTACACTGCCGCCAAGATAATCACACTAAAGTTGACTGAAGAATGGGTCGAGGCACAAAAGCCAGCATTTGATCTTGTGCATATGGCACCGGCCCATGTGTTCGGACCGAACGAGCTTGTTACCGACCCAAAGAAACTATTGCAGGCTGGTTCAAATAGAATTATCCTCGCACCCATTACTGGGAAAGCATACACTTGCGAGCCAGGAGTAACAGTGCATCTTGATGATGTAGCTGAAGCTCATGTTCGCGCTTTAGACACAAGCATTCCTGGAAATCGACTCTACATCCTGTCTTCAGGTGGGTTGCAAGGCACCAGGCTCGAAGACTGTTTTGACATCGTAGCACGGAACTTTCCAGAGCACGTTGGCAATGCATTACTCAACAATGGAACCCTGCCTACTTCTGCTTTTAGGGTGGATGCAAGCGAGTCGGCACGACTGCTGGGGATCAACTTCATTCCGTATGACCAGC
Organism: Penicillium angulare; assembly: GCF_028827245.1. Taxonomy (NCBI): domain Eukaryota; kingdom Fungi; phylum Ascomycota; class Eurotiomycetes; order Eurotiales; family Aspergillaceae; genus Penicillium; species Penicillium angulare. Next base: position 589,489 of record NW_026623170.1, on the reverse strand, counting down.
AAGTGCGTGATACGGTTGGCTATTATCTTGATTGTGTCCAAGGAAAGTCCCACTTGATAGCTTCAGATTAGATAAATACTCGTATTCTATAAAGGATTGACCCGGATGGTTTTATTTGTTATACAATACTACTAGTATTATGCGATCCTTTTTCGGAATCATGAATCTGTTTACTTTATCAGAAGTAGTAGTAGGTCTATTTTTATAGGCGAGATGGGAGAAACATCGGACTTTCAGCCAAGCAGGATCAAATTCTACTCTTATGGACTGAAATGACCTTTAAAAATCAAGTTGGAACATAAATCAAACTTATTACAGATTATGGCAAGTGCTTTTATGGTAGTTGTTTGAGTACGCAAGAAATATTCAATCATAAAAATACGTAGAAAGTTGAACTGTAATCCACCCCCATAAGGAGGGGAGATACTACGATCACTATAGACAATTCGGGGCCACCCGGTCACCATACAAAAAAATGGGGAAAAGATGACACGTAATAAAAACCCGAAATTCACGATCTTCCGGAAACTAAGCGTGTGATGACAGCCCGTAAAACTGCAGAGACATGAACAAATTGCATCTTATGCAGTGATATTGATGGTTGCCGCCGAGAACTGTCGCACGCCTGCAGATCTGTCTCTGTATAGACTAAGCCATACATAACGCGATTTCTTAGCGTCGGGGACTTGTCAGCAAATATTGGCGACCGACATTCGCAATATGCACCAACTTTTGAGTTAAGCAGGGGTACAGCGGGCTCGAGTGTCGAAGGCGTACTTTCGTCATTTTGCTACCTGATTGATCCTTGAGAGACCGCTCTACATACGGATCTGTAAATTTACCGGATATCTTATGAAGCAGAGGTTATATAAAGTTTTGAATGATACCAATGTTATTTTATGAAGAAAATTCCCCAAACAGATATAAATTATTGATATTATACGGTCGGAATAGCCTCGCTATTGTTTGAATTTAGGTATTCCAAATTTCTGTCAGTCTAAAAAATGGCATCATTAAGCAAAATCAGCCAGGAAAATGAGCAAAGTACGTCTTCGACCCTCAGGTCACTGTACCCGTACGTGGAGACTAGAAGAATTTGGATTTCTCTTCAACCTTGGAATTTGCTATCTTGATTCCTCAGTTTTGACACGTCGCAAATGTTTGAAAATTATACATAGCCTAGCATGTATACTAAAATCAGGATATACTAATAGTATTCCTATATTCAAATGAACATGGATGAAGATCAGAATACTATTCATGACAAGTATGTTTATATGTGGCTACCTGCTATGAATACTATGTACTACCAGTCAACGATACTAGTTGACCGCAAGACTTTCATCATGACTCAGTGCCGGTTGCTTTGGAACAAACACTTGAATACTCGGAAAACCAAATACGCCCTTCGCGCAACATATCATGACTCTGGTGCTTTAAATCCCTGTCTACCAACGTCATCTTTTTCTAGAGAAGTGTGTCTAGTCATGAACGAGAGTAGCGCTGCCACGGCCGCGATGGCAGCCAAAACAAGCCAAATAGTTTGGAAAGCATCTTCATAGGCCGCCGTCACGACCCGCATAACATCATCTGATATGTGAATCTTCCTCATATTTGGTATGAAGCTCACAGCTTGGCTTGGGTCTTCTAGTACTGCAATCTGCCCAGGGAAATCTTTTAGCGAGGAGATACGATTTCCAAACATCGAGTTGAAGACAGTCGAGCAAATAGCCAAGCCCAATACGGAGCCTATAAAACGCACAGTGACAAGCATTCCTGCAGCAAGTCCCTCTTCGTCAACCCTTCTCACGCTCGCCAGAACTGTTATCATGGTTCCCACCAGGGTTGTGCCAAGACCAGCACCGAGGAGAGCTTGAAAGGCATAGGCATAAGCTCTTGTGGAGCCGGCGCCTACAGTGTAGCTCATGCCCAGGAATACCGCAGTGAAAACCCAACCTGTCCACAATGCAAGCCGGTACTTTCGAGTCCAATCTATTAGCCCTGAGACAATGATACTCATTCCCACAAGAAGGCAACAGAGTGGTAGAATCGATTTTGCAGCTTCGATAGGACTCTCAAGGTATACTGCTTCAAAGAACAGTGGAAGATAAAGAAGCACGGAGTTCATCAATGAGCCGTAGAATCCCCCAGACAAGATTCCTGTCGCAATGGAGATATTGTCGAAGATTTGATATGGAATCATGGGCTCTGTCGCTCTCTTCTCAACGAACCAAAACGGAACGAGAAGCAGTAACCCAATGAGGAGGGGAAGAAGAGTCTGCCAGGTTCCCCAGCCGTAGAGCTCATTGGCCCAACTCAGCGGTAAGGCTATGAGGGTACCAATGAGTATAAAAATGACATATCCAAACCAGTCAAGCCTCTTGATCTTATCCTTAATGTGACCCTCGAGCGGAGTCAAGTGAAGAAAGAAAAATGTCAGGATACCGGTGAAGCCTGCAGTGATCAAATTGATCCAACCAAGCCACTGCCACCCGATATTTTCGGCAAATGCACTCCCAATGAAAGGCCCAGTGACGGCCCCTAAGGCATTTGCCATGGACATGACTCCAAGCCAGCGCGGTCGCTCCTTCATGGTTGTGATGTCACACAGGACGATAGTCTGCAAGACATCTAGCCCGCCAGCACCGATACCTTTGATCAGACGACCGACGACAACGATATTCATATCCTTTGCAGTGGCAAACACAACAGATCCAATGGCGAAGATAGCAGTTGAGGCGTAGAGAACATGCTTGCGCCCTACCACGTCCGAAATATTAGAATAGATAGGTTGGGTGACAGCAATGCCGAGGGTGAACGCTATGCTGGCCCAGAATGATTGGAAGTTTGTTCCATGTAGCTGATCGGCAATGACCTGTAACAGTTTGTGGTTACTTAGCTGCAGCTAAACCGTGGTGAATGACTTACAGATGACTTACAGGTAAAGCCAAAGAGAGAGCTGTCACATCCCAGGACACAATGAGGGCGATCACAGCCAGCATCAATATTGACATGTAAAAGGAAAAATGCTTCTTTTGGGGCTTCGTGGCCCCGTCCTCCTGGGGTGCATCTGCTTCTGTTTCTCCCGGTCGATCATTGTGTTCCCCTGGACGATCATTGTGGCTCTCGGCCTTTTCCATGACTGAGTCCATTCTCGCAAAAATAAAATTAGACCAAAACTTGAAGAAAGGAGATTCAACAATCCTGGCAAAGCTGAGTCCTTTCAGGCCCCAGTAAGCCTTTGTACCGCAATTGCCCTGGTTTTTTTTCTTTGTTCTTGGAATCTTGGGATAGCGGTGCCCCATTGGCTAGTCCCGTCCCGCTACCATATTGGTGTGGCTTGTGGCGTTTGGGATTGGTTGTATGCCAAGAGCTTACTATATTCCGGGGTTGCATTGCGACATTTGGATTTGTATTGGTCAAACATTGTTTGAGGTTATCGTAGAGTGGGGGCTTACTGGCCTCAGCAAAGATCGTCTTACTCTGTGCACTGACGCGATATAAAGATCTTACTAAAAGACAAAGTTTTGCTCCCGAGACGGGATTTGGTCTTGTCAGAGTGAATAGTCATCTATGTGTAGTAAGCGTCATAATTTTGTTTTGACAACAGTCGAAGGCATCTTAGCCCTTTTTGATCGCTAATTTTCGGATTATTTCAAGGCTTGCGCCATCATTAGTGAACTTGGAGAATAAAACATAGTCAGCATAATGTCGACATACATAGTAAAGCTGTTAATTACTTAGATCCTTCTGTGATATGAACTTCCCCGTCTTATTCATGAGTTAAGCCCGGCAAAGCTACAGTTTCCCGAGACGCCTCTGGAGCAATAAGCATACATGAAGCTTGAAACTTGAATGCGTGCCATTAGTATGAGCTTTTGCCCTCAGCCAGACTGCTATCAAAACGTGAATCACTCCTCAGAGACAACAGCACGCACGCCATCTTCATTGGTCCCATAGGACGGTATATGAGAAGTTTACTTTTCACCAGCCGTTCGTCTGAATGACTACGAAATAAAGACGCCCACTAGTTTCATCTTATCCTCTGGCACGCTCAAGGACGACTTGTGACTGGAGATAAAATAGCTCAATAGGGCAGACATTATTACACACCCTCATTCCAAGTACTTCTGATATAATCGAATCAAGATGAACGGCCATTCCAGTAAGGTCAACGGCTCAAACGGCACCAATGGATCTACGAATCATTTCAGCCAAGAACATGTGGGTAATGGCAATGGGCACACTCCCACGAACGGAGTGAATGGAACCAATGGCCTCCACGCAAATGGCCATTACACAAGCGGTCATACTAATGGCCATTCCACCAACGGTGATTCGACACCAAAAACAAACGGAACAAGCAATCATCACAAGCCATTCCAGCCTGTTGCCATCTGCGGAATGGCATGTCGACTACCTGGGGGTATCCACTCCCCTGCAGAACTGTGGTCCTTTCTCAATGATGGGCGCGACGCTCGCGGTCCGGTGCCTTCGTCGCGCTACAACATTTCTTCTTTTCATTCACCGCTTAAAAAGCCCGGCAGTGTGATTGCCGAGAAGGGCTACTTCCTTGATTCGACGAATGACCTCGCCGCCCTGGACACATCGTTTTTTTCCATGCCACGCCGGGAAGTGGAGACACTTGATCCCCAGCAACGCATGCTTCTCGAGGTCGCTCGCGAGGCACTCGATGACTCTGGCGAAACGGACTGGAAAGGATCAGATACTGGTGTGTACGTCGGGAGCTATAGCCAGGATTGGTACGACATTTCAGTCCGCGACACCCAGGCACATGGCATCTATAAGATCCTGGGCCCGAATGACTTCATGGTTGCCAATCGCCTCTCCCACCAGCTCGACCTTCGCGGCCCCAGTGTGACGATACGAACAGCCTGCTCTGCTTCTCTCATCGGTGTCAATGAAGCGTGTATGTCCATTGCACGCGGCGACTGCAAATCCGCCATCGTTGGCGGCACAAGCATCCACATGGCCCCAGGCTCTACTGCGGGCAAGTCTGAGCAAGGTGTTCTCAGCCCGGATGGCTCCTGCAACACTTTTTCAGCTAATGCAAATGGATATGCGCGTGGTGAGGGCATAATCGCTATATACCTGAAGCCCCTAGCGGAGGCTATTCGGGACGGTAACCCTGTTCGGGCAGTTGTGACTGGCTCCGCGGCCAACCACAACGGTCACACATCAACGGTCTCACACCCCAGCTGCGAGGCGCAAGAAGCATTGATCAGGCAAGCATATCGCAATGCTGGCATTACCGAGATTTCTAGAACGGGATTCTTCGAGTGTCACGGCACGGGGACAAGCGCTGGTGACCCTGTTGAAACAGCAGCTGTATCCGCCTGCTTTGGAAAAGCTGGCGTCCACATTGGCTCGGTCAAGGCAAATCTCGGTCATGCAGAGGGCGCGGCGGGTCTTGTGAGTCTCCTCAAGGCCGTTCTTGCTTTGGAGAATCGTATTATTCCGCCAAACATTAAATTGCTCCCCAGAAACCCTGCAATTCCATTCGAGGACGCAAATCTCTTGGTTCCTATTGAGCCAACACCATGGCCCAAAGACCGTGACGAGCGCGTGAGTATCAATAGCTTTGGTCTCGGAGGGTCGAATGCCCATGCTATTATCGAGTCCGCAGCTAGCTTCAATGCGACACGCGAGCCCAGTAGAGCGGCATCAAACACGCCCCACTTGCTGCTCTTCTCAGCGAATACACCAGCATCTCTCAAGGCTATGAACGAAAAGTACGAGACTTTTCTGGAAAAAAATCCAGATCTTCTACCTGATGTGGCATATACTCTTGCTAATAAGCGAGAGCATCTACCATATCGCAATTTTGCCGTATGCACAGCTGAGAAGACCACATTGCCTGGTCCCGGTCCCTTGTCAAAACCTCAAAAAGACCAAGAAACATCCCTTGTGATGGTATTCACCGGTCAGGGCGCACAATGGCCCCGTATGGGCTACGAGCTTCTACGCTCGAAGACTAACCCGATATTCAGCAACACTATCGCATCCCTTGACAAAGCTCTCCAAGACCTAGGCCCTCTAGCTCCGTCATGGACCATCGACGAAGAGCTCCGCAAGTCTGCACGTAAGAGCCGTGTTGATGAAGCAGAGTTCTCCCAACCATTATGCACAGCCGTCCAGATTGCCTTAGTGGACATTTATGCTTCAGTTGGAATCCGTCCAGCTGCTGTCCTTGGTCATTCTAGCGGCGAGATTGCTGCCGCTTACGCCGCTGGTGGTCTAAGCGCCCGTGAGGCTATTATTGTGGCTTTTCTCCGTGGTCTTGTGACCACGCGACAGAAAAGACAGGGCGCTATGGGAGCTTTGGGTATGAGTTGGGAGGCTGCCAAAGGTCACCTAGTGCCTGGTGTGGTGTTAGCCTGTGACAACGCGCCAAACAGCGTGACAATATCCGGAGATGCAGAGCCATTGGAACAAATAATCAAAAGTATCAAGCAAGGCGGCTCTGGAGTCCTGGCCACCATGCTCAAAGTGGAGAAGGCTTACCACTCACCGCATATGGTAGAAGTCGGGTCCGAGTACAATGCAAACATGACCGATGCCGGCATCGTTGGCAATGTGCACAGCATTCCATTTTTTTCAAGTGTTTCAGGTGAAATCTTCGCCCCAGCCGACAAAAGCAGATTTGGGCCAAAGTACTGGCAGACCAATTTAGAGCGTCCTGTGCTTTTCACATCAGCCGTCAGCTCTGCCATTAAGCAGCACACAGGCTCTTCGAAGCAGGTTTTCCTTGAAGTCGGTCCACATTCAGCTATGGCCGGGCCTCTTCGTCAAATCTTGACCCACAACTCTAGTAAAGCATCTTACATATCGACTTTGGCGCGAAGAACTGACAGTTCTGAAAGCTGGCTTTCCGCTCTTGGCCAACTCTTTTCTCAACATGTACCCTTCGATCTCGAAAAATTGATGCCGACAGGCCATGCCATCTCAGATCTTCCATCCTATCCATGGGATCATACTCATAGCCATTGGAGCGAATCTCGAATTTCCTATGAATGGCGCATGCGCAAACACCCACACCATGACTTATTGGGCGCAAAGATTCCAGATACCTCAGACCTCGAGCCTGTGTGGCGGAACTTGTTGCACATTGAAAATGCTCCATGGATACGCGACCATAAGATCAATTCGGATATCATTTTTCCCTTCTCCGGATACATCGCTATGGCAGCTGAGGCTGTTCGTCAGATCACGGGAGTGGAAGAAGCAGTTGAGTTTCGAAATATTGCCGTGCGCAGCGCCTTGGTTGTCAATGAGAGCGCACCGAAAGAAGTTGTCACCACTTTTCATCGGCTCCATCTAACAGATTCTCTGGAGAGCGAGTGGTGGGAGTTCAGCATTGCGTCACACAATGGCCATAGTTGGACAAAGCACTGCTCCGGCGAGATTCAGGCTCGAAATGAAGCGGAAACCATACAAAGCTCCGTGAGTAGTCAAATGGATCTGCCACGTAAAGCTCCTAGCAAGCGTTGGTACGATACCATGCGCCGTGAGGGCCTGGATTATGGATATCATTTTGAGAGTCTTGAAGATATCACAACAGCAACAACTGGCTCGCGAGTTGCTCAAGCACAAGTCCGGAACAATTGGCATGGTGATGAGAAATTCTACCACCTTCATCCTGTCATATTAGATTCCTACTTCCAACTTCTAAATATTGGAGCCTGGTACGGACTTACGCATGACTATCATCAAGCTATTCCCTCCACGGTGGGCTCGTTGATTCTTCGTCGTTCTTCTATCAACAATCTTGTGGTATCTGCAACAGCTGAGCCTAGCGCCAGTGGTGTCTTTGGGACGGGTACCATTTCAGCCGACAACAAGAACATCATTGAGATCTCGAAAGTTTACTTAGCATCCTTCACAAATGGTGATGTCGAAGAACGCGCGCCCATCACGGCACGTAGCGAGTGGGTCTCGCACATTGAGACTGAAGCTCTAAACGATCTTGTGAAGCCTTCACGAGACAATAAAACCTACGCCGCAGCTTTAGATGAGCTTGTCAATCGCTCAATTGCTGCATCCCGGAGATCAACTGTCGGTCTGGATATCATTCCAGAATTTCGATCTTACAAGACCTGGCTTGACGAGATCTCACACTCTTCGGAAGAATTAGACGAAGCGGCTTTGGCCACTCGTATCAAATTCCTCGCAACATCTCTAGAGTCCACACCTGTTGCTCAGATCGCGAAAGCCATCACTTTGGTGACAGACAATGCACCTGCCATATATTGTGGCCAAAAGAAGCCCTTTGAAGTCTTGGACACTGAAGATACCCTTGGGAAATTCAATCGGTTTTTGGAAGAATACGATGGATCTTCACTCTTCAATTGCATTGGTCACAACAAACCAAACCTTCGAGTTCTACAGCTGGCAGCTGGGAGTGGTTCGGCAACGGCTGAAATGATTAAAAATCTGACACGCCCTGACGGCCAGGTGCTGTTTTCGCACTACGTCGTATCCGATCCGTCTCCAGGTATGATCGAGGCCCTCAGGGCACGCTTCCAAGGCCTTTCCAATATGAGTTTTGAAGTATTAGACATCGGCACCGACGTTGAGCTCCAGGGCTTTGACGAGAGAGACTTTGATCTTATCATTGCAGCCGGGGTGCTTCACAGCACGCCCAAGCTTTCAGAGTCCCTCGCCCGAGTTCGTCAACTTCTTGCCCCGTCAGGAAAACTTCTCCTGCAATCCTTACGGCCTGGTTTGTTATGGGTCAAGTTCGTTCTTGGACTTCTGCCAAACTGGCAGATTGGTGTCGATGACAGCCGACCCGGGGAGCCATATGTTGATCCAAAGAATTGGCAAGAAAAATTAACCACGGCAGGTTATGACACAACCGGTGAGCTTGCGTTCGATTCCGACGAAACAAGTCACATAAGCTATGCTATTTTAGCAAGGCCAAAACGGGAACATCTTCCCTTGAAAAATGTCACTGTGCTTTCCGAGCTTGCACCTGAATCTTCCAAGCCTCATCCAATTACGGAAGTATTACTTGGTCGCGGTTACGAGATTTCCCACTGCAGTCTCGCAGACACTCCTCCACCCAGTCAAGACATAATCGTCCTCCTTGATGAGCAAACTTCTTTCCTAGACAAGCTAGATGCGACAAGGCTTGAGGAGCTGAGAACCTTCATCAACAACACCGTTGATTCTGGAATTTTTTGGGTGACGCAGCCATCTCAGAGTCTATGTGTAGACCCAAGCTTCGGACAAATCCATGGCCTGGCTCGGTGTATCCGCTCTGAGATTGGTATTGATTTTGCAACTTGTGAGGCAGATGATATGCAAAGTGAGCAAGGTTGCCGAGCGGTGGCTAGCGCGTTACAAATTTTCTCAGAAAGAGTCAATGACGGAGAGATTGAACCTGACTTCGAATATATTATTGAGAATGGCGTGACCCGAGTCAATCGATTTTTCCCAGTTGCATCTGCAAGCGAGGTCTCGGTTGTTGAAACCAGTCAGGATGCGCGTTTGACTATCGGTCAGCCAGGACGTCTTGATACCCTTCACTGGCAAGCTGAAAGTGTGAATGCGCCCCAAGGGGATGAAGTGCAAGTAGAGATTTATGCGGCGGGTTTGAACTTTCGCGTAGGTGAATTTGAGAACAACCGAAGACAAAAAGATACTAACGAGATATGTAGGACGTTCTTGTGGCAATGGGAATTATTGAGCTATCGCCTCCTACTTTTGGCTATGAGGCTACCGGAATCGTGCGCCGGGTAGGACCAAGCGCAGGAAAGCTCAATGTTGGGGACAGGGTTGCCCTCACGGGGTATGATGTCTTTGCATCGACCGTGACGACCACTGAAAAACTGTGCGAGAGACTTCCTGACGAGCTGGACTTCACGAACGGAGCCTCCATGCCTCTTGTCTTTGCTACGGCCATTTATTCGCTCATAAATGTCGGGGGACTGCAGAAAGGCCAGGTATTTGAAATATTTTTCTGATTGGAGAATAGTGCTGACCCTGTTTATAGTCTGTTCTTATCCATAGTGGCTGCGGTGGCGTGGGTCTAGCGGCAATTCAACTCGCTCAGATGATCGGTGCAGAAGTCTACACAACGGTCAGCAGTCAGAAGAAGATTGACTTCCTGGTACGAGAGTTTGGCATCTCAAAGGATCACATTTTCAACTCGAGGAGTGTGGGCTTCCAAGAAGACTTGCTAAGAGCAACCAATGGTAGAGGAGTTGACTTGGCACTCAACTCACTCTCGGGTGAGCTACTACACGCAACCTGGCGCTGCGTTGCAAAATGGGGATCTTTAGTAGAGATTGGAAAGCGCGACCTTCTGGGCGCTGCAAAGTTGGATATGGAGCTATTCCTTGCCAATCGAAGCTACCGATGTGTAGACATTGACCAAATGTGCAAGGAGAGGCCGGAGATAATCAGTCGGTAAGTTTATGTCACTGCTCGTGCGATGAGTAAGGCTAACGATCTATTAAGCCTACTCCGATCTATGATGGATTTCTTCCGCTATGGACACATTCGGCCAATCTCGATCGACAAGATCTTTCCATGCTCGAAGATGCAAGAAGCATTCCAGCACATGCAACAGGGCAACCATATTGGTAAGATTGTGCTCGAGTTCCGCCATTCAACATCTGTGGAACTTCAGCTTGGAGATATTCAGCCCGCCAATATGCCTACTGCCGCCTTACTTGACAGCTCAGCTTCGTATCTGTTGGTTGGTGGTCTTGGTGGCTTAGGTCGTTCCGTGGCAGTATGGATGATTCAACGTGGCGCCCGAAATCTCACATTCTTATCCCGCAGCGCTGGTACAACCGAAAGACAGAGGCTCTTCGTCGAAGAAATCGAGAGCATGGGCTGTAAGGTGCATCTAGTACGCGGAAGCGTCACTAATGCGGCCGACGTTTCTCGCGCTGTTGCGGAATCGCCTCGCCCACTCAAAGGAGTCCTCCAAATGACGATGGTACTTAGAGACCAAGCCTGGCAGAAGGTGACAATCGATGAGTGGAACGACACGACGGCACCCAAGGTGAAGGGAACATGGAATCTTCACAACGAGACACAGTCGCTGAACCTTGACTTCTTCATCTTGTTCAGCTCACTTTCTGGCATCGTTGGACAGGCCGGACAGGCTGGTTATGCAAGCGCAAATACCTTCCTTGATGCGTTTGTCAAATTCCGGACAATCAAGGGCCTTCCATGTACATCGCTCAATATCGGAGCCGTGGAGGGGGCAGGCTATCTCCTCGAGGACGATGAGCTGCTCAAGAAGATGAAAGGCACAGGCTGGCGGGCAGTGCAGGAGTCGGAGCTACTGAGTGTGCTAGGGACCGTTATGCTTTCAACGTCAGCTCAGGTTGAGAAGCAAGCACAAGGGCTGGTCAAAGAAGATAAAGCGCCCAGGTCGAACCTTGTCAACCCAAGCTCTACCCTCGTGGGAATCGCCCCAGAGATTCCCCTTAGCAATCCAGACAGTAGTGCCAGGCTACGCAAAGATGTGCGAATGTCCGTCTTCCACAACATCCGTAGCCAGGTCAAAGGTGGTGCCTCGAGCGACGGTTTGCGGCAATTTCTCAGCGCAGCCAAGGCTAATCCAGAGATGCTCAACAAGCCTGAATCGATCATCCTGCTAGCGCAGGAGATTGGTAGGAAGCTACTAGGCTTGGTGTTGCGTCCTGTGGATGACAACATTGATGTCTCGATATCGCTTACGCAACTGGGCCTGGACTCGATGGTGGCAGTAGAGATGCGGGCATGGTGGAAGCAGATGTTTGGGCTAGATATAACCGTACTAGAAATGTTGAGCATGGGCACCCTCGAGAAGTTAGGCAAACAGGCCGCTGAGGGTTTTCTGGCGCTCCATGAGCAGAGTCGTGGTTAATTTACTTGATTGCAGACCCTCGAGCGTCTAGAATTATCATATGACCATTTTTATCTGATAATTTTGATCTGGGGCTTTGAAAGTAAAAAAAGAAAGAAAAATAGTAATAAAGTAAGCTATATTGTCGGAAAAGTGGAGGTCTATTTTACTAGCGTCGATTCAACACCATATCATTTTCATTCCTTAGGCATCAACTGCTGAATCAGCACATTCAACCCCCTTATTTTACACATCATCTTGTATTTAGAAGAACACATCTCAAGTACGGTTCAAGGAATTCATTGGTCCATCTCCGTATCAGTGCGTACTGCTTTACTCGGATTCGACATATACTGATATACGGTCTTTCAAAGTTGTTGTAATACGACACCACACCACTTGACCCCTTTTCAAGCTTGTTGGAGGCTGGCCAAGCCGAACGCCGGATCAATGATCATCCTCCCCGGGCCTAGAGGCACGTGCACATGTGGAGCTTCAATGTTTGAGCCTCAACCAATAGAAGCTCATAATTTCCACTATACGCGAAATATACTACCCAGTATACTCGCACTTTATTCCGCAATTATGAAGCTTTCCATGCAATTTCGTACTGTTATAAACCATTAAGTACGATGAGCTTTGATCAGAACTTTCATAACGCCGACTCGTAAATCAAAGTACCTTTACATTGCGAAACAATGCCAAGAAAACCTACATAGCCGCCACTGAAATATATTGCATCAGTTCACATCCTTGCTGGTTTCCTCTCGGGATTCTAACGTTGTATACAACATGGGATCCTCCAGGGCTGTGATCTTCAGGTTCCGTTACATGCCTAGTGGATAGAGATGCTCGAATATTCAAATGGCATTATATCATCATTCTGCCCAGGCGAGATGACGTCCAGAAATCAATATCATGTCCCAGTTGGGCTTAGCGGCCCACAAGTCCCAAGGTTTCCTCTAGCGTAGGGGTTTATCCCTTTGAACATTTCTCATACGTTCATCGCATAGCAACTTGAACATTTGAACTTTCCAACTGATCATCGCGCTCTGAAATCCCCATAATTGAAATATTCCCCCCCGTTTTCGAATCATTTGACCCAATTCGACGCTGATTGGACTAAATGGCATCAAAGTAAGTGTGATTATCTAAATCGCGAACTACCCAAGAAGTGGTAGATCAGAAGGAGATCGTATCATAGAAAGAACAAAATCGAAAGGTCAATCACACTTGCTTACTCAATTTTTCAAAGCGCGATCAAAAATGGAAGCCACGACATTAGCATCGTGCGAGGAGGGGTGGACGATGGTCCCGCAGTCCTCAACCTTCTAGATACCGCAGTCACATGGCTAGCCTCACAAGACAGAACTGGGCAGTGGGGAGCATCTTCATTCTCTCAGAATCCGAAACGTGTCGAGCAAATGACAGAATTTGCAACAACCGGTCACGGTATTTGGCTCGCTATCAAAAATACAAATGACACGCACATTGACGACCAAAATGGACTACACAACACACAGCCCCAAATCATCAACGGGCTGTCCTCAGGATCCGTTGTAGGGGCAATTGCTATTGGAGACAGGTCAGATTATGTGGCACCAGTTTCAGAGCCTGAGCTTTACATACGGCTACTAGTGACAGATCGACAATGTGCCGGTCACGGGATTGGCAAACGCCTTTTGGACCATGCACGTGAGCTTGCCAGCAGAGCTGGAATTTCATTACTACGGGTCGATTGCTATGCAGGCGATGACGGTAAATTGGTCAAGTACTATGAGTCTCAAGGATTTGAACGGGTTGAAGGGTCCACCATGAACGGTGACTGGCCTTGCCAAGTGCTTGCTCAGCGATTGAATCATGAATGAGACAAAATGCATTGACCGTGTTGATCCAATCTACTCATCTGTCAAGGCTTTGGACTCCCACCCGGATCGTGAAAGGTTGTACTCCACAAAGGCCCATCCGAAAGCTTCAGCTTCAGCTCCCAAGAGACCGACCTGTACAAACTTGATTTCGGATTCTTCGGTCTAACGACTGATGAAATTGAATATTTCCCCTGTCCCTTCTTAACATACGCAAAAGAAAAAATGGATCTCTGCAGTCTAGACTGGACTGATGGAAACACCAAAGTCTCTATCCTGTTTATTGAAGAGAATGTTTGAAAATCGGAGTTCAAAGCTTTCGGTGGTATTCCGTTATGTGGGTTTCAACGTTTACACCTTCTTGCAGATCATTTATCGGAGGGTCACTGAATATCAATATAAGAGGATAACAAAGGATGGACGTTTTTTCAACGATTCTTTCAGAACTATTTGTAGATGGAGAGAGTTCGGGTAACTACCTATTCTTTAGCTGTATAACCAACACTTAGTTTGTTCTATTATTAAGAAAATAAAAGGCTGATTCCTAAATATTCTTCAGTAAGGAACACGCCGGGGGTATTTTTCTTGCTTATTGTTCACCTAAATATTTAAAACATCTCCTTATAATAACCCTTTTAGGTGATAGATGTTACTTAAATTATAACTGAGGATGGAAAGAGCCTGCCTCGGCGACTTGACCAGGGAATGTTTGGGGGGTTCTGTCAATGTATGTGGCTCTATATCATTGTCCAACTTCGAATCTATGATTTTCCTTTTTTTATCTCTAAATTGACAGTTTGAATAGACAAATTACATGGTACGTTAGGGGAGATCAAAGATCCAGTAGGAAAACCCTACCCTACAAAGGAAATTCCATTTATTTCAGACCAGAAACTAGTACAATACAACTTGAGTACCTATACTCAAGGGACAGCCTAGTCTCTTAGTACGTCAAATGATATGTTTACTGAAGACTCAAACGCTGAGAATAATTCTTACAGATCCAAGCCAGACGCCGTCACAATGGGGCGTACAGCCAAATTTAAGATGTGGGCAACTAGGGCAGTCCAGACCAACCGAGTTGATACCATGCGAATGGGAATCTTATCCGGCCGCAAATAAACGACCCTTACCAGCACCAGCACCAACGCCGCCGCCGAGACAAAGCACGGTTCGCATAGGCGATCGGGATTCATTGCGACAATTCTACGAGAAAGGATTTGAGAACCTTCAGCAAATGAACCGCTGAGCAATATTGAAGGCTTATACCAAGCTCTCATATTCAGCTAAACTATTTTTTCGGTCATCCTCGGTTACGTCCATCGACTTGATACATCAAGTCGACTCGACGCGTCATCATATCACTGTGATTATCAGTAAAGTGATAGGCAGTCGCGAACTAGTATGAAGGTAGTATCCATAGACTCAGTTACTTACTACGAGAATTAGCAATTGTTTCATACCATTTCGTACCATCTAAGCAGCTGGCCTCGGAGATGACCACTATTATGGTACAAGGGTGTACTACAGCAACGCAGTATAGCCAAAGGAGGGGCTACTGTCGGACCCCGAAAGATCATGCTAATGTAACCACGTTCTCTACGCAAGGACCGGACCGAGCCTATTGGATTATGTCAACCAGTGAATCACGTAACATAATAGAATGCGGATTGCGGGATATGGGTACAGTAGACCTCAAGATGGTCCGATTTAGGTTTCAAAGGTTGGAACCTTGAAACTGATCCTGATGAAACCTGATTTGCATAAGTTTGCCACGGTTTCCAGTTCTCGGAAAGGATAGAATGATGGTTCATCTTGGGGGTTTTATCGCCGTTCACTGCATCATCCATATTAAGATGCAGCCTATTCCTTGCGAAGTTACAGACATTCTTCTGCGTATAGAAACTAGCATACATCATAGTAAAGGCCCCACACCCTTCGATCCTCGGGAATTCCCTATCATTGGTTTACTGAGTGGGGTATTTGTTGCAGCACATCGCTGGACTACATCACGATTTTCTTGTCAGCTTGCTGCTACAGGAAATTTCTTGCTGTTAGTTGTAAGATTATCAGCGACTAGCCAAAAATGAAAAAAGTATAATGCAATTAACCAGCATGGTACACCAGAATTACCGAGGATCTATATAGACCCCGCCCTTCTCTTCCTATCTTGACAGTTCTATCATCAAAGCCTGCTAAGATTAACATTTATAATAAAGACCTTCAATATTCCTATCGTCCTTATCTCCATCTCCTATGGCTGGTAACAACAACAACCGCCTCATCCGAAAGGACGTTGAGAATCTCACTGAGGATGAGAGGGACAAGTTGGTTTTCGCCTTCTATAAGCTCCAGCAAGAGCACCCGGGCATGCCCTCAGATTTGAATGAGAACTCCTTCTACGTCATCGCGGGATACCATGGCCAACCTTTTCGTGGTGGAGGGTATACCAACCGGGAGTGGTGGGGGGGGGGGGGTTACTGCCATCATGGGAACGTTCTTTTTCCAACATGGCATCGGGCTTACCTACGCCATCTAGAGAAGGCTCTTTAATAAGTCGGCTGGTTACAGCGATGTGGCCATTCCTTATTGGAACGAATTCATGGACGCGGGAGTCCCATGTATATTCACCCAGAAGACCTATACTTTCTCAGCAAATTTTCCGAAGGCTAGCGATATCAACCGCGGAGATATTAAGAGCAATGACAGCAATGGAGTCACAATCGACAACCCACTCTTCTCCTACAGACTTCAACAGGGCTTTTACGATAAGCTAGCTCGGACATCCACCAATGGGAAGGGAACAACCAAAAGGATCGATTACAGCAAGCACAAAGATTATGAAACAGTGCGATGTCCCTACTCCGGGCTGGTCGGACCAGATGATCGCCGAGATACGATGACTTTAATACGAGAATATCGGATCAACAAGCAGCTGAAGATCTCCAGACAAATGTGAAGGCCTGGCTTTTCAAACCTAGTTCGGACAATGTCCCTGTGCCCGGCATGAGTGAACTGTACATGAGGGCGGCAAAACTGGCGCCCAACTACACTGTATTCTCCAACACAACCTCGGCAGCGAAGTGGAATGACGACAACTTCGCTGGTCAGGACTACTCGAAAACCGATTTGGCTGTCGCCCTGGAGAAGCCTCATAACGGAGTACATTTGGCGGTGGGGGGATATAGCCTACCCAATAAGGACCTAAATCGGCCAACTTTTGCCTTCGCAAACGGCGACATGGGGGAGAATGACACAGCCGCCTTTGATCCTATCTTCTTTTTCCACCACTGCTTTGTTGATTATGTCTTCTGGCTGTGGCAGAAGAATTACGGAGCGACCGAAAAGCTGACAATCATCGATGACTATCCCGGAACTAGCCCCATTGATAACCAAGGTCCTACACCCTTCACACCGGCGGATTCACGCTTGAGTATGGAGACTCCATTGGTCCCATTCAAAAATGACAAGAATATATACCTGAAGTCTGAGGTACGTGTGCACATTGGCCTTCCCTGTTGCCGATTGAGTCACAATTGTATTTGACTGACTGGACCTAGGATGTGGTAAACATCAGAGAGTACGGGTATGACTATCAAGATGCCGAGCCCCCTTCGCCTATTCCCCCGGTCCTACTACCACCACAAATGGAAGCAGTAAGTGCTAAAAAAGCATGGAGCGGTGGCGATACTGCTCTGCCTGTTGTGCGCCTATCTGGGATCAGCCGGGCACACCGGCAGGGCTCTTTCGTTGTCGGCGTGTGGGCAAAGCCAAAAAAAGCCTCCGAAGAGAAAAACGTGTTGGTAGGTATCGAGCCCGTCTTCAGTCGATGGCATGTCCCTAGCTGTGCCAACTGCCGCAACACCCTCGAGTTGACAACGCACATGGAACTGCCTCCTCGCCTGGAAGTCCACAAGGAAAATAACACAACACTGGCCAAGATTGAGCCTGCTGAGAGGCTGGAACACGCGAAAGAGCTTGAGTTTACGATTCGAGTGCTGGAAAACACGAACAGGGATGCGAGTGGGGATAAAAAACCAACTATCATGGAATTTGCCATTGTCAAGGCTGCCGAGCACGAGCCTTCCAAGGCCTGGAACGTCCCTGACAATACACTGGATTTGGGTCCAACTATTGAAGTGATGCCAGCCATGTATGCCATACGTACCTAGTGTACAGCTTGACTGACGTTGCTACCTACTGTAGTGGAGGGTTTGTTGGGGTTTCGTATCAGGTGATATAGTACCTTAGGCCTCGATCTGTTCAAGCTCTTACAGCATAAAGAGTAATATTAGATATTTCAATTAACACTTCTTGGATTTATCTGGTTTCTGGTAGATATGGCCTCGCATAATTCCTTTTTTTTTCGCTTTTTCTTGTCCTATGCCTCACTTCACACATGCAAACTGCCTACAGGACTAGGTTCTGTTGGGCGGGAGAGCTTCCTGAATCATTGAGAACCTTGAAAGAATATAGATTCTCTGATGCTCGTTCATTGATTCTTCCGCCTTGTCGAGTCGTAAACTGACGCTTGGGATCTTTATCAAGACTATCCTTGCTTTGATAAAACTCTATGCTGGAACATAATCGGCCTGAGAAAAGAACAGACAGCCGCCATGTTTTATATTCAGCTTCTTACCTGACTGCATCCTGACCAACGGCTGCCTCGCAGTTCCAAAAGAATAGAGACGATCAATCATGAGGATTGTACTATAAAAGATTTATTTGAAGCCTCCTGTTATGTAGTTCATTCAACGCGGCCCACTAATATACTCAAATCCAAAGAATGGCCCAGGAGCTCGATGAAGGCCCCCTGGGTACGCACGATGGAAAATGCGGATTAAGATAATGAATCTGGACTTCCTTGGGCAAGACAATCATCTTTTCTGCTCCACCTCATGTGGTACAATTTCACTCGAGTTTGTTAATCATTTGACAAACTAGCTGTCGATTGTTGTAGCTCCACAAAATTCCAGTCATTTTTCTCTGAAATTGGAGATTGGTCACTCATTTGTCAAGCTCCTTTAGGCTTTAGATCTTTACAGCTTGTTGGGCAACTACCGAGTGCTTTTCACAGCGCCCCAGAATTTCTACCTGTGGACTTCAAAACTACTAAGCCGACTAAGCCTCATCGATACCTTGAATATAGCAACCCGGGATGTGACAGTCTTTTCAAACTCCAAAGAACTCTTACACACTATCTTATCTGCCATTCGGGAGATAGGCCCTATAAGTGTTGGGCCGCTGGCTGCTGGCGCAAGTTTTCACGACGCAACAACCTCAAGGCCCATAATATAACACACAGGAAACGCAATGAAGCAATTGCTATATAGCCACTCTGGACCCAGCCAGCGTCCTCTATAACCCTAGATTCACTAGTCAGTTAATACCAGAAGGCTGGCCTCTTATCTAGATCCTACATCAATGCTCTGATAGTCGAAATGTCTTCGTGTGCGAGCCCGGGAGTTGAGATAGTGCCTAAGCAGGGCACTCTCCGGCCCACACCGAGCGAGAGCTAGGCTTTTAAGACCATATATATTTAATATATGGGAGCTGCTTGTCTCTTAGATTCTATACTTCGTGGATAATGCTGTGCTGGGGACTTTTTCGGCGATCAACATTGATTTATGATTACGGTCGCCTGGTTAGGAGAGACATAGAACTCTGCGGAGGTTTGGAAATATTGGGCGGATAAAAAAGGTATCTCTGCGCTGTAAATGATCATTATGATGTATTCAATTATAAGTTTTAAATCATTTGTTCGTCATATTGTGAGAGGGAAGGTGCTTCTCTCCTAGGCAACAGGTAAGACTCGCTTATCAGCAGGTCTTTTTATTACTCTTCTACACTATTCTATTAAACCTTTAATAGAGATTAAGCTATTTAATCTACAAGATACATCCCTATACCTGCGTCGGTATTAAACTTTATATTATATTAAATATATTAATTTGTAGTAGTTAATAGATATAAGTACCTTAAGTTAGTCTAAGCTGTAAGAACCAGAAAACAGAAGAACTTTCGTACGATTTAACTAAAGTATCAAAGATGAGGAAAAAGGAAAGAGGGGAGTTAGGCTCCTACGCGTTATCATATAGGAGAATTAGACGGATGTGGGATTATATAATCCGTTATATAATCCCGTAACCTTATAACCTCGACATTAGTATCAACTTGGTATCGGTTTATTATATTACCCCCCCCTCCGAAAAAAGCCTAGCCTCTAGGCTTTAGCTATTAGAATATTATCGCTTTTATTATTATTAATAAATTTATCCTTCTCTGCTGCCTTAAGCTATATAGATAAGTGTATGGAAGGCCCCGGCTTATTAGAATATTAAGTATAGAATTCTTTTAATTTCTCTAGTGTATTCTTAAAGTTGCCTACAGGGTACTATTTAGTATTCTTATTTCTGATCTAAGATACTTGATATTATAGATATTAATAGTATATATAAGAATCTTTAATCTTATTAACCTTGTAAGTCTCTTTCTTATTAATAATAATTAGTGGTATTATATCTAGGATCTATCTAATAAGAGGCTCTATATATACTATAGGGTATAGCTTATCTAATAAGAAGATAAGATATACCTTTATAGAGTCTAGCAGCTTTAAATACTATGAATTATCTTCTTTTTTTATGATTTCAAATAGTCTATGTTACTAATTGGATAGCTTCCTACTCTATCTTCTTGTCTTCTAGATATATATAGTAATAAAGACTAACTAACTAACTCTAAATTTATCCTTATAGTATTATATATCTATATATCTTTTCTAACTTATTTATATAACTCCTATTACTTCCTAAGTATTATCCTATATATTCTTTATATTATTAATAATATCTCTCACTTACTATATATTCTTAGAGAAGATAGCTAGGGTATCTAATATCTAATTAAAGGTTATCCTAGGATTAAATCTATATTTTATAAAGAAAGGTAATTATTCTATACTAGCCTAGGGAAATATAGTAGTAGTATAGTCTATTAGTAGAAGATATTTAGACTAATTATCTTAATAGAAGTTTATATAGGCCTATAACTATTAAGCTATCTATTTATTTATAATTTTACTCTAGCTATCTATCTAAGTATAGTAAATTATTAATAGCTTTCTTTTAATACCTAGAATATATATTAATTCTATCTAGAATTTAAATATAAACTAAGGTCCTTAATCTAATACAATTATATTTAGAATATTTAACTAAGGGAGAATCTCTCAGATAAATAGATATACTATCTCTTTTACGTTAGTAGTTTTGTAGTATAGAATTGATACTTGTTACTTTAATAGATAATTAATAAATATTAAAATTATATTATATCTATATTTATTCTTAGGGAAGGATTAGAAATCTATTAAGAGATATTTATCTAGATAAAGAGAGATTAGGAGTAGTTATAATAGTCTAGGGGCTTTATCTTACTAATATTTTATATACTTATATATTAGATAGTTATTAATATATTACTTTATATTAGTTATATATCTAGCTTAGTAATAATAATCCTTAATTAATCTTAGTATCTAGCTGTGTCTAGGATATACTATATATAATTACTAGTAGATTTTATCTAAGAGTCTTATTTATAGATCTCTATTATTAGGAACTACTAGATATCCTTTAAAGAGTAATAGATTATTCTTAACTGTCTATTGGGATTCTTCCTTATTTAAAGCCTTTATCTTATAATTATTGAGAGAAGTATATACTTAATTAGCTGAGAGGGTATATTCTACTATAGTTAGTAAGATATTAAGATCTATTAGTATAAGAGATAACTCTATTAGGATATATAGCTCTATTATTTTAGTTAAGAAGATTAGGGGCTGTTTATCTCTTTACTTAAGCTTCTTTTTATAAGATAGAGTATTGGTAATAATATTTATCTTACTAGGTTAATATTTAATAATAAAGTAGAATTAAGAAAGGAGTTTACTTTAGTATATCTATCTAGGGCTAAGTATCTTCTTTATTATAAAGTATTATAAGATATAGTAATCTATATAGATACTAAACCTATTATTTTATTATAATCCTTTTAATTCTAGGTGTTACTTATTTAATATATATATAATAGTAAGTAACTCTTAATCTAGGATATTATAATTTTACTCTATTAAGTCTATTAACTTTAAGAAGAAGGCTATAGATTTCTATAGGTTATTTTTATTTGCTTATTAAAAAAGAACTATACTTATATATTCTTCTGATATATTAGTCTTAACCTTTATTTCTAGATTTAGTTTATAGTATTAAAAGATTAGAGCTTCTATTAGTTTTCTCTTAATCTCTTTAAATATTATCTAATAACTAATATTCTATTGAAAAGTAATATCTTTCTATATTAGGAGGTATAAAAACTATATAATATAGCTATAATCCTTAATAAATCTCCAATAGAAATTATTAAATCCTAAGAAGGATTATATACCTTTAATTATTCCTAATTATTATTAATTCTATATAGTTTTAACTTTCTAGGGATTAACTTCTAGATCTTTTATATTAATAAAGAATCCTAGGAATTTAGTATAAGTTATATAGAACTTATATTTCTCTAGAGAGACTTATAGACTAGTATTAATTAGTTACTATAGTATTTTATTTATATACTTAATATATTCCTCTAATAAGTTATTATAAATTAAGATATTATCTATATATACTATATAAAAGTTATTAAGATATTCTACTAACATTATATTAATAAAACACTAAAATGTAGTAGGGATATTAATAAGCCCGAATAGTATTACTTTATATTTAAATATCCTATATTATATCTAAAAGGTTGTTAAATCCTCTAAGTCTATATATATCTAGATATAGTAGAATCCCTATTAGATATCTAGTCTTATAAAGATCTTTACACCTACTACTCACTATAACAGCTTATTAATTAGTAGGATAGGATATTTATCCTTCCTAGTAATAACATTCAGCCTTTAGTAATTAATATAGAAGTATATCTTCCTACTAGGTATCCTAGCTATTAGGACAGGTAATATAAAGGGCATAGAGCTTAGCTTAATAAAGCTAAGATAGAGCTTCTTAGTAATATACTCCTTATAGACTTTTAGCTCTTTAAGGAATTACTTATAGAGAGAGTAGTATCCTAGATTAAAGATACTATCTATCTAAATAATGTGATTAATACTACCCTACTACAATAGTATACTATTTAACTCTAGCTTAGAAAATACTTATACTAAGTAGTAGTATACTATTAGTATCTTCTTCTTAATCTTTACAATCTCTTCTTATAGAGATATCTCTTTAATAATATAATCAATCTTATAGAGTAAAGTTATAAAGATCTCTATATCTTCCTTCTTTATATATTAATAGAATCCTATTACTCTGATTATTATAATCTTAAAGGGAGAAAAGAGATAAAATAATACCTCTTTAAACTACTTTAGGAGTAATTCAGTACTAGTTAAAGCCCTATCTATCTTTACTTACA
Source organism: Penicillium angulare (assembly GCF_028827245.1). Classification (NCBI taxonomy): domain Eukaryota; kingdom Fungi; phylum Ascomycota; class Eurotiomycetes; order Eurotiales; family Aspergillaceae; genus Penicillium; species Penicillium angulare. The sequence continues at coordinate 566,272 of NW_026623170.1, read as the reverse complement.
ATTCTTAGTAGTTATACTATTATCTAGCTAAGTAGCTATATCTTAATCAGGACTCTAGAGACTTTTCTTAAGATATAGGCTCTTTAGATATAGGAATAGGATTATTTAGCTAAATAAGCCTATCGTTATAATAGTCTATTAGGATATAATATTATATAAACTAGTCCTGATCTAGGATTATATAATATTAACCTAGATCTATAATCAAAAAAGACAGCCTAGTTATCTTCTATCTATCTATTATTAAATTTAATTATACTTTATAGGTAATAGACTTATCTTTATATCTATTAAAGTCCTTTAGGATTATTAGAACTGGAAGATAATAGTTCTTTAATCTAAACTTTTCTAAAGATATAATAAATACTATATCTATATATATAAATCCGGTAGCTCTGGTATTATCTAATATTAATATAGAATAAGAATATTTATTAAAGACTATCTTTATCTTAAGTATAAATTTCTTACTTATAGATATATCTTCTATATTTAACTTAGGGATTAATATCTCTCTACTTATTAAGAAGACTAATAATAAGCTTAATCTTTTTCTATCTTAATATTTACTTCTAGCTCTACTACTTTAGCTACAATAGGAGTCTTTCTAGTTGTAGCCTTAGCTATAAGACAAGCTATACAGATAGGATAATCCTTACTATAATAGCCTTATTTGTTATATTTGTAATAATGTTCTTCCTTTCGCTATCTCTAGAGTTTAGCTATATTTAACTTTAGGTATAAGATAACTAAAGAGGACTAGTTAGGAAGATCTATAATAGGCTTTATATTCTATGTGTTCTATGTCTTACTAATATTATTAGTAATATTAATAGTAGTAGCTATAGCTATAGTAGCCTTTATAGTCTTTATCTACTAGATATTAGTATCCATAATCTCTAGGATAGATACAATATAATAAGCCTTCTCCATATAGTCTAAGAAAGTAATACTAATCTTTAAGGCCTTTCTAACAAGCTTATATTATAGCTTAAGGGTTAACTTCCGATAGAGAAGTTTTATATATTTCTTATAAGGAATAACAATATTATTAGCTAGTTAGATAAATTCAATAAGAAAGATTATAAATTTCTCTATTTCCTTTATACAAAGCTTTTTAAAGTTAAATTTAGTACAATCCTAATAGACTAGGTCTTTATAGATCTACTCTAGGTAGTCTAAGATATTATTACTATTATCAAGGGTATTATTATTATTATTATTTAGAAGAGATATAATCTAATTATATACAGCTTTAATTAACTAACTTATTATATATATCTTATATAGATCAGGGGTCAAGAAATAATCTATATTCGTATATAGCTTTAATTCTATAGTAGTACACTAACTATAGAACTTTATATTAGTCCTACTTCTATCAGTAAATAACAAGAGATCAACAAATTTATAGGTCCTTACTTTAATTCTCTTAGGTACTAGTACCTCTAGTTAAGAAGTATTATATATATTATTAAAGACCTATCGAAGTTTATCTCTCTCTTATTTAGCTTCTTAAAGTTATTAGAGATACTACTTTAAAAGATCCCAGAGCTAAGCAATATCTATATAATTTTACTTATAGATATTAATCCTCTTATAAATTATATTCAGCTTATCTATTATATCTTCCTAGATATCAAATAAGTATCTATATTAGTACAGATCTTCCTATAGGTACTCCTATAGATCCTTAGATTAACTAAACTCAATAAAACTATCCTCTAGATCTAGTTTAGGGAGATCTAGATAGGTAAAGATAAATAATCTCCGATTCTTCTTTAGACTTAGAGGATTAAGCTCCTCTATACCGTCGGGTTATCCACAACTACTATTGCTATCAGTAGGTTCTTCAGATTTAGTTCTATATATCAATATCTTACCAATAGTAGGGGTTTCACAAACTATAGTAATTCGTTCGTTTAGGGAATATAAGACAAGTGAGATATAACCTAATTAGCTGAGACACACTTCCAAATGGATATAGATCTGTGCGGCTTCAAGTGACGTAAAATAATCTTTAATACAATATAAGAACCAGAAAACAGAAGAACTTTCGTACAATTTAACTAAAGTATCAAAGATAAGGAAAAAGGAAAGAGAGGAGTTAGGCTCCCACGCGTTATTATATAGAAGAATCAGACGGGTATAGGATCATGTGATCCGTCATGTGATCCCGCAACCTCGTAACCTCGATATTAGTATCAACTCGGCATCGGTTCGTTATATAAGCTATAAAACTAATACTATTTAAAACTCTATATTAAGCCCTTGAGCTCTCTAAAAGTAAATTAATATTTAGACTTAGGAGTTAAGATTTTTTCCATGTATAGTAGAGACTCTTAAGTATTAATATCTATTGTTATATGAATATAAATAGATAATCGATCGAATGACTAGAATAATCCTATAATAATCTAGTTATCACTAGCTAAATTGTAATCCATTCCTAGTAATTGTAAGTATTTGATTGTTTAGGTTGACGTCAAAGGGTTAGGCAGATAAAGAGTGGTGATATTGGATAGAGTTCTTTCATGAAGTTATACAGAAACTAATCCTTGGAAGTCTACTACTTCCAAGCATTCATAGATTTTATATCAACCACGGTTCATGTGCCTCACGTGAGGGGTCCGGGGCTGGAACCCTCGGTAATTCATTTGCCCGTTCCAATATCAACATGCATTGTTCTTTAAGCCTCTCTTTAGAATATCAACATGCATGTATGCCGTAACAATTAGCTATCTCTTGTATAGTAGCTAGTCTAGATACTACTCTATATATCTATAGAGAGTATCTATTCAATAAGTAAATCCTCTTCTAATTGTATCAATTTATAGCTATTTAAATATATATCGATGTGTGGTTGTATACTATTAATACAATTAACTAGTATGGTGTAAGGGATTTTGTATAGTATTATTGCTGTGCAGCCGTCAGGAAAAATCTAGTATATATATCTACCTAGATATTGCAAAACTAAACTAACAAGAAAACAACCTTAAAAAATCCAAAGTCCAACGCCTAGCTAAATCTCCCAATTATACTGATCATTCAACAGACCATAATTATCTTTGAATACTCTGACCCCTTTCCTAACCCTCTTTTTGAATCCTCTTTCTAACCTTCTTTCTAACCCTTCTAATCATAGAGGTAAATAAACTGAGATAGGAATTGTAGACCTCGGCGTGTATTGTAAAAGATACCTACTGCTGGTTATTTCAGAAGCCAACGCAAGGTCGGACACCTGAGGTATCTGGCTTTGGCGAGGGATCCTGACGTTAAGATTCACTAAAAGTACTACGATCGCCTTTAGTATGGTCTGGTATCTTTATATACTGCATTTTTGACAGAAAAAGGTACATGGAATCCTATCATATACCCGAAATAAACCCATATTGAACTTGAAAACAAACACCTCTATTGTAGGCAAATCCCCACAAAAAGGTTCTAAACAACCTTGGAACAGAAATATAAATCCAAGCCCGACTATATTTACCTAAGTCTTCTCTCCACCATTTTAGTTCTCAGATCTAATCACGCGCAATCATGTGCTCTCTCGCAGGACCAGTTCCGATCCACTTGATAGGAACACCGCCAATTTCCCGCTCAATAAACTCAATATAAGCCTTAGCGTTGGCAGGCAAATCCTCGTACTTAGTAACACCCATAGTATTGCACTTCCAACCAGGCAGAGTAACATACTCGACCTTAATCTTCTCAACGACATTAGGGTCAGCGGGGAACGATCCAGTCGTCCGCTTACCGCAAGGCAGAACGTATGCGACGCCAACCTTGATCTCGTCAAAGTCATCCAGCACATCAAGCTTGGTGAGGTTAAGCGCAGTGTAGTGGTTGATAGCGTGAGAGTAGCGGGCAAGGACGAGATCCAACCATCCGCAACGACGCTTGCGGCCGGTTGTCACGCCGAATTCGCGACCGACACTTTGAAGCTTCTCGCCATCGGCGTTGAGCTGTTCACTGGGGAAAGGACCGGATCCGACACGGGTGGTGTAGGCCTTCAGCACACCGATGACGTTCTTGATGCTTGAGGGGTTGAGAGCGAGGGCCTGCACGGCACCACCGAGACCGGTGGAGGATGAGGTGACGAAGGGGTATGTGCCGTGGTCGAGGTCGAGCATGAGAGCGTTAGCACCCTCGACCAGGGTGTTGGGGGAGTTCTGGTGTTCCTGTAGGAACTCGAGTTGGTCGACGATGAAGGGCTTCAGCTTGGCGCGGTATTCCTTTTTTTATTGTTAGTATACACAAGAAACGATGCTATTTGTAAGAAAGAAAGAAAAATTGGCGGACACATACCTTGAAGCGCGCAATCTCATCCTCCACGTCGTAGGCCAGCTCGCCGAAACGCGCACGGTAGGAGATGTCAAGGGTGCGCAGCTTGCGCTCGAAGGTCTCCTCATCTAAGATCTCACCGACACGCACACCGCGGCGTGCGGCCTTATCGGAGTAGCAGGGACCGATACCCTTACCAGTTGTACCGACCTTGCGACCACCGAGACCCTTCTCCTCGAGACCGTCGACGACGGAGTGGAGATCGAAGCAAACGTGTGCGCGGTCGGAAACGAAGATACGCTTTCCGGCGGAGGAGAGACCCTTGGTCTCGAGTTGAGCAAGCTCCTTGAAGAAGCTAGGAACGTGGAAGACGGTTCCAGCGCCGATGAGGTTGATACATGAGGGCGAGACGAGACCGGAGGGAAGGATGTGGAAGTCGTAAGTTACGTTCTCGTGAACGATAGTGTGGCCAGCGTCTATAAGATAGGAAGAAAAGCAACCTGGTTAGCCTTTATATCGAGAAAAGTGGATATTAGATGAGATCTTTAGATCTCGGCTTCGATATCATCTCCGTGGAAAGAATTGAAATTTGGACCACAGCCGAACAAAGGTATAAAGCATGAACTGAACTGAACTTACTGTGACCACCGGCAGCACGAGCGCACAGCGTCGCCTTCTGCGACAGCATATCTGTGATCTTCCCCTTTCCTATATAAAAAGTCAGCGCCTGGGTTCTCCGTATCCCCGCGGTTTCAGCCCAAGCGGATTTTGGCCACCCCCGCCACTGCAGCGTGGGGTTGCGGGATGAACATACCTTCATCTCCCCATTGACTACCTAAAACGATGGAGACCATATTTGTATGTGTGGGGTGTTATCAATGTGAATCAATTGCAACGCTCGGATTGGCAATTGGTGAACGAAGGTCGTGCTAGTGGCGGGGGAGTGTAGAAGAAGAAGTAGGTCCGGCTTCGGGATGGCGGGGCAAGGAATCTGTGTGTTCGGTCAATTCCGGTGTGTCTTTTGAGCAGCAGCATCATTGTGCTGCACGTTTAGCAGGGAATGTGTGACTCACATTTCAAGTTAGGAAGTTCCGAGGGGATTGTCTTTTAAATTGACAAGCAGAAACTCGGTGTTCATGAAGGCATTGACTTTTTATGTATTTTCGGAGTGACTCACTGTACATACAAGCGTAATTTATTTATTTTTTTCTCCCGCTGTTTTACGGGTTAATTGAGGGAACTTAGGGGTAATATTGGTATGTAATATACAGCCTTACCGCGGCCTTTGCCTGAGGCACGAATACATTTTCATGTGACGGACAATACATTACCCGCTGCATGTCTCTAGCCTACTATTGCTGGATACTATACATGTTCCGGCTTGCTTCCAAAGCCTCTATGCTATTATGCTAGTACTTATAAAAGAGAGCATTATCTCCAGGTTATCTCTTAGAATATATACAGAAATACTAGTTGTTACCTAGAAGCCACATAGCCTGGGGAGAATAAAACCTCAAGTGTATTGGGAAGAGATATCAAAAGCCCGAATTATAATCTATCAGATGCAAACATATCCAGGGTATTCATGGAAACAAAACAAAACAACACCACGCCATCATACCATCATGCAAAAGCCTAATAAAAACACACGTCTAACGAGAGTCATTCCAACAATGAGCCATTAACCACATAACTAGACACCACATCTTCAGCTATTCGTATACCACGTATCATAGATCATATGTCATACTGCGGACGCGGGGCAAAAGAAACAACTTTCCCGCCATTCCTGATCCATTCACGGAGTCGACCAAGGTCAACTATACAGTCGCGGTGCATCTCACACGCAACATCCCAATGCTTCCGCACTAGCATATCATCCTCAATGCCACGCCTATAGGCGCTGAAGCCACCTTTCGCACGTCCGGGGATAAGGTACTCATCCAGCTCGGAGTAATCAGCATTTTTCTTCTCGCTGTCAGTATCGTCATCGTCCCCGTTTATGTCTAGACGGGCGGAGTCTCCGACGGCGCTGATCCAGTTAGGCGAAAGACCCGTTTCGACGGCTTCTTGGCGTGTATTGAAATGGAGGAGCATGCGACGGTTGAAGTTGTTCCAATCGTGGATGTAGGTGCTCATTGCTGAGACGTAGTATTGCCATTTCTCCAATGGGAGAACCTGTGAGTTTGGTCCCATTGGAACTAATTGAGGGGCCCAGGGTCGTTTAGGAGGGTTGGGAAGGCTCAACTCTCGAGGACGAATGTCATGGTTTGTTGTGGTTGGTTGTTTAGCGCGGGATTCAAAGGGTAATGTTGCATGGACATCGTTGAGGTTGTCGATCCCGCTACTGTTGGTATTGGTGAACGGTGCCGTTTTACTGAGGTTATCGAGATTGAACAAGGGGATTTGTGCTTCTCCATTTGACTTGTTTTCCGCCCGTGGTGGAGGTGTAGTTGGGTTTTGTTGAGGGGGAACTGTGCCGTTGGATGTGGTACCCGGGGCTGCATGTGAATTAAGGTCTGGGTAGCTTGCATTCTTAGATTCCTTCTTCTCTGAATTAGACGGTGGTAATTCATCATCAATATCCATAGCCTCTGCCTCCGTAGGCACTGGTTGCTCAGGCATAGGAGGTGTCTGATGACCATTGACAGTTTCCTTGGCTTCCTCCGCCTCAGATGCCACACTCGCAGCTTGGGGAGTAGGGCGCACTTTACTTCCTGTCTTAGATTGTTTCCTGGGACTCCGAGCTAAAGGTGGGGTATTTGCCGATTGTCGTGCCCTGGAGGGCTCAGGGACATTCCAAGAAAGATTGTTAAGCTGTTTGGCCCATTCGTCGGCCGAAAACTTTGCCTGTGCGAATGGGGTGGGTGCCTGCTGTGATTTTGATTGAGATGATTCATTGAGGGGGCCAAAAGGGTTCAGGCTGGGCGACCCTGCCAAAGGTATGGATTCTGCGGAATCATTCCTAGAATTGGATTGTGTCTGGGATTTCGAATTAGGGGATTTGCGGGTGGAGTATGCGGAAGCACCGAGAAAGTCAACGTTCTCTAAGTGATCTCTCCAGTCTTCTGCGGAGAATTTCTTGTGGAGATTGTTTGCATCGCTAGAGCTTCGACTCTCAAAGCCGGCGAAGGAGGGCATCGTAGCTTTTTTCGAAGAGTCGGGTCTGTTTGGAGTAAGAGTATGAGTATGAGCATGAGCACGAGTACCAGTATGAGCAGAAGAGTAAGGAATCAAGAGGATCGTATTCATCAAAAGAAGGAACAAGTCGTCCATACCGGGTATTAGAGCCTTGATCTTGGGCAGGCTGTTGGGGACGTGTCGAGCCTCGAGGAAACGCTGCACTGTCGGAATTATGGCCTTTGTTTTCATCGCTGTCAGCCGTCAAGTCCACATATGATGGCTGCCGTCGAGGTCTCCGTGTGCCTGTATTTGCCGGGGTTGGCGTTGGCTGGGATCGTTGGCTGTTTTGTCCGCTACGAGAAGGTTCCTCACCAGTTCCAGTGCTAGAATCACCTCCACGATAAAAGTCGGAAAACTTTTGGTTAGGTCTGAGTCGAGACTTGGGGACAGCCTTGGGTTTACCCTTGGATGAACTATGTTTAGGCATTGGCGCGAAATTCTCCGATTCACCTGATTCATCCGAGCTCGTTCCAGATGAGATGTCGTAAACAGGTTTCTTCCTATCGGGCTTGGGGCTGGCGCTCCGGCGTTTTCCATTCGAACTTGTGTTGGCGTGATTAGGTGGTTTCGTGCGCGAGCTGGAGGCCCGAAAGCTTCCTGAAGGCGTACGTGCACTCTCTGATCGACCAAGGGGGCTGTTTGAGAAGAACGTCTTTTCTCCTGATGTAGCTGCATAGCCTCTCCTGTTACGCTCAAACTCTTCAGGGAACTGAGGAGGTTCAGGTGCCGGTGGGGGTTTTTTTGCAGTTGGTGATGGTACAGAGTCGAAGTACATACTGCTGGGACGATCACTTCGGTTATGGGTATACGCAGAAGTATTCCTCGCTTGCGGCTCATCTCCTCCAGCAGTGCCTGGTGCGAATCCGTGCTTTTTCTTTGCTGAATTGGGACTAGTAGAGCTCGATGTCCTGGCATTGTCCTTGAAGAATTCATACGCTGATTTTGGTCTTTGAGCTCCAAATGGCGTATTTTGTTGTCTTGGTGTACCACCGGCCGTAGTGCCAGTCGGTGAACGGCCAGTCTGAGGATCAAATGGGCGCCATGATCCCGCGTTGGATCCCCTCATACCTGAAAAGCCCTTGAACGCGTCGGCCCTCGTTTGCGCATCATCCTGCTTCTTCTGCCATTGTTGTGGCCCCGCGCGGGCATGGGCTGAATAACGTTGCGCGCCAGCCGAAGGTCCAGTCTGCGCCCTGTTCGCTTCATTCCACTGAGAGTATGTTGGCTTTGTAGGTGTAGGTCTAGCGGACGCGGTTGACGCTTGGGTGGGTGGTGGTTTCCTCTGCGTATTCGTTCTTGGCGGTCCATAAAACTTGCCATATCCTGCGCGCAGTCGGTTCGTATCGTACTTTATCCGTTGTTGTGAGTCACTGAGGATCTCATGTGCTGCCTGGATAGCTTGAAATTTGGCGATGAACTCTTGCTCCCTTCCTGGGTTTCTATCGGGGTGGAATTTGAGGGCTGTAAAGCAGATTTGCGTGGTCAGTGATCTGCACTTTGTTTAGTTCTTTCTTTCCCTCGTTCAGCTTACCAAGTTTCCTGAATTGTTTTTTTATTTCTTCAGACTCCGCGCTGGGGGCTAACCCCAGATCCGCATAGTAATCTCGCCGTACGTCGGCTTTCACCATGTTGATATTATTGGCTCCGGAAAGTTAACAGTTGAGAGGAAGGACATGCGCATAATCGAGGTCTCTGTAAATAGTCGGAGGATACAGTGCATGACCAGTCTAGGAGGGGTTCGTTCGTTCGAGGTTCGAGGTTCGAGGTTCGCGTTACAGTTTATCGGGGTGTAAGAAGTGTAAGGTAATAGATAAGACAAGGTAACAGCTTTCGAAGTGAAAGTAAGTGGATATCGGTCCGGTTCGTCCGTTCAGCGCGAAACCAAAATCTAACAACAATGAAGGGTAATTCAAAAGGTATCGGCGGAGTCGGTTGCCTGCAGGTAACGCTGCGGCAGGGCTGATCAGATCTCGATCTGGCTGAGACAAGTGGGAATTCTGAGTCGACGATCACGATGCATGGGCATGATATTTCTTCTGAATTTCACTGGCTATGACAAGAACACAAGAAAAAACAAAACAAACGGAGCCAGGTGAATCTGAGGGGGTTATGCGGGACCCTTGGGAAGCGGAAGTGGTCGTGGGCACCTGATGAGGCTGTTAAGGTCAGGCAGTTAAGGTCCAAGCGCGAGATCTTGCCGAATCGCAAGGCGAAGCAGCCAACAGGATGCAGCCGAGTCACTTCGCGGTGAATGCTACCGTCAGCAAATGGGGCAAGGTTGGTGAGTTGGCGCCGGAGAGGGAGAAAAAAAGTGGGTTGTGTTTGTTTTGGCGCGGGATGTGCTGCTGCCCAAGGCACTCGCTGAGTCCAGGCCAAGACGATCTGTTGCACGTATATACGACAACTACATATCTGCGATATTATACGTATCTACTAACAATAATTGCATAGAATTTATTGATTTAGGTTATCTGTATACTCTATGGATCAAATAGTATATAATATGTATATAATGGTATCCCAAAAACTCAAACAAAAGAAGATAAATATCAAAACAATACAACGCACCCATTGTTCCCATGAAGCCAGTCCTTGTTCACCAGAAATACAGCTTTGACTATGCAATTCCCAGAATAAAAAACATCCAATGGTAGAAGAGTGGGGGCAAAGGAGAGGAAATGAAGTTTTGGCAAGATGCAAGGATAGTAAGTAGTGTAGTCAAGAGCAAAACGACAAGAAGAGTAAATAAAGGGAGAGTAAAGTGGAAAGTAATAGCCAGGCGAGACAGAGCGAGAACACAGAACACAGAACACCAATAGACAACCATGAGTATAGGTATAAAGGAATAGTTAAGGAGAAGGAAGGAAAAATAAGGAGAAGGATAATAACTCAACTCAACTCTCAAGGTTCACCACCACCGGAAGCGCCTGGCCCAGAACCACCGAAGAAATAACCCTCTAAAAGATCATAATTTGGATTCTCGCTCCAATCATGCTGAAAATCCATTGCCATGCCAAATCCAAGATCAATACCAACATTTTGTCCAAGATTGGGTCCAAGAGGTGGCATATTAGCCATATTAAAATCACCATTAGGATCCGTCTCCATAGGTTGCCCATCTGGATCTCCAGACCCAAAGTCAAGGAAATCAAGACTAATACCAGGCTGTGCTTCAGGATCTGTGGGTGGGACACCATGGGGCCCATTCGCAGCATTGGGAGCTACACTGCCGGGGGAGCCATCTTGTTGTGGAGAGGTAGAGTAATAGAATTGCTGAGGGGGTTGTGGCGATGTGGGATTCTCGTACTTGAGATAATACTCCATTGACGGGGTTCGCTGTATAAATGGACGTGCAGGACGATCGGTAGGCAAGCCAGCCGCAATGGACTCTGCCTGATCAGCTCGAACAGGATATGGATGCGCTGGTCGGCCATCTGGCCTTGATCGGTCGGCTAGTGGCGTATTGTCATTGAACAGATCAGCCAGGTTCATATCGAATTTTGGCATTGGCCGTGAGGATCGATTTTGGGTTGGTCGGCGTGGTTGGCCTTGACTTGCTCGTCGGGGATCTGTCTGTTGGCGACGACCGTGGTGTAGAGAGCCAGATGGGTTTGGACCGGAGTTGATGCGACTCATGTCAACTTGTGATCCGAATCCGGTGGTGGAAAGGCACATTTGAACGGTAGCCTTGCTCATTCGCTCGAATGCATCCCTACAAGCTTCAGCGGGGGGACATTTATGCATCAAATCGCCAAGAACGGAGGTTGCGGCGAGAACAGTAAAATCCACCTCGTCAAGAGTCTAGTGACGATGAATATCTAGTTAGCAATATGCAATTTAACACTATGAGTTAGGACTACATACCAGACGACTGCGCACAAGCGGCGAATACCAAATCGCGTACAAAAAGGAGATTCCTGATATGCTGTTAGTGGTGGTCTAAAGTTTAGATGATTAGCATCTTGACATACCAGCCATAAAGATGTGATGTGTAGCAAGATACGTATAGTTCACAAGCCTGACACGGTGTAGCTGTCGATATATACGAATGACTTTCTGACCTGCCTCGGCCACATTCAAATAAACTTGATCCTCTTCATCCCCTTCATCGGGATTCGAAAAGGACGGGCTCGACACATCATCAGCAGGGGTCAACTCTCCAGCCAACTCCGCGGGTACAGTCAAACTTTGTTGATATAGCAAGATGATAGCTTGCCAGTAATTTAACTCTAACAATTCGATTGAGAATCGCACGCCCGTATCTGGACGTGTCGGGGCAGACTCATGCCATTCCACTAGACGGCGGTGGACATCATGGCGCCATGAGCGGAAAGAGTCAAAACCTTGGAGGAAAGGAGAGGTAAGCTCAGCGTGTGGAAGGATAATGGCGCTATCCGTCGCTCGTCGACGCACGGCGCGTGCTTGCTGATATTGCAAGACATCGTGGATCTCTGACTGGAGAAGGCGGAGTTTGAAGTAGTGGAAAGCGACATGCTTATATGTTGGAGCACCCTCGGGAGGGGTCAGAAGACCAGATTTGGTGATATACTTGTCATCCATCATAGATGGGAACTCAGTGCTAATGGCTTGGTCACTGATACCAAATGGTCGACCGACGCATGTAGCAACAAGACGATCAAAACTGTAGACACACCACCACAGACGGCGTCGCAAGTCACGAACCCATTCTCGTCGTCCGCGCTCACGAGCATCTATGCGCGGGTTAACCTGGCTTCCATCTTTGGTCGTCTCGAGACCCACACCGTCTTCATAGTGCAAACCCAGATCAACTGCCAGGCGCATTGCAACACCGACAATATACCAAAGACCCGGCGCAACAGGGCGCAGCAAGGCAAAACTAGCCAGCAATAGAACAGCTTGTAGTTCTTCTAATCCACCGAAGCCCTCACTTGAAGACGATCCGAGGAAGGACTCCAAGTGAACAATTGCGGAGGCATGATATTCTTCCGGTTGGAACTGGTGATTTGATAGTCTAGGTCTTTTCGTGGTGGAAGATGATCGGTCACGGCCTGTGCGGTTTTCCTCGTCCGAGCCCTGGGGCTTATCATCGAAGATGATACCCGCGCCGATGGCAAATACGATATTGAGAACATATAGAGCTCGAGGAGATCGATTCTTCTCTTCGAGTTGGTATGTGCGATCCAAGAGCTCCATGAAATCTCCGCGGTGGAGAATTGGCATTTGAGGATTAGCATGCTCGAAGTAAAGGTCGACTAGTCGTTCTGCAAGCTCCCGGTCTGGGAACGCCGCCCGCTTCATCATTGGCCGCGTTTGCAACCCAAAGAACGAATCACGCATAGTGCCTCCACCAGGACCGGCTGCGGCAGTCTGCGGCAGACGTTCGCTCGTACGAATCGGAGCCCGCTCCGGCATATTGCCCGGGAGCGAGCTTCGAACTGCAGCAAATACGACTCTAGCAAATGAAATACCCGAGGTTGAACCCAAATATCGTGGATCAGAAGTGCCCTGCACAGATACCATCCCAATATTCGATACCAAATTGTGTATTCTCCAATTTTCCTGGTTCGTGGTATCTTGGTCCTTATTTCCACCCTGTGCTTGCTGCCCATCTACTCTTTGCTCGGATAAAGCGTCTTCCTTGGAGCCAGCATTCTTCCAGTGTCCCTTATCTGCACTTTCAAGTTGGCCATCAGGACCAGAAATAGAGTGCGCCGTATCGGGATCAACCTCGGTCTTGACCGCCTCCTCTTCGTCAAAAGCGACAGCTTTTTTAAGTTCAATATTGTGGTCTGCCAACTGTTTTTCTAAATGAGCGACGCGAGTCTCAAGGAAATACACGTAGCTCCGTGGAATCTCGCGCTTGGTAATGGGATCATAGCCAACACAACGGACGCCAGCTTTTTCACACGACTGACAGCGCGGCAGGCGCTGGTCACAGCGATTCTTTCGCAACCGGCAGCGATTACAGGCGGAGACATTTCGAAAGGAAGAGGAGGAGGAGGATGACGCGACCGTAGCTGTAGAATGCGCCGTAGACAAAGCGGGTGACGTGGAAGGTACAGCGGCGGCGGAGGAGTTTTGGCCGTCGCGCGCGGCGTTCGAGATGGCGGGGTCAGATTGGGTGGGCGGTGTTTCGGCGGAAGGATGAGGTCTCTTCTTCCCCGAAGAGAGTGGCGACGGCGGGGAAGAGGTATTAGGCATTGTGAGAAACGAAAGGCCAGAGCCGCAGGCCTGCGATCATCTCTTGGTGGTGGAGTGTTGCGGAGATAGTAGCGGTCGGGAACAGCGGTTGGAGCCCCCGGACCGGATCAACATTCATGATAGATCGGAGCGATTGGGTGGCGATGTGCCGACTTGAAGCTCAGGGACTCTCGGTTTTGCGATCCAGAACAATAGAAAAAGAGACGGCCCGTATCTGGGGTAGACAACGTTGGTCGGTAACCGAGTTGAGCTCTCCGCGGCGCAACTGATTTTGACGGAATTAGATTATCCTCCGAATGCTGGGTCTGGGTCGTGGGTTGAGTGGATATCGATGAAGACGTCGGTCGGCGGGGAGGGAAATGATGATCGCTCAGTACAGAGCCAGATCGAGGGTGTTTTGGAGGGGGGTTAGGATATGAAAATAGTAACACAAGAAGCGGCCATTAGCCGATTAGTGAATGAGTGGCGATGATAGGCGATCAGTGTCGACTGCGGAATTAAGCCAGACTGGAGACTGGAGCGTAGTACTCGTTCTCTCTCTCTCTCTCTGGGCTCTGATAGGGTTCTGGTGGAGTTCGGGTAGAGAAGAGGAAAGGAAATTAGGTTACCTTTCCCACTCAGTTAAGTTGCCCTCGGGAATGGAGACAACGCTTAGTACCCCAGAAAAAACCGATAAGAACTTGTAGGCTATGGGTCAAGCAATGGGGAAGGTCACAGCGATACGAATGACTTTCTCATCCTTCAAGATCCGATTCCCCGCACGGCAATTGGCCACGCGCGAATACCGCCATGACATCTGTGTGCATGGTCGGCGGAGACCCAAGATGCCAAGTGGAGATTTCCCCGGGATACGGCAGTTGTCATTGGTGGAGACGCGGAGATTTGACAGCAGGTTGACAGGCGAGCGATTCAGAAGTCTGGGGACGATGTAGTCATTGAGAAAAGGATAACAGAAAGATCTTGGGGAATGGGGAAATCAGATTCTTATATCCTATTTGGCATCATATGATCCACACGGGTCAATTGCTGCAAGGCACATACTACCTTAAGCCGTCAGACTCGACATAAAGTGGATAATGGAAGCTCTTGGCTTGCAGTTACAGAGCGAAACGCGCTTGGAGACTTACTCCTCGGCAAAATAGAATTGCGACATGTACGAGTACGAGTGGATATTACAGAGGAAAAGAAGCGCGGAGGTGGAAAATAATGATCATGATATAGAAGCGCCAAGATGACGACAGTCCATTGAGCGAACAAGTTGGTGGTATTGGAGTCAAATTGAAGTCATTTAACCCAGATTGTCTTCGAATCTTGCCCAGGTGGACATAAGGGTAACATGATCAGCGAAAAGACATGATATAAAACGCAAAATAAATAAATCAGATAGCCTTCCCAGATGCACATGAGTATCATCGTAATATAGCCGGTTCAATGCTCCAAGTAAAAGTTCAAACAAACGAAAAAGAGAAAAAAAATTAACAGACGAATAAATATAAGACACCCAAGGTTATATGCTTTTTGTTTCCTCTCTTGTGCAATGCACCCCACTCTATGTCAGTTGCGCCGTTATCCAGGTCTCAAGTAAAAGAAAGATATGAGAAAAATGAGAAAATGAACAGGGAAGAGTCGTGGAGGAATATGAGGATCAGGTATCATGGCCAAGGTGAAAAGTGGAAGAAAAGAAAAGAAAATGTATGAACAACTTCATCAAGTGTTCATAGGACAATGTCGCTAAGTAAAAAAAAAAAAAAAAAGAAGAATGCAATCCTTCGCAGAAGGACTTAGAAAAAGTGAAGGAAGTCGAGGAGGGTTGTTGGAAGTTCAGCACTTTCCTAAGTGCGAAGAGGGGTGGGTGTAGGTGTGGTATCAGGATCAGGATGGGAAAGGTCAATGCCATCCAAGTCCAGATTGGAGACGTCATAGTCTTGGTCGATGCTAGAGCGCAGGGAAAGGAGTCGCTGCTCCTCCTCTTCAATGGAGTCTTCGGACATAACATCCCGCTTCAACTCCTCATTAATCTCGGAATCGCGAGACTTGAAACGCTCGGGCTCCTCAGACTCCTCCATCCAGAAGCTCTGGATGGCACCAATCAAACAGACAAGTCCGCAGGCCCACCAGGCCAACACAGAGTATCCACTCTCGAGGCCCTTGGAATGTAAGAGACCAGTGATGGTTGGGCCAAAGGCACGGCTTAGACTGGCAGTGGATGCTGCTGCGCCATTGATAGATCCCAGAACCTTGGAAGTAGGAGCTGCATTAGCCAGCAGGATGGCAGTTGCGGGGAAGGCGATGACATGTAGGGTGATCTTGCTGATCAATGCGACATAGACAGCGGGCATCTGAAGCTTGGCTGGAAGAAGGATGAGATAGGGCACTGCCAAGTAGAGGGGTGGCCATGCCAGCAAGACGAAGCGAAAGGTGCGCAGGGTGCCGAAGTGCTTGACTACGAATGGGAACAGCCAAAGCTGAGCGATCATCGAGTAAACACCCTGGACGGCCAACATAAACCCGATGGTCTTAGTTGCAAGGCCTAAGCCACCCTCGAACTTGAGTGGGAGAACAACCGGATCGTCCGATTTGGGGGTACTGAGGAATACAGGCATCAATTGATCAAATGACACACTGTGGCTGCAGGGAGAGAGAAAAAAGCAAAACGTCAGCAAAGTAAGAACAAAGGCTAAATCTCGGGGGATTTATCGTGTCGGATAGGGCTAAGGGTAAGGTAGGGTGCCAACTCACTAGGCTAAAATGCCATAAGCAACGATAGTAAAAATGACCTGTCGAGTAAACGCCTTGGGTGGAGCAGCTTTCTGACCTTCCAAGTCATGTTCCGTAGATCCGACGTCACGAACGGGGCGAAGGCAAGGCGATGATTCGGCACTTTCATATTCAGGCGGCACATCACCATAGACGAAGTATTTGGATTCCTCAACACTGGCATCGGAATCGTCGGGAAGTTGCACGCGTGAGCGCCAACATTGGCTGACAAGCCAGTGGCCCAATTCACGGCCACAATCACGACGGTATTTTTTCTCGGGATGTGTTTCTTCCAAAAACAGGAAACCAACGACAATGCCGCAAATTAGCACAGTGATGCAGACCAAGTTGGGCAGCAGGAACGGGAACCGGTCAAAGAGCGTGTTACGCTGAAACAGGCCCGGGTAGTTGTCACAGGGTTGGGCCAATGCACCGCCCATAGCCGGGCCAATGATTGATCCCAGGCACCACACAAAGGGCATAATCGAATAAGCCCGCGGTTGGTGCTCTTTGACCGTCACAATTTCGGCGACGGTAGTTTGAAGCACTCCGATATTTCCATTTAGTAGACCACCTAGGGCTCGCGCGATCATTGCTGTTGCGAGGTTGGGCGCAAATCCGAATGCCACCATGCTCATTGCTGTTCCAATCAATCCCATGATGAGCACGGGCTTGCGACCGATGCGATCGCTCATCCGACCCCAAAACATGCCAGCGGAGAATTCCGCGAAGGTGAACGCTGAGGTGATCATACCGGCGTAAAGTGCAATCTTTTGGTCGTTGTCGGTCACATGAAATGATTCGACCATGTGGTACACGTACGGGAAAATCGACATGAAAGCAATTGGCTCGCAAATTCGGACAATCGCTGTAAAGACATGGTGAATTAGTTGCTGTTTGTATTTTCGCGTTGTGGGTTATATGTGCTTGTAATATCATTTTCTTCTTTCTCTCCGTTTTTCTCTCCGGGGTGGTTTTGATATTGATGATTTTTTTGTTCTTTTCTCCCCCCTTCCACATAGAAGATCTATATCTATTTGCGACAAGCCACATAGTTCGGTGACAAAAGTACCATCTTCACTTACCTAACACAAACAATTGCCGGATGGGAAATGTAGACATATCCTCCGGACTGCCATTTCGTTGGCGTCGGCCTTGTAAACAAGATGGCCGTTGAAACATTGTGTGGAAATATGAGGATTTGCAAATTCAAGCAAAGAAAAAAAAAAGAGAAGAAGATCCAAAAAGAAGTAGATCCCACAGATAGCGCAAGGCAGGATCAAAGGGTCAATAGTAGGGGCAGTAAGAACACCCCACCTCCAAATTTGATTTGAGATAATAAGAAGTAAATCTCAAAAAAAGTATGGAGGGGAAAAAAAGTACCAGACGGTGCTTTTGATTCCCCCTTTTAGTTACCCCAGGTTAATTGCGTTGTTGGAAAGGGAGAGAATGCAATTGGCGTGAACAGCTGATTTGTTCGGAGCAAGGAGCGGCGTGGATGTTGTTTTAGGGCTTCAGCATTGCTCCCCCTGCGGTTTGGTAATTTGATAAAAAAATCCGATAAAGCACAATCGTAGATCTTGGGGATTCCCAGAAGACTATGAGACACCTGCAAGGGAGATTTGACACAATCTTGACTGGAGGAAGAAAGGAGACGGAAGTTCGGAGGTTTTTATGGTGGATGATGATCTCCTTGATTCTTCTTTTTTTTGCCAAGGGAAAGGGACAAGAAAAAAAGAAAATCGAAAATCGAATAATAATCCAAAAGGTAATCGAGATCAAGTTGTAATATTGGGGATCTTAGCAAGAAGATCGACGTAATGAATCGGGGTCTGAGGGAGGAGGACAAGGAGATAAAAAGGGCGGTAATCAAGAATGGAGAAGGGATCTATGAAGAATCTCGCGAGGAGAGAAGACCTTGAAGGTTGGATTATAGATTGCGATGAACCAGAGGGAAGGGAGAGTCATTCCAAGATGCAGAGGGGAAAGGGGAAGTTATTATACTAAAATCCACGGGTGTCAACAGTGGATAGCTCCATCTATAGAGTCCGATATGATCAGGCGCCAAAAGAAACTAAAACGTCAAGCGTTCAAGCGTAGGAATTTCGGTTACAGCTGTACAGAAGGGCCGCAGGATGCAGATGGCAGCAAACATGTTCAATCAGGTATAAAGGAAAACCGATTAAAACCAAAAAATTCGATTAAATGAATTAAAATAAAATAAATTTTATGTATTTTTCAAATAATTCAAATAAAAAAGAAATTGAATTTATCAATGTGGGTCGGATTGATTCTTTCGATTTGCTTTCGTGATCTCACTGGGGAAAAATTCTTTGGGGAATTTACCAGTAGATTTTTAAATTTTTACTACCGAGGACTCCGTCCTTTTGCTATAGGTATTCTTTACTGATTTTTATTTTTATTTTTTATTCGGGGTTTTTTTCTGGCTTACACTCCACCTCCACCATTAAGCTCCAGCTCCCAATGCTCAACTGTACTTGCACTGCTCAATGCATAAGGCGAACAGCGGCCAACTACTTAGACCACCACAGAAGAAAAACACTATTCCCCCTATTTAAACTTGTAACTCTCTATTCTTGGAAGGTATTTTAGGATTTTATTTAAATTTTTTCTATTTTCTCCCAGTCGAATCGGAACGAACAAAAGCCTAAAAAGGGGAAGGGGAGGGGGAACCGCAGTAAAACCACCATGGAGGCAAGGGAAGGGGAAAATCTATAATAAAAAAACCAAATCAATTAATCAAAAATACTAAAATACTAAAATCAGGGCAGAACCAATAGCAACACAGAAGCCATCAAAGTGGTGAGGTACGGGAGGGAACATCCATCGTCATCATCATCGCCTTTCAGAGTTCGCGGAGCCAATGGTAGTGCTTCCGGGAAAGGGATTCTGATTCTTGGGAAAGAACCCGATTGTCTCTCCACTAGCAGGTCCTGTCTGGTACCTACTATAGGTACCGAACAGCACCTCGGGGGCTTACCTGGGAACACTGGGCACCAAGCAGAAGTATCCCTACTCTGTACTCTGGACGGGTCAAACAATGTCGAGTCCTTCTCTTGGTTGAATACGAACAATCATCTCAACGTTTCTAGTTCTTACTTAAATCTCATCGTATGTTTGTTTTGCTTTTTTAATGGTGACTTTCTTTTTCTTCCTCCTCCTTCCCCAGTCTGATTCGATAGATCCCGTCCTTTCCACCCCAGACCCAGCCATCAAAAAAAATTATAAACAAGAAATAAAAATACTCAATAATTCAAAAAAGAGTAACGGTTGATACCTACCGCAGCCTTTCTAGTTCCGTTACGTTGTACGGAGTACCATGATGGATCAATGAAACCGGTAGACCCACGGCCCTGAGCCCCCGGGGAACAACAGGAGGCGATTTAGTAGTGCCTTGCTAAAAGCGCGCTAACAAGATTCTCCTCCCGTATGGCGTATGGCAAGGATGATCGGCTTACAAGAATTTTTCCTTCACTCCCGGAGCTGTGGTTTTAGTGCGAATTAGTGAGATGATAGATCTCAATCTTCTGCTGTCCGTCTGCGCCTCCCCGAGACCCGGTTGAACTCTAGAGGGGCAAAAAACGACACTAGGCAAGATCGAGGAAGGAGGGTATTTACAGTGTTTTTGGTGTGTTTTAAAAAGAGAAAAAATTATTAAATTGAAAATAATACTAATCTTGAATGTCATCTCTGTCACTTTTTCCCTTTTCTTGGTTTCAATCTGTACATCCGTAGTGTCAATCCCAACCAACCTAGATATCGTCATCAACTATGTATCTTTCTTTGTTCTCTGACCCACAACCTACTTTACTTAGTGTCGCGGAATTATGAACAAAAGTACCCAGCCGCTTTTTCCCACTCCCTAAACCGTGTACTTGGGACAGCCTGGAAAAACGGGAGATGAGCTGAACTTTGTTCTTCGGGACCAAAAGATCGTCTTCCCCGAAGGCGATTATGGATACTTGTATGCTGGTCTCCTTTGTTCGACTCTTGGTACCGACTAGACACTATTGGTGGATCGCGCTATAGACCAGGACGACCTCTTTGTTCCTCTTGCCCTGCATTACAACGCATAAACAATCAATCACAAACAAAGAGCTCCCTGTGTCTCGCATTAATGTAATTCGATCGCGAGGATCAACCTAGTACAGCCTCAGTAGGGCTGTGCCGTTCCTGTAATCCCGATTTACCAAGGAATGTCCATGTATGTATATGTCTATGTACATTACGTTGATTTTCTGCCTTGATTTGGTGGTTCCATGATCCCCAGAGATGCGGTGTGCGGAGGGAGGGCATCCAATAGAAGATTGCCGCCAACATTCCATGTCCATTGTTGATAATTCGTATTATTATCGGCAAAATGACACCCTTCAACCCGTTGAAGGAGGGGGGGCAATGTCAATCATCCATCCCACTGGTACTCATATGGAGTACATAAGAATTGTAGATACATGGTACTTTACACAGCTGGCCACGTTGAGCTATCCAATGTCCTGGGTCGGTAAACGGGCCTGATGTTTCCGCTAAATGCCAAATGGTAGCTCACAAAATAATTCCTATTCCGGTGGTCTTCTGGATCACCGAAAGAAATATCCCCCTTGAGCCTGATTTTTGAGTATGGGTTTAAAAAGGGGTGGTGTGGATGTGCTATTGATTTCCTGTTCCTTTGCGTTGGGTGGGCCGGTGGCTCCGTAACGGGGAAGGCGATGATCGTCCTCCATTGCTGTCAACGTTGGTGCTCGGGGTAATACCAGTGTATTGCTTCCTTCAAAAAGAAGAAAAAAGAAACCGAAAAAAGTTGAGTGGATTTTATTTTTGGAGCCTACCCTTCGAGAAAGCTTCTCATCAGCTGAGCTTGACACCAATTTCACCGACACTCTGGGTCTTGCTAGACCCACTTTGGGGTCCCATCGCTTCACATAAACAAATCGTCTTCGGTGGCATACGGTTTTCCGTCACCCGATATTCTAGAAGAAAGACCAGTTTCCTTGTTAATGATTGATGCGGAATGCAGTACAAAGACGAGATCCTAGTTTTGTATACACCTCGATATTTTTACTTTTTTCTTCCTTTCTTGTTTCACATAGCTTAACTCGACTTTGTACTCCGTGCCTAGTAAACCCACAAGCTCCTCAAGAGATATTCTTCAACCATAACAAACCTGCATCGAGCCTGTCGAAAAGTCGGTAATGTGCCGACCCAGCAGAAGGGGCCAACGGAGCGGGGACCCAGGGGGCTGGAAACCTTTCTTACTAGCGGGACTTTTATTGTATCACTGCCTTGTATGGAGTATTGAACGATACGACCGCAACTTTTTCCACTCCGATGTACGACAGAAAGTGGACATGCAGTTCGCTGTGATGCTAGCCACGCGAGCCCAAGGGCGGGGGCATACCCAGAAAAAAGCCGGTGAGAGACCCGCGCAAAGAGAAAGGAAAGCTGAAAATTGAAAAAGAAAATGAATAAATAAAAATAAAAATGGGTCTTGCGACGTCATCATACTTGGGCGACAACTAAGTTATAGGTTATGGAAAGAATGGAAACCTATTTAGGAAATACAAGAAGGCCACCGCATAGATGAAGTAATCGAGGCGAATTGTAAAGATCTCTATTCACGGTGTGATTGAATTATGGACAACGATTCTTTGAATGTGGAAGTTCCGAGGGATCGGCCATTGGCCACGAGGTATACAGCTTTGCAGCGAGGCCCAAGTGTTACATGGCTCGAGTCCTTGATAGCAAACAACGATGAATGCTATATCCGGATATTCATGATTAGATTCATATTCGACATTGGGCGATTATGCCAATCGAAGACGTTTGACTTTACGTGGTTGCATCAAGTAGAGTGCGTAATAACGAATCCTTCTATGCAAGAAATGCATGGAAGACGCCATGCAGTTCAAAGCGACCTACAAGATGTGGCGGAGTTTGTCCTAGGTAGTTGAAGGAATCATTGACAGATCTCGGGGAGGATCCCGATGTTGAACACGGTGTAGCGGTGACAACTCGACATTCAAGATCAAGTTTCTTTCATGCCATGTATCACGCGGCGAGGGGCTCCATCAGAATATCGTGTCTACCTCCATTGCCATTCGGACTGTTCGGAAGTCTAAGAAACCTGTATATTATGTACATAAGGTAGCCCAACGGGCGGTTCCGGTTGAAATTTCCCTTTGGATCGTTATAAATCTGCTTTAATTAATTATTATTGTTATTGTTTTTAATATTTTGGCTTTTCTTTGAAACAAAGGCCGGGGAGCTCCTTAGTCAGTATGGAGCCCAACCTCCGATTGTCGATCAGACAATTGAGCTTGGTTCCCCGAGTCCTGCAGCTGCAGCAAGGCGAGTGACCCATGTAACTTTGGTGGGGGAGGACCCTGGTCAAATCCCTCGGAGCAGCCACCAGTAAGGAACAACGAACGGGCTTTGGTGATGCAGATTGGTGGGGAACCAAATTCACCCCATCATCCTCAGGGAAAGGAGTTGACAGCGGTGAGGTGCTTGGCTGCAGGCTGTTGCTTTGTGTTCAAAATTATCGCTGGTGTTCTTTTATGGGTGGCCTTTAGCATTCAGCGACACGTTCTTTCTATGTCGCGATCGGGCGTCACACCCGATAACTTGAATATCCTCCATACTACATATATACCAGTTGACTGCATACTATACTTACATTATATAGGCAGGTAATAAGAAGAAGCTGGGGTCATCTTCCGTGAATTTGCGTCTGCACCGCCGGTAGCCGGAGAGGCTTTCCCTTGATGAATCAGGCCGATCATTACGAATCGAACTGGAACTGCGTATGTAGCCCATGTCGATATTCCGACCTCGACTCATTGTTGCCCAAGAGGAGTCACAAAAGACGGTGAGCAGTATACAGATCGACTACACCGCGCAATCGACGGACAAGGAGGCGAACAAATAGAGTAGTACATACGAATAGATACAACGAATTTTCTTTTTCAATTTTGTCTTCATCAGGATTTTGAAAGGATCGTCTAGTCTAGGGGATATCCCGGCCCAGTTCCTTGGTGAAATTACTCCTAGAAAGCTTATGGGTATCGAATCGGGTCGACTCCTAGCATCACATCGTGCTCAACGCAAATTATACTCCCGATCTTCTGCATTCTTCGTGTTTCACTACGAAATACCCTTCATTCCACCGCTAGAGCCTATCTTGATTACCTCATATTGCACTCAGTTGTTGAATTAACTCATCTGTGTAGCAAGGGGCGCTCGGGAAAAAAAAAACAAGATCAAACTTGCAGAGACAACAGAGAAGGGGCTTAAGATTATCGCCCTTGCCATAGTCGCCGCCACAAGGAAATGGTTCAACAGCCACCATCGAGATTTATCGATCCAGAATGATCGGATACGAGCTCGGCCGAAGCGTGCTCTTGCAAATGGAGCCTGCGGATATTGTTTCCTCGTCGTCTCCTATATCTTCGAGCGGTGGAGGCCTCTGATCTGCGTCCCAGTAGATCTGTTGTGCCAGGTTGTCGGGTTATGACACTCGCATGGAGACGAACTATGGCTCTGGGTCGGCAAGTTTAAACAGCTGGGTGGTATACAATAATCAGCCGCTGGAAAAAGAATCCGAACTTGACTCTGTACCTCGTACAGTATCCAGGAAACGCCGGTCAAAAACGCGTACTTTTGAAATAAAAAAAATCGGGAAGAATTCAATCAGTCGACGCTCAGACTCATGTCTGAACCTTCTTTTGGCCCCCTACGGTACACCCATTCATACCGGGAGAAAGAAAGTGTAACTAAAATTAAAAAAGGTTCATTTGTGATCTATCATCTTTTCCCGATGCGAGTGGAAGTACGGATAAGCGGTATTCACATTCCAACGCGAAGATTAGATCGCTTCGCAAAACGCGGAAAGGAGCTAGCGCAGTGGAGAATCAAAAATTAATCAAGGGTGCCCCATACACATACATATCATCATGACAGAATGAGGTGCCCTGAGCTCGGATGATGTCTACACTACCCCAGTTAGCGAAGTATGCAGGATGCAGATCGCTTCGATTCCTGTGTTTTCAGGCGATCGAGAGTTCCCGATAACTAACTAATTAACTACGGGGGGATGCAGCTCCATGTCCACCAATAGGACTATTGCCTCTATCCAGGCTAGACTGGACAGTCTAGACCAATGGATTGTCATGAAGATGCCGCCATTTGCGATGTATTCTTTGGATATACGTAACTTCCCGCGATCCCGATCGATCGAGTCAGTCGAACTTTATCGTTGGGGGCCTCGAATCACGCCTCAGGGTTCGTTCCTTCGTTCGGGTGGCAGACGGGTCGACTTCGCCGTACAAGAGTTGCATGATCTAGATGATCTGGATTGCTCTTTACGCCGATATACTCGTTTCTGCCGTGACTGCGTCACCTAAACATGTGCGGGGTCTTTTACAAGGTTGCCACTTTGAGATTGACTTTGACGGCCGAGGTTGTTCGCAATACATAGAAATAGGTATGTAGATAAGATGGAACAAGAGCATTGATAGATCCTTTGAGTAGATTCTAGATACAAAGGTACATATGCACGCTTCGATATTGTAACTGCCGATTTCTGATCTAGGCCTTTTGCTTGGAGTCGAGACTTGTTGCCCTCCGTGCAGCTTTATGCATGGTGGCTTGGAGCTGATAGGTCGGCAATTTAGGGCCTAGAGTACTTTCGAATAGGCCAAAAGTACGCTCAAAAAATGTTGGGGCAAAATCTTTGGTTGTACATAATCCACTTCTTCTCTTCACATTTTCTGGGTCCTACTACGTGTGTAGTAAGTGGGGGTTATTTGATGGATTGAATGTCATCATATCATCACATTCTCAGCTACTGCATACTCCGTCTTGGACCGAGGCTGTAATATTCATTCCGTGTTCAGCTTCTGCGTGAAAAAGAATCATGAAAGATCTTATGATTTAGCGTACCAAACATCGAAATGCTCAGCTTTGGTTCGGGGAGTTTAAGTATACCATCCGCGTACCAATCACCAGCCCTAATCGCCTTGGAACCGGCCCGGGTCCAGAGAATGAAGTGGATGAAGTGGGTGAAGCCCCGGTTTTTGCCCCTCTGGAGCCGCCAGGGGAAACCAGAAAAGCAGCATCCAGTCAGAGCCTTCAACTCCATGGAATGAAAGAGATGTCAATCCCAAACTTTAGATCCACTGTCATAAACCCAGCTATACAGTTAGTTTACCAGAGGATGGACACTTTTTCCCCTTTTCCATCCATTTCTGCCCCGTCGTTTCACCCGGTTTCTTTGTCACATCCCCCCGACCAACGGGAACGATCCCTTCACTTTCTTGTTCCACCTGTGGCGACGCAAGCCCCATCGGAATGCAGCACCCGGTGCCGCGGTGACGGGTAAGAAAAAACTATCAGCTGGAGCCACTGACCGATCGCGGAAGACATCCCCTTGCGATGATTCTCGCGCTATTGAAAGACCGGGCGGTCATGTGAGCGTCGTTTCGGCTGTTACTGACTGCTGAACTCTGCTGGAATTTAGCGTGGCATTTCTGTGTATGTACTGTATTTTGCAGATCCTCGATTCCCCACCCTTGCCTCCTCTCCGCTCGCCACATCTTGCGGATTTGCGGATTTGCGCCGCGTTCTCCTGTGCTGAAGATCCTTCTTTTCCACCGTCCTGGTCCTCGGGGCGGATACGCCGAGTATGCACAGTATGCATGTATGTGCGATTACTATACAGTAGTCCAAACTGAAGCTTGGGTCAGGGGTCTTTTTATTTTTCGCAATTCTTATGATCTTCGGACTCCGTGGTTTTCTTTGTTCTGTATCTCAGGGGCCAGGCTTGAGGTGGGCCCCCCTTTTGTGCCGCCTAACTTTTCGCGGATCCTGTACTTTGTTCCCGGGAGTTGACTCGTACTTTGTACGCTAGTCTAGTCGTACCTTTGGAACTCGTCTTTTTGCTTTGTGGTGCGGGGGCGAACCTTGACAGGATTCTGGACCCGAAGGTGATAAATTAGGCTCGTAGATGCATCCAAACTGCCCTTGCAGTGGGGTACTAGTCTATCTGGTACGTTTGTGCTTCGTACATTTGCTTGATGGCTCATTTGGCCCCCGCCCCCGGGGCCGCCTATATTGGAGCTTGAAGCGATGTGACACATATTCAGCCACAATGGAGTCTACTTGCCATGCACAATTTCAATACAATTTCAATACTTGATCGCAGTTTTTATTAACTCCGGTTCATAATATGATTTTGTAAATATTGCATTTATAAGTCTAGAGCATCTAAGGCGTCCGATTGGAGATTTACCACTGTTTGATATAAATCGATCCTTCATTGTTACTGGCTTTGCTTCCGATCCATGCACTGGTTTCTTCTGTGCAAATTGAAGTGGTAAATCCATGCATGTATATATCATACGATCGTTTCGGGATTTATTAAATATGTACTCGGTCCTTTTGAATTCAAGTTTACTGAGCAGATCGCAAACAATGCCATTGTCACTTGGCACCTATTGGAAATCCGTACCATTCAAGTTCCAGTCAGATGCTACAACGACCGTCAATCCTCCCCAAATTAGCTCTGTAACACCGTGACACTAATCTCATCCCCGATCTTGAAAAACTGTCAGCAACGCACGAGATCATCTCGGCATACAAAGGTCTAGACATGGGGCCACAGTATGCCAACATAAGGACATCCCTTATGCATACCATGTGTGGCCCCTCTTACAGAAGTACTAGTACGAATGGCCCATAAATCTATGTACCGTACTTTTGCCCCCAACTTGGGTCTCCAATTAACCGCCCGGCGTGATCACATACAGGATTCCCACCCACACAGATCACAGATGTGACAGTCGATCAGAAGACTTTTCAACTGTGACGAATGTTGCAAGGAACTGGGATCGTTCGCCAATCATCATAATAGTTGGGGAAATCCTTGGAGTTGGAAGTCGCACCATCTCAGCGACCTTGCTGAAATGAATTCCAAATTATCAAAGTTCATGATACATGGATTTTTCCTTCTCCAATACCCCAGTGTCAGCTGCATGTCATCTTGTCACTGTATCTTCTGAGTTTGGTAAATATGCACGTCCAATCATCTAATTATCTACTATTTTCCATCTGTCCCAGATCTTATTTCATCGGCGCATTATTCGTCACCTAATAACGGACTAGTATACATTCGGCCACAGTCCGGATACGTATACATACAATGTTGTCTTATAAACCTGGGCGTTTATTAAATGTCAGAAAATGATAATTAGACGCCTAGGAAATGCAAATTACGGTCATCTCGGCTTCAAACTGTTATTGGCCATAGATATATACAACGGGGTAGTATCTCGGGGCCGATGTCCCACTCAACCAAACTTTTTGAAGTACTGATCAAGTAAGCAGGGATTAAACTGCTCTAATTAGATCCGCGATCAATACCTACCCATCAGGCTCTAGTCGAGGAGATGATCGTTTTCAGCCAGGCTCACGAACAGGGATCTGTCAATGGTGTGTCCACAGTATACTTGCAAGCGTTAGCCCAACGCTAGCACAAGGTTCTTGCTGTGCGCGTCATTTTTTTATCCGAGAAAATTTTAATCTGGGGGGCCATTTGAAAAGACAGAGATCACAAAGGTACGCCACTCAAATCGGGCGCCAACAGGAACTTGTTGATCTCGATTCAGTATTATTGCCATTTAGGTTTCAATATGCGAAATGCCGGTATAAAAGCCTATTCGGCGGACTACATGCAGGTTCATTAGTACATGTCTCGGCCACTTTCGCTTTTACATCCTCCATTTATAAGCATAAGGCTCCTTTTTCTCAGGCGGATAAAGAAAAGCAATAAGCAAATCCCCCGGCAAGTGCCCGACGTCAGTGTCGAGCAAAGATCCACCGGTGCATAGGTTTTTGTTTGCGCCAGCGACGATCAGTGCATAAGCGTCGGACTTTTGCGGCCAGGAACAAGTCAATTGCAGGGCAAGCTATTGGTTGTCCGGATCGTCGATAGGTCACCCGCAAGCCACACCGGCTCCATGCAGCTTGAATATGGGCAGATTCCATCTTCAGGCTATGCCTAAGTTTGGCTGATCCAGACTCTCGATTCTAGCTAGCTTGATGGGGGCTGGGATCAATTAGCACCTAGTTGTTAATCGATTCGGTAATAAGCCTTTTGTTCAAGTTCTTAAGTTTGTGCTAGACTGGAAAGGCCTTCAGACACAGCTCATTCGAGTTCTATTATACAGTTGACAGTGCTGAGTCTCTAGCATCCATACACTATAAACTTGAGATACTACTCAGTTGCTATACTAGTCGGGCCCACGTACGAACATTTCAACTTTATATATAAAACCTTTGGAGATTTTGTCCTTTATATCTTAGTCTCACAGTTATTTATTCATACTAGTGCCTGCTGGAGTTTGTGCATTTTCAATAAGTCCAGCTAATTGAATCTAACTTCAAGTTGAAAGTCTCTCAGTTTCTCAAAAGCTACACTTTAGTGTATAAATTATATAACACTTGCAACCTTTCTCACCTTTCAAAAATAAGAATTGTTCATCGTGAAAGAAAATCTGTGAAATTCCTGTTCTTCTGCGCATTTTAAAAGCTCTATCATAATATATATTTGGTCTCAGAGATATCCGTTAACAAGCAACGCATACATACTATTTATACTATAGAGTATGAATTGAAACCAAAATCCACTCATTGATTGCACCGTTTTTGCCTATCCTTTCAATAGAATCACTTAGAATTCCGCGTAACTCAATATAAGAATCCGCATAAATAAACAATTATCGGCTCTTATAACTATAACTAATTCATACTTCATATGTTTCTTGGGGAGAAAGAATCCCCACCACAAACACCAGTCGACTATTCTCAGCTTATCGGTACGGGCGACGATAGCGCCCAGCGGGAAAAAACCGTTTTTCGACCGGCAGAAAACTAAGATACCAGTAATACACTAACAGCCGCCATACTTCAAGCTAGTAATATACTCAGATTGCTTTATACCACCACATCACGATTTCTGGTTTATATAGTTAGAAACGTACAATAAACGACACAATGACGATTCAATTACATTGCTATTATATCGCCATACGTATAGCTATAAAAATTTCTCCTTTTTCTTTTTCTTTTCCTTCTCCTTCTCCCTCTCCTTTTTCTTTTTCTTTTTCTTCTTCTTCTCCTTCTCCTTCTCCTTCTCCTTCTCCTTCTCCTTCTTCTACATCTACTCCTGCGCCTACCCCTATAGCTGTGATATCTTCTTTGAAGACTGGCTAGGTATGTAATTGTGTGTGCAACTTATAGTTAACTGGGGTTGCTAGGCTCTATATATTTTACTGTAGTATGGCCATGTATCAAGCTAATAAAGAGTTTACATTACATATAGCGGTCTGCTAGTCGGTAAATGTCGTCGCCCGTATATCGGCCACCCACATTGCTTATCGCGAACAAGGCGACCATGCAACCAAGCTTCCACAGCTTCAAGGATTGTCTACTCCGTTCATCATCCCACTTGAGGATACATCAATAATAAGCCCCAGTGACTAGCTCTACTTTAGAATTAGGGCTAGTGTTGCCGGAAAATCGGCTTACTTATAAATCTCGTGCTCCTGAAGTTTCGGGTTTCCTACCATGCCCATTCCAGCGACGGTCAGCTACGCGTTGGCCGTCATTGCAGCTCCTCCACCCGACGATCCTATTCTCCAATGTGATCGTCACTTTCGGGAACTCCTATTCAGTGACCCAAGTGAAGCTCTCTCGGCCGCGAATGATAATCTCCGCGTGTTCCCTTTCAAGGATGTGCACCCTCGCTGGCGCCGGCTCTACACCGACGCGTCTATCATGAAAGCATGCTTCATCATAATCAGTCGCTGCGGTCTGAGTAAAGAGGTACCATTTTCAGGAGAATACGCTCAAAACCCAGAACAGCTCGTTACAGAAGTCAATTCTGTGACTGACTCCATCCAGATCGGCTCACACGCCGAGTGGCTGGTGGATGTCATTCATCTCCTGGACTATGCATTGATCATGACAGGGGCCCCCTCACGCGAGAAGCTCGTAGAAGATCTTTTTTCTGCATTGCAAGATTCAACCGAGGTGGAAGAGGACTGGGAGGATTACCGAGATCTTAACGATCCTCCTGCAAAGCGCAGAAAGACCAAGCCGCCCATGTTTCCTCCCGCTTCTGCTCCTGAACCCAACATTGAACATCCTATTCCTCGGGTCTCAGCTCCTTCTTTCGAGTCCATCCAGCATCATATTGAGTCTTCACGTACTCCGCTCGTCATATCGGACGCAATGGATCACTGGCCTGCATTTTCTGCTCGCCCTTGGTCATCTCGTGATTATTGGTGGTCTCGTACTTTCAATGGACATCGCCTTGTGCCTGTGGAAGTGGGCAGATCGTACACAGATGAGGACTGGAGTCAAAATATCATGCAGTTCAGAGAATTCGTTGACAAGTTTCTTTGGGAGGGCAAGCTACGTCTTACCCGACCTAACCCCGACCAGTCTCCATCTGAAGAGTCTCATGAGATGGGTTATCTTGCCCAACATGATCTTCTTTCACAAATTCCGGCTCTGCGCAACGACATTGCCATCCCTGACTACTGTTATATTGACCCCCCAGGCCCCGAGCCAGGAACCCCAGTGTATCTGAGTCAACAGCGTGCACTCCAGGAAGCGAAGAATCCTTCATCGAATCAGAATGACATTTCTCCATCTGCCGCAAGTCCGACCTCTGAAAATGGGTCTACCATGGCAATCCCTAGTGATCCAATCATCAACACTTGGATCGGTCCCGCGTGGACTATCTCACCACTTCATCATGATTCTCACCACAATATTCTCGTCCAGGCAGTTGGTACGAAGTACATTCGGCTTTATTCGCCCCATACCCCTGCATCGCAGATCCATCCACGGGGTCAGGAATGGGTTGTATCCGATGAGGAAAGCGCCCCAGCTGGAGCAGAGCCATCCGGAAGGTTCATCGACATGTCTAATACTTCCAAGGTTGACATTGCTTCTATCGAACTTTCACCCGCTGAGGCAGAGCACTGGGAGGAACTCTGGCCTGGATTTCAAGAGGCCCCTTATGTTGAGACTATCTTACGTGAGGGCGAGTGTTTGTACATCCCTATTGGATGGTGGCACTATGTTCGTGGACTACGTGCTGGCATCAGTGTAAGCTTCTGGTGGGATCCGGCATCTTAGATTTGCATTTTCATTTGTCTCATTTTTACCTCACGACTTACGACATGTCGCATCTAGCGTTTATGGGTTTATTTTCATGCACAAGAAGGTGTTAGAGGTTTCGTGGTGCCGCATGTCGGCTCACTGTCATGGTTTCGTTCATGATTTTATTTGTTAGATTTGATCTTTAAAGACCCACGAGATACCACATGTTCAAGTAACGCTTTAATTTATGCAGCAGGTTACTGCTGAATTTTCCCCAATCTCTTCCAAGGTTGAGTGTACTCTACAGAGTGCGGCCAATACGTAGTGCCTGCCCGAAAGTTGGTTCAAGTCAAGAGGCGAATGCGCTGATAATCGATTCAGATGTCTAGTCTATATATTTGTTTAGGTCTCAAAGCTACTAACAGTGCGAGAATAGGTATGAAGCTAAAGGTAGATCAACCTGCTCCCAAGAATTGCAGCATGTAGTTCCTCAACTCCACCCTTCAACTAGCTCGCACAGCGTTTCCTCCCCACCTACATTCCCAGGAAAAACAACATATGGCACACCCCGATGACGAGAAGTAGATTCATCGCACCTCCACAGCGGAACACCAGGAGCAGCTTGACCAACGATCAATGCACGCTTGAAATTCAACCCCTTAGTAGCAGCGTCGGAAGAGGTGATACCGCCCTAAACAAGTAAGGAAGTATAAGCAACAATCATCTCCCCAAAGCAAGAACAGATCACATAATACGTACCTTAGCAATAATATATCGCGGGCGCACCTCAATCCGCTGCAAAACACTAACAAGCGCCTCAGCAACAACAGAGCCAATCTTCAACGACGAAAGCTCGTCTGCCCCGGTAATAAGTTTCCGACTCGTCATAACCAATGTATCTTTCCCGCTTGCCAAGTGCAATTCTGTCTCCTTGACAATTCGCGTGATGGTCTCCGACGCGGTACTAGGTGAGGATATGAGATCTTCAACCTTTATTTCAATTATAGCGAGTTGTGCTGATCCCGACGGACTGCGACGATCCGTTAGGACTTTCAATTGCGCTGTTGTCTTAGGAACATATGATCCTGCTATTATGAGACCTCCTGTTTCTCGGGGAGAGGGAAGATGGAGTTCCGTTGCGGTGATGGGGGCTTTGGAACGGATACCAAGTCTTGTTGAGACGAAGGCTGCACCTGTGCGGTAGAGGAAATGCTTTCCTTTGGATTCGGCTAGAGAGAAAAATAAAGAATGTTAGTTTACTTCGTGCTTGGACCAGCCAGATCAGATCAGAACCGGATAGAGAACAGGATAGAACAAACCGAGTAACAGCCCAGCCACAAAGACATGCATGTCTGATTCTGCAGCTGCATTGACAATAATCACCCCGTCTGCCGGGGCAGCAAGCAAATTAGCACAAACAGCATCTGGTCCTCCCTGCCGAATCTCAGAAATAGTAACAGAATGCATCTTCTCAACTGAGAACCTCCCCGGTGCCTTCTCCTGAACATAATCCCTCAAATTAGAACTCTTATACCCGAACGTAGCATCCTTAGCGAATTGAGTCTCCCCTGCTGGGACCAAATTATCCCCCTCCGCTACATAGTGTACATCGTCGATGGTAAATCGTCCACCCTGATAAAAGAACGGGGCCAGAACGAGTCCATCCGCAGCACCAAAAACAGCCGTCGCGACATCCGGTTCTAGCGGAAAGTGGCCGCGGAGCGTACTATCGCCGCGCAGCACAATGTCTACCTTTTTCCCGGTGGATTTGGCTGCAGAGAGAACATTGGTACATATTGTTTTGAGGAGTATTTCGGCTTCGTTGGGCGGGAGCGCACGCGAGTTTGTAAGGATGAAGAAGCCTAAGGAGTTGGTTTGAAATTCTGTTACTAGGGTTGGGATGTCCCAGACTGTGAGGACGTTGATGTCGTGGCAGGTTTGGGTGCCGGTGGGATCGTCGTCGAGAACGACGAGGCGGTTGATTGGTGAGGTTGCTAGGATTTGTGAGATTTGGTCTTGCGCGTCGATGGGGTACTCGGTGGGGAGATTGGAGAGGGTGCTCTCGCGCGGAAGAGGGGGGTATTGTTGTGGTTGCACCATTGTTTTAATGCTGTCAATAATGGTGTTCGATGCTTTTTTATTTATCAATTGAAGTCAACTCAAGGAGATTGAAATCGTTCAGTTGACCAGTGTTTAAGGAATTGTGATTCTCGAACCGCGGTGCGAGGTGTGCGGGGATGCGGGGAGACTAGGTCGGAGAGAATGCCGATGTATGTAGGCCCGCGGGATATCGCCAACCTTGGAAGGTGAGCTTCAAACCAAAATCTCAAGATATATCTTCGAAATATAATCTTTCGTTGTTTTAAGTGAACTTGCTACTAGTATAATCGAAAGTATCTGAGAAAAAAAGGCGTAGGCGATGCAAATAGATTTCATTCCTGGAGATTGAGGGCTATCAAATACTAGATGACAGAAAAAGTGACACACAAAAGTACCTCCAAACGCCAGTGTGCAAAGACTCAGATGCAATGATCATGGATAAACGATCATGAATGCAATAATAAAAATGAAATGCATGCACTCGCTGATTTCCATCAAAGTCAAGCTCACCATCCATAAAGACAAAACCCAGGTCCTTTTCCCCCTCCGATGCCTTGGAAACATGTAAATATTGTGAGATATCAGGTCGTATACTGCGTGAATGATGATGAGATTCGGTAAGACGAATGGAAAATTAGCCCACCACACTTCGGAAGCTCAGCGCTTCTAAGAAGCCACCAAGGTCATCCTTGGCCACCTCGACGACACAGTGTTCGAAGCTGTCGATTCGGACACGCGCATTGGTCTCCTGGACCACTTCTTGGAAGGCGATACCGAAGCGGTTGCGTAGTAGGTGTTTCTTGCTGTGTGGGTCTTCTTCGTCTTCAGATTCGGACTCCGACGACGACTCGGATTCTTCAGATTCTTCATCAATATCTTCTCCGTCCTCTCGTTCGGCGCGCTCGGCGGCGCGCTGAGTTCGACGCTCATCTTTCTCCTTTTGCTTTTTATCTTTGAGTTCCTTTTTCTTACGTCGCGCTTCTTGCCGCTTTGACATGGCCGCAAAGTCGACAACACCGCCACCACCTCCGGTGCCCACTACCACGTATAGATCCCGATCCTCATCTAGTCCAGCAAGGACAAGGGGAGTTCCAGCGGCTCGCTTTCGTCCAATCTTCACAGCGTCTCCCTTTTCACGCTCTTGTACCCGAATGGCTTCTGCAATCCACAAAGCTAGCTTAGTTAAAGCCCCAGGGTTGGTGAAAAGCTTCACATCAGGGCCGTCTTTGACAACTGCAATGCGAAAAGCTCTCAAATGTCGGATTTGGTGCTTTGATAGCAAGGAGGTACCAGTACGAAGAATGGCACGATGAAGATGTTGAGCTAGAGGCAATGCCTCCATAAGTAGGGTCGGCGACTCTGAAGTAAGCGAAAGAGCGTCATATGCGCTCCAAAAGCGAGGCAGTAAGCTAGCCTGATCGGATTCTCCAGGGGCACCACCATCTCCGGCATCATTGTTTGATCCCTGTGGCCGAGGGAGACGCTTGACATCCCAGGGAGCAGCGGCATCATGT
Organism: Penicillium angulare; assembly: GCF_028827245.1. NCBI lineage: Eukaryota > Fungi > Ascomycota > Eurotiomycetes > Eurotiales > Aspergillaceae > Penicillium > Penicillium angulare. Next base: position 531,059 of record NW_026623170.1, on the reverse strand, counting down.
GGGCCAACTTCAAGCATAGCACCTAGAATGACACCAATGTCCGTAGCAGATAGGCAGGCTTTCCAGCCCCAGCATCGAACAAAACCCCAGCCTTCACGCGAACTAGAATGCCCGGAAGGCTCTGGAGGAACTAAGCCGTCCAAGCCATACATTGGGGCATATTTGAGCAATCGTCCCCGAAGTACCCGCTTCAGCTCCATATCCATATGCGTATAGTATTGATGGCATTGAGTTAGACTGATACCCATTTTTGCGAGAAGTTTGTGAAGTCGTTTCCGGCCGTTTTCAGTCCATACATGAAGCCTTGGGGCAAGATAGGGACTGTGCAGCATGCTTTCGTAGAGAGACCAATGCCGAACGAGTAAGAACCGCGGTTCCGGAGAAAGACGAATTGTAGTGTCTGTCGGAGATCTGGCAGTTGTAGGAATGACACCATTGATTTCTCCCCTAATATCTCGATCTCGCTCCATGGGGTCTGGTGGATTGAGACGGTGCACTTCGTCTCGGAAGATTTGACGAATATGTTCTCCACGTTGTCCACCCCAACCTGCTGAACCTCCCGATTCCAAGGAATTGGAAATTCCCACGCCAGTCATGGACCGACCACTGAGTTCCAAGCTAGAAACGCCGACAATCGCAAGCCATAAAAGGTCATTATCTTCGCGGCCAAGTTCAGATGCTAGCGAGTAGACAAGAGAGGATATTGGCTCTGAATATGATGTTCCCGAAGCGTAGTAAGATTGTAGGACAATCTCGTGTTTTTTCTTAAGTCGAACCAAGCGTTGCTTTAGTGACCGTGCCGAGGGCTGATTTGTCTCCGCTGGGGATGGCGAATCGCTAGTAGGTGTTACGGAACGGGATGAATTAGATGAGTTGATGCCATTTCTCCTTCGCCGGCTTGGTGATGTGACAAATGAAGAGCCCTTCACTGTGTATTAGCATTGGAATGGTAGAGACGAATGAAGGTGAAATACATACCGAGTTGCTGCGTTTTCGCTGGCGCGGGGGTCCGTCTTCCTCATCGGAGTCGTCCTCGTCCTCACGGCCAGACCATGATTTTCGCTTTTTAGAGCCAGGAAGTGTCTCGTCATCATCATCCATACCACCCGTAGATCCATCGTCACTTTCATCATCCTCATCAATCTCGGGCATTTCCAAAAGAGCATAGTATGCCTCGCGTTCAGAGTTGAGATCCCCCTCGATGTCACCATCATCAAACACGACAATCCCACCATTTTTCGACGAGTAAGCAGGAGTAATACATCCTTTGTCTACTCCACGCCCACGTCGTCGTGCATTGCTATTAATCTCCGCCATTGCCGAGCTGGCACCAGCCTGTCCACCAAAGACATTACCCAGATTCCATGGTCGGCGCGCGTCAAAGACCCAAATCTCAACACCACCCATATCCTCCACCTCTTCGTCGGGATTGCTAAGCGCAAGAATCTCCGCCAAGTCGACTAGCCCACCAACGCCCAGACACACGACCACTCCTCCGCTCCCACCATTGGTAGTCTGCATTGGCTGGATCAGCTCCTGTCCAGCGCGTGCGAGGTCGCCATAACCGGCGACAGGTTGGATCTTATGCGGGATATAGTCGCGTTTTAATAATGCAGTAAGGATCCGGCAGGCACATAGCGCGTCGGGTTCGAGAGCAACGAGAATTAGGACCGGCGGGGAGAGCGGGTGATGAGATCGGAGAAGTTGGAGGTATAGGTGTGAGATGAGCTGGCGCGGAAGATACATGACCAGCTAAGGAGGTGGGTGGGAGATGAATGGGAGCATGAAGGATTATAAGAATACTGTAGCAGCGTCAACTCAAGCTCCAGGAAGATCAAGTGAATGGGTTATGATGTTATGGGGCACTTCCAAGTCTCTACTAGTAGAGTTAAACTAGCCCGGAAAGCGCGACGCGTCGGGGGCACGTGCCAGATTCCATCCGTCGCCGAGACAAAATCGAATTATTTCGTTTAATTAATTCCCCCTGCTTCGTCCATGCCTGAGAGGAATAGCGGGGATGGAGACTGCAGATTGCATATTTGGATTGGCACAGAATTAACTTAAAAAAAATTAAAGCAATAAAGGAACAAATAAAGGGTTGTACTATACAATATTATCGAGGTACTACAGTATGTACCTGCCCATGTGCGGTAGTATATTCAAGTTTTCGCGTACCCACACGTACATTTGGCTAAGTTCTCTATGTGCACCGGGCCGTCAAAGTTAAAAGAATAAACCTTACAAGCATATAGAGAGTTCCTGACAGATTCTCATTCATTCATAACATTAAACTATACCCAAGTTCTGAGGTTGATTGAAGATATGTGGTCGTGCATAGTCTTAAAGTACAATGGCTTTAATATTGGTATAGTAACCTGTTGCAATACTCAAGACAGCAACATTAACCCCAAGTAATTATATTCAGGCTTTTCAATGACCAATTAAACGAAATACAATCTTAACCATGTCAGACCATCCAGTGAATTCCAGAAAAGCTCGTACTTTACGCTAGTATACCTAGAGAATAGACTATATAGGTTTGGTTTACGGTCTGCACCATCTTGTTACAAACTTGAACCCCAATCCTGAAATCCTTGACCAAATGAGTATTGCTGGGAAAACTCATCCTCAAGCCCAGGGCTACTGAAGTCCGCAAGACCCGGCATAAACGACCCCAGCAAATAGCCCTCAATAGACGGGAAAGCCGCGGTCACATCTCCCCCAGGAAATGAGTCGAACAACTCCGATGGGTTAAAGTTATCAGGTGACGTTGACTGCTCGTAGTCCCGAACAGTCGGCCGTTGGGAATGAAGATATTCCATACTTGTGCTCTGTGGCATATGTGCGGAAGACTGGTATGTCCTTCGCTCCCGGACAGTCCATAGCTGTTTGAGCATCCGACTATAGCTGTGGCAGATATGCACTTCTGTGGAGGGGGCTTTTTCGAGGCAGAACATGAAGTCGCGTGCAAGGCTGGTCACCTCTTGACGTCGGTCGTGTGATTGAAATGCGCCGGCGCAGTCGGCTTTGTGGAGGAGGACGGCGGCGTAGACTCCATACCTAGATTCATGTCAGCGTAGATCGGCATCTAAATCCGTTTATCCATAGATTTCTGATGGACTATTTACAAGTAGTAACGTGATGGGAGATAACGTATGACCCGATGAGGATCCAAACCGTTTATGAGAGCGAGTAGATTCATAGCTGCGCTGATAGCATCAAAAATGTAGCGACCATCGGGGGACGCCATGATTCCATTCGATAACAGCCCTTCTAGCGAATGCTTACTTGGATGTTGCTGGGTTTTCGATTCTTGGGGGTCTGACGACCGCGTCAGGACAGCCTGGAAAGAAAATGCGTTCGTATAGAGAGAAATGTACTCGTACATGATAAGCAGAGTGCTCTTGATACTCGAAGACACCGCTAAACCCGACCAAGTCGAATGCCAAGCTGTCACGGCGATGCGAAAATCGTCGAGATACCGCGCATAATTACCTTCGTAGACCATTGCTAGTGTTCGTTCCTTGGAAGAGTAGAGGATAGCATGGGCATTGTGTAGAATCTGAACTAGCTCCATGGACGCCTGAAGAAGGGATGCATAATCTTCAGAACCATTCTCTGGACATGGCTGGAGAGTTGGGAAATCCCGAGCTGTAAATTTGGCAGCAAGCGAAGGGCCCCGTGACCAGAAGGACTGACCAAGTCGAACTGATATCTGCCTATCAGCCATGAATATATCTAGATATGTTACTATAGAGTGCTAGAATGCAAATTGTGAACGGCTACTAGGTACTCACACGCCCACAAAAGCCTATTTTGATCTGCTCGTTCTTTCGACTCACTACCCTTCTTATTTCGGAAGGCGCCTTGATCAAGACGCTGAAGGTAGCCGTGCCGTACAGCGAGACCAAGGAGGGACCAAGCCGTTCGGTCTTCGCTAAACAGATTCTTTGGTGTTCCCGAGTTTGTTTCCTGTACTTCAATATGGGGTAGCCATTCGGCTAGAATTAAAAGGCCCTCTACAGTTCTCGGCGTTTGTGTCCAAGAACGGGCAAGGAGGACGTCAACCAAGAGGCGTTGTATATGGTCCCAACAGTAGCGGTGAATAAGCGAATGTTGAGGATCGTCTCTTGATGCTATGGTTAGGATGGAGGTCAGAAGAAAACAGTCTGGTTTCTGAATCTTCACTGTGCTCGAGGAGCGTAGCAAATATGGTGGGATGATTGGACAGTACGGGTGGTAGTAGCGGGAATATCTAATCGATCCATGTTAGCCGTTGTCAGCTATATAACTATAATATGAATGACCAACTTGAGTAGCAGCTCGGAAACGATGCTTGGCCGCAGTATACCCCTTTGAACAAGCTCATAATCATCAAAAATCGTGACTGTAGACTGAGTATGCAGTTGACTTTGTTGTGACAGACTCGAGGTCGTATCCATACTACCGTAAACCACAGGATCCGTTGGGGCATTTGGGCTCTTGGACGAATGGCGCGCTGGCGGCTGATCGCCCGAAAACGCCAGAATATGTAGAGCGTCAGAGGGATTTCTGAGCTCCATTGCTAATAGATCGCCGGAATCATTTCTCGAAACGCTTCTTCCGTCGTCGGGGGACTCTGCCTCTATTGGAATGGAAATATTCTCTGTATATGTGTGGGCAGTGTCATCAACGTTCGCAGCAGCCGTCTGTGATCCAGTTCGGTAGTGCCGAAAGTTTCCCCCACGGCGTGTCTTGGTGAGAACGCAATCACTTCCTGACTCGTGACATGCGACACATGGAGCCTTCTTGGGCTCTCCGACTCCGTCACTGGAAATGGTGTGAGTAGTGGAAAGGTCTGTGTGCAAAAAGGTGGAGTCTCACAGGTTACATCTGGTCTTGCGTCGGCGACACCGTAAACACGCACGGTAAGATCTTTTACCAGTGCCTGGTGTCATGGCCAATTGTGTTTATAGATCTCGGGTCGGCAATGGATTGTATAGTGCGGTTCTTAAGTTTAGGTGCTCGGTTGTAGTCGGTAGAGGTTTCCGAATAGAGAAAGGTGGGGCGTGACACTGTACCAAGAATGAATCCATGGAAGCGGGGAAATGGCAGATCCTCTCTGGAGGCCCGGTAGAGTTGTTTATTGACCTTAGAATTCTAACTCATAAACATTTGATTTAAAGATTTAGGTATTCTAGGGCTACTAGTAATACTAAGTAAGATCCGATGTATCAAATTAGTGAAATACCATGGAGATTAGGCATATACCATTTCTCCACCGTTCTCGTATCGTTAAGACTATGGTAATATTTCGTTATTCTAACCTTCAAATGCTGGGATAGCCGACGATACGATATCGGGAATAGTTCTACCTCTCCAATGGGGTATTATACATCCACGGCCCAGAACCTCCAGCACCTCAAGGAAGACCCATGCGTTTGTTGCTTTTCTCGTTCAAGCCCCATGCCAAACTACTATCATCATGAACAGTCGCTCGCCTCATATCTCTCCGGTACTTGGTGACAAATTCACCACTAACAGCACGATGCATGGTACATGTGTTATCCCACACAATCATATCACCAGGATCATTCCACTGGACGTTAATGACGTATTGATCCTGGGTTGCATGATCGAACAGTCTATCCAGAATAGACTGGGATTCCTCAGACGAAACCCCTTCAAGCGAATGAATATGCTTCGCCAGGTAGATCGTGGGGATTCCGGTGCGTTCGTGCACCTGCAGCAGCCAGTGGCGACTCATGAAATGGTCCGAGGGCTCCACATCTCTGAAGCACTCGGGAGCAGCCATTTTCTTGGAGTGTAGCAGTGAGTGGCGAGCAATGAAATTCTTCTCATGCAGGAAATTTTTAAATTCAGGATCAAGGTCCCGGTAAGCAGCCCGCATGTCAGCAAAGGCTGTCGAGCCACCTGTGCCAAGGGGAGGAAGTTCATGGGCAAGTAGCAAGGAGTAGCCAGCTCGCCGAGGGTTGAAGCTGGAGTCAGTATGAAAGAGAGAATTACCCTGGATGGGTCAGACTACATTTGCACCTTTTAATATGTCAGTCAATTGCTTGGAATAACATACCTTGTTCGCCTCGCCACGAGGACTGCTCAAATCGACAATTGAGCCATCGATATCAATGTTTCCAACGTCGAATAATTCGTTATATTTCAAACGGTGTACACGACCGGCCGTGTTATAAGGAGTTACATCGTCGAGATCGCCAAACTTCTTAGCCAGCTCGAGATGAGTCTCGTCGTCAAGCTTTGTCTTTCGTACCACTGCAAATCCATGCTGCACATGAGCTTAGTACCATTTCTTTCCGTTCTTGTGCTTCAAGCACCTACCCTTTTTACTGCGTCCTCAATAAATCGATATCCCACGTCGGTCACTCCGTTGGAAAAATCCAGTCCAGTGATTTCCGCCCCAAACCCGTTCTGAATCACCCTCAGCGAAGGGGTTAGGCCGTGTGTGGATATGGCTTCAGTGATCGTGGTAGACATTATGAAGTCAACTCAATTTTGAACTTGTGGGAAGGAAAGTTTCTTTGAGGATTTCTTTGAATAGTATTGTGTTGGTGCGAAATCTTCTAAAAAAAACCGCATTCTTGTACCCTGTCGTGGGCTGTTCGGATCGTTGAACAGACATCTTGGATAGGAAGCCAATTCCGTCCATTGCCGATAAACTTTATCTCTTTCGTCTTGTTATATCGGAAGCTTCCACATCACGTTAGTGCAATATAGAGTATTCATCGTAGCGCGAAAATCGTTGTGGATTGGGAATGGCCGGATTACCTCAAGTCGGCGTTGGGGACCCATCGGCTGTAGTCGGCTGCCGTATCGGCAAGAGTAGGCAGCATGTCCGCTCAGCTATAATCAACCATCATCGAGCGAGTTTCGGGCTCCTGAAATAGTGTGAGTGACTGACCCAGCCCGTACCACGACAATGCTTCTGTTCATATAATTGATTCGTTGTTACTCGGCACACCGGTATATAGGAGCTAGAGGTAAGTACAGACTTGCAGGAGAATTGTTCTCCCAATGGTGCCGAACAATGTAGCCTCACTTACTGTACCAACCCGAATGAGATATTTTCTCGCGTGTACTATCTCCTGCACAGTTTACACTAATTGTTCGTATTTCTCAAAGTTGCTCTAGCCGTGTGAGTACTTGCTCCGTACGAATTGGCCACTTTTGATACAGTAGTCAAGCAATTAGTCGTATTCTCTATGTTCGGCTTCGAAGAGAGGGCTAGGGCCAACAAAAATGCGACAATCCCGTGAAAAAGAAATTTGATGTTCGTAGACGTCGGTGCAGATGCATCCCATTGATCAAAAAAGAAATACTCTATCCCACGAAGTATAGTATAGACTCAAGGGTGAAATTATTTCTCTAAACCTAGTCCAAAGAGACCCGATGATGATCGTGTGGGGTACGATGATCAGCCGAAAGTTCGGCTCTGTGACTCGACAACCCACTTTTGAAGCGTGGTTTAGGCCATGGATTTCGTGATTGATTCCTACAGTCTGCAATAACGGCGTGGGTAAATAGTTGAGTCTAGATCGAGAATTCAACCAGTAAAGAATCTTATCTAGTAAATGGACACATAATGAATGCGGCTTTTCCCCGGTCAATCTTTTAGCCCGATTATACGGAGTACATGTGCAGCGGATCAGGCGTTGCGTACACAGCCCCGCACATGTGCATCGTATATCGTATGGAATACTAGTAAACAGAAGGCAAAATTTCTCCGGGCGCTCTCCGAGCTACACAGAATTACGTTAATTTCGACGCGTTACCCCATAGGATAGCTCTAGTACCCCGCACATCTTGTTATCAGTGTGACTTTAATTAAGGCATAAGCTTTGTGGCCAATTGCGTGATTTTCGATCCCGATTCTTCGGGATAGGTATACACTACATATAGCAGAGTATCGGTGCTATACAAAGCTATAAAGATCAAGTTTAATCCATATTACATTTGGATTTATACCTTGTTTTATACTATTAGTGTCATATTTCACCATGGCTCCCGTTCCAGGCGAATCACTACCCGTTCGTTCCGCGGCCGAGAAAGGCCAGCCCCAATACCCTGCTCCTCTAAAAGCAAGTGGTGCCTTGGATCAATTTGAATTCGAAGAAACCACTCCTGTAATTGGTCGCGAATACCCAACTCTAAACATCGTCGATGACCTCCTGAATGCCCCAAATGCAGATGAGCTGGTGCGCGACCTTGCCATCACAAGTAAATAACACCTAAGAACCTTGATCATTCCAATACTACAAATGAGACTAATTAGCCAACGCAGTCTCCCAACGAGGCGTCGTCTTCTTCCGCTCCCAAAACAACCTCACCGATACTTTCCAAAAACAACTCGTCCACCGGCTAGGCCAATTAAGCGGCAAACCAGCCGACTCAACCCTCCACATCCACCCAGTCCTAAACAACACGAACGAATTCGGCGTCGACGACGCCCAAGTCAGTACCATCAGCTCTATCTCCCGTAAAAAGATGCACAACCATGACGAACAGCGCAATAAACGTCGCTACGACTCCGCCCGCTGGCACTCTGATATCCAATTTGAGCCCGCACCCGCCGACTACACCTCTCTCCGATTAACTCAGCTCCCCAAGACAGGTGGAGATACCCTCTGGGCCTCGGGGTATGAAATGTACGATCGATTCTCGAAACCGTATCAGAAATTCTTCGAGGGTTTGACGGCTACTTATCGCGGGGACGGCTTTTTGAAAGCTGCCGATGCTGATCCGGAGAAGGTCTTTATTCATGCCGAGCCGAGAGGAAATCCGCTTAATATTGGGAAGGCACTGGAGACGGTTCATCCTATTGTGAGGACGAATCCTGTGACGGGGTGGAAGAGCATTTATGCTGTTGGATCGTTTCCGAAGCAGATTAATGAGCTTAATCCCGAAGAGTCGGATGAACTTTTGAAGAAGTTTTATAGTACTATTACGGAGAATCATGATCTCACTGTACGTTTCAAGTGGAGGAATCCGAATGATTTTGGTAAGTCTTGTGTGTGTGATTTACTTGCATATCGATTGCTAATTGTTTTTTTCTTTTCCCTTCTTTTTAGCTATTTGGGATAACCGTTCTGCTTTCCATACTGCTACGTTTGATTATGAAGGTCTTGGCGACCGATTTGGTCACCGCGCAGTTGGTATTGGAGAGAAGCCTTACCTTGATCCTAACAGTACCTCGCGATCAGAAGCCTTGGCTGCCGAGGGCAACTAGGCCGTTGGGGAATGGAGATAGTACGGTTCAAGGCTAGATGGGAGTTGTGCATCGACACTTAGCTATAATACCAGATGTCTTTGCGAAAATTGAACAAATTCGCATCACATAAAAATGTTTTCTTTCTAGACAATTGTGTCTTAGGATCCTTTTTATGATCTACGAGTTGTAGCCATTGAGCCTCGTGGTCATTCAAATTCGTAATTTTATGTTCACATCTACCAAGCTAACAATGCTTAGCACATAAAAAATTCTCGGCTATTTTTCACCTGATCTATAATGCGTCAAATTGTCCGCTCAACACTGTGGCGCTGACCAGTGAATGGTAATCGCCTGGTATCCTGCCAGTCGATGGGACATGTCACCGAGCGCGCATCGAGACAACGCAACCTCGAATAGCAGCAGGCAACTGCTGAAGCCCGGATATAGGGTTTTCATGAAGAAGTGGTTCCTCAACCGGTTTATTTACTACCAAGTCTGCGCTCGGTCTTGCTGCGCTCCTGGTCCCTCACCGCAGCAATCTCATCCTTGGAAGCATTGACAGCGATATGAACCTGGTTGAAGGGGTTCTCCTCGCTCTTCTCAAACTCCTTTCGGCAGACATCCATACGCTGTTGTCGTCGCAAACCAGGGTTCTCCTCCTCAATCTCCGGTAGTCGTCGAGCCTCGAACGCAGCATAGGCGGCCTTGAATCGTCTCTCGGGGTGTTTCTCGACCTTCGATGTATCCTTGCTCGTCAAAGAAAGAGCATCAAGCGCATTGTCGATACCGGTGGCGTTTAGAGCCGATGCCTTCTTGTTACCGGGCTCATCATCAAGCTGTGACAGGTCAAGGCCGCGGGTCTTCTTTTGTGCGGTCTTGGCTCCGGCGCCCTTAGCCTTGGAAGGCTGAGAAGCTTCTTCTTCAGCGAGCATGGCATCACGCTCAGCCTTCTTGCGAGCGGCTTCTTGTTTCTTGGCTTCGGCGTCGTCCCTGTACAGCGAAGCCGATGTTAGTTTTTTAGTTTTTTTAACTTCAGACTGCAATGGATAACAACGATCAGAACCTGAACCTACTTCTTGGCATTGCTCTTTGATCCCTTGCCCCATTGCTTTTCCTCCTCGACAGAGCGCTTCTGGTCCTCGGCGGCCTTCTTGGAGTTGGCAGCATCGGCTTTCTATGACGTTGTTAGTATGCTTGGGCGCATTGTGGCAATGATGGCGGGGGCGGGGCTCTGTTGATACTCACGCGAGCGTTGCCGGCTGCCTTCTTAGAGTTCTCTCCTCCTGCTTTCTTGCCGCCCATTTTGCTTGGTGATGTACTGGTAAATTGTAGTACAAGTCCGAGTAAATGAGCGAAGTATGAAGAAGAAGAAAAGTGGATTGCTGGTTGATGAGCTGATCCGCCTGACGATTATGCCGATGCCGAAGCGGGCGGTGTCCCTGTTAGTAATCTATATAGCTTCAGTTCATATTTCAAGCTTGTGCTCATTAATTGGAGCTAATGGAAACTTTTGTTTGAATAGAAACGAGAGGGTCAATGGAGAAAGAAGTCAAAATAAAAAATTTCCACTTTTTGCCATTTTTTCACCTCAAATTTCTAGGTCTGCAGGGCTTAGTTCACCCCACCCTATAGTTATAGTGAGCGATAACAGCCTTATTATTGACGCCTGATAAACGAGGTGTCAATCCCGAAAGCATCATTTGTCATCATTTAACTCCTCGCGGCGCTTCAGCTCGCTGTCGTGACTTGATACTCAACAATCATCTTTTACTGTAACAATGACCTAGAAGAGCTTGCGATAATCCGCTGAACTGATAATTCTGGTGATTTGGCTCTGCCGACCACGACATATTTCAACCTGATATCCTCAAAATTGCCAGCGGAGCTGGTATCGTCCCTCCTTTCCAGACTATGATCTAGCTCCTCCGTCCACCACAATGATATCGCTGGTTTCCCGCTCCTTGCAGCTCCTGCTGCTACTCCTCATTGCCTGCGCAGCCACCGCCGAACACACCTCCAACTGGGCGGTCCTGGTCTCCACCTCAAGATTCTGGTTCAACTACCGTCACCTCGCCAATGTCTTGTCCCTATACCGAACCGTCAAGCGGCTCGGCATTCCCGACTCACAGATCATTCTCATGTTACCCGATGACATGGCGTGCAACCCTCGAAACGCCTTCCCCGGAACCGTCTATAGTAACGCGGATCGCGCTGTCGATCTCTATGGCGACAATATTGAGGTGGACTACAGGGGCTACGAAGTAACTGTGGAGAACTTTATTCGCCTTTTGACCGACCGACTCGACGAAGATGTTCCACGGAGCAAGAGGCTCGGCTCTGATGCTGGTAGCAATGTGCTTGTTTATATGACTGGGCATGGGGGTGATCAATTCTTAAAATTCCAGGATGCGGAGGAGATCGGCGCGTGGGATCTGGCAGACGCTTTTGGTCAGATGTGGGAGAAGAAGCGGTACCATGAATTGCTCTTCATGATCGATACTTGCCAGGCAAACACTATGTATACGCACTTTTATTCCCCTAATATTGTTGCGACGGGATCCAGTGAGCTTGATCAGTCTTCGTACTCGCATCACGCAGACAACGATGTTGGGGTTGCGGTGATTGATCGATGGACTTATTATGTGCTTGAATTCCTCGAGACTCAAGTGACAAGTGCCAATTCAAAGCTGAATCTCGGTGATCTGTTTGATTCGTATGACGAATCTAAAATTCATTCGCAGCCCGGCGTGCGTTGGGATCTGTTCCCTGGCGGAGAACCAGAAGGTCGTCTCCGAACCGTTGTGGATTTCTTCGGTAATGTCCAGAATGTTGAGGTTGAGAACGCCAATGCAACAGACCCAGGCTCTCTCAAAGAAGACCTGGCTGAGATTGCGAAGTTGGTTGAGAAATGGCAAAAGCGTGATGAAGAATACTCTGCTATTCTTAACAACTCTACCCAGCAAACAGACAACAGAGCTTCGTCTTCGGTGCATCTGAGCCAAAAGAAGACTGTTGGCCCCACACGTATGACCGATGAGAGCAGCTGGGGCAAGCGCCTAGTGGGACTATCTGTAATTGGAGCATGCACTGCAATCTGGGTGGCTGGTTCGTATTTGGGTCGCTGATTCCTTTATTTATCACTGTACATAGCATTTGATTGGAGCTCGGCGTTTTAGCGCAAATTTGATGGGGATATCCACCGTTTAATATACAAACTTTCTTTGTCGTTTTTAACTATTCGGAAAGTGCCACTTATTGATTGGTGGTATATAAATCTGCAACTGCCCATCTATCTATAGGTAGGGAGCAAGATATGTCTAAGACCCCGTCCTAGCACGTTCCGATGTCCTTATATCCTACCCAAGGGGCCTGAGATTGGAAACAGCCCGTTCTCCACCTACCAGTATATGGATATATTGGAATATGTGTGTATACTACTACCAACTTAACCTCCCTTATCTATCGCTTACCTACTACTCAGGCTGCTTAGTACTACCTACCGCTCATTTTGTGTCATTGTCTAATAGGTAGTAAAACGAGTGGTATACAACATCATGATATACTAGTATAGCACACCTGGGCAACTTATCCGTATATACTACATGTACTCGTTCAACTTAGTGCAGTGGCATACTATGACATCTTACAGCCTGGGGCGAAAGGCGCAAGTATCGGTACAGGCCTAGCATGTCTAGCTCTCCTGATGCCTAATGGATGTGTGTATGATGTTTCATTCGAGGCTGAGTACTATGCACCTGGGCTAAGGTACAACATCTTGGGTGCTTATAAAGCTCGCAGAAGTTCTCATCGTGACGGAATCGGAGGCTCGGTCATGATATCAACATTCACCGAGAGAACAGTATATATATAGGTGACCTTAGCAATGGTGTTGAGGATCCCCCTGCTTAGCGAAAGCGTACGCACGGGTCTCCTCCTGCGGCGACTCCTTCTAAGAAGAAGTCCCGCGGTATAAGTGTCACACCTTCGAACTCGCCAGTCAAACCGTCGATTGAGGTAAAATCATCTCCCGCAAAGGCTTCATCCGTTGCGTCTCTTCAAAGCCTGCACCGGCGGCAGAGGTTACTGACTATCAGGAACGTATTGGGTGCCTAATCTGGCTTATGGTTTCTACTTCGCCTGTCAAATGTCGAAGCTGGCTCGGTATGCCCATAACCCTGATAAGGTACATTTTGAGGCTGTCAAGCGTGTCTTTCGATACCTTAAAGACACCAAGAGTCTCGCGATCAGTTTCTCTAAGCTGGGAGACCCACTATGTGGCTTCGTGGATTCGGATTGGGCTGGTAGGCAGAAGCATGCCTTACAACGTCTGGCTTCGTCTTTAAACTCAACGGAGGCCCTATATATTGGGCTTCAAAGAGGCAACCGGTAGTGGCCCTTTCTTCCACAGAGGCTGAGTATGTTGCTATGTCTTTGAAGAGGTCCATTACCCCTCAAATCCCCTGTGTTTACTATGGGCTACAACTGGCGAATGAGATGTGCTTCCGAGTGGGTTGTTTGACAAGGGTTTTTCCTGTACAGTATCGTATAACAATACTGGCCTTATGATTGGAGATCAATATCCGACTGCATGCGTATACGAAACCACACTGACATAAGAACCGTACCCCGAATCAGCATGACAAGAAAACAAATTGGCAGGTCTCTCAAAAGACAAGTTAAAAGCTTATCCATATAATTATTATTTATTATACAACTATGACAGCGTTCGAGCCTTCAATATCGACGCTATCCAGGGTAACGAAGCAGATATCGTTATCTTTGATTATGTGCGTACCGGGAAGCAGCACGGTTTCATGGGTGCTTTCCGCCGTTTAAACGTTGCATGTAGCCGTGGTAGATTCGGTTTCTACCTAGTTTATTACCATCACCAATACCACCGAAGATCAGCCGATGCAGCAATTGCTCTGCGATGCCATCGCGGCATGGTTACATTGAAAGATGGCTGGTTCCAGTTCCTGGAAGATAAGCTCAAGCCTGACCGATCTGCTTGTCTGAACGAGCTTGATCATGCCTCCTTTGGTTGGCAACAAGTCCGCCTCGGCAGCGAGCGCATATCTTCAATGTGGTGCGTCTCATGAAGTCGCTCGGCACCTATTCAGAATATGGTCAAGTCCTAAGAGCCCTAGATACTTTCGACCCTGGCATGGCTATCCAGTTACAGCCCCCATTAGCAACAACTTCCGAACTGGTCACCCTCCTGGACACGTTCGAACGCTTCTGGGTTCCCCAGTCCAAAAATCGTCAGTCACAACAGAGCACCCGCTCTGGCACCAACTCCAATTCAACCGGTCCTCAACTTTCAGAGCCGCCTGCAAGAAATCACTTTACGCGTGCAAGGCCCCTATCAACAGTTCCACCTGCGGCAGTGGAGACGGGGCCATGAGACTTATTGTGAACCCCATAGATTCTCAAGCATGGCAATTCTTCAGCTGAATTAGTGTTTGGTAGCGTTTTATTGCTACAGGGTCCTAGTTTTACACTAGTAGGTGCGGAAATATAATTTCAGATAATTCATCTTCTTTTTCTTTATCTATCCTGTGTAGATATACGGGAATATTGAGGTTCGATTGGATTTTATCCCAAGCTGCTGTCCACTCATACGATGACTTCTTAATCCCTGTGTATACCTTGTCGATAAGGTGATCGGCATTGTTATGGTCTAGATAGATTAGAAAGTGCCAGCGGAATAACTCTTCAATCTCCTCCACCTTCGGGATAACATTCCGCTCAACATGCCCTGCTGCTTCATGTTGATTGCGTGACCGATAGACTCGCTTCCGTTTTCGATTAGCTTGGAACTGGGCTAGAGTATTCAAGGATTCAGATTGTGATTTCCAGTCTGGTACTTTCTTCAACTGGTTGTATCTCATCAACGTTGGTAGCGATCTCAGTCTCTATTGACTGGAGAAGGGGATCCACTATCTGCCCTTGAGTCATACTAGTTGAAGTCTGTGATTGATGTTGTTGAGATAGACCCATGTACCAGTCTCTGTGTCTTGGAGACTCTTGCAGTAGTACTCTCACGTTCCTAGATACAATATCCTTTAGTCTGATTCCAAAGTCCTCTCTCATTGATATCCAGTACATACTGAGAAAATAACAGTTGAGAAATTTGGTGGATCAGGATCTTCGGGATTAAGTGCCCCATTCAAGTTGTTCAGATCCATGGAATAAATAATAGAAAGGAAGAAAGAAGAAAAAGATGGGACCCGGGAAGGAGGAATATTGAAGTTGTAACAGGCACCAAAAGTCATACAAGGCAGCCTAGAGGTCAATAAATAGCACAGATCAATATCTATTGATGCCTATATTTTATTTTCCGTTTATCTTTTCATTTGTCTTTCTGATTGTCTTTCCACCTGCCTTTCAATCTATGTAGAGCTTACAGTGTAGATAGTGGTGTGTAGGCGGCAAGCTATACTATGACTAAGGAGCTGAATTTCCTCCCAGCCTAAAGGTACCTTGAATGATTTGATCGATTCACATTGATTTACAAAAAAAACATTTATTTCTCTAGGAGTAAAAATATGTCATACTCTACAGAAGTTTAATTTGTGGAGATGGTTCATTTCACTCATGAACGAGTTCCTGTTATAGTTACAGCCGAGATACCTCAATGACGTCAAACTATCCACCCGCGTCAAACCCAGCCAGTCACTGAACAGCCAGCTAAGAACCAAAATTTGCACCAAGCTAAAGAATCCCAAATGGTCGAGCTATAAGCTAAAAAGTGGTTCGCCATGAATGTTGAACCATAACTGAGAAGACATGACGCCACCAATGCAGTTTCTCGGCTGCAAGGCCGTATATGCATTTAATCCGGAACCTATCGCATCATCTTTGTCAAAATGACCGAAACGATTCATATTGATAACGCCGCTGGGCAATTTTTGGACTTGCCCTGAGACAATGATGCCTGAGCCAAATCAATTTACTTCGCCTGCTCACATATTTCTCGAAGAAGAAGTCTACCGACTCGGCACTTCCCCTGGCCTCCGATCCCTTCCGCCGGGACCCTCACGCGACTTTGTTGTGATGAGCTGGGGCCCAATCATCTATCGAACATGCTATAAGTCTGACACAAAACACCTCTTACCAAATTTCCTACGCTATTTGAACGATGCGATTAGCAGATCGTTAGGCCAAACCCTGACAGGCTCCGAGGAACAACTCCAAATTTTGATCAAAACCTACTCGTCAAAACTATTCAGTGCTCACGAACATTATGCAGACCTTAACGAAGATGGAGTTCGTCAGGCATTTCATGATTACAAAGTGACATTATCTATTCCGGCGACAGAACTCCCGAGCAGGCTCCGCGCATGCTTGATGGTTGATGATGCGGTGTTTTCGCAATTAAAAGCTATTTCGGATCTGTGCAGCACTATGGGGAAGGATATGGATCTTTCTCGGTGTTGGGTGAAAGTTGTTGAAGATAATTTTCCCGATTTGAGGCTTGGGGAACGGCCATATGTTGTTAAATCTACGAAGGACAAATTTGACGGAGAAGACGATTTTCGAGGTAATTATCAGGGGTGGACTACGGTGGGGCTTTCGGCTCTTGTTGAAGTTTTTGATGGGATGAGACAAATGAAAAATTTGGTGGAATATCATCGTGAAGGACGAGTGTATCTTGGACGTGGAGAATGGAGTAGTATGGACTTCTTATAAGATGTACAATATTTGATATCCCAGGATTTAAAGTGATAGACACCATATAACATACGGGGCTTTTATCTCTAGCTTGCTTCTCTTTTCTTTCCCACTGTTCAAGGGCAGTATACATGTTCTAAGATCATGCTTGAATCGATTTGATTGGTCAGTTTGAGGTCAGTCACATGCTGATAACCACCTGGAATCTTATCGTTGCTTATCAATCAATTTCTCGATCTGTCAATCTTCACCTTTCTACTTTTATCTCGTTTCGTTGCAGAACAGGTAGCTGGGTGGGGATTCGTTTCAATGGATGCTTTCTTGTCAAGAAAAAAGCCAAGACTGTCACGGACGCAGCCGGAGGACGAAACAGTGAAGCGATCTGACGGATTAGAGACAACAGCTTCTGATGGTGAAGAGTCAACAGATATCAAGTTGGCTATTCTGATATCTCTGCATCCAAACGTCAAACAAGACGAATTACTCGACATCCTTGTATCATGTGATGGGTCAGTCGAAAGTGCGTCTTCCATACTGTCATCTCAAAGTCTCACAGCATATACCACCCCAAAGAAGCGGCCAGCTGCGAGTTCGTTCCTCGGTATTCAGACATCCCTGTCGTCTCACGTCTTGACGAAATCCGAAGATGGATCTCTCATGCCTCTCAAAGAAATAAAACCTTTGGTGCCAAAGAAAGGAAAGACAATACATCTTTATGCGCCGCAGGATATTGCAGCAAACACCCCTTGTACTATCATCCACAACTTCCTTCCACCAGAAGAGGCCAATACACTTCTCAAAGAACTATTGGAAGAGTCAGAATATTTTTCGAGATACGAATTCCAGCTCTTCAGTCGTACAGTTCAGAGTCCCCATACGGCATGCATATATGTTTCAACGCCTGAGGAATACAAACAGCAGACATCCGAATACACGTACGGCGGCACATATCGAGCAAATGTACGACAAGCACCATCGAATCTACGTGCAGCCTCGGGAAAAGTCCAACGCACCGTAAACGAGGAAATTCAAAAACGTATCCGCGATGTCTACCCGGACGGCAAGAAACTGAAATATCAGTCACCAAAGCCGTGGCGTCCGAACGCAGCTTTTGTGAATTGCTACGATGGGCCAGCTGAAAGTGTGGGGTACCATGCGGACGAATTGACATATCTAGGTCCACACCCGGTGATTGGTAGCCTTAGCTTAGGCGTGGAACGGGAATTCCGCATTCGCCGAATTATACCTCGAGATGAAGAGGAAGAGAACGATGATCAGCAAAATGGCTCCCCATCCGAAAAACCCAAAATCGCCAAGCCATCTTCTGCCCATGCGGATGCTCAGGGGCAGATCTCTATACACCTACCTCATAATTCTCTTCTCATAATGCACGCAGAGATGCAAGAGGAATGGAAGCACGCAATTAATCCTGTTCAAACCATCTCACCACATCCAATCTCTGGAAATTGCCGCATTAATATAACATATCGTTGGTACCGCGATACCCTGCATCCACGATATACACCACGATGTCGTTGTGGGGCACATGCAATTCTGCGATGCTCGCAGCGGAAACACGAGTCTCGCGGCAGATATATGTGGATGTGCTATACTGGGTACGCGCCGGGGAAAGAGGGTTGCTCATTTTTCCAGTGGGCCGAGTTTGATGAGGACGGCGATCCTGTATGGAGCCATCATGATAAACAGAACCAGAATGCTGCACCGGCACTAACCAATTTCTCGGCATCCCAATCATCTCAATAATTGTTTTTTTTCTTTTCTATGTGGCCGAGAGTATAATATCCACGTGGCGTTTTAAGGTCAGAATCTCCGAATAAACAGAAAATCAGGAGCTACCTGCGTTTTCTACTACAGTTTGATCGCTTGTTTATCTGAGAGGAACAATGTACCTCAGCACGGCAGTACTGTATCCAGAATTCTCAAATCTATTTTGAGATAGACGATGTTACAATATTGCACTGCATCGGGATTTTCGCAACAAGGCTTCACAGACTCACTTCCCACGACTTGACTTGGCAGGCCTATGATTTCCTCATAGTTTCCCCATAAGAACCCCGCATCTGGTCCTCCTCAAAACCGGGCCCAAAATTGAGCAAAAGGCGGATGATTCCGCATCCATCCCGATCTAAAGACCAATAAAGTTAGTCCGCCCTGCGGGGTAGCCGAGCCTCTGACTGGCTGCTGTGTAACAGAGCACCGCAGCCAATTCCGCCCCCCCAACAAGTTACGAGTCAGATTCGGTCAGTATTGGCGAGCCTGAAATCCAATTAGAGTTTCTCGATTTCGGCTGATCACCCTAGTACGCTTAGATCTAACCAGGTGCGGAATTACCCACCGCTCACTGTGTAATGTTAGGAGGCCAAGAGGGCTGGAGAGGGGTGAGATGCACGGGACATGTAGGTGTGATGTTGGTTTAAGAAGCGAGGAGCGTCTGTACTTTTGTGAGCAGAAATCTTCACATTTTTGTCACTACTGTGTTCTTTTGACGTGGTTGGTGAATTGATTATGGCGAACGCAGGTACCTTCGATTATATTGTCTGCGGGTAAGTACAAATGCACATTTACGATATGGATCTCCATTAACTAATGTCGGTGTAGTGGCGGTACTTCGGGATGTGTAGTCGCAGCACGTCTTGCTGAGAACCCTGATATCAGCGTGCTTCTTATCGAGGCTGGCCAGCATAATAAAGATCTGGAGAATGTACACATGGCGGGCGGGTAAGTAATGGTTCATCTGAGCAACATATTCAATTATACGGCGCTAATACTGTGAAGATGGTCGAATAACTTCGACGCCGAGACTGATTGGAATTTCGTTACACCCCCAATGAAAGGCGTAGATAATCGCCAGGTGAAGTTGAGTCGAGGTCGCTTTCTCGGCGGCTCGAGTGGTTGCAATGGCACTCTATGCATCCGTGGATCCAAACAAGATTACGATGACTGGGGACTGGAAGGATGGAGTGGAGAGGATTTCTTCAAATACATGAGAAAGGTAATGGCCAAGTCGAAGGTAACATTCTACTGAGCTAAATATGTTTCAGTCAGAGACATTTCATCCCAAGCCCTGGTTCAAGGCCGACGCAAAGAGTCACGGCTACTCCGGACCCCTCCATACAGAACCGCACGACCTTGCCCCAATTTCTCAGCTACTTTTGAAATCCCTACAATCACAAGGAATGCCACTGAACCATGATATGTTCAGCACTGGTGATGTCGCCCAGGGCTGCGGTCATGTCCCACGAACAGTCTACGAGGGCCTCAGAACAACCGGTGCCGATTTCGTGACCAACAAGAACACCAGGGGCAATATAACTATCATCACCGATACAACCGTAGACAAGGTTGTATTTAGACAGGATGGCAGCCAGACTCGCGCATCGGGTGTCGTTACGAAGGCCGCAGATGGTACATCCAAGACGTTCAATGCCCGGAAAGAAATAATTATTTCGGGAGGCGCATACTGCAGTCCTGCAATTCTGCTTCGTTCAGGTATTGGACCTAAAGAAGAGCTGAACAAGCATCAAATTCCGATTACAAAGATTTCCCCTGGAGTCGGTAAAAATCTTATGGACCACCTTGTATGTTTATGTTTACATTTCCGATCTTGAAAGCACCAATTTGAATGTGAGCAACAGCTAACTTAAATAGATCGTATTTATCTTCTACGAAACCGAAAAAGCAGGCCTAACAAACGACTACGCCGTCCACCACGACAACAACTTCGAAACAACATACCAACTCTGGAAAGAGAAGAAAACAGGCTTCCTCTCCACATTCCCATTCGGAGTCTTCGCCTTCGCCAGACTAGACGAGCGCCTAAAAGACGAGCCACTCTGGAAAAACGCCGCCCGCCTTCCAGGCCGTGATCCAATGGGCCTAACACCTAGCCAACCAAACATCGAATTTTTCACAACAGAATGCTACGGCGGTCCAAAGCAATACGATCAGCCCCCAGTGGAACATAAGCATGCATTTTCCATTATTGCAGAGCTCTTTGCGCCTAAGTCTCGGGGTTCCATTACGCTGAGCTCGGCCGATGCGTTGGTTAATCCTGTTGTTGATTGTAATTATTTAGGTGATCCGATGGATATGTTGGTTCTTAGTGAGGCTTGTCGGTTTGGGAATGAGGTTGTTATGAAGGGGGCCGGGACGAAGGATATTGTTAAGGGGTCTTGGCCGGATAATTTGAAGCATCATACTTATACGACGAGGGAGGAGTGGGTTCCTTATGTTAAGGAACATGCGACTACTTGTAAGTGGAACTTTGTGCGGCTTCTTTGGTTTTTCGTGTTGCTAATCTGGAATTATTAGGCTATCATGCTGCGGGTACCTGTGCGATGGGTAGAGATGAGAATCCTCTGGCTGTTTTGGATGAGAAGATGCGGGTTAGAGGTGTTACTGGCTTGCGTGTGGCTGACTGTAGTGTTATGCCAACATTGCATGGCGGACATACTCAGATGCCGGCTTATGGTATTGGAGAAAAGTGTGCGGATCTCATCAAAGAGACCTGGCGGCAAGCTGGGAACGTTTACCCGCGTATTTAAGCAGGGGCATGCTATTAAGACTGAGAGCTGCCTATTACTACGTGTCTTTGTAAAGACCTTTTCAATTTGAATCGATTCAATTTAGCAACAAGGCAATGTGATTTACACAACTTTGAAAGCAACCTGTATTGAAATCGGAGGATTGACTGAGAACGTAACCAAAATCCAAAGTAAACATAATCAATAACAATATATGGGTAACACAAGGGAGTATACCATGTCTCAATTAAGAGCTGTCCGTTGAGTGCTGGCTGAAACTGAAGTCAGAGTCTTGTGAGAAACTCCCCATGCTAAGTTCAGAAGATTGAGGATCACTCAGAGTCTTGTAGTTTTGCCGAGTAATTGTAAGGTGGTTCTCCACATTGATTGTTGTGGGCACTGGGAGCAGAGAATGTTGATACTCCACATGAACTGTAAGTAGATGCTGAAATAGCTCGTTGGATGAATATTCACATAGTAAAGCGTTTATCTGGGCCATCATTTCTTCGATGAACGGGTGTTCATAAAATGGAGAGCTTTGTTGAGTCTCGGATGGATAGTCAACCACAGCTGGGACACAAATCTGCACGGGGATGCTCCAAGTTTCCCCAGGTCTAAGGGAGATAAGCCTGCAATCCTCAATAACAGACTGAATCTGACACCCGTCACCAGGGGTAACCGACAATTTCAAGTCTATAACACAGCCAGGATTTATACCGGTGCGAAGCTGCCGAATGACTCTCAAGATTCTGCGTATAAAATGAGTTTCTCTAGGCCCAGCATCACAAGCGCCGACAGTGTAAGAGATATGCCACCCCAATTGTGAGTTTGCATTGTCGAGTGGTAAGCATGTCTGGGGGGTGATGGTGTGAAATCCAATTGCTGGGTCAATCCAAGGTATTAACAAGTGGTCTGGCGGCGTCGCTGACACAAAGAATATATGACAAAATGCAGCTCGAGGTGAACGGGAGAATATCTCAGAGGCGCCCTGAACCACATTTCCAATGTCAAGAGAGGCTTTTTGATGTGCAGCAAGCTGGCGGCTGGAGAATATATTAAGCGCAGATCGAACAGCCCCTATGGCATGAAAGCCCAATGGCAATAACATTTCAAATCCATGTTTGGAGTTTTGATCGATGTATGCTAGGGCGAATCGGTCATGGCTGTGGGATAAGTGTGAAACGAGAACAGAAGTCCCGACAGTGACCTGAGTCAAAAGGGTGATAGATGGTTGTGCCCTAAATGCTCGTTTAGTACCTTCATTGATACCAGGATAAAGGCCAAAACTTACAAGCTGTCGAGAAGAATCATTATATCCAGCGGTGCAATACTCGAGGCTCCTGGAAAGGGAGTTGGACTGACATCAGCCGAGACGTATACAGTAGCCCACAAAGACGTTTGCCCCATGCCAATCTGAAGTTGGTCTGTCGTTGCTCTCAGATTGACGAAAGCCACAGGAAGATCCATGGGCCGCAATGAATCAAATTCACCTCGTTTCGTGTGCTCGGGTCGAGGCTGTTGAGGCGCCGGCGCGGAAATTCTGGACGCAGACAAGGTCCCATTTGAAAATCGTGCAGATGGTCCCGGTGAGTTCCAGGAGCCGGAGCTCCAACGCACGACCAGCTGAGGGGCCAAACGATAGCCCTTCCTAGCCCAATTCATTCGAATGTCAGAAATTTGTCCCGCATTCTGCTTATCACGTTAGTCAAACAATTACAGAAACATGATTGAAGGGGCAAAGGGTGGATCACGTTATCTATGAATGGATCGTCGTTCGATTTAGTTTTCGCATAATCTGCACCCCGGTGGATAGGAGATTTAGATTGTCGTATTTTCGTAACCTCAATTTGATACAAGCTGTCACTTAAAGATGGCGTTCTGGTTGATGTTGATGTTGTTGGCTCATCTGAGCCCTTTCGCTCACTCGTCGAGAGCGAGGAGCTGCGTCGCGGAATCCTTGGGTAGGATGAAGATGGTAGTGTGCTTTGACTCCGCGATTCATTGCATCTCCTGACCGTGAGAGGCCCCGGAGACTCATCTGCGGCTGTGAGCCTTCTAGACCTGCTCCACGCTGGTGACAGGCTCTTCATACTCAAGCGGTGACTCAGAGGTCTCGGTATCTCGATTTCCAGCGGCGCTTTCGATATCCGATCGAAGTCTCGTCTTCTTCTTTCTTCGGTAACCCTGGCAGCGGCAGCACGAGGGGAACCACAAAGGGCGATGGAATCTGCAGCTGCAATACTCCGCGCAAGCGAGTAGCACTGCGACGGCACAGAAAAGGACAACAATCGGAACAAGAACTAACGCAATAAGCAATGCAGAACTTTTAATATCCAGTGATAAAACATTGGGCATTTTGAATGATGGTTGGGGAGGTTGGACAAACGGCAGAGATCAACAGCAGAGAAGGTGAGTTATATTGAGTCTTGGCCGACGACAAATTCGTAGTCGGCAGGAGCGCTTTAGCTGGAACGGAAGTATAATGGGGGGGTATATTGGGGCAAGCGCGAAACATCACTCCTTAATTACATTCACCACTGATTCCATTTTCTCCTTGACCGAACTTAAAGTTGCATCACCCAGACGGGAGAATCGTATCTGTGATCGGTCAGTGGCCATCTCGACTAACAAAGTTATCTGACTTACCGTCTCATCTCCACCGCCACGAGCAGCATTCCCAAATAGCATAGGCTCAGAATGGCTAGCTTCGATCTCATCTTGCACTCGCCGAGCCCAAATTCCATCCCAATGCCAATCTCCCGGGCGTCGAGCTTGCGGACTTTCTCGCCTGGAGCGACCAAATGAGTCGGCCCCCCGACGGTGTGCCTTCCACGCATGCCAAGCTCCCGGGTTGCCTGCTACATCGACTGGCAAAGAATCCAAGACAGTCTCGTCATCGAACGTGGATCGAATGTAATCCAATAGCTCCGCAACCGGCACAGACTTCCTAGTCTCCACAAATTGATTGATAGAGGGCACTTGAGCAACGCGAGGAGGCTCTTCACTTTGATCAATATTTTCCGGATCCTCAACCTGATCGTCTGACGCATCCGCGGGAGCTGTCTCCTCAGTTATAAATCCCGCTGACTCGGGAATTCCCTTGGTTGCAGTATTCGCAGTACCTGCACTGCCCCCGCTCACATTTCGGGACGAAGCGCCAGATGCAAGACCACTGCGCTTCGCTCTCCCGAACCAATGGGGAAATCCATGGCGCAGACTAAATCCACCCGGGGGTAATCGCTCATCGTCCGTCGCGCTGACTGGATTATCACTTGCTGAGCCGGTACTGAAGGTGTATGTTGTAAGAGGAACGATTAATGGGTGGAATAGGTCGGTTGTAAAGGTCACAAGAGGTGGAAGATCAGGGTAGATATCTGGAAATCGAATGTGGAAACGAAGGATGGCCGACGCATAGGGTCCTAGATGGCAGACCAATGTTCAATTAGAAGTGTTAAACGAGCATGTCCCGATCTAGACTCACCGTGTCGAACGAAAATTACGCCATTCCACAGGGTCGGATCAGCAGGCGCAAGGCTCACATAAACCCCTGGCGGTAAAGCACGTCGCAAGCTTGCACTGCACAGGTGCGGTCAACAGATAGCTCGGTATAGATTCTAGATTCGGAGAGATACTCACAATTCTAGATGTAATTGTTGCTTCCGAACGGATGGAATGCAAGGCAGCCGGGTGGTTGACATGATCAACTAGAGTTTATACTCAGATCCAATTACCTGGAGCTCTTAGGGGATGTGGCGGAGATCCCGGGGGAATTCAACACCACAACACGTTGCTTATCGATAGGCTTATCGATAGGATTATCTGTCTTATCTTTACCCTTATCGCGTATCGGCATCGCAACTTCCTCGGAAGGACTTGCCTGATCAAGCGAAGAACTTGGATTTGTATGAACCGAACATAAGACCTTCAGGGCTCGAGTATACAGCTGAACAGCAGAGGATCAGAACGTGGCGACATTATTCATTGGAGAAATTTCTACATATACAGTACAAAAACATCAAATCTAGCGTGTATCTATCTTCAAAGCAAATTTACCAAACTCCATGTCTTGCCTTAAAAGGCCCAAATGCACCATACCCTCCCCAACACCTTCATATACACCACCAGCAATTCCTTCTATCCACCAACTTACAAAGTTCCCAATCACCGTGCCAAGGCGACCTTCATTCAATTTTGAGGCTGTCGAGCCAATACCAGCACTCCTCTTGCCCAACTCGTCTGCTGCATCTAAAGTCGTAGCGACAATCCGCTGCGTGATGCGGTGCGATCTCTCATATTCATATACCCAACGCAGGAAGGCATGTATATATGGTAGGAAAAGCCGGATGAGTACAAAAACATAAACAATCACCGACGCAAGTATCCTATGGAGATATGACCGTGGAGAAGAGGGTGCTTTTGTCGATTTCTGTCCTTCCACTTGTACATGCTGTGCACTCGAGCTTATGGCAAGTGATGATTTGACGGAGTGGGGTAGTCGATTTCCCAGCATAGTTGTCTCCTCGGTCGTAAGATCTGCAGGAAGGGCATCGAGTAGGTACATCAAGGCATTAACATAGAGCGACCGTGCCAGACGGCCATCCGCATGTGGCTGTTGAGCCTCATATCCTGCATTGCGTAGCAGATTAAAAGCTAGTCAAAGAGTAAGCGTGACTAAACATATCAGGGTGACTTGACTTGGCCTCTCACCAGGTACTATCCTGTTCCATCGTAAACCAGATTCGCTCTCATATTTAGTGCGGGGTATCCCCTCTTCGACAGGGCTATCGGACCCACCAGATCTGGACTCAAATGAATCAAGACTGGCATTCGCAGTGGAAGGCCTCCTTGTCTCGGCGAGGGTTACTTCCGGGAACGAGGGGGAAGACAGTTGAGGATCAGAGAAAGAATTCAGTCCATGTCCATGATACACAATGCCACTTGAATCTTCATCGAAGCCAGTCCTATTGGAGTATAATCGAGGAAGTTGACGTCTGATTGCGGCTGGGATAGGAAGAAAGGAGAGTTTCGAGTATTCCATTTGGGGGTGTGCGCCCTGGTGAGTTTTGAGGGTGCTTGGGTACAATGGGAGACTTATAAAATGACGACTTGCGAAGAGGGACAATGACTTGTACACATTTCCTAGTGGGACTATGGGGGTACTTCCGGGTTGACAATGACAGATAACGGTCTTGCGTGATGCATATTTTCTCAGTCTAGTGCAGGTGATTTTCACATGCTAAGATCCTCGTATCTGATATGCTGATAAGCGCGGTCTGTGCTTGGAGCTAACCGGGAGAGAGCCGGGAGACCCATCACGAATCAAGATCATAGGATTGCCTTCAATAGTGTGATACGTACAAACAGAATATAGAGATATCTGGAAAGGGCTCCAAAGAAGTTAACCGGTACTCAGTTGAAGGTGTATGATGATATTCTCGAATTTGCAGACAGATGTAGAGCAATATGACAACTCACTAATTTTTCTGTCTAAGATCTTCATCTTCTGTGGTATGTATCCTCTGTTTCCTCAGCCATTACTAGTAGTAGAACTATTATTTTCACGGGTTCCCTCCCTTTCCAACGCTGTTATTATCTGTTTTGTACCTTTCTGTTTTTCCAAGTACTTCAAGTTGTTACGTCTTCCATCATCTCATCATGAAACCGACGACCTCATCCTTGTTCTCCTTTTGGTCGGGGCTACATGACTGGCAGACTGTTTAAGAGGTCAATAGACTTCTCAGAGATCTGGAAGGCAAGATTGAAAGATATGGTTTAATTCAACTACTCGAAAATTTATTCATATCAATCTCTCAATCGCCCACTGGCAGGCCTCTCACCATGGATCATCAGAGGAGTACTATCCCAGACCCCAACATTGAAGTCTTCAACCAGGCTGGCGATCTCAAAGCTGAAAAACTTCCAAATGCCATTTTTGGAGTTTTTACGCATGTTTCCTACTTTCATATCTATAATGACCTCAACATCTGTCTCTACTAGAAACAAATATACAAACTGAAAATGCCTCTGATCCAAACTGGAAGTTCACGAGTCCATTGGCAGGCGCTGAATATGCTGGTTGATGAAATAGCCAAGCATTTGAATTAGTAAACCTTGGAATATACGTTCATCGATTCACAAAGCTAAGGGATCGAAAAATCTCTGGATTGAGGTAGATTTTAGATTGAGAACTTGATCCTACCACAAAGAAATATGTACAGCAGTGCCCAGTTCAAGTTGTTCCCCTATATTCTGTTCAATGTTCGTGCTCCAAGAAGTACCTGAGAGAACTTAAAGAAAGCCGACCAACATTTGACCAACCTGGGCAAGGGATGCAAACCAAATGTTTGTACAGAAAGACCTTGGCGAGGACTTTGATGAAGGAACGGCCAAAAAGAAGAAGAGGGAAGGGTATTGATTTCGCTGTTGACGTAAGTTGATAATACATGTATGACATTGGAGAGACTAGATACATCAATAGAGGGGATACTATAAATCTGTATGGTGTTCAATTATTGGACAATGATGAAATAAGAAAGACCTCGGAAAGGTTAATAGCACTTGGATCTACACCTTATTGGTAGACGAGGACCGAACGATGATCTTTTTGATCCCTTCGGCTTAACCCCAAATTGCGGGTCTTGCAGTTTTTGATAGCCCTCAAAGCGGTTGGAGGCGGACCAGGAGAATTTCTTTTCGGGGAAGCCGTGTTCCGAGATGAAGAATTTTTGAGTCTTGGCGTTGGTCATGGACATCGGGTGGGGTCCAATATACGTCTATGGGTACATGTAGTAAGAAGGTGGTTGAGCTGGTAGAACAAGGTGTTAGTGAAGGTAGATCTTTTTATAAACCATTCAATGCTATTGGCCTACTTGGGCTGTCGCACGAGGGATTTCCGCAAGTATGAAAGTGGTTGGTTTTTAGGATTATCCCCGAGTCGAGTTCCCGAGTTTTTTATGGAAAACCAGAGTTCATGGATGAAGAGTGTATACATAGGATCTCCTAATACGGATATTTACTAGAATATTCACTAAGATGTCCATACGGCCTCTTGCACCAATTGTATAGAGCAACTCCGATATCGCGGGGACCTGGATCGTCCTTTCCCGTTTAGGAACGCCCTTGCTGCCCCGCTTGGAAGCCGCGCTTTACCCAAATAGGCTTGGCGTTGACATGCGAAGGGCGTGCAGGTGCATCCTCCTGATCACACGCGGAACTTGCCTCTGACTCCGGCCCTCGTCTATCTCATTCATTCGTGGCTGGTGGAAACTCAACATAGATGACGTCTGGTATTAGTCCTCGCACCCTAGAGTTAATCGGCTTGACCGACTCTTGATCCTTAGCGGGAAATGGGCCTCTCGGCCAAACTACCCATTGACATTCCAGTATGACTGATTGCTTATCGACAATCTAGATGGGGGGAACCTACAAGGCCCCGATGTACCGGCAAAATCCTGGTGGCACCCCCCAATTACGGTTCTAAGGTCCATCTACTCCACTTCCACCGAGTCTTGATTATTCACCCAGCCTTCCCCGGACTAAGGATACCCTTCCCAGACCGACTCTTTTTTTTTCAACCTTTCAGTATTGTGGCAGACAACAATTTATATTTGATTCACGAAAGAAAAGAGACTTGTTATTGAACATTGCATACTGACAGTCTATAAGACTGTTCCTCGATTCAAAGCATGGAGTACTTTGACTTTGAAGGTGCCTCGTCAGCTCACGAATCTAATCACCAGAGTGATGTTGCTTCGGTCGATCTAGAATTTGATGAAGCCGATGAACGGGCCGCCAATTTCAATTCTCTACTTCAAGACCAGTCTTTGGAATTCGCCAATGACCCGCCCGTCCCGGAGACGGCCGAACAGATCTTGCCAAATACCATCAGCCCTGATTATGACACCGGGGTCTACCCCATGTTCCGTGCTGAGCAGCCTTGTGACTTTTGTCGGCGAATGGGACTTGACTGCTTTGTTGCTAAGCGGGGTGTGATGCACCAGAACGGTTGCACTTGCTGTATTTCTCTCTACCGGGAATGCAGTTTCACCCATGCCAAAGTTCCTGGCAAGTTCTTGCAGACACTACATCCAGTGTCAGAGAACGCCTACATCCCAACAGGCAGTCTGACTGGTAAAAAGGCACTCAAGTCAGTATCCTATGGTGGCTTTGGAGACAATTCGGACTCGCGTGCTCTCAAGAACAACACTCGATTTTCGCGAAAGGCTATCAATGTTCTTAAGGGTTGGCTGCGGGACCACGGCGAGAATCCCTATCCCAACGAGACCGAAAAAGACCAACTCAAAGACAATACGGGATTGACAAGAACTCAGATATCCAATTGGCTTGCTAATGCTCGACGACGCGGCAAAGTTCGTCCTACAAGCGGCACTCAATCTCCTGTTCCAGGCGGCGCAGTCGACATTCCTGATCCAAACCTCAAGGATCCTTCACTCATGACTCCCATTGAACGTTGGAAGCACTCACCCCCCGAGAACGAACCTGCTACGATCAGTGATATTGCCCGTGCCTTGGCGAACCCACCATTTGATCCGTCACGTCCACGCTTATCCCAGCCCAGTCACGTGAGGCCCCGTCGCCCTGGATCTACAAATGAGTCAAGCCACGCGAGCTCAGACCATAAAAGATATACCGCCTCAGGCAGTAGTTTGGATACTAGTCATTCATCCCTGTCTGATCTCTCTTTTGCTTCTGCATTTTCCCATCGATCCTCTCGTGGGTCATTCGGTTCAATGGACCGTAAAGAACGTCGCCGTCGCCGAAAGGCCTCGCTACCAGTCAATACTTTCAATCACCAAAAGGCACGAAATGTTCGACCCTTCCAATGCACCTTTTGCACAGATTCCTTCGCAGCCAAATATGATTGGCAACGTCATGAAAAGTCCATGCATCTGATATTAGATAAATGGACATGTTCACCTCATGGTGGCGTCACTGAAGAGAATGGCACCCTTCGATGCGTTTTCTGTTTTGCCATAAATCCTGATAAAGATCATTTGGAAACTCACAATTATCTCAATTGTCAAGAAAAGTCTATTCAAGAAAGGACCTTCTACCGAAAGGACCATCTCAACCAACACCTTCGTCTCATGCACAATGCCAAATTTCAACCCTGCATGGAAATTTGGCAAAGTAGCATCACCAACATTAAATCCCGCTGTGGTTTCTGTGGATCTACGTTACATACGTGGAAGGATCGCGTGGACCACCTCGCTGGCCATTTCAAAAATGGAGCGGGCATGTCACAGTGGCAAGGGGACTGGGGGTTCGAGCCCTACATCCTTGAACGAGTTGAGAATGCAATTCCACCATACATGATTGATTATGAGTGGAAGTCGCCTAACCCTTGGACCACTGTGCAGTCACAAGGTGATGAGACAACCCCAAGGCTGAGCGTACCTGACGATGCAAATTGTTATGACCGTCTATCATACGAACTTACCAAGTACATTCACGACCAAATAGCACAGGGGATCGTACCCACAGACGAAATGATACAAGCACAGGGTCGACGAGTGATTTATGATTCCGATGACCCTTGGAATCAAACTTGTGCCGATAATGCTGTCTGGCTCGGTATCTTAAAGCGAGATACAGGCTTAGATACTGCCGTGAACAACGACATCATTCAATACTCAGATTTGGGGTTACAACCTCCTTTTGCCATACATGGTGGTCTGCGTAATCCTCCTCAAGAAGCAAACATCCTAGCGCGGGCCATTTGCCCTGGTGCTCTTCCAAGCCCCGCAGTTTCCAGCCCCGGCATCCTAAGCCCGACCTATCCGGGGACCGGTTTCTCTTCAGCGGGCCCTAGTGGCGCGGGGAGTCTTTCAGGGAGTTATGTCGGTAGTGCAGGGATGCTCTCTGCTGGCGTGCCGGCATTTTCATCTGATTGGAGCAGTAGCATCCCCGGCAACGCATCGGCCTCTTCTGCTCCTGTGGAGGGGTCGGCTGATCCGTTAGTACAGATGGGATTTGATCCAATATTCCTGCAGCGATTGAACGATAGCTACAGTGAATTGACGCCACCGGAGATGGAGGGCCTGCCTTTGGATGAGCGTGCAGCTTATGAAGGCAATGGAAAACAAAAGTGGGTGGATCCAGTGACGCAGTCGCATCCTGTATTAGGTCTGCCAACACCAGATCCCAATGCTATTCTTCATTCGAAAGACAGCGGTTCTCCTGTATCAGGTGATGCCCAGCAAGGCATGTCTGCATATCATGAAGATTCTGGACTTTGATTTATTTTTGATGTGTCAATGTTTATCCGGAATACATAGCAAGTCAAACTTGGCGAGGAAAAGTTTTTAATATCTTCTGTTTTTGCATTTTTGTCGACACCCAATCAAGTATAATAAACCGGTTTTTGTACTACAGAATGAATTGATGGTTCAACTTCTTGGATTTTTCTTAGTATTAGTCTGCCACACCTCAACCTCGTGGGGGGTGGTTTAATTGAAAATTGGACCTCCACCACGCGTCCTTGTTCTCACCAAGATGCGTCATAAATTGCCTGAAGAATCCACAGTGCGTGCTCTGACTACCTCCCCGATCCGCTTTCCTAATGCGTGGGGCCCTGGTCGTCAAAAGAAATTGTGGCTTCTCCTGACCCGCGGATATCGTCCGGTGGATTCTGATTGACTCATGCGCGAAATTGATCACGGTCTAGAGTTCCTTCTTTGTTAGAACCCAGCATTCTAGTTCGCTCCTGGCTGACACGCAGTGTTCCGAGACACGAGCCCGCATCCCTCGTATCCATTGCTCAGGCACCTCTGTGATTTTCGTAGCTGATTCGTTCCTGACAGAAACTTTGTACCGAGGTTCATCTATGAGCTTCCTACTCAGTATCCACTTCTGCAAGAATGAGAAGCAGTGTACTGTACATTGAATCTATCCTATCACATTGCATAGTCACTCTTTATCACCACTATCGTCACTCAGCATTATATTCGTCCGAAATGAAGATATATGCCCCTGTCTTATATTTTCTCTTTGCTTTGCTTTTCTACACCCATTCATAGGCGCCCGTTCATAGGCAGAGGAATGCGATTTCCGCCCTAACATAGGCACATGATAACTTTCTATAGTTGGTTCTTGTATATGGTTAAGAACCATGATCCTGGCTCACAGTAGCAAATATTCTATAGCGGTAGCTGCCTCCCCGTCTGTCCGCCCCATCCTTGCAGCTCTCTCTGCAGGGTCTCATGCTCAACGATTAATGTCAGGTATCAGGGAACAGGCTGTTCTTTTCATGTTGAAATTTCCTAAGAGCGCAAGTGAGACAATGAGATGGGCTTTTGCCTGAAGCGTACGGTGGAATGTAGGAGCGATCTCAGCCCATCGAGAACCCAACTGGGCAAGATCAAGATGGATATTATTCCAAAGGGGATTCTGGAAGGGCGTGCACTCTAATAGTACTAGTATATAACTTACTTCTCGTCCAAATTCATGTCGCAATAGGACGAGACGAAATTCAGTCACAACAATCGGCTGCCAGCTACGAGCCAACTTGAACGCCATGAAGTTCTCAATCAGCAATCTAATCTTGTTATCTGTCTGTCTGTTTCAGTGGGCATCCGCTGAGCTTGTTTATTTCTCGATCGTCCTTACCTGGGCACAGAGAGAGGTTGCAGGATTCACAAGAGACGTAATCTTAGTGAACGATTCGTACCCTGGTCCCCCACTAAAACTCGTTCAAGGCGATGAAGTCATTTTCGATGTCCGAAATGAATGTCCCTTCAACGTAACTGTACATTTTCATGGTAAGCACACCAATAACTTGACGCGACTTCACTCGTTGTATTATCTTTTAACAAAAGATTGCTAGGTATTGAACAGCAAGGAACTCCTTGGTCGGACGGTGTCCCTGGAATGAGCCAACGCTCTATTCGGACCGGTCATTCATTCCGC
The DNA here is from genome assembly GCF_028827245.1 of Penicillium angulare. Taxonomy (NCBI): domain Eukaryota; kingdom Fungi; phylum Ascomycota; class Eurotiomycetes; order Eurotiales; family Aspergillaceae; genus Penicillium; species Penicillium angulare. The sequence continues at coordinate 497,693 of NW_026623170.1, read as the reverse complement.
TACCAGTGGACAGCCCACCAATACGGTGCATACTTTTACCATGCACACCATCGCGGCCAAATCGAAGATGGTCTTTATGGACCCATTTACATCGTGCCCTCGAATTCCGAAGAAAGGCCGTTTAGTATGATCTCTAGCGAAGAATCTCAGCTTCAAGCTATGCTTGTCGCCGAACAAAATACCTCACCTGTTCTTCTCTCGGATTGGCGCCTTTTGACTTCTGAACAAATCTGGGCTGCTGAGGAAGCTTCTGGCCTTGATGCATTTTGCGCGAATGCTCTTTTAATTAATGGCAAGGGGTCTGTTTCTTGCTTTTCTGCTGTGGAGCTGGACGCTTTGACTACTTCCGACCAGAAGGCGGGTCTGGGAAATCAGTCCCTCACTGATATTGGGTATGCTCACAGCTTACATTCCAAAATGACTAAGAATATTCATTAACATCTTGGTAGATGCTTTCCGCCAACGAACGAAGCCACCGAAGGTAACTACACGCATGATTACAATAAATTGCTACCGACAATGTTCGAGGGGTGCACACCATCATCAAGTCCTCGTGAGATCTTTACCGTCGATGCAAATGACCAATACGTTAGCTTTGACCTGATCAGCTCCGCCGGACTATTACATCTTATATACTCCATAGATGAACACGACATGTACGTATATGCCGTCGACGGTCGGTATATCCAGCCTGTTCTGGTAAACGCCATCAATCTACCAAACGCAAACAGATACTCCGTCATGGTGCCTCTTAACAAAGTGCCGGGGGACTATACAATCCGCATGGTGAGCGGTGATCAACAGCAAATACTCAACACAACGGCCACATTCCGCTATAAGGGTGCATCACAGCTGAACCGATCCTCCGATCCATGGGTTACAGTATCAGGCCTAAACGCCACTGCCGAAACAGTCTTCTTGAACGATACAACCACAATTCCTTTCCCAGTAGTTTCACCAGCCTCTTTCGCTGACGAAACCTACATTCTTCATCTGGACCGCTACAACGCCTCTTATCGGTGGACACTAGGGAATAGCAGTTTCAATCTTCAACTTGAAGAATCACAGCCCCTTCTCTTTAATCAAACGGCTATTCCCAATGATTTGATAATTAGAACCAAGAATGGTTCTTGGGTTGATCTTATTATTCAGGTTGATTCGGCTTTCCAGCCATCTCATCCTATTCACAAACACTCTAATAAGCATTTTCTTATTGGACAGGGCAGCGGCGAATTTACCTGGTCTTCTGTTGAAGAGGCCATGGCGGAGATACCGAATTCTTTTAACTTGATTAATCCGTCTTTAAGGGATACGAGTGCTACGGTTGTTTCGTCGACTGATGCTGTGTGGATGGCTCTTCGGTATCAGGTTATCAATCCTGGTGCCTTTTTGTTGCATTGTCATATTCAAATTCATCAGGATGGAGGAATGGCGTTGGCGATTTTGGATGGCGTTGACGCTTGGCCGACTATTCCGGATAGGTATAGGTTTGATTCTGGGTTTTGAGCCCTGGAGGTTGATGTTGAATTTTAAGGACAGATTTGAGTAGATTGGCAGATTGCTGTGTTTGTGGTATATAGGTACTAGAGAATTTTGAGATAGAATTAAATCAAGGACAATATTATTATATGATCAGCAGATCTATTGTTGTTGAATTTAAATTTCTTGTCGGGGTAATAGTAACAAGTGCTGTTGATGCCAAACCAGTCCCTTACTAAAATAGAGCTAATTTTAGCCAGTATCAAGCTAATATAAGGAAAGACAAAGAAGGGAGCTGCTCCTTATGTTTCTGAGTTCTAATGAATGGGAGATCTCATACTCTCCCTGAGATAACCAACCAGGGCACATAATAGTAATTCAGTACAGGTTCCCGTCCACGTGTAATAAGATTCCTTGGACTATTACTAACTTTATTAGAGGATAGTATGTATACTAGCTACGCGCAGCCTCCAACATTTGAAAGTTATCAGAAAAGTCTAGAGACGTAATCATCAAAGTGATATTAAACGAGAGACTAGCTGGCTAAATAGCATCAAAAGAACGCCCAAAATGGTGAAGTATGTATGTCACAAATCAACGCAGGTACAAAAACGTTTCGGCTCGTGTCATTCCAGTCATAATGCAAAAAAAAAAATTCTTCCTTTCAATATCTTATTTCGCGCCCAGGGGAGAAGATATGAATTTATATATAGCCCATCTTTCAAATAAGATAGAATTTCCAGCTTAATCACTTGGCTCGGATTGGACAGGCTCCTCGTTAGGAGCTTCAATGGGTGCGTCAATGGCATCTTCAATTGGTCCCTCCAGATGTTGGTCAATAGGGGCTTGAACAAGCTCGTCAATGGGCTCTTCGCTTATGTTATCAATGGGTTCGCCAAAGGATTCATCGGCGGATTCCTCGTCCGGTTCCTCGGTAGGTATGTGCTTGGGCACTTCTGTTGGCTGCTCAGATGAAGAAGGGGTCCCAGCTTCAACTTCAATCTCCGCTGCATTGTGTGATTCTTCCTCTATGGCTTCAGGCTCGGACTCTGTGGCGACCTCGGGGATCGGTGTCTCGAGACTCAGATCAGCGGATTCTGAAGAGTGCTCCATCGCCTGAGGATCAGTCGTTTCGTGAGGAGGCTCGACAAATTCTGCTGTTTGCGCAACGTCTTTGACGACAGAAGAGTGCACTGAGACTGGAGCTGGCACCGGGACTGTCGTAGAGGTGGGGGCAACGCTTGTAGAATCGAGGGTCTCATCAGGCACAGCAGAGGGTTGGATTTCCACTGACTTAACCCTGATACTCGAAACACTCAAGCCCACTCTGGGAGTTACAGATGGCTGTTCTGCATGGAGAGGAGAATATTGAACGATAGGTTGGAGTTGTTGCTGCGTGTGAAATCTAGTAGCAAGAAACCCGACCAGAATAGTCATAACAACCAATGCGATATTGCGCTTGTCGCCAGCTAGCACACGAATATAGTTGAGCATCAGAGTACCCAGGGCAATCTGCTGTTCTGGATCTTGGCGCTTGGTCTCTGAGGATGTGGTAGCGGCCGTGGTCATCACGGGAGATTCCCTGGCTTGCGTATTTTCAGCCTGCATGAAGGACTCAATGCGCTCTTGACTCGACGGCTCCTGGCGATTGATCTCCTTTGCGTTGTTTCCTTCGATCAGAGAAGAGTGGGCCTCTTCTTTCAATACAGGAGAACGCTCCTCTGCAATTCGTTTCTCTAATGCACGTCGAACCTCAGAAGGTAACCAAAGTCCAACCTCGACGTCAACCTTTTCCATCTCTTTCCATGCAGCAGCCCATGCACCGGCACGCATGAGACCATTAGCTGCAAATACCCTGATCTCCCACTTCCGATTCGTGTCACTCTGATGAAGTACTCGCCCACCACAGTCTGGACACTCTTCACCTTGCTCACCATCCGTTTCACTCTCGCCTTGATCGGAAACCTCATCCCCGGATTCAGGGGCACCTTCCTGGTGTCCTAGAAAATGACCATGATGAACCCGCGGTCGCTGAAGCTCTAGACTCTCCAGGAGTCGTTCTTCCAGCATATCATATAGATCTCCCGGATGCGAAATCAAAACACCTCGGTCGCGAAGAACGCCGGAGCCCGCCTTATCTTGGAGTCTTCGCCATCGCTTCCAGTAGTGGGGTGGTAGAACTTCCTCCACGATATCTTGGTTTTGTGGCTCTGAAGCACCGGATACTGGGAGCGAGGGTTCAAGTAGGTTGCAATGTAGTAGGACAAGTGGGTATTCCTTCTTGACTTTGGATTTATTCGGTGAGGCATTCGGCGAGTAGTATGGTGATCGTTTCAAGGACGAGGATCCCGGCGACCGCATACCCGCTCGACGTCTCGGTGGTGTCAAATATTCATCATCATCGCATTCATCTTCCGTGTGCATTTGCATTGCCCGAACGGAGCTGGGCTTTCGAAAGGCGGCTTCTCGTGGTCGAATTGTGCGCATAGATCTAGGCGGATCGTCGAAGTCACCGAAACTAGCTTCCGATTCCTCAATAGTATACCCAACCATTTTCTCATGGAGATTCATTGGTGGCATGGACTTCATTTGATTGATGGGATGTACGAGAACCGACGCTGGCATAGAGGAGATAGACGATCGACTTGATGCACGCGACTTCAGTTGCTCAAGTTCTTCGTCCATTTCGTGGCCGAATATGTCGCTTGTTGAGTGTCGAGTCGAGGACCCAGAGGAATTGTATTCGTACTCTCGGGGCAGAAATGTGGCCATCTTCTGTTGCGGATCCGTTATCGCTTGGTGGAACGTGGGTTGTCTCGAATCTGGATAGTAGATGCTCCTTGCCGGGAGGGACGCAGGGCTGTGGGCTTAGGATTTCGTTGGAGTGAACTCCTGAGCAAGGCTGGCTTGCATCGCTCAGTCTCGCCATAGGAAGTCACTAATAGTGATGAAAAACTGAAATGGGGGTTTGGCGTGATACGCCTTGACGGATCTCCTGATTAAACGTGGTGATGTAGTGTTGACAGTTGCCTCACCGCTTCGTTACCTGGGCAACCATATCGCCGTTGGGCTTCATCATTCATTAGGCTCCGGGGCTTCGGCTCCACTGATCGACCGCAACTTAATTTGTTTAGAGGAGTCAATGGGCCCTACTTTTACTCAGATGATGGTAGCCTCGTACCATATATGGTACCTAAAAAGTATAATTTGTGTCTGTCGTAGATAATCATTCACGGGGTAACAGCCAGATCCAAATGTATGTGATGTCACACGGACTGTTCAAGAAGCAATCCAAGCCTATCCCAGTACCAGACCCAGAAAGAAAACAAAAAACCACGGAGCGATCTATAACATGATCAAGGATATCATACCACCAGACGCCGGTCATAAGTCGCGATCCGAGAATTATCCAGAATGAACATGAAAATCGCTGCATAAAGAAGACAAATGCAAAGCAGATGACAAATAAGGAGATACATATACACATGAAAAGAAAACAGAATTTCGACTTTTACGGCGGCGGCCGAGGTGCGGTATCATCGGGGCTTATGAGAGGGTAATTATGGCCGTCCCCAAAGAAACTAAGGACATCTTGGGGCAGATATTCCAACCAAGGCAAAATTTCCCCGTTTGAAAATGGAAATGATTCCTGGTGGTGGAGCGTATTCATGTCGACGTCGTGACTTTCGATCATCATGCCTCCATGATTGGCGTGCAGGGATGGGTGTATATGTGCGCTGCTCCCATGTTGGTCTGCTGCTGCTGTAGTTGAAACGGGGTAGCTGAATGCGGAAGACTGGCTATCTATCTGAGCAGAGGCAAGGCTCTGGTTGAAGCTAGACTGAGCCGAAGCAGCGGCCCTAGATCCTGGCTCGGCGTACGGGGAATTCATACCGAGGTAATACGGTGATTCGGCGCCAATCGTTCGCGTGGGTATTTGCGGGTATTTAGCATTGGTAGTGAGAGACGGCCCATGGGGCCCGCCAGTAACAGGATGCGAGTAAGGTGTCGAGGTTCCGCCAGCAGTTGTCACTGTAGGTACAGTGGGGTAGCTGTGGCTATATTGTGAGGAGTAAGGTGATTTTGTAGAAGGTGTTTGATGATCTGCCGTTGGCATCTGGTATAGGAGACTCAGATTAGGCTGAGACGAATTGGTCGCTCCAGTCAGTGCCCATCCAATAGCTATAGAAAAGATTTGTTAGATTCCTTAATTGTAAACCCAATTGCGAACGAAATACCTTGACTTGGGTCAATCTCCCGTGACCATTTGGCATCGGATGAAACATCAGCCACGCCAGCTCGGTCACTCATTTGACCACGGTCTGCTGGAGTTTGTGGTTGGCCCCAGCCAGTGGCACCAAATTGTCCATCGCCCGCGGGATTTTCGATATCCCCTGCAGTGTAGAGAAGTGGATCTACGATCCCCTTGGCCTTTTGGTCCAGCACTGTCAAAATGTACCCCGTGCCTTCCCAGTACGCTTCCAACCCTTTCAATGCTTTGTAGCATCGTTGATAGTTCTCTTTGGCAGCTGAGGCAAGCAATATATGTTTGGCGGTAGATTTACGCTCCGGCCCGCTTGATGATTCCATCGTAGGCAGCACAAACCCGCTGGATTGGCCACTCAATAATGGCTGTGGTGGGGGTGACGTTCCTCGGGAAGATGATGACGAGTAGTATGCACTTTCCATTAGGAAGGCGCACGCTGCAATGTACATTGGTTGGCTGGTAAATGGGTTGCCAATGAAGCTTTTCCCATCGACCAGTTCCGAGAAGGAAATAATGTCAGCAATTGTCTTGGCTGATGACATTGAGAGTTCACGACTGTTCGGGTACAAATGTTGTATCGAGCCACCAAACGAATTGAGCAAAGTGGGCTGGTGAAGTAGAACAATGAGAGTATGAAACCACTGGTACACGTTAGAATTTGATCAAAACTCGTGAAAGTCAAGATACATACGAAGTGAAGAAGAATAAAGTTTGTTCCTTCCTTGGCTTTCACGTATGCTTGGAAGTTGGCAGCATTGAAATGAAGCTTGGGAGACAAGCGCTGATAAATACCTGTCAAAATTTAAACTTGTTAGATTTTTCTCAGAGTCATTTTGTTCAGAATCCATACCAGTCAAGTCACTTTCCATGCCAGCCAACCTTTTAAGGGTGTCAGGGGTGACATGTTTGACATCTTGAATTCCGTTTATAAGATCAGTCACTCTTCCGTAGAGATGAATAACCCGTATAAGCGGCGGGAACGGTGAAGGCCACCCATTTGGTAACTGTGACTCAGATTGCAGTGGGAAGCAAAGCTCGATATCTTCATCCCGCAACGTTACAGGCCGACCGGTTCCAGATGAGATGACCCGATCCAAGAAGAATATGCTCCAGAAAGAATCGACACGTTCCCTCTCCCTGGCTCGTTCTGTACCGAAGGCCGGTGGAATTGTTTGGGTACTGTATACATCCGGATCATCATACTGGTCCTCTCGCAGCGTTCCAGCTTGGCCAGTCATAACCTCACTCGGTGTCACGCCTTTTCGTCCATAGTTGTGCTTCAGACCCTGGTGCTTTTGAAGTCCGAGATCTTGTGCCATTCGAATCGAGATTCCCAGGTACATCCAAAGACCACTATCGTGATTCGACCCGAATTGCTCATAAGCTAGCAGGAGACAGGCCATCACACCAGCTAGGGTTGGGCATGATAGTGAATCCACGAGGGCACTTATCGCTCGGTGGGCAAAAGGCAGTCCTTTATCCCACATTTTGATATCGGCAGGCGGCTGCGAACGATCGATGGGCTGCGCCTGCGGAGGGCCAAGTAATGGGTGTGGGGAAAACCTTGCAGCCAGCGCGCATACGGCATCTACCAACATAGTATCGATCTTCTTCTCCTTAAGATCTTGAAGAAACCTATCACGCTGAAGAAACGGAAAACTGCATCCTAGATGCGCAAAAAAGAGCTCGCTCAAATGGGAGACAAGGCCCGATACTGGAAGTGTGTCATCTCGGTCGTAAAATGGAATCGTATTAGTGTCTCTGTTGTCATGGCTGTCCATCGTGGGTGCTGATGGTCCTGTTGGGGGATCGGATGTTTTAGGGCTCCGTAAAGGAGAGTGTGAATCTGTAGATCGGGGGAATTATGATTAGTGTGTGTCCAAATGTATAAACACGTTCGGCCGCGAAGCGCATGGCATATGATCACAAACCTGACGACATGGACGGATTACTCTTGCGTGATCCTCGAACTTGAACAACCTGCCAGTGTGTTAGAGCAATCTCATTTCGCGCCTGTTCGGGTATTCAGACCATTTGCTTGAAGCCGGGTACGATGGCTGTGGGCCCGAAATATCGAAAATAAGGAACATGTGTGCGATTACTCGAGCTAACAGATGTGCGACCTGGTGATATGATCTATTTTAGCTTCACGGTGCCAAAAGAAGCCCAAAAAGGCCGGCATTTCTAGTGGCAGGTGCATAACTCACTGCTTTCGGGACTATCACCATCGGCTTGCGATGTGCTCTCTTTATGAACTCGTGCCGAGGTATCTCGAGATAATGAGGTATCTTTAGAATCTGACTTTTTTGACGTCGGCGACTGCTCGGGTTTTATTTTCGATGTAGGCTTTGATCTTATATTGGACCCTGGTTCGGGCGAGCAGCTCTCTACGGCTCGCTCGTCGTGAGGATTTGTTTGGTCGTTAGGGCCGAAGGGAGGGACTGGCGGCATTCGTGAAGCCGAGTCGGATTGCGATCGGAGGTGGGCAGTCGATTCGGTGTATCCCAAGCAAACATGTTTGTAGTCGGAACATGTTTTGCATACTAAAAAAATTTATGTTAGAGGTATGTCGCAAGGGCGTTGGTCTGATCTATCCATCCATACCTGGTTGTTCACCTGAACATCTAATTTTGCGCCGGCGACAGGTTAAACAGCTATAAGGCCATAGGTTCCCCGTCAGTAATTCCGCTTCCAATATACAAGCTTCCTATGAGGTGTTTTCAACGTACGCGGCATTGACGCGCCGACGTTTGGTCTGCGGCTGACCATCAGTAGCAACAAAACGAATCTGCCGGGGACCGGAGGTGTTGCCGCCATTCTTCTTCTTGGGAGAAGGGGCGCTCATTGCGAGCGACGAGGTTATCCGTGATCACGACCCATTGGGTATAGGATGTTGGTCCCGGGTGTGTGGCTAGATCGAGTCGGCACGCGAAGCTTAAACCAGGGCGTGGCCAGATAGGCAGATAAGGCGGAATATAGGATCGTAGGAAGTTGGGATAGATTCGAGGACCGTATAGTGCATGAGGCTTCGAGGAGGTTTGGCGGGATGATGTTCAGGTGTGAAGCACAGAGGGGGCCTTAGAGCCCAATAGGAAGGGATAGCTTTGACGTTATGTTTACAGGGAGGTTTTTGTGGCGGGAGGGGGGAAAGATGGGGTATGGAAAGGAGGGGAGGATCGGTTTCCACACACGATAAGACGAAATAAAACAAGAGATGAAAAATTAAGAAAAAATCCCAGAGATAAAAAAAAAAGCTTCGTATCTCTTGATCTTACAAGTGTCAGCTTTTCTCTGTGTCATCAAATTGTTTTCTTTTTTCTTTGAACTTATCACACCCAGTACTAGAAGCTGTATGGATGTACCGAGTACTGAGATCATAACTTACGGTAATGTGAATTTCACCCTTGACCGCCCTCTTTCATAACATCACACTTCAACCCTAGAGCCCTAGACGGACGTGCTAATATGGAGATTCGCTGGAAATACAGTGCGAACACAGCTGGCCCACTCAGGTCAGGGACAACACAATGACATACAAAGATCTGATGGTCATGGGATCGTTGCGCCTAGTGGGGCTGCGTGCCAGATCCTCTGGGTTCCTGGAGCCAATAGTTCCCCCGTGGGATTGGATAGGACCTATGGTAGGGCCGTTTACTATGCCCCGGTCCTGGAGGAAGATGATGATCGGCCATGCAGAGCCGGGGCCGAAGAACATACAACGGCACGAGTTTTCCGGCTCCGAATGAACAGAAAACATAGTGAACAAAGCTAGGACCAGCGCGATACAACGTGGAGCCTAGACTTCGTGGGGACTCCATAAAATGGAGCTTGATGGGGTGAATGGAGTCCACTCGGACCAGTCGGGGAAGTGTTCCCCTCCGGCAATTCTTCCCTGCTCACGGGCTACACGCTTGTGAAGCAGCTACAGGATAGACATTCCCCCTCGACACGAATATTCTATCGGTGTGGGCATTGCTGCTCCGATTTAGCTTGAGCCCTAGGGCATGGCATTTGCATCCCGAAGAACGACTGTGCTTTAAGCTTATCCACCTAAACCTTTTTGTCAGATTGTTTTTATGCAATTTACCCGAGGCTGGTCGGCACATCTCCGGTCTGGACGACTGGCTCTCTCGGACAACAGATATTTCTAGAACACGGGAATGTGTCTCAGCGTTCAGCTGAATTGCAGATCCTGACATTGATCCGAGGAACGTCATATTGCAGCACGCAAAAACTATGATATCATGCGAAATTTATTGTCTCGAAGGAATTGGTGAAAGTCAAATGTATATGGTTGTGTGGAGTCTGCCTGCTGCGAGGCCAACCATCTAGACCAACCATTTAGTTCACCAAGCATTCCAAAGATAGAAGGCGTTTCGAATATTGAGAGCCTCTAGCAAGATCAGTGAATGGAATTTCAATGACACCGTTACTGTACATATGCGCGACGTCTGCTTATGCCCGGGGTATAATCTCTATACTTCTCCTCCATACTTCCTCTTCTGACCTTCCCTTTTTGCGGTTTCGGTGTTCTTTTCAGCTAGCCCTGGAGAATTCTATCTAAAAGTTTAATCCTGGCGTTGGGTAAAATCTTTAACTTTGAATTTTCGGCGACTCAGAATTCTACTAGTATATTCCCAGGTTGATATTGTGTTTTTCTAGCCCAAAGTTTGCCTCCTTTGTTCAAAGTTTTCCCCAATTTTCCTTGATTATTTTCGCCCAGAAGTCGCAAATTTTAATTTGGCATTGCACGAATAAGAAATTAAAATTGAACTATAATTGGATATCTTTTCTTTGAAAAGATCATTGCGCATCATCATGACATACATACGAACATTGAAATTCTGAGTCCAAGGTTGGCTAGATACTAATATCGGTGTGTATATAGAGACAGGCTCCGCGCACTTTCAGCGATCTAGATTGCTCGTTCAATTGAACTTGCATATATATCGACGAAACAAGTGTGCCCGGAAACATTTTGAAGCCCATATACACCCTGCAGCGTCTGCCTTAATGTTTACTACCAAAGGCGTGATGCGACGTGATCTTCGGACCGAAAAAGGCTGGGGTTTGACCGGGTAATTCCACGCACATATTGTGCGAAAAAGGTGCGAAGACACGTGAAAGGGACGTGGCTTTAAGCAGAAGCCAAGCAACGATATACGTGGAATTAATCGAGCTTAACTCCGACAATAAGCTTCGTCATCACAAATGCGATAAGATTCTACTCGTGCAACAATCTCCATGTCTTTCTTCCCACCTTCATTGCGAGCTCTTCCGAGGTGTCCTAGAATTCCAGTTCCATCGTTGTAAGTACCTGATTTCACCGTCAAAGTGGCAATGATCACGAGGAAAAGCGGGCTGCCGATCGATGCACCCTCTGTCTGACGTGGTTATCGCACTGCGGGGCAGTTGAGACGCTCTGGCTAACTCACATCCTCTCATTTTTAGTCGCGCTAGCTTCATCCGCGCTACCTTTCCTGTGTCAAACCTCCCTAGACGATCATTCAGCTATACACCCAACATGTACAAACCCAGACCAGACTTTAAGGAGGTGGAAGGTCCTAGGCCGGATTTCCGACGCGATGCCGAACTTACCGTCACAAAAACCCCCAACCCCGCCTGGCAACAGGGCGATGGCGCAAACGACGGCGGCGAGAGTCTGAAAAAAGACCATGTCGAAATTGATCCTTACGCCGAGGGCCGCCCAGCCGCGTCGAATTATAAGCTGTTGATTTCGGGGATGGTGCCTCGACCTATCGCCCTAGTCAGCACACAATCGGCGGATGGAAAAACAACAAATCTCGCACCGTTCAGCTACTCGCAAGTCGTGAACCATGACCCGCCTACCTTTATTGTTGGGTTCGCAGGTGGTCTTGCCAATGCGAAGGATACTTTGCGCAATATTCAAGAGACCGGGGAATGCGTGATCAACATCATCTCAGAGCACTTTGTCGAAGCTGCCAACTCGACATCTATCAATGCTCCATACGGAACTTCTGAGTGGGATGTTTCTGGTCTTACCCCGGCACCAACTGCTGTTGTTAAGCCGGCGCGTGTTAAGGAGTCTATTGTCGCGATCGAAGGCAAGCTCGTCGATATCAAGGAATTTGAAAGTCGGTCAACTCCTGGTAAGAAGACTGGTGCGATGATCACTGTTGAGGGAATGCGGTTCTGGGTTCGAGAGGACGCCATCGATGAAGAGCGCTCGGCTGTTGACCTGAGCGTTCTTAAGCCCATTAGTCGGTTGGGTGGCATCTCATACGGGCGTACCACTGAATCATTTGAGCTCCCTCGTCCGTTCTTTTAGACTGCCCCATCTGGTTTTAGATTTGGAGCTCGTGATACACAGGTTTTGTATGTAGAATGAATACATAGACGATCTATAATGATTATATTACATCAATTCATTGACAATTTAACTTCGTGAAAGGCTAAGTTGGCTTATTAGCCCACGGTATGTCAAAGATAGACGGAGGGACAACTGCATCTGCGCGCCTTTGCTCTTCCAACTTCTCCGCAGTTATACGAGCAGCTTCTTCCAATTTCTGTTTTTCCAACTTGTCTGAAGTCCTCCAGGAATCTTCTTCTTCGAATACAATATACTGCACGTTGAGGCTTCGAGATACAGTCCGCAACCAACCAACGATATGACCCAGGAGGTCGTACTCAGTTCGAGCTCGAGTAGTTAAATCGATATACCATTCTTCCCACGTCCCTTCCATGTCAAATCTCTTTTTGCAACTAAAGACTGACATAAACTGCACGGTTTCAGCCTGGTTGCCAGATATCCATCCACGGCTAACAGCTTTTATCAAACACCAAGGAGTGGAAAATGTTCTATGGGAATGTTGTTGGTGCGTAGTACTATTCGATGAGTATTGACATATCAGTCATCGGTCTTTGGGAGAGGGAATGAAAAAGAAAAGTAGCGAAAAATAACCTTTCACGGTATACGTACTACAGGAAATTAAAGTTGAGCATATTCAAACGCGCGGCAATCGTTTTCATTGGCTGGAACATCAAATGTGATTATTTCCATATCTTGAAGAGAGTTCAATTGATTTGGACCCTAGATCTTTGTATGAGATAGGTTCTGTATAGTACCACCATTGTCATTCAAGAATTGCTGAAGATATTGTTTAGCAGGGAATCCTCTCGCGTGTCTCATGCTTTCTAAATAAAAGGTATACTTACCGTATTGGTTTGCCGATTCATTTGCGGTATACTTGGGCTTCACAGGTATTTTGAATAGTCGGTGGTTGGCTTCAAGAGAACCCAGGTGATATATGGTTCAGCTGATTTGTATAAGCTGAAGTCACCTCTGTTGCATCCTCTACAAGATTTTCTAAATGGCCTGCAACCTTTCGAACGTTGGACTGTTGGGTTATCTGGGGAGAGTTCATTTGGGTGTTCGACTTCCAGAAGAGTAGCCCGACAAAAGATTTATTCTCAGAATTGTCGTTATACTTTTCCAGCCATTCCCCACTGACCGATATCAGTCTCCGTCGTAGAATACTTAAAATGGGAGAATGTCGTCTCCCATTTACTTTTGAATGAAGCTTTATTTTGTAACTGAGTACCAGAAGGCATGCTTAACAATCCAAACGTAACCAGCTCGAGCTTACAGACAAAACCAGAGATATCAATAGGGAGAGCGAGCTGTACACATCGATTGAATATGTTTGATATATAACCTAGCATCATACTGAAGCCAAGAGATGATTGAAATAGCTTCCAGGAATGTTGGCTCTTCCACTGTATTAGAACGATAATCTGCTGGTATGGCGAGGCATCGTTTATAGGTGCCCAAGATAGGCCTTGGAACCCAGGAATCGTCGACACATACTCCAAGGACTTTCCTAACAGTGACAGTGCTGAGATAGGTTTTGATCTTTCTAAGATATTGACTCCAGGGCGAAAATACAAATGGAGGATACCAAGGACTGGACAAGCTGGCAATTGGTCGATCTCCTCTGAAAAGTAAGAAATGTTTTGGAAAGATGGTCTGGTTAAGAAGCAGGGGTTGAACATGTTGGAGTCACTTCCCCCCTCAAGTTGATCCTAAGGTTACCTCACTCGAGGTGTTGTTTAAAAGAGAGTGTTGTAAAGTTGCCGAGCCAAAACAATTTCCCAGGCACTACTCGGGGCTCTAGGCCTAGAGCGGGTGGGTGTGTGCAGGTTATAAGACCCCAAACGGCTCCCGAGAAGACTATTTTCTTTTCTTAATTTTCACTGTCTTTCCTTCACGTCGGTACATCAGTGCCATCGCTGGCGGACAAATCGATAACTATCTGCTGGTTTCTTTAGTATGGTAAAAAAACCCAATTTGGTATCCGTCATGTAATATCATCTACCAACTACATAATCTTGCTATCTAATTTCCCAATATCCCTACACCATCAATATACAATAATATATTCTGAAATAATTGACTGTAGCTGCTGTAACTTGAATTATTATACCATATAAGTATGATGCAATCGAAATCGCTTATTAGTGTGTAGTAAAAGCTTCAAGATGAATGTGGGATTTCAACGTTGCGCCTAGGATCTGTTGGATTGTCCCATTAAGCCAGAAAGCCTGCCCAAGTGCTTACTTGGTGGATCTTCTGGATTTACTGCTACGGATACTACATATAACTCTCAGCCTAGTATCTGACGCACATATGCATAATTTGCACCGCTGATGAAGACTATAAGGCGGCCCGGGGGTATTATGAATTGATTTACCTTCCGCAAACCTCTCGTACCGTGATATTTGATCTGGTTGTATTTCTCTGCTACACATATAAAAACCCTAAAAGAACATCTATATGAGTCGTTTGCTGAAACCTTATTGTACCGGGACCATATTATCGTCCGACGCAAAGCGCGATAGCTCCTCGTGCGGAGAGCGGGGTATCTCCAACTCTGGAGCTATTTAAGTGTTTAGCCTAGGACCAAGCCCAACTTGAAACATGAGATAACACTACTAGTCACCCATATCTAAGCAACTTGAAGATAAGACACTTTCGAGACGTCTTCCACTTCTCCTCCGTTGCCGAAACGCCTTTTGTTCTATCTCTTTCTACTACTAGATAGGTCAACAGAGAACGTCTTTCAATTTACACGTTCGGTCTCTTATCAGAGTCAAAGCGCCAGTCAATAGCACAGCAGTCATCATGCCCAAGGAAGATTACGAGACATATGACCTCGGGGATTGGGAGCTTCAAAGTGGAGAAAAGATTAAAAATGCGCATATCGCGTTCAAAACATTCGGCGATCCGAAATTGCCAGCCATATTGTACCCCAGTTGGTTCTCGGGCTGTAAGTTCCCATCGAATCTGTTCCAATTTTTTATTTTTTTGAATATAGAGACGGTCCCCTAACTGTTTATTTTTTCTATAATTCATAGTACTGTCCGACAACTTCTGGCTGATTGGAGAAAACAAGACCCTTAACCCCAAAGAGTACTTCATAATTGTCACTGCCCTTTTTGGGAACGGTCAATCTTCATCGCCATCGAATCAGCCTACGCCTGGGCCATTCCCAAAGGTCGTATTCTACGATAATGTGCGTGCACAGCACGAGCTTATCACTAAGCATTTCGGCATTACCCACTTGCGTGCGGTAGTCGGGTGGTCTATGGGTGCTGGCCAAACGTTTCAATGGGCAACTCAATATCCGGAATTTATGGACTTTGCAGTTCCGTTTTGCGGATCAGCAAAAACCTCTCTGCATAATAAAGTGTTTTTGGAGGGCGTCAAGAGCTCTCTTCTTGGTGTTAAAGGAGTCCGGTCTGCTGGATCTGGGGAAGTTGGAATACAGAAAGATCCGTCGGAGTTCCGGATTTGGACCGCCGAGGAGAAGGAGACTGGCCTCAAAGCGATGGGCAGGGTGTATGCTGGGTGGTAAGAAGAATAAATTACCCCATGGTAGCTTAATATATGACTGGTGAGCTAATACGCAGATTGCAGGGGATTCAGCCAGGCTTTTTACCGGGAGAAATTGTATGAGAATGTCCTGGGATACAAAGGACTTGAAGACTTCATGCAGAATTTCTGGGAGAAATGGGCCTGCTCAAAAGGTATAATAATTTGCCTGATGAATACTTGTCTAGGACTACTTACTTATGATTCAAGACCCCGAAAACCTCCTGGTCATGATCCAAACATGGCAGAACGGCGACGTTTCCCAGCAGGAGCCGTATAATGGAGATTTTGAGAAGGCACTGGCATCAATCAAGGCGAAAACACTTGTGCTTCCAGCCAAGACTGATCTTTACTTCCCGTAAGACTTATTTGTCCCCATCTACTAAAGCATAGGGCACCCAAAGTTAATGCTTGCTACCAGGCCAGAGGATTCGGAATATGAGGTTGCTTGTATGGCGCCCGGTGTTGGAAAGCTTGATATTTTCCCATCTATTTGGGGGCGTAAGTTTTCCCAAATTTGTTGCCTAGCTTTATTAAAAAAATCCCTGAGACTAATGATGCCGTGTAGATTGGGCAGGAGGCCCTGGTGATAGTAAGGAGGACGTGGAGTGGCTGGATAAGCAGCTTGCAAAATTCTTTGCAGAGAGCAAGTCAGACGGCATTGCAGATTTAGTGGAGAAGGTGAAGAGTACACTCCTGTAATGATAGCCTTAGTAGGCCAAAGGACTTTAAGTAAATATCATGAATTAGCCAAAAATGAACCATCTCGAGATGTTTAAGCTGGAGACCGCTGGAGACCGCCCGGGGATAGGATCAGGTGATAAAACTGAGTAAGCGCCGTGCGCACGCATCGTCGGACCTTTTGCATGCTGTCACTTCCTTGCTTTCCTAACCTCTCATTCCTCCTTATTTCTGCTCGGCTGCATTATTTATTTTGTCGCCTATCTTCTCCGATTCGTTTTTATCTCTATCACCTCCCAGGCGCTATTTTAACGCGCGACTGTGACATTCTCCTCGTTATCTAGTCCCCATCTCGATCGCGACAAACTATCACCGAATTCCTCCACACATAGTCACTAAATAGTTACTATGGCTGCACAGCCTACTCGACAATGGGGCGTGACCCCTCCCATATCGACTGTTCTTCCTACAAAAGATGAGCTCGTTGCCAATGATGACCTCATTGCGGAACTGAAGGCGCAGAATAACTTTGAACCCCCAGCCGAGACCGAACGGAGGTACGAATCACCAGTTCCAAGACTTCTATGAGTATACATTGACTCAATTCTCGGCAGACAACAAATGCTGCAGCTACTCCAACGAGTTGCCTTGGAGTTTGTCAAGCTTGTCAGCCGCAAAAAAGGAATGTCACCTGCCGCCGTAGAGGCTGCCGGTGGTAAGATCTTTGCATATGGAAGTTATCGTCTCGGTGTATATGGGCCAGGTTAGTTATATCCCTTGATAATCGACTTTTTTAGTTGAGCTGACTTGGTATTTTTTAGGATCTGATATCGATACCCTTGTCGTTGGCCCGCAACACGTCCTGATCGAAGATTTCTTCGCTGATTTCCCACCCGTTCTCGAGAAGCTGGCGCCAGCAGGCACAATTGAGAAGATGACCCCTGTACCCGATGCATTTGTCCCTATTATCAAGCTAGAGCTGGCTGGGATCAGTATTGATCTGATTTTCGCGCGACTTATTGTTCCCTCGGTGCCCATGAACCTCGACTTGAAAAACAATGACTACCTGCGAGGGCTTGATGAAAAGGAAGTTCGATCGCTCAACGGTACTCGTGTTACTGATGAGATTCTGGAGCTTGTTCCGCAACAAAAGACTTTCCGTCTAGCACTACGTGCAATCAAACTTTGGGCGCAAAGTGAGTCGATATTACGTGGCCTGATTCCCCCCTCCAAGATGATTTGACTGACAATCCGGTTGAATAGGACGTGCTATCTATGCCAACATTGTCGGGTTTCCCGGAGGTGTTGCATGGGCCATGTTAGTGGCTAGAGTCTGCCAACTGTATCCCCAAGCCACTGGCTCGGTTATCGTAGGCAAGTTCTTCCGGATCATGAACAAGTGGGCGTGGCCGCAGCCTGTCTTGCTCAAGCCTATAGAAGATGGTCCTTTGCCAATGAAAGTTTGGAATCCCAAGGTAAGCCTCACTGTGTCTGAACTGACTCTGATAGCCTGACACGCTCTAATCCTTTCCCACTTTTTAGATCTACCACGGCGATCGTTTCCACCTCATGCCCATAATCACACCCGCCTACCCTTCCATGTGTGCAACACATAATATTTCCATGTCCACAAAGGCTGTTCTTCTCCGAGAGCTCCAAAGAGGTGGTGATATGGTGGACAAAATCTTCATGAAGCAACTCTCCTGGAATGACTTATTCACACGCCATACCTTTTTTACAAATGCTTATAAGTACTATCTCAGTATCACGGCCTCGAGCAGGACGAAGGAGGCAGAAGGCGTCTGGTCTGGTCTAGTTGAATCGAAGCTGCGTCACCTTGTCGGAGCCCTCGACAGAAAGGCCGTCATCGCAGTCGCCCACCCTTTCCCTAAAGGATTCGAGCGCATCCATATCATTCAAAATGAGGAGGAATTGGCTGCTGTAAAGACCGGATCCACCAAATACCAAGCTAGTGGAACAACAACGGAGATGACCGATGAAACCAACGACGCTGCTCACCAAGCTGCGGCTCAGAACGGGGCTGAGAATGTGACAGTCCCAGAGCCGGCAGAGAAGCCCGCTGAAACAAATGGTGGACAAACCGTTTATACCACGACGTACTATATCGGCTTGGAACTGAAGCCGCTGGAACCAGGTATGAACTATTTCTAGCTTACGTGTTATATTACAATTATCAACAGATGTCTCAATAGAAACCCCACGACACCTGGACATTTCGACCGATTCCCAGATTTTCAAATCCACCTGCACTTCATGGCCTGGATACCAAGCCGATGTCATGGACTTGGCCGTTACTCACGTTCGCAGGTGAGTTACCAAGTCGCCTTTTGACGCACAATGGCGGTTTATTGACGACACACAGTTTCGATTTGCCGGATGATGTCTTCCAGCCTGGGGAAACCCGACCGATTAAGAAGAAGGCCACAACAAAGAAAGCCAAGTCAGCCAACGCATCCGCCCAGGGCCAGAAGCGAAGACTCGACGAGTTGGACGTAAGTACAAAGAAGACAGCAAAGGCGAGGGAGCGTGACTCGGCATCATATCGAAACTAAGCTCGCCTCTCCACGTTTCGTTCAGAAGGTTCCCATAATGCCAACAATTAGGAAAAACTAATATCATTTCTTCGCATAGAATCAATCTCAAGGTACTGCCAAGCGCCAAGTTACTCCCAACACCATGTCCGGTGCTCCTACCCCTGCATGAAATTGATATGCCACCTTCGATCACAAAGTTACCAACATCACATCGGGGCCGGTCCCCGCTCAATTCTAGCATCCACGTGTTCGAATAATGACATGGATGTCCAACACTAATATGCCAACAACATCTCATCAATCCCTGAATTTGATTGCTTGCCACCCGATGGCAACCTCGCGTCGACCCTCTGCGCTCACAGAGCACAAGGTTGGTTCTCTCCATTTCCCCTTCACCCCCAGATATACAGGGCAATTAGGCTAGAGGCACTTTACTCAGAAGTCCCAGTGTACCCATCTCATGGGCCCTATCTCCGACCTTCATATTTCTTTGTGGCGTTGCACCACCTGTCGAGGTAGTAAATTCTCGACTTTGACAGTGATGATCCGCATTGTATTATTATCCCAGGCCCATGCAGATTGCAGATAGCTCAGCTAGAGTAGTCTAATTCAAGACATTTTCCCCCCGTGGGTGGGTGAAGCGTAACCTTGTTTGCTTAAATCTATCCAGTAATTTCCAAAGCATGCTACGGCTATAATAGTCCGGGCTATATGGCAAAGCCGCATGTACTATGATCTATCTCATAATTTAAAAGATTTGCATTGGAAGAAAAGCCCTTCCCGTTTGAGACTTAGCCACTGAAGTAGAATGCAATAAGTTCCAGAGCACACGTCCATCATACCGATTACTGATCCTTGGCGGTATAGAACGGCTTTCCTAGTCTTTTGTAAAGCTTGTACTCGCGCGGTTTGACAAACATTGGTTCCGTAGCAGCAAAATATGGCTTATAATATTCCTTCTGCAGTTGTGTCTACGATTTAGATTAGATACAACACATTCGACAAAGAAATACTTTCAGATATGCTTCTTACCTGAACAAGCCATTCGGGAGTCGCATCCCTGCAATAATAATGTCAAATTCGAACAATTCCAGAGGTAAAATGACAATAAAATACCAGTTCTCCACCCAGCTCAAGGTTCCAAGCTCTTTTGGATCTTGATATATCTCAAAGAATCGACATTCTGGTTCAGCAACAACAGCATCGTAGACCGGCTTCATAAGTTCGAAGAATTTCTCTACATTGGAGGGGTCAATGTATATTGTAACGTGGAGGCTTATACCGGGATTGGATGTCATGGTTGATTTGGAAAATATTTGGAGTAAAGTGTGTAAGTTGTATGAGATGGTTGGGAACTTGAACCAGGCGAGGCTGCCGAGGAGTAGTAAGTGTAGTTTAAGTATGATTTTCCAAGGTTAATACAAGGCTCGGATCCGAAGGCTGAGCCGTTCCCCGCTCAGCCCCTAATACAGTGTATGACTAGTAGTAAAGTCTCATCGATTTCAACTGTAAGGCTATGGAGAACTTGAAGTATCCAATGGGATTGGCGCGGGTAGCTTACATTATTCATGTCGGCGTTTTCTGACTTCTGTTACAGAGATATGGCCATTGGTGCCATTGCATTCGAGTCTGCTTCCAAGGTTGGTATGCATAAGAGTGGCGGAATAATCCGGCCAGTCTCGCAATTAAAGCCCTTTTGGGACATGATACAGTCAAACCCCGATAATAGTACACACCTGCTTATAGTACTGGCTCTGCTTAGATAGATCTACTTTTATAGGTTTTATCATACAAAACCTCCACTTAAAGAACACTTACCTTTGTACACCTCTTTTTAACTACGTTACAAATTACTACTTAGTAATCGACTAATATGGGCACCCGCCCATCTGCCCAGGTACCTGTGCATGGTGGGCTGAGACCTGGGTACATAGTAACAGCCCCAGCCCCAGCCCCAGCCCCAGAGTGGAGCCCAAGTTTGCTTGGTAACTTGAAGGTCAGTTTTCGACTGTAAATCACGTTAACTATTGTACCATTCACTTATTGTACATGGTTTTCCTTGGATGGTAGGCTGTACTATAAGCGGGCTTTGACTGTATATCCTTTTCAAGAGTCCGGATGGCTGAAAATTGTTTATTATGATTATCCATAATTTAAGGTCTATATAGACGTCTTAAATGAATAGAGTGTTCAAGTCCGAGTAAACAATAATGTAGACTGAATGGGACTAGTGTGTCAATGGTTATCAAGCGTTTAACTTGAACTTGAACATGGACCCCAGTCACGGATACTAGTATTAATTTAGATTGCTTGTACCGCGAGAGGCTGATATCCATGTTCAAGAAGCTCTATTTCATCCGGCGTGAGCTCAATATCCAAAGCCTCCAAGACTGCCTCAACCCTCTCAATGCTGTTTAATCCAACAATTGGACAAGCCCCCTTTTGTAACAACCAAGCCATTGCAATGGAGCTCATTGCACAACCTTTCTTCCGTGCTAGCTCTTCAACTTGATTGACAATAGCTTCATTTTGATTTCCCACGAACCATTTCTTCGTTTTCTGATCCTGGCCTTGACGGGCAGACTTCTCCTGCCATGGTCGCGCTAGAAGACCTCGTGCCAAAGGGCTCCAAGGAACAAGACCAACACCTTCCGCCTCGCAAAAAGAATTCATTTCTCTTTCCTCCTCACGATAAAGAAGATTATAAAGACCCTGCATGCTCACAAAGGTATTCCATCTGTTCATCTTTGCCGTATACTGCAGCCGTGCAAATTCCCAGCAATGCATACTTGAAGCACCTAGATATCGGACCTTGCCCATCTCAACTAGATCATGCAACGCACGCATAATTTCCTCAGGTGGCGTTTCCGAATCTAATCGATGAAGCTGTAGCACATCGATATAGTCGGTGTCGAGTCGGCGCAACGATCCCTCCACTGCGTCGAAGATATGCTTCCGACTGAGTCCCATCTGGTTTACCAGATGTCCATCGTTGATAGCAGGGCTAGGTCTTGAGTTTAAGTTTAGTTCATCTTCAAGAACTGGATAATAGACCTTTGTCATTATCACCACTTTGCTTCGTAGGATAGAGTGCTTCTTGAGCGCTTTCCCAAGAATTCCTTCGGATTGACCGTTAGAGTATGTGTTCGCTGTGTCGAAGGTGTTGATTCCTAGATCGAAGGCTCTTTTTAACAGAGGTAGTGATTTTTCTTCGTCCAGGACCCATGGTGAGCCTTCCCAATCTGGGTTGCCGTAGGTCATACACCCAAGGATTATTCGGGAGACTTTGAGTCCGCTATTTCCGAGTCGTTGATACTGCATCTGCTTAGACGCATGGACGGTTTTACTCAATGTCATGGACCCCATTGTAGCTTTAGGTAGGGTGATGCTTCATTCTATCAGTGTTGGCCAAGTTGGGGCTTATCTATATTTCTTTATACTATTCCATCGGTGCTTAGCCGCGTAATGATACTCCTTGGCTCGGGGATCTCTCCGCTCCTACTAAGATACAGGTCGAAAGTAAGAAATGTAGTCATCTCTGTCTTAAACTTCTTTGTCTCGTTGTGTTGCTTCAATGCCCGCACCTTGCCAGTGGGGAGTTTCCCCATCTTTGGCCTATATGTTTACGATCAAATTATTGAATATTTCAAGTTTTAAAAATTCTTGATCTCGTTCAAAATATCAATCACACAATAATAATCTAGCTCATCTCATTTGACATCATTCCCGGAAATGTAAACTCCCCAAAGTCTTGTAATAAAAAGTCATCTACAGGCGTAACCAGCGACTCGCCAGGAAATGTAAATGAGCCTGGGACTGGATGCATCGGCCTATCCATATCCTGAGATTGATATACCAATGCATTCAAAGATGACATTGATGGGACACCCTGTTCCCCGTCCCTTCGTAGGGAGGCAACGCATTCGTGAAGCTTGCGCGTGAGACCTGGGGTCATTCGGCAAATAGGATGCTGTTGTACACTAGGTGTGGCCTGAAACAATTCTAATACCTTTCGAATCAACTCAAAATCTTGAGTTGGATTGATTGAAAGCTGTGTATAGTAGTTCTTTGAGACTTCCAGTAGGAAATGACCTGCAAATGCAATCATAATATGAAAATAATGCGGCATGCCAACGAGACTATGCTGGAGATTTTCCTCGTGGAGAATCATTTCAAAAATCGCGACAGCAGCTTCATGGGCCATGTCAGCTGCTGTGATAAAATGAGACGGAATTGCCTCTCTGTTGAGGCCTTTGAAGACTTGATGTCCGAGGTACAGCTTCCCAAAATGGTAATGTAGCTGTAGGCCGCGCTTAGGAAAATCTCCAATATAAGGATCAGGCTTGAATATTGCGGAGAACTTGTTGAACCATCGGTCCAGCTGGCGAGAGTAATGAATAATCTGATTTGATAGCGACTGTGGTATCCGTGCTTCTTGATCAGAGCCCAGCAAGTCTCGCACTTGACTCATAATGACTAACAGAGCAACTTGGGAAATAAGTCGAATGTCAGAATCGGTGGTGTCATCACGAGCTAGGAAAGTCTCCCAGCTCAAAGCTATCTCCTTGTCACTGCGAAGAAGTGGATCGCGATTGTGAAGAATGGAGAGATGCTGATCGGATATGAAAATAAGGTACCATAGTCTGACCCGATCCTTTATCGTCATTGTTTCGGTTAAACTTGAAGTTGGAGAGCTATGATTTTGGACCGGTCGCATATCACTAGGATTTGCAAGATGATCAAAGCTGCGATGTAGCCGCATGTCCGCTGCACGGCGAATGGCGTCACTAGAGAGTATCCGAGAGGCATCTGAAAGCCAAAACGAAGTGATACATAGAGCACGGACGTATTCAAGATTATGTTTCTCGAAAATTGATCGCGACATCAGCCGTCGGAACTCACGGTTACATGTCTCATAAAGCGGTTGACTTTGGGGATCTTGTAATGCGGAAATTGTGCAGACTGCAGCGAATAGCAGTGGTGATGTGCTTCGAAGTTGCTGAACGCTATGATAGCCGCTGCAAATTCCATACAGGTAGGGATCAAGACGCGTGAGATAGCGCTCAACGAGTGTCTCGGCGACACTCAAAGTGATGACACCTTTAGTGACGAGATCTTGCGATGGTTGATGTCTTTGTCGGGGAATACTCGGTGGAGTATTGGTAGAGGAGCCCGGACTTCCAAGCTTAGCAATATCCAAGTATGTGTCGATAGGTGCTTGAACGGCGGAAGGCGTGTCCGGTGGGGATATTTCACAACCATCAAGATCTTCTGGGTCACGTTCTAGTTCTTCATTCTGTACTTTATCCCCATTAAGGGGGTCATCGACAGCAGAACTGAGTGGATTCGGTAGTGGCAAGTTGAGATGCCTGCATAGGTCTCCCAGCACGTGGTGAATATTCTGCACATCACTCTGTAGATGTTCGGTGTTTCTGAGGGATCGTGTTAACATTGAATACTGTTTAGATAAAAGCTTCAACCGGCTAAGAGAAACTCCGACATACTTGACTTCCTCTACCAATGATTGGAGACTTTTGTTCAAAACACATGAGAGTCCTCGTCGGCGACATCGCGTACAAGGTGCTCCTTCGCTCATGTCACATTTGATCTAAATTGATTTTTTAGTCGGTCCAATCAGTTGAGATTCAATTCGATTACTCACCTTTTGCTTCCTACAAGCTCCACACGCAGTGATCTTGCGGGTAATCCCCGGCAAAACATCCAACACCCCGGGGTCCTTCGCATCAGGGAGTTCAACGGCAGGACTCGTGCTCGGCAAGGCCTCCGATGCCTCATCGCTCCAAATTCGCTTTCTCTTTGTCATGATTTGTTCGTGGATTCCGTCTTCCTGGTCCTCAAGTTTGCATTCCGACGGATAGTAGAACGACAGTGGGCCGGTGAGTACCCCGACGGGCTTTATCTACCAGCGAGAGGGGCAAATTCAAAATCCGCCCTGATAAAATGCCCCTATTCTATTCGCCAAGTAAGCATTCTATGAACAAGGACCAGGTGGCTCAAGAAAGGTATGATCGGCCTTTTACCCCGGAGCTTCTCCACTCCCCACCTCGGCCACAGGGCTGATTGGAACCTGCTCGAGCTCCCCGCATCAGTGGAAAAGACTCCGGGGCGGAAACATCGGAGAAATACCGAGCTGACTTGCGAGCTAGCAGACACGAATTGCAAACCATTGCGATTCTAAAATTCAGATTACCATAAGAAAAAGGTCAGGAGGTCACCTTGTTGCCAACCAGAAATCGAAATATACTCAAATCGGGAGACGCCATGCCATCATCTACCATCGCACCCAAGTCTAAACCTCTCCCACAGGGTATTTACCCACCCGTCATTTCGCTGTACAAGGCCACGCCTCGCCAAGAAATTGATCTAGATGCGTCTTGCAAGTTTTTTTCACATTTGATCCGAGGAGGGGTTCACGGTCTTGTGTTAGCTGGAACTAATGCAGAGGCCGCTCTGCTCTCTCCCGAGGAACGCAAAGAACTAGTGAAGGTCGCGAAGAAGGCTGCCGCAGATCTTGGTCGCCCTGATTTAGCTGTGATTGCTGGAATTAGTGGTCAATCAACAAACGAGTCAATTCGCCTGGCTGAAGATGCATTGAGTGCGGGCGCTGATTACGGGTTGTTACTCCCGCCAAATTATTGGGCCAAAGCTGTCACCAAAGACGTAATTCTCAGTTTTTATCGCGATGTTGCGGATGCGACCGCACTTCCGATCGTTATTTATAGTGTAAGTTGGACAACTAGGCCACCTTTTCTCTCAAATTCGGAACTGACCATGTTTATTATCATCTTTTTAGTTCCCTGCGGTATGCAATGGCATTGACATGAACTCAGACACCCTATCCGAGCTTGCAGAACATCCGAACATCGTTGGTGTCAAGTTAACCTGTGGAAATGCCGGAAAAGTGACAAGGCTCACTGCGGAATATACTCATGCCCAGTTTGGGGTTTATGCGGGCTCTTCGGACTGGTTACTTCCTTGTTTAGCTGGCGGAGGAAGTGGATGTGTGACTGGCATCGCCAATATCTTCCCAAAGTCTGTCGTTCAGCTATATGAATTGTGGAGCTCAGGGAGATTTGAAGAAGCGAAACAGTTGCAGGGATTTATAGCCCAGGCTGAGAAGGCATGTAAGGAAGGCATTGCGCCTACGAAGTATGGAGCCTTTCATTATGCTGGTCCGACTGCTGGATTGAATGATCCAAAAACCTTCTGGCCTCGCAAGCCATACACACCTTGTGGATCAGACAAAGCTGCTTGGGTAGAGAAAGTGATGGAGCATTTGGTGAAAATTGAGGGAGCCTTGCCTGATGCTGTATAGATTCTAAGTTAGCTAGCCATTATTCTAATAAAGCATCGAAGTTCCTCCAAAAGCATGCGCCCTTCTATTGAGTAAAGATCCAACTATGGCAATTGGTAGAAATGTCTTACTGAAAGCGATTCAATGGTTAAAACTTGAATTGTGAATAGATACATGTGTCTATGAAAAGAAGTCTTCTCTAAGTCTAACATACTTGATCCTCTGTCTCCAGTAGGTGAAAGCAATATGGAACACACCTTCCTGAGCAAGGATACTCGGATAGGAGAGCTCACGGTTAAGTCTTTTCTGACTGTTGTTTGTCAGACAGTAACCATCACCTTCCTCTAACTTTTTCCATTTCCAAGTTTCTCCATTATCATCACTCCAGGCAACAGATAATGGTGCTCGAGGAGCACCCCAGAACGCCTCTTTCCCATGCTTGTTCACTTGGTTCCTACGAGTGTCGGTACCGTCACTAATATCGTCATACAGTCCATCTCGTCGACCGATGGCATCCTCCTTCGAAGAGTGATTATACACAAGAACCACTCGACCAGAGGGCAAGACATCGAAGCATATTCCCGCATTGGGATTGGGTAGAATGGTAGCTTTTGGCTCGCTCCAATCAAGTCCATTGGGAGATGTTGACAAATAGATATTATCTGCCCAGCGACTCCGATATAGACCGAGGTATGAGCCGTTCTTCAGTTGCTGAATATTCATATGCACACACCCATAACTGTTCGGAATTTCTTTTTCGGACCATGTTTGGCCATTATCTCGGGAGTAACGGACGCATGAGATATCGTCACTCCCTAGCCACCGCTCCCCGGGTTCAGCACGACATTTGAATATAGGGACGACCCATGTCCCATCTTTGAGCGTGATTATTGGCTGACGAATAAATGTACCACGATCACCGAATAAGACTGCAGGTTCTGACCAATTTGTTCCATTGTCGGATGATATCAGCTGTTTAACGACTGCTGAATCTTGGTTCCCAGCATCTTGAGACGTATAGAGCAATCTGATCTCCACGGTGGATGGAATATGGAACAGGACAGGGTTTTGCTCGCTTCTAGTATGATCGTGGGTCATTTTTATTGCTGGACTCCACGCAGCCTCCCATGATGGAAGTCGCGATATGTATATGCAGATGTCTGGTCGACCCTCAATGCTGCCGCCAAAATAAGCGCATAGCAAGTCTCCATTAGGGAGAAGAAGGAGATTCGAGGCGTGGCATTGCTCAGTGATGGTTGGAATATAGGCTTCGGAATATGAATAGGGCCGATTAGAAGCCAAATTAATGGAAGGTTGATAGTCGGGCTCTTCGCTGTGAGCATTCGTGGCCATGGTGTTGTATGGCAGGTCTAAAGGGAGTGGGAAGGTGTTTGAAAATTCAAATAACCTGGAGCTCAAAAGCTGGAAGTGGATTAAAAAGCTCTTATCTTATCTCAATCATTTTCTGCCTGATTAAGCTTGAGCAAAGACGTACCTCAAAGTCGGAAAGTCGGAGAGGTCTCCAACGAACAGAGAATGGTACTAAACATCGGTGGAAAAACCGACTCTGCACTCTCTCCACTTCCCCACGGGGATAGTGGATCTTCTTTGATAGGACACCCCGCTGTCTGTATTCGCGACCAAAGGCCAATAGTGAATACTCTATTTGCATTATTGAGAGCACTATAAGTTCCAGCATTCGATTTCTGCAGAAACCTTTTGGTTTTCAATTTCAATCTTTCGACCTCAAACACCCTACACCAACAGGATATGGCGGGTACAACAAGTATATGGATCAGTAACGAGGCGAAGTCTGATCCAAAGGCCATTTTCAATGTCAGGCTTCTGTACCTACTATTTGCTGTTGCATGGGGTGGTGTCTTCTATGGATTTGATACTGGTAATATTGGAGGGATTCTTACCCTCTCATCATTCAAACATGCGTTTGGGATGAATGATATGACCGAAACCCAACTGGATAATCGAAAGGTCAGTTTCAATATATCCTTTTATTCCTTGGGCCAGCAACATCCACTTACAATAACTAGGGAACCATCGCTTCGATGCTAGCGGCCGGTGGATCTGTAGGCGCATTGCTTGCAGCTCCAACTTCCGACTACCTTGGCAGGAAACGGTCTGTGCTTACTTGGGCTTTTATTTTCATTATTGGGGCCATAATGCAGATGATTGCAGACTACAAAGTGCTTTTGGGCGGTCGATTCATCTCAGGGATGGGTGTTGGTGCTTCCTCAATGCTCACACCACAGTTCCTCTCCGAGAATTCACCAAAGTCCGTTCGAGGTGCAATGACTGCTACATACAATCTGATGATTGTCACTTCTCTTATGCTAGCATTCTTCATCAACTATGGCGT
Organism: Penicillium angulare; assembly: GCF_028827245.1. Taxonomy (NCBI): domain Eukaryota; kingdom Fungi; phylum Ascomycota; class Eurotiomycetes; order Eurotiales; family Aspergillaceae; genus Penicillium; species Penicillium angulare. The sequence goes on along the minus strand of NW_026623170.1, from coordinate 469,109 downwards.
CTCTAAGTGGTCGTTTCCAGGCGTTGATGAGGATTACACGCAGTGGCGTGTCGCGATGGGCATTCAAATAATCCCTGGTGCGCTTATGTGTATAATGATTCCATTTGTCCCCGAGACACCTCGCTGGTTGATCAACCACGGAAAGCATGAAAAAGGTCTCCAAAACATTTGCAGGCTGAGGAAACTGCCCGCAGAACATGAATATGTTCAAACAGAATATCGCGAAATCCAGGCTCAGGTAAATCATGAGCAAGAATGCTATAGTGGGCATAACTACTGGGTTGTGCTGAAAGATGTTTTCACATCACGAAACAATTTCCAGCGATTCTTTTTGGCAGTTATGATATTCCTGTTCCACAAGTTGACTGGAACAGACTCCTTGAATGTGAGTTCTTTATGCTGCTTTCGGTGATCAAATACTTATAATCTTTGGTACAACAGTACTACGCCCCAGAGATATTTGCTATGATTGGTGTGAAAGGTGGATCAACTACTTTGCTTGATACTGGTATCTACGGTGTTATCAAAGTAGCTACCTCTCTTTTCTACGTACTATATCTCATTGATCGAGTCGGACGCCGTGTTCCTCTCCTAATTGGCGCTTCAATCCAAGCCACTGCCATGTTATATCTCGCACTTTACCTACGATTCACAGGCGAAATCGAGGACAGTGAAGGAAGTGGCACTTCAGCGGGGGGGATTGTTGGAATTGTTTGGATCTATATATACGCGTTTGGATGGTCATTTGGCCACTCTGTGGCACCTTATGTTCTTGCAGCAGAGGTCTTCCCGACGAGAATAGTAAGTCTACATCTCGGGCCAAGATTGTGAAACTATATGGCTAAATTTGCGCTAGCGATCATTTTGCATGGCAATCTGTCTGTTTACAGATTGGATTGTTGATTTTGGAATCACGCGTGCCACGCCGAACATGATTGCAGAGATGGGATGGGGCGTATTTCTGCTATATGCGCTGTTGACCTACCTTGGGGTGGTATTCATCTATTTCTGCATGCCAGAGCTGAAGGGTCGGTCAATTGAAAGTATGGACAATCTTTTCGACCGGCCTCTTTGGACAATGTGGAGACACGCTTATCCCACAGAAGAAGAAAAGGTCCGCTCGGATGTCCGGGACAATTTGGCTGAGAAGATGCAGTATCAAGAGGATGATGTTAAACAGGACCATGTACATGTCGAGAACGTATGAGATAACTTGTTTGAAAGGTTGAGTTATGACATTGCATTACGTGTTATGAATACAGTCAAATTTGATCTATGATTTAAGCGTAAGCAGAAGTTAAAGCTCTCAGGTGGACTGAGCATTAAAAATCGGGATAAGTCCGGTCGCTCCTCGGTCTTATCACGACGGGGTTCTCTCCGGTTGATCATCATGTCATTCATAGCTTTAGAGGTATGGAGCGCTAAAGCTGATGATAAAAGAAAATCAAATCAAGATCATTCTAAATCAATTACTTCACTCAATTCTCAAAGCTCAAGATGGCAAATGAAGTTAAAACTAAGACATTCACGTTGAACACGGGAGCTCAGATTCCCGCCATCGGGTTTGGCACTTGGAAGGCTGCACCAGGTGAAGCAGCAGCGGCGGTTAATGCTGCATTCGATGCGGGTTACCGTCATTTTGTATGTTTCAATAGACAAACCTACATCTCCAAGCAATGATGGCTGAAGATACTGACATTTTAATATAGGACTGCGCTCCACTCTGTATGTCTTGGGACCTCCGACCGTAGTGTTAACTGAGGAAAGGCTGACTAGTGACAGATGGGAACGAACCAGAGATTGGTCAAGTTTTGAAGAGCATAAATGTTCCAAGAAACGAGTATTTTGTGACAACCAAGCTGTAAGACACCTGCATTACACTATACATCCTTGGATATCCCAATGCCAAAGTCTCACCATCGCTGCAGCTGGTCTTCTGATCATCGTCGAGTCACCACTGCACTTCAAAAGTCACTCGACGACCTCTGTTTGGATTATGTAGACCTTTACTTAATGCATTGGCCTGTCACACTCCCTACGGCTGGCCCAGAGACCTACGGGAAAGAGGACCGTACAGTTCATGATCCAGATTGGGATTTCACCGACACATGGAGGGAGATGGAGAAGCTCCTACAAACCGGAAAGGTCAAGGCTATTGGAGTTGCAAATTTTTCATCTTTAAATCTTGAAAAATTGCTAAAAAGCTCCAAAGTTGTTCCTGCTGTTAACCAGACGGAGATCCAACCGTTATTGCCACAGAAGAGGCTGAATAAATTCTGTGTTCAGCATGGCATTCATCAAACTGCTTTTGGCCCCCTGGGCGGAAGTGGCAGTACGTTACATGAAGATACAGTGGTCAATGAGATTTCAACGAAAAGGGGTTGTAGCTCGGGCAATGTGTTACTGAGTTGGGGCGTGCGGAAAGGATGGAGCGTCATTCCTAAAAGCATCAACCCCACGAGGATCGCTGGTAATCTGCACGGCTGCTTTGAAATGAGTGATCAAGAAACAGAGCAGATAGACGCATTGGTTGATACACTTGGAGGGAAACGATTCAATGTTCCAAATTGGGGGACTATTCTGTTTCACGATGATTATGACAGCCCCCCGCAGTAGATCTTGGCAATAAACATGGAAAAATATTAAATTTTTTAGATTAATCTTACACAAAGCTTCTTTTCCTTGTACCGTGTACTAATACATGTTTGTTTATTCAGCCGTTTTGAAGTAATAAATGGGCTTGCTTCATGATCACATCCCTGGTAAAAATAAGCGACGACAAGGGTGCCAGCTCGGGAAGCGATTGGTTCACGGGCAAGAAAGCCTTGTCAGTCACCTCGAAGATATCAGCTGCTTCTTTAATAAGCCAATTACCTTGTACATTGCTTATTCTCGATGCGCCATTTCATGCCTGGGTGTTTGAGAGTACCAGGCTGCTACAAAAGATGACGCCTAGGAGCTCTAGAGGTAGCAGAAGTTAACGACTTAGTTGTTATTGTACGTGTGATTATTATTTCAGTACCAAATTGACTGCCTACTAGCCAAAGTCTATAGAATGGTATTTTAAACAGTAGTAGTAGAAGTTCACATGCAATGGAAAGACTAAAAAGACAGGGTTTCATCAAGACCCAAACAGCACAGCCCGTACTTGTACCTCGTATTGGCACATGCGGCGTATGCAAAGAGACCAAAGCATGGACCCTGTCAAAATATCCAAATAAAGCATTGTAAATCATTCCTTCATCAAATTGATGAGGCTTCTTCAACTTCCACGAACCCGCCATTCGAATTCATCTAAATGCATTGAAAACAACTTGGAACAATGGAGAATTCTATATCGAACTCGACGCAGCTCACGAAGATCAAAGGGGCCCTGTCATCCGTCAGCTTTGGCGGCAATTTGATTGAAGTTGCCGCCCTAACATCGTTGATCGGGTCAACCGCCGCAGAATCGCTTGCACTGGGCGACAAAGGACCTGCTGGCCTAGTATGGGCAATGATGACTGTTTTCGGGGCCATCCCGGTGGTGCGACTATTCATCGCGACTACAACTCCGGGCTGGCTCCGCGAAAGTATGGGCGTTAGCAATGCCAAGTCAGATGCTGTGGTAGGGTTGTTCCAGAACACCGATGCAGCTTTCAGGTTTCAAGATCGCAAAGAGCCTGCAACAGCCGTTGAGTGTGAAATGAGGGTTTGGATGCTCTTTTCCTCTTACTTTCTGGAGTCATATCCTAATCTTTCATAGAATGCTAGAACTGCGGACATGAAAGATTCCCCGATGGACTCCAAACGTCGATTCGTATATGTGTTTAACCAGCGCACGATCCATATTTTGAACTGTATCCCTTTCAGCCTCCCTGGTGACGATCTGAAAGTTTACTCTTTTGTCGAGGACCCATGGCGGGATAAGAGATATGCTTCGTGGTATACTTATCTCGACTGGGGTCTTCTTGCTCTCTCAGCGGTGGGAAAGCTAGGGGAGTTTACCCTCCTCTGGAGGTCTGATGCTCATATGCTGGCTTGGGTGAGTCTCTCTACTTGGTCATTCTTCTTCTCCGCTGCCCTCATCTTGCGGCTTCATAGTCTATGGGGATCTTCCCGAAAGTCGGAGGTGGACATAATTACTGGTACTCTCCCAACATGCTCTTCACCGGGAGGAGATCGCAAGATTCTGCTTGGGATACCCAAGAGTGTGCGTGTTCATGTTCTTTGGAGAATTATCTGGGGCTTTGGTGTTTTTGTCGGCATCGCTACTGTTGGCACTACATACTTCGCGCTTAGTCAGTATACCAGCAACGAGGCCTTCTTGATCTGGGTTGCATTCCAGGCCCTATGGCTCAGTACACGGTCTGCGCTTTACTACTTTCTTAGCAACCGAGAAGGTCAGTATCATGTTGGCCTAGAAGGCAAGCCTTGGGGCAAGGTGGATGTGCAAGACAGAGCCAGGATACGTCATCTTGTTTACACACTATCAAAATACCAAATACAACTTCACCCTCGATCGCCACTTAGTTATGAAGACGACATTCTTATGCCGGAGAGGGTGGAAAATCTTCAATCAGTATACCCTGCATCTCCTGGAGATAAGAACGTTAGTCTCTCAATTTGCGGCGTTATCCCCGATACCGTTCTTTCAAGTGCATCGTGGGTATTTGGATGCAAGGAAGGTGGATTCGATTTTTATGACACTTGTATCATCGTCCTTAATACTCCCACAGGCGTCATCTCTATACCTGCCGCCCGGGCACTTTCTACACGCCCGCTCAATGCGATACCTGAGATTGATTCGGAAGAAGGCGTTGACTTGATTCATTTACCTCGTGGTGGCTCACTACCTCAAGGCAGTGTAGCGCTTAAAGACAATGGCATTGAAGTGAAGTGGTGCTACTGGATTCCATGCTCTGAGGGACGCTGGCTGTACTTTACAACTGAACAGACAAAAAATCGTGGATCCAAGGATGCGGCCATCCTGTCAGATTTGGAGGTCACTGATTTACTAAACAACGGGAGGGTAATCAATATCAGCTTGAAGCACGTTGATGAAGTAAAGGAAATTTTGCACTATTCGACGTTGGCTTGTGGGTATCTTCTGAATTTGCTGAGATAATGACTCTGTGAACGAATTAATCATTGATGTGTTGGAAGTTTATGAAGCATACTACATCATCAGCTTCAACTTGAAGTCCGCAATAATTGGGCTCTTTTAGATGCCAGAGTAAATAACCATTTTCATTTTTGAGTTCCCCTCAGCTTTTAATCTTTAATAATTATTTTTGGAACGAAGGGACCCCAATACTGTCTACAAAGAAGACGTAAAAACAGCATTCGCTATAAAATTGATTGAAGCAAGGGGTTCGCAAATTTTACTTGGCCTTTACTTGGAAATAACCCAGCGAGTTCAAGTTGCATATACTAGTACTTGACCATCCAATGTTCCAGTCAGTGGCCCACTATGTGTTCCAAGGCTGTGAATCGCCTTGACGACCTTGGAATCCGCAATTGCGAATCTCGCATCGGATGGGGATACCATCAGATTAGATGCCTCCCTTGAGATATCCTGTTCTGGCCATATCTTGTAGGCCTGTGGACATCATGGCCACCGTCGTAGTCTTGGACAACAAAGTTGAAAATAAGTTGGTATTCAACAGTCTCTACCGAGTTGATATATGTATTAACTCTTTACATGGGGAATATCTTAATTGTTTCTAATTCTTCTCCGCGAAATGAATGTGATGGATTTTCGATTAGCTTCTCCGGTTTTGGGAAACCTATTCAGCGGATTTAGTAGAAGAATTTCTAGTAAATAAAATGGTAGTATTATATATTTATTTCTTTTAAAACTAGATAATTATAGAGATAACCCTAAGCTAAATATAAGATATTATATTTCTAGATAAGCTTTAAATGGAGAATATTAATTAAAGAAACTAATCTTAAATTAAGTTATAATATATATAAAATAAAGTATAATTATATACCATTTTATAAGTATTTTAATTCTTTAGAATCCTTTTTATTCTCTATCTCGTTGATTGATTTTAGCTTATCCTTACTATATTTATTAGTCCCTATCTTTTCTTAGATAGTTAGTTATAATATATATTATAAAATAATATAATATAAAAACTATTAATTAAGTTTTGATTTATTCTATTACATCATATTGATATAAATTAATAAATTTCTTTTAAGTATATCCTTTAGCTAAAATTTTCAAGTAAATAGAATAAATAAGTTTTTTAATCAGTAGAAGATAATAGTAGAAATTAGGTAGTAGAGTAGAGGTCTTAAGCTTTTAAACTGATCTAATTGTATAATCCTCTGACGCCTAGCTGCGTGGGCTCAGCTAACGCCCCGAGGAGTCTATATTGCTGTATCGGATGCCTACTGAGCTTGTTACGCAGGCCTTAGCCTAAATCGATGAGGTAATCTTTGAAGTAGGAGAGATATATGACCTAAAAGGCCACTCTGATATCTTATGGAGCCCCTTGTGGGAAAAATGAATTAATTCTAAGTTATCTAGTATAACGTGAACTATAATATAGGGGTGATGTAGTTGTTTCTTTGTGATTGGAAGGTATTAGATGTAGATGTGATTATAGTATAAGACCTATAGTAAAATATTTTCTCTAATACTATATACTAATTGGCGTTAGGGTAGTTTGTAATGGTTACTAAGTTGTCAGGCTAGAGACCTGTGACTAGGCAAGGATATCGGATAGTAGAGATCAAATAGAACAGTTGATACACAGAATTGATTCTTGCAGGACAAGAATCGTAGCTATTGTTCGTGCGTTTTAATATTGCTAGAGCTTGCTAGGGCTTAGGGCAGTCATGCATTAGCGGGTGTATCGAGGTAGATTCGCCCGCGGAGCGGCCATGAATCGTACCCGAATCGTACCCGAAGGGATTCAGGAATCTCGTGACATAGTTCTAACTATTATACTTCTCTATTAGGGAGGGAGAGTTTCTAGGTGTTGCGATGTAGGTATCTAAAAATATTGATCTATTAATCTAGTCTAACTAATTTATGAGCTGTGACTACTAGATTTTGAATTTATGTAGGAAAAAGGCTAGTAAATAGATAGATATTTATATTTATTATCTCTATAAATAGCTAAGGAGTAGATTAAAGCTATTCTTTATTTTACGATAGGAGATCTAGATATAGTAAGATAAGTATATTATAGTAGGTAATATAAATACTTACTATACTATATAGAGAGATATAGAAGTAAGAATTATATCTATAGGTAAAGATTTTATTGTAATTATAGATGAATTAGAAATAGAGATAATTATAGAGAAGGGTATAACAATATAGAAGTAGTAATATAGTGAGGAAGTATAATTATCTATTTTAGATCTTATATATATTAGTAGGAGTCTTGTTAACTGGCTTGTTGCCTATAGGCTTGCGGATGATATTGAATATGGCTTAGATTATTGGCTGATACGGATGCTTTTGGACGTCGAAATCCCTTCGTTTATGTTGTAAAAGTTTAGGAACTGGTAAGTTATAGATACTGAAAAACTTACTAAGTTTATTACCGAAAACATGTAACTCCGGCTACTGAAACGGGCTACCGTGAACCGGCTGGGGTTGGAATTTAGTGTATTTCTGCGGGTGATCCACGCTGTGATCGAGGAGTGTGTCCCCTGGAATTAAGATTAATTACTTATTACTCTATAGGTCTTATTACATACTACTTTCCCTATTTATTTTTAGATACTTCTAGGAGTATTTCTTTTTATTTGTTATCATATATTAGTTATAATAGAAAGTTCTAAGGAAATAATTATATATAATAACTTTAAGAACTACACTATCTATTTATATTAGCTAGTTATTATTCTATAAATCTTACTATAGACTAATTGACGCCAAGAGTAAGGCATGTCAGCGTGAGAAGGACGTTCTTGATACCAAACTTCAGACCTGCTCTCGGGAGAGGGATGGGCTAGACACGGAGAAAAAGTCTTGCAAACGGGAGAAGGACAAGCTAGATATTAAGAAAAAGACTTGTCAGCAGCGGGAGAAAGATGAACTAGATGCCAACTGGAAGGCCAAGTATGAAAGCCAATGATAGGTCGCTTATCTATTGTCCTTTGGAAGATATATGAGTGAAGCTCATCACATCACAGGGGCTCTCCTGAAGCCAAGCCTCTATGGACTTTGTAAGGTTGTTCTACACTGAAGTCTCCAGGGACATTGGAATTGAACTAACTGGGAACTAAGCTCTTGTTGTGATATAAGGTTGGTGCAGATCAGGAACCAAGCCGCATCATCGGAATTAAGTCCTGAGATATCTATACGAAGCATCAAGTTGATTTCCAATCAACTTCCAATCAACTTGGTCTTCTTGCTGTATATATAGCTTCATCTATTCCTTCTGAAATCCCCATGATATTAGGAAAATTCCCTGGAGTTGGTACAGTACTTCCAGAAATCAGTGTCACCATCATTTTTTTCTCCAGCCACAGTGCCAAGAATTGCTAAATTACCTCGGGACCGTTCCGAAATAATATCTCCAGTGGAGCCTTTGTACCGTACGACACCGAATTAATTTATTACGCTGGCCTAAGTTTGTCACTTGTCACAGCTAGACAGCTGCAACCACGCCGCCCCACGTCATCATTCCCAATAACTATCCCCTCTCCGGAAATGGTGGATGCTGAAGTACGTGCTTACAAAGGCACGACCCCTCAATATCCCCTGCTCTCCTGACAAACCCTGGATAACTACTCACTCACTTTGCTAACATAACGGGTTGGCCTCTAAAATCAATATGAGCCGATATAGCCAGCAGTCGCTCGAACACATCTTCAAAAATAACAAGAAATGGGTCTTGTCGAAGAAGGGCGCGGACCCCGCCTTTTTTGACAAGCTTGCTGCAGGGCAATCACCTGACTACCTGTGAGCTAAGGATTCATTCCCATCGTCAAAATGGTCACCATTTAATTCATCTGACGATATCCAGATACATAGGCTGTAGCGATAGCCGTGTTCCTGCCAACGAGATTATGGGTCTGGAGGCTGGCGAGGTTTTCGTTCACCGTAATATCGCCAATCTAGTACCCAATGTCGACCTTAACGTCATGTCCGTGATCAACTATGCTGTGCGGCACTTGCAGGTCAAACACATCATTGTGTGCGGCCACTACAATTGTGGAGGAGTCAAAGCGGCATTAACACCGGCTGACTTGGGGTTACTTAACCCATGGCTCCGAAACATTCGCGACGTGTATCGCCTGCATGAGAAGGAACTGGACGAAATAGCTGACGAAAGCTCGAGATATAATCGATTGATCGAGCTCAATGTGGTGGAATCCTGCAGGAATATCATCAAGACCGCTGCTGTCCAGCAAAGCTACCGAGATTATCAGTTTCCCATCGTTCATGGATGGGTTTTTGATCTACGCGACGGTCTACTCAAAGACCTCAAGATCGATTTTGAGGGGTTGTTGGAGGAGGTGAAGAAGATCTATAGTCTGTCGTCGGATCTCAATCGCAAGTAATCAAAGCCACAATCTTCAAGTGCTAGCCCACATTAAGCTCCCCAAAATCTTAAACACTAAGGCATAAATAGATTATAAGCATCAGTTCTCAACCAAAACGGAGCTAATCTTTTGGATTGTCTTCTAATTCTAAGCCATATGCTGAGAGTTTCGCAGACCTTCCAACACCCGATAGGCCTTGTCAGCTTTTGTGTCATATACCAGCCCATGGATTTGCAAGTGCCTCTTCCTAATCGCATCGGTTACTTCAGTAAATTTGCGTAACGAACGCAATTGATCAAGAATGTTTAACTCGACAAAACAGCGATCACGTTCTATCACCGGGGCTTTATTGATGTCTTCTTCGTGCGCAGCATAGAGAGAATTGAGCTTGCTATAATGACCGTTAATCAGTGACCATGTGAATATCTTAGGTAGAGACAGGTCACTTACCACAACCACGGACCATTTAACCCATCTCTTGAAGCTGCTTTCACGATGCCACACCCATAATGGCCGCAAACTACGATATGTCTCACCTTTATAGTGTTAACACAAACGAATTATGAAGCTGTTCGAGATCAATGGCTACCTGGAGGTCAACGACAGCATGTTTTATCGCAGTCTCGGAGGACAGGTCGCCATCAATGATCATATTGCCAATATTTCTAAGCACGAGTAGCTCGCCGCCAAGAAGATTGAAGACGCAGGATTCCCTGAGATCGCTATCGGAGCATCCAATCCAAAGCACTTGTTGAGTTGCCTGATGAAGGCTTGGGATGTAGTTTGCCTCAAGAGGCTCAGTTGTCACCCTGCTGAGTCGTGTTTCGCTCATGATAGAAGGTCCCAAAGGGTGAGCAGTGATGCTATGGTATGCTCTCGGAAAGAGCCGTCGGGTCGTGGATAGTAGAAAGGTATTTTGCCAAGTTGCAACAAGAATTCGACGGCAAAACATTAATGACGGCTAGTGAAAACCTTTGAAGGTTCACCAGAGTGGGCTTCTGTCATAAAAATTCAAATACTGTACTGGTCAGCGAGTTAGGAGTCCTTCCCAAAGGTTTTCAACCGCTCACTTTGTATGTGCTCCGTACCTTTTCAACAAGAGGAAAAAGGCTTGGCCGAAATGTGCTTATTTGATGTAATCCAGCAGCCAATTAGAGTTTGATCGTCGCTCACAGATCGGCATAGACACGAGTAAGTATGGTGGTGTGGGCCACGCAGGCTCTAATCATTGGTTGAACAGCCGCAACAGCTTTTTGGCTCCGAGAAACTGCCGTTTCGGCCGAAACATCGTCCCGGCGCCTGTGGTATGCATGGGGCACGGACAAGGTGCCGCCACCCCAAAGGTTACAACCACACGAACCGGTTTGTAAAGACCCCCTTACGTTTATACAAGGACTGAGTAAAAAGGATAAGATTTACTGGATTTTCAGCAACCCTTGGGTCTAAATGGGGTAAATAAAACGATGTTGTGAATGATATCTGCTAACAGTCTACTTCAATCAAACATGCAATCATTAAATATATCAGCAATACGCCGGTGCGTTTCATGGTCCGGTAGATCAGAATGCCTCCAAAACTACTTTATCACGAAATACCGAACTTCCGGGAACTGGGCACACGTGACTAGCTAACCTCGTGAGTATTCCTGTGCTTGAACTTTCTTTTGTTTTAGATTCCAAATTCGAGTCAAGTTCCTGCTATTTGTCCCTTCGTCGTTTCCGTGAAAACATTCTTCGATTCAGGGTTTAAGATATATTCATCCAAGTTTATCCCATCAGGTCCCTAGGTAATTGTCGTCACATTCATAAGTCTTTCCGTTGACATCCATTAATAAGCTGCAGCCAGCACAACCAACCAATTTGATCTTCCAGGGCTCCGCCTTTGCATCAGGCGAATACTATGATTATAACTCGCGGGTTTTCTCTAACGAACTTTGTGATTGCAAGCTCGGCCTTTTGCTTCCAAGTTTGTGTCCTGTACCCTTGGCATCACAAATTAGAGGATGAATTCAAACAACTCAAGGCCGAGCATCTCCAGCTATTGCAGGAGGGCGAGGAGCACCGACTGAAGGAGTTAAGGAACATTCGGGAACATCTTAGCCTCCTAAGCACTAAGAAGGATTAGAGGCCCAATAGTTTCAAATTGTTAAAAGATTTTTGGCCTCTTAGAAGATACTTAGAAAACAGAAGTATGCGGCATTGAAGGAGATGGATATAAGCGTTGTATTACCTGCGCAAACCTAGATTATTTTGGATGAACATCGCTTGATGCATTTAAGTCATATATGAAATCTTCAAATTCGATCACGCGCTTAAGCTCCTCGAGCTCAAATATTTCTATAATATTATGCAAGATGTATAGCATCGAGTATTATCTACCTACCAACAAATGAAACTAGCGCAGGGAATTATGAAGAGAAGGATAGTTGATAGAGAATTAAACTGCGGACTATTGAAGGTAAAAAGTTATTGCTTTGCTCTTGTGTATCCGATATCCTCCCAGGTCTCCAGAAGGCTAGACATGCCGTTTTGGACGCTGGGAAGGTCTTTGCGGAATGAAGACAGCATGCCTTCTTGGCCGGCACAACGATTAAGTAAATACCCATTTTTCTGGCGTTCTCGCCGAAGGAGCCTTTCCATCAGCGTGTTCATTCTCTCCAGCCGCTGATTCTCTTTCTGGCAGGCTGTGAAACGTGCCTCTATTTTTTGGCAATGTCTCACCATATGTGTGGCCTGTGCCTTGAGTTGAAGGCTCTCTTCTCTCAAGGTCTGAATTTCTAGTGCCAATCCACTGAATGAGACGTGCACATGTGCTTCGACACATTCTGACCACTGGTCAATTTGCCCCTGCTTCTATTTCCCGAATAATTAGCTCCCGTCGAATTCTAAGATAAAGAATTGCTGAATTTACGTTGACTGGAGAAAGTCGCTGCGATGAAGAAGTCCCGTAACAAGGACTCTTGTCTGAGTATATCTCGGGTGAAACGTCCCTCTTCCCTTTTCCTAGCTGTTGCTGTTTGGATGACGGAGAATTCATGATATGTATTAAAAAATGAAGGTGTAAAGATTGGAAAGGAGCTATCTTGTCATAAGCTGGCGTATTCAGTATTTATCTAGATATGGTTTTTGTATCTCCTGCAAGAGACGAGTCATGTCCCGCGTAAGTTACGTATCATTTCGCGCGCAGGATCCTCAAAACCTGATGCCAATCCTGCAGTTCCGGTGTACATAACTCGGGATTGCTTCCAATTAGAACTGCTGCAGCGCATCCGGGGATTCCCTGCAATTTTGGTTCCAAATACTAAAAAATGCGGGTATATAGTATAAAGTTAAACTGAGCTCCTTCGGCTCCGACATCACCGAATCGAAAAGTCACTCGGTCCCTAAAATTGAAAACTCTAATAATTCAATTAGATGGCGGCATCCACGCAGCCCTTTGTTCAAATCTTGCACAAGGCAAGCACTACCCGTTTTGCTAAATAGCAATGTTCGCAACTTCATAATTATCAATGAAGTCATGTGAGACGCGAGTTCAAGGGCTACCGTTGGGTTAAAAGACGGGTGCGGATGCCCAGAAAATAGATGAAATAGAACTATGTATATGAAAAAGGTCGGAATAAAGTCGGTCTTACTGATAAATTGAGAAGGATAGCTGTCTTCATGCCGGGTCTTCCCAGCTAACCCATTGCTGACGGGACAGACCGATTAAGATCATCATTTGGCCCACATTTGTTACGTATCGGAGGTCGATCGCATCGGTTTAACCCCAAGAGATAACATGAACGGCGGCGAGGCGCGACAAAGATGACTGGTCTCGTCTAGCGTGTAACGCTCATACACTCTACGAGACAGCTATATGTAAATTATGATCATAATGTTCTGTATTCACCACCGGCGGAAACAAAAGCATGTTGGTGGTGACACCAAGTTCTGGAAGTACTGTATCAAAATTTGGCAGCTATGCGCTGATGCATGCAAGAGAGATTCAACATGTAAAGCTTCAGTTTCGGTTTATGGTGAAGGTATATGCTACAAATCCAGAACTCCTCCCGGAGATTTTACGACAAAGGATCTTCAAGACAGTATCGGTGGAAAGTATGGTTCCTATGGCAAATAGACTGGAGGCAACTCCCGGCCGGAATGAGGCTTCAGTGGACATGGCAAGACGAGATTCAGGATCGCTTACAGTAGTATTCGAAATCAGATTTACCTCTACACTCTTTGATCTTAATTCCCGAACCTTAGCTTGAAACACGCTAATCCAGAATATAGTAATTACATCGATCCCCTGGTTCTTAATTAAAATAGGAACCGTATTTTACATGACGCGCCGGGACCTACCTCCCTTAGTGTAATTTACACGAAACTCCTCTACGTATGATACCACTCTACCCCCTTCTTCTCCCCTAGTACCTAGCAACGAGGATCATCCTCTATACACAACTCTTAAGCGCGCATCCTACGTTAAGCTAGCAATATGGCTCCAAGGCTTCTCCTCTTAAAGCTGCATCTTATCCACAATATAAAAGAGAGCCAGTCACTAACCATAACTCAAATGGCCGAAGAAGCTGCAGCAAGGTCACGATTATAGATATTCACAGAAACTTGCGGCAGTTCGGCAACATGTACGTATCCCTAACTCGCATAGGTCGCAAACCAACGGTAATACCGCTAATAATCGACGCGCTCTGCGACTACCTGTCGGCAAAACCGGGCCTATACCTTGATGAGATGGCTGTCTTCCTCTGGGATAAGTTTTGTACTATAATCACAACCTCTAGCATTATAAAAGTCCTTATCGCCAAAGGTTAGTCTAAAAAGACGGCCCGACAGTATGCAAAGGAGCGTATTGCCGATTTGCGAGAATTTAATCTCTATAATTATATATTAAAAATAAAAGAGAGCTGTACTAGTGGACAACATGCTATATAATGCGAAATTAAGAGTAAATTTAGATCCGATATCTTTTGTTGTAAGCCCTAGACCGGATTGGTCGGTGGCTAGACTGGTGAGCGGTCCTTTCGGATTGTCGATCGTCTTGCTTACTTGCAGCACGTTGTCTATCTTCCAGTACTCGGCGGCTAGAGTCGCTTGTACGCGTATTCTTAGAGTAGGAGGACTCCTGGAAGTGGACCTTGGGCCGACAGGTGGAGCCACTAGTAATGTTCAACTGTATAGCTCCTTGATTACCCATACGAATATTAATGGACTTGCTAGCCAAGCTTTCCTCGGAAAATCTAAGTGTCATTCTATTTATGGTGATGGTTATATTCTGATTTTCTACCTAAGAGCGCTCTTATAAATTTTGAGTATTTAATATAGTAATAACCTAGATACGCCGGAACTTTTGGAGGTTCTTTAATATATTCTCTAGGGGTTTCCTTATATAGGTATAGTCAGCAATGTCGGGTACTATTGCATTTTGCTCAATAACTTCCTTAATACAACAACAAACAGTGCCACAGGTAATGCTACTAGGGTTAATATTAGGACTTCGAATGCATAACTTTCAGCTTACTAAATGATATCCTTTCCAGCTGACTCTTAGTGCTCTATGTGATATCGAGGGCATGTAGTGCTGGGCTACCTTTGCTGCTGCTTGAAGATCATGCTTATGACAACTCTCTATCCTGGATAGAAACAATTCTCCCATAGCCCTGTGAGATTAATCGGGTTCTGTGTCCCCAACTCTTTAATAGCGAATTCGCCTCCACCGATATAGCTGGACCACATCCTAAGCTTTTAAGATTGATTTTAAGCATAGCCAGTAACGCCTCAGGTAACCTCACAAACTCTAGGTGAAATAGACTTTCTCTATTCAAGGGATTAGTGAGATAAATTGGTTGTTGTCTTTGAATTTGTCCCAGAATCTTGAGAATGGCCAACTGGATATCATGCACGATCTCAAAGACACGCAAATTGGTTTAAACGATTTGAGTACTCGATTCGAGGGGCGCTTTCCCTTCCTGAATGCTCTCTGCTAGGTGCCTGGTGATCGTACTCAGCTGACCCATGACTTTGCATAAGAAGTCCTGAATTCAGCTGGCGAGCCCTTTATGCTGTACAATATACGTTTGATTCTGGGCTGTCGTCATTTCCATCTGCACAGTAAACAACAAGATTTGAATGCTCGATGTATGGGCCCTGATCTCGGCACGAAATTTGTCCACATCGTCCTTTTTACATATCGTCCACTTGATTTTCATCAATTATATCATTTATCCTCGAGTCCGTTCCACCTTGTTGTAGATGAACTTGGTACTTCTGGATATTCTTATAAAACTCGGTAATTGTGAGCTGACATTGTGACGTAGCTTGGTGTAGTGCAGTCAGATTAATCTGATTGATACTAGTATCGAGACGCTTAACGTGTAATAGTGCCGATTCCAGATATAGTAGACTTATATACAGTAGTATTATAATTCAACCTGTCCGCCCTATCCGTTAGTATAGTGTCTAGTTTAACAATTTCGTGCCAAAAGTCCATAGGTCAAAATCCCATATGAATCGTTTCTACCGTAAATTTATAAGGGGGTTTGTATTTAACTGTAGTCAGCAAAGTATTGGTTCCACCATCAATACGGTGGATGCAGAATTAGTTGGGTCTAGATAGCCGGGTGCTTGTGTCCGACCGTTCAGTTTCATCCAACGCATTCGTAGGTTGTCAAACCAAAAACCATCACCAAGCCCAAATTCTTCTTAGGCCGCCGGTATATTGCACAGCTTCGAGATTATATCACACACATAATCTTCAACAGCAAACCGCTTATAACTTTCAAGATCTTGCTCACTATTAATCGGTCGAAGAGCGGATCGCCGACCCAGACCTTCTAGTTCAACCAAGGAGGCAAATAACTGCGGAGAACTATCCTCAGAGGGTTGTAAGTAGCGACAAACCGACACGTAAATTTCTCGTTGTATTGAAACATAATCTGTCCATGGACGTAGTTTAATGGGACAGTATTTTCCGGCAGGAGAGGGAATAGACCCTGTTGTAGAGCGATAAGGGTCTTCGACTGTGAGCGGCTGCCAAAGGAGATTGTGGCAACGTCGGATAAACTCTCCAAAAGTCGTCGGCCGGTTGCGCTCCCTCTCCTGTCTCTCTCTTGACTCTGCCTGTCTTCTTAGCTCTGCTTCCTTAAAAAAAGGGGCCTTAAAGTCTGGGGAGCTCATCACGAGCTTGATAGAGGAATGAGTGAACCCTTATTGGCATAGTCAGGCCCATTATTCTCTCTGGGCGGTGTGGAATTGGCAGAATTTGTCGTTCTTTAGGGAACCTCGCCTATTCAAAGTTTCTGGCTGGTTTCTCCATGCATCAAACACTTGATAGTGGAATAGAGACCTGTTTAAATGGGAAAAGTGTGGTCATTTTTGGGGACTTGGAATCTTTGGAAGAGCTTTGTTGCTCCCAGGTTTACAGGTACAGTTCCCAGAGGCAGTCGTAGGAGCCCCTAGAATTGGTTGGAACTCCCACGGCGTTGGCTCCGCCAAGGGTAGCGAGCGGTAATAATGATGGGCTCAGTATTTTGAGGGAACTACTAGTTATTGGTGGGGCATGGCGAGGCTCGATGGAAATAGAACGATAGTATCAAATGAACTCAGTACCCTCATAACAATAGTAATTGGCGGAGCAATTCAACTCAGTGACACTCTATTTAATCCCAGAGAACCTACAGCTGTCTTCAGGAACTATGTATTTGATTTCAGGAGCAACCAAGCTCCTGGGAACAAGCAATAATGTTCCCAGAGACACCTCCGTCAACCCCAGATACGGCTTATAAGGCATTGAGGTGGATCTCGCAGTAGCTGAAATACATTCATTGGACCTAAGAGTAAATTTTTCTTTCCCAAATACAGTGTTCTGCACGGCCCTTATCTCTCTTAGCGCTTACAAGCGAGCATAAAGCTATCTAGCTAGCACTTGGTAATTAGACGTGATCAATTGAACTTCTGTTTCACCTAGCGCCTATAGAGTAGTATTAAAAATTGCAAGGGGATTTTAGAAATGATCTCTTAAAAGATTATGTTCGGCCTGAAACTATATTTGGAGATGGTGGAGCCCTGTCAATCAGCTAAGTTTCATAATACGCATAGATGACTAAAACCAAGGCTTGACACTCAATTAATTAGCGCCTTGATCTCGTTTTGTGCATCTTGCATCACGCTAGCCCTTATTTTAATGCGCAGGCGCTTTAGGTCGAGAGATAATTTGCTGAACATATTGAACGAAAACTTCAATTCCAATCACACGAAACAAGGTAGGCGCATACTCTTTATTGTATTTTGTGACCTTTCGGAGGGCTGTCATATAAATATAGCTATCGTTCTCCATTGGAAACATTACTTTTTGACGCATCCTCCCCAAGAATCCAAGAATTTACAACACAAACCAGGTATCTTGTTTACGCCTCGAATTGCCAAGGCACCAGGCTAATTAAATGCCCAGAACTATTCACTCATGGCATACGAGCTGTCTATAGAGATATTCGGAACAGGCGAGGACCCCCAGCACCGGTCTCATTGGGGATTTGTGATTCATAGGCCCTCAAGCCTTGTTGGCGACCTACTCCATGTCAAAGTGATCGATCTCGACAGACTATGGTACCAATTCGAACCGAGAATGAATACCCCACTGCGCACCATGCAGGCCGTTGGCAAGATCAAACTTGGCGATCTTAATGAACAGCAGCGTCAACATGCCATCCAAGTTATTACATCTTCCCCTGCACCAAGGGATGGGAAAAAAGATGCCAGGATTGGGTTTATGACACCCTGCTGTCACTTGAGGTTGAAGAGCTTGTTCCGTCTGGCACATGCCATATCTGGAAGGGGATGGTTGGGAAGTCGGCACGAGCTGTTCAGGCAACACCAGGCGTCAATTGGATGAGTCTGAAATGAAGGTATCATGTGTATTTAGCTCAGATCCCAGTATAATCTAACATGGATTGATTGACTTCAGCCCAAAATTCGTACTCATCGGTATCGAGTATCGTGGATATAAGATCCCTCCACTCTGGATCCAACGCTTGCCACCGCAAACAAAAATATTCCCTTGCCGATATACTATAGCCAGCTGCGCCCCAGTCTATGATTCCGGTGACGATATTACCGTTTACAATAATGTTGCTTTGATGCAAATCACCATGCGTGAGCACCTTCCTCTCATCCTGATCACCAGAGACAAGGATTTTCTCCAAGAGAGGCTCATCTCTTTTCATGAGCTGCGCATTAGGTCTGGAGTAACGGATAGCCTCCACCACTCCTTGATTGAATTCCTTTCTTGTTAAGAAGGGTCCATAGTGCCGAGATTTTGCATCCCATGAATGCTGGAAAAGAATATCTTCGCATGGACCACCATCAATAGATCCGAAGTAAGGCCCTTCAATTCGGCGCCACTCATAAATAAAGCTTTGAAGCTGTCGGATGATAGAAATTTTGGAGTCCCGAGTCAAACTTTGCCAGCAATGTTCCAGTGTGACCCCTGGAATTTTCGACATTAAAATAAATCCGATATCGCCGATGGTATAAGCATTGAAGACTTCAGGGACGGGAACTGACGTCTGTTCCCTCAGGAGACAGAGCGCCTCTGCTTCTCCCATCTTAACCATAGGCCCGACTTTCAAAATAACCGATGCGTGAATCTCCAAAATTTTGCAGCCTCCCATGCTATGAGGACATAGATCTTTGGCATTTTGAATCTCTTCCAGTGTCACAATCGGAGGCTTGTGTCTCATAAAGTCAGGAAACAGTATTTCGACATTGGTTGAGAGAATATAGGGAATATGGTTGAACAAATCCCATTTCGAGGGCTGTCAAAGCGTTAGAATGCTCACATGTTCACCCTGAAAAAGGATGCACGTACGGAATTTTTGGTGAGAAGATCCTCATCCATTTATGGTATTGCCTTTGGGGGGGGCGCTTATATATGGAGATCTTCTCCTTGAGTCTATTAAGCGAACACTCCAAATATTGTAGAGGGAAAAGGGAAAAGGATCTGGGCAATTGTTAGTGGAATTGAGAAAGTTGAAGTGTTGAATATCCGTCGATGATTTGTAGGTTCCGCTTTGTGGATTTGTGGCTTGGTATGTTTGTTTCATTTGCACTTCTAGGACCTGATTTGGAACTGGACGCTTCGAAAACAGTGTGGACTTTGGAGATATAACCGAGCTCTAGGTCAAAATGGATAGATCACTTTGTACTTTCTAACAAGGGTACAGTAATAATCAGGCTTGACGTACAAAGGAGAACCCATTTTTTGACTAACTAAGGCATATTGATTAATAAGCCTGAAGGTTCTCACTGGCTGATGGTATGCATCGGCTATTCGTTGTGTACCGATACTTCTGCATGGCAGCCAACACGTCACCGTTTTGATTGGCTTGAAGACGAAGGTAAGGCGAAATCAGGCCAGCGATGTCATATAATTGCCCGGGCAATTAAATCGTACCCACTGCATTGAACCCTCCTCTAAGAATAGCCTTCTGCGCCCCGATCTCAGGCATGACCATCACATCATCACACTGCATACTCACTATTTTCTTATGGCCAACGAGGACGCCTCAATGCTCAAAGTTTGCTTATCCTTAAATATTCTCAAAATCTGTGCTTCAGCAATATTTCTCTGACTAGCCGAGCCGAGCATCTTGGGACTGCACCTGCCTTCTGAGCGTTTCTCCTGTGACAAAACGCTTCAAATTGTGGCGAAGTGCAGATACTAAGAGATCCGTTGTTTCAGGGGGAGGCATTTGGCCCAATAATATCTTGCGACGGCTCAGCTGAAAGGGTCAGTGCGAGGTCGCACGATACAGGGTGATAATTAGACCTGTGCACAACCCATCTGACCCATGGGTTCCTATGGGAATTCCCACTTAGTAAGTAGGAATTCCTACTTATATAATTCCCATAGGAGTAGAGTAATAGGAAATGGGAGTAATCTCACACCTATAGGAATCCTATAGGAATACACTAGCTATATAGGGCTAGTATTATAAACTTATATAAAATCATTATATTTAAAGCTATTCTAGTTATATATTACCTAATATCTATAGAGGTATAGATATTAGAATACTATTATTAGTATATAATCTACAATAATAAGGGAACTTTATAAATTCTATACTAGTAAGTATTTAATATATTAATAGTAATAGATAGCTAATACTAGATAATATATTTTTATAATATATTATAAATATAAAGAAATAATAAGGAAATAATAGGAGAAAACAAGAGAAGTATTATAAGATATAGATTATTAAATTAACTAATTAACTAATTCTAGTTACCCTTATAAAAATCCTGGGTTTTTCGAGTCTATTTAGACAATTATATATAGACCTTAGAATTAGATAGCTTATCACTATTATTAGAAAATATTATATTATATATACTATCTATATATAGTCTTTTAGCTATTTCTTAACTAGTTAAAAGTAAATAAGAGGTTAAATAAGGAAAAGTAGATATAGTTTTATCTAGATAGCTATCTAGATCCTTCTTATTACTAATCAAACTCTCTAGCTTAAAAGCCTTATTACTCTAGATTTCTAAGGAGCTAGTACTAATAAGTTTATTAGTAAAATAATAGTAATCAACTAGCAAATCAAATCTTAATATATATATATATATTATCAGATTACTAATTATATTCTCTTTTAAAGATCTATATCAATAATAATAAATATCACAAATATAATTAAATATTCTTTTAACCCTAGCCCCTATTATAAGGATTAATAAAGTATTATAAACTATTTAAGTAAGAATTAGATATTCTTTTTGATATTTATACTAAAAAATAAGTAGATCTATCTCTATTATACTATTCTTTAGATAATTCTTAATCTTATTTAATTAATTAATTCTTCTAGCTTAATTCTAAGAGTATAGTAGATTATCTAAAAATAAGCTTTATTAAGCTAGTAGTTTATTAAATATTAATAATAAGATATATCTTATACTATAACTCTAATATTCTTATATAAGAATATTATAGTATATTTCTTAAGAGCTTAGCTTAAAGTATTAAAACTAATAATTTAGTACTAAGATTATAGTAATACTATATAGATTTCTCTCTAATCTATATAACTTATTTTAATAACCTTATAACTTCTTATAACTTTTTTTAAGAGCCTAAAGAACTACTTATTTCTATAGAATTTACTTAATAAGTAAATAAAATTAAGCCTTCTCTAGATATTCTAAAAGAGCTTTATAAATATTAAAGATCTAGTAAATTATAGCTAATTTAGAGGTTAATAAAGTATTTATAAAATTAAAGAAAGGTTTAGTTAGATAAAGAAGATAATTAACTTATTACTATTAATTAAATATTAGCTAGAACTTCCTATATCTCCCTTAATTATAGTATAAATTAATAAAGTTTTCAATATATTTTATCTATAAAAATATTAGAAATATTAAATTCTATTAAGTTTAAATATCTTATACTAAAAAAAGTTTCTTTAAATCTTAGATATTCTTAAAGATCTTTCAATATTATAGACTTATATAAATAAAAACTATAAATTATTAGAGCTAAGATACTATTAATAAATAAAG
The DNA here is from genome assembly GCF_028827245.1 of Penicillium angulare. NCBI lineage: Eukaryota > Fungi > Ascomycota > Eurotiomycetes > Eurotiales > Aspergillaceae > Penicillium > Penicillium angulare. The sequence goes on along the minus strand of NW_026623170.1, from coordinate 447,042 downwards.
AATATAGATAGAAATAGAGAGTATTTACTACCTTTATAAGGATTCTAAGGATCTTATCTTATTCAGAATTATTAATTATTTAATTAGTTAAATCAGACCAAACCTTTTTTATAATCTTATTTAATAGTCTTAGTTTTAAGTTATCTAAAAGACTAGTTAAATAGAGCTAAATAATATATATAATATATAGAATTCGAGAAAGATTAGTATTTATCCTAGTTTTATATAGATATTAGTAGAGAGTCCTATTATTAAAAGTATTATTAGTAATAATATCTAGTATTCTATAGAATATATTAAACTTTCTTAGAATTTCTATTATTTTCTTTCCTAGATTTAGACTAATATAGACTCCTTTAATAGCTTTAAAACTAAGAAGAATCTTATAAAAGACCTAAAAATTATTAATAAAATACCCTATAACTATAAGAAATACCTACTAGAATAGAGATATCTAATAATCTAGAGTAATCAATATCTTTATATTTACTAGTAAGTTAATTAAGATAGATTATTTAGTCTCTATAATAATATCCTTAAGATATTATATAATAGTAGTTTAAATTAGAATAGAAGATAGAATAGGAGATAATTAAGTATAGTTAATAACTTCTTAGAAATCTAGATACTTAAGAATTTAGAAAAAGATCTTCAACCCTAAAATAAACTTTAAGAGTACCTTATACTAGCTATCTTTTTTAAAATATAGTTTTTTAAGACCTTTAGATCTCTAGGATTGAATATATAGAGATTAGTCTATAAAAAAGTATTAAATTAATAGGGGTTTAGCTTATACTATCTTAGAAGGTAATAGTAATTATAGATTAAGTATATTATAATAGATTCTATATATTTCTTTAATATAATACTAAAGTATAATAATATATAAGACTAGAGGTACTAGTAAACTATCTATTAAGACTCTAATTTAGATAAACTAGTCTTATACTATACTACTTATATAATACTATTAGTAAGCCTGATTTCTTATATACTATCTACTAGAATCTCTTCTATTTAGAAGATATAAGTTTAGTTAACTAGTTATAAGGTTTTTAGCTATTAGAAAGCTAATTCTAGTTCCTATATTCTATAGTAATCTACTATTTAACAAACTCTTACTAGTTTTCTATTATATAAAGAATAAACTATGAAAGCTCTAAGACTCCTATATATTTTAAAGTAAAAGAAGTAGGTTCGTCTAGCTGAATAGATAATATATCTATAAATTAACTACTAGTAAAATCAAATAATCCGCTATAATAAGATACTATTTTACTATAAAAACCTAAGGAATCTATTAATAGATTACTATCACAGTGTAGATCCTTATACGAGAGGATCCCTGTTCCTATTATTATATAACCCCTAAGACTATCAGAACTTCCTATTCCTATTTGACATAGCTCTTTAAGCTATATCTTAGTTAATCTTCTATCCTATAACCTATTTATAATATAACTACTTCTAATCCCCTACTTACTATATAAGCTAGTCTACTAGCTTCTAATATATAACTACTTACTATACTCTAATACTATATAGCTTCTATCTCTATATTAAGAGTTAGACTACCTATTAACTATAGACTAACTACTAGAGTCTATAGAGACTTCCCTATTACTATTCCTACTTAAAAACCTTAAAACCTATACTAAATACTATAATATAAATCCTAAAGCCTAGTTTATATACTACAGATAAATATATAAGTACTCTAAGAAGATTAGAAAACTAATCTATCTATACTACTAATAATACTATACTACTTAATAAAAGATTATCTACCTAATCTAGGAAATTATCTAGATTAAAAAAGAACTTATATAAATCTATAATAAACTATCTAAAAAAAATAGTATCTTTAAATATTAAGAAGAAAAACTAGTATAAACTTAAGAAAATCTCCTAAAATATATCTATAAACTAGAATCTATCTACTAAGAGTATAATTAAGTCTTAATAATTACTATTTCTATTATAAATATTTTTTATATAAGTCTAATTCTTAAAGTATTTACTAAAAAACTATTAACTTTAGTATTAGGAATATCTCTATTATCTAATTCCTATACTACCTATTTCTCTATTTTTTCTAAATATCTTCTAGATCTCTATATATTTAGTAGAGATTATAAAGACCTCTACTAATTTATATCCTAGATTCAAAAAAAATTAATTATAAACCTTAACTAATTTCTAACCCTAATAAGCTAAATATTATATATAATAAGTTAGTTTAAAAGAATCCTATATATCTAGATCTTACTATATATTTAGAATAAAAGTTATATTTTATCTAACTATAGAGAAATCCTAAGTATTCTTAAAAATATTTTTAGTAATCCTAATTATATAAGTAATACTTAAGATAAACTCTTCTAATTCTAATAAACTAATAAGAAATTTAGTTAGTTCTTTACTAAATTCTAATATCTTATATTTAAAGAAGAGATATCTAAAGAAACCTTATTTATACTACTAGAATAAGCTATTAACTAAGAACTCTATAAAATACTTCTCTATAATAAGTCCCTAACCTATAAATACTATTAATTTATAGCTTTCCTCTAGAAGCTTAAAAACTAATATATATACTATAATAGAGTAACCTAATCTTCTACTATATAACTAGTACTAATATAAATATAAATTTATAACTTACTCCCTACTTAAAATAACTACCTAGACTTTTATATAGTAAAGAATAATTCTTCTATCTTAATATTTATATCTATTTCTAATCCTATAGATCTAACTTTAAACTACCTAACTTACTAAGACTATAGTAAATACTTTTACTATAGAGCTAAAGACTATCTTATATAAGACTATCTATATCCTAATTAATATCCTATATAAATATACTCTACCTATATAAAAAAACCTACTTCCCTAGAATACTAATATACTATCTTATTAAAATAATATTCCTAATCTCTACTATCTAACTACTTCTTATATAATAAACTATTAAAAGGAGTAAACCTAGCCTAAACTATAACTAGACTAATATAACTTATATAATCTATTTATTTACTATTATTACTTAAAGAACTACTATTAATAAAGAAATCTAATACTCTAATCTAATTATATTATTAATTACCCTAAACTAGAATAAGAAAGAAATTCTAATATATATAATAATTAATAGTAGTGCTAAAGGAAAGTATTTTATTAATATTAACTAGGCTAAAGAATATAGCCTTATATAAGAATCCCTAAAGAATCTAATCTAACTAAAAGACTTTAATAGCTAAGAATCTAAAAGTAAATAGATAATCTATTTTATATAAATAAAAATAATTACTAATAAATACTAAGAAAAAGCTAAGTTCTTAGTTACTTAACTTATATACTACTTAATTATCCTTAAACTATCTTAACTTAAGATCTATAATCTAAGAGTCTAGTTTATTACTTATATAATTAAGTTTAATAATATATATTACTAGAAGAACTATAATACTACTATATAAAGCCTAAAGATCTATATTATATATAAAATTCCTCTAAAAGCCTACCTCTATAATTAACTAGACTAATCTATCTATCTAAGGTCCTAAGATATTAAAGCTATAAGCTTAAATATCTATATAGTATATACTAGAAGCTAAAAGGGCTACTAACTCTTTACTATAATAATTAAAAATATTAAAACTACTCTAAATAAGAAACCTAAAGAAAAGAACCCTACTAATTATCTATCTACTAAATTTTAAGACTATACTAATATATTCTCTCTAAAAGAAGCTAATAAACTATTCCTATATTATTTATATAACTATAATATATAGCTAATAAAAGGTAAGATACTATTATTTAGACCCCTCTATACTATATTTTATATAGAGCTTACTATCTTAAAGAACTAGATTATAGAGAACTTAAAGAAAGGGTTTATTTATCTAAGTTTATCTTTTACTATCTTATCTATACTATTTATCTATAAACCTAATAATAATCTATAATTCTATATAGACTACTATATCTTAAATATAATTATAGTTAAAGACTACTACTTACTACCCCTAATAAAAAAGACTCTAAATAACCTAAAAGGAATAAAATTCTTTATAAGAGTTAATATTATATTAATATTTAATAACCTCTATATAAAGACTAAATAGGAATACCTTATAATATTTTATATAAGACTTAGACTCTTTAAATCCCTTATAATACTATTTAGACTTACTAGAGTCTCTATAATCTTCTAAAGGTTTATTAATAACTCTCTCTATAACTATCTAGATCTATTCTATACTATATACCTAGATAATATCCTAATCTATAGTTATATAAGAGCTAAGTATATTAAATATATATAAAAAGTCCTATAATAACTCTATAAAACTAGCTTATTTACAAAACTATCTAAATATAAATTCTATATATATAAAATAAAGTTCTTAGGAATTATTATTAGATAAGATAATCTCTATATAGATCTAGAAAAGATTTATATAATTACTAAATAAAAGATTCTAATCTACCTTACTAATATATAAATCTTCTTAGGATTTATAAACTTTTACTAATAGTTTATCTAAGATTTTTTAAAACTAACTATATAACTAGTCTATCTAATTAAGAAAGATATTATCTTTATCTAGGATCTTATTTACTAGAAAGTATTTAAAATATTAAAGTCTACTTTTATATCTATCTCTATTCTAGTTCTTTTTAATTAAATAAAAAATATAATACTTAAAACTAATACTTCTAATTATATCTCTACTAAAGTAATCTTATAATATAATAACTAGAATATTCTTTATTCTATTATATTTTTCTTTAAGAAGTACTCTATAATAAAGTATAATTATAAAATCTATAATAAAGAACTACTTATAATTATATAATATTTTAAAGAATAATACTTAGAGTTAAAAAGAATAAACTTTTTAATCTTTATAATTATTAACTACTAAAACCTAGAGTACTTTATAATAATAAAGTTTTTAAACTAATAATAAGTCTAATAATTTAAGTTTCTATCTTAGTTTAATTTTAAGATTATCTACTATCTTAGATAATAAGGTATTAAGTCTAATATCCTAATTAAGAGATTAGAAGATCTTCCTAAAAAAGGGGATAAATAACTCTAATATTAGAGTTATATAATCTTAAAAAGAGAGAACTTAGATAATTAGATCTAAAATAATCTAAATATTAATACTATAACTATATAATAATCTAAATTAACTTTACTAAAGTATAATACTAAATTTAAACTAACTTTATTAGAGTATAATCTTAAATCTAAACTAACTTTACTAGAATATAAACTAATCTCTAAAAGACTCTAAAAGTCTTTAAGATTTATTAATAATATCTTATATAAACTATCTATTACTCTAAAGAAAGTCTTTAATAAGATATATAAAAGAGATAGAGAACTTTAATTAATCCTAGAAGTCTTAGACTTAAACTAACCCTAATACCTAAAGATTATATTTATTAAATATATATAAAATAAAAATTATCTTTTATTTAGAGGCTAACTCTATATCTCTAATAATAAAAACCTAAAAGATAAGTTTATATAACTCTACTATAAAATCTCTATTATTAGATATCCTAGATATTTAAAAATATATAAACTAATCTCTTAAAAATACTACTAGTCTAGAATCTATTAGTATATTACTTATTAGATCTAAAATTATTATATTTACTAAAGGATTATCCTATCTTAAGAAACCTAATAAAAAATCTTTTATCCTCTATTTATATCTATATAACCCTAATAAGATATTTTAATAGACTTTATTATATATCTATTAGAAAGTAATAGATTTAATACTATCCTAGTAATAGTAGACTAACTTATAAAAATAAAATATTTTATATCCTACTATAGAATCTATAATACTAAAGAAGTCTTCTAATTATATATCTAGTATATCTAGAAGTTATATAACTTACCTTATATAATTATATTTAATTATAGATCCTAATTTATATTAGAACTCTAGAGATATTTAATCTAATATCTATAAATTATAAACCTACTATTAACTATATATTACTCTAAGACTAATAGTTAAACTAAATAAATAAATATAATCTTAGAATAATATCTATAAATATATATCTTATATCTATAAGATAACTAGTTAAAATAACTTCTATTAGCTAAATTTACTTTAAATTCTAATAAATCTAAGACTACTAAAGTTTCCCTATTCTTTACTAACTTTAGATTTTATCTAACCCTAGGATTTAAGTCTATATAACTAAATCCCTATTTATTTACTACTATTCTAGATACTAAGAAGATTATTATATAAATAAAAAATATTACTAAGTTTATATAGAATAAGATAATATCTACCTAAACTTATTATAAAGAATCTATAAACTAATACTACTAGTCTACTTAGAATTACTAAGTTAGATAACTAGTCTAACTTAATATCTAAAATATTAAGACTCTCTATCTATAAAAGAAACTTAATTAGAAGAACCTTAGTCTATTTAAGATTCTTAAGACTATAAGCTTATATATTTACTATCTAGAACTTCTACCTAGAATAAAGATCTATTTTATTTTTAATATAAACTTACTTTATTCTATTTTAGATAATCCTCTTTTAATATAAAAATAGCCCTCTCTACTTCTAATTAAAGTTAAAGATCTTAAAGAATAGGTTATTGAAGATATCCTAGACTCTAAATAGGAACAATAAGGTTATACGAAACCCTATTTAAAGTATACTATAAAATAGTTAGATTACAATAATCCTATAGAAAAGTCTACTAAATACTTAGAGAATACTAGAGAGATTATAAATAACTTCTATTAAAGATATTTATTAAAGCCTAGTCTAATCTAAATACTACTTTAGTCTTATAGAGCTTAGCTCTAAAGAGAGGGGTAATATTATAATATAGATCCTTATATAAGAGGATCCCTATTCCTATTATTATATAATCCCTAAGACTATTAGAACTTCCTATTCCTATTTGATATAGCTCTTTAAGCTATATCTTAGTCAATCTTCTGTCCTATAGCCTATCTATAATATAACTACTTCTAATCCTCTGCTTACTGTATAAGCTAGCCTACTAGCTCCTGATATATAACTACCTACCATACCCTGACAATTACTTAGATATAATATAGTAAAAGACTTTAAAGTCTAGAAGATATTAAAGCCTTAAAAGAATTAAAAGAAAATAAAGGGATAATAGTTTATTGCTAGTAGAAAGAAGTTATAGGGTTCCTCCTATAGGCTCTATAAGCTAATTAATTTAATTAAATTTATTTTATTATAGTATAGGTTTCCCTTAAATATAAGCCTATTAATATAGGATATAAATAAGTTAAGTACCTATTAATAGAGCTTATAAATTACCTAAGAAGATTAAAGTAGAATATATTACTAGTATAATTAAATATATATCTCTATTTAATTAAATAGCTTCTATTTAATAGATTTAAACTATACTAGTTATATTACTAATATAGATATCTAAGACTCTATTAATTCCTCCTATATTACTCTACTCTATTACTCTAAATAGCTTTATATATATAGGTTAAAATAGGTCAACAACAATAACTAGAAAACTATTTAAGTATAGTATTATTACTATTAGAGAATAGTCTATTATAAATAGAGCTATAATATCCTCCAAAAAGTTCCTCTTTAATACCTCCCAAAGGGTATAAGCCCTATCACTAAATATTAACCTACAAAAAGATCTAATTCGAAAGTCTACCTATTATTAATTTATAATAATAGTAACTAGTAGAATTAATACTAGAAGAGCTATAAGTTAAGTATTATTACTAACTCTTATACTAATAATCTACTTATATTATATAAGAAAATCCTAATAATTATTAGTATTTCTTATATAAATCTTAAATAAATTAAATAGATTAATATATACTAAAAGATCCTTTCTTTTTAAAATTAATTCAAATACTGATATATAGACCTTTATATAAATATCAAAACATTATATTAAATTATAGTAGGCACTCACAATTTCAACATAAAGTTCAGGATCAAATTCATAATCATTTTACCAGAATAATTCATACTATTCTAGAATTTTAATAAAGTCCTAAGTATCTCTAACTATTAAGACTAGAACCTAGTCTTATATTAGTCTAGACTCTAGTATAAATAGATAATAATTCATTATCTCTTCCCTACTATATCACAAATATTAATATTATTAAAATAAATATTACACTATATACTATTAATTATACTTATAATATATAAGATTCTAAATAGAGAATTATTCTAAGGATCAAAACTATTAATTACCTAATATAAATAATATAAATACTATTCAAATAGAGGCTCTTAGATATAGTCCTAACTAATAATTAGCTTAGGTATTATATCTTAATATTATAGAGACTCTAGGACAAAAAGGAAGAGAATAACCTCTAGATTTTATATCTTTCTACTAGCAAAATTAATCAAAGAAGTTAATAGTTTGATTTCTAATAAAGAATATTAAAAATAGGTATAATAAAGACTATAATAAAACTTTATAAAAGTATATAAAAATATATATAATAAGAACAAAGAAAATTACATATTATATATATATTATTTAATATATACGCATAAGGTAAAGATCAGCTATTTTATGTAAATAATAGGTTAAATAGGACTCGTATAGGAGCCCATAGGAAATAAGGCAATTCCGCCTTATTTCCCATAGACTCCTATAGCATATTATATTTCCCATAGGAGTAGGGCATATAGGAAATGGGAGTGACCTTAGTCCCATGGGTCCTATATACACAGGTCTAGTAATAATCACCCGCTCTCACCCCTATCTCACCCTGGTCGCGCGACGCTAAAGTGGCGCTCACCTGTAGTATGTTTTTGTTTTTGCTGATCTTGGTTTCTTGGTTGGGGAGGATCGTTTTGCCGCCCTAGTCTTCAGCCCTTTCAGGCTGTTCACCCTGAATGCCCTGAACACCGCTATTTTGCACCTGAATATCCTGCATGTGCCTATAGGTTTGTTTGTCCGCGGAGCGTGCCGCACCGAAACTGCCCTAGAGCCGAGACGCCCTTCTCAATACAGTTACGGGCAGCGAATAGATAGCCAATTTCCTTCCAGACCCACCAGGCTCGTTGGGTTAGATACATTCAACACGATCAAGCTGGTGCAAGCCACCTGGCGAGAAGACCACGGCGAATCGCCCAGCCTGCATAGACCTCTTGGCGGAAATTGACGTTACGAAAGCATTATTGCATGATAACGTGATTCCTGGTTGCCCGGGCGCCCCGGCTGAGCGAGCGGCCCCATCAAAATCCACTTTCAAAACAGTACTTTTTTTTAATCACAACAAAGATGCTACCCCAACGCTCTGATCGGAAAAAAAAGCTTGTCGAACAGGAGGGTCGTCTTTTATTAGCTATACAAGCTATAAAAGATGGTAAATATCCCTCTGCTGCTGCCGCTATACGGTCTTTTCAACTACCGGTCTCAACTTTGAAGGCCCGGCTTAATAGACGTCAATCATATGTTGAAAAACGATATAATCGCTATATTTTCTCTGAAATTGAAGAAAATTCAATAGAAGATTAGCTTTTAAGTATAGATTTAAGAGGTGTAGCTCTTAGTCTCTTTATATTATAAGATATAACCAATATTCTACTCTATACGTAGAAAAATACACTCTCTACTACCCTACTATATAGTATTAGTAAAAATTAGCCTATAGAGTTTATTAAATAACATCTAAACCTCTCTAGTCGATTTTCACAACGATATAACTATCAGAGAGCTCTTTCAGAAGATCCTCAAATTATTAAACTATAGTTTAATTTAGTCTAAAGAACAATCGAAAAGTGGGGTATTGTTTCGGACGATATCTTTAATTTTAATAAGAGTAGTTTTACTATAGCTATTAGTTTAATATAAAAGGTTATTTCTTCGGTAGAATACTATAGTAAAAAACATCTTTTATAAGCTGGAAATCGTGAATAGGTTACTATAATTGAATATATTTAAGCTTCTAGAAATATTTTACCTCCACTTTTTATTTTTAAAGGAAAAATATTTCTAAAATATTTATAACCTTATCTTCTTTAAAACCAAAAAGGCTTTTATTTAACTATAAGTAAAAATAGTTAGATAACCAATATAATTAGTTTATAATAGTTAGAGTATTATTTTATCCTAAATATTAGGAAAAGAGTTAGGAAATACTACTTACTAGTCCTTAATAGTTATAGAAGTTATTTATTATAGGATTCCTAAATCCCTTTAGATATAATTTAGATATAATTTATAATTATTCTATAGGTAAATCTACTATAATATACCTATTAATATATAACTACTCTAAGTTCTAGTAAGCTCTAATAATATTAAAATATATAAATAATAGCTATAATTCTTATTCTATAAGAATTAGTTCTATATATTAACTATTCTATTTAATCTTTATTATCTAATATCCTTATCTAGTTATAAGTCTTTAGTTTAATAACTTAGTAACTATTATAATTCTAATTCTTCTCTTTTAACTATCTAAGGATTAATAATAGTATTCTTTATATACTAAAATCTTATATCCTCTTATAATAATATTTAATCTAAGCTTACTATATTTTCTCTCTTTATTATTAGATAATCTAAGATTAAATTAGTTCTAGATTAGTATATAAATCTAATTAAATCTAATCTAAACTAGATTAAAGAAATTATTAATAATCTTATAATTAAAAATATTATTAAACCTAGAAGTATTACTATAGATACTCTAGAAAAAAAGAGATATAAACTAAGATATCTAGAAGAGTTCCTTATAATTTATATTTATTTTAAAAAGTTTTTTACTTAAGTCTTTAGAATTAATACTAGGGCTTTCTTAGATAATCTATCTATAGCTTATAGAGAAACTAAGATTAAAATATATAAGAAAGTAAAGGGTTTTAAGATTAATAAGTTTAAAAAATTATTTAGTCTTTAAGAATAAATAAATTAGCTCTTATAGTTTAGATATATCTTTTAAAATAATCCTAAGATCTATAAGAATAAAAAGATAAAGATCCTTATAAAAATTAAATATCTTAACTCTAACTATAAAAATAACTAGACTATAAAAAAAAGTATCTTAAAGATAATAATAATTATTATTTTAATAACTAGGAATACTTTAAAGAATAGACTTTTATCTTAATATATAATAAAAATACCTTTATTAAAGAAGTTAATAATAAGATAAAGTATTATTATTAATAAATTAATAAAGAACTAAAGGTTTTTTATTATTATTTTATAAATCTAGAATATTATTTTCCTTAGGTCTTTTAGAATAAATAAATATACTATTATATATTAAAACTATAGCTATAGTTAATACTATATATTTATTAATATATAAAGATTTCTTCTAAAACTTAAGTATAAGAAATAAAAGAAATATAGAGTATCTAGGAATTTATAAAAGTAAAGATATATAAATATAATCTATTTATTAATAATTTAAATTTAAGCTTAAAATATCTATAATCTAATAATTTATTCCTAAATTAGTCTAATAGTATAGAATAAGACTAAAAGAGTCTTAGAAATCTATATTTAAAGGATTCTTATAGTCTTAGATCTAATCTAAATTATAATAATTCTAAGTTATATCTAAATCCCTTTTAATTTAGAGATAAACCCTAATTATTTCTCTTTTAGAATAAGAATAATCTAAATAATATATCTATTAAAAGGACTAACCTATCTAATCTATCTAATCTATTTACTAGAATCCCTTTAAATAGTTATTTTAATTATAATAAACTAGATTATTAGATAAATAAATATTATCTACTACTATAAGCTTTAAAAATAAAGATCTAAGAAGCTTATTTAAGATCTTATTATTATTATAATAATACTTAGTTAAGAGACTTAAGAAAAATATTAGGATTAAATTAACTCCTATAAATTCTAACTCCTAGTCTTAAATAGGAATAGTTATTTATCTCTATATCCTAATTTATATTTAAAATAATATTAAGATATATATAGATATTAATATTTATATAGAAATAGATCTTATTAATTATAAACTTATTTAGAAATACTATTTTAATTAAGCTAAGTATAATATCTTTATCCTAGAAGTAATAAATTAATAAAATATCCTTACTTATAATATATAGACTATTCTAATTATTATATATAACTCTTAAAGAACTAAATAAAAGTTTTTATATCTTTATATTATAGTTAATAAAGATCCTTATCTATTAGGATTATTAGTATTACTATTAAATATAACTATCTAAGAAATATAAATTATATTAGTCCTATAGTAGAAATAATAGTAATTTAAATATAAAAGAAAAATAATAGAATAGTTAAAGCCTTATTAGTTTATAAAAATATATAAGAACTAAATCTATATTTTTATAGTTATTAAAACCTTAGAAAAAGTTTAACTTCCTCTTAAAGAAAAAGAAGATAAATTAATAGTAAGTTAAGACTAAATCCCTTTTAAATTACTAGTATTCTAGGATATATTTAAGATATAGAACTTTAAAATTATACTATTATAAAAAAAAACTAACTACTTAATTAAACTTAAAGAAGATATATTATCTCTATATAGTCTAATCTATCTCCTCTTATAGATAAAACTTATAGAGTTATAGAAGTATTTTAATAAAAACTTAATAAATAGTTAAATTAGACTATTAAAAAGCCTAACTAGTATACCTATTCTATTTATATTTAAAAAGAATAAAGGGCTATAGCTCTATATTAATTATTAAGATCTAAATAAGATTTTAGTTAAAAATTAGTATTCCCTATCCCTTATTTTAGAGATTCTTAACTATTTTCTAGGATTTAATTCCTTAGTAAAATCAATATATAAGATATATATTATTAAATTCATATTTAAAAAGAAGAAGAAGAAAAGATAGCTTTTTATATAAGATATAGCTATTTTAAATATATAATTATACTATTTAGCCTTATTAATATATTTATAATATTTTAAAGCTATATCTATACTATACTTTATAGTCTTCTTAATATTATTTATATTATATATTTAGATAATATTCTTATCTTCTCTAGGACCTATAAAGAATATATAGAATATCTTTATCTTATACTTAAAAGATTAAAGAAAATATAACTATTTATAAAAGTCTCTAAATATTAATTCTATAAGAAATAAGTTAAATTCCTTAGTTTTATTATTAATTAAAATAGTATCTCTATAGATCTAGAATAAGTTTAAGCTATTTAAGAATAGAAATAACTTATATCCTATAGAAAGATTTAAATCTTCCTAGGATTCTATAACTTTTATTAAAGATTTATTAAAAATTACTTTTTAATTATATTACTACTTATAAAACTTATTAAAAAAAGTAAAAATAGGAAAAAACTAAGGAATATTAAACTAAATAACTATAGATTAAAAGTATTTTAGGATCTTATTAATATCTTTTTAACTATATCTCTTTTATAATACTTTAATCTAAAGAGATCTATTTAATTTAAAACTAATACTTTAAGTTTTAGAATAGATAAAATCCTTTTATAACTAGATAATTAAAAGATATAGTATTCTATTATTTTCTAGTTAAAGAAATTCTTATCTATAGAATAGAACTATATAATACTAGATTAAGAGTTATTTATAATTATTTACTTATTTAAATACTAGTATTAATATCTTAAAAAAAGTTAATATTAGATTAAGATTTTAATAAATTACTATAATCTAAAATTATTTATAGATTAATCTAAAATCAATAAAAAATAAGTATATTAGTATTTTTTCTTTACTCTATTTAACTTTATAATATATTATTATTTAAAAAAGACTAATTCTATAAATAGATTATCCTATATCCTAGAAGAAGAGAAACCTCTATCTATAAAAAAGATATTAAGACTAATTTATAAGAGAATTATAGCTAAATTATTTATAAAAATATAATAATTTACTACTAATATAATACTATCTAAAAAAGAAAATAAAGAGAAATAAGGATTAATAATTATAACTATATTAGCCTATAGAAGTCTATTACTATCTCTCTTTCTAACTATAAATAGTTTAATTAATAACCTAGAGTTAAAGCTAAACTAGATTTAAAATAATATTATTATTCCTATAGATTAGAAGGATCTAAGAAAGACTATAGATAAGTCTAATAAAGCTAATTATTTAGATCTAAAGAATAATAAAGAAGTTTTTCTAAGTTAAGACTATAATATAACTAAGTTTTTTCTAAGTTAAGACTATAATATAATATATTATAAGGTTTTAAGTTATTTTTAATTTATATTTTTTTAAATAATAATTATTATAATTATAAATAAAGATCTATTTATAGATAAATCTCTAAAAGAACTAAAATTATTAATTAAAGAACTTTAAAATAAAGATAAAATAGTCTAAAAAAGAATTAATATAACTTAAAAAGATATTCTATAAAAAAAGTATTAAAATATTAACTCTAAGAAACTTTTATATTATAAAAGATATCTTTATATTCTTATTACTAAGAACCTAAGATAAAAACTAATTAAATTTTATTATAATAAATAACTTATAGAATATTTTAGAAGAATATATATAAAAGAACTTCTAAAAAAGAAATTCTATTAGGAATATCTATTAAAAGATATATAAAAATATATTAAAATATATCTAATTTATTAAGAAGTTAAAGTATTTAGATATTATTTTTATAAAGAACTCTAATCCTTTTCTATATCTTATAGATTATTTATAAACTAAGTATAGACTTTATTATAAGACTTCTAATTATAATCTTTAAAGAAAGAAAATATAATATAATCCTAATAATTATCTATTAACTTATAAAATTCTTTTAATTCCTTTTTATATTAATAATAATATCTATAAAAGATCTTATTAAACTTTTTTTTAATTAAATTAAACTTAAATATAGAAACCTAAAGAAAATTATTTTTAATTAAAAGTCTATTTTTATAAATAGATTCTAGTTATAACTTTATTACTATTTTAAGATTAAACTATAATTCTCTATTATATTCTATTCCTAAACTAATAAATAAATAAAAAGACTTAATTAGGTTTTAACGTAATCCACTACCGAGCCGCCAGAACCACCGAGCCGCCAGGCAATCCATACCTAATAGATTTAAACGCAATTATATCAACCAAAATATTAATTCATTGATATTATAACCTATATAGCTCTATTTAGATATGCGTTTCTTTTATATCCCTCATTCCTACATAATCCACACTTTGGTAAGGCTCTCGTACGTAGTTGTAAAGGTAGTTGTGGCCTCTGGGCCCGCCTTACTCCTTATACTACTAGAGGTATAGCCAATGGATCAATAAAGTCTTGAAGCTCTACAACTAATAGACCTGTTTTACGTGGTATCTATTGTCTAGATCTAGTCCTTTTTTACTTCTTCTTCTCCATTCCAGTACATAAATCGCTTATTTCTTTCTCAAGAAAAGCATTTAATTGTATATTGATTTGGTAAGCTTTTAAAATCTGGTTGAGCATAGAATTTAGCGGACTTAGTAGGCTCTATGAGTATTATTTTAGTAGTACTTTAATCAAAGATATTTACTTTTATAATTAGATATAGTTCGAAGGTATTTTTTGGCTCCTACTTACTATCTTAGCTTAAAGAGAGAGTAGGTATTCGAAATTAAATATCAAGCTTTAAAATAACTCAATCAGAGTTAAATAGGACTAAACCAACTACTACAAAGCTATTTTTAATTATCTCCAATTTAAATACTTCGTCTCGGGCAGAAGAGTAAACTTCGAGGAAATCAAATTTATTAATATAATTAATCCCAATCCGCATTTAATTCTCAATAAGTTAACCATACAAATGTTTTAAAACCGCAAAACATCCAACATCAAGAGACTATAAAAGGTATAAGGAATATACTAGTATATAAATTAGAATTATATCATTTTCACTACAAAGTTTATTAAACTTTAGAGTTAAATAACTTCCGTAACTATCAAGGATTAAAAGTTAATATTTCCCCTTTATATAAAGAAAAGTTAAAGGAATAAAAACTTTTTCAAACCAACAAAATCTAATTTTATTAGAGATCTATCTATTTAGACTAACTTTAAGTCGCTAATCCCTTAGAAGACTATTACTCCAACCTTTAATATAGACTTTGCTCTTAAAAACAATATACAAAGGAAGTACCTACCCTAATATACCTATATACTTAATTATAGTTACCTACTAGCAATTTCCAGATTATAAAAGTACTCTCCAACCGTAGTATTCAGCTTTTATTATAATCCTTATAGTTACGATTAAGCCTATTATAAAACTAGTCTTATCGAAGTTATAGATATTATCCAGGTTAATACTATTTTCAAGGATTAATTTTTGAATAAGATCAAACTATTCTTAAATAATCTTTATATCTTCACATTTCGCACACTTATAATTATAGTATCTAGAGAATTAGATTGAAAGCTGTAGATGTCTTTTCATATATTTATTAACCCAATTTTCGCCAACTATTTAAACTAGGATCGATCTACATACGGATAGTAGTAGATTTGCTATTTCTCGTACAATAGTAGACTGAGGGGCTGCTCCACGATTATCTATAGAAAGTATCCATTTTTGAAGCGATTCTTCCTCAATCTCAGTCAATTTATGACCGTTTGCATATGTTTCACGTCGGTTTTGGTGGCTGTATAGTCGATCGCGGAGGGTTATACGAGGCACGTTGAAATAGCGTGCTGCTGCACTAATAGAGAGCTGTTCTTGTTTCTTAATAGCCTGAATAGCTAGTAATATCCGTCCCTCTTGTTCTGTCAATTTTTGACTATTTTGGGTGCGAATTGGTGGCATAGTGGGTAGTTGAAGAAGGAAGGTCTAATTAATTGACGCGTTTCGTGTTAGCCTGGCGGCTCGGTGGTTCTGGCGGCTCGGTAGTGGATTACGTTAGAAGATTATCTTAGATATTTTATTAATAAAAAATAATTAAACTAGATTTAACTTCTTAAAATAATATAATTTATATATAATAATACTATTAATATATTAATTAATAAGATTCTTTTTTATATATTACTTAAATATAATCTTAATTTCTAAATCTAAACTTTTAATAAAATATTAAAAAAAAAAGACTTCTAATACTAAAAAATAAATAAATTACCTCTAGAATATTTATAAAAAGACTATAAATAAGTTTTAAATTATATAGGAAATATAATAAAGATCCTATAATAAAAATTATAAGCTAAAAGACTTTAAAGTAAAAATCCTTATATCCCTTTTAATAAAGAATCTCTACTTTAAAACTAAAGAAAAGAAACTATCTCTCTATTAAATTAAATCTTTCTATATTCTTATAAAAATTAGTACCTAGATCTATTATATTATATTACTAGAAAAATACTTAAGATTATATAATATCTTCTTTATTTCTCTTCTTAAACTATAGAATAGCTAAAATAATAATAACTTATAAATACTAATACTAGAACTTAAAGATAAAAAAGAATAAGAAGTTAAAGAGATTTAAGATAAAAGAGTCTTTAATAAAGTACTATATTATTATATAAAATAAATAGAATAGTCTTTAGAATATAACTAATAAGAACTAGTAGAATATTTAAAAAATATAAGAGATATAATAGCTTTATTTAAGAAAAACTAAGCTTATAAAATAGTATCTTAATAATACTAAAAACCCTCTAAAACCCCTCTAAATTATCTTTAAATTAATACTAAATAAAGAAAGGCTATACTAAATAAGATTATTTAATTAAAAAAGAGAAAGATAAGTAAAATAAAAATAATAAATTACTATAGAATTCTATACTAAGCTATAAGTATCTTAATATTAATAACTATTATTATTATAACTAGAATTAAAATAACCCTAATTAAAGTTATATTATATTAATATTCTACTATAATCTCTATAAAAAAGGATTAAATACTACTTTACTAAAGAGTAAAACTAATATTACTAATCTATAGATATAAAAGATTATTAAGATAGTAAGAAGACTAAATAGAAAATAAACTAGTCTTAATATTTAACTCCTTCTATTACTTAATAATAAATATAGTATATATCCCTATAGCTTAATCTATATTCTATAAATTAAAATAGAGCTTATAACTAGAAAGATAAATAAAGATTATCTTTTAAAAAGATACTAAGAGATAAATAGACCCCTCTATAGCTATAGTCTTACTTTCTTTATTCTAAATAGATATAGTATTACTAATAACTATTATAGTAGTACTATTATTTTAATATTTATATATTTAGTTAAAGATTAATTAAAACTAATATAAATTACTATAAATACTATAAGATATCTAAAATAAATTAGTACTAAATTAAATATAACTTAGAGAAAAACCTTATCTAAAAGTAATTCTTACTATATTTCTTATATAAAATATAAATAATTAAGTTTATATAATCCTAATTATATTTAATCTTAGGAATAGTATCCTTAGGAGAATAAAGAGCTATTTTAGTAATATATCTAATATAAAATATAAAGGAAGAATAAGTAATTTAATTATAAAAAGAATATAAGCTAATAAAAGTACTAGTAATATTCCTATTACTTCTATTAATCCTATTATTTCTATTACTATTACTATTATCTCTATCTCTAGCTTAATCTTTATCTTTAGTTATATAATAACTACTATAATAAGAAAGATTACTAAAAATACTAGAAGTAGTAGTCTTAGATATATTAAAATAAAATAAGATAAAAATAAAGAGTAAAAAGATAGAGAGTTAAGAATTAAAAGCTAAGAAAAAAGAAAAGATAAGAGTTAAAAAGATAAAAAAGAAGCTCTTATCTTAAAGATATTAAAAAACCTATATTACTTTATTTATATTTATATATAAAGATATCTAAAATAGTATTAGTCCTAGAATCTTTATTTAATATAATATTATTAGATATAAATTACTTAATTAAATATAAGTTATATAGATAGTTAAGTTAACTATTATTAAAAGGGAAGGATAAATTATTATAGGATTCCTAAATCCCTTTAGATACAATTTAAATATAATTTATAATTACTCCGTAGGCGAATCTACTATAATATACCTACTAATATATAACTACCCTAAACCCTAGCAAGCTCTAACAATATTAAAATATATAAACAATAGCTACAATTCTTATCCTACAAGAATCAGTTCTATATATCAACTATTCTTTTTAATCTTTACTATCCGATATCCTTACCTACTAGAGCAGAGAGATGAAAGTACTATGTAGACTCGGATGTAAGCCACTACACACTAAAAAGACACTAACAGGCGCTAGGATAAACTAGTATTATTACAGAGATCCCTGTCCACCGTACATGTATACTAGCCAAAACTGGGATACCAAGTGGGAAACCCGGAAGTCCCCCGTCAAACTGAATTCCCTTCTGCCTAAGACCTTTTCCTTCCAACTCAAATCAATATCCCATAAAATCCTTCGCAACTCATTCATTACAACTTGGGGCTTACACTCGTTCACTTTCTCCCTCTTGCATCGCGGCATCGATTGCTGGCCCAAGTTCCAACGAGCACGATGACCAACCCGGGTATTTTCGAAGTGGACTTGGTGTTCCCACGCAATGCGACTTACACCCCCCAGGCGCTGATGCCCATCGTGTGGGCGGTGCAGCGACCAGATATGCCTCCCGCATTGGCGAGCTCAATTACTTGGAGCCTATTAGAAAGCAATAATTATACCGCACCAGGCTCCTCAGACGACGGCCTTATTGAGATGCTCTCGCCATTGCCAGGGAATGAAACGCTGATCTCGAGGTTCTTTAATACCATTGAGTATCCAGATGGATATTGGAATTTGACTTGGACTCTGTGGGTCAACAATTGCTCTCAGGAAGGCTCATCTCAGTACATCTTGAAAACTGGCTCTACAGTATTTACGATAAGCAAGTCGGGCCAGGAACCCGATCTGGTGGCTGCTACTTCTGCTGGTCAATGTGATGCGATGGACGCATATGCCTTCAACGTGACATCCTTCGGTGAAAATTGCGGTTATCTCGGCCCAACTCCAACCACCAATCCGTGCGCCGTGAACATCAGCTCATCCGCCGCCTCCAGTCTATACGCCTCGGCCACTACCTGGTATTGTGCACCCAATACTGTCGACAATCCCAACGTGACCTGTCCGACCAGCACCAGTACGTCCTCTGCCAGCAATCCGGCGAGTCAATCGTTCATGGTCACAAGAACGGCCTTGTTAATGCTACTGGTCGGGATAACCAACTTCATATTGATGGGTTAGATGAGTTCTCCCCTATCGTCACAAAGTCTGTCATCACTTGTAATTAAATGTGGCTTTTATTACATGTGTGTTCAATTATACCATTCTATAGCATCGATTTTGTTTCGCGAACTTTTCACCCCTCGTTTATTACTATTTTCATTCTTATTACTATTACTATTGATATTACCATTATAATTTGGGATTTGTTTTCTCATTCAGGTAATTTTGCGCGATTTATACCACACGCAGGCCAATGGTCTCCCAAGGCTATAGTAATTATGTGCCGACGGCCAAGCTTTGAAGAATTTGATTATCCCCACTTTTATGTTCGTCTACAACAGTAGGAAATTGCTTAGCATCACTTGATGGCACTCTAACCGTCCTCCGTTTGTCGGTATGGAAATTTCAGTCTTTTTGGAAGAAGGCGCACGCCTCCCGGGAGAGGCGGCAAGCCCTTCAAATTTCGAGATTTTCAAATTTTCACATTCCGAACCTCAGGGTTTCAGGGTCTCAGGGGTCTCAGGGTCCATGCAGCTGTTCACACCCTTGAGCAATCATAGCATAATAAAAACCACCAATAAAATGAGGAAAACTCGCCACAACCCAATTAATCTGTGTATCATTGTGGTCCCCACTGTTCTCGGTTGTCTCCGTCCTATCCGTCCTTCCGAATCCCGAGATACGGCCCCCAAAAGGACCACCTCGGGCACCTGGGCACATTTTATTGTATTGTATTTACAGGATTGTCGCTCCGGGTCAATCTCCCAATACTAGGCGAAAGGGCGGAGCGTTCAGTCGTCTAGTTTCTCTTTCAACCGCAAGACTAGTATTCTGACCAATGGTTAGAAGTTCTAAATAGTAAAAGGCTGCAACACTATATTAGCGACGTTGCATCGTGAGATCAAGAATTTCTCTTACTCGTGACTTACTACGGACTCAGTACGGAGTACGGAGCATGGAGTAAGATGTGCGAAAATGGACTGCGTCCATCGGTCCAGTTGTAAATTGGCTGAGGCTGCAGGTAGCGCCGTTCACACTAGACTTCAAGTTGAGATGTATTTTAATTTAACAGATAGCGCAACTGGTTTACCAGACTATGTGGTGAATTGATTTGATGCTTGTAATACGCTAGTATCGTCTCTTTTTCTCGTTCTCCGATAAAATTGGTGGCGTTCGCCAAGGTGATATGGCCCTAAAGAATGAGACGTGCCCACGTATTGGAGTCCCTGAATCTCTCCACCTGTAACCCCAATCCTCCATACCAAGAAATTACAAGAAGGCTTCGCAAAGCTTAGCTCAATAAGACTTAGCCACCTCCATAAGGCGTGGAATTTCTATACACTAAGCCACTGGATGGACCTCTAGGGCGCTCTATTCTCCTTAAATATCTTAGTGCATCGCTTCGGGGGCTTCTATCTATTTACGTGAGAGTCCGGTGAAGCCATGTGTTGGAACCAAGATAAAAGATTCAATATCTTAATATACTAGTAGTAATCTAGTTATACTAGATACAATAGGGCTAGTTACCATACGCTTCGCACTTAGTACTTTACTAGGAACTTAAAAATACTTTTTTTCTTTTCCCGACCGTTGTAGTTTGTATACTATAGGTAAGTTCTATAAGTTAATTCTATTATCTATATCTCTATATTACTTATTTATCTATATCACTTATCTCTTCTCAAAGATCAAGAAGTACAATAGTGCTAACAACTTTCTAAACCGATCTCATCCTCCTTACTTAACTATAGCTGACCTGGGGAATAGTAATCCTTCCTCGTTCATTAATTATTTATAACTATAAGACCGTAGTAGCTTCTAGGGACACCTACTCTTCCTTTACTGTTGAATAGGGTCTAACTAAGGACACCTTTGTGTCTATTAACCTGGGTATTACCTACCTAGATCTTATGAGCGGTCAAAATTACTATATGGTTGGTATAGTTATATCTACTAGACCCACTATAACAGCTTCTTCTATAATAACTACTTCTATAATCACTAACTCTATGTCATCGTTAACGTTAGTCTTATTATCGTCTTCGACTTGGTCGATCTTATCAACCTCGTTATCTTTAACTCTATATAAGCCTCAATAAACTAAGACTACTGTTACTTGTAACTAATACTACCTAGTGGTAAAGAGCGACTTATATAGTGTTATTAAGAGCTAGTATAATATCAGCTTAACCGAATTTCTTATCTAGAACCTATTACTTAACTCTAGTAAGTTATATTCCTCTTATGAATTTTGCGTATCAGCAGTAAAGTACATAAGAATAAAGCTCTTATACTGATATATACTATAGATTATACTAACCTCCTGGTCGGATACTACTATTATATTGATATCCCTAGCGCCACCAAGGTTACTACTAATACTACCACCAAGGTCTTAACTATAGTTACTCCTGCCGAGAGTATTACTACCCCTACCCCTATTTAGACTAGTATGACTACTACTTGCAACAAGTTCGACCTTATCTAATCTGGCGATACCTACGCTATTATCGCCAACAAATATAATATCCCCCTAACCAGCTTCTACGACTAGAACCTAGCCGTCGGCTCTTCTTATACTTACCTTAATGTGGGCGACTACGTCTATATAGATATTATTAGCTCCACCGCCACGACCTTAACCACCTTAACTACCTCTTCTAGTAACGGGATTCCTACCTCTACTCCCTTTAAAACCAGAATAGTAGATAACTGCATAACCTTCTACTTCGTCAGCTCAGGTGATACTTACATAAGTATTACTAGCAGCAAGGGTGTGACTGTCGCTCAGATTACAAAGTGGAATCCTAATATTGGAACCGGTTATACGGATCTTTAGTTATATAAGTATGTTTGTATTGGGGTGTAAGCCTCTATAAGATGATTCTGGGCTTTGACTAGTGTAAGAGGATGTGTATGTTTATATTGGGGTGTAAGCCTCTATAAGGTGATTCTGGGCTTTGACTAGCGCAAGAGGATATATATATATAGATGATTGATAATAGATAGATAATCAAGATAGGTAAAGGGATCATAACGAATCACAACTGGTGTACTTCACAAAAGCATATTTTAGCTTAAGTTTAAGATGGTGAAAAGAACTTGAAACTAGCCTTATAGGCCATAGTAAAGTCTTAGTTTAAATCAATATTCTAAGGTATTTAACTGATCTACCTCTCAATGGTTTTCGATATTAATATCTATAAAAAGAACTTCATCTATAGAAAGATTATTACCGGTCATATAGGGAACTGAGTAAGTCTTTTAGAGCCATAAGGCTATTTATAAATATTCCTAATCACCTAAGAATATTTCCTATGTATATATAGGAGGTACAATTTATAAATAACATAAGGAAAAAGGGTCTTCAAAGTGAAATCGTTGATCATGTTTATTTATAAAATATCATAAAACTATCTATTGTATCAAATAGAAGATCGATAGATTTAAGATTCAAATCAAAACCGCTCCATCATTTAATTGCGTTCAACATAACCTCACCAGCGTTAGTATGTTTGGCCAATGTTCTGCTTTGTGACCCCCCAGAGCTAAACATTTATTAGCAGGATTTCTAGTCAGCAGAAATATTGACAGCTTTGCACGGAAAATCGTAGGGCCTCCGCATTGAACAGCTCTACATATTAAACGCGTCTGTAGGCGGCCGGTAAGAAAGAGAATAATCATTGATCCAGCTCGAAAAACGCAACTAAAAAACAAATTGAACAATGCCATCCCAGCTTACCATTGGGAGACCCCTTCTCGCAAGCTTGTTCTTTCTTTTAACCATTATTTTGACACGGAGTATTCCCTAATCGGCGTATAAAGCTAAGTCCCGAACTGAGATTCTAGTCAAATGATTTTGCTTAGGCTAACCTTCAATAGAAGCTTCTACAAGTGGTTCTTCGGGACTGAATAAACTTTCCGCAGCAGAAGTCCCGTGTATAGGTAGAGGGGCATCAGGCAAATCTTCCATAGAATATGCCTCAGGAATAATCCATTCCTCGACAGACTCTCCGACGGAAGTTGGGAGGGAATAATATCACTGTCTAATTAATTGTAGGGAAACAACAGCAGCAGCAGCAGCATCAGGGTTTACCTTAAACTGCCATCACATTATTCTCTGGCTCAGATCTTGGCGTCGGGGAATTTCTTAGACATCTAAAATTGCCTCGAAATTTCTAGTAGAAGCAAGCTGCTATTTGCCACAGCTTGACAATCCGCATCTTGCGACACGCCACCGCCAAAGCAAATACAGCATTATAAAGAGCATACAAGAAAGTCTAGCGAATATGGTTGGCTGGTAAGAGAAGTACGTCGGTCCTGTGTATCCCTACTTTCTCTGCTTTTCCACTGGTTACTACAGTCTAGACACCATATTTCCTGTTTTGGGTTAGTGTCAAGGACGTAACCAAATATAGTGCAGCAGCATAGTAACTCCCCTCGACAACTTCTCTAAGAACTGACTTACCTAGTATAATACAATTATAGAAGAAGCTTTTCGGAATTTGATAGTAGGGAAAGTTCAGGAGTTGCTTGTATTCTGCGGGATCGGCGACTGTGACTATGAACCTTTTAAACAGCATATCCTAGGTATTTCTGATTTTGGTAAGTCCCGGATTGCTCCTCAACAAACTATTTCCACTGATACGTATAGTCTGCGAAATGCGGCTATAGGTAGGGATAATAGATCTACTGCCTCTCCTTACTCTTAAAGCTAGTCTAGATCCTGAAGTAAAGTGTGGCTCTTACTGGTTATTTCCTATACCTAATAAAAGAAGTAGAGTAGACTATAAAGGGCTAGATGCGTAGTCTTATAAGAAGAAAAGAAGAAAGAAAGGAAATAATACTAAAGATGTGACGCAAGAGACGAACAAGCCCGTAGCACTTTAGGAAGGTAATAAAACAACTGGACCTCTGTTGACTAAGGCGAACGCCATACCTCAGGCTAAGACTCCTTTGACCGCCATGGACACCTCTTAGTACGGGAAAGCGCTGTATAGGATTATTAAGAATATACTTGTAAACTATATAAAGCTTAATGATCCCCTTGGAAGATCTGGTCTCCGGTCAAAATAGGCAAATATAATAACGAAGGTTGAGGAGATTTAGAGTGTTATGAATAATAATATTAAGCTGGAATATTCCGATATAGTCTAGCTAATCAAACAGAAGAATACATTCTCTGTAAGTAGAAATATCCAATCACAGCTTAGTGAAACTATCTATTAGGAAATCATTAAGAAAGGTACTAAGCTCCTTGATCTAAAGGATTTGCTGACCTTAAAAGGCCCCCTTAATGAATTTACGATGGCCGAAAAGATCGCTACCGAAAGATTTATAAGGGAAGTAGGCTATGGACTTAGCCCCGCTAATTAATAGTAGTACTGTCTTTTTTGGAAAAGACTGTTTGATATATAGAACACAGGTATTGATAAGATCCTCCTACACTATATAAAGGAATTTGACTGCTGCTACAAAAGCTACTTATTAGAAGCTAAGACTTCCTTGATAGAAATTGTCTAGCTCTGGGAAGAAAAGGATAGCTTTTATATTAAACAACTAGAAGAGTGAGTAGCTAAAGAAAGTAAGGGTAATTTGATAGGAAGGCTATAGTTAAGCCAGCTGCTTTTAATAGATAGACTTAGTGTTCCTGAAGATTTATAGAATTATGCTATTAACCTATGGTTCTTAAGTATAGAGAAGACTATCTTTTAATGGAGTAGATCATATAAACTATCAGCTAAACCACTTAGTGGGTTCTTTAACTTAAAAGTAAAGATAGAAACTATATAAAATAAGTCTATCTTTATTATACTTTAGCCTAGGAAAGATATATTTCTTATAATTTGTTCTATTATATTAGTCTAAGAAGGAGATATCCTTAGGTTATTTTCTAGAGAGATTCGGTACTCTTTAGACTATAATACTGTCTATGGTATACCTGGCCTGGAACAAAATTTATGGTTGGATTATTCTAGAGTTACTAGGGCCCTTAATTTAATGCGGGTATTAGCTTCTGGAGGTAAATCTAATGTTTGTCTCTAGTGGGAGCTAATTGATAGATGGAGTGAAGAAAATGTAGATCTTATATAGAGGGTCTTGGTTGTTGCTCTTCGGGTAATTCAACCATTTGAAGAAATTGTTTGTACTGCCCCTAAAAAAGAACAATATCTCTTGTACTAGTTGCTGGTTTATGTAAAGCGAGGATATATGAAGCGAAGTTCTTAATTCTTTTTCTTTTGTTTTTATTCTAAATTTTTATCTATCCCCCCCCCCCCTGTTCTAACCTTAGCTTCGTATAAGATTAATGACTGCCATAAAGTGAATTTATTGAAGTATGTAGCCTCGGTATTCAATCCAAATTCGATTCTTATCTCTTTAATTGGGTTTCTTAGTATCTAGAAACTGAGCCTAGTACTAGGTCTAGCAAGACTACTGGGTTCGGGAAGGCTCCTGGCGGAAGGCTATAATGTATGTAGACCTGGAGCTGCTTTACTTTGGTGGGGTATTATATAGATAAATCAGCTTGTGCAGTCATAGCCTCTTAGATCTCCGCAGTTTTAATAATGATGAACCCGCGTGATCTGAATTCCAAAAAGGGGTCTCCGATGGCCCAAAACAGGTAGAGAAAGCACGTTGTGAGGTTGCAGGATTGTATTGAGCACGGTCTGAGCGCCTGCTTGAATAGTTGGTAATACGCGACTGTCGATCGCGCATGCTTAGTAGTTGTTGGTATTCTAAAGTAATGTACTGGTAAAGCTATAGAATAAAGCCTGCCTATGGCTTGGACCTCTATTCTGTATTTCGGCGCCCGATTCATGCTTAAACACCAAAATCCCAAGCCCCTGGACCATCACTAGTGTAGGTGTATTTTTACTTTAAGGCTTTGGTAGGCCTCTGGATGGCTGGATGTCTATACCATCATGGTACTGAGTCCGGTTCTCTCCACAGCTCCCTTTGTTTAATGTATAGTAAGAAAACTAAGTCAGAGTCAAAATATTGTCTTGATCTACACCAGATGTACTTAGACTACTCCTAGCTTGAACCTGGTTTGTAAAGTAAAGAAGTGGAGCTCTAAAGGTTGCCACTGAAAAGTACTTTGTTATTCCTAAGATAATCTGGAGAAAATAGGGATAAAGGGTAAGAATATGTTTCTTCTACTGCTCTATGTCTTGTCCTAACCTGTCTCTGTGGGACTAGTGAATTACCGGCAAAATCCTGTAAGGCGGACTTGGTCGCTATAGTAGCACTCTGCCGCAAGCGGTCAAAGTTCTAGTTCTAGGATCCCCGTGATATCATGTGCAATGTCGATCTGCCTGTTGAGTGAAGCTTAGCCACGGTTGTTGGATGCTAACTTATTGTGTAATGATTAAACCTATATCATCTCCTATATCTTTTCAGTAAGTAAACCACTATTATGGAAAATATTCTAAGCTTGGACTCCGACCTGTCAACTTTGGCAGTTTTCGTCTCGAATGCCAGCTGTACTCTTTACGGTATTATGGATAGCTTTCAGTCGACCCTAATGTCTGTTCGAGAGCTTTCACGGGATCTTTGGGTTTTGATGGAAGCTTTAGGTGGATTAAGTGATATATACGACCTATTTACTGATACTGAATTACTTAAGCTTTGATTTATTTTAATACGGTGTGGGGTCGCTTGTGAAGAATTTAAGGAAGTGGTTAGAAAATGCCTGCCTTACCTGGACGATGGGAGTGTCGATTGTCGATGCTGGACTAGTTTACGATATATGGGTGGCAAAGTCGATACTTTTAGGTGCCTGCTATTGGTGTATAAATCAGCTTTTGAAGTTACCCTTGTGTCCATGTACCTGTAAGTGGTATCGCGTCTTAGGCCCTCGTTCTATAAGGTTTCGTATAAATTTATTGATTATTCTTTCTGAGCGGTTCAGCTGACTGCAAAGCTTTGTTGATGTCGAAAGCCTTGAAAGCTATAAAATTCGTATTAAATATGCCAAGTCTGATATCGAAGACTTTCTTGAGAATCTTGACTATGAGATACGCCTACATGAGCTAAAACAACTGGAGGAACAGCGGCTGGGTATTGATAAGTGCCTTGAAATATGTATCTATTCTTTTGACTCTATTGATTTGATTTAAGTTAAAACAGAAGAAAATGGTAAGGTGTCCGGAGCTGACCAGCCTACTGTGTTTCTTGACTCATATAAAAAAGGAAGCTTCAGTACTATCAACAACTATTCCACGGGCGATGCCGTTGTCTTTATGGTTTCCACCGACCAAAGAACCATTCACAGGGATAATAAGGCGTTAGGGTAGAGGTCATGTTATCTCACAGGCTATGTCAATGACCAGAGTGTTCAGTAAATATCGAAGGATTTTGCTCTGATGAATATAGGATACTTTGAGCGAAAGGAGTCTTCTGCCAGAAAAAGTACCTCTGTTGCCGCTGATAATCCGGATTCTTGCCACCCTGAGGCTTAATTCGTTAAGTAGTATGGGAAAGGTACAGTTCTATCTAAGTGAACTGATAGTAAAATTCCTTCTACTATTCCTGACTTGCTTCTCCCTCTCACGTTTATTGATTCTTTTTGTGGAGTTCAGTTATATGCTCAAGTGCGAGACGGTCCCATTTTGTTGACTTAAGGTTTGGACAGTTGTGACGGTATCCGGTAATATAAGTCCGATCTGTGAAGTTACTAGATATATCCGTGTAGAACCACTTGTACGAGCTTAAAGTTTCCCTTTGTTTCTAATGTATGATTGTCTTAGCTCTTTTATGATATAATATTTCGCCTATTATTTTAGTGTCTATAAGTTATAAGACAAATTATTTAGGCAGCTTTAGAAAGCTCACGAATCATATTTCATTTGTGGTCTTATCTTAGCGGAGAGGTAGTCTACTGTGGGGGGCCTAAGACAGTAGGTTAGCTTGCTAAGACTAACTAGTATGATCCTCGACGGAGGCAAGTAAAGTGGTGCGGCTTGGTAATTAACAAACTGGGTCGTCACTCATCCGGACATTCTGAGGCGGCGGCATATGGCATTGCCACTAAGCTTCCCCACCCTTTATTTTCCAAATCCAGAGGTTTTGAGCGATATCTATTCTTCGAAACGGTCGTCCATGCTCCTAGGGTGACTAGTGTTCCTAGTATTTGATTTGGTGACCAGACCACCGCAATTTTCAACCTAACCTTTTATGCGCTCTGTTGATGGTCCATTCGAGGATCTGCTGCGGAGAAGGGACTGGGTTGCCCTTTTATTGATGTATCTTTGGTACTGAAAGACAAGTTGTGCTATTTGGTGGATTGAACTTAGAGCTAGAGTGGAGTGTCTCTCTATTCGATCCTATCTACGAGTGGATCACAAAGCAGATATTGCTGTATAAGTATTCCTTCATGAAGGTGCTATCAGCGACTGAAAATCCCATATCAGATGAATTGTGCATGTAGACTTCAGCCTCCGTTGATGGTGTTATTTTTTGTATAATATTTGTGATTCCAGTTTTCAGAGTCCTGGATCGAGCGATCCTATTAAATAAGAGGTCCTGCAGAGACCCACTACTATGTGGCTAAAATACATTATATAGCATCCGATTATCCGTTCGACAGAAGAGATAAATACCTCATATGCTATCCAGTTTTAGTGTGCTGAAGAGAAAAATGCCTTATATACTACTCGGCTCTCATAAGGTCGAGTTTGGTCATCCTTTTCTATATATACGAGAAAGTAGTGAATGCCTGTTCTCCTTTTAATATCGTCTTAATCTTGCGGTGTATCCAAGATTCGAGCCTAGAAAAGGTCTTCTTAGAGCTAAATATGAAGTATGTAGGAGCTGGTCGCCTGAGGCTGAAGCGGAATCCTTAGGCGTCCAGCTGGTCCTGGGAATCTTTAGCAGGTTTCTAAGAATAGACTGAGCTCCCAGGAGTAGTATAGTCCAATCACTGGTCTAAGAGGGGGGGTTCGCCGGTGAAGGATGTCATAATGAACATACGATAGGCGGAGGATGAGGACTTGATTCGGTACTTAACTTTTATTGGTATATCTCTAAGGAGCTCCACTGGTTTGTACCCTGCTCTCAAAATATTTAGTGGTGTCCATTGTAGCTCGAGAACATTCCGTTTAATCCCAGATAACCTATAGCTGTCTTTAGGAACTGTAGATGTGATTCTAGGAGCAATAGAGCTCCTGGGAATAAGTGTTATTATTCCTATAGACGCCTTTATTAATCCTAGAGACTACCCACAATCCCCGTAACGCAAATGTCCAGAAGCTGTTACCCTCTATCATTTAATTGCGTTCAACATCACCTCACCAGTATTAGTGTGTTTGGCCAATGTCCTGCTTTGTGACTCCCCAGAACTAAATATTTGTTTGCGGGATCCTTAGGTCAGCAGAAATATTGATAGCTTTGCACGGGAGATAGTAGAGCCTTAGTATTGTACGGCTCTATATCTTGAAAGTCTATAGGCGGCCGGTAAGAAAGAAAATGACCATGAAGGCTGAAAAGGGCGGAGGCCGTTTTTTTAAACGGTGACTCCCCCTCAAAGACCAGGTTCTAGACCTACTCTTTTGCTGTGTTGATCTATATTATGTGTAGTTCCTATTACGTTGGTATCCCTCACTATAAACGCTCTTAAGAATTTTCATTTTTTTTTGGTCCCTCTCGGCCTAGTTGGTGTCTTTCTGTGAAGTTATAATATCTTGTGACGACTGTAAGTTATTATTTCCTCTACAGCCTATCTTAATAGGTACTGTATAGTCTTACGTCTAGCCCTGCTCTTTTCTAGAAAGAGATTGGTATCTAGCTACTATTATACCCCCTATTCAAAATAGCTAGACAGTCAATCACTTAGTGGGTTAAGATATATACTATACTTACTAGCCTAGGAAAAAGAGGAAGTTAGAATACTGTAGTTATATTTAAGATATACCAAAAATGGTATTTTTTAGGACCTTACCAGCCGTATATATAAAATTTTATTGGTTTATTTACTATTACTGTTTACTCTACTTTAGAGTACTGTTTCTCTAAACTTAGAAAGCCTAGTAGGACTAGAAAGTCTGACTTAGAGGGTCTAGTTGGTCTTAAGAGCTAGGATATAATATTAAGATATTAAAATTTAATAGCCTCTTAATATTAAGTCAATCGAATTTTTTAGGTATTGTAATAATAAAGATCTTTAAATTTTTTGGCTTCGAATATTGTAGAGCTCGGAATATTGAAGGGTATAAAATTTAAAGATTAATAAAATTCGAGGGACTCTAAAATTAGAGACTCAAAAAATTCTAGTATATAAAATATTATAGTGGGTTTAATATTAGGCTACTATAATTTTAAATAGCTTTAGTGTTAGGTTAGATATAAGAAATAGATTAAGGAGTAAATAAGTAAAGGTATATAAGTGCTTTTGAAACTTAACTTGTGGACTTCTTTTGTTTATATAGTAACTTTATTTTTTGTCTATATATATCTAGACTTAATTAGCTAAGTCTATTAAGATTATTAGATATAGTAAGACTTCTAGATCTAGCTAGATGACTAAGTCTATCTAGACTACTAGGTATAGTAAGACTTCTAGGTCTAGCTAGACTATTGGGTCTAGTAAGACTACTAGGTTTAGCTAGACTACTAAGTCTAACTAGATTATTGAGTCTAACTAGACTACTAAGTCTAGCTAGACTATTAAATCTATTAAGACTTCTAGGTCTAGTAAGACTACTAGGTCTATTAAGACTATTAAGTCTAGCTAGACTACTTATGGAAGAGGTATGATATATTGGTAAATGAGGGATATCTAGAGTTGTTTTATTTTAGTGGGGTATTATATATATAGCTAAAGCTCTAGGATCTGGCTTATGTAGTTATAGCCTCTTAGACCTTTATATTTTTAATAATAATAAACCTATGTGATCTGAATCAGTAGTAGGCAGTAGTTTATTCCTAAAAAGGTATTGTTGTCGATCCCTATTAATCTAAAATAGCACTAGGTAGTAGTTTAAAGGTTAGTTTATAATAAGAATCTCGGCGCTACTCTTACAAAATATGTATTCTTATTATTACCTTTAGCTCACCTTCTGGCTTATACGATATTAAAAAATTATATATATAATTAAAATTCTAAGGGATTAGGGAACATAGTGCTAAATATAGTAGTAATATACAATAGCTTTATTAGTTAGCTTAGTACTAACCAACTACTAACCTATATCTATAATATTGTTTTTTAACTACATTACTATTCTTAATTGCGACGCTTTTTTGTAGACCTTAAAGAGATAGGGGATATTTAGAATTCATTATTAAAAGAAGACTAGGACTTAGGTTATGTTTAAACCCTCTTATTAGTAAGATTTGATTAGGTAGCTTTTTTTATCTAGTAGGATAAATAAACCTCTTATAGTGCTAGTGCTTGTCAGGGTGTGGCGGGTAGTTATATATTAGAAGCTAGTAGGCTAGCTTATACAGTAAGTAGGGAATTAGAAGTAGTTATATTACAGATAGGCTATAGGATAGAAGATTGATCAAGATATAGCTTAAAGAGCTATATCAAACAGGAATAGGAAGTTCTAATAGTCTTAGGGGTTATATAATAATAAGAATAGGGATCCTCTTATATAAGGATCTATACTATAATATTACCTCCCTTTTTAGAGCTAAGTTTTATAAGACTAAGATAGTATTTAAGTTAGATTAGGTTTTAATAAGTATTATTAATAGAAGTTATTTATAATCTCTCTAGTATTCTTTAAGTATTTAGTAGGCTTTTCTATAGGATTATTATAATCTAACTATTTTATAGTATACTTTAAGTAGGGTTTTATATAATCTTATTATTTCTATCTAGAGTCTAGGATATCTTTAATAATCTATTCCTTAAGATCTTTAACTTTAATTAGAAGTAAAAAAGATTATCTTTATATTAAGAGAGGGTTATCTAAGATAGAGTAGAATAAATTTATATTAAAAATAAGATAGATCTTTATTCTAAATAGAAGTTTTAGATAGTAAGTATATAAATCTATAATCTTAAGAATCTTAAATAGACTAAGGTTTTTCTAATTAAGTTTTTTTTATAGATAGAGAGTCTTAATATTTTAGATACTAAATTAGACTAATTATCTAATTTAGTAGTTCTAGATAAACTAATAATATTAATTTATAGATTCTTTATAATAAACTTAAATAAATACTATTTTATTTTATATAAACTTAGTAATATCTTTTATTTATATAGTAATCTTCTTAATATCTAGAATAATAGTAGATAATTAAAGATCTAGTTATATAGATTTAAATCCTAGGATTAAATAGAATCTAAAATTAATAAAGAATAAGAAAACTTTAGTAGTCTTAGATTTACTAAATTTTAAAATAAATTTAGTTAATAGAAGCTATTCTAATTAGTTATCTTATAGATATAAGATATATACTTATAGATACTATTCTAAGATTATATTTATTTAATTAGTTTAATTATTAGTCTTAAAATAATATATAATTAATAGTAGATTTATAATTTATAGATATTAGATTAAATATTTCTAGAGTTCTAATATAAATTAAGATCTATAATTAAATATAATTATATAAGATAAACTATATAACTTTTAGATATATTAAATATATAATTAGAAGACTTCTCTAGTATTATAGATTCTATAGTAGAATATAAAATATTTTATTTTTATAAGTTAATCTATTATTATTAGAATAGTATTAAATCTATTACTTTTTAGTAGATATATAATAAAGTTTATTAAAATATTTTACTAGGATTATATAAATATAAATAAAGAATAAAGAACTTTTTATTAAGTTTCTTAAGATAGAGTAATCCTTTAGTAGATATAATAGTTTTAGATCTAATAAATAATATATTAATAGATTCTAGACTAATAATACTTTTAAAAGATTAGTTTATATATTTTTAAATATCTAGAATATCTAGTAGTAAGGGTTTTATAATAAAGTTATATAAGCTTATTTTTTAGGTTTTTATTATTAGGAATATAAAGTTAGTCTTTAAATAAAAGATAATTTTTATTTTATATATATTTAATAAATATAATCTTTAGATATTAAGATTAGTTTAGATCTAGAACTTCTAGAATTAATTAAAGTTCTCTATCTTTTTTATATATTTTATTAAAGGCTTCCTTTAAAATAATAAATAGTTTATATAAAATATTATTAATAAATCTTAAAGACTTTTAGAATCTCTTAAAAATTAGTTTATACTCTAATAAAATTAATTTAGATTTAGGATTATACTTTAATAAAATTAGTTTAAGTTTAGTATTATATTTTAATAAAGTTAATTTAAATTATTATATAGTTATAATATTAATATTTAGATTATTTTAAATCTAATTATTTAAGTTCTTTCTTTTTAGGATTATATAACTCTAATATTAGAGTTATTTATCTTTTTTTTAAAAAGATCTTCTAATCTTCTAATTAAAATATTAGACTTAATATCTTATTATCTAAAATAGTAGATAATCTTAAAATTAAACTAAGATAGAAACTTAGATTATTAGATTTATTATTAATTTAAAAGCTTTATTATTATAAAATACTTTAGGTTTTAGTAATTAATAATTATAAAGATTAAGAAGTTTATTCTCTCTAACTCTAAATACTATTCTTTAAAATATTATATAATTATAAGTAATTCTTTATTATAGATTTTATAATTATATTTTATTATAGAATACTTCTTAAAGAAAAATATAATAGAGTAAAGAATATTTAAGTTATTATATTATAAGATTACTTTAGTAGAGATATAATTAGAAATATTAGTTTTAAATATTATATCTTTTATCTAATTAAAAAAGACTAAGATAAGGATAAATATAAAAGTAAACTTTAATATCTTAAATACTTTTTAATAAATAAGATCTTAAATAAAAGTAATATCTTTTTTAATTAGATAGACTAATTATATAGTTAATTTTAAAAAATCTTAAATAAACTATTAATAAAAGTTTATAAATCCTAAGAAAGCTTATATATTAGTAAGATAGATTAGGATCTTTTATTTAATAATTAAATAAATCTTTTCTCGATCTATATAGAAGCTATCTTATTTAATAATAATTCCTAAGAACTTTATTTTATATATATAGAATTTATATTTAGATAATTTTATAAATAGATTAGTTTTATAGAGTTATTATAGGACTTTTTATATATATTTAATATACTTAGCTCTTATATAACTATAGATTAAGATATTATCTAGATATATAATATAGAATAGATCTAAATAATTATAGAAGGAGTTATTAATAAATCTTTAGAAGATTATAGAGACTCTAATAAATCTAAATAATATTATAAAGGATTTAAAAAGTCTAAGTCTTATATAAAATACTATAAGATATTCTTACCTAGTCTTTATATAAAGATTATTAAATACTAATATAATATTAACTCTTATAAAGAATTTTATTCTTTTTAGGTTATTTAGAGTCTTTTTTATTAAGAATAATAAATAGTAGTCTTTAACTATAACTATATTTTAGATATAGTAGTCTATATAGAATTATAGGTTACTACTAGATTTATAAATAAATAGTATAAATAAGATAATAAGAGATAAACTTAGATAAATAAATCTTTTCTTTAGGTTCTCTATAATCTAGTTTTTTAAAGTAGTAAGCTCTATATAAGATATAATATAGAGAGATCTAAATAGTAGTATCTTATCTTCTACTAGCTATATATTATAGTTATATAAATAATATAAAAATAGTTTATTAGTTTCTTTTAGAGAGAATATATTAGTATAGTCTTAAAATTCAATAAGTAGATAATCAGTAGGATTCTTTTCTTTAGATTTCTTATTTAGAGTAGTTTTAATATCTTTAATTATTATAATAAAGAGTTAATAACCCTTTTAGCTTCTAGTATATACTATATAGATATTTAAGCTTATAGCTTTAATATCTTAGGATCTTAGATAAGTAGATTAATCTAATTAATTATAGGAATAGGCTTTTAAAGGAATTTTATATATAGTATAGATCTTTAGGCTTTATATAGTAATATTATAGTTCTTTTAGTAATATATTCTATTAAACTTAATTATATAAGTAATAAACTAGACTCTTAGATTATAGATCTTAAGCTAAGATAGTCTAAGAATAATTAAGTAGTATATAAATTAAATAACTAAGAACTTAGCGTTTTCTTAGTATTTACTAGTAGTTATCTTTATTTATATAAAATAAGTTATTTATTTACTTTTAGATTCTTAGCTATTAAAACCTTTTAGTTAGATTAGATTTTTTAGAGGTTCTTATATAAGACTATATTCTTTAGCCTAATTAATATTAATAAAATACTCTTCTTTAATACTACTATCAATTATTATATATATTAGAATTTCTTTCTTATTCTAATTTAGGATAATTAGTAATATAATTAGGTTAGAGTATTAGATATCTTTATTAATAGTAGTTCTTTAAATAATAGTAATAAATAAATAGATTATATAGATTATATTAGTCTAGTTATAATTTAGACTAGGCTTATTTCTTTTAGTAGTTTATTATATAAGAAGTAACTAGATAGTAAGGATTAGGGGTATTATTCTAGTAAGATAGTATATTAATATTCTAAGGAAGTAGATCTTTCTATATAGATAGAGTATATTTATATAGAGTATATTTATATAGAGTATTAATTAGGTATTATAGGCCAATACCTGGTATAAGGTTACGTAGTATATATAACTATAATAACCTAATACATAGAATACCTACTTGGTAATTCTCTTTTTAAGCTTTTTATATATAGTATATGGCCTAGCTTAATTGAATATAAATTCTACTTTAGCCCTTTATAAATAAAAAGCCTCTAATTGGATATTGTAAAAATCTAAAACTATATATAAATTATTCTTGAATTAAGAGTAATTCGGCGATATAACTCTTAAATAAAAGATATAGAAGTCTATAAGCCTATTATTATAGATATAGATATTACTATAGTAAATAGTATAGTTATAAGCTATATAGAGTAAATAGAATAAGTAAATTAATATAGAATATATAATATAGAAGAAATTAATATAATAATATAACTAAAAGTATATTACCTAAGATAAATAAATCTATTACCTAGAGACTATAATAGAGTAATTAGTCTTATAGTTAATAATAATAATAATAAAAGAACTAACTCTAGTATAAATTATAATTAAATTAATCCTAGAATCCCTATAATTAGAACCTATATATTACCTCAAGATATAATTACTAGACCTAATCTTATTTAAGGGGAAAATAGCTGATTAGCTAATATAGTATATAATAATAGAGAATAAACTATATATTAATAGTATAGCAATTAGCTTACTCTAAGATTAGTTTATATATATATTCTTTAGGTTTAAGAAGCTTATTTAGAAGAATACTAGAATCTTTATAAAATTATAATAAAATAATAAGGATCTATAGATAATTCTAGATTATCTTAAAGGTATTTATAAGGACTTAAATATTAAAGTATATACTATAAGATATCTCTACTAGATATACTAGTTAAATAGTATATCTTTTATAAAATTTCTTCCTAGGTTAGAGAAGAAGTTTATAGATATAAATACTTTTAAATAGTATAATAAAATAAAGAGATAGATCTTATTAGGATCCTTAAATAAAAGTATAATAAATCTATTAATAAATTATAGTATTCCTACTATATTTTTAGATCTTATTATTTAGTTTTATAAAATTAATATTAATATAGATATCTTTAGTATTCCACACGACGGCAGACGGGGCGCCGTTTCCCGCGCCCATTCGCCCACTGTCCTGCCCTCCCCGACCGCCTGCCCCGGACTGCAGGCCCCCTGCCCCTTTGGGTGTCGCGTCCCCCTGCGCCCGCCCCATCGGGTTTAGTGCCGCCGTGGCCGCTTTTATCGCTGCTCCGGCCTGCCCTGCCATCTATAAAAGACCGCTCCTCCTCGTCCACGCCTTCTTCCCCCTCCCACATGTACTCTCTCCTCTACTCGCCTACTCGCCCCTCCGGCTCGACTGCGTGCGGCCCCTGCCCCTTTTGCCTCTCGCCCCCACCCTCGGACGCGTGGATCTCGGTTGCCTAGTGTATACGCCCCTCCCTTTCTTAGAGATGCTGCTCTACCCGGTTCCCAACTCGCTCTGGCCGGCTTTCGCTGCGACGCAAGTGCGTTTTGCGCGGACTCTGCGGTGAGGTCGGTTCCCGTCTTTCTGCAATCAGTCTAGATTTCTGTGATTATCCACGGGGAGACTTAGGGAGCACATCGCACGCGGTGGGGACAGACATAATGCAATGGTCCTTGGAAGACTTGATTGAAATTACGTCTGGCCCCCTAACCTTCAACCTTTGACCTCTCTCTTGGGTTGCATTGCACTACCCCCTGATCCCCCCTTTATGACGCCGCGTGGGCCCTCGAGAGAATTTGCGGGCATGTTACGTCCAGTCGATCTGTCGTATGTTATAGAGCTCGGGCTGATGAGCCAATGGCGAAATTACCGCATATCCCATAGTCTATGCATCAGAAGATCGGTGGAACGGCGCTGGGATAGATTGGACTGAGGTGACAGCGACGGTGACTTACGGAGGGTGCGACGGAATTTGATCTACTCTGGGTGGCTTATGAGCTGGCTTTGACTTGGCGAATCGACCGTCTCTTGCCATGGAATTTACCGCAGAGCTGGATTATTCTACTATAAAAGGATTCGCATTGCTATATGTATTGGGCTTTAGTGAATCGCTAGCCCTTCTTCCCTATCTACCCTTTCCTTCACTATCTTATCTATAAGCTCCCTGATTTCCAGCACACGAACCTTATTCTCCTATCCCGCCGATCCTGTCTCTGCTATCATTCCTTTCTAAGTCTGTTCTAAGATTCGCCCTCGTCTAACCCCGCCTTTATTATACGATTTGATCCGGCCATGGCAAACAGCACGTTTCGTCTGGAATCTTTCAGGGCGTGGAATCCTTACGAGAAGTTGGATTCGCCCCAAAAACGGCTGGATGTGTGTTGCTATCCAAGCCCTGTTTCTCTCAGTGCGGACTCGACTCTCAAAGACTAGACTTCTTATCCTCCTGAACCTGAGTGACACCCTCTCCCTATGCGCCCGCCGGTAGAGGTCTGTTTAGATAATGGCTCCTCGTCGAGCGCTTCAATCATTCGGTAACCAAATGCGAGGGATCGGGTTTCGACTGTGGACGGTGATCCTAGTAGTCTTGATTTCGACGAAATGCTTTCTCTTCGGAATCTATCAAGTCCTGGAGGCATTGATGACATACTTTACGAACCCTTGAATGGCCTTTTTGACCAACCAATCGACAATACGTTGGCTCATGGGGGTATCTTTTTGCCTGCTCTGGATTATACGCCTCTGGCCTCCCAGGCTCTAATTTCGCCCAGAGCGGAAGATTCCCTGAGCGAGTATCTAATGGATCCGGCAATCTTGGAGGAGTGCTGTCTTCCAGCTGTAGAAAAGAATACCACTGGAGCTGCATCTGCTTGTGTGACTTTCCGAGCTTAGTCTCCCAAAGTCAATAAAGTCTCTGTCGTTATCGATAATCGTTCTCGAAAGAGGTCAGCGCGGTTACCTCGGGGGTCTAACGGCAAGAAGGCATCATTTCCCACAATCCTGACTCATTTTTCTGCTTTGACAGCAGAGGACCGGATGCAATTCCTGTCCTGGCTGTTCGAAGGCGCTCTCTCTTAATGTCTTAATTCGCCCCTAAGCATAACGACAACTTCATCACGAGCGGCCTCGAGAGCACGTGCTGGATCGTGCACTGACTCTTCATCCGACTCGGAAGATTCTCCTGTGTACTTACACTCAAGGAAAGGTCTCGCATGGTCGGGGGAGGAAGATAGACTACTAGTGAGGCTTAAGGAGGAGGAGAAACTTGCATGGCCGGAAGCAATTGGCCGGTTTGGTCAGATCTTTCCCGGAAGAAGTTCGGGCTCCATCAAGGTACATTGGAGTTTAAAAGTCAGCAAACGACATTGACCGTATAGCGAATATTGCTCGTCTCGACAAATCTCCTAAGGGTTTTCAGTGTATCTTTATCGTTGGATATGATCTACTTCGTGTTTGCCTTCATAATTTAGTATTCAGTACAATCTCGCCTTTCCACCATCCTTTCCTTCATACTTCATTGCTTCCGTAGGAGCTGCAGCTGCGGCTGCCATACTGCACACTTATCGAACGCAAGTTGAATAAGTCAAGAGTCTGGCTGAGTAGGAAGTCGGAGATCGCCAATTCATTCCTATTTTAGGATGAAAGGAAGAACGCACCCCACTGCCTAACATAGATGAGGATCGTCGCGCACCTCCTGGATATGGAAGCGGTTGAGAAATTGTGAGTTATTTGAGATGTAAGCTTTATCCTTCACTGCAAGAGTCATTTTTGTATTCTGCTACTAGGTGTTTTTGTGCCCCGGTCCTCGTGAGACTGTTCCCACTTTCTTTGTAACTGATAGTCGGTACCCAGGCATATATAATAAGAGCAACCCCCCATTTCGACAATCATTCTATTCGACAAGTTCAAGCACAATCCGCCAGTCGCTCATCACTGAATATGGATAAATGCAAGAATGAAGAAACTCCCCAGGGCGATCTTCCCACTACTCAGCATCACGCTGGAAAAATGACCCTCTCCAGGCTAGAGCAGGCAAGTCACATCACGGCAACAGCAACCGCTCAACTTCTCGTAGCTAACCATCTGCCTCCGATGTAGGACCATTCTCTTGAAATTGCTTCTCTTGGTGATGAGAAGGAGAGCCGACAAGGTCAGTGTCACGTCATTATCAATTTGGTTGACCTGAATATATTGGGTCTGATGATATCCACCACGTAGGTAGCTCGTCTAAACGCTCCGCGCACGGCTTTTTCGGCACGCAAATTGATGCAACGTCACTTGTATTGAATGGTACTGCCACGGGCAGCATGCAACAAGAGGGTGGAATTAAGGCTCACTTGATCAGCGGTGGCTCTGTGAAGAATAACAGCGCCCTGTTCAATGGAGATTTGGACCCGGAAAGTTTCAAAAAAATGTTCTGCAGGGACCGTTAGAGTGATTGAACCAACACAATTGGCCTAGTATATCAGTCCCAGAATTCAAGGGAAAGATGCAATGCCAAGTAAATTCCGCTTTCAATCGTGAGATGAATATATACTTGATTTTTCCCCCTGAAACGTACCCTACGAAAGGTACCATCCTGTTGACATTGACTACCTGCTTTTCTCCTGCCGCCATCAGGCTTCACTGGACTACTACATCCAATTTTTGGGCCCATCATACTGCACATCTGTGGAAAGTTTCGGCATCTTTAAGGAGACGACCTAATACACACATGCGTCTTTGGGAAGGAATCGTTCACATTGCATAGATACTGCTCCTCGGTATAGACAGACAATTCAGTTATTTGCCGCTTTCTTTCTGAGATTATTTCTTTAGAGACCGCAAGAGAGCCCAAATAACCACTCTATTATGGCGCTGGATAGGACAAACTAAAGCAGGACCCGTCGTAGCTGGCTTTTTTTTCAGGCTACTTGCAGCAAGCATAAAAAAAAGAGCGTGTTCCACTTCTAGTTATTCCCTACTCGGAAGACCGAGGCATCAATGGATTCCGAGGAAAAAAAAACCAGGAAATTTTGAGACGAATTATCGTGCTGCAAGGAAAGAACGAAAGCGCAAATTTCGAGAAAAGTTCAACTTGAGTCGTCTTTTAAAGTAGTATTGATATACTTCACTGATTACGACAGTATTACCCGAAAGCTGAAGCTCGAATACATCGATAGAACAGTCATCCACACGTATCCCACTAGGTGAACCTCATGATTTCCTTTATCTCGTCTGTGATACTCTCCCAGTCTGCGACCTCTTCAACTAAGAGACTATCCTTTTTACCCAAGGTATATCCTTGCCGGATTGCAACTCCGCTTTCATAAGTTAGTAAGATTAGCAGAATACTATGATACCTGGGGGAAAAATTGCACATACAGGTAGTATGAAAGTCGGAATGCTTCACAGGTGTCGCTAAATTGATTCAATGTCAGTCGTGAGATGGATAATAAGCGTTGGCACTTACTTTATCGCCCCTACAAGATACAAGCCACCAATAACAGCGTTTCTTTGGAGTTTGTCAACAACCAGAGGATCCTGGAGGATATAATGATGGTCATCACTCGAAGAAAACTTGCCGTTGTTGATTGTCACAGACGCTCTGTGCAAGTCATCTCTGATAACTTATTAGCTATGAGTTATTATGAACCCAAGGAACTTACTCTGGCTTGCCGTCTAATGTGAATACTTGCCATTCGACAATGAATTCATGCTGCGAATCAAGCTTTTTGCCGTGAAGTGGTTCATGCACAGCGTTCATGCACTAAGCATGGATCCCGGGATGCTGGTCGCCACACCGGATGATCGTATCGCTAGTGTTGTGGGTCAAAGGCACCCAAGTGTAATAGATCGATTGACTTGGGCCTCCACCGCTAATGACTTGATAAAGACAATTCGTACGATTTGCGGACCCTAAGGAGCCAACTATATCACCTTTTCGAACCAGCATTATACCTATAATGATCATCTGGGTTTCTTTGTCGGACTGAAGAGCGGGTATCAATTTTGCTGCAGCGCAAAGCTTGTCGAGGATGGAACCATCAACCACCGAAGCGCATAATATATACGCCAACTTCGAGGCAGCTATATCTGATTAGACCCAGAGCTCATGTCACGAACAGCAGTGACAGACCTGTCTTGCAAATGCCAGATGGCGGCTAGTACTGTGAGTCGCCCTTCCGGCAGACCAACGGACGTATAATCTCAATCCATCTTTCAAACAAGTCTTTGCAAATCTTATGGGGAAGCAACCCGAACCTTGCTTCATAGTATTCGAGAAGCATCATGTAGGTGAATAACAAGAATTTGCTTTTGAAGGTAGGACTCTGGGAATCGATAAGTCTGGTTGCTTTTGAATCAAATAATTCTTTGATCTTACATCAGGAAGCTCGGAGATGATATATAGTTGAAATTATCTGTGAGGCAAAGCATTTTTGGGCAGAAATGACTGTAACCCTAGAGTAAATAATCTGCATATGAGTGCTTTAGGCTATTAACATTTAACAAGGCCGGATTTGTGACGAATGCTGTATGAATTGAAGGATTCTTTTCACCTTAAGCAGTGACAGTGGCTGCGACGCCATTTGATGAGAGGTATGTCGGTGAACCTAGTAATGGAGAGCTGAAACGAGTTGTATATGAATTTTGGCTAGCATGCAGACTGATACGACCAGTAATAATCATGCGGGTGATACAAACATCCTTGCCTGTTCTGCTTAAGAGTAGAGCCCTCTTTTACTGAAGTCATCTTTCTATGAGAGGCGACGCAGGTTATACCCAATGAACTTGATATTCGTCTCTTATATCACCCAAGCCACTAGTCTTTAACTTATTATTTTATACTATATGACAAAGATTATTCCGCACTTGGGTCAGAGTGATCTAAACGTCCATCCGCGCTAGTCTGAAATTTGATAATCTCCTCTCTCCTTCCCCTTCACACTCTGTGAAAATCGAATCCCTCTTTCGCAGCACTCAGCTTCGTGTATATCCTTTTTTGCGATACTGGATAATTGAAGTGGAATCACCGAGAGGTTTTCTAATCCAAGGACGATTCTGGTTGAATGGTAGGTTTGTATACGGTTTCAAAATGGGTGCGTAAAGCCTCTTCTGAAGGGAAACATTCGGTGCAGACTTTCTATCCACATTTGAAGCTAGCAAAGTATAAGTTTCAATAATCAGCAATTTAGAGATAGCTCACATACCTTTTGTCTCCTGGCCCCATGGGCTTTTTGGCAGAATGGGAGGTGTTTGGGTTTGCGGCTGGCATGTTGTTGGGATTGAGGTAATGGAAGTGA
Source organism: Penicillium angulare (assembly GCF_028827245.1). Taxonomy (NCBI): domain Eukaryota; kingdom Fungi; phylum Ascomycota; class Eurotiomycetes; order Eurotiales; family Aspergillaceae; genus Penicillium; species Penicillium angulare. The sequence continues at coordinate 402,840 of NW_026623170.1, read as the reverse complement.
CTTATTCAGATATATTGAAATAAGACTGTCCACCAAAGTCTGTCAGCGGCGGGACGAGGGTATTTATTTATAGGCGAACTTACAACATGAAGATTGCCCATTCGAGGGCTTCAACATACGGTCACATCAACCGGATAACCAGCTGAAACATCATTTAGCTCTGTATCGCAGCGTAAATCTTATACAGCCGATACGAAAATTACTGGTCTTAATTCGGGAACAGAAAATCAGTCATTTCGAGCAAGGGTCTTTGTTAATGTCACTGCCATGAGATACGGAGCATTTTTGATCTACTAAACCTCTCTGTCGTCCCCAATGCCTCCTAAGGCACCAATTCTTTCGCTTGAAAAATCTTGATATGTAGCTTGAAGAGATTATGTATACAATCTGGCTCCCCGTGAAGCCACGAACCACAACGAAGGACTCTAGGAGTTCCATCAGAATATTGCATAGAGAACAGCAAGTCAGGGCTATCAACTGTATTGTGATTGTACATCACGCCTAAAAATCCCCTGAAAACTTTAACCGAGGCTAAGGTTTTGATATCTAAGTATTTGGGCTAGGAAAACTGATATAAGCTTACGAAGAATTCAAACAAAACTTGCTTTGGAAGGAACCTACAGGGGACTCCGCCACTTGATATCCTCGTAGCATCTTGGACAAGCGATCCGGTTTTTCAGAAGAAGAACAACTTCTTGTTGTGTGAGGATATGCTCCCCTCCTCCAAGTTAATGATCTCGCCCCGAACATTAACTATGCAAATGTGTGCAGGTATAGGGGGAAGAATGAGGATCTCGTTCCCTGTACTGTGATGGACAGCTGCTGCTTATAGCTCGTTAGTTTGATCACTTTGAAAGTTAAAGACACCCACTAGGAATAATGTGGTCTCACAAGAATGTCTTTCTGGCAACTGATCTGCTGTCTTTGTGTTTGTAGCTGAAAACAAAGACAAAAAATCTACAAACCCGTTTCTTATACTTGTTAAAAACCTTTCTTGGGTGGTAGGACTAGGAGAACGTCCGCTAAGCTCGTTCGTTGGGGCGGCATCCTCACTTGCGTCCCAGAATGAAAGATCATCATCATCAGCCCCGAGTGAGAGAATGGAATGCAAGAACTTTGGAAGGAGTGAGAACTGTGCACAAGCCATAATGTATGTTTAGAAAGTTGAATTGTTCGCATTGGCGGCGATTGTAGATATAAAGATCTGGCCAGCTTGAAGCTGGAATGATCAAGCACAATTTCGAGCGCATAATATGGTACGAGACCCTCTTAACACTGGAAGCCATGTCGTCTAACTAATGGGAGGGTATTCATATTGAATTTCTTCTTTTCCCGGCCCGATCGGCTTTAGAGTCATTGTTGCGTCTGCGAACGGACTCTTTGCCTCATTGGAAGATCACTTCCCAGAATACACTCAGTGAAGATGCCAAAAAGGTACTACGAGCTTGTCAGTCCCTAAAAAAAACCCGCGATTTCCATAAGGTTACCATCGATGATGCACTTCTGTCTGCCACCGCAAAGCGGTTGGTTAAGTCTCTCAGCCGTCCAACTATTGAGAAGTTATCAGCTATCACCTGGAATTTCAACTCATCAGGTGGTTCATGTGAGGGGTTGCGCAATTTCCTCCGTTGTCCAAGAAATAACACAGTCTGGGAGGCAGTTCACGAATCGTACCAGACGATGACGAAACGGAAAATCAGTTTCAGGGAATTTAAGGCCTCCCATGACTTTTTACTTGACTAGATTGTAGGCTGACGCCGGAATTACTGAACAAAATGAATTAAGACCCCGTCGCAATCTGATATAGGTCTATTTTTGCCGAGTTATCATGTATCGAAATCTTCAATGTGATATCCTGAAATTTGAGACCAAAATCCGGAATCGACATCGATGCGCGATACTTTTTTCTTTCTTGTTATTGATTGACTAATGTATCTAAGATGTAACGTAAAGTGAGCGATAGCGTATCGAAATATTGGCTGACTTGTATTTTACTGATAAATTTAAAACGTACAAAACCGACCCTTAAGGGATGCTTTTACTCTTTTTTGGCTAGCGCTGGTGCGTCCCCGCACCACATGCTATACCATTTCTGCGTGCGGCTTATGTTTTCCAGTCTTCCCCTTTCACAATCTGTTTCTCAAATGTTCATGTGTATCCCTGAATATCGCCATGGACTTGATGCGTATTCGTGAACGTGCCTTGGCCCTTAACCTGGGTGAATTAAATGATTCAGAATACCTTCAACAGGTAAGAGGCCCTCCAGTTGGCATCCGGCAAGAAGTTAACAGGGAGTGAAGGTTGTCGATTTTATTGTTTATAATAAAACCCGTCTTCCAGAAAATCTCAGGCACTCGTTATATGAAGCATTTGGCAAAAAACCTTTGCAGGGGCCATCTCCTTGTTCCACTCGTCAAGAGGCCCTAAATCGGTTGCGACGTGTCACTTTGGAAGACATACAGATACCTGAATACCTTAGGGATTCTATTTCCTTATACAAACATAATGGAGAATTATTCTGGGCTGGCGAAGTATCGAGTTCCACAAGCCTGGATTTTGGAAATATTCTTAGTGTCCTTTATTATTCGAATAAACGAAGAACTACAGCCGATAACGTTCGCCGAGCCTTTTATTGTATGACACTCTACCGCGTTGTACAGCGTATAATGGGACTTTACTTATCCAAAACCTTTACTACTAAAATCGCAAGATTCTGCGCTGATATTATCCATAAAGACAACGGCACTGCGCAAGAGAAGCTTGAAGATATAATTCAGGGACTGAAATCTGACTACAAAATTGGCGGTGTGTACGACCTGTATGCATAGAAGGAAGGCAATGGTATTATATTTTATCTTTTTACATTGCCATCTGCTTTGTGAGCTGATCTTTCTTTCCTCCCGAAACGAGTCCAACACACTGCTAACTTTTGATAAGATACGAAAAATACTTCAACAAAGAAAACGATGTGGATGCAGTCCTTGCTTATTACAAATCAACTGGTTTCCGACAAGAAGATTCTGGTATTTCTGTAGCCGATAGCATAGTCAACTTTATTTTAAATAAATTTAACTCATAGGTGTCTATCTTTGAATTATGTGAGGCTAATCAATTTATTAAGCCGACACGCAAACGCAGCTATTGCAACAAAGCTCGGGCAAAATAACCATCAAAGCAGGCGAAAAAGAATAATCACTCTTAAGCATTAAGATCTACGGACTGTCCGCAATTTGCTGGAAGTGCTGAGGCTATGAGCGATGGAAGACGACACCCTGCAAACCCCACTAGTGTAGAATTTTTTGATCCAATGAATTCGCATAGTGAACTTCATGCTGGACATTGTGGATTGCAGCCCTCTATCGCTGCTGCTATGGAAGGCTCTGCTTACCCCTATCATGCACACGATTCTTCTGGCATGGCATTCGAAGCAATGAATCCCGTGGGAAACGATCAAATATCTAGCGGACTAACCAAGGTAAACGCGGCACTCCATTTAAATGTGGGCTTGGCTGCCAGCCAAACTCAACCGCTCCCTTTGAGTGTGAACACGCTAAGTGATGCCGCTCACTTAATGAGTGAATTCCAATTGGAATCGTTGATATATGGTGCTAATGCTGCTCAGCTTATGTATGACTTCTATTTAGAAACTTTCAACCCCGCAGACCGTATCAATGCTGCCCAGCTGATGCAGCAATTTGATTTGTGTAATGGATACTATAGTCAGCAGTACTTGTGAGAAGGTGAAACACAGCCTAAGAAGCATATATACATACTTCAATGGGTTTTAGATTCAATCTTGATAAAAATGATATTAATGCTCCTCTTCCATCATCATTGAATATCCGACATCGCCAATGTGACTAATTTGCTATGTTCCTCAACTTGAACATCACATTCTTTCAAAATGACGTAATAATGCTTCATGTCGACTTCAACGCCGCTAATTGTTGATTTGCCTTTGCAGTATATTGGCTTAATTATCATGAAATTTGTGCCTATTGGTGTGTATCCGGGCAAAAAGACCAGTCCGCCGCGCCTGCAGCGAGCTATTTTCTGAGGACGCCCCGGGAATTTGTCTGTATTCTGATTTCAATACTACGTCAGTAAAAGCTGGCTATCGATTGTAGAAGCCCTACCTTTTCGTAGTCGAGTGCTACGCCACGTATAAGTTTATTGCAAGCACTAGAATCCGTAAACGTGGGCTGGAACGCTGCGGCCTTTGTATTTCTCGCCAAAGCATCTTTAGCGATTTTGTCTGCATTTGATTCTACCTCCATCCATGCCTTGCTCTTATTGAGAAGCGGGACGCTTTGTAGACGCAGGACAGCGGGGGAGTGTGTATCACTTGCAGACATTGTGTGTGTAGATCATTCGATTTTCGGCGTGACAGAATTTTTCTAGTGAGAAAAGTACTTGCATTAGCAGCCTTTCGGGTGAGAATTTAACTGTGGGATCCTGATTTAGCCACTCACTTCTTGTTATGGCAATGATTAAACCTCTGGCTGCTTGTGTGTTCGCATCAACAGAATTTGGAGGGGTGAGGGGCGGCGGTTTTTGTTGTTATCTGACTCCTTAAGTCTATTGCTGCCTAATATAGGTATGACTAATATGTTAAAGCAGGTTTATTTAACATTTCCTGCTTTATTTCTATGGAGTATTCCTTGGGCGAAAACTGTTCGGACCACGCTTACTAAATGAATAATTGAATGATGAATGTTAGACGACGTTGAGCCTGAAATCCTTGAGGTCAGATGGTCCGCAGTGTTTTGAAAGCCTATGGAATTGGTCTAGGCTGCCCTCTAATCTGATCCCTGTCCTAGCGCTGCGGAATCACCTCCGATTACGCTCTATATACTACGTGTCAAATCAGTTGAAAATTACTTTAAATTTGATTAATTCTCAAAGACGCTCCTAACTTATCCTCTAGATTCTATTTTTTACCTTTCCTTGAATATGGATGTAATCAATCACAGAGGGGGAGATACTCTATTCGTTGTTCGGTCGCACGGTCGTTCAAGTAGGCGAAAATCTGGTCATAAAGTCGAGTAATATACGTTCGTACGAAGCGCAAACGCTTCGTTTCATTGCAGCAAATACCACGATCCCTGTACCTAAAGTTCATGATGTCCGTTCGGAAAACAGCCAAATCGTGGCTATTACGATGGATTATATGCCTGGAAAGCGACTCGATGAAGCGTGGCATACTTTGGATTCCAATCAAAAGCTCTCCTTAAACCAGTGCCTGACTGGCCGGAATATCTGTTAGCCAATAGAAGACCTTGGCTTGCCGCCCAAAGTATGCTGTATACAACACTAGCGAGTCTAAATGGTGATCATGTAGTTTCCTTGCCCCTGCCCATTTACCAATGCGTCTAAAGTTTATTGGATATGGCGCTCACAAATGTTTGGATTGTTTCAGTCACTAGGTTGTCTCGTTGAAGCGCTTTCAAAATTAGACTGTCTTGGATAAGTCATATGCCCCCGCAAATTAGTTAAATTCATATAGCAATTACTATTCAAACTAGTGATTGGATCAAGAGGTAGATCCAGGATTGGGCCCCTGGTTAAGAATAGCGTCCATGGGTCTGGTTTGCTCACCTGGCTGAACTTCTTTAGCCGCGCGCGGACTGAAACTCTATGGTTGTACCATTCACCGGGAAGGGGCGATCTATCAACTACTGGAAAGGAGTACCACATAGCCATGTGAAATATCACTCCTCTCTTTTCAATTTGAATCAGCAATATGTTTGAGAAACCGTTGAGATATAAGACAGAGCATCCTCCCCCTCCCTATGCTTAATCCCCCATCCCTCCGGCTGCCAACGAATCCTGCTCCTATCTAGTGATATTATACACCGATATCTGACAAGGGTGAGTTCAACCGACTTTGTATTTTATTTCAGCCGAGTTAGCTAACTTCGCCTGCTAGCCATGTCTGGGTTAAAGAACTCTGGAAAGAGGGCAGTCGATGCCATCCTGAATCTACAAAAGATCGATGTTGCTTTGTAGAAATTCACTAGACCTACCGTTGCAGCTGGAAAACCTACTTTCCCGACTTCTTAACGAGACTTGAAAAATATCGGGTTCCATTTCGATCTTGCCGATCATACTCGCTAAGTGCCCGACACTAGACCCAATGCAAAGCCAGGCGTTACCCGAACCATGAATGTTTTCCACTGGCAAGCAGCTTCGCAAGCCGAGTCCAAGTCAATCAAGGACTAGGTCCAAAAGAATGGATTATATGCAGTGATCCAGACATTTGAGGTCCCAGTAGATGCGACCAAGGAGGAGTTCGAGGAAATTCTTAAAGTAGCAGCGAAAAAGCTTTAGTTTCTAGGTGTCACGGACGTACTGTCAGGGGTATACGTCATCAACACTTATCTGGATGTTCTGTGTGTGGGCGGTGGGCTCGGCGCCGAGAACTCACCTTGGTGACGCAAGGAAGTCTTTGAGGTGTAGTGATGCGACACGGCGGCGATCTTGGTGATTCAAGACCTCGGTGATGCGAGGAAGCCGATGGGAAGTGGGAAGAAGAAGGGTGTCAGTGGGAAGTGGCTCATGGGAGCAGAGCTGTGAGGGATGTAGGATCTTAGAGGGAGTTTGGCTGCGGCGTGGTGATGCACGTCGTTGGGAGATCACTATTATGTTTGTTTTGGTTTGTGTTTGTTTGTGCTGTTTGCTGCGTTTGCACACTCTTTCCGTATTTCCTTTGTCCATGTTGTATTTACTTTGCTTCCTTGGTAACGGTATGCCTTTCAGGTATGCTTAGGGGTACCCAAAGCCTGAGCCCGGCGCTGACGTTATTTTTCCTTATCTATAGCTGGCCTGATAGCAACCCTGGCATAGCCTACGAAGTAGGCTATAGTAGGTCAATGAATTCTACTACTACTATTACTTCAACACTCATCTATCACTCTACCGATCGTGAAGGATTAGGACTATGGAAATACTCGCATAACATTATGTATTTAGTTATCTATCTGCATGCGATCTGCTCTTCATACTGAGACTACCACTTAGAAATCAGACTGCTAACTTGTTATTTTGCTACTATGCTATGGGACTTCCTTGAATGCTCGATAAGAATAGCGAAGTCGCATTATAGAACCCTGCTGAATATGGGTGGGAAATCGATGAACTATTTTCCCCTTACACCCCTAGGTCTGTTGAGTGATCTATTAAATACTTGGATTAGTAATTAGAGATGTTCTAAGAATAGATTGCCTGAACCAGTTCTGTATGAGGCACCGAAGACGAAGGCGGATATGGCCTAGGGGCTTGGTAATATGTTGGGCTGACCTTATCTCTTTCCGTCCGACCACGGCTCCCCTAGATAAATAAGCCCGCCCGCGTCTAATATCTTTATACGCTCCAGTTCTTGTCTCTGTTATTATTTTTGGACGATGGTGAAGATTTCCCGAAGACTCATTATTGAAAGAAGTTTCCCGCAAATTTCCTGTTCCCGTAAAACGTGGATCTGGTCCGGGCAGCTTGCCATGTCCCCCCGTCGCTTATCTATATGCCTACCCCTTTATGAAGAATTCTTTCGAAATACATCACGCTGATGGATGTCAGTCAAAGGTCTAGTATGATTTTGGTCTCAGTGACTGATTTTTTGTTAGATTCAACGAGGCCGAACGTTTAAATGAACGATACGTCAAGTTTCAACCAACAGAGCTCCAACGGATCGCGGGCGAAGCAGTACAACAAGACTATTGCCCTGATATTGCTAAGCTTGCGGAGGGGGGCTTCAACAAAATTTTTATTCTGCGGGTAAAAAATGGTCGTGAAGTGATTGCACGAATTCCTACCCCCATTGCCGGGCCGCCTCGTTACACAACAGCCAGTGAGGTAGCGACGATGAACTTTCTGCGAGATGTTCTCAAACTACCTGTACCGGAGGTCTTAGCATACTCAACAACATCGGACAACCCCATTGGAGCAGAGTACATTCTGATGGAGCGAGTGTATGGAGAAAGTCTTTCCTCGCGGTGGTTATCCCTCACGACCGATGAGGTGAAACACGTCATGACACAAATCGCAAGTATAGAGAGGAAAATTTTCGATTTCCAGTTTCCCGCGTATGGAAGCTTATATCACAAGAAGGACCTTGAAGATGAAAGCCAGATACAAATCACGGAAGATTTTGTTATCGGCCGTGTGTCTGCCCGGCAGTTTTGGTATAGCGAACGAAGCAGAACAGAGATTGACCGTGGGCCTTGTAGGTTTTCTATTTCCCCCCTAACACCTTCCTTTTCCGATGTTATAAGAGGAACCGACATGGCCTTGGCTGATCATCGTCAAAGGGCTTTCACCCGTAGATTGTGTGACCTCTGCTGCTCGCCGAGAGATGGCTGTCATCCAACATCACGCCCAAGCTCAGCCTCGCCAAACATTCCTTTTACTAACTAATTATAACATTCATCCCTCTGAATATGCCTTGTTACTTTCGCAATTCCTACAGTTGGCACCTCATCTCATCCCACCTGGTTCTTCCAGCGCTCCAACGTTAAGACACCCTGATTTGAGTCTGAGCAATATATTATTGGTACTTGGGTCAACTGAAATTATCAGCATAATCGATTGGTAAGATGCGGTGATATATCCACGCTTTATGCAAGCGGGATATCCTGCTTTTTGTGAGCATGACTTTTCCCAGCCTCAAAGTCTGCAGATTCCATCTCTCCCCGATGATTTCAGTAAGATGGGCTCCGACGAACAGAGTCAATCCATGGCCAAATTTAGATTAGAAGAGGCAAACCTCTACTATACAGCCGCGACCGGTGTATACAACGACCAACATATGCATGTGTTGAAACTCCCTCACCTGGGAATGCAGCAGTATCTCTTTCGCCAAACAGGGTATCCCTGGGATGCAGACGTAATTAACTTATGTGCTGTATTGGTTGGTATCACGACTCCATCGGTCTGGAGCAAAATATCCCCCGCAGACTGTCCAGTTGTGTTCAGCGATAAAGAACGAGAAAAGGCTATAGCAGAATCGTAGGATTGGAATGAGTCTAAACAGCTACTGTCCCGTATTAGAGAATACCTTAATATCGATCTGGAAGGCGGAACCGAGCCGGACAACTTTGAGAAGGTAGTGGAGGGCAATCGCCAGTTTCGTGTGGAAATGGTCAGGCAAGCAGAGGTAGGTGAACAAGAAATTTGCTGGCGTAACTGGCCGTATAAGGATGATGGGGATAATAGTATGCCGCCTTTTGGAGGAAGCTAATTAACAAGATATATTAGTTTACGGAAAACAAACTTTGGATTAGTCTGGTGCATATATTATATATTTGAACCTTGAATTTGAGAATTACGCAAAGTTAGAGTCTTAACAGTCAATATCCAACAGGCTGAAGCAGATTCAGTATGGAAGAAGCGCACCTTGAAACGTCTCGGGCAAGCCATATGATTATGACCCCCAGCCAATTTTGACAAGTAGTTGAAACTTATGAGCTAATATTTCGCTAGGAGTTGCTGGGTAGAAATTTCGCGAATTGATTATAGTCAGGGCAGACCTCGTCAACAAGTTCCTACTGTGGAATTGGAGGCATAGGGTTAAGTAGTAGCCGCCAGAGCGACATTTTGGCGAGTTATCAGACAACATAGTACGCCTCGGTGTCAAGGCCAGGCGCCAAGGTAGGGGCATTAGGCTATTGAAGGGTAGTTAGAGTGTTTTAGAGACGATCAAAGAGCAAGAAAAAGAAGAAGCTAAGTTCTATGTTCTCTAAGTTACAAAGAGGTTAGGGAATTATGACTAAGCGCTAAGCCTTGAGTAACTATGCGTCCGTCAGGTAAGCTCACCAAGCCTAAATTTGTGTTAATTTCGAACGGAATCATAGATTTTAAAGATACATAGCCATTCAGGAGTACTTCGCAAATGCGTGACAGGAGATTATCATTCATAAAGAGTCTATTTAGATCAAGTAAGTCATATTGTCTACTGAATTATATAAATCATATAAGCTCACTGGTTCACTTACACGTCCGTTTACGCCAACTCAACGCCAAAAGAAAGACGGTCTACGATAATCATAAAGCTTCACAAACCAAGCAGGCGATTTCTAGGCATATATATCTATTCTTGAAGATGGCCCTGAGCTACACTGGATACCGCCTTAGTGCTAAAAGCTTGCTAAACCTGAAGTGGAGTAGTTTTTTGAGACGCCGTAGTAGCACAATTCTCCTACGTTTGTACAGACTGCCGCGTAAAAGCGTAAGAAAATTGGCCTGTGGTTAACAAGTGAACTACCGCCGCATCAAGTGTAGGGTAGGGTTTAACGATATGCGGCTGATCGTTGAGTATATATGTAATCAACGCATCTAATGAAAAGCGGGTGTTATTTCTGTATCTTAGTTAACGATATCCAATTTCGTCTTCGCTATATAATCTTACTTATATTTTCTTCGCCGCTACCCTGCTACACCGCAGGAGAAAGCTGGGGCCAAAAAACCGGACACACCACCACCAATACTCCCCAATTTGTTTATTATTATAGAAGGATTTCTTTTTTCTTCTTTTCTCCAGCCCTGACAGCCCACTTGTCTGATATAGATTGTTAGTGGTAGTTTGTTTGAGAGCAGTCCCCGCAGTGCCGTTTCTTCTTTTGTATTCAATTTCTCTTTCGTGCAAAAGGAAAAGAAGTACCCTTGAAACAAGAAGCCTCAGATACTGTATCTCATCATTGTTTTGCAGAGTCACTAGGTAGTTTATAAGGCCTGCGCGATCAGGCGACGAGTTCATACTCGATGTCTGGTTAATCTTCCAAGTCGCCCCACTCCAAAAGCCAGACGCGAACCAGCGCTGGGAATGTCGTTCCAGAAATTTTGGAAAGTCAGGCATGAGAAGATGGTCACCAGTGTTACGAACTTGAGATCTTGCCCTTTCAGTAAGTCTTGAAAAGGTTACGTCCAGGGGGCTGGGTTCCTGTGTCGCACTGGGGTCTGCAGGCTCGAGAAGAGGACTTCCAGGAGTTGAACTGAGTGAAGACAGGTCATCACTAACGACCAAGTCTTCATCGGCCAGCAAGGACGACTTGGATGCTGCTGCCTGTATGCTATCATAAGGTGAGGTGGCATTATGACTTGCGTTTCTTGCTGTTGGATCATCAACGTCTGCGGTGCGCTTTCGTTTGCGGTTCTTGCTATGCCCAGACCCTACGTCATCATTAGCCTGACGCGATACAGGCGAAAGAACATTTGCAGGAGAGGAGGCAGACGAAGCCGATGCAAGTGCGAGCTCTGAGACTGTGGCATGTGAGACTGCTGATTCTGTGACACAGCCGTCTCTGGGATGAGGGTCTCCAGATGATTCTCCGACTTGTGCTGGTATCTTAGGCTCCGTCTCCAAGGTCATATTTGGCATATCAGTAGAACTCCTCAAAAATTGATCGACACCTCCCAAGATGGTCTCCATTTCTTCATCTCCTAGATTGTCTTCGGTCGTGAACGTGGACATAGGATCAGGATAATGCTCGACATCGGGAAACAACCGTGAGCTATTAACGAGGACTCCCTGATTGCGCCCAGTGGAAGCCGGTTTCAATGCATTGGGGACTTTCCCTATGTCTGCGCTAGCAGAAAAATCCGTGAGTGATGCTTGAGAGCATGGAAAGAGAACTCCCGGCGCGCCCGTCTTGCTTGGGGAAAGATTTACGGGGTAGTTGATGCGCTCTTTCTCTGGAATAGGCGTTGCTGGTGGATTCGATCCGGGTGTAGGATAGGAATTAGTGGGGCTTAGAAAGGGGGTCTCAGGTGCAGGCGTAGACTCATTCCGAGACCTTCCGTTGTCTGCAGGTGATCCTGCCGCCCAATCTATTTCCATTTCGTCTGGTTCTTGGGAGACAGGACCTGGAGGGACATCACAAGGCGAAGTAGGGGTCGAGACAATAAAGTCCGACGATTTAGGGCTATCGGGAGATCTTGGCGCTGTTTGGGGAATGGCTTGTTGATTTTCTGTGATAATATGACGCTGTATTTCAACTCCATCCGCTTCAGCCCCCTTAGAATGTAAATTTTGGTTATTTAGGTACAACACATTGTAGCCGGGAGTGGCAGGATCCGAAGGCACAGGAATAGACCTGGATTGCGCAGAGGTTCCAACCGCAGTGGACCTTGCACATAAGGCCGTGATGTCGTTGACAGTATTGGTCGCTGGGTCCTCCAGAGCCAATCCGGTGCCGTCACGTTCGGCTGCTTGATTTAATAGAAGCGCAAAGTCAAAGGAATTGGATACATAATTGTCAGATTGTGTCGAATTATCTGCCCCATCGTCGAGGTTGTCGAGGTTGTCGAGGCTGTCGAGGCTGTCGTGATCGTCCAAAGGTTGCGTTTGTTTGTTTGATACACCGTCTACTTTCCGTTCGTCCATATCAGTCTCTAAAAGTGGGGAATGGTTTGGCTGTTCTTCAACATCAGTCAACCCCCGTATCACAGTTTGACCTGAATGCGACATTGTGGACGGTATGGTCGGGTCCGAATCTCCCACACTGGCTTCGCGACGATCTGAATTATTCACACTTAGCATCCATCATCCGGGAAATCGAACAAAAGGGAATCTCACTTATTTGATGAGACGCAACCGGTACAGGCGCTTGTTCGCGGAACGAATCATCTTTAACAGCGAAGTCATTGAGGCAAGGCGCAAACACCCGAGTTCGCTCCAAGAGGTCAACGGCCTCGTCATGGGAAAGGGTCGAAAGTACATCGAAACCTAATGCAAAAACCTGTATGAACTATGGATAGTTAGAAGTGCTCATGGGAGGTTTGCGAGCGAGCTTGGGAACAACGTACCATATTATCTGTCCGTCGAGAACGGTAATATTCTAGACATGCTTCATCCTGTTTCTTCTGAAAGGGCAAGTGAGTAAAGTGGCAGCTTGCGTCAGGGTCAAACTAACCTTAACCGAGAATGTGACGCTTACCATTTCCACGCACAAGTTGACACGCAAGTATGGAGCTTGAGAAACTAAAGATGGCGCCAGGTATCTGGGGAGGTCGAGGGACTACGACAGTGGAGCTGGCGGTAGAGACCACAGTGGCAGTCGGTTAATGCCCTTACATTTTGCTCGCCATTTGATCAATTGATCAATTGATCAATTTCACCAGCTCCACTGCGCGAGCATCACAAGATCCTTGGTTAAAGATCCTTGGTTACGGCGTTATGCCGCATATGCGGAGATGCATTTGATGAGATGTTTTTTGTGAGCAAAGAAACAACATTGTATGCGTTTAATCAAGATGGTCAAGACAGTCAACCAGGGGGGTTGAGTAAAAAGTGGTTTTCAACGGTGAACAGGAAACTGAGGGGTATAAACGTCTGGTTATGCTATATTAGTCAGCAGCGGTCAGCAGCCAAGTTTAGAATTGTGCCAAGGCGGTCTGCCGCACGGATACTGTCTGGTGAACTTCAGAATACCACTTGGGCTGCCAAACAGATGTAAGACTTAAATATGCATTTCGCTAACACCTTAGAATAATTGCGGTCAACACGACCGAGATGCTGTTCATGGGAAAAGTTGTCTGAGAGTATAGTATTTTGTCTGCAGCCAAACCATGTTGTGCCTCTCTATTTAGCTTGTCGCGCCAAGACGCTTTTTATTGGCCATTTGAAAAATGCGTTGTGGATGCGTCCCTGGATAAAGTTCTGCGAGGTGGGCGCTGTCTTGATCAAGATAGCTTACATAATGTTCCCTCCTCGGTAGAATTGTTTTATGGCCAGTAGATAGCATATTTTCTTTATGGCTGACGCAGTCTTAGTATTCTCCACCTATCAGTTCTTACATGTAGCCTCCCCATTTGTCTGTTCTGATTAACCAATGCTGGTTAACGCTCCGTGAGTGTCGCGCGTTTGCGAGGTAGGAATTCGTCTTGCTTAAGAGGATAAGACAATCTGCACTTTATAGTACTGCTCATTCCTTTATCTTGCTAAGACTTATAATTGGCCTTTCCTAGCACTGCCGCTACGTTTTAGTCCCTGTGTAGGGATTCTAAGGAGGGTGCCGCTGCGTTTCACTGCTATAATTACAAAATCTGGCGCGACTGAGCCCTCACCTTCGGCTTATCTTCCTATTTACAGGGCGTTAAAATGATTTTATCTATTTCTTCAATTATACTAAGGGGTAGCGGGCATGACCGGCTTGACAGATTGTAAGACCATAGTTTTTGGTCTTTTGTTATTTAAACGTACATATTGACCATTTTTCTGAGATCATCAATCTGGCACTCCGAAAGGAGCTAGCTTATAATGCTAAAAAAAATGATTCTGTACTCGGAATGCTCAATGAGGATGCTCGAGGTCGCCGAGAATAACCTGAACGATTTCCCGTCTAAGGCTTATAAATCCCCCCCCCCACCCAAACAGAATATTCTAGTTTTGTTATCCTGGTGACTACCCTCAAGTTTGGGATACTGTCTTTATCTGAATGTGGACTACGTTAGGTTCACGTGACTTTTCTTATTCACACTATGGTCGCGGAGACGAGAACTATGGAAGGATGAGGTGTTTTATAAGCTTGTTCCCTTAATGTATCATCTGAATCACTAAAATGGCTAATAAGTATAATAGATATGACAGTATGCTTCATCGAGGTGTATTTTGAAATAAGTAATTATGAATTATTCTCGTGATTTTCTACTTCTGGAGTATTCGTTCCGGTGTGATGATCAGTCTGAGACTTGTTAAGCTTATGAAGGTAATCTACTTTCTCTTGAATCGGGTGGGGGTAGTATGATTCCTGTGGTTACTCGATTAATAGATGTAATTCGGTTTGGATGCACTATGAAATACTAGACTAGACAAATCTTTGACCTACCCATTGTCTGTAGATGAGTCAAGGATATATATTTGTCTAGTTTGACGGACACGGATAGCCACGAATATGTCGGATTCACATTTGAACATAAATTCTTTTGCTTTCTTGAATAGACTTTGTTTACGTTGATTCTGTTGTTGTGTTTTTGCACGAGAACTATTCGATTGGTGTTTCTTTATCTACGAGAACTTATTGGACGCTATGTAGCCGAGGTACCGCTGAGAAATAGTTTATTGAGTATGCTCCTAGTTCTGGAGGTAACGGAAGCCATTAAATATTTTGTGTCGGACCCTGAGTAGAGAGTCACTGCGGCAGTACCGAAGTGGATTGGCATTTTATCGGGAATAATGGATGTCCCTGTACCCTAGGGAGTTAGCCTACTGTAGTGAGACTCGCTCTTATTTAAGTGGGCTTTCGTGAAATTATCATTGAATTATCAAATGTGTTGTTTTCAATCCCTGCTTCCTTAAGTTATGATATTGTAAATTATGAATGTACTCTATCTATGCTGGGTGTTGCTACGAGAGGCATTCCCCCCACCCCGGTGTCAGCTTATTCGAAAATCGATCTATCTTTATCCATCAGCGATTTTTCTACTCGACAGTTTCGACGCCTGACTGCCATGATTTACTAATATACTCTGACTTGAGACTTTTATTTAGAGCAATATCCTTACTTATGTGCTGTACAGTTGTTTAATAAAGCTCTGAATTTACTCAAAGTGGATTCACTTATCTAGAGACGTCTTCGACCCGGAAATCGAATTCTTATTAAGCCGATATTTCACTTAGCTGCTCTTCCCTATGTTATGCTTTACACTCGATTAATTGGACTTGAGATATGGTGGTGCTAAAATATAAATAGAGGTTCTGCGCCTCGCAAATGTGAAATCTTGTCCGGGAAATGCCTTGGATTTGATTATTTTTTCTTATAAAAGTGAAGTGAATACAGTTATGCTGGCACTGCACTATTTGAGTCATTTAGAATATGATGGGGAGAATGCCGATTGTCCGGGATGAGAAGTATCGTATATGGATGGTCAGTGTGTACCTCTCAACGTTGGTGATCTTACAAATTAGGAAACGATCAACAGGAGATCAGGGTTGCGTTTGGGTTGATCCACGCAATCTGAAACGAGACGTCTCGCGAACACCCTGCCAGATACAACGAACGTCATTCTCCTTACTCCAAACTGTATCAATAGGGCCTTTCCCCACTTCTCGCCCTGTGCTTCCTCACCCTGCGTGGAGCTATAGGGTGAGGCCCCCAAATGGTGATTCTTGTCCTTTACTTTTTCTTTATTCCTTTTCCCTTTTCCCTTTTTTTGTTATTTTTATTTGTAAGATTATTCATTTTGGGCCTTCACTCTGTTTCTCCTGGAATGTCATAACTTTTCCCTCCCTGGGGTGATGAAATACACTATTGCAGACAGCCGGGCGGGCGCGGCGATCATGGCGCCTAGCGTACCGGGGTGTGACTTCTAGACTGCGTCGTTCTATGCCCTTCTAGGAGCCCTCACTTTTTGGCGACTTGGAGGAAGCCATTTATGGCTCCTTCCCTATAAAAGGATACTAGCTTCCTTCCCTCTTTTCCTTTCGTTATTTCCTGTGCTATGACCCCCCACCTGGTTCGTTTTCCCATCTTCTTCGCTATTTAACAAACGATGTACTTTCCTTAAGCACATTTTGCTGTTTCGTATAGTCAATAATATCCGATTTTATTTTATCATTTCTCATCTGTGTGTGTCGTGAGCTGGTCTTAAAAAATGATTTCCCTTTCGATCGGCCCCAAGGTGAGTGATTCTTTCTGTCAAGGTGTGCCCGCCAAGTCGCTCACCATGCCCTAAGCATGAAAACGATAGGATCGATGGGCTAGAATGGGACCAAATTGCCCTTTCCGAAGTGAGTGGATGTCTTTTGCTTTCCCTTGATGAATAATGCTGATTCTGGTTCAGCTGGTGAATCGGCTTGGTAAGAAATTAGAATTAATCGGACAAATGGATCAATCTTTAATGGCAACAATTTTGTTATTCACCCAAGGAGGTGGATTTATCCAATGGTACGAACTGCTGGATATCATGTGGCAGCCTATAGCGTCAAGTGAGAAGACGTGGTGTACAGTGATATCATTCATAGTCTTGTTCAAAGTGAGCTCTCTAGCGGAGATTCGTGAGAATGAATAGCTTATATCTACCAAAGGCCACTGACCCTGGGATGGACCCTATTACTATGAATGAAAAAAATTTATATACGGTATGTTAGGCAACAACCCCCTGCAGTATTCTACTAACTATTCCTAGTTTGTTCGAGCACTTGGGACCGACCTAGAGCAGCTCCAGGGACTGTCAATGTCTCAGATGATCAGCGTTTCATACTGGCTTATGTGTGCTGGGTTCGTGAAATCTTTTGTGGTCCAGGGAAGTTCGCACGAGATTTTCCAGGCAGAACCAGGTGAGTTATCCAAGTCAACATGTTTTATGATTTGCTTGCATATCAATTCTTAATATGTGTATAACAAAGATCGGACAAGCATTGCCGACTCATTTCCCTCGACACCCTTTTCTCCTTAAACAATGACTCCGGAAACTGTCTATACCCCTAGATGTGAATTTGACGGGGCTTCCTGCTATCCTACGCCGTCTACCATATCCGCTGAATCTGCGCAAATTATGGATCAATCTACCATTACTACGAATGAGCCCGATTTTGCCAGCGAATCAGTCCAGATGAACGGCGTAGATCAGACCACCCTCCGCTTATTGCGTTCGTGCCGAGTGCCGGTAAAGCGCTCTCGCGGGGCTTAATGTTCTAGCGAAGAACTCGTCGGGATTGAAAACTACCAAATCTTAAAGATCCTCCAGGTAAAGTCTCTTCTTATCGCCCCGAATCCCGATAAGATGTTGAGGCCCCTATTGGACAAATGGGACATACATATGTCGCTCAACCTGTCAACGCTGGGACTACTATTGTAATGGAGAGGGACCCAGGCTGCTGTGGATTTTCTTCGACTGCTAGATTCTGAGACTAAAATAACCCCTTTGGATCCCCTTACGAAACGATTTGCCCAAGTTATACTTTACTTCAATTACAAGGAATTATATAAGACACCTGAGAGATATTGTTCTCTATTATTAGGGAAGTCCAAGAAAACTTCTGTTCTGGAAGCCATTCTGGATTGTTATACTGACGACCCTCGTATATCAAATACCCGACAATCTTGGCGTAACAGAATAACTACCTATCATGTACGACAAGGCAAATGGTGGTGGAGGCTCGCAGGTAATTGTGGAGCTGGATTACTCTTCACTGTAGACCCTACCCTAATTGAGACTATATACGTATTCTCTCATTCGACTCTGACTTGGCCTGACTGATTGACTCTGCTATCCTAGGTGTAACTATACGTTCACTGACGCTCAGATTGACGTTCTTGTAATCTTTATTTTAAAAACTTGCCCTGGAAGTATTCGACTATTTAAGGAATTAGGCCCCGTTGTCGAATCACTTATGGTTAGAGAGGTACAGTATGACCTTCGACAAACCCTTCTCAACAAAAAAGATGGCCCGTTTGGTGAGCAGAACCTAGCCCAAGTCTTCGAAGACGATAAGCATGTACTTGCGTCCCAACGAATTGAACTTCCTTGGGAGATAGTGGACTCTAAAGCGGCTGAGGAGGGTCTGCCGAAGTTTTGATAGCCTACGTAGTACTAACCTGAGACTTGGCCATCTCACATTCAGAAGATGATACTTATCGGGTATAAGTTCATCTGTTATTAAGCTTGCCGGTATGCTGTAATTAGTGCTCGTTTCGTATTTAGCTTGAATCGATTTCGTATAATGAAAATAATATCGTGTCAAATATAATTGGCTTCTATCTGGATTTTGGTTCCTCAGTCTCGTTAAGGATGAAATGAGCACACTATTCCCATATACTCTTCCAACTGAGACGTAGAATGTATTTTCAAATATCAGACCGATGCCTCTTTAATGAGGATCCCCTTGGGGTATTATCTCAATTTACTACATAAACGATAGAAAAGCAATAAAGGGTTTCTGTTAGATTTTTTAGTATCCCGCAAAACAAAAATGATGGTCTTGGCCCCCTGCGGGTTACCGCAGTGGTGCTGAAATAGATGGCCGCAGCAAGGCGTCCATCCTCAGCGGTTGTTACTAACATATATGAGCTCATCCTTCTCCTGTACCACATAATTTGAACATTTGAATTCTTCCGTAATTCAGGTCGTTGTTCTCTCCCCAAAATTCAGTACGAATCATGAATATACCGGCCATATATGCGATTGCCGTGGGCGGCCTTTGTATAGCTCTCTTTTTGTTTCAGACTCGCTCTATCCTTATTAATTGGACGAAGTTTTTTTCGGTCTTACTATATCGTCACCTGATTCTCCCTGTGGTCATCTGCCGGCACTGGATCTGTGGTCCGTGGACCCGAGCAGGTATACTAGTCCACATCTCGTATATCGCCATCAGCATCGCTCTGGTATTTCTTCGGACTGATTCGCTTGTGGGAGCCGGCCGTCGAGCCGGTGAGCTAGCTCTGGTAAACATGATCTTTCCTCTATCAGCTGCTTATCTTGGCTACATAGCTGAGCATATTGGGATTACTTGGCGCACTTGTTGTAAAATTCATCGTGCGATAGGCTGGATGACTGTAGTAATGCTATCGTTTCACGTTATTGCTGAGGTATAAAGCCGGGAGTTCAAATTTCCTCTTGAGGAAAAAAGAAACCTGCTCACGATGATTGTATCTTTCCCCTTCCCAAGCTAATATGATTTAAACCTAGCTGACAGTGATAGGGTACTATTGCACTAGGTGTCCTTGCTCTATTCTCTATTCTGTATTTCCGTCGATGGTCTTACGAGATCTTTCTTAGAGGCCATTAGTTACTTGCCTTTGTATTTATGTGCGGGGCTTGGTGGCATCTTGAGACACCCAGCGGGTCAGCTAGACTATATATCTATATTGCCGTTGGTATCTTAGGGCTGACTATATTTTTGGAATTTGTAAAGTTGTTGTATCGAAATGGGATATTCTCAGGTTGTGGTGCTTCTTGAGCCCTTGTTTCATTTATAGTTGGTAAATTGTAGGTAGATACTGATGTCACAGCAGCCTACGTCTAGCTTCTCTTACCCCGGCCGGTATATATTGAACCCGGCCAATACATTAACCTTTGGATTCCCTTAGTCAGTTTGGGGTCTTGGATGTAGACATATCCTTTCACAGTCACATCTTGGTCGAGGGGAAAACAGGATACTCTGAAGCTTTTGGTGCAACCACGGCATGGCTTCTCTAGGAATTTGGCTTGCTATGGTAACTTAGCCGTGAATAGCTCCGTTTTATTCTTGGCCTTGTTTACTGGACCTCACGGAATCTCTGAGGATACCGATCACTATGAAACGGTGTTATTAGTTACTAGTGGTTTTGGGATCGCGGCATCAATCTTATATCTTAAGAAAATGATCCATGGGTATAATATATGTACTTCCTATGTTCGTCGACTGCATTTGGTATGGCAGATTGAAAATATTGGTGAGTTATGGCAGCTTCCGTGAACCAAAAATTAGCTAAGAGAAAGCAGAAATGGTGATGGCAGCCGAGGAGTTACTTAATGATCTCCTTGATGACGATATTATCGATAAGGGCTATGTAGGTCGATCCTTCCTCAAAGTCTGCTCTTAAGACTAACAAAAATGGCGCAAGATACTCAGCATTTCAATATACGTGGAGCACGGCCTTGTAAGCAACAAGACGCTTTTTGGAAAGCATGAGAGATTATGTTATTACCAGGGTATACCGGACTATCTCAGCATCATCTCAACCGAGGCTTCTGGAAGCCAGATAGAGAGACTAGCGAATATCCTAGATGAGCCAGGCCGAACCTTAGTGATGGGTAAGATCATTGCACTTGATTGGCCATATCTTTCTAATAGTGTCGGCAGTTTCCGCAAAAGACAATGTCAGAGATCATATACGACAAATCGCCAGAGGCTACTTGTATCAGGGTGTTGAGCTGTCAGAGTTAGAGTATCAGCCTGCTTAAGGCTCAAATTGAGTAGATCAAATATATGGACGGCAAGATTAGGAAGAGTACGCATCCTTCTAGATTTGTCTTGTGAACGTGGTTGCTGTTCATAGCTTTAAATTAGGAAACTTAAATGTAGGTAAATTAATTATTTGTATTACCGTACCTACCTCCAATTGTTTTCGTTTCCTATTTAGCGTTTTCTGAAAAATATTCTTTGATAGTTGGAAGGTAAACAGTCGAGATGCTGGTGAGCGGGTCGTAGTAAGTTGTACTAGTGCTGTTCTATAAACCAATAGACGTGAATGAATCAGATTAGTCCCTATTGCAACGCCGGTTTGGAATCATTGCGATACGCTTTTCGGTCCGCTGGCATTTTGCACCCTCCAAAAGAGCCGAGGCCGCGTATATGTTCCATAAAAATGATCTTGCGCTTTCCACCACCCCTGTCGGTTCTGACCCATTACTATTCCACTACTTCTTTGTGGCCTCTTTTAGACCCCGAATTCCGGTGCTGCGCTATGAGATATGACTATGGAAAAGGTAGAGGGACTTACTTTCTCTCTCTGCTTTCTCCGCAGATGGTATACTGTGATGGCCCGGCCCATTCATTTTTTAGGTTCTATATCGGTACTTTGAACATTTTGCATATTTTTGTTCGCATTTAAAGATAAGTTGAATGCTACTCTCTAACGACCTGGAAGAATTCTAAGTTGTATACTATCTCGCGCTTCGACTGCTCATCGCCTCGCGTTGCAGTACCTAGTCACTACTTGACACGTATTCCTCTGACTAAGGTTTCTACGAGTAGAATGTACGAGCGGAGATAAGGGCGAACCAAATAAGACACACTAGGTCTCCAGGGCACGATCGGATTTCCGTCAAGAAACGCTGCTGGAACACGGTGAGAAACGTTTTAAATTCGACCTGGAGGCTACTCACTTTCTTCAATTCCTTAAATGAGCTGGCCGAGGTGGTCGCTGAGAGGAAGTCGATGGCAGCAGGGCAAGCTTTCCAGCGCTCAGGATTGTCAATACCAACAGCCCCATCGGCCTTGATGTATTTCTGCATCAGCTCCATCATTATCCTTGAAACAGGAGCCAGATCCATGTGTTCTAATTTATCTGCTTGGCGGGCGACACAACATTCAAGGCGTGCTATTAACTGCGTTTAATTATTTCCCATGATGTAGTTATAGATCTAGCTTACCGATTTTGAGCTCCCCATTGAGCCCCACAAGAACACTGGAACAATTCAGGGATGTATGACGAAAGCCTTGAGCGACCAGGTACGCCAGCCCGTCGAGTAACTGGGCATGGTTAGCTTCCATTATTCTAATCCAGCGAGAAGAGCAAACCTGAGCCATCAAGGAAGCCAACTGATTCGGTTTGGGGTATTGCTTGCAAGCCACGATATGATCCAATGTGAGTGGATCAAATTCGCTAAGAGTATACAAAGCATCTGCAGTGCGATAACATGCCTGAATGACGGCCACATTATCATGGTTCATGGAACGAACAATTTGTAAGACACTATCGGCCTCTATGGCCGAGAACTGACGGATTGCACGTACTGCACGCTCTCCTTTGAGCGGAATGCATACAGCAACAGTGCCGGCTAGATCACATTCGTAGCCTTTCTCAAAAGTTTCCCATGGAGACTCATGTCGTTCAACCATGGGGAGGCTGGTGTCATTGTCCCACTTACTTTGTTCCTGAGGAGCTGGGAGGCGTGTCAAGCTTTGATAGACATTATTACGGGCCTCTAAAATCGAGGGCCTGGCGGGACTCTTATTTGGGCGCTTAGTGGGCTGAAGAGGCCCTGGTGTTAACTTGGACTCGGGTGCTGACTGTCCTGTCTCTCCATTTCCGCGTAGAGCTTCCTGTAATAAGGCAACCTGGCCGGGGGAAACTCTGGTGACTCGTTTATTGTTATCGTTTGGCTTCATGGCTTTTTCAATCAATTTGTGACCCAAGTATAGCTTTTTAAAAAATAAGGACTACGCAAGGGGAGTACTGTGGTTTTAAATGGGCTCTTACTGGGTACAGCGGGCCACTGCGGGGCCTTGCACCGTAGCAAAGTTTGGTGCTACCGCAGCGGGTGGAGCGAGTAAGTAGTTATAAAGTTCATGGGTAAGCTTTCAACTTTCTTGCTCTCATGAGTTCGTGACCTATCCTCTTCATGTCTCGAGCTTTTTTTACCGAAGAGGAGGTACGACTGGCCACCGAGCGGCGTGTAAAATATATCGGGGCAGCCAAAGTCAGCATTGATCAAATTCAATTTGAAACGCCTTTGCCCCGGGATCTGGATCCCAAAAACCTGGATCGGCTTCGAAATATTTTTCGTAAAAACCGGTGTCGCCGCCTAGATCTACATAATCATGTTCCTGTAGTCGTGTCACAGCAATCTCTTACCGACGCGTTACGAAAGGCGAACGTTACAGATCAGTCTCTTCTGACCAATGATGCGCATCATTTACCACGGCTTGCATTTACGACGGGACAACTCCAGGGTCTTCATGGCCGACATCGCCTGCAGGTTGGGGCAGAGGTGCTCCCTCCGGCTGATCGCTGGTGGACGGTAGATCTCTACATGGATGGTACGTCAAGGATAACTTTTCCTCGTTTTCTTACTAACAACAAGAAAGATATTGGCGAAGAATTGAGGACTTCTCTGGTGGAGGAATATGCAAATGAGAAGAAACCAACCGATGGAGAGATTTATCGCAAGATCCGACAATACGAGGGTGATTATGACGAAGCATTCAGAGAGCGATGGCTTGTACGGCTTTCGCGCAGCAACCAGGACAAACTGAATCAATTGGACAATCGCAGAAACCGCCGCATCCGACGTGCTTTTGATAAGCTTCTTAAAATCCCAGGTCTTTGGCCAGGCGGGATGAGAATCAGTGTGCTTCATCGGCTGATAGCCTCGAGCTGCGTAGAAGTGAGTTGCCGAGCCAATTTTCGTTTTGAAATCGCTAATGGTATTTCTCACTACTGCAGGAGATCATTACTTACCTAGGATATATATGGGAGTTTTGGTCTTCCCTGGTTTCCTCGGACCATTTTTCCATGAAGAAGATCGACCAAGACACAGTCGAGTGCTTGCAGTTGCTGGCACCAGGTAAATGCCGCAGTGACGCGAAAACAGCCTGTGGGTTGGTCTTAAGTGGCCAGGCATTTTCTGGATTCAACGACGACGAACGAAGGATCATTTGGTCCCGAATGCATAAATTTGACGGTCTTATTCCTTCATTATACACCTTTTTCGAAGATTTCAAATATTTGGAAAGCTGCGCTCATTGTATCAAGCGTCTCTTTGGTCCATCTAGTAGCTCGATCAGGGAAACCATGAGTTCGATGTTTATTCTCTGCCTAGAGGAGGGATTACTGGGATCAGAATCGGCAGATTGTATCATCCAGACTTCTGAGTCTACTTTCCGCCGCCAGCGCGCGACCGATATGGAACGGCTCGAGACAGCTTATCTACAGATGTGGCTCTACACCATGAGGCATTATCCTTTGATGCCCCCTGATCCGAAAAAAGATAGCGATCTACTGGCAAAAGCAGCCCGCGGCAAGCCTGATGAGAGGGCGATTTACGAGATGGCCGAACTTGCTCGCCAACTTGGGTTTCGCTCTAAAGAAATTGATATGATAATCGACAGCTCTCCCGATCATCAGATTGCACGCACCGCTCTTTTACAAGCCAGGAAGCCCAGTCGGTATCGATACAATGACGAGTAATTCGATATTTTAGTCCGTCGGATCGTGAGTTGCTTTGCTGAGGCGATTCCTGACCAACCCAACCTACCGCATGATCTGCTGGCAGATAGTGCCATGAAATTGCAGGTGCGCTCCGGGACGCCCCAAATACGGACCCATGAGCAAGACAGTCCTCTCCTATTTCTTGATCGAATGAATGCTGATATTGCTGCTGCCGACACGATTACCAGTTTTTATGTTCGGCGCTGTGTCTATTTCGCGTTCTTCGGGAAGCTGTCTCGGTCAAACAATACCAACCAGGATCGGGAAGCGGAAGGCCAACGAATGGGAGATCTACCCCAGTCACCGTTATTTGCCCAGGAGGATGGGCTGGCCGATGTGAATGTATCAGCTTTCCACACAGCTCCAACAAGCGAAACACTCCAAAATGAACAGCAAGGACGACCCACGGTACATCAGCGACCTGTGAGGAGCAGGAGTGGGCGGGAAGCGCTGCAGCATCGACGAAGGTAAAAGGTTTAGAGAAGGCTGCTTGTGTCTCACCGTACCGATGAGATAGATAGAGAGCCCATGGAGCTGGAAACACCACAGTCAGAGACATTGGATCAAGATATGGTAGACCAAAATAATACCTCTAGTGAAGGCGATGGTCTTGCTGCACTACCCAATGAGCGGGTCTCGAGCGAATTGGCGATTGTCCCTACACATGCCCGCCATGGTTCCTTTCACCAACAGGCCGAAGATGAAATGAGTGATTGCACAAGAGTTTCCTTCGAGGCGATCTCACGAGAGGCAAGCCCAGTAGACCGAGCAATTAGCGACGTCATAGATTGGGAAGATGGTTTTCAAGATCAAAGGCGGATCAATAATACCTCACGGCCTAGCTCAGCAGGGCCGGGGGATGGAAACCTGTCAGATTCTGGTGAACATGACAGGGGACAGGGAATAGATCTGTTTATTGCTAATTTAAGGCGAGCTAGGGAAGAAGAGGAAAAGCTGGAAGAAGATTCAGTGTCTGAGTGGCTTGACGACGAGTTGGACAGTGAGACAGGCCGGCTACCTGAGCAGCCTGACCACTTGAATTAATCTGGGCATAAGCGAAACTCACGACCGCTATCACCGGTGCCCGATAAGGAGCCGACCGACCAGCCGACTGAATCAATCCAATGGGACGTGGATCGTCTAGTGGCTACGGTAGATACCGCGGGACTGCAGCCAGTTCCTCATTCAGATGAAAGGCCGGTACCATTCGAGGAACATGCCAACTCTCCAACACCGACTTACGACAGCCAACCTCAGGATTCCGCAGGTCATGATGCTGTACCTTCGGCAGTGGGACAAGTGGAACGACGGCCCTCGCAAGACGCCGTTGAGATTCAATTCTGGTACTTTGAACGAGAGGAGTGGAGGCGGTCAGATTGTCTTCTCGTCAATCCAGCCGATACCTCGCCGGTAGAACGACTTGCAGAGAAATATTTTCGGAAGAATTATTCACTATATGATCTTCACCTTCAAGATGTCAGACCGGCCCAGTGCTATGAAGCAGCCACGAATGATGGCAGGAACGCCATATTTATGATCTCTAAATACGAAGAACAAAAGCTTATCGCCGAAGGCCGACTAGTTAAAGACAGACAACTTGTTACGATGGCTTCTAGAGCCTTGGATAGGGCAGAAAATACATCACCCGGCCGTTCAGTAAAGCCTAGGAGGTCATGAGTCTTGAAAGAGCCCTTCTAGATCAAATGTAGGCCTGTTTCGCTCAGAATGGGAGGATATGAGGAACATGAGCCATTTTGCTCGGTGAGAGACATCTTAGGAAACTGGTAGAAACGAGAGCAGGTTCTTAGGTAAAACTTGGAAATATGCAGACCGAATTATGAGTGAAATCGTGAGAAGGACTTAATAAAAGGTTGTTCTTGAAAATATCGTCCTAAAAAGCATGGAGACTTAGAAGCTCCGGGACAAGACCCTTCTTCCGAGAAGGTCTGGCACTTGGGAGAACCCTCTTGAGAGGAAATTAGTCACAGTACGGCCTACTGAAGAGCACAGACGGCATAGAAGGTAATACGTCATACGAGCTGGCTCTTCGTACTCCTCCTCTCCTAGTCCAAGCATTCTAGGCCTAGATCAGTCTTGAGACGGTCCTCAATCCTGAATTTCCGGGGATAAGACCCATATGATTAGCTAATTTCACGGGTATCTCTGGACTTGGACTTTTTTTGTTACAAATCTCAGAATCGACTTGAGGTTTTGCTATTTGTCTCTTCATCATCTCCGGGGAAAAATCCATAGATCCGGGATCTAAGACCTTAATCGAGCGTTAACTATGCTATCAGAAGGTATTTGTCACAACGATCAGAAATATTTCTGTAGAACTAAACCGCGGACTATTGAAGGCAGAAATTTCATTCCTTCGCTTTTGTATATCCGATATCTGACCAGATCTCCAAAAGGTCCGATATGCCGCGATTTTAGTGTTCGCATGTACGGAAACGGAGCAATTATAATAAGCCTTCCACGGAGTATTTTGTACAAGGGATGATTAATCGAAACCAATCTAAAGTCCATACATGTAGTGACCGGAATTCTGCCAACTCAGTCCGACAATTAGTGATGATTGTCCCGAGGCCTTGTAAGTTACCAAAATTATCCTTCCGACAGAGGCGATCCCTTACGCCACATACACTCCTCAGCATGAGCAACCTAGCTCAAGATCCCGCTATGATTGTAAATGGACGTCTTACTAGTGCGGCGAGGGCGGTGAACGAGCGTCGCAACATTTTCGAGGATGTTGTTGCAGAAGAAAATGTATTCCAGTTTATTGGCTCTGCAAACAGCCATACAACGATTGCACGAAAAGTAACAGCCAAAACAAACGCGAGCCAGTGTCTGGGGGATGCATCCGACACTACAATCCAGCAAATCTCAAGCGACCGTAGTAGCATCCCGGTGAAGAAACAGAATCTTCCCCTTGGAAAACAGTCGGGCAATTTCGAAAGGATTGGCCGCACAGTACATTAGATAAACAAAGCTTCTAAGGTGATACCCCAACTTTACGGATCTCTGCGTGGGGAGACGCTAATAATTATCGTTTCGCAGATGACAAACACAAATTCGGAGACGAGCCTTCGGTGAAATTGGGAAGTTGTACCCGGGGGGCTTCATGTCGCTGGTGGTGTTCAATGATTTTTGCCCTCTTCAGTCAGTTTTCTATCAGGTTTTTTCTAAAACAGAAGCATATGCCAAGGCCGTGTTCTTATTCAGGAGTCGAAGCTTCTTCATACGAGAATCACCAGAATATTCATGCTGCAATAGCGCACTCAAGCAATTTCCATGGTACTATTTTTGCAACCTTGCGAAGTCTTTGGCATGCAAAATATTTCGCCAGAACGAAAGACTTGTCCGCAAAGGCCATTCTTAACTGAAAGGCCGTTCGGGCCCGAGAGAAGTGGAACAAAAAGGGTTGAGCTGGCAAATTAACTGCAGTCCTGATTCAAATTAAGAATACTATTAAATACGACGCAATCCATTCCAGAAGGGTGACAAATTTCCATGCTCCTAGGAACAAAATCAACCTTTTCAAGTTTTGTATCAGACTCACTGGTCTGCTTTTCCACTCGGTGGAGATGTATTCCGAGAGTGGATCCCGCAGTGCCTCTGAAAGGCAATGCCCTGCGGACACTAAAACGCATCTCAAGGCAACACTTGAGACTTGGCAGCCATTATAAAGAGCCACCCGACTCCTCTCTTCTAAAAATTGGCGTCAAAATCAGTGTTACCTCTAACTTTCCATCAATAATTTGAAACAGCCTTTTACCCCGCTAAGATATCTTTCTATCTCTCAAATACCGTCGATGAAACTCAAATGGAAGCAAAATATACATTGGGGGAGAAGGCAATACGAGCGCTCAAACTATCCGGTATCCCAATGCCAAATATGCAAGCGTCGCTTCCGGCGTGAGAGCCCATTCATCATTTGAAAAAAAAAAATTGTATCTGGTGAAAAGACTTCCTTTTCCTTGGTTCTTCTTTTCTTCTTGTTATTGGCATCTTTCAATGAGAGGCAAAAGTACCTAAATCTAGCAGATCATGCATTCTTGACCGAAGTTCAAGGCCATAGGAATGCCTCTATGAAAAGGAGCTATGAAGCGATGAGACGGTGACATGGTTAGTAATCCCTATCATTGGGTTGTTCGCCAACCAATCATTACTAAACGATATCTCGAAGGCATTTCTGATAAGCCGGTTGCATGAAACCCTTGTTACTTAAGGTGACATTTGCATATTTTGCTCAGCAGAGAATATGCCAGTTCCTTCAGCCACAAGATTTCTTCTTCCATTCCAGGCTCTCAAACAACAGTAATGTTTGCCGGGCTATTTTAAATCGCACTGATTCCCGTCAGCTTATGGATACAATTGGTTTATTCAGAATTATCTATCGTGTATTGCCAACCCTTGCTTGCAGTTACAGTCAATCTGATTATGTCTTTTGGATGCTGGTTCAGAATGCGTCCAGCTATTATCGAGCGAGAAAAAAATAAATATAAATAGGGCATTTGAGCAACGAAACGAGCCAACCTCGCTGTCAACTATCCCTCAATCTTCCGCATTTATCAGCTATCTGTCAAAGTCCAAATGCGAACGACCATGCCTCCTGACGAAGACGGAGGAGATTCGAGTGATGTGGACAGGAAGAAGGATAATCCTGGACTCAGTTCTGCGAAGACATCCAAAAGACTTAATCAGATTGACTGTGTTCGAGCCAATGGGGTTGGCGATCATATAGCACTACCCCAGCTGGCAGTGTGTGGTGATCAGTCGGCGGGGAAAAGCTCTGTTCTTGAAGGTATCACCGGATACCCTTTCCCCCGAAAAGATGGCCTCTGTACACAGTTCCCTACCGAGATAGTACTGCGCCATGACACCCAAGCCAGTATGATGACGGCAAGTCTTCTGCCGAGCCAATCACGTTCTCCCGAGGAGAAAAAAAAGTTCTCGGGGTTTCAACGCGAGTTTCAAGATTTCAACGAATTACCGGCAATAATCCGCGAAGCTTCAATTTACATGGGAGTTCGAGGATTCAGCGAATTTGCCGATGCACCTGCTTTTGCCGCAGATGTTCTTCGACTTGAACTGGTCGGCAATACCGGGCTTCACTTGACTCTAGTTGATCTGCCGGGATTGATATCGGTCTCGGAGGACGAAGAAGACGTTGAGATTGTGCAGGGGCTGGTTGATTCGTATCTAGAAAGTTCTCGCACGATTATACTTGCTGTTATCCCGGCTAGTAGCGATGCAGAGACTCAACGCATTATTCAAAGAGCGCGTCATTTTGACAAAGAGGGCGTGAGGACTGTCGGAATCATCACGAAGCCCGACCTCATCAACAATAACACTGAAGAAAGAGTGGCTCGTTTGGCAAAGAATCTCGACCGCACCAAGCTGAATCTTGGCTTTTTTCTCGTCAAAAACCCTTCCCCCGATGAACTAGCGCACGGAATGAGTTTTCAGCAGCGCCATCGAGCGGAAATGGAGTTCTTTTCTAATCAACGCTGGAAGGCCCAGGGAATTGATCCTGCCCGAATCGGGATGATCAACTTACGTTCGTTTCTGGAAGATTTGCTGGATAGCCATATCGAACGAGAATTGCCGAAGGTTCTGCAGGAGGCCCGACGTTTACTACGTCGAGTAGATAATGAACTTATCGATCTTGGAATTGAAAGATCAAACGCCGCGCAAATTCGTGTGTTTCTCACACAGGTCAGCACTGAATTCTCTGGCATTGTCAAGAATGGCCTGGAGGGCAACTATGATAGCTGGGACGGCGATTTTTTTGCACTCGGTCCAGAAAGTTGCCGTCTACGCGCTGCCATTCACAGGGAAAACGAGCATTTTGCCAACTACATGAGGAACCACGGCCAAAGGAGGAAAGTTGTCTCTGGGGATAGCGATGATGACTTGGGAGAGGAAAGCGAAAACGGAGACAACGAAGAAAATGAGGAAGACCAAAATGAAGAGCAATTGGTTACAGAAAAGGAAATGTTTGTATGGATTAAAGAGGTGAGCTAAAAAGCACTCGCCAGATGATAATAGCTCACCATAACAGATGTATCGCCAAACCAGAGGTCGGGAATTACCAGGGAATTACAACCATTCTCTCCTTCAACGTTTGTTTCACATCCAATCAGGTCGCTGGAAGCAAATCTCTCAAGCCCACATTGGTTCTGTCGTGAGCTTAGTGACTCAGTTCGTTCGCCGGGCTTTGAAATTTGTAGTAACAGATGCTGGAGTCCACGACAAATTGCAGAAGCACATTATGGCTACATTTGATGGGAATACCGACGATGCTCACGAAGAACTGGTCAAGCTTATCCAAGATGAACGTGGTCACCCGATTACCTACAATCACTACTATACCGACAATATTCAGAAAGCACGGCATGACGAAGCAAAGGACAGCATTCGAACCTCCGTCAAAAAAGCGGCGGAGTCAGATTGGGGTGGCAATGTTCACTTCAGCAATACTCCCTATGAGATGAATCGAATGATTCTAGCTCTGCAGAAGCGTGTGGAGGTGAATATGGTTGACAGAGCTTGTTCTGAGGCATTGACCGATCTGAACGCATATTACAAGGTGGGCTTTCAGCATGATCCTCGCGATTATTCCTGGTCATAACATGATATTTTTAGGTTTCCATGAAAACATTCGTTGATAATGTGTGCCGACAAGTGATTGAGAGGCATATTCTAGCCAAACTGGGAGCAGCATTTAGCCCAACAGTTGTGAGTAAGTTTTCAGACGAAGATCTAATACGCCTTGCTAGCGAGTCTCAGACAACTAGCCGCCAGCGACTTGAGACGATACATTTGAAGCAGAAACTGGAGGCAAGTCTGCGAGAATTGTCCACTTAATCATACATTTGTGTTAGCCTGGTTATTCTGAGTTTCTCCGGGTGGGGTTTTCTCCCACTGGGTTTTCCCCCCACCCTTACGCGAATGCGGGAGCAGCTTTATTTATTTTGTCTGGCAAAGCTGATTCTCGTTCTTCGTTTGTTATTAATTCATCTGATTTTCAGTTTTGATAAAATTGCCCTCTATGGCATCCCCTTCAACATGGTTCATTTCTATATAAATTGTTTAGAGATGAATTTTCTTGTAAGAACCCTTTACGGAGGCACAACAGGAAGCAGAAGAAATGAAAATGATTCAGCAAAGGTGAGTCATATCCTACATCGCAGGGCCAAAGTTGCAGCTCAAGCACGCTCTCCAAACCTGGTAGGAGCTTCGGACAATGGTTGACACATTTCCTTCGCTTATGGCTAAGCATAACAGTATGTAGTCAGAGCATCCGCTCACAGGCAAGGAAATAGCCATCAGCACCTTCAAAGCCCATGTTTCCAAGTGATTCCATAAGCAATTTAGCAACATCCTCATGTCCTTCATCTATTGCATGCCCGTATGGTGTCCAACCATCGTCATCTCGTGAAATTTTGTCTAACTCTCGTCTTTCAACGAGGGCTCTTACAGCCTCGGTGTGGCCTCTCCGCGCCGCCCATGCCAGAGGCGTGTAACCATCCTTGTCTTTGCTGTTGATGTTCACACTAGATCGCTCAAGAAGCTGGCGAACTATGATCTCATGTCCCATAGCTGCAGCCCTCGCGAGCGGCGTACAGCCTTCACTGTCGACGGAGTCAGGGTCAACGTCATCGCGACCGAGCAGCAGGGTCACTATCCCTGTATGGCCCTGCTCAGCAGCTAATGCCAATGGCGTTGCTGACTCTATCAGTGAGGATTCTCGTGGCAGCCAAAAAATAAATTTGAAACTGTCACGCCAAACTATATCAACAGCTATCAAATCTGCCCCACGAGGGTTGGAAACATCTGTGCACCAGTCTGGTATCATGAATGATCCTTGTCAGCGACTTCTCATCCAAGAGCCACCGTCTTCATCGTCTCAAGATCTAAAACGAAAGCATTCCTGTATCGATGATGGCATTCTGCCCACATCTTCTACGCCTGTGGTCTCCTGTTTTTCTTTTTCATGCATCCTACACCACTGGAGTACTTGATGAATGTTCCACAGTAC
Source organism: Penicillium angulare (assembly GCF_028827245.1). Taxonomy (NCBI): domain Eukaryota; kingdom Fungi; phylum Ascomycota; class Eurotiomycetes; order Eurotiales; family Aspergillaceae; genus Penicillium; species Penicillium angulare. Next base: position 370,164 of record NW_026623170.1, on the reverse strand, counting down.
CCACAACAAGATTACATCTCATGGAAAACTGGAGTGGAGCAATGAAATGGGGATTTAGCTCCCTGTAGAAGATGCTGTTATCACGTATAGCAGAAAGAATAATACGATGGATCCGTTCCGAGTGCCACCTTTCGTATAGTTCAAATATGGTATATAATGTGGCATTGGCCACCTCAGTTTATTCTAATAACCTGTCAATGAGGAGTCTAGGCAGCCAACTGTTCCAGTCTGATCTGAGCTGCGCTGAGGTGGGTCTCCGCAGTGGCCTTTGCTTACGGCCTCCTCAATGTTCTGTAAAATCAAAATGCTCCGGGTATCTAGCTTTATATTAATAGAACTTGCGACACTCCATTCATGAAGCCATGGTCGAACTATACTTGCAAGCTCTACCTCTCGCTATTTTCTAGTGTTGACCCGCGTTCGCCAAAGTTCATGCTCAATAGTAGGTCACAAGTCTACGCTGCATTTTGTTGATAATGTTTTTTTCTTTTCTTTTCTTTTTTTTTTCGAACCTCTAATGTTCCTAGGAACAAAGTCAACCTTTTCAAGTTTGTATTAGACTCACTGGTCTGGTTTCCACTTGAGGGAGATGTACCCCGAGAGTGGATCCCGCAGTGCCTCTGAATGAGGGCGTGGTAATGCGCTGCGGATACTAAAACGTATCTCAAGGCAACTCTAGAGACTTGGCAGCCATTATAAAGAGCCACCCGACTCCTCTCTTCTAAATATTGGCGTCAGAATTAGTGCTACCTCTAACTTACCATCAATAATTTGAAACAGCCTTTTACCCTGCTAAGATATCTTTCTATCTCTTAAATACCGTACACATGATGCCGTCCGCATATCATATGTAAGTTTTCCTGCCACTACGAGAATTTCGATTTCTAAAGTTTGTATAGAGTCCTTCAATCTGGCACCGTTGATTTATTCGTTGGCGAGAACCGGAAGCTATTTTCAATTTATAAGGCGCTGAAAAGTTCTTTCCCAGAAAAGGCCCTTGAGCCAGAGATGCTCGAGAGTGTTGATGAGGAAGTCTTCGGTCGATGCTGTGAGTACGCGTACTCTGGAGACTACTCTGTTCTATCTCCTACTTTAGACCTTTCCGTAAACGACGTGTTGCAGCTAAATTACACGGGATCGCAATTCTAGCAGCAGCAGTAGGAGGAGGAGGAGGAAGAGGAGGAGGAAGAGGAGGAGGAGGAGGAGGAGGAAAAAAGATGGAATCGCTTGTGTCTGATTTGGAACCTTTTCGCTCTAAAAGCGCTGTCGAAAATGTATGATACCTTGCTTGGGAAACTTGACCACCCTCGACGATCGGAATCTGAGGAAGGCCCCAGCAATGATTATTCCACTAGCTATGCAGTAGTCCTTTTGTGTCACGCTGAAATCCATCGTTTTGCAGTTAGGACAGGTTGGCTTTCGTTCGATGTCCTATCTTTCTTTCGATTGCTGCGATTGCTTGAAAACTTCAACCCATGTGAAAAGTTGGCGGAGGACATTGTTCAGCTCCTGGAATTTGTGTTCGAGGATAGTAAGAACATCCCGGGCATGGTCAACTTGGAAAACATGCTGCGAGACTATATGGTCTGGAACGTGGACTTCTTGATGCGGAATGTCGACTTCAAAGCCTTCTTGGAACGAAATCCATTGTTAGAGCACACTGTCTTTCGTTCAATGTGGGAGTAGGGGAGGATGCAGTACATTTGAATACTCTTTTGCTCTTGTTTCATGCCTTCTCACTTAGTGAGACCATATTACCTTCCGTACATATGAGTTGTCAATGCAATTATTGGATACGAATTTTTTGTAAACCATGAAAGCTCAAAACTGATTAACAAGCATCGTTCTAAATTTACAGTATCTAATTTCAATTTTGTTTTGCAGTTCTCAACCCCAAAAACAACATGATCAAGCGGCAATGCCCGTTCAAAACACATACAATGGCTATTTGCTTGTGGGGCCGCTGTCCCACTACGATCAGCAAGTCCCGCTCTCTGCATGTGCCTGGATTCCATTGGCTCACAGCCACCGCTGAGGCGCTAGCGCCGCAGTGGTCAGAACCGTCTATTTCTGAAGGGGCCTTGGCGCAGGCCGCAGGGATGTTCTTACATCCGACGCTCAATGAGTGTATAGCCTACTTTTGTCCCTGCGGATCAATGTGATATCATTTCCCCAGTGGCCTCTTATTGCATATTTCTTATTGGTGGAGCTCAGTGCGAAGGATGCCTGAGGACACTGATGACGAAGCCCTTCTATGCCTTCTCGTCTATATAAGTGACCTGCTTACCCCTAGTACGGCCAACAGCTTTTAACGGCAAAGCTTGAAAGCCTTCTCGCGCAACCCCAGCCACAATACCAGCCTATCTTGTAAGTTGCTAAGTACCCTTTTAGAACTGATACTTCCACTGATATGAACTTTCATCCTACTGATAGGTTGAATGTAACGACAACCTCCCTCCTGGAAGCGTCGAAATGTGTGTATCTCATTCGGTCGAGTGGAAAATCACGCTTAAATTGATGCGATTACAGGGTCAGAGACTTCATACGGGGCAACGGAGGCCGGTTCCTAGAGAATATTGATGATTTCAAAGGATTTTTTGTTAGTATTAAGTCCCGGACTGATGAACCGAGAATTTCAGTACTAATTATTACTCGTTTCGAAGAGTGGAGATTCCTGAGAGTTTAATTGCTTGTTTGAAATCATATCAATATGTGGTTAATGTCGAGCCTGATGTTTTCGTGGCCGATAGTGTGACAGAAGAAGTTCTGTCAAGGGGAAGAAGCTTAGGGGCCGTACCGTTCAAGGCAAGTGACTAGCAAAAGCGTGTGTGGTTAGATGGTCTTGTGTTTGATGCTCAATCCTCGCACGAAGCCCATTCGCTATAAAAGCTACAAATGGTGCCAGGGAATGTGGAGACTGTTGAAAGTTAGCATTTTTGGCTAATCGTTTATACTACGAGGTGATGCGCTGCGGAAACTCCATCCCGGATCTACATATGGGTCACAATAACCCGTTTGCCATGTTTTTGTTTAAGATCCAAGGGATAATGTGGCCAGCCAAATTAAACGATAACATACCAAAAGAGGTAAAAGCAACTACTTTCGCATCGTCCGCATCGTCCGCATCGTACCAGTCTAAAATTAGAGTCCGAAGATGACTACCCGATGCTCTAATGAATGATATAGCGGCTAGCATAAAGGATTTGGGTGCAATGCCAAATGTGTAAGTGTTGCCCCGCTTTTGAAGACGGATCATAACTTGAGCACTTCATATGCAAAAAACTCTAATTTCCATGCTTTGCTTTACTATAACAATCTTCAAATTTCATCCAAAAACACAATAACGATGATAAAATTAGACATGACCAACGAACACATTAAGTTACATAACGCAACCGCGAATACGTACCATAACTCCTGCTCAATCGTCTCTCTATCCTCTTCCTCTTACTCTCTTGACTTGGTGCTCGGCTTCAATAGCTCCAGATATGTATAAGGGATTTGAAGCGCGCAGGATATAGCCAGTATGGCGAGCCTTTAGGCTAGCGACCGCTGAAATTGTCGGGAAAGTAACTATCGGTGACCCCAACTTGTCAGCCCGAGCCGCTCCCTGTATTGAGACTCCCTCATCAATATCAAACCCAGGATCGTCCACATTTGCGAGCCCATCGGTCAATGCAACCACTCGCTGCTTGCTTCTTTGAACAGCCCTCCATATATAGAATGATTCTCGTAGCAATCGCTGTAACCTTTCTTCAAATGATGTCATTTCGATAAGAAGCGGTTTCAACTTGGAGGTTATACGATCGGAAATAATGGCAATTCTTGTTTCCTCCAGCTCTTGCTCATCCGGGGCGTATACAATCGACGACACCGATCTTATCACAGCCTCTTGCATTGGCTTTTCTTTGGCCATCTTGTCCCAATCTGGAGTCGGTGAAACGCGGTTGAGCCAAAAGGCGTAACTAGGCATTGCTAGGAAGACACTGGCTGCTAATTCCGTCGCGATGAGGGCTTTCAAAGTGGCAACGCGGAGATGCTTTGATGCTATACTATCTGAAATAGGTATTGGTCTCTCATAGTTCACGAACCCTGAGCTGACAAGTTGCCTGAAGATTTTGTCCTTGGCCAAAGTTAGCAGGGCACTCCATAGCTATTGGACAGAGATGATATACCTGGTTCTCCCCCAGAGTGTTCCTAGAATTGTCTAGCAGTGCTGACTTCGCAAGATCATGCAAATCCATAGCAAGTTGGTCCAATCGATCCGAGCTTTGAAAGTGTGAGTCTTGGCCGTTTCCAATGAGGGCCTTGACTTACAAATCTTCTTCTAAGTTCACGAAGCCAAGATCCGAGATGAGCTTTTGATGCTCATCTGATATTGCAGAAAGTTCGCAAATTTGTAATTCTAGCTCCCTTTCCAATGATATGCACCTCTGCTCTGATTCCTTTGATTTCGAGCGAGAATCAGCAACTTCTTCTTTGGCTTCTGCCAATAAAGCGTTCGTCGCTAAAACACTGGAATTTTGCTTTTCTTGCACAATAACAATTCGCTTTTCAAATTGCTCAATGATCTCCTGGATGAAGCACTTAAGCCTCTCCTCTTCCTTTTCTGACTTTTGCAGCTGGATATGCAACTCATTTATCTCCGCCTGAGTCGTTTCATTTTCTTCGATCACATCTTCAATTTGAGTGATTACTCGTGCGTTGGGTGCCATTTCGACGACAGCAGCCCGGAGGTTCTTCCATTTCTCGAGGAAACAAGTAAGCTGCTGAGAGTTTGGGTCTGACATTTTGAAATGCCATAGGGAATATAATAATAGAAATACCGGAGAGAGTTTGATGATGATGGCAAGATGAAGCTATTTTTTTCAAGCAGCGCCTTCGTTATTTGGGCTCTATTTATTATTTCCACTACGGCATCGTCGACCGTCTTGCTCAGCCCGCAAATCGCATCTGTGGCGCCCGGGATTCAGAGTAAAACCGTCTCCCCTAACAAATGAAAACAAACGGCGAACCATATTGAATACCAACACACCAAAAGTGATCTAATAATAGTCAGAATAAATGAAAATACTAAGCTAGCATTTTCGCAGATGTTTGAGGAACTTCGCCTTGATTGAGTGCGATTCCCATCCAATGAATCCAAGCGCTGAGTTGTCGGCTAGCAGGGGTATAGATACTGAACCATGGTTCAACATAAAAAGCAAATCTTGCTTTAAACAAACCCCTGTAGGACTGTCTCGGCGCTTGTTTGATGGTTTCATGTAGCGAGGTGGTTGATTTCGATTTGGGAAATGGCGGCTCCCTTTATCCCAGGCATCCCTTTCTGACCAGCCCAGAGCATCAGTGTTCAAAAGCGATTGCGTAAATGGGATAATTGGATAATGATCATGTGCGCGTATTGCGCACAGCCGGCATATGCGCTTTTACTGGCTGACCTAGTCACCCTTCTTCTGCTGACACGTGTCGCGCGGCGGGTCGATCCGCGGATTTTAGTTGGGGAATGCGCCACTCGCGGAAATTTACTTACACCTTGGCGTGATAACAAAACTACCGTAAACACCTTGCTTCGTTGGTGTTATGCAGCGGCTGCGTTCGTTGCGCACAGGCATGGTGTGATCCAAGCTGCAGCACTATGCATGTAAGAAAATTGTGTTGTACTTTGATAGGCTCCTCGGGCCCTCTTATCGTTGGTTCCTCTACCAACGCAGAATTGAGCCTCATTACCCCTCTCTCTCTGTCCGTCCCAAAAAGCAAATAAACAAACATATTGCGAACTGTATTGTCAAGCAATGAGCCACAAAGGCCCTAATCATATTCACATTAGCGTATAATGCGCAGGTTTCTTTGCTGAAAATGATCGAGCAACTTCGCGTTCACGGGGAGCCGCCCCCATCCAATGAACCCAAGCGCTGTGTTTTCGGCTAGAACTAGCAGGGGTAGAGATACCGAGCCATGGTTTAGCATAAAAAGCAATTACAGCTTTGAAACATACCCTTGTGAACGTGTATCGCCAATTAGCCTCGGCGCTTATTGTCTGGCCTCGAGGAGCGCAGCGATTTGGGATTGAGTTGGCTTGTAGCGGCTCTCTGTAACACAGAGTCACAGGTAGTCCTAATTTTTGAGCCCTCAAGACTCCCAATCAATGTGAATAAGCCGTTTGGGTGGAGAGTGATAATCTGCTCGTAGTGTGCACAGCCAGTATATGCGCCTGGGCACAATGTGATGCAAGCTACAGCACTATGCACGTAGGAACTTCGTGTTTTACTCTCATAGGCTCACTGAATCCTCTCACGATTCTTGTGTCGTGTCAGCATTGAGCCTCATTACCCCGCAGCTTAGGTATTCAAAGTATAATTATGGCGTTTTGTACTGACTGAAGGGAGGCATTATTCACAATGGAAGCTATTGGAGCCGTATCATCAATATTCGCGATTTATAACCAACTAGAGAAGTGTGGTAAACGATTGCACCGCCTCAAACATAACTTTCGAATCGCCAAGCAAGAGCTCAATCTTCTCGCAGATGAGGTGTCCTCTTGCCAGAGCCTGTTCGGGATATTTAGCCATATCAGTCGCCCTCTGGACAACAAGGTGATGAAGCTCGCTCGCCAGCAACAGCTGGAAGAGACTCTCAATTCCCAAGCAACTTTCGCGTTTGGACAAATTGGCGAAATTTTCCTGAGGCTTGAGCCTTTAAGGGAACACAGCAATGCTGGTCGATTTGACCAAATTATCGCTAAGCTTCGGTGGCACTGGATGAAGGATGAAGTCCAGCTTCCGCTTCTCACGCTAGTCAGTGTCAAAATAACGTTGACAGCCTTTAACTGTCTACTTATTCTGGATCTTTGCTTGAGAGACATGAAGAGTCCGTCTGTCTCAAAAAACGAAATGAAATCTCTCAAGATGCAAATGTGAGACCAGTAATTTCGCAACGAATAAAGAGTGATACAGTCTAACTATGCTCTAGAAAACAGCTCAAGCGGACGATTAATCGTCAAGAGAGATGTCTACGACGATTGTCTAAGAAACTGAGTGAATTCCCTGCTACCAGCACCCAGCCAAATTTGGTCGTGAATACAAGATTGATGGTCGTCACTATAAATCGGATCAAACAAAGCCCCATTTCTGAGGCTAGTAGTGTAATAGATGAAGATATTCTGGACTCTTCATCTCGCACATCCACCCCATCATCAAAAAAGACATCTTCCACAACATCAAGAAAGGCCTTTTTGCCAAATCTACCAAGAACACCAACCAATATTTCTGGGTCTTCTATCAAAAAGCATGGTTCATCACAGCATAGCTCCTTTTCAGAGGCAGGTGCATTGGTTAAAAAAGAAAATGTGCGAAAAACATGGTCTGTGTTTCATGACTACGGCGATGGAAACAGGGAAATCTATGAGGTGGGCTCTTCCATAAGCCACAGCAGTCCCAATGAATGTCCCGATTCAATGAAGTCTAGATATGCGCCTATGCCTCCATTTGATTACTTTGATTTACTATTACGAAAGCAAGGGAAAAAAGATGATTAAAATATGCACCTAGTTCACTTTTATCGATACGTGTCAATTAACAATGGGGGTCTTTATTAAATTTTGGAAGAACCATGGAAAGCAGGTAATGAATATGGAATTATAATATGCTTCAATTGATCAATTTCAGCGTGTTGGCTGTTTCTGAATGGAAAATTCATCGAGGTCTATGTATTTAGTCTAGAAAATGCCATAAATAGGGCCCTCTTAACCCATCTATTATCATGCTGAGTGACCAATCAAGCGCCAGGTACTCACGTAGCAGCGCAGTTGTTTAGCTGAACTAAAGGACCTGTCAAAGTCCTGTGAAGATTAAATGCGTGTCGCTGAAAATATATGGGCTCGGAAAACTTCTCATCACAAACATTGCATGTTACGACTGTGTTTGAAACGAGCTTTTTCAAATGTTTCCGCTTAATATGTTTTGTCACATCGGCATGTGAGTGGAATTTCTGAACGCGCCTCGTGATATCTAACCCTTGTTGACCCAAGCATATAAAGTAGAATAGAGGTCGGTGATCCTTCATGACGGATCGAAACGCAGATTCAAAGGGTGTTTCAGGTGGATAGATTTCGGGTTGAGAGACATCTCCCTCGCTCTTGCTCTCTAGGCTTTGTTCGTCAAAAGTTTGACTCTCGGACTTTCTGTCTTCTATACGTTTGTTTCGTGGCAAGCGACAGGTGTCCCCCTCCTCAAAATGATAATAATTAGCCACGGCATCAATAGCTTCTGTCCTCCGAGCCATCTCCTCTTCTAAAGTCGCCCGAGGTAAAGTGAGAAGGCTCTTTATGAGGCGTTGCTGTAAGGCTGGGACTTCAGTAGAGCATTCCAAAGGTTTCCTTATGGATTTAACCGGCTCAATTCCGGAAAGTTGGCGCTTTATCTCTAGTATAGGCTGCTCTCTATCGTATTTGTTCTGTGTTTGTAAGAGGAGAGCGTCCTGCGTACGCTTCTTGGCCCCTGTTAATTCCCGGTTGAGTTTTCTGTAATTTTTATATGTTAGTGTTCCTTTATGCTTTGATAGCGGGCGCTCGAGGGAGCGGCTGATCTTGTCCTGCTGATTTATCAAAGCCTCGATCTCTGGAAGTCGGTTGATAGATGTGGATTGCTCGGTTGTCAACCACTGTGGGCGATCTGGATCGATAGTATGGCTTATCCGGTAAGCCGCACGTATGATATCTTCTTCTGGATCGAGGCCGCGAATTATCGCGGGCAAATTTTTGGAGATCCTTCGACTAAGGTAGAATTTTAAGAAAGTGTGTGTATCAGCATGGTGCATAACCAAGTTTCGTAGAGAATCACTGACGGAACCTTGTATATAATTAGCTCTGTGAATCCACTAATTCATTAAGATACTTACCACTACTGTCTAACGCCGATCCTGCCCCATATTGTAAGCTATATGGGCGAGTGACCTGCCTGATCCCGGTAATAACGCCCATTTTCTTGACCTATGGCTCTATAGTTGAATAAGGGAGAGCTTTACTGGGGGAGATGCCGATCCCGTTTAATGTTCGTTCGGATATCCGGAAAACCGGCACGTCATCCGTCCTGGGGTCAAGCTGTAGTCGTAACTCGTTGCACTGGTCACGAATTCGGAGTCGAGGAAGTTGGCTTGCAGAGACAAGAACTTCTTCACCATCAACCCGATCAAATGCATGGTCTGTAAAAAGAAGGCCTAGCAGGAATACGTGTGGACTCAGGACTAAAGAAGGATCAAAAATGATCTTAGGCAAAATATATGTGTTTCTAAAAGTGTGTTAGAACGAGGGGAAATAATAGTATTGCAACCTACTTACGAGTCTTTAGCACCCAACCACTCTTTGGTGAATTTAAAGGTGAACTCGATGACAATTCGGTGTGGACCACCCTGTGGATCACGCAAAAGACTGACTTGTATGTGACGATATCGTAGATTGAGAATGGCCTGAGGGCGGTTTGTTGTAAGGCCTGTGAGCTGCAAGAAAAGTCCAAGCTCAATGCGGTGGCGACCATGACTAAACTTCTTCTGGGTTGTGCTCATAGTGGTCTCAACGACCTTTGCTAAATCTTCTATATCCATGGGAGGCTTGTCTCGTCCTTTGATTGACAACTTATACTTTTTTGCTAATTGGCGAATCACCTAGGTTTCAAATAGGGTCAGTCTTGGAAGGGCTGTAAATATAAGCAGCAATTAAAGAAAAAGTGCATACCCGATGCATTCTCCTGTTCATCTGATTCCCAATTTTGTTGGAAGTAGACCTTTTGTAGACGAGCCGGAATACTTTCTAGAATGTATCCAAGGAGCTTTTATACTTGATGCCTGGAAGCCTCCGCCCATTCTTCCCGCGTCGTAGATTGAGGGCCTATTCGAGGAAGCTATACAGAATTGGGATCGATATACGGCGATACTCCTCGTTTGGGTCCTTTCGAATGAAGCAACAGAATCTTGGTTATGAAATCATGAGTCAAACGAGTCTCAAGCAAAGAGAGAAATCGAATATATAGCCTACTGGGTCTATTTTTCCTCAATGCGGTCGAGGAGGGCTATAGTGCCTTTTCCGTAATCCTCCTGAGTGTAGATCGTCTCGTCAAAGTCCTTGAGTTGTCGGATGTAGTACTTGGGTGAGTGCTCATTGTCGGCAAAGAGTAAGGCTGCATCATTGGCATTGCCTGGTTGATCTGCATCGTCTTCGAAGTCTGTCAGATCAGTGTCGGATCGAGTGTCCTCGAGACTTTCTTGATCGGAAAACTCGCTCTCGCTGGAAGATGGACTATGGGACCTCCGAGGGCGAGGGGCCATGATGAGATGGACGAAGGGCTATCGCGGCTTAGCTAGTCCCAATTCAAGTCATCAAAGGTTTTGAGTCGATCAATACAGATTTATCGAGACTTTGCAGAGCAAACGATGGGAAGCAATATTATCGTGAAAGGTTTGACAAAGGTGGGTAGGATTGGAACAAGAGGTTGAGGGGCAGAAGGCGCCGCCTTTTAACGGGAATAATTGTCCAAGAAGCCATTTTTGGCGCCTCAGTAGACTGAGCCCTGAAGGGTTCCTGGGAGCTGAGAAACAAGTTGGCCTAACGAAAGGTGGTGGGTCCACAGTCCAAGGGTGTTTGCGACGACTGCGGTGCGAACCAGGACTGGGCCGTGCCCGCAGCGGCCGCAACGGAATGGTGCGTGTCTGAAGCGGGTGGCGGGTGGCATTAAGTGTGGCAGATGGACGGCCAAAAACGGCGTCACTTGCGGCCAGAAATGGCAGTCTTTCTGCCGTCATCTACTTTATAGTAGTATTAATACTTTAGAAAGATTATATTATATATATATCTAATAGTATTAGGACTTAATAGATTAGATCCTAACTACTATAGTTAATTAAGCTAAATTCTATATAAAATACTATTAATTAGAGCCTAAAATAAATAGATAAGTAAAATAGATTAATTATAAAGAGATAGAGAGATAATAGAAAAAAAGAAGATATCTTTATTATAGTAAATAAGGCTACTTTATTATAAAGTATTTCTTATTAATTACATAATACTAAGAACTAAAAGAGAGATATTTCTATAGGATTAAAGATAAGAAAGCTAGATATATAACTAATTATAAGTAAAGTATATTAGTTTTTAAGAATATACTTTTCTTAAGTAAAGATTTAGAAAAAAAGTAATTCTAATTCTAAGTTATAAATAAAAGTAAAAAGAAGTTAAAAAACTACTAAAATAAGAAATATTACTATTTCTAGTTAATACTAAAGTAAATAAAATCTAATTTATATAAGTCCTAGTTAATAGTAGATATTATTATTATATAACTATAAATAAAATATTAGTTTAGTTATTTAATCTTCTATATATTAGAATATCTATATAGATCTTAGATAAAGTAGTCTTAAATTAGGACTAAATTACCTAGGTTATATACTTTAACCTAGATATTTATAACTATTAATAAGAATAAGTATTTATATATATTATTTCCTAGTAAAAGGATAGTATAATATTAAAAGATCTTTAGCTATAAGATATTAATAACTAATATTTAATAAGAAAAGGATATATTAATATATTTATAAGAAATAGAGAATAAATAAGGTATTAGAACTATATAAACTATATAATTAGACTAATTAATATAAGAAGAATATAGATTAAGTATAATAGTTACTAAGTTGTTAGGCTAGAGACCTATGACTAGGTAAGGATATCGGATAGTAGAGATCAAATAGAATAGTTGATATATAGAACTGATTCTTATAGGATAAGAATCGTAGCTATTGTTTATATATTTTAATATTGCTAGAGCTTACTAGGACTTAGGGTAGTTATATATTAGTAGGTATATTATAATAGATTTGTCTATAGAGTAGTTATAAATTATATTTAAATTATATCTAAAGGGATTTAAGAATCCTATAATAATTTATCCTCCCCTTTTAATAATAGTTAACTTAACTATCTATATAACTTATATTTAATTAGGTAATTTATATCTAGTAGTATTATATTAAATAAAGATTCTAGGACTAATACTATCTTAGATATCTTTATATATAAATATAAATAAAGTAATATAGGTTTTTTAATATCTTTAAGATAAGAGCTTCTCTCCTATCTTTTTAACTCTTATCTTTTTTCTTTTCTTAGCTCTTAATTCTTAACTCTCTATCTTCTTACTCTTTATTTTTATCTTATTTTGTTTTAATATATCTAAGGCTGCTACTTCTAGTATTTTTAGTAATTCTTCTTACTATAGTAGTTATTATATAACTAGAGATAAAGATTAGGCTAGAGGTAGAGATAATAGTAATAGTAATAGAGATAATAGGATTAATAGAAGTAATAGGAGTATTACTAGTATTTCTACTAGCTTATATCCTCTTTATAATCAAATTATTTACCCTTTCTTTATATTCTATATTAGATATATTACTAAAATAGCTTTTTACTCTCTTAAGGATACTATTCCTAAGATCTATTATAACTAGGATTATATAAACTTAATTACTTATGTTTTATATAAAGAGTATAGCAAAAATTGTTTTTAGATAAGGTTCTTCTCTAAGTTATATTTAATTTAGTATTAATTTATTTTAGATATCTTATAGAATTTATAGTAATTTATATTAGCTTTAGTTAATCTTTAACTAAGTATATAAAGTTTAAAATAGTAATACTACTATAGTAGTTATTAGTAGTACTATATCTACTTAGAATAAAAAAAGTAAGACTATAGCTATAGGGAGATCTACTTATCTCCTAGTATCTTTTTAAAAGATAATCTCTATTTATCTTTCTAGTTATAAGCTTTATTTTGATTTATAGAATATAGACTAAGCTATAGGGATATATACTATATTTATTACTAAATAATAGAAGAAGTTAAATATTAAGACTAGTTTATCTTTTATTTAGTCTTTTTACTATTCTAATAATCTTTTATATCTATAGATTAGTAATATTAGTTTTACTCTCTAGTAAAGTAGTATTTAATCCTTTTTTATAGAGATTGTAGTAGGGTATTAGTATAATATAACTTTAATTAAGATTACTTTAACTTTAGTTATAATAGTAATAGTTATTAATATTAAGATATTTATAGCTTAGTATAGAATTCTATAGTAATTTATTATTTTTATCTTATTTATTTTTTCTTTTTTTTAATTAAGTAGCCTTATCTAGTATAGCTTTTCTTTATCTAGTATTGATTTAAAGGTAATTTAAAGGGGTTTCAAGGGGTTTTTAGTATTATTAGGATATTATTTTGTAAGCTTAGTTTTTTTTAAATAAAGTTATTATATCTCTTATATTTTCTAAGTGTTCTACTAATTCCTATTAATTATATTCTAAGGGTTATTCTATCTATTTTATATAGTAATATAGTACTCTATTAAAAGCTTTTTTATTTTAAATCTCTTTAACTTCCTATTCTTCTTTATCTTTAAGTTCTAGTATTAGTATTTATAAATTATTATTATTTTAGCTATTCTATGGTTTAAGAAGAGAGATAGAGAAGATATTATATAATCTTAAGTATTTTTCTAGTAATATAATATAATAGGTCTAGGTATTAATTTTTATAAGGATATAGAAGGGCTTAATTTAATAGAAGGATAGTTTTTTTTCTTTAGCTTTAAAATAGAGGTTCTTTATTAAAAGGAATATAAGGATTTCTACTTTAAAGTTTTTTAGCTTATAATTTTTATTATAGGATCTCTATTATATTTCCTATATAATTTAAAGCTTATTTATAGTCTTTTTATAGATATTCTAGAGGTAATTTACTTATTCTTTAGTATTAGGGGTCTCTTTTTTAAGTATTTTATTAAGAGTTTAGATTTAGAAATTAAGATTATATCTAAATAGTATATAAAAAAAGGTTTTGTTAGTTAATATATTAATAGTATTATTATATATAAATTATATTATTTTAAAGAGTTAAGCTTAGTTTAATTATTCTTTATTAATAAAATACTTAAGATAATCTTCTAAAACCTAGTTAAGTCTTTTTATTTATCTATTGGTTTAGAAGTAAAATATAATAAAGAACTATAGTTTAATCTTAGAATAATAATAGAGTTATAATTAAAACTTATTTATAAAAATAGGTTCTTAATTAAAGATAATTCTCTTAGGATTTCTATATTTAAGTTTAATTTAATTAAAAAAAAGTTTAGTAAGATCTTCTATAAATATTATTATTAATATAGAAAAAAATTAAAAGAATTTTATAAGTTAGTAGATAATTACTAGGATTATATTATATTTTCTTCCTTTAAAGATTATAATTAGAAGTCTTATAATAAAGTCTATACTTAGTTTTATAAATAATCTATAAGATATAAAAAGGGATTAAAGTTCTTTATAGAAATAATACTTAAATACTTTAACTTCTTAATATATTAGATATATTTTAATATATTCTTATATATTTTTTAGTAAATATTCCTAATAGAATTTCCTTTTTAGAAATTTTTCTATATATATTCTTTTAAAATATCCTATAAGTTACTTATTATAATAGAGTTTAATTAGTTTTTACCTTAGGTTTTTAGTAATAGAAATATAAAGATATCCTTTAGATATAAAAGTTTTTTAGAGTTAATATTTTAATATTTTCCTTATAAAACATTTTTCTAAGTTATATTAATTCTTTTTTAGACTATTTTATCCTTATTTTAGAGTTTTTTAATTAATAATTTTAGTTTCTTTAGGGATTTATTTATAAATAGATTTTTATTTATAATTATAGTAGCTACTATTTAAAGGAATATAAATTAAAAGTAACTTAAAACCTTATAATATATTATATTATAATCTTAATTTAGGAAAAACTTAGTTATATTATAGTTTTAACTTAAGAAAACTTCTTTATTATCCTTTAGATCTAAATAATTAACTTTATTAGACTTATTTATAGTCTTCTCTAGATCCTTTTAATCTATAGGAATAGTAGTATTATTTTAAATCTAGTTTAGCTTTAACTCTAGGTTATTAGCTAAGCTATTTATAGTTAAGAAGAGGAATAGTAATAGACTTCTATAAGCTAATATAGTTATAATTATTAATCTTTATTTCTCTCTACTTTCCTCTCTAAATAGTATTATATTAGTAGTAAACTACTATATTTTTATAAATAATTTAACTATAATTCTCTTATAAATTAGTTCTAATATCTTCTTTATAGATAGAGGCTTCTCTTCTTCTAGGGTATAAGATAATCTATCTATAGGATTAGTCTTTCTTAAATAGTAATATATTATAAAATTGAATAGAGTTAGGGAAAGATACTAATATATTTATCTTTTATTAATCTTAGGTTAATCTATAAATAACTTTAGATTATAGTAATCTATTAGAACTTTAATCTAATATTAGCTTTCTTTAAGATATTAATACTAATATTTAAATAAGTAAATAATTATAAATAGCTCTTAATCTAGTATTGTATAATTCTATTCTATAGGTAAGAATTTCTTTAACTAGAAAGTAATAAGATACTATATCTCTTAATTATCTAGTTATAAAAGGATTCTATCTATTCTAAAACCTAAAGTATTAGTTTTAAACTATATAGATCTCTTTAGGTTAAAGTATTATAAAAAAGATATAGTTAAAAAGATATTAATAAGATTCTAAAATACTTTCAATTTGTAGTCGTTTAGCTTAATATTCCTTAGTTTTTACTTATTTTTACTTCTCTTAAAAAGCTTTATAAGTAGTAATATAATTAAAAAGTAATTTTTAATAAATCTTTAATAGAAGTTATAAAATCTTAGGAAGACTTAAATCTTTCTATAGGATATAGACTACTTCTATTTCTAGATAGTTTAAATCTATTCTAGGTTTATAGAGATACTATTTTAACTAATAATAAAACTAAGAAATTTAACTTATTTCTTATAGAATTAATATTTAGAGGCTTTTATAAATAACTATACTTCCCTTAACCTTTTAAATATAAGATAAAGGTATTC
Organism: Penicillium angulare; assembly: GCF_028827245.1. Taxonomy (NCBI): domain Eukaryota; kingdom Fungi; phylum Ascomycota; class Eurotiomycetes; order Eurotiales; family Aspergillaceae; genus Penicillium; species Penicillium angulare. Next base: position 354,171 of record NW_026623170.1, on the reverse strand, counting down.
TATATATTCTTTATAGATCCTAGAGAAGATAAGAATATTATCTAAATATATAATATAAATAATATTAAGAAGGCTATAAAGTATAGTATAGATATAGTTTTAAAATATTATAGGTATATTAATAAGACTAAATAGTATAACTATATATTTAAAATAACTATATCTTATATAAAAAGCTATTTTCTATTCTTCTTCTTCTTAAATATAAATTCGATAGTATATATCTTATATATTGATTTTACTAAGGAATTAAGCCCTAGAAAGGTAGTTAAGAATCTCTAAAATAAGGGATAGGAGATACTGATTTTTAACCAAAATCTTATTTAGATCTTAATAATTAATATAGAGCTATAGCCCTCTATTCTTTTTAGGTATAAATAGGATATATTACGGGATTCCTGAATCCCTTTGGGTACGATTCGGGTATGATTTATAGCCGCTCTGCGGGCGAATCTATTATAATATACCTACTAATGTATGACTACCCTAAGCCCTAGTAAGCTCTAATAATATTAAAATATATAAATAATAGCTATAATTCTTATTCTATAAGAATCAGTTCTGTATATTAACTATTCTATTTAATCTCTACTATCTAATATCTTTATCTAGTTATAGGTCTCTAGCCTAATAACTTAGTAACTATTATAATTTTAATTCTTCTCTCTTAATTATCTAAGGATTAATAATAATATCCTCTATATACTAAAACCCTATATCCTCTTATAATAGTACTTAATCTAAGCTTACTATATCTTTTTCTTTTATTATTAGATAACCTAAGATTAAATTAGTCCTAGATTAGTATATAAACCTAGTTAAATCTAGTCTAGACTAGATTAGGGAAATTATTAATAATCTTATAACTAAAAGTATTAATAGATCTAGAAGTATTACTATAAATACCCTAGAAGAGAAAAGATATAAACTAGAATATTTAGAAGAGTTCCTTATAATTTATACTTATCTTAAAGAGCTCTCTACTTAAGTCTCTAGAATTAAAACTAGGGCTTTCTTAGATAATCTATCTATAGCTTATAGAGAAACTAAGGTTAAAATATATAAGAAAATAGAGAGTTTTAAGATCAATAAGTTTAAGAAATTGTTTAATCTTTAAGAATAAGTAAAAGCTTTTATAGCTTAAATATATCTTTTAAAATAACCTTAGGGTCTACAAGAATAAAGAGATAAAGATCTTTATAGAAGTTAAATATCTTAACTCTAATTATAAAAATAACTAGACTATAGAGAAGAGATATCTTAAAGATAATAATAATTATTATTTTAATAACTAGGAATACTTTAAGAAATAGACTTTTATCTTAATATATAATAAAAATACCTTTATTAGAGAAGTTAGTAATAAGATAAAGTATTATTACTAATAAACTAATAAAGAACTAAAGGTCTTTTACTATTATCTTATAGATTTAGAATATTATCTTTCTTAGATCTCTTAGGATAAGTAAATATACTACTATATATTAAAACTATAGCTATAGTTAATACTATATATTTATTAATATATAAAGGTTTCTCCTAAGACTTAAGTATAATAAGTAAAAGAAATATAGAGTACCTAGGAATTTATAAAAGTAAAGATATATAAATATAATCTATTTATTAACAATTTAAATTTAAGCTTAAAATATCTATAATCTAATAACTTATTCCTAAACTAGTCTAATAGTATAGAATAAGATTAAAAAGGTCCTAGAAATCTATACTTAAAGAATCCTTATAGTCCTAGATCTAATCTAAATTATAATAACTCTAAGTTATATCTAAATCCCTTTTGATTTAGAGATAAATCCTAATTGTTTCTCTCTTAGAATAAGAATAATCTAAATAATATATCTATTAAAGGGACTAATCTATCTAATTTATCTAATTTATCTACTAGAACCCTTTTAAATAATTATTTTAATTATAATAAACTAGGTTACTAAGTAAATAAATATTATCTACTACTATAAGCCCTAGGAGTAAAGATTAAGAAGCTTATTTAAGATCCTAATATTATTATAATAATACTTAGTTAAGAGACTTAAGAAAAGTATTAGGGTTAAATTAACTCCTATAAATTCTGACTCCTAGCCTTAAGTAAAAATAGTTGTTTATTTTTATATCCTGATTTATATCTGAAATAATATTAAGATATATATAGATATTAATATCTATATAGAGATAGATCTTATTAGTTATAAATTTATTTAGAAATACTATTTTAATTAAATTAAGTATAATATCCTTATTCTAGAAGTAGTAAGCTAATAAGAAAGCCCTATCTATAATATATAGACTATTCTAATTACTATATATAACTCTTAAGGAACTAAATAAAAGTTTTTATATCTCTATATTATAGTTAATAGAGATCTTTATCTATTAGGATTACTAGTATTACTATTAAATATAACTATCTAAGAAATATAAATTATATTAGCCCTATAGTAGAAATAATAATAGTTTAAATATAATAAAAAAACAATAGAATAATTAAAGTTTTACTAGTTTATAAAAGTATATAGGAACTAAATCTATATCTTTATAGTCATTAAAACCCTAGAAAGAGTCTAGCTTCTCCTAGAAGAAGAAGAAGATAAATTAATAGTAAGTTAAGACTGAATCCCTTCTAAATTACTAGTGTTCTAGGATATATTTAAGGTATAGAACTCTAATGTGAAGGGCTAAAGTAGAATTTATGTTTAATTGAGCTAGGCTATGTACTATATATAAAAAGCTTAAAGAGAGAATTACTAAGTAGGTATTCTATATATTAGGTTATTATAGTTATATATACTATATAACCTTATACTAGATATTAGTCTATAATAGTATTCTCCCTTTAGGATAGTTCTTCTTATATATATTATAGTTATATTCAGTTATCTTTAAGCCTATAATAAAGTTAAAATAGGGCTAAATTATCTTTTAAAAGTATCTAATATAGAGTAATCTTAAATATTACTAAGACTCTACTAGATCTATTCTACCTAATCTATCTATTTTACTAGGGCTTCATTATAATATCCTTAATTAACTTTTTTATATCTTATATCTATTATCTTTTCCACTTTATACTTAAGTTCCTTATTAACTAATATTAGTAGGGGATATAAATTATCTATAATCTATAATAGAAATAGATCTAAAGTAATAGATCTAACTAGCTCTATATAGAATACTAAGTAGATACTAATAGATACCTCTAATTGTACTATATAAGATATAGAAATATCTAAAACTCAATATTAAGTATATAGCTAGTCTAGCTTCTTTAATTATTATTATATATATATATTCTATAAATTTAGCCATACCTAATCATCTTTCTTATAGACTAATATAGCCTATTGTTACTTATTTAATTACTTTTTCTATAGAGCTTATATAAAAGTAATTATAATTTAGATCTAATTAGTAGCTTCTTATAGTTAATTTATAAATATTTTACTTATAATTCTTAGTTATATATAGGTTTTATAAGGTTCTTTTATCTCTTTTATTTTAATAGGGTTAATATAGTAACTATATATAAAGAAGAAAGGGGATAGTCCTATTATATTAGTATTATGATTATTAATCACTATAGTAACAATAGGAAGTAATATATCCTAATTACTCTATATATAGATTATAAATATATATAAGATTTATTTAACTTCTTAGTTTATATACTCTATAGTACTATTAGATTATAGATAGAAAGTAGTTAATAGTTAATATTAAATTAATAGCTTCTTATATACTATTCGCTAGAATATACCTATAAATTAGGATCTATAATTACTTATAACCGCTTATAGTAGCCTATAGTATATATAAAAGTAAATAAAGAATATATCTACTACTCTTTTAATAGTTATCTCTATTATACTTATAAGAATTATACTCTTTATAAGCTAGTCTATGATTACTATTAAATTTATTATATTTATATATACTATTAGGGATAGTTCTATAATAAAATCTATAGATAATTCTACCTATATTTACTATAAAATTAGTAGTAGTTTTAGTAGTCTATACTTTATATTGTACTATATAATACTATAGCCGCAAACTATATAGTTTTATAAGAAGTATTATATATCTCTTACTACTCCTAGCTAGAAGAATCTCTATAATAGTATTATATAGATAGTATCTTAACCAGGATATATTATAATATAAGAGTTATGGATCTTCTATATAATCCCTATATATAGTATCTTATTATTTAGGATCTATATTTACTACCTAAAACAAAATAGTTCTTATTTATCTAGATAGTACTCTAATAGGCTTATTTTTATATTCACTTTAATAGTAATTCACTAATCTCCCTTTTCTAAGGCTTTATATATCTTCTAATACTCTAGATTAGTAGATCTTATATTCTTTTATTCTTATTATAGTATAGGCTCCTTAAATAGGAATATTTTCTTCTTAAAGTTAATTCTCTTTACTATTAGTAGATTAGGTTATCCTATCTTAATCTATTAAGATCTTTGGGTGCGAACGGGCATGTATTGCTAAGTTAGGGGAAACAACAGTTAATATACATACACCGGTAAACAAACATAGCAAACAGATATATCTGATCACATACGATCAGATAACTGTAGATAGATGGCAATAGACATAGACATAGATATTGCCATACATAAACGAACGTAACAGATCGTAACATATAAAATATACAGGGAGAATTAGATAAATTTATCTTATCCTCCCCTACTTAACCGAGATCGTCTCGATCTTGAGTGTTCGCATAGAGCAACAGTATATAAAACACCTGTGGTATAATCATACATATAGAGGATCACGAATGTTCACGATTCGCCTTTTCGAGAGCACCATATTACTCGCTTTTTTGGCTACTCATGAAGCATCTTGTACGATAGTATATAATAATATATCCAGCTATATAGCAGACAGTCTTATTGTATAGTGTATATTATATAAGGGAATACTAACAACATCGAGGATCGTTATATAATAGTAGTATCCTAGGGGTGTTAAGGTAGTAGAACCTCTTAAATTACCCTTCTAGCACATAAATCAATAGCCTCAGGCTCGATAATAGCCTATCGGTCGTTTTCTAGATAGTTTTAACAATAACATAGTAAATAGTATAGAGAGAGAGACTATGATCATAGGTTATACAATATTTACCAAATAGTATTATGATTACCCCTTCCGGCTATACAAACACCTATATTAGCCTAAGGCCTCTTACTTAGCTTTATAGAGCTTCCTATTTATAAGGGGCCTATATAAAGTATTAACCCCTCCTCCAGCCGTGAGCCCTCTTTCTCTTTAACCTCCTATCATAGCTTAGCAATTAGTATCACCATTATCATTATATTGTCTTTCTCTCTAGTAGTATGATTCTATTTATTTACTAAAGCTTACTAACACCATCTTTATATTATTTACTATCCTTCTTACATATTGTTATATCACACTCTCTCTTCCTTTATATACTTTTTCTCCTGTACTTCTCTTCTTGAACACCTTATTGCATCTCTTCTCATCCAGTAGGTATAATTCTAGATTCTTATAATATTAACTAAATCGAATATAAGCTAACACATTGTTTCTTATAGAAATATTAGACATTCCTCCCCCTAATATAGGTACTATTATACTAAAGAACTTTGGCGTCAGACCTTAGTTCACAAAAGCTATTATTCATAGTAAAGGTATTAACATATATAGAAATACATTCCTTCTTAACTTCTAATCCACGTCCGATCTTACCCTTATTGCCGCACTAGTCACACATAACATAGACTAATAAGATATAAACAACGTGAAGATAAATTTAAAAGGACAAAGGCATATATATATTATCTAGCAAATTAGGATAGCTATCTTGATATCCTATATATATTATTTAGCAGGTCATAGGCCTTTCCTTTTATATATAGTCACAGTTCTAGATAACAAAGAGGTTATATTCAGTGGTTCCTACGCTTTATGTATATATAGAAATACTACTAGTAGATACTCCTTCCGACAATACCCTTCTAAAAACCTTATTTACTTTATATAAGCTATTTATCTAACCTCCTATTATTATATCTTATAATATCTAGTCAAGGATCCTACTACAGAAGATAATAATATAGGGAATAAGGAAGTATCTCCTCCTATTATTATACTATAGAAGTATTATTCCACTACTTCTATATCTTCTTCTAGAGAGACTATATCTCCTACCTCTAAGAAGCTATATATAACTATTCCTACTTCTTCTACTCTAGAGGCTTCTATTTATACTAAGTTAGTCCTATCTTCTATAAAAAAGACTTAGAAGATCTAATCTCCTTTTCTTATAGCTTCTTCTTCCTCTCCTAATCTAAAAGGACCTACTTATACTACCGATATTAAGCGTCCTAATAGACTAGTCTATCTAATAGACTAGTACTTTTCTCTACTAGATAACTGTGATATCTATTACTATATTAAAACTAGTAAGTTTAAGCTAATACTAATAGTATATAATTAGTTTTCTCTTATAGAGTCTTAACTAGCCTATAATTATATATAGATAGTAATAGTTCTAATAAAACACTATATTCTTAATCCTAATAAGAGTAAAGCTAAGTCAGAGGGGAATCCTTTTATACTTAATATAGTTAAGGCTATATCTTAAGTAGTTATCCTATCTATAAAGAGGGATAATTATTACAAGAAGAAATCTATTCTTAAAGAAGAACTTAAAGAGTTTAGAGATATTATTTATAATAAGCCTAAACTTTCCGTCTATAATACCTTTAATAATAAACTTTTATTTAATATATTACCTAGATCTCTAATAACTCTTTTAAAGAAGGCTATTAGTAAATAATCTATTTACTATAGCTAGCCCTATAAGGATATCTTAGTATAATCTATACTATTTTATACTATTTTATACTACTTTATAATATTTATAACCTTTTTTTAAGGATGATTCTTAGTATTTTTCTATATTTAATTTAATTATACTTTCTTTTATATTCTTAGCTAGTGCTTAATAAGCCTTATATATCTAATATAAATCTCTACTTTATCCCCTTCTTTTTTTATAGACTTTATGACTTAATCTTTAGGATTATAATAATAAAGGGACTATCTTTTATTAGTATCCTTTTATATACTATTATAATATATAGAATACTTCTTCCTAAAAGAATATCTTCTTCTATATCTATATCTTTATTTTTAGAGGTATACCTAGCTCTATTATTATTACTTAAGTCTAAACTTAACTCTTCCTATAACTCTTTAGGATTCTTCTATTTTAGATCTCCTTATATATATTAATATTTTGCTATATATCTATATACTTTCTTAATAATATATTCTATAATTATATCCTCCCCTACTAAACTTTATTATATATTATTATAATAGAACTCTTCCTACTCTTTATAAGTAAAAGTTAATAGATTAAAATAAGTTAGTAGTAGAATATTATTCTCTAAGATCTTCTAGACCTCTTTAGGCCTCTTTAATTTTATATCAGCTTATTATATTATAGTTCAAATAACTTATAATATCCATAATAACTTCAGGTTATCTACTCTTACTTCTAGAAGTCTTAATCTATTTATAAGATTTCGGAGTATATAACTAGATAGCTCTACCAAAGTATATATTCTAAAGATATAGACTATTAGAATATAATATAATCCGAACTACTTACTTTTAAATTTCTTCCTACTTTTATTATATATTAATACCTAGTTATTCTTCTAGAAGCTAGTTTTTATAACTTTACTATTATAGATATAACCCTTCTTAATTATATAGTTTAATAATAGTTTATTTATCTTTATTTATATATTATTCAAGTTCTATAGTATATCTAACCTTTCTACAAAAGGTTATACTACCATTATATTATTATTATTACTAGATATTTATAGTTACTTACTATACACTAAATAAAATAGACTAAACCCTATTATACTATATTTATATATATATATAATAAAAATAACCTATATTAGATAAAGATCCTATAACTTTATTAGTTTATTTATTAAATACTTTATTAGTATTTAGCCTAATAATCTATTAAAGTTTTCTATCTTTCTATTTATATATAGATAGTATAGAGTAGTTATTTAATATTAAGCACTAAGAAGCTAGATATAATATCTCACTACCCTAGCTAATAGATTTCAGATATTATTAATAACTATTTCCCTCAGCGCACTATAATTTATAAAGATCTAATTATATATAAATTAACCTAAAGCTTCTTCTATAACTTCTAGAATAACCTATACAATAACCTAGCTAGTAGTATAATTAATTATAATAATAATCCAGCGATTACTATTAGATATATAAGAAAGATATCTAATTAGGTCAATACCCTACTATTCGAATAGATAGATACTATTCTCTACTATATATTAAGCTACCTCTTATTCTAATCCTTTTCAAGGGTTCTAACTAACTTAGTATTTAGAGTATAATCTTATAATATCTTCTATATCTCTTTTTATATTAGACTACTACACTTATAGATAAACAACTTTATTTAGACCTAGGTATCCCAAATAACTAAACTCCTTATAGAGATATAATAATAGTTCTCTACGAAAGAGAGGTTCCAAATAGGATATATAAACCTTATCTTTATAAATAAAGATTAACTAATAATAAGCTATACTTATAGACTTTATTAGTAACTTTATATTATAGTATAATAAGTTTAGAACGAACTTTTCTATAGCTCTTATAAGCTTCTTATTAATAAGAAGTATTCCTAAATCTAAATACTTTTCTATAGCCGCTAGCTAATCTTTTTCTAGGACTTTCATAACTATCTATTCTACTACAATCGAAATTACAGTAAGAGTAGTATCCTAAATCAGAGGGAATAATACGTTTATAGGGCCTTTACTAATAAAATCTAGCCTTCTACTAATAGTATTAAGGATAATCACCTCTTTACCTTTCTAATACTAAATCTTTAGATTATACTCTTAATACTCTATAACCTAATAAGCAAGCTATTTACTATAGGTTAGTAACGTTTATAAATACTATAAACCCTAATAATTAGTTATAATGGTTGTTTTTGTACCGTTTTCTAGATAACGATCCTATAGATATAAGGCCTCTTTAATAGCTAATAACTCCTTTTTATATATAGGGTAATTCAATTCTATACTAGAAAGCTTATAACTATTAAAGATTATAGAATAAAGTTTTCTATTCTTATCTACTTAGTTTAGAACTATCCCGATAGCCTATTTAGATATATTAGTCTTAATTATAAATAGTTTTATTAGGTTAGGTTAGATTAATATAGGAGTAATAGTAATAAGATATTTTAGTTATCTAAAAGCCCTTTTATATACTACTAACTACAAAATTAGACAAAGCTTATCTTTTCGGAGCCACTCGTTAGGCTCCTTTAATAATTTATATAAAGATATATAGATTCTAGCAAAATCCTTAATAAACCGTTAGTAATATATTGCAAGTCCTAAGAATTACTAGACTTTATATATATTTATAGGTCTTAGCTATAATATAATTATATTAATCTTTACTAGTATTACTAAGACTTATTCTCCTTCTATATAAAACCTATAGAACTTAATATATTTAGTAGTAATCTTGTATTTTCCTAGTACAATATATAGTTAATATTCTTTTAGTATAGCTAATACTTTTTTAAGATACTTATAGTATTCTTCTATAGTTTTTAAGAAAATAAGAATATTATCTAAGTAAACCACAATAAATTAGCTAAGAAAAGGTCTTAATATATTATTTATAATAAACTAGAAAGTAGTAGATACATTATATAGCCCAAATAACATTACAATCTACTTATATTTTCCCTATATTATATTAAAAACAATCTTTTTAATCAACTATACTCCTATTTAAACTTACTAGTACCTAGATATTAAATCTATCTTAAATATAATCTTAGTAATACCTATATAATTAAATAGATCTTAAATTCACAATAGTAGATAACCATTTTTCGACATTAATCCATTCAATATATAATAATCTATATATATCCTCTAGCTACCATTCAGTTTTATAATAAATATTATAGGAAATCCCTAAATACTTATAGATAGTCAAATTAGACCCTTTTCTAATAGTTTAAATACTTATTTCGCCTATTCTTATAGCTTTTACTTAAATAATATATATAAGTTAATATTAATAAGCACAATATCTCTAATATATATATTATATAAGATAGTCTATTCTAGTAGTAACTCTTATAGTAATATTACCCTAAAGATATTCTTATATCCTATTAGAATAATATAAATCTTTAGGTCCCTATATATAGGAATCCTAAGTAACTTAAGTACTTTAAACTTTCCTACTACCTCTAGATATATAATATATAATACTTCTTATATAGACTTATACTTTAGTTCTTTTTACATTTATTTAGCTAATATTAAATTTAGCTATAGGTTATTATTATTTAAAATATACTTATATCAATTATTAACCTATACGATATACGTCCGGCTACGATTACGAATCTTTATAATAGATATTTTCTAATAGATCTTAGGGTTCTAGTACTTTAGGAAATCCTACTTAAGGATAAGTTTATATTCTAGTAAATCAAGTATCTATACTAAAATAGTTATATACCAGCTTCTAAGAACTATTAGGAGTCAAACCTTTAATCTTATAATAAGCCTCTCTCTATTAGATATTTAAATATATATATCTAAGCTTATTTCACAATAGTTAGAATATAAATAATTTTTCTTAAGAAAGTTAACAGAAATAAAGATATAGAAAGCACTATAATTAAGTAAAGTACAAATAACTATATTTCTATCTTAGCTATATACTAAAACTTTATAGTATAATAAGAAATCTCCTATAGTATAGAGATCTACCTCAATATTAGTAAGTTTAGCTTTCTTCTTATATTTTTCTATACTCTCTAACTTTTATAAAATAACTAGGATAGTAAGAACTACTAATACTAGATCTAATAGATCTAGACCTATATATACTAGCGATTTTAAAATCTTTTTTATACAACTAATAAAAGTTTTAATTATCTTAGCTATCCTTAGTTTTTTAACTTCTTAGTATATCTAGAATCCCTATTCTAACTCTTCTTAGATAATTAATAATTCTACTTAATATACTCTTTCTTATTATAATTAAAATATATTTAAGTTTCTTTCTATTAGTTATCCTTTAATTTATTTATAGACTTAAGAACATCTAAGTCTATTATATTAGGATTATACTAGTTACTATATAGATTACTACTTCTATCCTTTTTTTTTAGATAACTAGTGATTATAGCTTTTTATTTAAACTATATAAAATATTTAATTATCTCTATAAGTCTTATTAAGTAATTTTAGTCCTCCGCCTAATACTTCTATAACTATATTTTTATATCCTTCTATAGGAATTAAATCAGAATAGCCTCTAATATCTTAATTCTATATTTAGCTATAGCCTCTTAGAGATCTATTATATACTTAATAAAGATATAATCTTCTTAATAACACTTCTAGAAGTAGTCCTATTATTTTTCTCTACTAAGATATTCTAAGAACTTGTATTCAATCTATATCCTATATACTATAAATATATAAATTTCCTAATTAGGATCTATAACTGCAATATATTACTTATAATATTTCTAAAACTAAGCTATTCTTTCCTTAAGAGCTCTATTAACTTAAATTATCTTATTATATTCTTCTAATTGTACTCTAGTAAATTATATAATCTCACGAAAATAGTATTTATAGTTATAGAGATACTTTTATATAGCGTTATCTTGAATTTGGTTATTATATTTATTAATTATATAGATACTCTTTATTAATACCTATTTAACAGCTAATATACTTAACTAGATACAAATAATATCGGATATTATATTATACTAAGTAGCCTACAGTACTCCTTACTCTATATATTTATACTTAAATATAGTAGTAGTCTAGATAATTATTTCAGATATAGCTACTAGATTACTATTAGTACTCTATATATTTATATAAGTCTTTATAAGTATTAATAGAAAGATAGAAAGTATATATATAGTTTACTTATCTATATATAGAGCTTACTAGTAATCTTCTAATCTATTGTTAGTAACTTTATATAGATAATAATTATCTATTATAGTTAATATATTCTAGCCTTTTCTTTAGTGAAATTGAATATACTAACTCTTCTTTTCTTTATAGTAAAGTTCTTCTAAAGATATTAAGTTCTTACTATATTTATCTTTTTACTTCCCTTAGAGACAACTATATTATAGTTCTTAACTACTAGTCTCTGGTTTTACTTAGAAGGATATCCTAAAACAATATAGTCAATATAATACAATATAATAGCTTAAAAATAAAGTACTAATATATATAGATCTATAGGATTTACTATATCTTATCTATACTTAAAGCTTTGATTATCCAATTATAGTAGTTTATGCTTATCCTATGAACTTTGGCTTCTGAATTCCCTTAGATAAAAGCTATATATATAGTATTAAGCTTCCGTATACTATTACTATATTAAGACCTTTTCAATGGACCTCATCGCCTTTCGAATCGTTTTTTCTAGGGTTATATGGATATTTATATTACGCCCCTAACAGCCCCTGATAGACTATAAAAGGCATTATCTTTAAAGTAATACTACTATATAAGATCTTTAGGTGTAAATAGGTATATATTACTAAGTTAGGGGAAACAACAGTTAATATATATACACCAGTAAACAAACATAGCAAACAGATATATCTGATCACATGCAATTAGATAACTGTAGATAGATGGCAACAGACATAGATATGGATATTACTATATATAAACAAACGTAATAGATCGTAACATATGAAATATACAGGGAGAATTAGATAAATTTATCTCACTATACCTTTTTCAATAGGGTTCAGAACCGATTCGATAGCCTTTTGTCTATAATATACTATAGGATATCTTAGCTTTACTATAAAAGTATATTAGGTCTTATAGTAAGCTTTCTAAGATAATACTTTAGTTTATAGTTAAACTCTATAAGAATATCTATCTATCTTATTTATTATTTATTTAGATATTATACTTTACTAAAGTATTATAGGTTTTTATAGTCTATTATAATAGTAAATTAAGATACTATCTTTAACTTTAGTCTTTACTCTTAGAGGATATATATAATTACTAATAGCTCTTTATTATAAATCTTATAATTTAACTCTACTAATAATAGTTTCTAGGAGAGATAGGTATATAGATATAGCTACTTATTTAACCTATATTATAATAAGATAGCTTCTATAACCTATCCTAATATATCTATCTTAATAATAGTTTCCTTATTCTCTTCAAAATATACTAGAATCAGGATATTAATAAAAAGACTCTTTAATTCTTTAAATTTTTATTAATAATCGTTATTCTATATAAATTAGGTATCTTTTCTTATTAATTTCGTTAAGAGTACTAAGAGATTAGTAAATTAAGATATAAATAAATAGTAAAAGTTAGTGAATCTAAGGAAGCTCTATATATCTTATATTAATTTTAGTACTTCCTATTCTTAAATAGCTATAATCTTCTTTAGATTAATATAGATTCCTTTATCTACTTATATAATAAACCCTAGATATTTTATAGAATCTTATTTAAACTCTGATTTTCTAATATTATACTATAGGCCTACTTCCTATAGTTTCTATAGTATTTATCCTATTTTTTGTTGATAATCCCCTAGTAATCTACTACTATATATAATAATATTATCTATATATATAGATATAAAATTGTTAAGATACTCTTATAGGGTCCTATTAATATATCTCTAGAAAGTTATTAGTATACTAGTTAGTCTAAATAAAATAATATTCTACTTATATAGGCTATATTATATCTAAAATATTATTTTCTATTCTTCTTTTGGTTAGATATAAATCTTATAGAAAATAATAATAATATCTAGCTTAGAAAACTATCTAACTTATTCTATATTTCTTAGTATCTCTCTAATTAATAATAATAAATAATAATCCTTTACTATTAACTTATTTAACCTATAGTAATTAATATAGAATTATACTTCTCTATCTAGCTTCCTTATTAGTAAGACTAGGGCTATAGTAAGTAATTTACTTACTTAGATAAAGCTCTTTCTAAGAAGATCTATTAATATCTTCTATAGATATAGAAGCTTTTTTCTATTTATATTATAGAGGGGATTATATAGGAATAGTTCCTTAATACTATTATAGTCTTATTTTAGGGTGATTTTGTAGTTAATTCCTAGTCGATTCGGGAGTAATTTATTAACTAACTACTAGCTAAAGATATCTAACTACTACTAATAGTATCTTAGTAGTTTATCCTTAGGGTTATTCTATTTCTTTAGATATAGTACTTTCTTAATATTATCTATTATAACTTTACTGATTTATAGTTAATTTAATTACTTCTCTCTATAGATAAAGTCATATAGTAATTAGACTATTAACTTCTTAATCTATATTCTTCTTATATTAGTTAGTCTAATTATATAATCTATATAGTTCTAGTATCTTATCTGCTCTCTATTTCTTATAAATATATTAATATACCCTTTCTTTACTAAGTATTAGCTATTAATATCTTATAGCTAAGGGTCTTCTAATATTATACTATCCTTTTACTAAAGAATAATATATATAAATACTTATCCTTACTAATAGCTATAAATATCTAGATTAAAGTATATAACCTAAGTAATTTAGCCTTAATTTAGGACTACCCTATCTAGGATCTATATAGATATCCTAATATATAAAAGATTAAGTAACTAAACTAATACTTTATTTATAATTATATAATAATAATATCTACTATCGATTAGGGCTTATATAAATTAGATTTTATTTACTTTAGTATTAACTAGAAATAGTAGTATTTCTTATTTTAGTAGTTTTTTAACTCCTTTTTACTCTTATTTATAACTTAGAACTAGAGTTACTCTTTTCCTAAATCCTTATTTAAGAAGAGTTTATCTTTAGAAACTAATATACTTAATTTATAATTAATTATATATCTAGTTTTCTTATCTTTAATCTTATAAAGATATCTTTTTCTTAGTCCTTAATACTATATAGCTAATAAGAAATACTTTATAATAAAGTAATTTTATTTACTATAATAAAGATATCTTCCTTTATCCTATTATCCTATTATCTCTTTATAATTAATCTACTTTACTTATCTACTTATTTTAAGCTTTAATTAGTAGTATTTTATATAGAATTCAGCTTAATTAACTATAGTAGTTAAGGTCTAATCTATTAAGTCCTAGTATTACTAGATATATATATAGTATAATCTTTCTAGGGTATTAATACTAAGGGTATTTATATTAGTACTAATTTTATAGAGTTAAGTAATAAGGTCCGAAAATATAGTAGGAATACTATAATTCATTAATAAATTTATTATACTTTTGTTTAAGGATCCTAATAAGATCTATTTCTTTATTTTATTATATTATTTAAGAATATCTATATCTATAAACTCCTTCTCTAACCTAGAAAGGAATTTTATAAAAGATATATTATTTGACTGGTATATTTAGTAGAGATATCTTATAGTATATACTTTAATATTTAGATCCCTATAAATACTCTTAAGATAATCTAGAATTGTCTATAAATCCCTATTATTTTGTTATAATTTTATAAAGGTTCTAGTATTCTTCTAAATAAGCTTCTTAAGCCTAGAGAATATATATATAAACTGATCTTAGAGTAAGCTAATTACTATACTATTAATATATAGTTTATTCTCTATTATTATATACTATATTAGCTAGTTAACTACTTTTCCCCTAAATAGGATTAGGTCTAGTAATTATATCTTTAGGTAATATATAGGTTTTAATTATAGGGGTTCTAGGATTAATTTAATTATAGTTTATATTAGAGTTAGTTCCCCTATTGTCGTTATTGACTATAAGGCTAATTACTCTATTATAGTCTCTAGGTGACGGATTTATTTATCTTAGGTAATATACTCTTAGTTATATTGTTGTATTAATTCCTCCTATACTATATATTCTATATTGATTCGCTTATTCTGTTTGCTCTATATAGCTTATGACTATACTATTTATTATAATAATATCTATACCTATAATAGTAGGCTTATAGACTTCTATATCTTTTACTTAGGGGTTATATCGCTGAATCACTCTTAATTCAGGGATAATTTGTATATGGTTTTAGATTTTTATAATATCCAATTAGAAGCTTTTTATTTATAAAGGGCTAAAGCAGAATTTATATTCAATTGAGCTAGGCCATATACTATGTATAAAAAGCTTAAAGAGAGAATTACTAAGTAGGTGTTCTATGTGTTAGGTTATTATAGTCACGTATACTACGTGATCTTATACCGGGTATTAGCCTATGACATCTAAAATTATACTACTACGAAAAGAGACTAACTACTTAATTAAACTTAAAGAAAATATATTATCTCTATATAGTCTAATCTATCCCCTCTTATAAATAAAACTTATAGAGTTATAGAAGTATCTTAATAAAAACTTAATAAATAGTTAAATCAGACTATTAAAGAGCCTAGCTAGTGTATCTATTTTATTTATATCTAAAAAAGATAGAGGGCTATAGCTTTATATTAATTATTAAGATCTAAATAAGATTTTGGTTAAAAATCAGTACTCCTTATCCCTTATTTTAGAGATTCTTAATTATTTTTCTAGGGCTTAATTCCTTAGTAAAATTAATATATAAGATATATATTATTGAATTTATATTTGAAAAGAAGAAGAATAGAAGATAGCTTTTTATATAAGATATAGCTATTTTAAATATATGGTTATACTATTTGGTCTTACTAATATACCTATAATATTTTAAAGCTATATCTATACTATGCTTTATGGTCTTCTTGATATTATTTATATTATATATTTGAATAATATTCTTATCTTCTCTAGGATCTATAAAGAATATATAGAATATCTTTATCTTATATTTAAAAGATTAAGGGAAGTATAGCTATTTATAAAAGTCTTTAAATATTAATTTTATAAGAAATAAGTTGAATTCCTTAGTTTTATTATTAGTTGAAATAGTATTTCTATAGATCTAGAATAAGTTTAAATTATCTAAAAATAGAAATAGTCTATATCTTATAGGGAGATTTAAATCTTCCTAGGATTCTATAACTTCTATTAAAGATTTATTAAAAATTACTTTTTAATTATATTACTACTTATAAAGCTTCTTAAGAGAAGTAACAATAGGAAAAAACTAGGGAATATTAAGCTAAACGACTGTAAATTAAAAGTATTTTAGGATCTTATTAATACCTTTTTAATTATATCTCTTCTATAATACTTTAATCTAGAGAGATCTATTTAGTTTAAAACTAATATTTTAGGTTTTAGAATAGATAGAATCTTTTTATAACTAGATGATTAAAGGATATAGTATTTTATTACTTTCTGATTAAAGAAATTCTTATTTATAGAATAGAATTATATAATACTAGATTAAGAGCTATTTATAATTATTTATATTAGGGTATAGTAGGTAGTTATATATCAGGAGCTAGCAAGCTAGCTTATATAGTAAGTAAGGGATTAGAAGTAGTTATATTATAGATAGGCTATAGAATAGAAGATTAACCAAGATATAGCTTAAAGAGCTATATTAAATAGAAATAGGAAGTTCTAATAGTCTTAGGGATTATATAATAATAAGAATAGGAATCCTCTTATATAAGGATCTATACTATAATATTATTCCTTTTTTTAGAGCTAAGCTTTATAAGACTAAGATAGTACTTAGATTAGACTAGGTTTTAATAGATATTTTTAATAGAAATTATTTATAATCTCTCTAGTATTCTCTAAGTATTTAGTAAGTTTTTCTATAGGATTATTATAATCTAACTATTTTATAATATACTTTAAGTAAGGTTTTATATAACCTTATTATTCCTATTTAGAGTCTAGGATATCTTTAATAACCTATTCTTTAAGATCTTTAACTTTAATTAGAAGTAAAGAAAACTATTTTTATATTAGGAGAGGATTATTTAAAATAAGATAAAATAAGTTTATATTAAAAATAAGATAGATCTTTATTCTAGGTAGAAGTTTTAGATAATAGATATATAAACCTATAATCTTAAGAATTTTAAATAGACTAAGGTTCTTCTAGTTAAATTTCTTCTATAGATAAAGAGTCTTAATATTTTAAGTACTAAATTAGATTAATTATCTAATTTAGTAGTTCTAAGTAGACTAGTAGTATTAGTTTATAGATTTTTTATAATAAATTTAGATAGATATTATCTTATTCTATATAAGCTTAGTAATATTTTTTATTTATATAGTAATCTTCTTAATATCTAGAATAGTAATAGATAGATAGGGATCTAGTTATATAGGTTTAAATCCTAAGATTAAATAGAATCTAAAGTTAGTAAAGAATAGGGAAACTTTAGTAGTCTTAGATTTATTAGAGTTTAAAGTAAATTTAGTTAATAGAAGTTATTTTAACTAGTTATCTTATAGATATAAGATATATATTTATAGGTATTATTCTAGGATTATATTTATTTATTTAGTTTAACTATTAGTCTTAGGATAATATATAGTTAATAATAGATTTATAATTTATAGATATTAGATTAAGTATCTTTAGAGTTCTAATATAAACTAGGATCTATAATTAGATATAATTATATAAAATAAGCTATATAACTTCTAGATATACTAAATATATAATTAAGAGACTTTCTTAGTATTATAGATTCTATAGTAAGATATAAAATATCTTATTTTTATAAGTTAGTCTATTATTATTAGGATAGTATTAAATCTATTATTTTCTAGTAGATATATAATAAAGTCTATTAAAATATCTTACTAGGATTATATAAGTATAAATAAGGGATAGAGAACTTTTTATTAGGCTTCTTAGAATAGAATAATCTTTTAGTAGGTATAATAGTTTTAGATCTAATAGATAATATACTAATAGATTCTAGGCTAGTAGTACTCTTAAAAGATTAGTTTATATATTTTTAAATATCTAGGATATCTAGTAATAGGGGTTTTATAATAAAGTTATATAAGCTTATCTTTTAGGTTTTTATTATTAGGAATATAGAGTTAATCTCTAAATAAGAGGTAATTTCTATTTTATATATATTTAGTAAATATAATCTTTAGGTATTAGGATTAGTTTAAGTCTAGGGCTTTTAGGATTGATTAAAGCTCTTTATCTCTCTTATATATCTTATTAAAAACTTCCTTTAGAGTAATAAGTAGTTTATATAGGATATTATTAATAAATCTTAAAGATTTTTAGGGTCTTTTAGAGATTAGTTTATACTCTAATAGAGTTAGTTTAGATTTAGTATTATACTCTAGTAGAGTTAATTTAGATTATTATATAATTATAGTATTAATATTTAGATTATCTTAGATCTAGCTATTTAAATTCTCTTTTTTTAGGATTATATAACTCTAGTATTGGAGTTATTTATCCTCTTTTTTAGGGAGATCTTCTAATCTTCTAATTAAGATATTAGATTTAATATCTTATTATCTAAGATAGTAAATAATCTTAAAATTAAACTAAGATAGAAACTTAGATTATTAGACTTATTATTAGTTTAAAAGCTTTATTATTATAAAGTACTCTAGGTTTTAATAGTTAGTAATTATAGAGATTAAGAAGTTTATTCCTTTTAACTCTAGATATTATTCTTTAAAATATTATATAATTATAAGTAGTTCTTTATTATAGATTTTATAATTATACTTTATTATAAAGTACTTCTTAGAGAAAAATATAATAAGATAAAGAATATTCTAATTATTATACTATAAGATTATTTTAATAGAGATATAGTTAAAAGTATTAGTTTTAAGTATTATATTTTTTATTTAATTAAAGAAAGCTAGGATAGGGATAGATATAAAAATAGACTTTAATATTTTAAATACTTTCTAGTAGATAGGATTCTAAATAAAGATAATATCTTTTTTAGTTAAATAGATTAGTTATATAGTTAGTTTTAAAAAATCTTAGATAAATTATTAGTAGAAGTTTATAAATCCTAAGAAGATTTATATATTAATAAAGTAGATTAGGATCTTCTACTTAATAATTATATAAATCTTTTCTAGATCTATATAAAGACTATCTTATCTAATAATAATTCTTAAGAACTTTATTTTATATATATAGAATTTATATTTAGATAGTTTTATAAATAAGCTAGTTTCGTAGAGTTATTATAGGACTTTTTATATATATTTAATATACTTAGCTCTTATATAACTATAGATTAAGATATTATCTAGATATATAGTATAGAATAGGTCTAGATAATTATAAAAAAAGTTATTAATAAACCTTTAGAAGATTATAGGGACTTTAGTAAGTCTAAATAATATTATAAGGGATTTAAAGAGTCTAAATCTTATATAAAATACTATAAGATATTCCTATCTAGTCTTTATATAGAGGTTATTAAATACTAATATAATATTAACTCTTATAAAGAATTTTATTCCTTTTAGATTATTTAGAGTCTTTTTTATTAGGGATAGTAGATAATAGTTTTTAACTATAACTATATTTAGGATATAATAGTCTATATAGAATTATAGACTATTACTAGGTTTATAGATAAATAGTATAGATAAGATAGTAAGAGATAAACTTAGATAAATAAACCCTTTCTTTAGGTTCTCTATAATCTAGTCTTTTAGAGTAGTAAGCTTTATATAAGATATAATATAGAGAAGCCTAAATAATAATATTTTATCTTCTACTAGCTATATATTATAGTTATATAAACAATATAGGAGTAGTTTATTAGCTTCTTTTAGAGAGAATATATT
Source organism: Penicillium angulare (assembly GCF_028827245.1). Taxonomy (NCBI): domain Eukaryota; kingdom Fungi; phylum Ascomycota; class Eurotiomycetes; order Eurotiales; family Aspergillaceae; genus Penicillium; species Penicillium angulare. Next base: position 333,264 of record NW_026623170.1, on the reverse strand, counting down.
AATATAGTCTTAAAATTTAGTAGGTAGATAATTAGTAGGGTTCTTTTCTTTAGGTTTCTTATTTAGAGTAGTTTTAATATCTTTAATTATTATAATAAAGAGTTAATAGCCCTTTTAGTTTCTAGTATATACTATATAGGTATTTAAGCTTATAGCTTTAATATCTTAAGACCTTAGATAAATAAGTTAATCTAGTTAATTGTAGAGATAGGCTTTTAGAGGAATTTTATATATAATATAGATCTTTAGGCTTTATATAATAATATTATAGTTCTTCTAGTAATATATACTATTAAACTTAATTATATAAGTAATAAACTAGACTCTTAGATTATAGATCTTAAGTTAAGGTAGTCTAAGGATAATTAAGTAATATATAAGTTAAATAACTAAGAACTTAACTTTTTCTTAGTACTTACTAGTAGTTATCTTTATTTATATAAAATAGATTATCTATCTACTCTTAGATTCTTAGCTATTAAAGCCTTCTAATTAGATTAGATTCTTTAGGAGTTCTTATATAAGGTTATATTCTTTAGCCTAGTCAATATTAATAAAATACTCTCCTTTAGTATTACTATTAATCATTATATATATTAGAATTTCTTTCTTATTCTAATTTAGAGTAATTAGTAATATAATTAGATTAAAGCATTAGATTTCTTTATTAATAGTAGTTCCTTAAGTAATAGTAGTAGATAAATAGATTATATAGATTATATTAATCTAGTTATAGTTTAGGCTAGGCTTACTTCTTTTAGTAGTTTATTATATAAGAAATAACTAGATAGTAAGGATTAAGGGTATTATTCTAGTAAAATAATATATTAGTATTTTAGGGAAGTAGATCTTTCTATATAGATAAAATATATTTATATAGAGTATTAATTAGAATATAGATAATCTTATATAAAATAGTCTTTAGCTTTATAATAGAAGTATTTATTATAGTCTTAGTAAGTTAAGTAGTTTAAAGTTAGATCTATAGGGTTAGAAGTAAATATAGATATTAAGATAGAAGAACTATTTCTTACTATATAGAAGTCTAAGTAGTTATTCTAAATAAAGAGTAAGTTATAAACTTATATCTATATTAGTATTAGTTATATAATAGGAGATTAGGTTACTTTATTATAATATATATATTGGTTTTTAAGCTTCTAAAGGAAAGCTACAAACTAGTAGTATTTATAGATTAGGAGCTTATTATAAAGAAATATTCTATAAAGTTCTTAGTTAATAGCTTATTCTAGTAATATAGATAAGGTTTCTTTAAGTATCTTTCTTTTAAATATAAGATATTAGAATTTAGTAAAGAACTAACTAAATTTCTTATTAGTTTATCGGAATTAGAAGAGTTTATCTTAGGTATTACTTATATAATTAGGATTATTAAAAGTATTTTTAAAAATACTTAGAATTTCTCTATAGTTAGATAAGATATAACTTCTATTCTAGATATATAGTAAGATCTAGATATATAGGATTCCTTTAAGTTAACTTATTATATATAATATTTAGCTTATTAAGATTAGAAATTAATTAAGGTTTATAATTAATTTTTCTTAAATCTAGGATATAAATTAGTAGAGATCCTTATAATCTTTACTAAATATATAAAGATCTAGAAGATATTTAGAAAGAATAGAAAAATAAATAGTATAGGAATTAGATAGTAGAGATATTCCTAATACTAAAACTAGTAATCTTTTAGTAAATAGATTCTAGTTTATAGGTATATTCTAGGAGATTTTTTTAAGTTTATACTAGTTTTTCTTCTTAATATTTAAAAATACTATTTTTCTTAAATAGTTTATTATAGATTTATATAAGTTCTTCTTTAATCTAGATAATTTCTTAGATTAGATAGATAATCTTTTATTAAGTAGTATAGTATTATTAGTAGTATAGATAAATTAGTTTTCTAACTTTCTTAGGGTACTTATATACTTATCTATAGTATATAAATTAGGTTTTAGGGTTTATATTATAGTATTTAATATAGGTTTTAAGGTTTTTAAATAAGAATAGTAATAGAAAAGTCTTTATAGGCTTTAGTAGTTAGTCTATAGTTAATAGATAGTCTAACTTCTAATATAGGGATAGAAACTATATAGTATTAAGATATAGTAAGTAGTTATATATTAGGAGTTAGTAGACTAGCTTATATAATAAATAGAGAATTAGAAGTAGTTATATTATAGATAGACTATAGAATAGAAGGTTAACCAAGATATAGCTTAAAGAGCTATATTAAATAGGAATAGGAAGTTCTAATAGTCTTAGGGGTTATATAATAATAGGAATAGGGATCCTCTTGTATAAGGATCCATACTATGACAATTTACTTATTTAAATATTAGTATTAATATCTTAAAGAAAGTTAATATTAGGTTAAGATTCTAATAAATTACTATAATCTAAAGTTATTTATAGATTAACCTACGATTAATAGAAGATAAATATATTAGTATCTTTTTTTTACTTTATTTAACTTTATAATATATTATTACTTAAGAAAGATTAATCCTATAGATAGGTTATTCTATACTCTAAGAGAAGAGAAGCCTTTACCTATAGAGAAGATATTAGGATTAATTTATAAAAGAATTATAGTTAAATTATTTATAAAAATATAGTAGTTTACTACTAATATAATATTATCTAAAGAGGAAAGTAAAGAAGAGTAAGGATTAATAATTATAACTATATTAGCTTATAGAAGTCTATTATTATTCTTTTTTCTAATTATAAGTAGCTTAGTTAATAACCTAGAGTTAGAGTTAAATTAGGTTTAAAATAATATTACTATCCCTATAGATTAGAAGGATCTAAAGAAGACTATAAATAAATCTAATAAAGTTAATTATTTAGATCTAAGAGATAATAAAGAAGTTTTCTTAAGTTAAGACTATAATATAACTAAGTTTTTTTTAAGTTAAGATTATAATATAATATATTATAAGGTTTTAAGTTACTTTTAATTTATATTTTCTTAAATAATAATTACTATAACTATAAATAAAGATCTACTTATAGATAAATCTCTAAAAGAACTAAAATTATTAATTAAAGAACTCTAAAATAAGAATAAAATAGTTTAGGAAAAAATTAATATAACTTAGAAAGATATTCTATAAGAAAAGTATTAAAGTATTAACTCTAAGAAACTTTTATATTATAAAGAATATTTCTATATCCCTATTACTAAGAATTTAAAATAAAAACTAATTAAGCTTTATTATAATAAATAACTTATAGGATATTTTAAAAGAATATATATAAAAGAACTTTTAAAAAAGAAATTCTATTAGAAATATTTACTAAAGAATATATAAGAATATATTAAAATATATCTAATATATTAAGAAGTTAAAGTATTTAAATATTATTCCTATAGAGAACTCTAATCTTTTTTTATATTTTATAGACTATTTATAAAGCTAAGTATAGATTTTATTATAAGACTTCTAATTATAATTTTTAAAAGAAGAAAATATAATATAATCCTAGTAATTATCTACTAACTTATAAAATTCTTTTAATTCCTCTCTATATTAATAATAATATTTATAGAAAATCTTACTAAACTTTTCTTTAATTAAATTAAACTTAAATATAGAAACCTAAAGAGAATTATCCTTAATTAAAGACTTATTTTTATAAATAAGTTTTAGTTATAATTTTATTACTATTTTAAGATTAAACTATAGTTCTCTATTATATTTTATCTCTAAACTAATAGATAAATAAAAAGACTTAACTAGGTTTTAGAAGATTATCTTAAATATTTTATTAATAAGAAATAATTAAACTAGACTTAATTTCTTAAAATAATATAATTTATATATAATAATATTATTAATATATTAACTAATAAAATCCTTTTTTATATATTACTTAGATATAATTCTAGTTTCTAAATCTAAACTCTTAATAAAATACTTAAGAAAGAGGTTCCTAATACTAAAAAATAAGTAAATTATCTCTAGAATATCTATAAAAAGACTATAAATAAGCTTTAAATTATATAGGAAATATAATAAAGATCCTATAATAAAAATTATAAGTTAAAGGACTTTAAAGTAAGAACCTTTATATTCCTTTTAATAAAGAATCTCTACTTTAAAGCTAAAGAAAAGAAACTATTTCCTTATTAAATTAGATCCTTTTATATCCTTATAAAAATCGGTATCTAAGCTTATTATATTATATTATTAGAAAAATACTTAAGATTATATAATATCTTCTCTATCTCTCTTCTTGAACTATAGAATAGCTAAAATAATAATAACTTATAAATATTAATACTAGAACTTAAAGATAAAAAAGAATAGGAAGTTAAAGAGATTTAAAATAAAAGAGTCTTCGATAGAGTACTATATTACTATATAAAATAGATAAAATAACCCTTAGAATATAATTAATAGGAACTAATAGAATACTTAGAAAATATAAGAGATATAATAACTTTATTTAAGAAAAACTAAGCTTATAAAATAATATCCTAATAATACTAAAAACCTTCTAAAACCCCCCTAAATCACCTTTAAATCAATACTAAATAAAGAAAAGCTATACTAGATAAGACTACTTAATTAAAAAAAGGAAGGATAAATAAGATAAAAATAATAAATTACTATAGAATTCTATACTAAGCTATAAGTATCTTAATATTAATAACTATTACTATTATAACTAGAGTTAAAATAATCCTAATTAGAGTTATATTATACTAATATCCTACTATAATCTTTATAAAGAAGGATTAAATACTATTTTACTAAAGAGTAAAACTAGTATTACTAATCTATAGATATAAAAGATTATTAGGATAATAAAAAGACTAAATAAAAGATAAACTAGCTTTAATATTTAACTTCTTCTATTATTTAGTAATAAATATAGTATATATCCCTATAGCTTAGTCTATATTCTATAAATTAAAATAAAGCTTATAATTAGAAAGATAAATAAAGATTATCTTTTAGAAAGATACTAGGAGATAAGTAGACCCCTTTATAACTATAGTTTTATTTTCTTTATCTTAGGTAAGTATAATACTACTAATAACTACTATAGTAGTATTATTACTTTAAACTTTATATATCTAGTTAAGGATTAACTAAAGTTAATATAAATTACTATAAATTCTATAAGGTATCTAAGATAAATTAATACTAAATCAAGAATAACTTAGAGAAGAACCTTATTTAAAAGTAATTTTTACTATACTCTTTATATAAAGTATAAGTAATTAAGTTTATATAATCCTAGTTACAATAGATCTTAGGAATAGTATCCTTAAGAGGATGAAAAGCTATTTTAGTGATATATCTAATATAGAATATAAAGGAAGGGTAAGTAATTTGATTATAAAGAGGATATAAGCTAGTAGAAGTATTAGTAATACTCCTATTACTCTTATTAATCCTATTACCTTTATTACTATTACTATTACTATTATTTCTATCTCTAGCCTAACCTTTACCTCTAGTTACACAACAACCGCTACAGTAAGGAGGATCACCAAAAATACTAGAAGCAGTAGCCTTAGATATATTAAAACGAAATAAGATAAAAACAGAGAGTAAGAAGATGGAGAGTCAAGAATTAAAAGCCGAGAAAAGGGAAAAGATAAGAGTTAAAAGATAAGAGAGAAGCTCTTATCTTAAAGATATCAAAGAACCTATATTACTTTATTTATATCTATATATAAAGATACCTAAGATAGTATTAGTCCTAGAATCTTTATTTAATATAATACTACTAGATACAAATTACCTAATCAAATACAAGTCATACAGATAGTTAAGTCAACTATTATTAAAAGGGAAGGATAAATTATTATAGGATTCCTAAATCCCTTTAGATACGATTCAGGTATAATTTATAGCTACTCCACAAGCAAATCTATTATAATACACCTATTAATATATAACTACTCTAAGCCCTAGTAAGCTCTAGTAATATTAAAACATATGAACAATAGCTACAATTCTTATCCTATAAGAATCAGTTCTATATATTAACTGTTCTATTTGATCTCTACCATCCGATATCCTTGCCTAGTCATAGGTCTCTAGCCTGACAACTTAGTAACCATTACAGGATAGGTATACTAACTAGGCTCTTTAATAGTCTGATTTAATTATTTATTAAGTTTTCGTTAAGATACTTCTATAACTCTATAAGTTCTATTTATAAGAGGAGGTAGATTAGACTATATAGAGATAATATATCTTCTTTAAGTTTAATTAAGTAGTTAATCTCTTTTTGTAATAGTATAATTTTAGAGTTCTATATTTTAAATATATCCTAGAATACTAGTAATTTAAGAGGAATTTAGTCTTAACTTACTATTAATTTATCTTCTTCTTCTTTTAGGGGAAGCTAGATTTCTTCTAGGGTTTTAATAACTATAAAGATATAGATTTAGTTCTTATATACTTTTATAAACTAATAAGACTTTAACTATTCTATTATTTTTCTATTATATTTAAACTACTATTGTTTCTACTATAGGGTTAATATAATTTATATTTCTTAGATAGTTATATTTAATAGTAGTACTAGTAATCCTAATAGATAGGGATCTCTATTAATTATAATATAGGGATATAAAAACTTTTATTTAGTTCTTTAAGAGTTATATATAGTAATTAGAATAGTCTATATATTATAGATAGGAGTATTTTATTAATCTATTACTTCTAGAATAGAGATATTATACTTAGCTTAATTAAAGTAGTATTTCTAAATAAATTTATAACTAATAAGATCTATCTCTATATAAGTATTAATATCTATATATATCTTAATATTATTTTAGATATAAATTAGGATATAGAGATAGATAACTATTCTTATTTAAGGCTAGGAGTTAGAATTTATAGGAGTTAATTTAATCCTAGTGCTTTTCTTAAGTCTCTTAACTAAGTATTATTATAGTAATACTAGGATCTTAAATAAGCTTCCTAGATCTTTATCCTTAGGACTTATAGTAATAGTAATAGATAATATTTATTTGTCTAGTAACCTAGTTTACTATAATTAAAATAATTATTTAAAGAGGTTCTAGTAAATAGATTAGATAGATTAGATAGATTAGTCCCTTTAATAGATATATTATTTAGATTATTCTTATTCTAAGAGAGAAATAATTAGGGTTTATCTCTAAATTAAGAGAGATTTAGATATAATTTAGAGTTATTATAATTTAGATTAAGTCTAGGACTATAAGAATCCTTTAAGTATAGATTTCTAGGACTCTTTTAGTCTTATTCTATACTATTAGACTAGTTCAGGAATAAGTTATTAGATTATAGATATTTTAAGCTTAAATTTAAATTGTTAATAAATAGATTATATTTATATATCTTTATTTTTGTAAATTCCTAGGTATTCTATACTTCTTCTATTTATTATATTTAAGTCTTAAAAGAAACCTTTATATATTAATAAATATATAGTATTAACTATAACTATAGTTTTAATATATAGTAGTATATTTACTTATTCTAAGAGATCTAAGAAAGATAATATTCTAGATCTATAAAATAATAATAAAAGACCTTTAGTTCTTTATTAGTTTATTAATAATAATACTTTATTTTATTATTAACTTCTCTAGTAAAGGTATTTTTATTATATATTAAGATAAAAGTCTATTTCTTAAAGTATTCCTAGTTATTAAAATAATAATTATTATTATTTTTAAGATATCTCTTCTCTATAGTCTAGTTATTTTTATAGTTAGAGTTAAGATATTTAACTTCTATAAGGATCTTTATCTTTTTATTCTTATAGATCCTAGGATTACTTTAAAAGATATATCTAAACTATAAAAGCTAATTTACTTATTCTTAAAGACTAAATAATTTCTTAAACTTATTGATCTTAAAATCCTTTATTTTCTTATATATTTTAATCTTAGTTCCTCTATAAGCTATAGATAGATTATCTAGGAAAGTCCTAGTATTAATTCTAAAGACTTAAATAGAGAGTTCTTTAAGATAAATATAAATTATAAAGAACTCTTCTAGATATTCTAGTTTATATCTCTTCTCTTCTAAAGTATCTATAGTAATACTTCTAGATCTACTAATACTTTTAGTTATAAGATTATTAGTAATTTCTCTAATCTAGTCTAGATTAGATTTAATTAGGTTTATATATTAATCTAAGACTAATTCAACCTTAGATTATCTAATAATAAAAAAAGAAGATATAGTAGACTTAGATTAAGTACTATTATAAGAGAATATAGGGTTTTAGTATATAGAGAATACTATTATTAATCCTTAGGTAATTAAAAGAGAAGAATTAGAATTATAATAGTTATTAAGTTATTAAGCTAGAGACCTATAACTAGATAAGGATATCAGATAGTAAAGATTAAATAGAATAATTAATATATAGAACTGATTCTTATAGAATAAGAATCGTAGCTATTATTTATATATTTTAATATTACTAAAGCTTACTAGGGCTTAAGGTAGTTATATATTAGTAGATATATTATAATAGATTTACCTACGGAGTAGCTATAAATCATACCTAAATTATACCCGAAGGGATTTAGGAATCCTATGATATTAAGAAGTTAATAGTCTAATTACTATATAACTTTATTTATAAAAAGAAATAATTAAATTAACTATAAATCAGTAAAGTTATAATAGATAATATTAAGAAAGTACTATATCTAAAGAAATAAAATAATCCTAAGGATAAGCTATTAAGATATTATTAATAGTAATTAGATATTTTTAATTAGTAGTTAACTAATAAGTTATTTTTAAATTAACTAAGAATTAACTATAAAATTATCCTAAAATAAAACTATAATAATATTAAGGAACTATCTTTATATAGTTCTCTCTATAATATAAATAGAGAAAAGTTTCTATACCTATAGAAGATATTAATAGATCTTCTTAGAAAGAGCTTTATTTAAGTAAGTAAATTATTTATTATAACCCTAATCTTACTAGTAAAAAAGCTAAGTAAAGAAGTATAATTCTATATTAATTATTATAGATTAAATAAATTAATAATAAAGGATTATTATCTACTACTATTAATTAAAGAGATATTAAGGAATATAAAATAGACTAAATAGTTTTCTAAACTAGATATTATTATTACTTTCTATAAAATTTATATCTAACTAAAAGAAGAATAGAAAATAGTATTTTAGATATAGTATAGTCTATATAAATAGAATATTACTTTATTTAGACTAATTAGTATACTAATAACTATCTAGAGATATATTAATAGAATCCTATAAAAGTATCTTAATAATTTTATATCTATATATATAGATAATATTATTATATATAGTAATAGATTATTAGGGGATTATTAATAGAAAATAGGATAAATACTATAGAAACTATAGGAAGTAAGCCTATAGTATAATATTAGAAAATTAGAGTTTAAATAAGATTCTATAAAATATCTAGGGTTTATTATATAAATAGGTAAGGAAATCTATATTAATTTAAAAAAGATTATAACTATCTAAAAATAAGAAATACTAAAATTAATATAAGATATATAAAGCTTCTTTAGATTTACTAACTTTTACTATTTATTTATATTTTAATTTACTAATCTCTTAGTATTTTTAATAAAATTAATAAAGAAAGATACTTAATTTATATAGGATAATAACTAATAATAAATATTTAAAGAATTAAAAAGCCTTTTTATTAATATCTTAATTCTAGTATATTTTAAAGAGAATAAGGAAACTATTATTAAAATAGATATATTAGGATAGGCTATAAGAGTTATCTTATTATAATATAGATTAGATAAGTACCTATATCTATATATCTATCTCTCTTAGAAACTATTATTAATAGAGTTAAATTATAAGATTTATAATAAAGAACTACTAATAATTATATATACTCTCTAAAAATAGAGACTAAAGTTAAAGATAGTATTTTAATTTACTATTATAATAGACTATAAAAACTTATAATACTTTAGTAAAGTATAATATCTAAATAAGATAAGTAGATATTCTTATAGAGTTTAACTATAAACTAAAGTATTATCTTAGGAAGCTTACTATAAGACTTAATATACTTTTATAGTAAAGTTAAGATACCCTATAGTATATTATAGATAAAAGACTATTAAATTAGTTCTAAACCCTACTAAAAAAGGTATAGATTAAAATAAAATAACCTAATCTACTAGTAGTAGAGGGAATTAACTTTAAGAAAGAAATATTTCTATTTAAGAAGCCTATACTATAATAAGAATAGAAGAATATAAGATCTACTAATCTAGAGTATTAGAAGATATATAAAGCCTTAGAAAAAAGAGATTAGTAAATTACTACTAAAGTGAATATAAAAATAAGCTTATTAGAGTATTATCTAGATAAATAAAGGTTATTTTATTTTAGATAGTAGATATAGATCCTAGATAATAAGATATTATATATAGGGATTATATAAAAGATCTATAACTCTTATATTATAATATACTTTAGTTAAGATACTATCTATATAATACTATTATAAAGATTCTTCTAGCTAGGAGTAGTAAAAGATATATAATACTTTTTATAAAACTATATAGTTTATAGCTATAGTATTATATAGTATAATATAAAGTATAGGCTACTAAAACTATTATTAATTCTATAGTAAATATAGATAGAATTATCTATAGATTTTATTATAGAACTACTCCTAATAGTATATATAGATATAATAAATTTAATAGTAATTATAGATTAGCTTATAAAGAGTATAATTCTTATAAATATAGTAGAGATAACTATTAAAAAAGTAGTAGATATATTTTTTATTTACTTTTATATATACTATAGACTACTATAAGTAGTTATAAGTAATTATAGATCTTAATTTATAGGTATATTCTAGTAAATAGTATATAAGAAGCTATTGATTTAATATTAACTATTAATTACTTTCTATCTATAATCTAATAGTACTATAGAGTATATAAACTAAGAAGTTAAATAGATCTTATATATATTTATAACCTATATATAGAGTAATTAGAATATACTACTTCCTATTATTATTATAATAATTAATAATTATAATATTAGTATAATAGGACTATTCCTCTTCTTCTTTATATATAATTACTATATTAATCCTATTAAGATAGAAGAGATAAAAGAACCCTATAAAACCTATATATAACTAAGAATTATAAGTAAAATATTTATAAATTAACTATAAGAAGCTACTAATTAGATCTAAATTATAATTACTTTTATATAAGCTCTATAGAAAAAGTAATTAAATAAGTAATAATAGATTATACTAGTCTATAAGAAAAATAATTAGGTATAGCTAAATTTATAGAATATATATATATAATAATAATTAAAGAAGCTAGATTAGTTATATACTTAATATTAAGTTTTAGATATTTTTATATCTTATATAGTATAATTAAAGATATTTACTAGTATTTATCTAGTATTCTATATAAAGCTAGTTAGATCTATTACTTTAGATCTATTTCTATTATAGATTATAGATAATTTATATTTTCTACTAATACTAGTTAATAGAAAACTTAAGTATAAAGTAGAAGAAATAATAGATATAAGATATAAGAAAATTAATTAAGAATACTATAATAAAGTCCTAGTAAAATAGATAGATTAGGTAGAATAGATTTAGTAAAGTCTTAGTAACATTTAAGATTACTCTATATTAGATATCTTTAAAAGATAATTTAGTCTTATTTTAACTCTATTATAAGCCTAAAGACAATTAAATATAACTATAATATATATAAGAAAGACTATCCTAAAGGGGGGATACTATTATAAGTTAATACCTAGTATAAGGTTATATAGTATATATAACTATAATAACCTAATATATAGAACACCTACTTAGTAATTCTTTCTTTAAGCTTTTTATATATAGTATATGGCCTAGCTCAATTGAATATAAATTCTGCTTTAGCCCTTTATATTAGGATATAGATAGTCTTATATAAAATAACCTTTAGCTCTATAATAAAAGTATTTACTATAGTTATAATAAATTAAGTAGTTTAAAGTTAGATTTATAGGATTAGAAGTAGATATAAGTATTAAAATAGAAGAACTATTTCTTACTATATAGAAGTCTAGGTAGTTATTTTAAATAAAGAATAAATTATAAACTTATATCTATATTAGTATTAATTATATAATAAGGGATTAGGTTACTCTATTATAGTATATATATTAGTTTTTAAGCTTCTAGAGGAAAGCTATAAACTAGTAGTATTTATAAATTAAAAGCTTATTATAAAGAAGTATTCTATAGAGTTCTTAGTTAATAACTTATTCTAATAATATAAATAAGATTTCCTTAGGTATCTCTTCTTTAAATATAAGATATTAGAATTTAATAAAGAACTAGCTAAATTCTTTATTAATCTAGTAGAGTTAGAAGAGTTTATCTTAGATATTACTTATATAATTAGAATTACTAAAAATATTTTTAAGAATATTTAGGATTTCTTTATAATTAGATAAAATATAATTTCTATTCTAGATATATAATAAGATCTAGATATATAGGATCTCTTTAAGCTAACTTATTATATATAATATTTAACTTATTAAGATTAGAAATTAATTAAGATTTATAGTTAATTTTTTTTAAATCTAAAATATAAATTAATAAAGATTCTTATAATCTCTATTAAATATATAGAGATCTAGAAGATATTTAGAAAAGATAGAGAAGTAAATAATATAGGAATTAGATAATAAAGATATTCCTAATACTAAAGTTAATAATCTTTTAATAAATACTTTAAGAACTAGATTTATATAAAAAGTATTTATAGTAAAAGTAATAATTATTAGAACTTAATTATACTTTTAGTAGATAGATTCTAATTTATAGATATATTCTAGGAGATTTTCTTAAATTTATACTAATTTTTCTTCTTAATATTTAAAAATACTATTTTTTTTAGATAGTTTATTATAGATTTATATAAATTCTTCTTTAATTTAAGTAATTTCCTAGATTAGATAAATAATCTTTTATTAAGTAATATAGTATTATTAATAGTATAGATAGATTGGTTTTCTAATCTTCTTAGGATATTTATATATTTATCTATAGTATATAAACTAGACTTTAGGATTTATATTATAGTATTTAGTATAGGTTTTAAGATTTTTAGATAAGAATAGTAATAAGGGAGTTTCTATAGACTCTAGTAGCTAGTCTATAGTTAATAGATAGTCTAACTCCTAATATAAGGATAGAAACTATATAGTATTAGAATATAGTAGATAGTTATATATTAAAAGTTAGTAGACTAGCTTATATAGTAAATAGAAGATTAGAAGTAGTTATATTATAGATAGACTATAGGATAGAAGATTAACTAAGATATAGCTTAAAGAGCTACATCAAATAGGAATAGGAAGTTCTGATAGTCTTAGGGGTCATATAATAATAGGAATAGGGATCCTCTCGTACGAGGATCCACACCGTGACAGCTAGGCTATGTACTATATATAAAATCTTAAAGAGAGAATTACTAAGTAGGTATTCTATATGTTAGGTTATTATAGTTATATATACTATATGACCTTATACCAGGCACTAGCCTGTGATAAAGGAATACTCCTAGGAGAAATTAATAGAGAAATAAAATAAAGACTTAATCAAATTTTATTATACTAATTTTATACAAAAGGATTAGTAATTAAGGGGTATTTAGGGATAGATTAAAGATATAATCTAAGAAATATATAGTTATATATAAATCGACTTAGCGTATCGTGTTTTATTGAATTAGCTTATATAACTTACTTTTCGTCTGAAGCTTAGTATATTAAATCCCTAGTTAGTAGTGATCAAATCAGGTTAGGCTTAGTGATCAAGTTAGGGTGTTCAGTAATCAAATCAGGGTGCTCAGATTAGGCTCAGTGAGTGGATCAGGTTCACGCCAGTATAATCACTGACCAGCTCAGGCCGCTCAGGGGTGTACTCAATTCTACTCAGTGGTCATAAAGTAGCGAGGGGTAAGCACTAGAACGGAATAGGAACGCCAAGCGTTGCCAGACATTATCCGGTGTATATGGAGCCGCATCGTTTCCTTGGTCGCTGGTTTGGCTCTTTAGGCCGCACGCGGACACAGTGTTCACGATTTAATGACCCCCGTAGCATACCCACCAGACAGAACGATGAAACCGTTCTTGGCTCTATGGCTGATCCCGGCCGGACAAATAGTACCCACAGTCATCATATCTCATCTAGCAGCGGCACGGATGAATACCGAACGGCCACTCCGAGTGAGAGATGAAATACCATTTACCTAGGCATCTTCTCGGTCGCATTCAAGTTTTTGTCGCATGACCTTGCTTATCTTGGTGTTCTGATCAATTAACGAGAATGCGTTCCCAGAGTTACTACCGCTCAAACAGTCCAGCCACTTCGGACCATGAAAAATCACCTGTGGTGACACCTGACCAGGCGGTGATTTATGAGGAAGATGACCTCTATACTCGCTTCTCACCTAGACGAAAGCAATTGATCACTGGCGTTGTCACCTATTGTGCCTTCCTATCCCCAATTGGGTCTACCATGATAACTTCCACTATCCCGGAAGTGGCACAATATTTCAAGACCTCTGGTTCTATTATCAATGCTAGCAATGCAATTTATATGCTGGCAGCGGGAATGAGTCCCTTCCTTGTTGGACAGGCAAGCCAAGTATACGGGCGGCGATGGGTATGACATGACTACTATGAAGGGCCCTTGTCGGTTATGGATATTGATGTGGTGGCATTTCTAGATCCTTATCATCGCATCATCACTTTTCTTTGCATTCTCCATTGGCACTGCTCTATCGCCAAACCTGGAGAGCTTTTTTATTTTCCGTATGTTGACAGCATACCACGGCACAGCCTTTCTTGTCGTTGGAAATAGCTGTTTGGGCGATATCTACACACCCACAAAGCGTGCTACTGGGGTTGGCTGGTTTATGCTGGGTTTCGAGCTTGGACCGATTCTGGGTCGTAAGATCTACCACTCCGTTTTTTTAATATCAAATTCACTGACAAAGTGATTCTGTAGCTTTATTTGGAGGTATTATCGTCACATATTGCAGCTGGCGTGATATCTTCTGGCTCCAATCAGGTCTTGCAGGTCTAGGAGTAGCATTGATTATTCTCTTTCTGCCCGAAACCCTTAACCAACCCCAATGCACCCAAATGGCTCACTTATCTCGAGGAGACTATATACGCGAGTTAGCCCGACGAACAAGCCCGCTTCGAATGTTGAAGCATTTTCGATACCCAAACATTTTATTCGCAGGACTAGGTTCATCTGCCCTGGCGTTCAACATGTACTCCTTTCTGACTCCAATAACTTACGTGCTCAACCCCCGCTTCGGGTTGACAACGCCTCTGCAATCTGCGCTATTCTATTTGGCTCCAGGCGCCGGTAATCTCGCAGGGACTTTCTTGGGTGGCCGTTGGGCTGATAAGGTAGTACGCCGCTGCATTGTCAAACGCCATGGTGTGCGGGTCCCGGAAGACCGTCTGAAATCATGTCTTCCTTTCTTCGGCATTTTACTCCCTGTGTCTATGCTCATATATGGTTGGTCTGTCCAGGAATCTGTTGGGGGTATAGCTTTGCCAGTTATTATGATGTTTTCACAGGGCTTTGCTCAGTTGTTCGTTTACCCGAGTTTGAATACCTATTGTTTGGATGTTATGCAGACTCAGGGGTATGGATCGGAGATTGTGGCAGGCAATTACTTCATTAGATATATGTTCGCGGCTGCAGGAAGTGCTGCATGCCTCCCTGCTATTGAGAAGTTTGGAGTCGGGTGGTTTACCACAATCTCAGTGGGATTTCTAACGACAAGTGCATCTCTAATTTGGGCTACTACGATCTGGGGTGCACAGTGGAGAAAGGCAATCGAAGAAAACAAAGGCCGACCTGACTATTGAGAGGCTATTTACCAATCTATTGTTTATTGTGTTTTGTTGTTTGTAATATGCATAGCGAAAAAAATAGAGCCTAGAAGCCCTCTTGCTTATTTTCAACTACTCCAAGGCTATTGACCACTAGACATTGATAGCAAGGCCCATAATTGAGATATCCATAGACTGAGCCAGCATATGTGTCATTTTATCAACGCGCATACTACCGGGAAGTATGTTTTTGATGCGTTGAAAATGGTGGGGAATCTCGTAGTCGGCATATTTGAGGTCATTCCACTGCTTCGTCGGGTATCCGTTTCCGGTTCACGGTACTTGAACCACGCGGACAACATTCTTACAATTGAGTATCTTTAAAAGTCCTGGCACACAGAAATGTTTTCGAATACCAGTTTCGTCATCATGATTTAGGGATGGCAGAAATTATCTCTTGTAGGTAAGTCCGTGAGCGGAATTCACCACCATGTCTATTTTTGCTGCCTGATTAATGGTTCGAAATTCACAGTCTTACCGTTCCAAAGGCATTGATTCCTTCGAAATTGTCTTTTTTTCAGTTTCAAAAAAAAAAACCCAAAAGTTAAATTATAACGATATATGCCATAATTTGAGAATCAGCCCCTTTTCATCGGGAGAGATGAGTGGCTCAGTCCAAGAGGTATACACGGCAATTGCTGAGGAAGTCAACCAAACTCCTCTTCTATCCGCACCGGAAATCTTTCGAGTATCGTCACTTTCGGACAATGCTCCATCGATCGAACTTTTTCTAAAATGCGAAGGCCTGCAAAAGACCGGTTCTTTCAAATATCGAGGAGCATGGTATGCTCTTTCCTCCTTAAAGACGTCAACACTGGCCAAGGGGCTTGTAACGACCAGTTCCGGTATTAAATACTCTTATGAAACTTTTTGGGGTTCTGTTTTTTTAATTTTTATCGAACACAGGAAACTTTGGTAAGGCATTGGCAAGTGCTGCCCATGATCTGGGCATTCGCCTGGGAATCAAAATACCTCTTACTATTGTCATGCCTTCAACATCGCGCTCCTCAAAGGTTATGGCAACGAAGGCCATGGGCGCAAATGTTTATATTTCGGGACCCTCATGGACTGAGAGAGAAGCTGCGGTGCAAGCTTTGCAGAGACAGTTGGGAGCAAGTAACCTCTCAACAGTTAACAATCCAAATATTCTGCTGGGACAAGGGGTGCGTATCAATCTCTGGGAGCTTTTGTGATTTCTAGACTCTGACACTCAGTCTATTCTCGACTATAGACGGTTGGTGTTGAGATAATGGAACAGATGCGACGTATCTATCGCAGTGAGCTAGATGCAGTTATCGTTCCCTGTGGCAGCGGCGGCTTGCTAGCTGGAACCGCCCTCTTCTTTCATGGAACCCGCACAAAGGTATTTGGATCAGAGCCATCTGAAGGTGGCGCTGATGATGCTCGGCGAGGTAGATTGCAGAAATCGCGCATTGATCGCGTCGACTCAAGCACGATTGCGGATGGACTGCGATGCCCTGTTGGTGAGACTGCCTGGGAAATCATTCAGCGCCCTGACTATGTCGAAGATGTATATGCGGTAGGTGAGAAGGAAATTAAGATGGCAATGAAGACGCTGCTAAAGCACAAGGGTTTGGTGGTGGAGCCAAGTGCTGCCGTGGCACTGGCTGCTGCTTTGTTCAGCGCTTCTTTCCATGAGCGCGCTGAGGAATATGGAAAAAGGCCATATCGTGTCGGTGTGGTACTGACAGGATGTAACATTGATGTAGAGGATTTTGCCATGTTACTTTCCTCCAAATGAAAAACGGACCTTAGTCTAGTTAGCGTGTGTGGTGATGAAAGAGAAAGAAAGCTGCACCGTGACATGAGCTCGGCTACGGATGAAAGGATGATAGGATAAGTGATGCCCAACTTGAGGGGATGGTCATCAACATATTAATGACTGTTCTGTTCTGGCTTATTTGCATACCCCACCTAAACTCTCTCTTTTCAATTTTCTTTCTCTAGAAAATTGCCAAGAATATATCAAGCTTCAGAAAAATCAAAGTTCTGGATTAATGTAGATGGATTTGAGGTTCAGTAATACAGAACGTTAAATCTATAAATGAGTGAAGAATAAGAAGTGATAAACTTGAATGTGGTCCGTTCTGTGTGGATCCTCAAGAAGTCTTTCAAATCCACCTAAGCCAAAAAGAGCGCCTTATTCTCACTTAACCACTGCTCAAATGTGACTGGCTCTTTATTATACTTCCAAATATTTTCCACGGCCTTCGCATAATCAGGGGAGTTGGAAATATCCGAGCTATCCCCCGTGATATTCGTAACAAACCACTCAGCGAAATGTCTGGGAACATGAAGTTTATCGGACATGACCTGCACGGCCTCTTCACCCGAAACCTTCGTGATCCTAAGCTCCTTTCCAATAACACGACCAATTTCAGCCACGACTTCATGATATGACAACTTATGCGGTCCAACAACAGGCACCACACGTTCTTCAGTTCCATGGGCCAGAATACTCCCACAAACACGGCCAATATCACCTGGCGCTATCCAATCAAAAAGGGCATCGGGGTTCGGCAATTTCACTTCTCCAGCTAAGCAATCACTCTTCATCTGGAGTGAGTTACTAGCAAAGTAGCCAGGTCGAACAGCGACACCATTCTCTGCGAATATGTCGTCCAGCGATATCTCGACTTGAGCGTGTATGTACGGGACCAGTTCGGTGGGAGGTACGGCGCGAATGTCATGCTTAATGGTGAAACTGCTGAGAAAGACAACCGATTCAATACCGGCATTTTTCAGAGCTGTTATTGAGCCTCGCATCCCATCATTGCCGCCGTGAGCTATGTAAATGAATGCGTGTTTGGCACCTGTCTGGCGCACGGCGGTTGATATGGTCTCCGGCTTTGTGAGGTCGGCTTGAACACGTTCAATACAGAGACCGTCGAGGATCGGAATAGATTTAGATGGGTCGCGCATTGCAAGAATGACTTTCGCACCCTCTTCGTGGGCTGTAAGGGCGGCAACGGAGCCAACTTTTCCAGTCGGCCCAAAGACAATAACCGTCCTGGGAGAAGACATTTTGTATCTCGTTTTCCAAGGTTATGTGAACGGTGCACGAGGAACTCTTCAGAGATGTAGGAAAGCTTAAAATATTGAGATACTAATATTTTGAAGGGTGTAATATTGAGGCTCTTGAACGTTGACGCTTATGGTCTTTTATAAGGACGGGTCTCGGGCACTCGGCGCTCTTAACGCCGACATCAAGTCTGGGACTGAGATAAAGTTCGAACAGTATTAGCTATTTATATTAGGTATACACGCTAGTTAAACTTTATGACACTGATGATTGGCTAAGAATACGAGAATATTGGACCGGGGTACCGGAGTTTCATCGCCGTGCCGCCGTCCTCAGGCCCCCCAAAGTGGATAGATACATGCTGTCATGCCACGGAATGTAAACATATGTTATCGACGGTGAATATCAATGACCAATACCGACCCAAGCTAATGCTTGAAGCAATATAACCACGCTCGAAGCTCTCCCGCCCTTGTTCTTTTCGATTGCTTGATATGATCCTGGCGGAGCGAGACTCGGAGGGCGTTAGTTCAGTAGTACCACCTCAGTACTTCGTCCCGCAGTCCAGCCTGTGATAGGTCTGGAGAAGACAGCCTGAAGTCGCATCCTGTCATATATCTGTAAATATGAATTGAGGGCAATCATGTCCTTTTCTGACTTCAAGCGCAATGCATGCACATATCGAATTCAATCCCAGCCTTTCGACACCCAATATTGAAGTGCAGCGGCATAGACACTTCAAGAGTGGAGCTTCTTTTCAGCTCATTCAATCTCGGCCTTCGCCTCTCTGTCAAGTCTCTTTTGTCGCCATTTCATCCCATGCGTCATCATTATCCAAAAACACGGGGACGCCGCGGCCGCAATCAAAGCCAAGGTTGTAAATGCCCATCCCGATCCCATCGCCTCGCTCATTGGACTGATTGCAGCCGCCGCCGCCGCACCAAGCTCACAACGAAATAAATTAACCGCTGCCGTTGCAGATGCAGATCTCCCAGGCCATAAATCAACCATCAATGCATTTAAAACTTGGGAAGTGGAAGTCAATGCCCAACCAGAAATTAACAAGAGAATGATGGAAGCTGCGATGTTCATTTTGCGCCCCAGAATCCATCCATATGCAACTACTGACGCAATGCCCACGTAGTATAACGGGAGAGCGACCTCCAATCTTACTTTTTCTATGTTAAAATTGCGAAGGTCCTGTCGAACATTCTTCAGCACAGGAAGCCCGGCACGTTTCGCATGTCGTCGATAGTTCCAATCCACAATACGACCAGTCGTGAAAGCTGATATAATGCCACCTCCACCTATGGGAAGGTACATCAAGCCAGTTTGAATATTGTTGAAATGGTATACCTCGTGAAATGATGTTGTTGCCCCGGTCATAATAGCATAAAAACAAGCAAACATGAGCCCCGTAGCGATTAAAATCAATGCCGTCTCGAGATCGAAGCAGATTTTCAGGGTTGGTATAGGCGACGGAATCTGGAGCTTATAATTCTTGCGAACTTCAGCAACATGCTCAGGATCTGGATTGATGCATTCCTTTACGCGCCGCTTTTGTCGAATGATATCGGTCACGGACGTATTCAAAAGAGGTGGTGGAACTGATCCATCACCAACAACCTTTCGGCATGTCTCTGGAAGGAAAAGTACCAGGCAAGTGAAAAATACTCCGCCGAATATGAGGAGAAACCAGAATATCCAATGCCAATCGAGATATTGACTTATTAGGCCCCCGAGCACTGGTGATAATGAAGGTCCCAGTATGCTTCCAAGTGAAGCAAAAGCGACGTAGTTACCTCGCTCTGCGGAGGTGATCATATCACCTACCAGTCCGTTAGCCAGTGCTACAGTGCCGCTGCTACCTGCGCTTTGGAGCATTCGCAGCACTAGCAAGGCAACATAGCTATTTTGTAGACCAAGTCCAAGATTAGCAGCAAGATAGATTGTGAAACATATCATATATGCTGGGCGTCTTCCTGCCGTGTCGGAGAATCCAGCGACAAACATTGGTGCAATACCTTGCAAGATCTATTCCAGCGATGAATGCGGTTAGTAGGAGAATTATCTGCCTTCTTGGATGGTGTGGAACTTACAAGGTAAGTAGTCACCGTCACATCTATGCGCGATGTTGATTCATTAAGAGCGTTTGCTATCGTGTCGAGCGCGGGAAAGTAGATGCTCGATGAGAGTGGCGAGAAGAATGCAGCTAAAGAGCCTACACTGACTATCGCTCTTTTCTGATTAACAGTGAAAGTAGAGTAGAACTTATACTCAGGCACCACATTTTTGGTAATTTGCTTTTCGGGATCTGGACTTGGTTCTTGTTCTGTAGGCACGATTGCGGAGTCTGCGGGATGTTCCTTGCTTTGGTCGATTGCCGACATCATTTCGAACTTGCAGAAAGAACTTCTGCGGAGTATATCGATACTGATGCTTAAATCCGCAAGATTAAAGTAGTGTACAGCCCGGTAGCCCAGTATTTATATCCGAAAAGATAAAGAGAAAATTCGACTTCAGTTATATGTGGAAAGAATTGAAGCCGTTACCGGTCCGGTCCAAGATCCGCGTTGTCACCACACGCCTGATGGCGTGAACAATAACTTCTGAATGGTCAAAATTGAAAAAAGAGAATAGAATCAAAGCATTTAAGAGAATAATTTCCTTCTCCCCGTGGTGCTATTGATATAGCTTTGCCAACTTCCCGTATCACAGACCTCGACCTCGGAGCAGCACAACGCTAGTAGTCTAAGCCGAAAAAGTGACATTCCCGGTCCCGGCATATGTGCATGAATCCTGCAGGCTGGCTTAGTGTTGGATTCCACCAATTACGTCTCAACATTATAATTACGCATCGTTAGCATGATTCATGTAAATGAATCCTTTGGAATTCAAAGCAATAAAAGACCAATCAATGCCAAGATAATTTCAGAAATTCCCCTGAAGAATGTAACGTCCACCTCAACTTCTCCTATCAAACTACTTTATTTCATGTAGGTTAAATTATCTTTGACCAGAAAATCAAGAAAATTATCCGTCCGGATTCTTCTTTCCAATGATAGCTATCTTTCACGATAACACTATCTCTATACAGTACTTGCTACGCTAGCTGCGAAATTGGCACTTTTGACCACCAAAATTCCGTTTCTTCCTTCGCCCAATCATCCTCAGCAAGTTTCGCAGGAGGGCCAAAAGAGCCACCGATAAGTTCCTCATTGTCTACTCCAAACTTCATCACATTTGCAGAATTTGGCGCATATTTTTTCCATTGCGGTCGCTGAGCATATCGTCCTGAAATGGCATTTGGATCACCCTTCGTAATGAAGCTAGTCAAATAGGCATGAAGCGTACCCGACAACTCTTTCTGAGACTCCGATAACCCAGTAATGTCGCTGTTAAATGTTTCATAAAACATGTTATCGCCATGGTTTGCTCGTCCAATTACAGTTCGGGGTAAAGCCCAATTATACAAGTATACTGGGACGCCTTGCTGTGAGGCAAAACTGGCTGTTTGTCGTACCGGAGCAACATAGGCATAGTGACCATACGCCGCTTCGATGCGCTTATATTGTGAGCCAAGACCTTGACCCTTTCTGGTTTCCAGGTATTGAGACTCGTGGCTCGAGCTCGGGTCAGAATAAAGATGATCGATTCTATCCAGATCGGCTTCTGATAGCTCGGGTACGAGGTTCTTCCAGAAATTGCGGAACTGGGCTGGGTCGGACATTTGCTTATCCACGTACATGGTGCCCTCGTTGCTGTTGTATCCGGTCATTATTGGAACCTTGTTCCACAGCTCGGAGTTCCAGGCTTCTAGTGGCTTTCGAGCAATTACATCCCCGTCAATTACGGGTTGGAATGCCCACCGAAGAGACGGGTTCGACTTGTCGAATACAGTCGTTTGCGCATCTATGATTATCGAGCTTGGGAGGGATCGAAGGAATGAGAAAATCTCATTTTCATGTAGGTCTGACGGGCAACCGACTTCTTTGAGGAAGTCTTGGAATTGCTCTTCGTGGACTTTCGCATTGTAGGGACGAACGGCGCGTGATGTCGGGGAACCGGATTCCAGAATCGCACGATGGAAGAGTTGTGGTGAGTCGGGCTTGTAGTTCAGGATATGATGCCCGATCTATATTGAGTCAGATGATAGTATTCCACGATGTCGATCAAACAAGATGACTTACCGAGTGTGCACCCGCTGATAGACCGAACAGAGTGACATTGCCAGAATCACCACCAAATTTCGCAATATTCTCCTGTACCCATTCAAACAGAATGATTTGATCCCGAAGACCTAGGTTGAGGATTCCCTCTTTCTTCGACAAACTGGATGGCAGGAATCCCAAAGCGCCAATACGATACCCGAAGCTCACAGCAATAAACGGTTCCTCGGACCAAGCCAGCATAGATGCAGTATTGTGTCCCGTCGCTGAGCCACGATTATAAGCTCCGCCGTATATGTATATTGCCACAGGTAACTTATCAGACTCGGTAGTCCCAGCAGGTCGAAAAACATTGACCGTCAAACAGTCTTCGCTTTGCTCTAGCTTTGGACCGCTGACTATCAGGGCCTTGCCGGGCGGCGCGAATCCGTACTTAGAGGCATCGATCGTGTCATTGGAGGGAATGATCTTCTCTGCAGGCTTGAATCGTCTTCCTCCGATGGGAGGGAGGGCATATCGAACTCCAAGAAAACCTTCGACGGACTGCGGGGCTGTTTCTTCAAGGTGGGTTCCAATCAATTTGCCTTGGGTGAGGGTCACGGACGGGCGTTTAGACTCAGACATGATTATAAGGTACAATTGAGTGTCAAAATTGAAATGTCCACTGAACGAGAAGTGAACGAGACTTTGCTAAATGGCGTGATATCTTGCGCATTTCTCGCCGGGTGTCAAAAGTAGTTCCGTGCGGGGATGACTCCGATAAGGGTGGAGATGCTGGATTGTCTCAAACAGCAATTGATCATCTTCCTCGGAGGTATTGTGGTTTTAGTTGGCCATACGATAGTGCCTTGGAGAGGAACTAGTGTTAGATTTGGAAATTCATACGACGGTTAAGCTTCGCCTTTGACCTGAGCATGATGTAACCATGATCATCAACCAACCTTCCCCCAATGTCTAAAGACCTGATACACTTCTCAACTTCTCAATTGAAGCATAAGTCAGAGACTAATCATGACTGGCATGATAACATGAAAGGACGGTTTCCCATTGCTCTTTTTGAGCTATCATTTGTGTCTTTTATCCAGCTAGTTCTATTTCATACGCTTTAGCGGCACCAAGTCAAGTTCCTGACTAGACCAATCTTCCCTATGATATAGTCCTTATTCCTCCTCTGTTCATCTGAATTCTGACAATATCTTTGCGCCAAAAGAATTCTCTCAAGCATCAATTATACAGCAGTCATGGCTGGTAGAATCCATCCTGCCGATGACAGGCCCACTCGCTCATCCTCCGTGATAACAAATCCCCACTTACGCCGAAATGTCGGCATCTACTCCAAATCCCAATTTCACCTACATCCATTCAAATTACTTTGACCAAATATCCTCAACACCCAAAATGAATACGACCTTCGCGCCTCCCTACCAGGCAAATGGCCCAATTGAGCCTATTACCTGCGTGGAAATGCATACAGCAGGAGAACCAACTCGAATTCTTCGGTCCGGCTTCCCAGAACTTACAGGCACATTGCTTGAGCAACGCGATCAAGCAAAAGCAAACTCGGATCACTTCCGTCGCCTGCTCATGCTCGAACCAAGAGGACATTATGATATGTACGGCGCGATTCTACGACCTGAAACCGAACTAGTTCATGCAGGTGATGCCGATATCGGTGTTTTGTTCATGCATAACGAAGGCTTCTCAACTATGTGCGGACATGCAACAATTGCATTGGGTCGATTCCTGGTTGATTCCGATGAGAGTGTTTTTCCCCGTCGGGGGCAGTTGAAGTATGACGCAGAATCAGGTGCTACGCAGCTTAATCTCCATGTTCCGTGTGGTTTGGTTAAGGTGACTGTTCCTACTTTGTCGACGGGGAAGTCGGATCCCGCAAGGCCTGTGTCGTTTATTTCGGTTCCTTCGTTTGCGACTGCTATTTCTTTGGAGGTGCCGGTGCCTGAGCCTTATCGGTGGCCTGAACTTCAGGAGAGATGCTCGGTCACGGCGGACTTCTCGTATGGTGGTGCATACTATTGTTTGATTAGTGCTGAGGAGCTGGGCTTCACTGGGGGTCTTGCGGAGTTTGATCTTCAGAAGATGGATCGTGCTACGGGACTGCTGAAGAAAGCAATTACGACCAATCCGGACTTGAAATATCTGACAAGAAATACAATTACGGGTGAGCAGGGATTCTTGTATAGTGTCATGATCACGGATAAGGGGTTGGGTCATGTTGCTGCATCTGAGGGCACGGCTGGCTTCCGAGCTCAGCAGGGTGTGGATACGGAAGAAACAGGTCTTTGCTTCTTTGCGAATCAGCAGATTGATCGTTCTCCTACTGGAGGGTGTGTTGCTGCTCGAGTGGCTTTAGCTCATGCTAAGGGTGAATTGTCGACCGGTGAGAAGCGATTGTACAATTCGTTAGTGACTCGATCGCGCAAGGCTCTGGCAGGATTTGGTGGGTCGGTTTTTGAAATCGCTCAACGATCAGTGGATGTGAAAGTTGAAGGATATGCTTATTATACCGGATATCACACATTCGTGGTTGAGAATGAAGACGGACTCGGAGTGAATGGATTTTCAATGAAGGATCTTGTTGTATAGACGAAGCCGCATTCCTATTTGACAAGGAACGGAAATGTATTTTTGAGGGTGAAAGCCTAAAGGCTGTAAGAGTACATAAATTAACCCAAAGACTCATGTAGCGCATTACGATGAAGAAACGAGTTGAACAAAAGAAAACCAGGCTGTTCTTGAAGGAAAACTGAGACGAAGTATTGTACATCGGGTTGGAGGGATGAACAAGGTCTTTAAACAATAATCTAAGGGTTATCTCTATTATCCTCCCGCGACCAGAGCAAATTGGTCCTCTATTTGCCAATCTCAACACCGCCAGTGGCACCGAGCATACGCTTGATGTCACCGTAGATGGCGAACTGACCGGCAGTGATACCACCAACCATGAAGAGACGGGCGCCGATACCGCCGTAAGAGCCACGGATACCAAGCTCTTTTCCGATCTTAATAAGACGAGAGATAGTGCCCTCACCGGGGAGACCCTGGGTCTTGTTGATCTTGGAGAGCATAGTGTCAGCGGGCTGGGAGACAGCGGCAGCGGCGAGACCGGCAATAAGACCGGAACCAAGGTTGATACCGGTCTTGGTACCGTTGGAAGCGGACTCCTTGTCGATGGAGTTGTAGATGGCCTCGGAAACCTTCTCGAAGACGACGAACTTGGCCATAGTGTAAGGAACCCTGTTAAGATATAATGTCAGACTCGCGAAACGCGACGAAAATTGTGGAGAACCCCTGGAGAGTTCGTTATGACGACTTACTGCTTGAACAGAATGGGTCCGAATCCGGAGTAGAAAGCAGCAACACCCTCCTCCTTAAGGATACGGCTGAAACCGCTCATCAGACCGGTGGCGAAGGTAGGCTGAGATACCAGACGGATACGGGTGGCCTCAAGGGGGCAGAGACCGATGTCAGCGACGAACTCAGCGGCGGCGGAGGAAGCGAGGTAGACAGCGGTGCGGTTGTTGGTAGCAGACTCCAGACCGAGAACGTTGATGGACTGCTGCTTGAAGAACTCGTAACCACCGAACTTCAGGGAACCCTGGATGAAGTAACCAGCGGCGGTAGGACCGAAACCAGTCAGGAGAGCACCAGCTCCCTCGTTCTGGATGACCTGGCGGAAACCACCGATCATACCACGGTTGTAGGTGGCAGGGTCAAGCTGAATACGGGTCTTGACGCTATAATCGATGCGACGTCAGTCAAAAAGTTCAAGCCGGGGTCGATTCGAGATGTGTTGTTATTTTTTCGGCAGACTTACACATCAAGGGGAGTGGCAGCTCCGTGGGTGATGGCACAGCAGCAAGCACCTGTAATGAATGAGTAAATGCGCTCGGAAGATTGGATGATATCAATCGATCGTTAATGGATACTAACCAGCGAAGGCGAAGCGAGAGCTGTTGCAACTTGTTAGCACCATAGGTCATACAAGGGAGATAGGTTTGAACATACTAGAGGTCCAAGCCAGTAGGGCCGGCAGGGGCAGCGGGGGTAGGAGCGGCCATTTTGATGTGACAGGGTCCCTGAAAATAATGGGAATGAGAGGAGAATGGTCAATTGAGGCTGTAGGGAAGAGAAGAGGAAAGGAGGAAAAGGATTTGAAAGGGATGGGTCCGAACCCGCAGACTTTTCGGACCAATCCGGGACTCGCGCTCGGCAGGAGACGGGCACCGCCTTAAGTCCGGCCCCCATACAATAATATTGCCCGGTCAACCACAGAGACTTTGGGCCTTTTCCACTGTACAACTCACAAGTCTACAGGATTGATACCTTGCGGTGAAGCTGTCTTTCAAATTTTGTTATGTCTGTTTCAAGTTGCGCGATATATACAGCTTAGATCAGACGCACCCTTCAATAACACCATCGTACCGCATACAACCCATCGGGAAGACTCGGTACCAAAATACCTATAAACTCATTCCAATGCACAGGTAGCACTATATTCAAGGCTATTATTTGTTGCACTATGTAGCATGTGCATTTACGAGGGAACTCAGGCTTTTTTTCCCAAGGTTCCGCGAACGCCATCAAAAAGGATCTTTCTACGTCACAGTGGACACTTGGCGGCAACGATGGGGCATAATTCCGTTGCGCCCTGTTTTTGACCAAATCTGCTATGTGAAGGGCCCATGTCGTGCTCCACTTATCATGGATTGTTCCACGAATAGTGCCCGTGGATTCGCCACTCCCGTCTCTGCCGAGGCCATGATTGGCCAATTCACAGCGGTCGGCTCACAGTATCCGAGAATGCATTTCCCAGGCATATTGGATAAGATTGTGTGGACTGGAGAACTATAGGAAATCACCCTGGGCATAGAAACATCGCGGTTTTTGTTGTAACACCCTCGTGGTAAATTCTCCCATCATCACGTGAATAGATGAGTAATAAAACGCTTTGTTGATGCTATGTATGGCCTTACCCATTCGAGACCCTCGAAGACCTATCTCCTTCTGGCGACTGAATGACCACAGCACCCTCAGTATCTCCAGCTCGGACTCTCGCTCTAGATAGTCTTGCGACATAAGGACACGGAGGTATAGCAAAAGATAAATTGGAATTACAGAAAACGATTGGGATGTTGCTTTACGGTGTGGAGCGGCTCCTCAAGTTCAAAGATGAGCGATCTGAACACTATCTAGATGGGTATATCCGGTGATTGTCCTTTATGAATGAACCCATATTCACGTATTAGCTAAGTATCCGGATAAAACGTAAAGTGGGATCTTTTTTTCTACAGAGGAAACAAGCGTAAAGTAGATAGGATAGTAATGTCCTAGTATCAAGCGCAACGTTAGGAACATGAATTATCCTTGCTCGGTGTATTCTTATATTTCAACTGAGGGGGTATTATGTATAAACAACTTGAAGCAAATCTATCATGAGGACTGATAAACCTTGAAGCTATTGAACTCCCAATAGGCATTCGTGAAATTTGCCCCGTTTTCCGCAGCCCATTCGGTGCATGACGAAGGACAGTCGTAAAGCTCCTTATAGTAGGTGTTTGCACCGGCCATATCACCACAAATATCAATGTTGGCAATGATACTTTGGTTTTTGAAATGCGAACTAATATCGCAGTTCGTGCTGGGGAAGTCTGCCAACGCCTCGCCCCATGATGAAGGGTCGGGAATGCCGCTTGAGTTGGAAATATCATTAGGGATATTATCGCGGGCGAACATCCAGACTCGAATTCCAGCATCTCGCAGCTCCATCGCGTACACCTTGTTTTAAGCAGTTAGTCATGAGATAATAATAAAACTCGAGATTGGCTAGGATTGTCTACTCACTCCACCGCCATTATTGTTGAACTCTTCTCCATATGATGCCTTCTTTCCTTCAACGCTACAACCGGTCTCATCGTTTGCGCTATACAAGCAGTTTGAGTGCTGTGCACTTCCGGTCTCTTTGCGCTTGACGTTCATTTTGCAGCTTTGGGAGGTGTGTAGCGTCATCGCATTTCCGTGGGTGCCTTTGTTATTTGACTCCATTACATCGATTTCACCATTCTCTGGCCAATTGTCCGGATCAGTCAGCCATAGAGCTGGCCATGTTGCACATCCATACGGTGTGTGAACCACATCGAAGATAAAAAGCCCGTCATCGTACTGATTGTTTGATGTTAAACGCACAGACATGCGACCATTCGTTTGATTTTGAGTATCGGTATCGACTCTGATTACAGCTGAATCTTCAGAGGCATATGTTAAATTCATGGATGACGCTGTCGATGAATCCACGTATCTGGCAGTTGTTCATGTTAGCCTAATACAGTATTCGAAGCCGGGTCAACTCACTGTACGAAGCCATCTGTTGGATCAGTCGATGTGTAATATGCGAAGTTATCAAAAAAGTTGGTTCCTGAGTATGTGTCTTTCAAAGTATAATTAAGTTTCGAATAGTCCGGGTATGCATTGCGCTTAACGCCTTCAACAGCTCCGACAACCACTGCAACAATCACAACCACGACGCAGCCCGCGACGATTAATTTCTTCCTTAATGACCAGCCTCGCGGATTGTACCATGCTCGATTAGCATCAAGCCCTTCCTTTGTCCCGACGACAGTCGAATAGCGCGGTGGTAATTGATATTGCGCTGCTGGCTGAGCGTACTCTGAGTAACCACCCTGTCCCGCGGTGTGAGAACCAGCGTTGTGGGCATCGAACTGAGGTAAAGTTGAGGTAGCACCCCCAAAACGACTGTAATCGTCCATATTTGTACCGTATGGATCTTGGAACCTCATCTTTTCTTACTAAGAATTCCAAGCGACCTTAAAAAGACTGGTTTCGGCGGTGTTAGGCGAAGAAAAACAAGGGAGATAATTGAAAGAGCGAACTTTGTCAGAAGTAAAAATCCAAGAAGGCGAGAACATCACAAATAGTAAATACCCAAAGTAATAATAAATCAGCACGCCACTAGATCAGAAAATCTCGTTGAAACGCGGCAAACCACACCGAAAAGATCCCTGATCCAGTATCAACGTCTGCCGCGCCGCGTAAGTCACTGTGAATGCCAAGCTCTCCACATCTAGACCCTGCGTAGGTGCTTCCTTTGAGTGAGAAAAAAAAGTTCGATCAGGATTCTTTATGCTTATGCCTGATGGGCTTTGCGCTTTGCGATAAGGCAAGGCTTGCAGCGGGGTTTGACCAAACATAATGAGTTATGACACATTTTGTCTCGGAATTCTGCGGCATTTACCTATCTAGATAATTATTGGTTAAACTGGAGAAAATTGGGTCATGTCAATCTGGGGGGAACACAGGGATGGCTTCTACTTGTGCGGTGCCATGTCAGATGTGAGGGGACCTGGATTGAGGCACGGAATAAGCCCTGGAGCCGGTGTCCATCATTTGCCACGCAACGGACGCGTAAGGCGTTTTCCCGGCAGTTACTGTAGATCAAGCACCCACCTATGGCAAAAAGGATCCTTATAATTACCCCGTCTCATATTGGATGCTTTGAATAATGATTCGATGTTGAAATGTACAATCAATTTCATTTCGCCTGTTCAATTTCGTCGTTATGGTTTTGCGCTCGGTGCTTGCGACTTTCTTGCTATAGCCGGTTGGCGATCTGCAACATACGTCAACCTGCAGATATGCTCGCTCCAGTGTCGAATGCCTCATTGTGAGTAGATAAAAACTTGTATGTTTGTTTATATTGGGTGATTTTCATAATGTTTTCAATGATTGTTTCAAGTTCCTCAAGAGCTAGTATAAATAGACATCTGGAATCCGAGTCGTCCAGAGCCCACTCAACCACTGGCAGTTTCTACTTTGTACTGGTAAAAATTGGAACTAAAACTTGAAGTCCCTGCATCGTGGTCGCAGAGCCGGCTTCCCTACTGCTTCTGTTCCCTCGATTGCCCCAGATCCCCGAAATTGAGCTCGCGGGGCTCAATTCGATCGGATATCGACGCGTAAAGTGATCGGTCCTCTTTGAATTCTTGTCTACATAGGAATGCACGTACTAAATGTGGGTCTGATTTGAAATATGAATAGTTTGCTGGTCACGTGATTGTGATCAATCCCGGGCAGCTGTCGATACTTTGTCACCTAACAACCCTAGTTGAAAGTCAGTAGTACCAGGGATATGTAATAAAGTACCTCCCTTCTTGCTTCGCCTCCGCAATTCCTTGCTACATTCTATCCATAATATCGAATAAGGCGATCTGTCCTTACTATGGCTACAAGTGATTTCGAATACTCTGCTGACCAAGAAATTGCTGATTTTTTCGAGAAGACTACAGCAACCCGCACAGCCTATGATACTTTTGCAAAGTAGCATCTAGGGGGGAATATCATTCAGGTAGCTGTGCAAGGTGTATGCAGCTATACCGTCTACGTAGGACCCAATACCGAATTCGTTGTCTAGTTTCGCCTTGCGTCCCTTTAATTGAATATAGAGACTGCAAATCTCGCTAGAAGCATCTACGGTCACTTTGTATTGTGTGTGAACTTTTTGGGGCAGGTTGGAGAAGTAATCAGGGGTAAGGAATCTCTTTATATCTACGTTATGAGCCGAGTAAAAGGTATTAGTTACTAATTACAAATCTATTAGGTTTTTTCTCTTTCACGAAAAGGCCTTTAAACCGTTGATCAAATGTACCGCGATAACTTGTATTATCGATATAAAGAAGATCTTGATTTACTACATGTTCCCCTTTTAGGTCGCTTCTAACTTTCAATTTAAGAGTCTCTTAATCTATTACCGACTATTTCTTCTCTTTCTATGGTGCTACACCACAAAGACTTTGGTGTCTGCAACATTATTGTGAATGAAATGTCTTGCAATCTAGTCGGGGTGATTAATTGGGTTGAAGTAGATATTGGGCTATTTGGTTTGAACCTATTTTCTCACCAAAGACTGATAAGTAAGGTCTATCTTGAGACTGGTTGGACGCGATTTGATGATTATGTTGCTTTGGAGGAGATATTCTGGAGCACATTCACCAAGGAAGTTGAAGTATTGAGTAGTGATACTATCAGAGCTATCAAGGCAGCAAGTATTGTAGGACTCTTATTTTCTCGTGGCTTTATAAGTCGTCTTGCAGAGATGCCTGAGCCAGTACCTAATTGGGATGATGAAAACAGAGTATGTAACATGCGTGATCTAGTTGGGCTTTTAATAAACCCAGCTACAAGGCTTACGGATTTAGAATAGACGATGGACACTGAATGTAAGATGGAAGAATGTGAAAAGAGTATTGGTCTCGTTATAATTCCGGTATTAGACCTTCACAGCTAGGTGGGTATAAGATAGTGATAGTGCTGGGTGGTGGGCGATGAAGCGCCCGCTCGCCGTCCAAAGTTACGGGTGGAAAGGCAGCCGTTTCTTCGGCGTCAATTTCACAGGTCCTCAGATTCTACTTATAAACTTGAATATTGTAGTATGCTATTCTTTATCTTTACTACGCTTGTATTTGACAAAGCAAACCGCATGTTTCTCCTCCTCTCCCGATGCAAAATAATGCAATGATAGAGTTTGGTAGTACGTTATATCAAACTATACTATACATAGTTGCTAGTCCACTAAGGAGCTAGGCTTTGTAGTAACTTAAGGGAACCCCTCCCTCTAAGATGGTATTCGAGAAGCTTCAATATTTCGGGGAATTTATCGGAGGGTGCGATATCATGTATGTGCATTCGTGTAACCAGTATAAACGAGAAGAAATAGGCTAAAAACAAAATGGGTATTTCCATAAATTCACAGGTACCTCCCAAAATATGACGAAAGCCTTGGTTGAGAAAAACATATGGGGTAGGTGGCGACAATATCAGAAAGAAAGAAATCGTGAGTTGAGAAGCTCAGAAAGGAGTTGATCCTCAAATAAGGCTTGCAATATCCATGCGGGAATGGGTTGAGCTTGAACGACCATCTTCCGAAGCAGCAGACTCAGGGTTCAACATGGAAGAATTAGTTTCCTGCTGTGGTGTCTGTACCTGTATCGAATCCCGCATTTGAATCTCCTGTTCTCGTCGCTGCTTCTCGACTAAGAGTTCTTGGACCGTACTCTCGATCCATGGCCATAGCTTCTCTGTATCTTCAGGGCTCTCCCCTGCTTCTGGTTCTGGGGGTACCGACGAATTTCGGGTTGTGGTAATGGCTTCCAGGCGTGATCCTGTTTCGCTACCTTGCCAAACCCAGCTTCCGTCGCTGGTTCCCTGCATGTCTCCGGAGACATAGGCCATCATCTCCTCGTCGTGGTCGAGGGAGTCCATGTCGCCCTGCCGGAAGCGGTCAATAAGGGCCCGAAGGAAGAAGGCGAGGTACCGGGCGCAGGCGACGTTAATGGCGCGACCGTCGCCGACTGCGGCGCTTGCTTGTATGCAGACTAGAGCCGAGGCGAATTCTTGGCGGAAAATAAGGAAGAGCGTACAGCGCCAGATATGTGTACATAGAAGGGTTCCGGCGGAGGAGGCTAGCAGGGTTCTCCAATCTGTGGGGCCGGGGTTGGGGCACATGCAGCGGGTGAGGATGGTGGCAGTGTCAGCTGCGGTCAAGACGCAGTAGTCCATTGCAGTTGAGCGAATGATGTCTTGACAGTAGGGAGTGATGTTGTGGCGGTGGAGTAGGAGACGGGCATTCTGGAGATAAACTATTGGTGCTAGGGACCGAGGGTCGAGATCTTGTTCTGATTTCGGATGGAGATGAGGAGGGAATGTTGCTAGACATGTATTGAAGTGTCTTTCGAAGGTCTCGAGTGTTGCCTCGCTGATTGTGGTTGATCGTAGAGTGCGAGTGAGTTGACCGATGGAACGAACGACGTGGATGGTTGCTAGCATGGGTGTGGTTTGTTGGCTTTCTGGGATGCGGCCACCTTCTATGATGTACTGGTCTTCCACTGGACAAGGAAGATCGATGTCACAATCTTGATCATTGATCAATACTGGTTTGCCCATCTCGAGAGCAATTAATCTATGAATGGTAAGCAAAATTCATAATACCCAGGCTCTAGCTTGGTCCATACCTATCCCATGTATACAGGCCCCACCACAGGCGCTTCCGCATTTCGCCCTCTAGTGCAGGCCAAGGTCCAGATTCAATATGCAAGCCGATTTCTTGTGCTACACGTACAGCAGAACCAATCCAAACCCAGGATGCCGATTTCGAGTTCACCTCATAGAGAAACATACTGGCAAGTAAGGCTGCTCGTACCCGGTCCAGGTTGAAGCTGTCTTGCCATACATCAATTATACCACAGGAGATGCGAACAAATTCCTTGCCCTGTTCCTCGCGATTTGCCTCCACTGTATGGATTGCACCACATGCAAAAACACCAAACAAGACCGCAGCCCATTCACTCGAGACACCAGATATGGATCCTGCCCGATAGACGCGCTCATACTCTCCAATGAATGTTGGCCAATGGAGGACTGGCAGGATAGAATGAATGCAATTGAAATACTGAGCCACGAGATGGTCGCCGATGTCCTTTGATGGAAGTGGTGGCACTTCGCCATTTACGACTGATTTCGCGCCCGTTTCTTGATAGGGCGTAGGAACTTTCAAGATACCACGGCCATGCTGACGTATATTCCTACGCGCATCCGAGAGGTCCTCCGTTAGAGAAATCTTCGGTCGTCGTGTTGGCTTGTACTCAATCTCCGGAAGCTGAACCAATGGCTGTGCCGCGTATTCGTCAACATCCATCACATTATCGGGGCGCATCCTTCCCGATCTTATTTGGTGCAATTGCTGTCTAGCAAATGAGAGCTGCTTCTCTAGATCTTGGACCTGCTTAATAGACGACATGCGCCGATTGGTCTCTTTAGTAAATTGACATCGAACTCGTCGGTTATTGCACTCGGTGCAGCTGCTAGACTCCGATGCATCGCATTTAACTTTGCGTTCGCGACAGGCATCGCAACTCGGATCCTTTCTGCGCTGTCGATAGGCTCTCTTTTGTTGCAATTGAGCTTGTGTATGACTTGAGTGGCCGATCGGGCTTGTTTGGAATAGACTCGGATTTCCCGGATGAGTCGATCCCATATCGCTAGCGTCGGGCAGCCCTCCGCTTTCTGCCGGAGATCCCGAGGCCGTATCATAGAAGCGAGAATAAGGTGAAGTTGATGGACGTGGTGCCGGACCTAGTTGATGAGGTGGTGGACCTTGAGGCATGATCTGCTGTCCCGATACCTGTGGCATGGGTTGTAGTAGATGGGCCATTCGCATCCCGCTGTCAGGTCTACTGGGCGGGGCGGAAAGCATTGCGCCCGGGGCCGGAGGGAATGCGCCCGACGTCACAGCCTGTACAGGAGGCAGCTCATAAGGGCTGTTCGGGTTTTGTACACCCGCACGATAGGGAAGAGGATTCATCTTGTAATGATAAGATGGAAAGTCCAATTACCCGCTTTGGTTCACCCCCGCAATATTGGTGGAATGCCGTTAAGAAGAGGGAATGTATATTTTCTTTACTCTTTTCTTTCCCAAGTGGGAAAAGAGAGGTGGATATGCAACGGGGGTCAGAAAACCATGCAATGGCAAGAGTTCAATCCCGAGGGTCTAGGAGAATCGCTCGTAGAATAGGCAATATGCCGCGAGAGAATCCTAGTGGTCAAAAGTTGGAGGTATCGCCACAGAAAAGTCCAGGACCATACAATCGTTGAGGAACTTGGCCGTGCGGCAGTAATAGCGGACGGTTTCAGCACGGGTCATTCACGCGGCAATTCCCATGAAGCCATTCTCAGAGTGACTGTTTATGGATGTGTATGGGCAAAAGGATAATGGGCAGGGGCGAAAAGGGAACCAACGGCGAATAAACGGATAAACGAATGGAAGAAGAGTAGAAAAGCCAATAAAGAAATACAAGACCAAAATAGAAAAGTCCAGATCCAAGAGATAAACAGAGATAAAAAAAAAGACGGGAAAAAAAGAAATAGAGAATAATAAAAACCAGTAATAACTCAAAATAAAAAGAGAATCAAGAATAAAGATCCCAACTGCAAGTCAAATCGGAATCGTGGAGACGCAAATGCCGAGGTTGGGGGCAACTTTGCGGCGAATTAAGACGAATGAAGATCCAAGAATCTTGTGAAGAAGTCAAGGGAGAAAGAAGAGAGAAAAGGGAAATATGAGACCCTCCCTTTCTCTCCAGATTTTAATTTGTATTTTGGAGGGTCTTTTCTGTCCTTTTCTTCCCTTTGCTTTCTTCTTTTCTTCTTTGCCTTGTCAATTCAGAAGAGGAGAAAAAGAGACCAAAAAGCAAAAATGGAGGACCCAGGGCCCAACAGAAGGAGGCGAGCCGAAGGGAACCAGATCGACAAGTCCAAGAGAAAAAGACTGATGGTATTACGATCACCGTTCTGCTAGGCTCCATCAGGGTCCCGTATTAGATGACCCAAAGGAGCCCAGATCGTGGAGATGGCAAAGGAACCGCACCGTGGATTAAGGAATCTTCATCCGAAATTGACACTCCTACGTGATAACCCGGTCCAAGCCCGGCAGTCTGGGTCAGGAATGTGAACTAGGAGTACATATAACTCGGGGCTATTTGCTATTTGTGTCAATGTATTTTATTTTGTTTTAGTTCCATTTTCTTTGAATCTTTGAGGGGGTGTATCCTCTGCTCCTTCTAAGCCTCCTGCTCCTTTGTAATTTCATATGTTTGCAATATTTCATCATTGGCTGGTGGCTCTTCCCTTCTACTCATGACCAAACTACCACCTAGGCATCACTCATGCACGTTGGAGATCAGACCTCCCGGGTCAACCCAGGCATCCCGAGATCGGCAGATAGGCGTGTCGACGGATACCTGAAGCAGTTGAAAGGCGTCTTTGGAGGTTTTCTGGGTGAGCCACTCACGGGAGCTGGAGTCGAGCGACCGATGTCCACACGGGCCCCACTCGTCGGGAGCCTGGTATTTGATGAACCTTGTCCGTTGATTTTTCTCGATCCGGACTTGGACTTGCTACCAGGTATGAGAGTCGGTAAACTCGCCCTAGATTACAAGTCGGCAGAGTTGGCGGGTTCCACTTGGCTCCATTGACAGTGCACAATCCCCTTTGAAAAAATAATGATAATAACGATGTCCGTGACAGTGGACTAGATCGTCCATGAAATCGCAAGAAGAGGCTGGTGCGTAACGACGATCATTACGGTGGAAATTGACGTTGAAAATTTTTTAATCAAATCAAGATTAAAACGAGGCCAGATTTTAACTAGTGAACGATATTGGTCAAAGTATGGTTACACCGGTTAAACTGTAAATTAGAGTTATATTTTTCTTTTCTTTCATCTCAATGTTCGGTTAAGGGAACCGGGGAGGTTATACTCGACACGAAGGAAGAAACAAAGAAGCAAGTACATTACTTTGACGTTGAAGGCAACCCCAGCACGAGCATGTCTCCATACTTGGGCAATGGTCCTGCGTATTGGTCTCGTAAATGTGTGGGATGAAGATCTCGGCGCCCGCCGTGCCGTGCCTTTTTTCTAAACGAGACCCATTATTGACTGCGCCCACCTCCCGTTTCATATTCTGCACGGTAGGACTCCGTACGGCGTATTGAAAAAAAGGATGAAATAAAATTAAACACAAGAAAACAGCCCTGATGATCGACTCGGAAGCAATGCACCGGACCACATGGAAGCCCAGACCGGATGCTGACCCGGACAGTGGGACCTGGTGGCAAAGGCCGGCTCTTGATCAGTAATTCGCAGGAGAAAAAAAAGATAAAGAAACGCTTATCCAGGGGGAGTTGAAAGAAAAGGCCTGATGTTGTGAAGAGCCAATCCAATCCTTCTCCGAGTCAGTACAATGATGATGTTTGGTAATCATCTGTAATCAATAGATCGTCTATACTACTGGACACTTATCAGGGGGCCAATTGTTCGATATAGTAAGGTGTCGTTTCTGTATGGATACGCACATGTACGACTTCCTCTCTTTATAACCTGAACATTCAATAATTTTGGCATTAACGGCCCCCTTAGCTTGTTGGCCCGAATTTTATCCGAATAACGTTGAATCCTGGCCCCAGGTCTGGGCTCCGCAAAAGGAGAGATCTTCTGAGGCAGCGTAACCTGTAAGATGCTCCGTGCGCAAGCAGCTGAATTGAGCTGCTCCTCCCGGTCGCAATTGGCCATCTTTCCTTTAGGGACACTTTGCCGTTGGAAAGGAGGCTAGTAGATGATCGATTATATCACAAAGCAATCCAATCATTTTTATCATTTTCGCCGCAGCTGAAGGATGGTCCCACTTCAGACAGGGTTCTGTGCCGACGGGTCATCAATACTAGACTCGGAGAATGTCTCCAGGGCCATAGAAGTGGAATTCATCTATCCCACGGGTTTGGGACATGCCAGACTGATCACAGGACCTGCGGCACAGTAACCGACCGTGCATGCTGTGCATGAAGCACGGGGCACTAACAACACCCTGTTAGGCGAGACCTCCGTGAATCCTGCCAGGTCACCGGTGCCCTCGGGCTGGAATCTAAACTAAAAATGATGTCCCTGCGGCCAACGCCCGTCGCCAATAAGACGAACATACTGTACAAATAAATTACCAGGAAACCAACACCATAACACCATGCACTGACCCATGTCAGGTCCAGGTAATCAGGTTTTTACACACACTGAGACTGTGGCTGCCCTTGTCGCGCGGGTCAATTTCCAATCTCGCTATCCAAAGCACCTGCGATGGCGCTGAAATACGACTTCCCCGCACCCTTCGGCTAGGCGACCCATCCCATAAGCTTTCTACGGAGTACATACGGGTTGATTGAAGCCGGCCGTGCCAACTGGTCCATCCTCCGCGCCAGTGGTTGCGCTATGGCATAGTGGGAATTGCGCCATTTGTCTCCACCCTTCTTATCCTCCTGCTGTGTTGAGTTTTTTGTGTTGAGTTGTACAGTACGGAGTACAGACTGCATGCGGGAGTCAAGTACTCCGACCAACAACGCGGCCCCTCGAACTATTTACTACTTGTACTTTAGCGTCAGGATTTCCCGAGGAATTAGTGCAACTAAATCATAGCTCGTAGCCCTAATGTACCTGCACCCATTTGTACGGACCGAAAATCTAAAATTTGAAAAGGCAAATCAATTTACTTTACATAGTTGACGCATAAGAACCCTTGGTCGAAGCGGCTGGGCTGGGCCTTCGGTTCGTGCCGTGCTGCCGTCAGAAATAATCCTCCTACTCGTTCCATTAGACTTGGCATATATTATTCTTGGCAAGCCATTTCCAAATTCTCAGCTTCATTGGTCTCGGTGTACACACCAAATTAGCGTGATTCGCGAAAATTTAGCCAAGAGATTAACAGCGAGATAGATTACAGTCATCAAAGAAAAATCACGGCTGACCTGACCTTAGCTTGGGGGCAAAATATTAGTCCCGGGGGCCGTGGACAACACAGCATGAACACTTTGAACCTTGACTATTGTAGTACTCGAATTAGCTCGATGATCGACAGTTATGGTCTAGAGTTCGCCGGCCGAAATATGCCTCTCCGGCTCCGTAGATTATTGAAGGAACGAGGCCTAAGGAGCCCGCGGCAGGGTTCTCCGTCAAAGTATACTTGTTTGCTATTCGTTCTTTTGGGAGCTAGCTATCTAGTCCAGCCGATCCATGGCACGAGCCAGGATCGTTGAGTAAATACACTTCTTTCGGACTGGCGATGGTAACTCCGTAGTGCCCCTCAGTTATGCCCGAGCGATCCCTTCCGTCTAGGTAGGAAATCCCCCACTTCTAAGAATAGCGAGTTTGGATATTATTTTTTTAGGTGAGAGAGAGAGCGGCGATCATTGGAATTGACATGGCTGGTTCTCTTTTCTCTTCTCCACTATTCTTGCTACTGTATATGATATCTGTTTTCTCTTCCTAATAGATTAATCAATGATGCTGCCATCTATTCCCTAAACTTGATTTTACCTACTTTCATAATCGAACAAAGTCAGAGTGCTTCACTACGTCCGTCTCCGTATAGATAACCCAAATAGTCATTGTTGTCGAGTCTATTTGCTTCGCCCCACAGCGGGAACAACGATCCGAGCAGATGAAACACAACCGAGGAGCAGCCGAGTCATTCCGATTTGCCCTGTCCTAGCATTTTAAGACCTAACATTCTCTTTTCTACCTGAGACCGGAGGCCTCCGTATGCTAAATAGCGGGAGTCTCAGTTTAATTGATTGCTTGGCCCATTCAATGACGTATGAAGTGCAGCTCATCGGAATGCGCCGATTCAAGATATGCCGATTTCGTTTGCAAATCAGCATTACTGATGATAAATAAAGGGCATGATATGATGCATCTAATCCAATTCTTCATTTTGAATCCTTTGAACCTATTCACTGTATCACAGCAGTGGGATTGCCCGAGTCCACCCTCTCTACGGAGTGCTATGCAGTCTTCTCGCTTGCAACGTAACCGAGGTTCTAACTTCAAGCCTTCCTGCTCATATTCTCGCCTCCCACATCCATCTGCCCCATCCCTGCTAGCGTCTAAATATCCGCCCCAACCCATCAAACCTAACATAAATGTAAGGAACCCGCTGTTGCATTCTGTTGCATCGCCACACTCCATGGTTACAATGCAATCTATTAATCTTTGATGGCGTACGTGCGTCGAAATTGTTCATCCACATGCGTGAGATAATATGTCCCGCGTGTAAGCGTGTAGAGATTTCCCTCGGGCGTGTAGTTCTTCTGCTGGTATGCCTGTTCACGCAAAACACACATCTGCCCCCAATTTGTTAGCCGCTAGCCCCCGGATCTGGTATCAGGTTTTTATTTTTTCTCTTTTCTCTTACCTCGTTGTAGAATTCGGGGGATACTTTCTCCCGTCGGGCGAGACGATCAAGTAGATCAATTTTTGTCGCTATGTTATTGGTATCTCCGACTACGCGTAAAGTGAACAGTGTGCTTGCGAGACCGCTGCCGAAGCTGTAAATGCCTATTCGTCTATTCAATAGGTCTGAGCTTTTTGTGTTGCTGAGTAGACTGATTAGTCCTGAATATACACCTGCTGTGTACATGTTGCCGCAGTTTGTCGGTGCTGTGAGGCTTGGTTTGACGCGTTGGGCGAAACTTTCAGACGTTAAACCCATGAATAACTTCTCGGTCTCCTTGTTGGTTAGCGATTCTTCGTAGCTTTGCTCTCTGATGGCAGATGGGATGGCATGTGAATCAAACAAAGGATTACTTGGGTCAGCGACGAAATCATTGTAAAGAAGTCGGCCGTAAGACTTCGCGACCAGCTTGCAATTCGGAGCATGAAAGACAAAGTAATCGAACTCAACGATGGGCGAAGAACTTCTCGAGTTGGTACTCGCCTCGTTCGGATCTTCCCTGCTGGCCATTTTGCTGTGATATCGTCTGTAGCAGCCATCTAACGCTCTTATGTAGCATGTCGAGGAGTAATGTCCATCCACAATCGGGTACTCGGACTTGAGATTTGCCTTGTAGAAGTCATATGTATGCTGCATGTACGATGCCCTCAAAGGCTCTAGGACAAGCGGTGCATCGGCTCCAACTAGCATGGCAACGCACCCCGCTCCACCGGTTGGACGTGAAGAAACCTGATCGTAGATAGCAATGTCAGAAGCAACGACGATAGCGTCTCTTCCATCCCAGGCAGAGGACTCGACCCAGTTCACGGCATTGAGAAGCGCGCTTGTACCGCCGTAGCATGCATTGTAAGTATCTGCGCCCTCGATGTCGGTGTTGGAACCGAAGAGTTGCATTAAGACGGATTTGCAAGACTTTGACTTGTCAAGCATGGATTCAGTTCCAACTTCTAAGCGCCCAATTGAATTCGTGTCGATGTTGTACTTTTGGAGAAGGGAGGAGACGGCTGTAAGGGCGAGGGAGTATACATCTGTGAGTGGAGGGATGATAGTTAGTAACTGAATCTTGAACTTGGGATAGAAAACTTGCCTTCGCGGTCATCGCAGAAGCTCATGTTTGTTTGTCCAAGACCAATTGTGTACTTTCCTGTACTGGCGCCAAGGTACTTTTCCAAGTCCGATTGAGCCACGTACTGCCATTACCTGTTAGTGATGAACTTCATGAAGCGGATATGTTAAATGGGTAACTCACTCTACTGGGAAAGTAGATATCCATAGCCTTAATGCCAACATTTTTGAGAGCCATGTTGAACAAGTTGAGAGTTGAGGGCTGTTGGTGCTTAGTACTAGGTATTGATGCTGCAAACTTCAAGTTGAATACAAATGAGGATCATGTCAAAAAAACCAAGAATCTGGAGAGGGAATCACCCACTATTTATATTCCACCTCAGAACATGAGAGTCATCAGCATCTTCTGCCTAGCGCTGCTTGAAATACCGCTCTTAGTAAATGTTAGCAATTTCAAGTGCTACATAATGGGCCTCGCAAAGGATATCCTTGTGCCATCTTTCACTTGCAAGGCACTTCACCCAATCCTTTCAACCTGCTAGGCGCAAACAGGAAACTTCCGTTCAGCCGAGCACAAGTCGGTGTACAATAATAGTAGAAATATCTTTGATGCCTTGTTCATCGGTATGTGATGTTGTCATGTGCATGGATATACACCGTAGATCAGGTCCCGGTAGGATTTCGGGACATGGCCGGCATTATAACTCTTGAGGGGCTCCGAAATCCGGAGGAATCAGAATTATAATTTGGCGAGCATTTGGGATAAATGGGGATGATTGTTTGTCGTTGGGGTCTATTGAAGAGGAATTTGAACTTGAAGTAAGAAGTGTAGGTTGTGCGTTCAGTGTCAATTGTGGCTTTCTCAGGCTGCCCGGATGCCTACCTAAGCTACTATATTATGTAGCTTGTTTAACTTATTCAAGGCTGAATAAGTTCGACATGCGCACTGCATAAGATACTGCCGACTAAAATGTAAGATAATCCATT
This sequence comes from Penicillium angulare, assembly GCF_028827245.1. Classification (NCBI taxonomy): domain Eukaryota; kingdom Fungi; phylum Ascomycota; class Eurotiomycetes; order Eurotiales; family Aspergillaceae; genus Penicillium; species Penicillium angulare. Next base: position 290,127 of record NW_026623170.1, on the reverse strand, counting down.
TAGTTTTGATTGATTTCCCAGATAGTATGTAGACGTCCACTCATTTGAATTCCCATGCAAACTATTCCTTCTGCTGCTCCGCGACCTTTTTTGCAATGAAATTAACAATATGAGTTAAGCCCTCCATTTCCTCCTCGACTGTCAGTCCAAGTCCATTGGGATCAATGCTGCAGCCAACATAGATTGGCTTGTGGGTCCGTCGGGCAAGAATCTTAGCCACACGTGTTGTGTACTCAATGCTCGAGGCTGTTGTGTATAGTGTCGTCGAGATTGTTGAGTTTGGAGATGTACGCTTTAGCCAGTCAGTGATTGCTGAGACATTGATGCAAATAATAATTTCGAGTCAAGGGTTAAGAGGGAGGTGTTTATCGAAAGGGTGGGGGATGGACAATTCCAATGTTGAGAACACCAAATTTGGCATATCAGAGCAAATCAGGAGGGGGCTAGGCAATAAACGATGGGAATCAAACATAATTGCCATCACGAGGGCTCGGCAGTGATATGTTAAACAGATTGATCATATGAACTTACATCTGGCATGGCATACACAAAGCTACCCAACGGCTTAATTGAACCTGCCGAATCACCAGGAGTTGAAGTCGTGATAAAGACCGTAGTACAGTTCCCCAGCACGGTCAAATGAACATGAGCTGTAGTATGTAATGCTCTAGGAAGCGGGAAAGAAAGTTGTTGTGGCTTGAGATTGGGTTCAACCCGTTCCGTCTGAGGGACACTCATTGTATCTGTAGTTCCCGAGAAGAGCGTTGAATATTGAAAATAGAATTAAAATAATCTGGTTGCAGAGAATTGTTGTCGTGGACTGGAGATTAACTGGTTGGAGTGAGGATGTGAAGATGTGAAGATGCAGTCCCCGCCAGCCGGCAAAACACAAGCGGGTCCACCAATCGCATTCGTCTCTGGTCCGCACCGCACACATCTCCACAGAGGAGTGTTGTCAACTTCCAAGGTTCAGCCCTGTTATTTCAAGACAGAACAAAAAAGTCCCCTAAATATGGAGGACATTCATAAATCAGATGATGGAGAGGAGGTCCGTAGCTGGGGAGGTGACTTTGATCCTTTTGCTGACCCCGAAGAACGTCGGGTGCTCTTTGCTGCGTTTGACTCGTTTAGGTGAGTGAGGGACTGGGATGTGGATTAAGCAGTGTGTTTATCGATTTCTTTTTCTTTCTTTCCTTCTTTATCTACTATATCTACTTGTGTATATAACAAATATTACGTGTCCTGGTCTCAACTAATAGGATGACAGACAATATCGACGAACAGCGCATCAGAACACGACACATCGTCGACGACAGGCTTTCTACGCCTTACCCTCAGAGCATTGGCAAATGCTTTCAGAGCGCCCCTTCTCCATTCTAGACCAATTCAACAAAGTGGATGATGCCATCGACACTAATGCTGAGATCGCCGATGCCATCCTGACCGTTGGTCTAGAGTCTTTCGGCCTATCCGCCACTCCAGACAAAGACGATCCGACCCAGAACTGGCACGGGGTAGCGACTTCATCAGACGTGAGCAAAGCGCACTCGACCATCCGGCAATTTTATCGAGACTGGAGTGCCGAGGGGCGCGTCGAGCGTGAAGTCTGCTACGACCCTGTCCTCCAGGATCTACGTACTGAGTTTCAAGCTCGTCGCGATGCAGGCGAGGAAATTCGTGTCCTAGTCCCTGGTGCTGGATTAGGTCGATTAGTCTTTGAAGTTTGCATGGCTGGATTCGCGGCGGAAGGCAATGAGATCTCATATCACCAGCTATTAGCTAGTAGTTGGGTTCTCAATCACACTGCCGGAGCCGAGATGCATACTCTTCACCCATTCGCGTTGCATTTTTCCAATTTGAAATCTCGCACACAGCAATTGCGCCAGGTCATGATCCCAGATGTTCACCCCAGCACGGCGATTGGGCAAGCCGTGGCGGACGAAAGCAAAAACCAATCGCTTGGATCGATGTCCATGTCCGCGGCTGACTTTGTGGTTCTCTACAATCAGCCTGATAATCGGGAAGCGTTCGATGCTGTAGCTACGGTGTTCTTTATTGATACGGCGCCTAATCTGATTCGGTATATTGAGGCGATTCGACACTGTCTGAAGCCGGGGGGTCTTTGGAGTAATGTGGGACCTTTATTGTGGCATTTTGAAGATCGGAAAGAGAAAGGGAATGGAAATGGAGATGGGGAAGCGGAGGGGATCGGCGAGCCGGGTAATGTGGAGTTGACAGAAGAGGAGGTTCTAGCTTTGATTCAGCGGATGGGATTCCGCCTTGAAGCACTGCCAGGTGATCGGCAGGCTTGCGGCTATATCCAGGACGGAGAGAGTATGCTTCAAAACTTGTATCAGCCCTCGCATTGGGTGGCTCGGAAGGTGGCTGAGGTGGCTGATGATAATCGTGGGACGCCTGAATCTGGTGTATGAAAGTCAGTCTCAGCTCCTGCTACTGCTACTCCTGGTTAAATATTCAAATTTGTCGAAACTACTACTGTATACGGAATATTGTATGAGAATGGATCTAGGCAGGACTATCTGAACGGACCACGGAATTTGGAGTTTGGGGTGGAAATCCGGAATCTCCAGTTAAATCTCCGGGACCCATATTAACCCGTATTGGCCCCCATCAATTACTGTTATTTTAAAAAAATTCTTCTTTTTTTTTCTCTCTTTGGACGTCAGACTAAAATGATGTTGGGGGCGAAATGCATTTCCGAGCGGGACAAAGGAACGCGGGCGAATCGCAGCATGGCAGCATCCGCGTTACCGTGGGTCCCTTGAAGCCTCGGGAACAAAGAGTAAACAGAGGAAATGAAAGGAGCAGATTGTACTGTAGAGTTAAGTTGAAGTCAGATTAGATTTATAGATCATGCATAGGAGTAATTAAATGTGGAATATAATTCTATAGATACTGGATCATTTATAGTGTAGTACACAGTATATAAGGCCCGTCTCAGGTACAACGCTGATATTTGGTACACAGCTACTACTACGAGGTACAATAGATCCACCGTACTTAACTTGTTGAACTCATGTTATTATAGATCAATTAGCAATTATTCTATCCTTCTACTAACTCGAATAAAGGTGGCCTTGTTATGCTGTGATTATTTGATTATTTCAATTTTTTTCTGAAATATTCAACTTCAAGATTCACCAATTCCTGTTATGTAACCTTCCCCTCGACTGCTTCTCTCTCTGTGTCTCTGTTTCTTTCTCCTCCAACATTCAATTTACGACCCCCAATTCTCTTCCTTCTTCAGCCTCAGGTCGATCCATCTTCTCAGCCCCCTCCTCTCTTCCCCCCCGATCTGGGTTACTCCCAATTCTTTCCCTTCTCCCCCGAATATCTCCCTCTCTCCTCTCTCTCTTTTTCTCTTTCCCCCTAATCCCCTTTTGCCGGGCTGACAGGCACAACACACACAAACACCAACCCACACCACCCACATCACACACTGCCACACAGTTTACAGATTACCCCCAGAACCAACAGCTACTGCTCCACCCTGGTTTGACTCGTATTCAGCCTTGTGCTTTGCCCCTCCCGCCTCCCTCTTTTTTCTTTCTTTCTTTTTTTCCCTTTCCCCTCTTCTCTTATTCATCCCTGAGCGGCAGCCGCCTATGGACCTCATGAGTTCGAGATTCAAGTTCGGCTTGAAACGTAAAGACAAGCACGCCTCTACCCCACCCCCAGCCTCCAACGCCAACCCCCTCGTCGTCACCCCCTCCAACGGAACATCTCCAACCTCTCCTCCTTCCAACCGCAGTTCCTCCACCACAAGTCTCCCCCCGGCTATGAACACTCAGGCTGGTCGCCCACCTAGTTATCGCCCAAACAGCCCCTTAGCCCCCGGTCAGCAACAACTTGCCCAACACACTACTCCTCTGAACTCTTCCACAATGCAACAATACGGTCAACCGGGTATCGCCCAGCAAATGAATGCGCCCCCAGGGTACGGCATGCAACCACAACAGCTAGGTCATGGTGTTCCTCCGGGTATGCCTCAACAGTATGCGGGGCGCAACCCCGCTGTTGATACCCAGGGAACGGACCGTAGTAAAGCCCAACTGATCGTTGGTATTGATTTTGGCACCACTTTCTCCGGTGTCGCGTTCGCTTTTGCGACAAACAATGAGGCGAGAGAAGATATCATTACAGAATGGCCCGGTGCCGGAACTCATACGAAACAAAAGGTAAGAGTACTTGCTGCCTTGACCAACTTCATTGTTTTGTTTTGGTCCCCTCCTTTCCTTTTCTTTTCCTTTCCTCCTAATATTCCCACTCACTACGTGCTCTTTATTCTAACCCTGAGATCCTCTTTTATAGATTCCAACTGTTCTCTACTATGACCAGTATCAGAAAGTCGTCGGTTGGGGTCCAGATATCGCCGAGGCGCTGGCGCCAACCGGTTACCCGAAGCCTGGCGTACAGAAAGTCGAATGGTTCAAGCTTCAGTTGATGCTTTCCGGAAACACCTACATTGACCCTATCAACCTGCCCCCTCTCCCTCCTGGAAAATCGGAAATTGACGTCGCCGCCGATTACCTCTTTAAGCTACGACAGGCCATGCGCGCCCAACTTCAGAAGACCCTCGGTGAGGTGTTTACTCGTGAAGAGCGCAATATTCGTTATTATTTGACCGTTCCAGCTATCTGGAATGATGCCGGAAAGGCAGCCACTCGTGCTGCGGCCATCCAGGCCGGATTCTTGAGGGACGAGAATGACAACCGATTGACTCTGGTCTCAGAACCAGAGGCTGCCGCTCTCTTCTGTGCGAAGACTGGACTCTTGAATTTGAAGATCGGCGATGCTATCCTCATTGTGGATTGTGGTGGTGGTACTGTCGATTTGATCGCGTACGAGGTTGAGGAAGAACAGCCATTCAGTGTGATGGAGTGTACCGCTGGTTCTGGTGATTCGTGCGGTTCTACTGCGCTGAACCGCAACTTTAGTAATATTCTGCGTGCAAAGATCCGTAAGATGAAGCTGCCTGATGGTTCTCGAACAGCTGGTAAGGTCTATGCCAAGTGTATCATGGACTTTGAGAACCGTATCAAGGCCGACTTCCGTAACAACGGACAGAAGTGGGCGGTCGACGTTGGTATTGAGGCGGACTTCCCCGATGCTGGAATTGAGGAGGGTTACATGACATTTACGAACGAGGAGATTCTTCAGTGCTTTGAGCCTGTAGTAAATCGCATTCTTGAGCTGGTTCGTAACCAGATCATTGCTATTCAAGCACAGAACCGCATGCTCCAGGTATGATTATCCCCCTGCCTTTTGGTCCCAACTCAACAAAAGTCTTATTGTACTAACTTGTGCTATAGAACGTCCTGGTTGTTGGTGGTTTCGGTGCCTCAGAATACCTATTTCAACAGATCAAGCTTCACGTGCCCCCACAATATCAGACCAAGGTTGTTCGTCCCATGGACTCAGTGGCAGCCATCGTCAAGGGTGCTGTGACTGCAGGTATCACCGAGCGTGTTATCACCCACCGTGTCGCTCGTCGTCACTACCTTATGGCTACTCTGCAGCCATTCAAGGAAGGATACCACCCTGAACAATACCGTGTACCCAGTCTTGACGGCCGAGACCGATGCAAATACACCCGCCAGATCTTCGTCCAGAAGGGCGAGCGTGTCAAGATCGGAGAGCCCGTCAAGGTCAGCTTCTTCCGTCAAGTGGCTCCTGGCGCTACTCTCATGTACGAGGATGTGCTGTATGCCTGTGACGAAGACGTGTGCCCCGAGTACACCAAGGATCCTCGTAAGTTCCGTCTGATATGATATTATATCCCATCTCGAGGATAATCACTAATCACATCGACATCTAGGCATCAAGGAGGTCGTTACTCTAACCTCTGACCTTTCTCGCAAGAACCTGGAGACCGACTTCGAGCGCATGGACACACCACAGGGTATCTTTTACCGCGTTTACTTCGATATCTACCTCACCCTTGACGGAAGTGAATTCAGCGCCGAATTAGTCTGCCAAAACGAGATCATGGGTCGTTGCCGTGCTAAGTTCCGGTAAATAACACACCACATCATCCTTATCGTACGAGGATATCAAGCATTGCCCACCAAGAAAAACAAACCCGGGCATACATAAAAAAAAGATGAACTCCCAAAATACATGATTGCAAAAGATCGGGGGTCAGACCAGGGAGTCGTAAATATGCTTCTGCTTCTCCTTCTCCTTTCTCCCGGCGAACAAAACGGCAAGAAATCTGGTCGGCAAAGTCTTTGATTTGATTTGAATACTTTTCTTTTTTGTTCATTTCCACTTCTCAACTTCTCATTTTCTCATTCGGGAATATTTCCTCCCTCTTATAAGTGGACTGGACAGGACAGCACTGCACGGAGAATGGGCGTTGTTTGGATGATTCACTTTGAACCTTTTCTCTCCCTTTATCTACCTAACCTACATACCTGCCACGCAAAGCCAAGCCAAGCCAAGCCATGCTTTATCGATTTTTATTAGCTGATGGGTAATATCTGGCGAATTGCCTATCTTGTTTTTTTTTTCTTCTTCTTTTTTCTGGTTTTCTCTCTCAATACTTTATACCTTTCTCTGGTTCTTTAGATACCTCTTATACTCTTGACTTGACTTGAATGATATTTACGAGCTGTGGTCGACAGATTGCATTGGCGTGCCTACTTACTACCTGCTGACCTTCGGTCATATCCATCCATAATTCATTGCTTGCATGTTATTGTATTGTATTGTAGGTACATTGGATTTTGGTCCTGGTCCTGGTCCTGGTTTCAGATTCTTCCAGATGGACATCTGGATATTAAGAAAAGAATTCCCGTATGTTTGATTGGTTCATACTCCTGAACCTTCTGCTATGCCACATATGGTAGGTGTATATAGCTTAAGTCTCCAGGTTAATACTGCGTCCGAACCGGGCATACAGCGAAACCTTAAGCTGTTGCAATTCCTCGTGAAGTTCACCAATTGACTCCTCGAGCTTTGAGACGTCTGTGTCGATTTGCTCGGTTGAAGTGGAAAGCATAGACTGTGCCTCTGAGAGTGGAAGCTGGAAGAATGAGTCGCCGATTTTGTATCTGATATGATGTGAGCATGTGTCTTGAGTCTTGAGTCTTGAGTACTGGGTACATGAGTTGGAATTTCTCAAGCTTCCAAGATTCCGAGATACTCACGGCACAAGTTCGTCTTCATCAGCCAATTCCAATTCCATAGAAACTTCCTCTAGATCCTCCTTGTCCTTCTGTATACTTATTAGTCTGAATTTCAATTTCACTCTCAATTTTAGATTTGAAGTTCCATTTAGATAGTAACATCAACCTTGATCATAATACATACCTGCTTCCCCTTCAACTGCTCCTCCAAAACGGTCTCCCGCTGATGCAATCGGCTAAACCGATTAATCTTCTCCTGATCCTCGCGACGGACTTCATTCTCTTCGCCACCGGAAGTCCCCTCGTCGTCCCTTGATAGCTGGAACAGGACACATTAGTACATTCATGCATAGCGGGTGGGTGGTGGTTCCCCTATCGTTATCCATTCTGCCGCTATTCTGCCGCCAAGCCATGGTGGGATGGGATGGAGGGGCAGATGACTTGACATGACATGACATGGTTTGGCTCGGGGTTATATTGGGAAGAGACGGGGGGCTGTACTTACCATGCGTGGTTGGACCATTGTGTCTTGTGGGATAGCCAGAGTATCTGGGATGGTGGTGTGTGGTTTTGTGGTGGTGATTGATGGATGGGTTTGATGGGGGGTTGGTCTGTGCGTTTCTGTTGGCTTCCGAGCTGGACTTTACTGTACTTGGTATGCTAGATTTGCGGCTTTGATGGATGGGCGTTTTCTCTTTTAGATGGATTGGAAGGGTATTAGTCAAATTTTTGGATGCTTATTTTAGAAAGAAGTATTGTTTCTGTTTATTGTATGGTTGTTCTGGTAGTAGACAGTGCTGACCTAGTGCAGGGCAAGTATATGGTTATTGTCATAGATACTAAAGCATATAATAATAAGACTTGTTGAACATCCAAGGTCTGCCTCCATAGTAGATAATTAACAGGATATATTTTTTGGTTAAACATCTTCCTGTATCTATTCAGGGACAAAGCATGCAGCTAACAATGGCTCTGTCAACTGGCGTACCCCTGGTCGGGTGACATCATCTAACAACCCTCCAGAATCACAATTTCATTTCCATTTCCATTTCCATATTTATTCTCATTCTGAATTTAACTATCACGCAAGACTAGGCTCACCAAGCCAAGCAGACAGGCAGATACATTCTTCAATATTCGGCCACAGGCGCAGTGTTGGGCTGCCAGTGCCACTCGTCACAGCCACTACTAGCACAACCCGCGTCGGAGAAACGAAACACCTCCGCAACTTTCCCAGCCATCGTCATCTTAATCAACTTGAACCTCACTCACACGACCAACTCAATCCCTAACCAAGTCACTCATTACCTTCTGTTCATTTCTCACTATCCGTGCGCAACAAACCTACACACCCTGCTCTGCTCCTCCTTTTTCGCCTGAGCTCCTAGCTCCCACGCCGCATCCTCCCGCTCTCCCTCCTGCATACGCTCCACACCGCAAGCAACCATGCGAATACAATCTAGCAGAGCTTCACTGCTCCTCTCCGCTTTCTTCTCAGGACTTGGACTCGTCTCAGCTGACGCTTTTAAATGCGATCAAATCAAGGCTGCAGACCATACGTTTGATCTTAGCGGGTTAAAGGGCGCTCATGAGGTATCTTACACATCTGAAAATCAGACGGATAACTATGTCGTCTCTACGACGTATGTTATGAATATCTGTGATGTTCTTCATAGCGCTGCGAATCGCGATGGCGAAAAATGCGGAACAGATAAGAATAGTACGTGCAATCCCAGTCCATTCCAGTCTTGAAAATTCAACATTTGCCATTCTGGTTGCATTGCCCTGCTCTGTCTGGCAGAGAAGATGCGAATGGATAATACCACATCACATTACATGTGGCTCGCCCGTGACTATAAATGTGACTATAACTAACTGCACTCATTAAAGTCTGTGGCTTCCCCAAAACACACGCAAAAGACGACCACGGCAACGAAACATTCGCATACCCCGTCGCCGACCTAGTAGGCGAAGGCGAGAAAGCACCCCTCGCTACACCCCTAAAAGAAATCGACGAGAAGAAAGAAGGTCTCCGATTGAAGATGTTCGGTGGAGAGTACCGCGCTCATGTGGAGGGGGAAACGAAGCCCGCCGCAGCGATTATTGATTTTCAATGTGATCCGGATCGATCGGGGTTGGAAGGGATCGTTAGCACGGAGGATATTCTAGAGAAAGGGGATGCGAAGGAGAAGGACAATGCGAATGCTAAACGGGCGGAGGATAAGTCGGAGTCTGAGAAGGATCCCAGTTTAAAGATTGTGAGCTTTGGACCTGATAAGGACAATACTTATATTCTGAAATTGGATTGGAAGACCCGGTATGCGTGTTATGATTACAAGGGTGGGAATGCGGGGAATACGGATCCCTCGAAGCATTGGGGTTTCTTTACTTGGATGATTATTATGTGAGTGCTTTTCTTCCTTTCTGTGGTGTGGTGTGGTGTGATTTGTTATGCCAAGTTGAGATAGATGCTGACTTTCTGCTATACTAGTCTCTTCCTTGCTATTGCTGCGTACCTTATCTTCGGCTCGTGGCTTAACTACAACCGGTTTGGTGCGAGAGGATGGGATCTTCTGCCTCACGGAGATACTCTTCGTGATGTTCCGTATATCTTCCAGGATTGGTTCCGTCGTGTGGTTAATACACTACAAGGAGGCGGGTCTAGGGGCGGATACAGTGCTGTATGAGAGAACTGATCACTTCCGTGTGGTTCTCTAGCAGTGTATTTGGAAGAAGTCTGTTGTTTACTTTACACCTTTTTCTGCTGTTGTTTTCTTTTCTTTCCTTGTCTTCTTCATATTCAGGCCTGCTTATGGTGGACTGTCTTGTAACTTGCTGGTTGGAGCAAGGGTTTGTTGTTTATGGCGCTAGATGCGAAGTTGGGATTATAGGTCCGATTGATTGATTGCATGATGGACAGTGATATATTCTTCCATTTAGTCCAAATAAGAGATTGCATTTATACTTCAACTTAAAGGGAACTTAGGTTGAATCTCTGTGCGGAAGGGTGTTCCTTGCTTGGCAGTCGTAAGCATAGTATAGCCTCGGGAGAACTAACTTCGTCCATGCGCAGGTTACCCTTTCAGAAGGGAACAGGGAACCAGGAACCGGGAACCTTGCAAGAACATAAATAGATCTAACTAGGCAAAGTACCTCATAAATTTGTTCTTATACGTTCGTAGAATCTTGAAACAGATGGGGGTCAATTTCATAGTCATATTCCGCCAATAGGATCGATATCATGATAATCTCCCTACACACAAATAACAATGCAAATCATAGCTAGGCAAGGCAAATCAGATGCAACAATAAACGCAACACAAAGTCGGTGTAGAATAAACCAAACAGAAACAAGATCATCACGATGTCCACCGATCCCCGCAAATTCCCCGAGGAATCGAGGAACCAGAACGGCTCGGGATGGCGCCATCGGAACTAAATCGTTCTCATAACAGAAACAACAGCTAACTGGGTGTAATGGGGGTTCATGGGGATTTCGTTAAAGTCTCCGGTCACACAGCGTCAGAGTCCAGGGGATTTCGGTTTCCTATTCAAAAGCTGGGGCCCCGTCTTCCCTGTTTTCCTTTTTTTCTTCTCTTTTCTGGAGTTTTTGTCTCTTCTTGTTGCTTTCCGACGATACTTCGTTCTTATACTATACGATCTTCCACTTCAGACAACTTCCAGTACAGAACGAACATGGATTCTCTAGAATGGCATGTCGGTCTCTTTACTTGTTCAATGCTGTTTAGACCTTCATGGCAAACTGCTTGAGGTACAGGTAGTCGTCGAAGGTCTCGTTGACTGTCTGGCGGATCAGAGCAGCACCCTTGGGACCGTACTTGGCAAGCCAGTCTGCATCCCACTGCTCCTCGGTCTTGGGAGCATGTTTCTATAAGAAGATGTTAGTATGTGTCCTCATTACTGACATATCCACCCCATGTCGTTGAACATAGATGAATCCATGTATACATTGTATACAATACCCAAAGGAGAAGAAACCTACATGAGCTCTCGCAACCAGACCCTTCGACTCAATCGCATCATTATGGAACCCTCTCCACTTCTCAAAGTTCTCACACGCAAACGCATAATCCTCCTCCGTATCCCAACACAACATATCAGGCGTATACGGCACACCAGTCGTACGACAGAACGCCTCAATCATCGGCGCCGGCGAATCAAGCATATCATCCGCATCAATCATACAGATCTCATGCACAGTCTTCTGATCTTCCTCAGAACCAGCCTCAGGCGAAAGATCAGGCCGGGTAGCAACACGCGGTCCGACAAGTCCCGATTCAACAAGATACTCGAAGTGGCGACGAAGTTCATTATACCCCGCCTCCTTTGGGTCGAAGTTATGGAATCCAGTCAACTGGTCTAGAGGTGGGATTGTGCATCGGTAATATGATGGGATGCTGTGGTGGGGATCACGGATAAGGAAGGCCCAGTGGAACTTCTCTTGGAGTTCGCGGGGCATCACGGTCGGGTTGCCTGGTTCCTTGGGGGTGTCGTATGGGTATGGACTGGAACCATTGACTCCGTTTCCGTTGGTGTGGACGTGGGCGTCAGCGTCACTGTTGCTGTGCCCGTTTACATGGACACCGTTGCCGTTGGTGGAGTGTCCGTTGGTGGCGTGTCCATTTACGCCGTTTACCGCCCCGTTGGTGGTGCCGTTGACACCGTTCGAGTGGCCGTTGATGCCGTTCAAAGTCGAAGTGCCGTTGACACCGTTGACGGGTGCGGTGGTGTGGCCGTTGGCGTGGACGCCGTTGGCCGAGTGGGGTTCCTCAGCGGGAGAGTCGGTGCCTACGCCGCGCTTGATGCGTCTTAAAGATGGAGCAATGCTTGCTGGCTTCCCGTTTTGTGGGAGCAAATAGGCGTCAATGTCCTTGATGAAGACTCTCTTTCCCTGTTTCACGGTAAGTTTCTCCCCGAGATAAAAACATGATTCATGGTGAAAACAAGGAAAGATCGATTTCTCGATCCTTGCTCTTCGTTTTCGAGGCTCTCCGTATATGGATGGGATATTGAAGGGGAGTGTTGTTTGGGGATTGTGGGAGTTGCTTTTTGCTATTCTCGGACGAGAACGCAATATGCGATTTGGGTAGGTGAAGTCCCTCGCACTGCAGTCTTGTCTATACAGACAGAGACTTGGCAGTGCTTTACAAAACGTAGAGATCACAGAACGCAATCAAGAAAAGCAAACGGGTTTAAAGATATCGCGGGAAATCGGACCTCTGAGCCTTCACGTTCCAATCTATCCATCACAGTGCGATATGTCGATTTGCTGAATCCACTGTCCAAACGACCTTGTTCATCATTTTCAAACCGGTCGGCTAGACGCTCTGGACCGTAGTACCAAGCATCACCGAAGGGTTCGTGAACGCATTGAATAGTAGCGCGTTGGGTCATAAAAACCTGTAGACACAAATTTTAGCCATTTTTTTTCTCTCTTTTCAAACAACCAACCAAATCATAGGAAATTCAAATCAATTAAAAACTCAATTTTTAGCACATACTCGTTCAAAAGCAGTAGAACAAGCGCGCGGATGCGCAGCCACATAGATAGGTTTGATAGACATGATGATCGATATTGCTCGCGTGCTGGATTACCAGGATTCAAACAAACAGAGTTCTCAAAGTTAGGAACAGGTAATAAAGCCCTTGACAGTGAAAATCCTTTCTCGATAATAGAAAAAAAATTAAATAACCTCGTGGAGTTTCCGAACTGAGCCGAAATAGGTTGCAGGGCTGATGCAGTGGCAATATTGCCGTATAGAATTTATGTAACTGCCGGGTTAGCCTTAAGGGACAGACCCCGGGCAGTGAAAATCAGCAAATGCGAGGGCTTGTAGATGAGTTCAGAGAAGGGTGCGATGGCGCAAGAAGGATGATGCAAGAAGTAGGCTGGAAGTCTTTTATAGGGCAGGTTGGATGGGGGTGATTTCCGGCAAAACCTTGGAACCGAAGCAGCTAAAAAAGTATTTATTAGATTTAAAAAAGAAACAAGAAAGTAACAAATATCATGAGGGGCAAAGTTTTTTAATTCTTTTTTTTTATTTTTTATTACCCTATTGTACATGCGGAGATTTCCTCAGCCGTCGACCGTGGATACAGGCCTCGGGAGCTTTGGGAGAGGAGCTGTTCTGATAGATACGGATATTCTATCATGCTCCTAACTAAGAAGGCTGCGAGTACAATAGGCTACTATCATACAAAGTCCTTGATTTCTACTAGCTACAGATCACGCCATAGAATAATTCTAGACTCGTATCAATGCTTCGGATTAGTTCCCACCATCTAGGTACTGTATGTACCTTGCCCAGGAGGTCAATTCGTATACGAAGATCTGCATAGACGTCAAGACTAGGTATCCTGCACCCGCATATTGTCGCAGCGCAGGTGTACAACATACCAGTATGTGCTTCGTACTCCGTACATAACATCCATACATATAAAGAGATTTAAATGCCGCATGGCCAGTTTCACCAACGTGGAGTCCGTCCAGGATCTAGACTAGCTGAACAAGCTCTTCCGGGAGAGGAGGGGTCGTCCAAGAACACCTTACACAAATCAGAAAGCTGCTACTGTTCAAGGTCTCTCTGTTCATCTCCGCTGCCCCGCTGACAAGCACAGGTTAGGTTCCGCTTCTATTTTTTGCGTATCCGCCCCGTGCGATAGGGAGGGGGTCAACTCGGGTACCACCACCCAACAGAAACTCTAGAAAAAAAAAATTTAAATAAATCGAAACTCTAGACACCACTTTACCCATTTACTACATGTACTATGCACCAATTGAGAATGCTGGAGTGGGCAGTTGGAGGAATGCATCTCCGTGGCTGGATGTCTGGACACGCCCACTTGGATCCAAGTGTCCACCAAGAGCAAGTTCGTGATACTCGGGTTGATCTAGTTGGCTCGGTGGAATGTGGTCATGTCTTGGAGATTTTAAAACCTTTTTTTTTTTTTTTTTTTTTTTACACTCTCTTCCCCTCTTCGAGAGAAATCTCCGATGACCAGCTTTAGCACTTTGGCGCCTTTGCGCTTGGGTACTTTTTTTCTTTTCTTTTTTCTCGTGTCTTTTAACTACATTGCTTTTTGCCTCGGCCGAGACTATACGATAAACACCTCTCGATCGGACGAGGTCTGATCCCGAGTCGTTGAAGATCAGATCCCACCTTTTTTTCTGCGGCTTGGCCGGTCGCGCTTTGACGTCATGGGTGATTTTGGCTCGGTTATTGACCGGAGGGCGAACATGAAGAGGGGCTACATTAGCTAGCGGATTCAAGCGTAGAAGAAAGCGTTTGTTTTTTTGCCTCTTCAAGCTGAGAGACGGCGAAAATAAAATTCAATTGCCTGGAATTTCCCAGGTGTAAAACCGGTATGGGATGCGGAGGTGAGATCAGATCAGTTCCAATTCAAGGCCTCCGCGCCTTGGTTCTCTATGGAGGAGAGTGGACCGAGGCCTCGTAGTGGGTTCAAATGTTGTTGGTCCCGCATTCCGTTACCAGGAACACGCGCGAGCCATTTGAGATCCCGCCAATGACGGGTGGCTTTTAGAAGAGGGGAAAATGGACGGATAGACGTTGTCTGTTCAACGTGGGGCGAAGTAACTTTGTTGCGTTGCTTTTTTTTTTGCTGTTGATCAAATGAGATGAGTCAGCGACACATGGTTGACAGATTGACCAGATGGCTGTTGATACATACATGGTGGCTGCAGTGGCACCTCAGGCAGGAACTGCTGACTTGGCTGTGCAACTCTTGATCATATCTTCATCGATCAATTTATAGGGATTCATAGGTCGATATTAGAAATTATCGGCGATTGAACGCCCCTGCAGTTTCGAGCATGCGAATCGTACATGAAGGAAGTATTCTCTTTCGCGTATCTATGCACCTAGGCAACGAATCTAGAAAAAAGAGGCTTCATGAGTATATGGGCTGATCTTCTTTAGAAGAGGCAAGACACCATCATGATCCATGTTTCTGTGTTGGGCCCACAGGTGAACTTGTCTCTCTTACTATACCAACGTAACGTTTTTAGCTACAACCCATTCATTCTTCGAGACCAAATGCTGGGTCTTGCCCATATGGCCCATCTTACGGACTGCTGATGCTGGCAATGCCCAGATACACTCGCCCCTCGTGCTGTAGTCTGATTACTGAACAACTCTTTTGTCCGCCTTTTCCTGTCGTTGGATTGTTGTAACGGCTTGGATGCTTTCGTTTTCTGATTCGCGTCTTCAGACCTTGTGAGATTGACTTATCATGGATCCAGAGGGCTGATAGATAACATGCTCTATTAATTCCTACCACCGAAAGCAAGTACAGGCCACAATCACTTGGTAAATGGGTCGTCTGATAAATCAATAGTCAAATTTCAGGTATCGGTTCATTGATTAGATGGCCAAATCCCATTCAAATAATCATTAGAAGTGTTTCTGGTCGTGTCTTATAGTTCGTTATATGATCCTGGCTCATTTGTAATACATGCAGAAATATTCACTTACCTATTAATTGCAGGTAAGTGTAGTGATATCCCCACTCTTGAAACCCCGGGGGTTGTCACGGTCCTACCAAGTCTCTTTCTCGAACTCCACGCACTCGTGTGATCTCATGCATTCAATCTAGCCCCTTTAGTAAACCAACATTTAAATTACTCTCTGTTTGGCCAGCATGCACTTTCATGCTTGACAAATACTGTCAGATATTTGTGACCCACCTATAGTGTACATCTCGATGCACCTATTTTATTTTTACTAAATTCACCCGGGTTGTTAGGCAAGACAAACATTTTGTTTCTTTTGGGTAGCTACAGGGGTATACACACACTTTTCTGGGTAAATATTGACCAGTCGTTCTACATGTCTGTAAGCACTAAAGCCAAGCTGCGTTCTCTACCTGATTGTATTCGTGGATTAGATCGAGATCAGCATTCCCTTTTCCGAGATTCTGCCAAAGAAAATTACTGGGCCTGCAGACGATTGATATGAAAAGGAGAGTGTTTTTTTTTTCTATACATACCATGCATCGGCCTAGGCAATAAACTCGATGGGGCTGAACACCGGATATTTCATTGTCAAGTAAACAAAAGTGAACGTATTTGGAAGCTCTAGATAAATCTACTGTTAGAGAAAATATTCGAATAGTTTGTCGCGGCATGACGAATTCAACTTCGCCATGACATGCAGCACGGCCCCGCTCTGAACTATACATCCAGTAGATCATCTAATCTGTAGATCGACAAGTACTCTTAATAGGAATCAAAAGCGATGTGAATATCAATATTCTCTATCGTTCCTTCGGTATCTATTTTTAATGATATAGGCCCAAAATGTAGACAAACTTCTCGTGCATTGAAGGTATACCCGAGGACATGAACGACGTGTCGGGCTGACATTGATGTTGGTATGGCTGTCCATGTTAGCCTGAAGGAAATTTGCTCAGCTTCAGCCGTGAAGAGTTTTCCAGTACACAGTTCATAGTACCCTGACAGCCATACTTTGCAAACAATGCGTTGTTCTCAAACACCACGAGGCCAATGTCACATACGCCACTCCTTGTTCTGGATTCCTCATCCATCTCCTCATTACCGCTATTCATCCATGTCTGGTTTATTCATTTCGAATAGTTACTTCTAACGCAGGTCTATTTTGATTTTGAGTATATGCTTACATTATTTCCTCATGCGAAGCCTTCTTATCTTGTTATAAAGTATCAAACGCCCCCGTTCTATCCCCTCTTTTTAAGAGTAAAGGATCATTCTCACCCGGGCTTTCGGGTGGAAACAACGAGCATGGACTCACTGGCTTTCCGCCCCTGCAGGCAGATGGCTTCCATTGTTTTCTGGGCAGCCAACTCATAAGTACATTGGAGAATAGAAAGTATGTAACATACCAAAGAATAGGGTTACACGGGCCAGAACTACATGAACTTGCTATCTAGATCAAGATCTGCGATCCTTTGGGTAGCAAACATGCTCGTTCACTATTAGCGACTTGTAGTATAGGACAAGGGCTGGGTTTCTGATAGCCAGGTGGCAGCAAATGGGCTTACACTGTTCACACCGATCAATCAGAAAAACCCTTAGGCCACATATGAAGAGGCATACGACTTGAAAAATTTTCTCTCTATACCGCTTTTTTGATGTACTCAGAGATTATGAATGAATACTAACCATTTGTTCATGCCCAGGCGTTCTTGTTGGTTGGGCTCTTGTGACCCCGGTGGACATGATTAGAGGCTGAATTTTGAAAGCCTACGAAGATATAAATACTCTCAAATGGTCTATGGCTGTTTATGATTTCATACCCATTGAAATTTTATCATTTTCAAAATAGTCTGTGGATTACACCTCTGAGAGCCGAGTTAGACTTGGACCTTAACCTTTTTACATCTGTTCAACTTGCGATTTTCCTCCATCTCGCCGCATACCACCAATATGAGTACCAAAGTGAGCGACTCTCTGGTTCCAGCATTTGTACAGAAATATTGCACGCATTATAAGCATGAATATAATGGTGCGGCCAATGCAGTCGCGACTACATGCAGTCAAGTTTTTTCGAACAGTGGAATATATCATGCTGTGAAGTTTCGTGCCAAGCACCCCAAGAGTCTGGAAACTAAGATCTTGAACCTCGAATTTCGTCAAGGTCATGCATACAAATCCTTTGAAGACATACGAGAAGAGATCAAAGATTTCGCTGGTGTCCGCATTTTGGTCGATTTTCCGAAAGACATGGATAAAGTTGGAACCCTCATAAAGCAATCATTCATGGTTTTTCAAGAGGTCTCGCATCCAAAGGAAAATAATTCCAAGAACTATCATGCAGATCACTATCATGTCCGTCTTCATGGCTCTCAGGGAGAGGTGGTAGTTGAGATTCAAGTTTCACCTACCGTGCGCGCTCCTTACCATAACATGGAACATGAAATAATATACAAGGCGAAAAAAACACCAACACGCGCACAGTGTCAAGGACTAGAGATTCAAGGTGGTCTAGCCGATATGTCTGAGATGAATCTTAGACATTTTGCTGAGAATGAAGCTCACCAGGCAGGGAAGAAGGCTAGACCTTTAGAAGGTCTTAATGATGTCGGTCATCACTCGCAAAAGTGGATTCGCCAGCGGCCCAATGAGTGGTTCCACTCCAAGGAATTAGGACTTTGCACATCTATCAGAGCATTTTTAGAGAAACAAGACAAGGCTACTGTTGGCAATTTGCTTGAAATTCTAGAGATGACTCTGGGACCTGATTCTGAGTCGCAATATTTAGAGGTTGCGTGCCAGTACCCAAACCACAATCCAGACCTTGTGGTATTTATCATGGATCGTATGTTGCTTACTGATAAAGTTCAATATCCGGATTTCGAAAGTTGGAACAATGCCCACGAGGCTCATGTCTACAAGATCAAAACTTTGACAAGTACCATCGGATGGCTTTCAAGAATCTGGAAGGTGTCATTGGAATGGCGGAAAATCTTTGCTAGAGCTCATGACAAATCGTCTTTGCGGGAAGGATTGAGTTGGCTTGGTAGTACCAAGCAATTTTCCTTTCTCGATGATAAGATATTATCGGAATTAGACGCAAATGACGTCGATATCCTTGACGGGCTTTGGACCTGGTTTGAGGAACAGAATGACAGGCCATTCATGTTAGCTTTCGCAATATCCAAATTTGAACTTTGGAAGGACAGACGTGTTGCCTTGCCTCATATTCATGATTTGGTGGCAGCATTGGGCCCTTTGATGAAGCCAAAGCAGTAAAATGAACGATAAGTCGAGAATGAGGCCGAAAAGTCGTGTTTATGTTTCGTATGATGCTCTCTCTGTTTCTTGTCGTTCTTATGTTTCAATGAAAAAGACATTGTTAAATGAGGAAAATAAATTGCGCACAAATTTCCTTCTTACATATCCCCCCCCCCCCCATCATGCTGAATTGGCCTCGCTGTCTTGCGGGTACCTATAATGTCTGTGCACGGTTGCTCCCCACAACCTGTCGTTCCATAATTAAGTGTGGTCTAGCAGTAGTCTGTGGGGCCTGGCCCATTCCGTATGCCTTAATTGCAGGGTAACTATGTCATCCGTACTCTGTACAGAGGTAGCTACCGCGAAAAGTAAGTTCAAATCGTTAGTGTCGTTATCTTTGATGTGTCCATATCAAGCTCGTTAGCGGGATGATTATGACCTAAGCCAATAAATTGAGAGATGATGCATCACATCGGGAGTTGATTGCTCCTTGATTTCAAAAATACTCCCCTGAGTCACCCTAGTCTGAGCGAATCATAGACCAGCGGTAGAGAAAGCCCGAAAAAGCAAAGAGAAGACCTCGCCGCCACGGAAATGAAGCTCTACCGACCGAGCAAGCCTCGAGGAAGTTGTAAATTTTCAACTGTAACGCCTATGGAATTCGGCAATCCCATGTACATGGTAGCAATAAGAGCTTTTGGTGAGATCCAACTTAGACCATCTGTAGCCGCCACTCACAGTTCAGGGAGCTTATGCGACCGGAGCTGAAGAACTCCGTACATTTGCCGTACCTCAACAAAGAACACAGAAATTAGCCCCTGGTCCAAATCTTAGTCAAGAGATCCACTTCGATAGCTAGAGCTTTTGATTACTAGGGTTGATTAGTCCATTCTTTGTCGGTGCGTTGGAAACCCCCCAAGGCGCTTACCGACACCCACAAATCCTTTTTTCGGCCAGGGTTTCTAAGACCACCACGCAAGCCTTAATTGTCTTTTTCATTGTCCAGAAGAGCTTCAGGTGCTTGTGACCAGGAAAAAGAGGTCGAATAGAAGAGAGTATCTGACAACAATGGACCTTCAGCCCCGTCGAAGTCAGCTGCCCCCCTCCCTGTCCGTTGGTGACGCTTGTCTGATTTGTGCTAACTTCTCTTGTTGTTTAGACGTAAACACGTCTAAACTCTGGCTAGATGCCGACTGTATCCTCAAAAGTGACGAAATTCCCATGAGTTTCACAATACAACAAGTGATAAGATGTAGAAACATCGGGGTCATGGCAGAGAAGGATGGTTGGACAGATCGATCTAGGACGGACAGGGTCTGTGAATTTTTGACATGGCTTTGCTTCATCGATGGATGGGAGGATGAGCGAGACGATCTCCTTTGGGGACGATTCAGAGCGTCGGATCTATATAAATCCATGAGTGAGTACTACATCATAGTTCACCCCCGCTTAATCTAGTGTCCAACCTCGTTAGCATTGGGGTCGAAATCTTGGTGATTGGCCTACGAAATATTGGAGGATTGGCCCACTAATTGGAGTTTGGTTCCCGCTGCTAACGGCCCAATAGACTGCCCCGAGGCCTCGAGCGGAGAACCCCTTGATATTTTGCAGTGAATTGCGTCCATCGTCGTAGGTCTAGCGCCTGATAATAAGCTGGACGAGCGACGAGCACTTCAATGGCTTGCAACGCGTGGCCGAAAATTGCACTGCGTTCTGCTTTTCCCAAGATGCAGACACTCAGGCAAAGGTGAATCAGGTGTGAATTTGAAAGCGGGGGAAATGGCAAAAGGGGTGCAAGGGTCAAATGCAAGCTGATAAAGCAGGTTTGAGAAAAAGTAAACCTTGCACTATATTTTATGGTGCTCGAATTTCGAAAGAAAACTGGTTGGCTGATCATGAGCCACCATGTTGCATGCATTGCTGCTGCTGCATAATGAGCTGGGCGCTATCGGAGTTCCTTGGAGTACCCAGGCCAGCGAAGTCAAAGTCACGCTGTGCCTGGGTGCCATCATCTATCTGTTAATTTCGATGGCTTTAAAAAAGTTTCAAGATAGATTGTTTATCACAAAAAATTTGCCTTTGTTCTACTTTCTTTCCAATGTCTTTTTGCTACTATAGCCACCGCTTCACATTCTGGGGGCAACATCAGAGTACCCAGCTCGGTATGCACGTATACTTTCCAATACTTCCCATGGCCGCCACTGAAGGATGCGTTAGCCAGTGGCGCAGATCATACCGCAACCGGTCTTAAATCGGTTTTAGTCCCATCCAAAATGACAAATGTGTGAGATCAGCATGCGCCGTGAGTCTTGGGTCACTGGATACAACGAAAGTGTCAAGACATTCAATACCCAACGATCAGCCCCTATTGCTTAAGACCAGGGCTCGACATGACAAACTAGTACAGCGCTGTCTAATGAATATATCCCCTAGCCAATTGAAATTAGCAGTCAAGTTCCTTCGCATGGACTCTCCTAGGCGTACTATTCTGACCTGTCCATTTTTGACTCGGAATAAGACTCCACTCTAGAGACAAACAACAGTGTATCAAGTTCTATCAATTTCACCTAAAAGATGCCTTGAGATGAAGATGGAGCCGGCTATATGCTTTTATAAGCAAGCGCTGTGAAACAACAAACAACGCCCGTGGAAGCTAAGATATTCTCAATGCGGACGCGTACAGGGTTTACGCGAAAGCCGACATGACATCGGGTAAACACATGCTTCATTCAGCTCATTCAAGAATTACTAAACCAAAGTCGAGTCGTCCTTCTGACTAGAACCTAATGCTTCATCCGGTAGGAGCTTGTTGCTGCTGAATAGATATAGGCGATTGGGGAGTTCATGATAGCAAATCAAGATGGAATGAGATACACCCATGAAGGGCCCCGATGATTGGGACACATAATACAAGAGAGGACTGTGCGAGGGTTGATATAGCAGCCACTGCGTCTCGCATCGGGTGACAAGATCAGGACAGGAGCTCATGGTGGAGCTCTGTGTTGAGATTTAACAAATTAGTGTAGCAATGTGCTCCCTGACAAGGACCTGATAGAATTATTAAATCGTCTTCTTGTTTTTGTATTATCATTTCTTTCTTTTAACATACTGGGTACTTCTTGCTCTGAAAATTGGACTGGCAGTATCCTTGTAACCTTTTTTATCATCTCCGCAGGATGAAAGACACATTTTCACCCTCATTATTCAGTTCATAAGAACGGACCTAAAAATGGCGAAGTCCTCTTTTTAGCCATCCACTTGTCCCCCGCTTGTTCACAGTTACAATAAAAATTCCAAAAAAAATTCACAGCCTCTTCTAAGCACCTATGCCGGTTCGCCTTTCTGACCCAGTCAGCTGCTCCACTTGCGCGCATCGCCTCCCACAGCACATGGGTAAAATTGCGACGTTGTTTGCTCGCCTCAACTTTAATATATAACAGTGGGAAATTCAAGTGCCAGAGTCGTTTAACTGCCAATGTCAAGGCACGGGCCATCTAAATTTCGTTCAGGGCAAGAGACGCCTATAATTACTTGCATGGGCTGCAGTTGGCCCTCATCACAATACCAACTGTCCAAACAAGATGTCAATTCATCTAAGGATCTGGTACGAATCGTCCCTGTCATATAATTACTCTCTTTTGTCTCTTTAAACACAAGTGTAGCAAGATAGAAAGAAATGTTATCCGTGAGGCGGTTAACGGCTGAACAAGCCCCGAGACAATTGACTCCCCGATAGTGGCGAGAAAACTGACACATAGATTTACGGAGTACAGTCCCCATGAGATACTGGAAAGAGACTTGGATGACATTCTGACGTTGCCGTCGAAGACTTTAGTGACCTCAAAGATGGTTCCAGGGTGCTTTTATACTTTTATGCTTTCATCTACAGTGATTATGGCCCCACCTAACTAGCAGTCAAGCGCACACCACTAATATTTGGCCGCTCATCTTCTTTTCCATTCCCCTTGACGCTGTCACTATTTTCAATTTAAGTGAGGTACTTCATAGATCGACATATAGTTGGAATGGTTGTCATAGTATATAAAGCTTACGATCTTTCTATGCGGTTGGCTTCTTTATTGTCTGAAATTTGATACCTCAAGACTGGAAGCAAAATTCCGAAAACCTGTTTAGAATGTTGGTATCGGCAGGAAGACTCTCAATGTCTAGGGATAGACCGTGCGCCACCGAATTATACTGGGTATCAAAATTAATAACATCGAGTGATTAAAGAATAATCAACATACAATCGGCTGCCATGATTACGTATATCTCAACAATTTCCGTCCGACAAATCGAATCCCACGAAACATAACCAATACTAAAAGACCCTACACTCCAGACCGAATCAGAACTGCACTTACCCGCCAAAGACTCCACCCGAAGGTTTCTCCACGGGCATTCTTTCGTTCCTCCAAAATTAGCTCACTGGTTAATGTCACAAAGCATATTAAGAAAGCGATCATTGCCACAAAGACGCGCCCTAATGATGGTCGTGGGCATGGGATTGCGCATGTTACGTATCGGGTGGAGCTGGTATGAATTCCTCGTAAATCTTTAACTGACAAGAGCAATCGTTCGCGCGATATCGATACATGAGACAATTTGTGTTGAAAGATCTATGATTTAGGTAGGATCGAGAGAATTTAGAGAGCTCTGTAATTCGATTATTTGAACCAAGAGTAGAGGAAGAGAAGAAAATGGGAATCTTGGAAGGACGAGGCTATATTTCAAGAGATGGGCGGGATAAAAATGCTCGAGTCAGGCAGGAGTGGGGGCCACGCGAAGTGAAGTCTGTTTGAATCACGCATACGAGCTACATGATCAAAAAAGAGGAAGTTGGGAAACAGAAGCCACAAAGTCCACTATATTTATTTTGTAGAATAAATTGTAACTACTCATATTACAATAGGCGGTAGTTTTTTAATTCCACTAACTAAAAATAAATGTCGAAATCCACCAGAGTAAATCAATGATTAACTTTGCTCTTAGGCTCTGTATACAACATCGGTTTCTACCAATGGAAGGGGTTACCGAAGAGATTGATGTTTTTATTGAAGAGAAAGGCTAGTATTGATCATTTAGCCTGATATCCAATCAAAAATAACACAAGAAGAGCTCGCAAAATGTACCCAGGCGTCAACATGTGATTTCAATGGCCCACGGAATGTATTGGGCCTCGTCGAAGAGAATGTTTGGTTATGAAAGGCAATAGCTATAGTTTTTTTAATATCCCCCGTGACAATGCTGTCCATTTTTTTTATTTTTTTATTTACTCCATGGTTTTTACAATTGTGTTGGTGAGGTTATACGCATGCGTAGCGTTATTTAGAAAATTTTGCATTGGCATACATGCTCTCAAAATAAGCTTGCTACGCGGATCAGTGCGATGTCCCCATCACAGTCAAAATTGGATCACATCAACGGATAGATGGTTTAAGATCCCCATCAGCCCTGGAGGTGGAGACCCCTAGCGATGCTTGATAATTGCCTGTGCATGTAGGTAGGCAGAGGTAGATAGATCCAGGCCATAAATAGCACAGAAATCCTTCGTACCAGGCATTTCGGAGCCCAGAAGACTCAAATTTGGGGTTAGTTCCACTGGCTCTGTTTTGAATAGCGAAGTAGCATTAGAAAGGGCGAGTATATGTACTCTTTCTATGCCAGATGATCAATCATGCCTGAAAGATGATGATCGACAAGGCTCGCTGAAGATTCATGACGGGGAGAAGGATTTTGTACGTTTCATGCTGGTCTAAACCTCTTGGGGAAATTGGTCTTAGTGGGAATTCCAGGGTGCTGATGGAGATCCCCCGAATTCCTTTCCACTCCTTAGACTCTGCTTCTAATAACCTATGGGTAGTCTTCCATAGGTTTTTGGCTTTACCGATATTTCGGGCCTTTTCATCCTTTGGCGGGAAAGAACCCTCTACCGTACCCGACAGACTGGTCAACGACAATAATCACCAGCTTGGTCCCGCTTTTTGCGGCCTCGTGCGGAGAATCGCCTTTGGGATCTGAATCCACTGGCACGCAGTTTTTTTCTTTTCTCCTTCGCGTATTTTTCTCTTCTTCTTTGCTTTTCTCTTTACTGGCTCGACCTTATCGTGACACCGCTCTCGTCGTTGTGTGGCCTCCATGCTGGTGGCTCTCAGTTTGCACGCGTCGACACACGATGTGGTCATCCGACCGTCCACACCGCCCGCTGCGCTCAGGCCCTAGCGAGATTGAAGTCGATGCTGATGTCAGCGTAAGTTCCCCCGCGATGGGCATTAGATGAATTTACCCGGCTGCTTTGATTGCTCAATGAAATTAACCTATATCGACAGTCGTCAAGTGAATACGATAGTGAAAGAAGTGATCTAACTTCACTGGATTCGTCTGTCTTCAATTATATCTATGAAAACGGTCGCACATACCATTCTTATAGATCGGGAACTTATGTACGTCTTTCCCTTACCCGACTTGGATGCCCAAGGACTTATTCAAGTTATGTTAGGTCCTCCCCAATGATGAAAAGGAACAAGGTATGTAGTCATTTGATTGCTTTTTTCTACCAGTTTATGCCATATTCTCCCTATCTCCAATAATAAAAACCCCGATAATTAACCACCCATCAGATCGACTTGACTTATGTCACCATGTTTTTCGAGTCTCTATGCATGGAAACTTATGCCTCACCCAACTTTCAAATCCTCAAAAAATCCTTGATATCGGAACTGGGACAGGAATATGGGCTATTGACAGTAAGCCTACGCAACTCACTCAAGATCGCAAAGAATATTTGACTAATAAACCTAAAGTGGCAGATGAATACCCTTCCGCTGAGGTTATCGGCGTAGACCTCTCTCCTATTCAGCCGGGATGGTTAGTTTTTTTTTGCCTCTATTGATGTCACACTTTCTGCAAGGCTAATAATTTTTATCAACAGGCTTCCACCTAATTTGAAATTCATCATTGATGACGCGAACCAAGAATGGGATTTCCCCGAAGAGTCTTTCGACTTCATTCATATCCGGGGTCTAGCTGGATGCATAGCGGACTGGCCTACCTTTCTTCGACAGTGCTACAAGTAAGTCTTGTTGCACTACTTACAATTCCAATTTCTCAGCTTCGTGGAAATTGACATTTACTAGACATCTCAAGCCAGGTGGGCGCATCGAAATATCAGATTTAGTCTCTCGTACACATTGCGACGATGATTCATATCCTCTGAACTGCCATTATCGCATCTGGGAGGTACGTTTGATCAACTGAATTTTTCTTCTTCTTTCAGTTCCGTGAACTAACCAGGAACAGGCTGAATTCTTCCGTGTGGCTGACATCCAAGGCCGACTGTGGGATATTGTACCATACATGCACGGATTCCTGGAAAAGGCCTCATTTGAAGAGATCAAATTCGCCCGGAACCCCATTCCTATCGGGAGGTGGCCGAAAGAGCCACGGATGAAAGAGATCGGTCGCTATATTCGCGCACAGCTAGTCGATAGTGCTGCGGAGAGCTATACATTGGCTCTGTTTACTCGATTCGGGGGCTGGTCCCATGAAGAGGTACAGGTTCTGTTAGCTCACCTGAGACGGGAGCTCCTATCAAACACCATGCATATATATTCATTTTTGTAAGAGCTTTATATCCTCCCGCTCTGGACTGAAGTTGCTAACCCCTTGACAGATCTATTTTCACTGCACAGAAGCCTCTTTCTTCACGAAGGAGATCTGATGACTTTTGAAGTGCTGGAGTCGACTTGAAATACCCACATGATATACTTAGAGAGTTTGAAGTGTTAGGGAAATTAATACCATGGATTGCATTGTGAAAGGTAACCTTCAAGTTCTTTTTGATAAGATGGGCAGCACAGTAGATTCAGGACCTAACCTAGTGGGCAGCCATAGTATGTAGTGGATCCTCTTGGATTTGCGTTTGAGCATAGAGTTATTATTCATCATCAGTCAGTTGCCGAATCATAGCAAGACTCATAATCATTACCAGAATCCCAATCACTACTATACTTATAAGCGCAACACCAGCCCATCCAAATGTCATCGCCGCGGAGCCCACATGACCAGTTATTTGACCATAGCTCATTTTTTCCGCCATAGATGCCGCTGCGGCGCTATTTATATGCTGCCAGAGTACAGACACAAAGGCAAATGACAGCCCAACGCCAGACGTGATCAGAACTGCATGTGTTACTTTGCGAGCAGGAAATGGCTTGACTTCAACTTCTGATTCACCATCGTCTATCTCTTCGTGCCATCCAGGAAATGTGCTAAGCAGTATAGAAGCAAGAACAGCTGCGAATATGACGATGAACCTAAGGATTTGATAGCATAAATCAGCGATCGTTGGTCAGCTTAACCCAAAAGGTAAGAGAATACTTACAGCAGCCCATCAAACACAATATCCTCCTTGAAGGCATTGGCGATATAAATCAGATTCAGCGGGTCACGAGTACCATTTACCAAGCTGCTCGACAGTTTTATGGTATTTGCTAAGCTTTTCGCACTCGTCGAGCAAATCCATTCCCCGCCATCAAGCAGTGCGCAGAGCCCCATATACCCCGCTCGGACCTCGAGGGTCGGCTCATTGCCATTCTGCGTGATATTTTGAACTGCATGGGCAATTTCTGTGCTTACTATACTCTGGTCGGATAATAGCAGGGAGCTGGTATCTTTATACTGTAGCGACAACAAATACACATTTCTGAGGCTACTGGAACTGCAACCCCCAATCAAAAGAGCTGCCAAAGCGTGAGTTGAGGTCCGCTATTTCGAGTCTCGGTAGAACCCAAATAGTAATTGTAAACAGTCTTGATCTTACACAGGAAAAGTATCGCAATGGCTAAAATCATCATCAGAACGTGATGATACGCGATCATGGGTACAAATCTTGATGCTGCGGGGGTGCCATAGGTATTAGCAGAAAACTTTGACATCTCACAGCCCCGCTTCTTGTTAAGAGACGCCTACCCGCTGCAGCAAAGCTCGCCATGGCCGCACTTCCAGCCTGGAAAGTCTTCGTATGGATTTGAATGTATAAATTTCCAAGGTGAAGGTCTCAAGGATGATCTTGGAATAGTATAGGTGAGCTTGAGTTGACAGTAAGCTAGCTCAACGGGAGTGACCCATGGAACCTCGTGAGGCTAACCTATTGTAGATTACGTATACAGTGTGCGTTAACTAACTAACTTAGTTAACTAACTTAGTTAATCCTTCTGAGATTACTAATGAGCTGGTGTAGCCTCCAGATATCATGACGTGCTATGGGGTGCTAAACTGTTAAAAATAGGATTACAATTTACAGGGAGAAATATAAATGAAAATCAAAGCAGGCGGATGGAAATCAGTATCAATGCTCAATAGAGTTTGTTTGACTAAATCACGCTGACAATAATATTTACCGATCCAAGAAAACTGCCCAAGAAAACTGGCAGAATCGGCCAAATAAACACATTCTGAACCATTGAGAGAGAGAGGGGCTATGATTCAAACGTTTGTCACCAACTAAACTGGTGAGACGGAGGAGTCCGACGTAGATGGTTGGGTCCCTGTAGTATCTGGCACTCTAGTAAAGATCCGTGGCCACAAGCTGTCTCTATCTGGCCTATTGTCGGACATTGAGAATATGGCTGTCAAGGTAAAAACGGTTATCATGACAACGCCTAGGCTCACGGCTGTCTGGAGACTGGGGCTGAGATTTCGGATCCCCAGGATTCCGGTAGGTATCGCAACGATGAGTGCAACCAACAGGAAAAAACTGATCACGAATCCCAATTGCTTGGAGAACCAATATGAAGCTCTCCAAGCAATCCTACCAGTCCATTTTCCAATCTTCATACCCAATTTTCCGGTCTTCAAGGTATTCACAGTCAATACGCTAATTCCCCATTGAAGAATAAGACTACTGGAAAGCGATCGGAGCTGAACGGATTTCCCGTTTTTTTCCGCATACTTTCTAATATCGGCCTTCATATCTGTTTTCATATCTGCAAACCATTGACTGCGCATAACGAGGCGCATTGTATATGCAAAACTTGTTGCTCCTGCGGCCACAGCAAAGAAATTCCCAATGGGGACGTGATTGGCAAATTGTTCAATCTGCATCCCAAAAAC
Source organism: Penicillium angulare (assembly GCF_028827245.1). Lineage (NCBI taxonomy): Eukaryota > Fungi > Ascomycota > Eurotiomycetes > Eurotiales > Aspergillaceae > Penicillium > Penicillium angulare. The sequence goes on along the minus strand of NW_026623170.1, from coordinate 261,111 downwards.
GGAAGTTGAAAAGGAGAGAGGTATGAAAATGAAGGCTAGCTCAGTAAGTCTTGCCACGGCATGTGCCTCATCGATGGATTTTCGACTTTCAAGTAGCGCCATGTTAGATGTCAGCGAGGCTGAGGTCACCCGCAATCGCTCCGTGACCTTCTCCACGTCTTTAAGGAGTTTATCCAAGTCAATTTCAATATCTGAGCCACTCTCAGAGCTCTCCTCATCTGTAACGTCAGAATCGATTCGTGTTATGAAAGAATCAAATGATCTGATAGAAGCAGCAAACTCCGGGAGTTCCCTCTGCGCACGACTAATTAGTTGACGCCATAGAGGAAGTCGTTCTTCCATTATTGCATCATCGGGTATCTTTTCATCGATTTCATCAAGAATAAGGCGTAATTGCTTGAGAAGGGCAGATGTGTCGCGGCAAATTATTTGGAGTAATGGAAAACCCAGGCTAATATGTCCCTTTTCTGGTTTCAGTGCATCACAGAACTCATTCATGGTAGCTTGAGTCTCAGACAATGATGCACTAAATTCCAAGGCAGGGCCTTCTTTTTGAAATATCCTATCTAAATCAACTTTCACTTCCTTGCGAGGAGTCATCTGCTCGATGATACACCTAGATATTGGGTCATTGTCGACTGGTTTCCTCGCCATGTCTCGCATTATATAACGTGTCCAAAAGATCGGAACCATGCCCCTTTCGTTCATACGCCGTGGGGGATCCTCTTCGCTTCTTCCTATGATTCCAAAAATGCCTCCAACGCCACCATCATTTGATACGCTTGAATGAAGATGCAGTATCCCTTCGGTGTCGTGTGTTTCGTGGAGAATGCGGTTCGCAAAATGTCGCTGCTGCTCACTTACTTGTGGTAAAGGATCAAGAAGGACAACCACTTGAGTCTTGATTAGCACTAACCGGCACAAACATCCCGGTGCTAGAAAGGCTCACCAATCTGACAATCTTGATTAGGAAGACTTCCACTCCAAATTGATATTTTCTCTTCCCACCCACACTCTCTGTTAACCCGTGTCGTCTTCGCTGGGTCTGTCCACAGTTCCCACTCCGAGCGAAAGATGTTTGTTTCGGCTCTGGTAGTGAATGCCCCATGGCGAGTAAAATGTTCTGTCTTGTCTTCGAGAAGGTCGTTGAGATCTCGATTGGAGAAGTATGTCGGCATTCGCCAAACGGGTCGAAACCACTTCATGCAAACATAGGACTTTTTCAACGAGGCTGTGCTCCATGTCTTGGATGGCGACTGGTCGAAGTGAGCTCCAGAATATCCAGAATTGAGTAGGTGCTCCTCGAAAAATTCTGGATTAATTCTGTATCTTATTCCTAAGCCATCTATAGTTCTTTTAGAAAGGTCCTCTACTACAATCAGGCGTTGGCGTATATATTTAGATCCATTTCCCAAACCTGGGAGTTTCCGAACATCTTCCGCAGACCCTGAGTCGACAGATCCGTCATGAAGAAAGTCGTAATAAACGATGGAAGTCCTCTCATGACGGGAATCGTTCTGCAAATTCCCCTTCTCGATATGCTTTAGTGCCTTGCTCGCATTTTGAATAATATCATCGTATGTAAGTGGTATACGTCGCTTTGTCTTCTTATTCTTCTTCCTATTGTCCCCTCGTTGGTCAAAGTCCAAGCCCTGGGACAATGCTAAGTTGGCAGCCCGGGAAGCTGGAGGCGTACCAAACTGATCAATTGCATCCAGTGAGCGCCCGGTCTCCTGATCACTGATCGCTTTTTCAGTGGCCGAATAGCCAGAGTGTGACTCGGGTAGGCGAATTGCCTCAGGTGCGTAAGGCTCGAGTCGTAAGATATTATGTAGAGATCCCCTGCGCTCTGACTTCGGGTAAGAGCTCTCGAGATCCACTGCGGCACCCGTGCCCTCATTTTGATTGCGGGGCTGATCTTGTGCGTCTCTGGTCTCGCCCTCGAAACCTGCAAGATCCAACCACTCACGGACCCGCCAGGCTGATTGGTCGTCGGCCATAGTGGAAGCTCCCTAAATGAGAAGGAATGAAAAGGAATGAAAAGGAAATATTATGGATGGTTTGACATGACTCTGCATAGTAAGACGAGGGCGACGGTACGAGTGCAAGGTCAGCTCTGCACATATGTCGGCCCAAGCGCTATACTAGCTTAGGTTTAGTTGATAAGATAACGATGCGACGATGGTGTATGTCACAGCCTGATTTATAAGGCTGAAATGGGTGAAGACTCATCATTTCTCTAAGTAAAATATCCTTGTTTAGAAAGATCAAAAGAACGAAACTCTCGTTTATGCTTATTTCGCTTTATCATTCAACATTTTCTCTTTCCACCACCGAGAAATCTCACCAGTTTGCAAAAATTCCACCTCACCTTCACGCTCCCATTCCTTCAACCATCCAAGCATACGCTCCAACATCCCAATAACATGAGCCATTCCACTCGTATCGGGATGCATAAGAATAGGGAAGATGGGCTCCTCTTCGTTATCGCGAATCCACAAGAATCGATCGCGCCAGAGATTCTCAATCACACGCACATCAACGTAACCATGGGAATTCTCACAATGCGGAAGGAACTGCATGGGTGTCATATCTTCCATGTAATAGTTACATGGCACGCATACAAGAGGTCTTCTGTCAGGCAGTGACGGCGATTCTTTAACGGGATGCATCCAAGTAGAAGCCGGTTTGGAAAAGTCGATAGGCTGAAGAGGGGGACGTCTCGGTGCGAAGAAAGGATGACAGTCGTGATCGGTTAAGGAGGCATCTAGATGAAGTCAGATTTTTCGATCACAGGGACTTTATTCTGGAATAATCTTGCTTACCATACTCAAATCCATGCTCTTCTAGCAAATCAAGTGTCGATTCACGAAGCTGATATAAGGGTGCACGGTAACCGACCGGCTTTTTCCCAGTTAGGTTCTGGGCTATCTCCATGCATCGCACAAGTACGTCACGCTCTTGCTCTGGTGTGAGTTGGTATGCGCCTTCGTGGGCGTAGCCATGTAACCCGACCTCGCAGCCTGATTCTACCACTTGTTTAACTTCATCGGGGAAGCTCTCTGCTGAGTGTCCAGGGATAAACCATGTGCAGCGGTTGGCGATGTCTAGCTTTTTAAGCATGCGCAGTAACCGAGGGACACCAACTCGTGCAGCGAAGAAGCCGGCGGAATAGTCGGCTAGGACATTATCGGGATGAGAATCTAAATTATTGTTCATGGTTAGTTGAGTCGATACATGACGATGCATTGATGCATGAATGGCGAAACTTACTTGTGCCCAGCCACCCGGAAACCGCGTCAAGGTCGATTGAAACTGCGACTCGAATTTTGTTGCGCCTGGGTTTTGCAAGTGTTCGAGGAATCGATTGCGCGGGCTGAACAACTGCAGTATTCTTGACGACCTCTGCGCTTTTGGGTGATTCCTTGCCTTGGACCTGGATGCATTGCCCAGTGATATGTCCGGCAGCACGACTCGAGGCCAAGAAGGCCATGGTTCGAGCTACATCAGTCGGGGTGACACCATTGTCCTTGGCAGTCTCATCGATACCAGATGCGACAGCGTTGATTCGTCCCTCGCTATTCAGCTCCAATATTTCGTTTCGTACGGTGTTGAGGAGACCATAATGAAGACCAGCTTTTCCAGCGGCCAATCCATTGCTGGTTTCAGTTTCTGTCACAACAATAGAAGGACTTGCAAGCTCGCTCCCGGAGTGCTGTTGGTACTTTTGCACTTGGCGCAAAAAATGCTTGATTGCTAGAAAAGAGCCGCAAACGTTTGCCTGGTAGGTCTGGTTCCAGTCATCAAGTGAGAGCTCCCAAATTGGCCGCTGACGTGTGACATCTCCTTGGGTGGAAATGATTACTAGGATATTGGCTGGTCCAAATCTTTCTTGGGCTTGAGTAAATCCAGTTTTTATCGACTCTTCAGTTGTGACGTCGCCATTTAGGATATGGAGTCGAGAGAACCGCTCTGCATCAATCCCAGAAAGTTGCAAAGGCTTGTTATCAAAAGCTGTAACACGACTTCCGTGATCTATAAGTTCCCGCAGTCAGAATAAGTGTTGAGAGAGAAGGCGCGCCACGTCGTTATGACAACAATCTTCATTGCTCACTATGAATCTTGTCCCACCGTCAGGCAATCCATTTTCGCATGACTACAAGCTTTAACGGTGCCTAGTGACTCCATTTGAAACGGACCTAGATCCAAGCAATTCATTTTTCAAGATGGATTCGAGAAGCTTGTCTCCTTGATCTATTCCAAGGGAAATAAAAGGAAAATAAACAACCAAAAGACTACAGGTCAAAAAGCCTACCTAGAAATTCTCGAACTGCCTCGCCCCCAGTGGCACTCGCGGCCCCTGTAATGAAGATGTGCTGGTCCTCTAGTCCCAAAACGGAACGTTGAGAAAGTGACTCGATCGACATCGTAATTTTTGCGAATCAAATCTCACTTCTAACTTCACTTCCAATGTTGAGCCAGGTCTACAGATGGAGATGATGCTGAAATTACTTCCCCCTCTCAGCTTTGCCACGCCGAGGATTGAAAACTCTTGTCTTCTTCAATGTGCAAGTCCTTTCCGAAGAAGACTTGGCGTATGGAGTAATCAAGCTCCACGTGGATCTAGGGGTCTCTCAGTCAACATCTCAACACTCGCCATATTATGACAATTGCTTCCGTTCCCCCAAGAAAAGCAGAATGAAGGAAAGTCGTATTAGAGCTTACTAGTAAAGCTGGAAAGATATTCCCGTTCTAAGTACCTCCAAGTGCTGTTGACGCTCTTGACAGGGCGGCTTCCCACGGGGTTTGCTGTGGGTTCTTGGAGATGTCTGTTCGTGCGTCTGTGCGCCACGAATTGGCCAGGCCTTGAATTCAATGGGGCCGAACAAGCTTTGCAGAGCTTCGCAATCTTGCCTCGATCTGATCGATGGAGGGAATGGGGTTAGTTTTGGCGAGAAATCAATTAAGATTCAATAGCCGGAGCGTGTGAAGTTGCCGCGAGGGGTATCACGTGGGGCTGCTGTCTTCTCTAGTACTGGGTTCGACAACTTGCAAATCTACTACATTGAGTTTTATTTTCCCTATTATTTTAAAGAATTTCCTCTCAGATTAGAGCATATACGGGTAGTCATCCTCGTATTTACTGGAGTTCTTCTTTCGGTGACTTTATAGACATACTGTGGACATGCTGCAGTGCTAAACGCTAAAATCTATATACCTTTATATCCGATCTTCGGGTTTATTAGCTAGGCTCAGTCAAGTTCCGGCGTATACACCCGATCAATACAAGCGCCGATGATCTAAAGCTGGAAGTAAGGTTCTTGCTGGGGCCAGCTAGGAGCATTGTCGTATTCGGGAGCGCATTCCGCAGCCACCAAAAAGCACTGCCAGCACAGACCTACATCAGGGTGGACCAGGGACCACAATGCACACAGAGCAAGATCGTAAACATCTCGGGGATCAAGAATAATGCATTGTCGATTTCAGGACTAGGAAGCCCCGCTGCTGGATTCAATTATGAGTAGTATACAGTAGGTAATGTACCTGACTTTCAACTTACATTTCGTATATCGTATAGCGGCGATTTTGTCCATATCCACTTTACGAAGTATAAGCGCTTTCATTCACCAAAATGAGCGGCGATCGATAGTAATTTGCGCATTCCTGTTATGCAATATCATGTTTTTTCTCCAATCACCAAGCATTGTAGAAAGATTTCGAGTTTCTGTTGTATTTTTAATTCGCCTCGGCTGTTGGATCTCCACCATTGAGAACAGTGTGAACATTATGGTGGGATGCTATACTTGCTCTCTACTAATTTTCTAGAAAAATAAACAAACACACTTTCCAAAACCATCATATCAATATAGCCAGCAGCTTTCCACTCTGGCAAAGGACTATTCCGTGAGGAAACCACAATTTCGAGGCCATGCGTCGACTTCCAAGAATTGGAGGCTTGATGGCCCGGCGGACCGCGCTGGCGATGTCGTGGGTCACCGAAACTCAACTTCGAACTCTGTTTTGCGTAGGAATTGCAGAGACCAGCAGTGGCGTTGCTATGACTTAAAGTTAAAATTGGGTTTTCTGCAAACCTTTCTGGAAGGTCCTCAGCTGCAAATTAGTGTGATTTTTATATTTTATTTCACTTAAGTTTTGAAGTGGCACTGGGTTTCAGTCTACTATAATTACCTCCCAATTGAACGGGCGGTTCTCGGCCGATGACTACTTGGAATTGACAATAATCTGTCTCCGGACGGCTTATCGCTCTCCGCAAGACAAGTCGATCCCGCAGCCATTTTTCTGGTTACGGTGGAAGAAGTGGGAGCATCCCCAGCACCCGGAAAATCAATATCCACACGTGTTACCATGGTTAGGTCTTTGAAGCTGGACGTATCCTTGGTTCAAGAGAATAATGATAGACAGACTGGAGGAGCCCGGCAGCCAATGCGAATGCATGGCGGCGGTGGCCGGGATTAGAGTGGAGCCCGCTGTTCTCTGTGGCAGGCTAAACCGGCGGTATCGCCAATATGGAACAAATTGGAAGACCAGTTGTCTCTTCTGGAAAGCGGTTGCGCTGCTATCTTAGATTAAGTTGGCCTGTTTTGTGTAAATGTTGTCTCCTTTTTGGGTGAGACATTAGTATCCTTCGCGGATAATTGAGATCTTGAACATGGAGCAGATCGTGCATAGAACATTCTGAAGCAATCCCTAGCGTCGCAGTATTCGCTCAACCCTAATGTTCCTTAGGCCCGTCTCGCCATATTTATGGTCTGTGTTTTTGAATACAAGGAGTAACTGTAGTATCACGATTACCTTTTTTCCACTGTCCATTGGATCTGGCCGTGGCTGATACATTGTACGCAGGACTACGAGGCTGTTTCCACTTCAACTCGCGCGATTGGCGAATGAGCGGTCAGGACACGCTGAATTGTGAGAGAATCAGCTGGGTAGACGCAAGGAGTCGGGAGATCACCGGGTAAAAGTGGATTGGCACTTATCCTACAGTGGAATAGATTAACTTCGTTGGTGCAGTTTTCATACCGCGGGTTACTTACAAGGTAGGAAAAGTCGAGTAAAGCCAAGACGCTCTAGGAAATGTACTACTGTAATCGTAAATAAATTATTTGCGGAATACATGAAGTCTATTTGTCCGGAAATTCCGATGAAGCCCAATTAAACCAGTGTACACGTAACCATCTATAATACCGAGGTCCCAATACACATTCCAGGGTCCCCAGCAAACGAAATGAGGCTCGCAATATGTACAGTCAAGACAAAAAAAATTAACAAGAAATCTAAATATGAACATTCAATGATAAACTGGGTATCAGGTTCACAGTGGCTCCGTATATTCGTAACAGGAAAATGTGAAAAAGGGAAATAGAAAATAAACGCAAATAATTCGCAGGGTTTTTAGAGCCAATCGCGAAGGAGTCCATAGTCTAGACTGCCTCATGCCCACGGGTGATATGGGAACTATTGGTCTCATAGTCGTTTGGCCTTGAATCGTGTTGTACCGTAACTGTGATATCTTGTCGGATCCGCAAGGCGCGCGCAGACCCATCATCACTGCTCATATCCCGATCTTCACTAGGCCCCAGACTGATATCTGAAACGGCTGGTCCGGCCTTCGTTGGTGTCACGGAAGCTGCGTGGAAATCGTTCATATGGAAATCATCCCCCGAGCGAATCTGACTGTGGGGCCCATATGGTCGAGAATTCTTGCTGTTTGTCCAGGGTTGAGATTTGTAACGATCGGTACCTCTCTTCGATCCTCCAGTCCAGCTCTTGAGGGCGGGGAACACATCTCGTAGAAGCGACCATACAAGTGGCAAGTTGGTGACCAGGATCGCCACGGTGGCTTCACGGAAGTACCAGTTCATGTATACGTAGGAAATAAGTGAAGGAACCAGACAGTATATCTTGTTCAAGACAGCGGCGACAATAACGAAGATACCCATACCGAACAGAAGGATCAGAATCACCTTCTGCTTGGTTGGAACGCGGACTTGGACAAGCATAGGAATGGCGACAATGAGCATGAAAACATCGGCGGAAATCGAAAGAGCGCCTTGGACGATTTCATAGTGTTGATAAGATGAGCATTGGTCTGGTGAAGTTCGTTAGCCAGGAGTATCATAGAGACGATGTGAAGATGTGGTTTCATACAGTTATCAGTAGGAACCGCCCAGTATTGTGTTAATGGCCTGCAGATGAGGAATAGAGAAAGCTCCGTGGCGATGAAACCGAGTACCACATATATGGCGATATAGTTGATCCATTTTCGTTGGCGCAACCCCTCACTAACAGCATTGTTAGTAAAATCTTCATGACAAACACCATTTGCATCCAGACATACGTTATGCGAGCATAGATTATCAGCATACATGCTTTCAAGCTCCAAACACAGAGGATGAAAGCATGCTCCGATACAAACACCCATTTACTACCCCGTTCTCGCTCGTCGTGTATAGCCGGCGTCATTGAAGCCTTTTCCTCTGCCGTCATCAAATTTGACCCTCCACCTGAGGCCACTTGGTTGAGAGCGACGCATAGAATCGTATACCAAAGAACGGCATTGCACATTAAATAATCATCGGCTTGGAGATTTCGAATACCTAAACGCCTGACACGGGCCGTACTATGTTATAACATTCATTAGTCAAGGGCTCTTGAAGTAACGGTGCGTGCGCATATAAGGTACTCACTATCTCAGGACTGCGCCCAATACACCAACAGCATAGAGCGCCCATGTCTCTCGCGCAAAGCGCTCAGCAAAGCCACCACCTAAACCTGACATGAGAGGCCTGTAGTGTGTAAGGTCAATAGGGGATCAACCAGGAGAGGAATGAACAAGAGATTAAAAAGATAGCACCCACATCTCTTTTAAGAAAGAATTGCTGGAATTAAATCTAATATACAAAGTTTCCAATGGCGAATAGCCTTCGCATTAGCCGGGCGATCGCGTCTCCAGTGGGCTGGATAAACGGAGAGTTCGCCGATTCGTTTGGATAGGTATTGTTAGGAAGATAGCTGTATGACTACAGACGAAAAAGTGCTTAAAGTATTGTCATGGGCGAAAGATAGATCGTCAGTGACAGGCGAGAGCCAACCATAGAATGAGTTGGGGGATCCGATGAAAAGGTAGAACGGTTCCATGGGTTCAATGGAGTATGCAACCTTGGAATTAATTTTTTTGGTAAATTAATCACATTGCACAATCTGAATTACGATTTGGTGCCTGGCAGTGCTTGCTGACTAGGACTCCACACTCTCAGCCCTCCTTGTCATCGGGCTTCGGGGATTAGCATGTAGACCTGCCATTTTAGGGAGCGCACTGAGCGTAGGTTCGCAGGGTACATCGCATAGTTTTGCGCAAATCAATCTATCCGTACTCCGTACATCCAACTGAATTTTCTCAAGGGAGTTTTCTTTTCAACTTGGCGAGCAATTGATGTGGGCCTACAAGGTGTACTGTGGAATTCTGTTTCAGAAACAGGACTTTTTCATGTGTATCTTTATGAGAGTATGCTAATCTAGCCGACCCAAATATGTAAGAGGGCACGCGAGTTTTTTGGCCTTCCGAGAAGGGTTAGATGGCCGTCTCAATACAATGTGTTATTATGGCCTCATGTAAATCTATACTTTAGATGAGATGTGTGTCCCATACGGCAAGAAAACCTGGAAGGCATAATGCATCATATCTTGTTATAATCATTGTCTATGGATGCCAGTCCCACCACAGAGGCAACGAATAGAAAGTGTTAATTGCCAAGTGCATGAATCGGAAACCGAGGACGGCATTAAAGTTTACGGTCATCGTCCGTCGCCTATACTCGATGCGGGCAGAATACCTGAGCTCCGCATCCAGAAATCTGATAGAGTTTACCACTAACCCCATAGAGAAATGGAGTAAGTGGGGCCTCGAGAGAAAATGACTCCAGGCGCAGTACCTGGTCGATTGAGGGATTTTGCTGGTGGATACGGGGATGAGGATCCTTACTCCGTACGGGGAAATCCGTAAGTTGTTCTGTGGAGTCAGGAATTGCCTCGATCGATACAACTTTCAGCGTGGCAAAGATGGCCACTTTGTAATTGCTGTTCTACTGTACTGTCTTGGTGGGGGGTTCAACTGCCGAGCTATAGATTTGGCCGGCGCCGATCGGGGGATTAGTCAATTGATCCTGCAAGACACTAGAATGACTCTTTTTTCTGCATGGAAAACACAATGGCTTATAGAGCCCTGGTCCGTTAGCGCTAGTGTGGTGAACGAATCACGGTCAGAGTTTTACCAGAAGGTTTTCTAGTCTCTTATCCCAAACCCAGTACCTGAACCCGATTTATGTCTGTTTCCACTATAATAAAAATTAATCGATGGCTTGGTCAGGGACCAATCTAGATCAGCAATGCACATGCCACCTATATTTTCACCTAGACTAAATCTAAAAGTGTGTCTCATTCTCTGATGCCGAATGAAATCATACCGTGCTTGAAATTGTGTTTCTCCCCGAGGTGTATGCAAACTATGCAAGTCTCCGGCGAGCGCTCCGATAGCGCTGGGGAATGGTTGGGGGGGAAATCCCTTCCTGTCGATCCCGCGGACCACAAACGATCCGTGGTTTGGGAAATGGCTGGTTGTTATGCTTGACAGGGTATATTGATTAAATGTGGGCATCTGGAAGCATTCTACGTAAGCTTGTCGGATCAAACAAGTTCATGCTGTATATTGCTGTGGATCAATGTACAGAATGGAGCTTAGAGGATGGAGTACAATATACACAATTACTATTAGCCTGAGACGGCGGATAAATCATCTAGCAATCCCTGCATTTTGTTACTCGCTGTTCACGCTAGTGTAAACAAGATGCCATCGAATCATGTCACTAGCCGCAGTGTTTCACCGTAGAAACCCCGCCGATGTTAGTGCTCATTTTTAAGACAAAGTAAACTTCCTGGCTCATGTATAAAGCCCATTAAGGGGAAATGGCCGTTCCTATTCGGGGGAACTGGCTTCTAGAAGATTATCAAGCTTGGGGAGAGAAGGCGCAAAACCACATGTGCAGAGCGTGATACGTCACCAACTCCTGAATTTAAGGCCTTGGTGGGCTGCAGTGGTGGGCTGCTGCGTGGTCATGCATAACATACAGTAGGACACACACAAAAGCCAGCATGGTTGATGCATAAGGCGAAGATAATCTATCCATCTGCCTTATCATATACATCTAAAACGTTTGAAAATAGACAACTGGAGATAATGGACCCAATTTCTCCACTACCCGGTGAATCATGTAGCAAATAGATCAATTCTACGGAGTATAGACCCCCAGGAATGCTTGTGGTGTGAGACTTGTTGCGGCGCGAGAAACTTGCGCCAAGGATCGATGCAGCATGGAAAAATTCTTTCTGCTGAAGCTCCCCTTCTAGGTAAAGCGTACTGCATGATCCTCCGCGTCCTGGCTTTCTTCTCGTTGGAGTTTGGTTGTTTCGCCGCCGGCTGTGTCCAATGACGCGCGCCCGTAACCCCACTTAGCTCTCAAGTGGCCACCGGGAATGCAACCCCGGTAGAATGATTGGTTCAAGATTGGGGTATTGCACGATAAGAGTGGCTAGTGGTGTGGAGTCGGGGAAGACTGGATTCACGGTTGAGGTTACTGAACAAGCCGAGCTGATGGGGTTGTCCGTGTTCACGCCTCTCTGGGGCATTCGGATCGCCCGCGATGGTTGTACGACGACTCCACCCTTAATCATAATATAGCCTTGCCTTGCTCCCCTTTTCTCATAGCTCGACTCTTCTGGCCCTTTCATTCTTTCTGGCCTGGTCATATATTCGAAGGAGACAGACTGATTCTTGAAGGCCCCTTGCCTTACCCAGCCTCACGAGCGAGTTCCCTGTCATCCCTCGACCGTCATACTGTCGGTCCGCTCGATCGCTCGGGTCGCATTTTCTTTTAGGACTGCATAGAAACTTTCTGAGAAGTCAGTTCCCACGTGGAATTCCAAAAATTCAATATGTCGAACGAGTTGCCTAAGAAGACCGAGGTCAATGAGCCGGTCGCGGAGGAACAGCACCAGGGAGAGGTGATCAACGCCTCTGGTCATCGTCAAGAGGTGGACCGGAACTTCAGCCTTATCAGTTTGTGTGCTATCGCCGTCACTACTGGTAACACTTGGATTGCCCAGGGTGGAAGTGTTGTGACTGCTTTGAGTAATGGTGGTCTGGCCGGATGTATCTATGAATTGTATGGACCTCCTCTCATGCACCAAGTACCATTCCCATGATGGTTCTGATATGCTAATGTTTGATAATAGCATCGCGGTTTCAATTTGCTACTGGATGGTCGCCGCCTCCCTGGCTGAGCTAGCATCCGGCATGCCGTCGGCTAGTGGTGTGTACCACTGGGCTTCTATCACCGCCGGCAAATACGGTCGTGTCTGTGGATTCTTCGCTGGATGGTGGAACTGCCTGGCTTGGATTTTAGGTGCCGCCTCTATGTCTCTCATTATGGCGCAGCAAACCGTTTCGATGTATGCTCTGATGAACCCCAACTTCACTGTGCAGCCCTGGAACACCTTCATCAGCTTCCTCCTCTGCACCTGGGTGTGCTGCTGTATCGTCCTTTTCATGAACCGCATGTTGCCTTACATTGGTAACCTTGGAATGTTTTTCATTCTTGCCGGTGTGTTCGTCACGATTCTCGTGTGTGCTATCATGCCTCATGTCAATGGCGTTGGGTACAAGTCCAGTCATGATATCTGGGAGAATTGGACCAACGGAACCAGCTACAAGCAGGAGGGTTTCGTGTTTGTGATGGGTATGCTTAACGGCGCTTACAGTGTCGGTACCCCTGATTGCTCTTCTCACTTGGCTGAAGAGATTCCTCACCCCAGCCGCAACATCCCCAAGGCTATCTTGGCTCAAATGGGCGTGGGTTTTATCACCGGTATCCTTTACATGATTGCCATTTTCTACTCCATCCAAGACCTTTATTTGGTTTCCCACAGCGCATACAACTTCCCCCTTGCGGAGATCTACTACCAGGCTACCGGAACTCGAGGCGGTGCTCTGGGTCTTTTGATTGTCGCCTTCATTCCAACTTTGATCACCGCAACTGGTTGTTACATCACTGCTGGTCGCACTCTTTGGACCCTTGCCCGCGATCGTGCCACTCCTTTCCCCAACTGGTTGGGTCATATTAACACCAGCTTCAACAACCCGTTCAACGCTACCCTCGTTTGCGGCTGCTCCGTCACCGTCCTTGCTTGCATCTACCTAGGTTCCTCCACTGCCTTCAACGCCTTCGTTGGATGCTTTGTTCAGCTGTCCAGTCTTTCATACTTCATGGCCATCTTCCCTCACGTGCTGAGCAAGCGCAACTCCTTCGTTCCCGGCTTCTTCTTCATGAACAACAAGATCGGCTACGTCATCAACTCTCTCGCATGCGTGTACATCATCACTTTCGTTGTTATCTTCTGCTTCCCTTACACTCTTCCCACCACTGCTAGCACCATGAACTACGCCTCTCTGATGACAGGTGGTTTGACCATTTTCGTCACTGTCTGGTGGTTCGTTCGCCAGGGCTCTTACGAAGGTCCTAAGAATGTGCCATTGACCGACAAGGCTCTCGCAGAGGATGCTCAGTAAAAAGGTGTTGTGAAGGATCAGATCAAATAAATACCTAATGAAGGGGTGCTTCTACTTTTGCATATACCATGTTCAACTTACCCTGTCACTATACTTCTTCTCACTGATGATCTTTGATGACTGTCAGATGCATTTTTATACCTATACCTTTCTTTCTTTGTCTTTGACGTGACCTTGACACGATATCCCTTTACATGTATCATCTTAATTGTTATGGGATCTTTCAACACTTTTTTCTCATTGAATGAGTACATAACTAGCATTCGATGGGACTCGATCCCAAATCTAAATACTATTATTGAAGCTAAATTCTTGATTATTCTTCACATACTGTGTTCAATGTCTTTAGCGATGTCTCTGTACATAATCACGTTGGTTCAATACCCGTTTCATGACCTATAGTAACCGGTTTATGTGAACCAAATCCTCTCATATCTCTGGATAATTTTATGCTATCCAGGCAGGCCCATGGCTATCAGTTCCCTCATTTGCTCTTCCTGGAAGTCATGATAAAGGGTGATCAACTCAATGGATTCGTTCAGGCTTTCTTGCTCCTTTGCTTTTTCTGTCTCTAGGGAATACAGGCAAGGCTTTCCAAAATCTCACCACTTTTCAGACTTGTATCTACACGAAGGTTGTACCTGGTGATGGTTGCTGAGCTCTTGCCAAAGAAATCGCTTTTTTCCAATTTTTTAAGGTTATGCTAGTAAGTTCATTTAGAAAGAAAGAAAGATGAAATCTCGAAGCTATATCTTACGATTCATAGCATTAGGGTTGAAGCTCAACTTCAACTTGCCGATATCGTGATTTTCTACCGGTCGAAAATAAGCAAAATGGGTATTTTCCCGATGACTTGGATCGCTATTGTCCCCCATGGATGTCTGAACTAGCCTTATCTACGACTACAAGATAATAATATAATATAAGAAGAGTGTCCTTTCATATCATGATTGATTAGACCTTTGTCTAAGGTTATGTACTAAGTCTTTCAAAATGCCCTTCAATATATACAAACATCTGGGCGCCGCTATAGCTATGTGCGGGTGTATCTAAATACAATGAATATAAACATAGTATCTATGGTCATGAAACAAACAAAATGTCATGCTATCATGAGTTCCCAACTGACGGGATATTGCAAGTCGACGAATGTTTCCAAAGAAACTAGGATTTGACAAAATCTCGCCTACTTCAACGTTCGATTCAAATAGCGCGTCTTAATCAAGGCTCAAATGAGGGCTTGCTAACACGTCGACCACCATTCTCCTTACGATCGGCAGCAAGAGACTTGGCGAACTTGCTCCTGTCACGGATCTGAGGTCCATACCAGTAGAAGACATAGATAGGAGCCACAACCAAGCAGGAAAGACAACCTAAGATAGTACTGGCATACTGGACATGCCATTTATCTCCAATGTTGCTGTACATTGGTGTCGCGTACATTGCAGAGATACCGGCAAGCAGATCACGAGCAAATGCGTTACCACCACACGCAGAAGCAGAGTATACACCATAAGAGGCGATCATGTAGTCGACCGATGAGAGGTAAATCGCATAGTTGGCGATACCGACCATTGTCGAGAAAATCATAGATGCGATCCATGGAATGTTACGCTTTTTTCCGAAAGATGTCCAGGCGAAACCGAACAAACCGATAGGCTCGAATGGAGCCAGCCACAGAAGCCATTTAAGGCGGCGCTCGGGTGACAAAGCATCGCTTCCATGCTTCTTGCGGATGAAATTGTCTCTCCAGAACCAGGGGAAGTAGGAGATGTACGTAAGGAGGTAGGCAAGGTTAATGGGGATGATGGCCCATGCAACCGCAAGAGTGCCGAAACCCCAACCTTGCTCGTAGACAGTTGTGAAACTCTCCAGGAAGGTGAAGATCAGAGCATCAGAGAAACCAGATAGAAGAGAAAGGCAGAAAACAATAGGCTCGCGGAGCAGCATGTGGAAGGGACGCATCCAAATCTTGCCAGCCTCCTTGAGAGAAACGCGAGGCTTCTTGAGCTCATTGGGTCCGTAAACGTTGGGGTCTTCTCCGGTCTTTCGGCGGCGCTTAGCCTCACGGTCGATAAGAATTGTTGAACGGGACTCGGGCATGAAGAAGATGATAGCCTGTGTTGCGGCTCCGAAGATAAGCTGGATCCAGAAGAACCATTGCCAGCTAAGGACTATAATAGAATTCTGTCAGCATTCCATGTGTATATTAAATTCATGAAAGAATCGAAGACTTACATCGTTGAATTGGACCACCGATAACACCACCAATACTGGTACCAATGCAAGAAGAGAAAACGATGAATGCCAAGGGAAATTGTTGCTCATCGGGTTCGTAGACGTCGGCAATCAAACCAAGGGTAACACTACCGCCAGCAGTGGAGATTCCACCCAAGGCACGCGCAACAACTATGGTACCCCAGTTAGGAGCCCAGGCTGCAGGAAATTGCCAAATGTTGATGAGAAACATGGAGAGCTGGAGAATAGGCCAGCGACCGAACTCCTCACTCCAGGGTGCCCAAAGCTCGCATCCAATAGAATAGGTCACGAGATAGGCCATCTGGCCAGTACGAGCATGTTGTTGGCTAATGTCGAACGCTTCGGATAAGGGAATGACTGCATTGGGGAAAACCGAGGTGTTGAAATTCATGGACACCTGCACGCAGGCGACAGCCATGAGGTAGGTCCATTTCTTCCAACGTGGCCATGAGTAGGCCAGCTTATCGTAACACTCGTTTTCTTTTAGTTCACGAGGACCGTCAGCTGCAATTCCACCGTTTTCGGATTTTTCTACTGCAGGAACGAGGCTGTCAGAGAATGGTTCGCTAGATTGAGAACCATTCTCAGAGTGCCTTTCTGGAGGGCTTTCCACCACGGGCTTGGGATCAGACATTATCAGATAGCGTCTATCTGATGTAATCTGACACGACAGGTCTGGAGAAGTAAAATACTTGTTCTACGTAGGACAAATTCTCCATTTAATAGAGCTTGACGAAAATTCTGCGTCAGCGCAAAATTGGTCTGGGTGACCGGCGTCATAGTTCTTAAACCGGTTTATCAGAAAACAAGAAATGTCTTAATGGAGTGGAGACTCGGTAGATCACCCGCTTTCAATCCTATAAAATGGTGCATAAAAGATGGCCCTAGCTTAACACCGCGTCTGTGTGTAGAGCCTTGTCTCTGAAAGCATGAAAACCATGGCTCTACTGAATGCAAAAACTGCAACTTGAAGAAGCGACTTATCATGCCATATGCCAAAAATGGTCTTTGAGGAGCAGATACGTCGGGTCCGAGGGATACCGACCGGGTCAGACTTTTTGCAGCGTGATATCGGTAATCGGTAAAATTCAACTCGGCCAAGGGGCCAAGAAGGTACGTACCAATAAACACCCGTGGGTCATGCATTTGTAAGATCGAGGCTCGTGTACATATGTACATGTACAATATTCTTTTTAAATTCTCCACCCTGATGCCATTGATCACTGCACCACATGCACTGTCATCGTTTTTAATATGGGGAGATGCGGGGACGATGTTGAATCTGTTCAATGTGGGTGTATAATTGATATCGGCTGAGTTTCCCCCATATTGCGTTCAGTATCGCCATGCAGATCGTTCAATGGTCGTGCTTTAAGGGTTCAGCATTGACGTCACTCTCTCAAATTTCAACATGTCTCTGCCAGGTTTGTATCACCGAAAGCCTCCCTTTGGGCCCACATTAGACCCACTAATGTGGATACGAAGGGGTCAATTCAAAAGTCCTCGGCCTGACGTCAGTCTGGGCAGGTTTGGGTTCGGGAGGTTTCGGTCGCGTATGGATGGAGCAGGTTAAGCGGCTCTGCTCTATCAAGTTGTCGGCAAATGAGTTCAAATGTCTCATAAAACAGGCAAATCCCTAAACATGGGGTTGGGATTACATTCTGCTGTGTTTTCGGATCGCGAGAGCGGATCACCTAATGATACCATCTTGGGTTGCGTGCGGAAGGAAAAGTATGAAGCCAATGAAACCCTCGGGATGGGCGGCTTTAGTGGATAGAGGTCGAAAAACGATGGATCTGCACCTTACTCCGTAATAAGTTCTTGTAACCGTACCAAAGCCCAAGGGAAGAAGGTCAGCCGAGTTTGCTGACAACTGGTCACAACCTTAATTCAGCGCCCTGTCATGTGACCGCGCGTGGTTACGCGTGACACAGTCGCGTCTCTTGGCGACTCTCGGTCTGCTTTACGACGACGGTATAACTCACCATGGTATTTAAGCCCTTCAAACCTCCTTTGATAAGGAAGCCTCAAGCAGAAGGTGCTACCGAAGATCAGGATTCATCAACACTCAAGCCCAATTCCCAGAAGGAGGAGCAGACGTCCACATCTGGAACAGGAACGACACCAGCACTTGGAGCACGGAAGCCTCTGCTTCAAGTCAGAAACGTGGGGAAAGATTCCGGGGCGCAGGCCACGCCTGGATCCCAGCCTATCAGGTTGGTAGGTGATGAGAGGTTTTACAATGTTCTCTGGTACGTATCTTGAAAATTCTGTGATGGCCAATCCCGACGCCCCATCGCCGGTCTGGCGTTAATTGTTTTATTCATATTAGGAGAAAGCCCACCACTAAGAAGAACAAGACCTGGGATGGCGACGGTATACTTACAGCCCGTGCGGGGAGTGTCTTATTGCGAGATGTTGGTGGAAAAGACATGGGCCGGGCGGCGTTTGAATCCGAACTCGAGCCCGGGAAGATGCTTTATGTGAGCGGCAAAGAGGTCGAGATTGAACACGAAATTCCTCGCAGAGAGTATCTAGCTGGGAAGAACTTTCTACAAGTTGGGAAACCAACCTCCACCCGGCCGAAGCTCCCAACAAAATCATTGGCCATGCTACAAAGAAATGGTGAAAGCAACTCCTTAGGTCGCACTGGATCATTGAAAAGAGGCTCATCAGCCATGGACGGCGAATCCAAAGATCACTCCGGGTTTGGTGCCTATAAGAAGCCTTACGTTGATGATAAAATCATGCCAAGCAATCCAGCTAAGATTGTTCCTCGCCATGATCCAAACGCACCAGGAGCTTTGGTTATGCCACGACCAACATCCGTTCCCAATGGAAAGCATATCGTCGATGTAGTTGTTGATCCACTTTTAACGAAGTCATTGCGACAACATCAACGGGAAGGTGTACAGTTTTTGTATGAATGCGTCATGGGAATGCGGTCGTTTAACGGAGAAGGAGCGATTTTGGCCGACGACATGGGACTGGGCAAAACATTACAAACTATTGCTTTGTTGTGGACCCTTCTCAAGCAAAACCCGATCTATGGGGATCCTCCCGTGATCAAGAAGGCCTTGATCGTCTGTCCAGTCACTCTTATCAATAACTGGCGAAAGGAATTTCGCAAGTGGCTCGGTAACGAGCGTATAGGCGTATTCGTCCTTGATAATAACCAGAGGCGTCTTACCGATTTTACTAAAGGGCGATCCTACAACATTATGATCGTTGGCTATGAGAAGTTGAGGACCGTTCAAGAAGGCTTGACAAAAGGTGCTGGCGTAGACATTATCATAGCAGACGAAGGTCATCGACTCAAAACACTGCAAAACAAAAGTGGACAGGCTATTCAAAACCTGAACGCTGCAAAGAGAGTCATTCTCTCTGGTACTCCGATTCAAAACGACCTGAAAGAATTCTTTGCTGCGGTTGATCTCGTAAATCCTGGAATCCTTGGTACATTCAAAGGATTCATCCGAGAGTTCGAAACGCCCATTGTGCGTAGCAGACAACCAGAAGCGACAAGAAAGGACATCGAGAAAGGAGAATCCCGAAATGAAGAGCTCCGAGAGCTCACATCCAAATTCATTTTACGACGAACAGCAGATATTCTAGCCAAATATCTGCCCCCAAAGACAGAATATGTCCTCTTCTGCAACCCAACTCGCCCGCAAGCAAACATCTATCAGGCTGTCCTCGCATCACCCATATTCCAATCAGCAATGGGCAACGCCGAAAGTGCTCTCCAACTCATCACTATATTGAAGAAACTCTGCAACAGCCCCTCGCTCCTAACAGCAAAAAACAACGACAACTCACCCAACGAAACAATTGCCGCCCTCCTCTCCTCCATCCCACAGAATCTCATGCGCAATTTCTCCCCTTCCGCAAGCGCAAAAGTCCGAGTCCTCGATCAAATCCTCGATAACATGCGAAACAACACTACAGAGAAAATCGTCCTCGTCTCAAATTACACATCGACCCTCAATCTCCTCGCATCCCTTCTATCATCCCTCGGTCTTTCCTTCCTCCGTCTAGACGGAAGCACTCCCGCCCAAAAACGGCAACCCCTCGTCGACGAATTCAACCGCCAACCCGCAGATAAATGCTTTGCCTTCTTACTTTCCGCCAAAGCAGGCGGAACAGGTCTCAACCTTATCGGCGCAAGTCGGCTCATTCTTTTCGACGTGGACTGGAATCCCGCGACAGATATGCAAGCTATGGCTCGTATCCATCGCGACGGACAAAAACACCATTGTCGCATTTACCGTGTCATTTTGAAGGGTAGTCTTGAAGAAAAGATCTGGCAGCGACAGGTTACCAAGCTTGGTCTTGCAGATAGTGTAATGGAGCACAAGGATAGTGTTTCGCAGTTTTCATCTGCCGAGTTACGAGATCTCTTCCGTCTTGACGAGGAAAGTAGTTGCCAAACTCATGACCTGTCAGGCTGTGACTGTGGAGGAAGGGGGTTTACTGCCTCGACCTTCTCATCGTCTTCAGCTCCTGCAACGCCTAATCCGAAGGATGGGAATGCAAATGGAGATGATGACTCTGAGCTTTCGGAACTAAGTGATGCCCCCTCTGACGATGAGGAAGAGGATGTCAAATTCCCAAAACTAATGAAAGCATCCGAAGTCGACATGGACGCCCAAGAACGCTCTATCCACGAATCTTCGCGAAGAGGCCGGAAACAGAAAGAATCAATGCATCAGTCTTTAGCACAATATGCGCACATTGACCCCTCGCTTCTTTCTAATGCCGATGATGAAGAAGAGATTGCTTCAGCCGTTGATGACGATGTACTCCTTTCTTTATTGAAAGATGAATGTAATCGGATCGGGTATATTTTCAAAAAGGCCAGCAGGGCTGAAGTTGAAGTTAAAGTTGGATTGAAGGAAAATGATGAGATTGTTAACTCTGAAAATTGATATATGGAATACATACAATACATGCATGAGACTAGGGATATGAAAGAACTTTACTTGAACCTTTCACGGTTTCCCTTGACAGCTACGAGTTTCAGACTAGGGATATCCTCTGTCCAATCATCTTCCTACTTAATTTTCAACCTATGTAGAGCTTCCGGTACAGATAGCCATGTACCAGACGGTAAACGTTAATATAGGGCCAAGAGAGTTTCTTCCGATGAACATTATCGGCCGCCCAAGATATGAGATGACACTATCAAAATTGTATTCAACTCATGATATACTATAGCATTAAAGAAATCCTTGCCTGTTCAAATGTCTGAAATAGAAAAGTGGACATTCCTTCCAACTATACTACCTAACTAATGTATGTAATGCATGAAAATCGTACATATTGGATATTCCAGTAAAATGATCAATTGGGGGAAAAAATTGATAAATGAAAAAGGGATAGGTAGAACCTTGATGGAAGACATGACCAAAAGCCAGGATCACAGATGGCCAGAAAAAAAGCTGTCTAAATATACAAAAGAAAAGACACGAAGGTCGGAAAAGATAGACAAGATCTAAAGTAATCATGGACGCAAAATAAACGAGAAAAAGAAATGGGAAAAGGAAAGGAAGGAAAAGAAAGAACTGTAACCAAAAAGCCTCTGTCACCATGCACCAACCAACCCAAATGCTGATATCTTCCATCCATTCCACCACATAAGAATAGATCCGGGTATTTAATTCGATCCGATTCAACAGTCACAGATCAATATCTGCAATGGGCTGATATTAATTACAATATTAATATCGTAGCTTGCCCACAATTCCAAATGTATAAGTTGCTTCAGCCTCGCTCTTCATTTGAATCATGTAAATCCGTTGCGTGCTTGTAGTAACACCACCCTGCTTAGCGACACTACCGTTATTATCTTCATACACAGAAACAGCAATGCCAGTACGTGCAACGCGCTCAAAGGCACTCTCAGGTAAACAGACATCCAAGAGAACCTCACCGCGGGTCTTTCCACGGATAACGATACGTTTCTCTGGATCTGCGCGGGGTGTCGCTGCACCAGAACTAGGTGGTGAAATATCACCATATGCACCGCTACCATCGCTGCGGCCGCTGCCACTAACTGCTGTACCAGGGCGAGATGGGTTCTTCGGCGTAGCAGGCATGATTGTTAACCGGGCAGCACCCATATCGCGCCATTTAGAGGCTGATTCCCGAAGATACATTCGAATTTTAGCGTTTGAGAGACCGATTCCGTCTGCGCCTTTGATGGCCGCGGCGATACGACCGATGCCGGATGATGGGGAGGGGGCGTCTCCTGAGTCTCCTGAGCCGGAGTATAGACTTTCTTCGCGGCCGTTGCGAGATGTTACTGTTGATCGGGAGATGTTGAACATCTTGCTTCCTGCACCGAAGCGCTTAAGGGCTGAGAACGCGCTGCTCATTGTTCCGACACTGCTTTCGGAGCCTTCGGCGAGGGAGCGGGGAGAGCTGTTTGAGGCGCGGTAGCTCTTTCTACGGCGGGGGAAGCCAAACCAGTTTCCACCGGACTTTTCGGTGGTGGGTTCAAATGTTGGCATTGTGTCGTTGAAGGGCCCACGGGCGTTTTGGAGAGCGATGTAGGTTGGGTTGTTGATGCGTGCTTGGTTGATGAGACTGTAGAGGCTGTCGCATTCGTCGGGGTTTCGAGAGCGGAACATGATGTTGTTGCTGGATGTTATCTTAGAACGCTGAGTGGGGGGAGATCGGATACTGATATCAATGGCTGTGCCTCGACGGATGGGGACCAATGGGGTAAGCTCCATGGAGATGAGTGGCTTTGATCGAGGGTCGGCATTCATCTTGAATGCTTCGATAAGACCAGGGCTGACAGCGATGGCTAATTCATCGGGAATTAAAGTTTCCCAGTTTCCTTTATCAGTCCATGCAAAAAGGGTTGCGACCGCCTTCGATGATTTGGCTGGCTGGAGTGGCACAGTTCTATAACCGCTTTGAGATGCAGAATTAGAAGGAGACAATGAGCTCGTCTCAGACGTTGCTGTGTCAACACGCTTTGGCTTAGGCAACTCGCTTAGCTCGCTTGCATCCTCGTCGTCCGATGCAGAAGCCTCGGAGTACGAGTCTGAATCAGAGTCTGACCTTGAGTATTCTGAAGAGGAATAGCTATAATGGCGGACGGTCGATGCATCTGAGTCCGATTCCGTGTATGAATCAGAAGCTGTGGATGGCTCATATTCATGTTTCAAAGGAGAAGAGCCCCTTCGCTTAAGCCCATTGCTTGATGGGCTAAGAACTGGAGAGTTGGAATGCTTTCTCCCAGCAGCAGAGCTTGGAGAGCGATGAGGTGGCGGAGGTGGAGGCGCCTCCTCGTGTTTTGACTTGCGACGAGACTTTCTTCTAGACTTTGTCGGGGTCTCTGGAGCTTCTTGATCCGGCAATGAATCCAGAGGAGGGTAATCTTCTTCTTCATCGTCAAACTCGGTTCTAGCGAGATCTGACAAATGGGTTTGACTGCTGGTGGTTCTGATCTTAGGAATCTGTGGCAAGTGCGCCGAAGGCACTGAAGAGACTCGCGGAGATTCAGGCTCAGGAGACTGCTGTTTACGAGGAGTCTTGGGCTGTGGGATCCGTGAAGCAGACTTGGGTTTGGGAGGGCTTGTTGCTTGACTGGTCTCACTACCTTCGCCGCCGTAGTATCTGATTTTAGTCGGTGTTGTTTCCACAGCCTTCTCCTCCACAATGGGCTCAGGAGGAACCACTTCAGAGGCCGGGCTATCGCCGTAGCGGGAGTGTCGTTTAGCCTTTGACCTTTTAAGTCCGTTTGGAGACCGTTCGGGGCTTGTCTGAGACGGTAGAGATGTAAAACCGGAGCGTGCTTGTTTTGCCGAGATTTCAGATCCTCCTGTAGTGTAATCTGTCTCGCGAGTCACGGAGGAATACAGAGAGCTTCTAGCCTCCGTGGCAGAGGAGCTGACGGTGCTCGGCTCTGAGTAATGCTCCTTGGGTGTAAAAGACCGTCGTTTCTCGCCAATAGGAATATCAATATCACTTGGGTTTGCTCGAGGTGGCGAGTCGCTAACAGAAGACTTCCGTGCTCTATGCTGCTTTGCGCGACTCATGAAGCTTTGGCTGCGGAAGATTGTCGGTGGAATAGGGTCTGAGCCCAATAGCGAGACCCATTCGACACCAATCTCGAAGTCGTCAATTCGAAGGGAGATCAATTCTTGCCAGTACTTCTCATCTCCGGGGGCACTGCGCAGCATAAGTACAATCTCACCAGTTTCACCACTGCGCGCCGAAACGCATCGAAGATCCATAGGCGGGAACAGCAGCCAGCGATCAGAGTGGTCGATCTCGCAAATCATCAGGTCACCACCAGATTCACTTCCAGAAGGGTTGTCTCGGTAAAGCAATTCAGCTCGACAATCGACCAATTGGCCACTTGAGTGGTAAAGAGAGAAGTTGAAGAAGTCACGGGCTCGGACACGGCGAGTTTGGTCGACAACCACATTTCGGGCAACTGCCAGAGTCATAGGGTCTCTAGCACGAGTTGAATCTATCCTAGCAGCAGATTCGTCTTCGAGTCTTGCTCTCTCATCCCGGGCGCGCTTTCGGGCATCTAGCACGAGGCCTTGGTAGGCTGTGGCGATTTCCTCGGCCTTAGGCGATGGCTGCAAGATGTTGATACCCTTGAAGCTCTTGGCTAGGTACTTCAATCGCACCAAAGGTCTCTTTAACAAATAGGCCACATCTACCTTCTCTCCATCAGCATCCACCACGTCGCCGTTCTCGTCTCTCTCCATGCCTTCATCCAAACTCTTCGTATCGTCATTGCCGTCCGCTTCACCCTCTTCTAGGGGAGCAAGATTCACGATGACATCCTTGAAGCCAAGTCTCCACGCTTTCAGGTACTCGCGATAGACTCTCTGCGCACCTTGGGCCCAGTTCAACAAGGCATCTGTGTCGTTTTGTGGGATGCGCTTGTGCAGTGTCTTCAGTCGTTCAATCGCAACACCCATGTTGACTATGGGCTTAGAGAAGTTAAGGTCATCTTTCGGATCTAGCGATGGCTGGAACAAACCAGCGGCGATGGCTGAATCAGATCGGGAGAGGACACAGGTCAATAACACCGGGATGACGCCACCAACAAGCGTCTTCAGCTCTCGCATATATTTGGTCTCATCGGCAGACAACTCGGCCAGGAGATCAGGGACGGTGGCACTAGCCAGCCGACTCTTATTAGTCCGAATGCTTCGTGCAGATCGGATACTCCTGCTTCTGGAAGCGGGGACAGAAAGAACAGACATAAGGTCGTTATGGGTCGTTAGTCGACGTTTCAGCTGTGATGAGACCGCAGGAAGCGAATCCGGATCGAACTGATCCTTCTGTTCGTCGGCCTCTTCCGGATCCTCTGCCAACGTGGGTTCGGCCTTCGCGGTGGCGGTGGCTGCAGCCTTCTCAGGCGCAGATGGCGCAGATAATGTTGACCCCTCTGGACGAGTACTCAGCGTATCGGATGAGGCAATAGTGGATAGTCGATGGTACCCTGTGCTTGGGAATGGTTTCTTGCGGCCAAGCGGAACAGGCGCATTATTTCCTGATACCTCCGAGATTTCTGAACCTAACTGTATCTCGGATTCAGATGGCGCGAGGCTGTCTTCATACACGGAATCCTGTATTTCGTGCGTGGCCCTCTCGGCTTTAGATCTTGGCGGCGATTTGCGAGATCTATCAGCACTCACTCGCTTAGTATCCGACACAGGCTCGCCATGATGAGACTTTCGTGGTCTGTCACTTGACGAAGTGCGATCTTTATCCTTGGACTGTCGACTGTGGGAGCTCTTTGGGCGTAACTCGCTTTCAGGTAGCGTATCAGATGTCAAGCTGCTCACTGTGTCGGTATCAACCAACCTCTTGGATCGTCTTTCTCGTGCGGACTTGATATCAAGGGGACCAGGCATATCACGCTTGCCATCGTCGAGAAAAGGGTCCGGCGTCTCCGATAACCAAGCCTCGATCTTCGTTCCTCGGTTTGCGACGGGCGGAGCAGGTCTGGGAGGTTCTGGCTTGGGCAATGAGAACATCTTTCTAGACTCATCGAGCATTTGTGTGAATATGCCACCCTTTGGTACCTGTGGGCCTCTGGCGCGTCTACGCGACAACTCCGAGAAGTCGGCCTCGCTTTTCGCCCAATCTCCTGCATCTTCCGGTGGTGGAGATGCTCGCTTATGCTTGTCCGATATCTCCGATCTTATCACAGACTTGGGGCGATCTGTCTCCGTCTCCCAATCACTGTCGGCAACTGACTCCGGGCGCTTTCGAGGCGTAGACTTCCATTCCTTCGTAGGCTTCGCTCCCGATCGAGGGGTTTCACGAGTCCTGTCCGGAAGTTCCCTCTTGATATCTTTCTTCGCACGCGGGGTATCCTCTTTTTCATTTGTAGTATATTCATTGATGCGTTTCGGGGCCGGCAGATTCCGTGTAGATGTCGATCCTACCGTTGTCGTCGAGCGATTTCTTCGCCAGTGCTCATCACTGATCACTCGTTTGCGCGGTGTACTGTGACTTCGTTTCCTCGTTTGCGCCACAGGACCTTTGGCAGTTTTTTCCCTGGGCGCTCTTCCAACTTCCGACTTTGGTTTGACGGTCACCTTGGCTATCGGTGTCGATTTTGGTGTCGATTTTGCTTTCTCTTTCTCTTTCTCTTTCTCTTTCTCTTTCGCTTTATTCTCGTTGTTGGTACCTTCATCATCATAGTATACACCGTCGTCGATCGTGATTACCCCGCCTCCTTGTTGTTGCCATTTTCGCACTCTGGAGCGAACTGTGTTTGTATCGTGGGCCCCGAGCGGCTGGCCAATATCCAGTGTCTTTGCTGGGGTTGATTTGGTATTCCCTCCCGTGTTGGAGGGACGATTTGGAGTCGCAGGGGACGGCATCGATGGTCTATATGAAGATTGACATATTGATTAATATCTGGAATTCGGAAGGAGGAGGAGAACTAGTGTATCGAGTACAGTAGCTGTTGTTGCCAGCTCGGGAAGACACATGGGAGGAATGTTTGGGATGTTGAACATGCAGTCGATCAATATTGAACTTACCACTGTGGACAGACACAGATGGTCTTAATCACAGAATAAGGAGCAGCATTTGCTTCTTTTTTTCGTTCTGTCTTTTGTTGAACTGATTGACTTGCGCCAAAGAGCGAGGGGGATGTAAACAAGGGCGATTAGGCGGTGATCAGCCGATAAGCAGTCAAGCCTGGACTTCCCACACTAAGTTCGGCTGCCGGGGAAACCACGCGCTGCTGATCTGCGCGATCTAACCGATGACTGATGACTGGGTTCAGGGATTAATTATGCAAGGTTTTCCAGAAAAGAGAGACGATCTGCTGCGTGTGATTTGATCCGGTGCGGACTTTTTTTTATTTCTTCTTTTTTAGTGCCTTCAGAAGTACAGTAGCGTACACTGTCAAGGCCTCGGTGGGCTTGGCATCGCCAGTTTTGACCCTTTACGCAGCTGAGAGAGAAATGTGGGGAGTGGTATATGTTAAGTGTAGACTAAGAGGGGAATAAAAGGGTTCAAATAAGAATAACTGGGACTAGGGAAGTTTTTATTGCCGGTTGCGCGGCCTATCGTGGTGCATTGGGCGTCATAGCTGTCTGATTATGGAGTTGGACAAAGTTGACCCTCTTTAACGCATACATACTCGCTTGTCTTGTTTTGTGCATAAATAGTGCAAGTTCAAGTTATTTGCTGAGAATCAATCTCGATCTATTCAAGTTCTTTTACTACTCTCCAATCCCCCTCCATCTATACTGACTCTCCTCCTTATGAAGTCATGATCGGGCCTCCTCTTCCCCGATCTCGATTTTGACCGAGACAAGCACTATTCGTGCCATCCCAGTTTGAGATTGAAAATCTTCCCCACCATGTCCACTCACATGCGGCTATGACGGAGGTGTGCTACTCCGCCTTCTGCCTATCGGCTGACTCGTGCTGTCGCTTTATGGCGGTCGAGAGGATAGTCATACTCTGGTAAAGATAGTCTAAACGGAGGGAAAAAAAGAGAGAAAAAACAAATCAGCTAATACTCTCCCAATCTAGTGGTAAAAACTTACAAAATGGAATTACAATCCAGATAAAATTCATCAGGAAGTAATAGATCCAGAAATAGTACCCCTCCGGTCGGCTATAGGGCCGATCGTGAACATAGTGGTCAAACAAGCTGGTAGCATAGTACAGTGTATCGCCGTAGAGATGGCTCATACACACAACGATTTGGAACGGGTGGCGCAAGGAATGCCGCGTTGCGGTCAGATATGCAACCACGAAGCACAGTGGGCCCCACAAGAGCTGAATGACCCAGTGTCAGCAGTTGATACAGTTCTAGTCGGAAGGACCGGTCTGGACTGGATCTAGGTCTAGTCTTCCTTAGGGCTCTTGCGGATATGTACTTACCACCGTGATAGTCTCCATACACAGGACCAGGGTGTCCGAAGTCATGTATCGAGAATCCGACAGTGCATATTCTTTCCATAGCTGCCCGAAGAGATCCTGAGCTGAAGCCATGTGCTTATGGTTCAGCATAAAATACCCCTCGAAGAAACAGTGCAAAGTTCCAGCTATTGAAATAATTCATGTTAGTTCAATTATTCTTCTTGTTTTTCTTATTCAGGAAGCTCCATTCTTTCTGTGTTGAGCATTGTCTTCCTAGCACACTTAGATAGGACAGGTCATACAGAGCACAAACCACAGAATGGCAATCCGATCCGCCATGCGAAGCGCTGGTCGCACATGACTGGCCACTGCAAAGGTCAAGCCGAGAAGGAGCGTACATCCTCCACTTGCCAATGCTAACAGCTCAAGAACGGGGCTTTGGTTGGGTGCATAGCCGACGATGTTGACCCCCAGAGGATAATAAGGATGGGACTCGGAGCCAGCTGGCATTGTGGACCAATTGTGATTTCACCAAAAATCTATGATGTTTTGTGCGCGACTTGATTTATGGAGCTTCCAACTCAATTCATATGGACGCGTGATCAAGATCTGGGAAGGAACACAGTTAGTAAACTGCGCATTTCCAAGTATAGCGGCAATTATCAAGCGCGTACTAACTTCAATGTTGGATGCTCAACTTGAGACACTTGAAGTTCAGCTTCTCCTTACGCTCGCATCGATGTACTTGCCCAACTGGAAATGGTGGATCTACGGTCCTGCACAGCTAAGCCAATCGGAGGTTACCTGCAAGCCGATAGCTTCTAGAATAAAGAGATGTCTAGTCCTTGGGATAATTATATTCAATTTGAATTAATTAAAAGCTATTTTCCTAATTACAACTAACTTGAAGTAAGGACACCTGTTACTAGTCCTAACATTGAAGTAGGTAATTAAGCTTGTGTAGGTACTGTACTATGCTCCGTGACATATACTGGGATTCGCCTGTAACATCCCCCACCTTGAAAGCGTTTGAGTAACCCAGGGCTGAACATGCAAAAAACCTGTATCTATAATCCAGAAAGATTAATCTCATTTTTATAATGAAGAACTTCAGATCAACTCAAGACTCAAGAGATGGGGTAAGATGCTGCCTCAGGCCGATATCAGCTATCAGCCGACGCGGCTATTCATGGCTCCACGGAATCTCCAAGTTCCTCGATCCCCCCAGCTTCGTACCGTGATTCCCCGATTGTTTAAATGGCGTCCTGGTGTCTGCCACTCCGCAATTAAGGCTTCCGATACTAATAGCAGATCCCTGGGTATTGACCCTTCACGATCCCCAATGGAATCACCACCGGGCATCGCCGCCCTGTTCGTCATTACATTCGATATCAGGACCGGGTAAGTAATCGTCCCCCTAGAAGCTCCGAGGGCGAAGGAGGGGCACATCACTGATGTCTTGTGCAGATATGTGGTTTCATGGAAACGAACTGCACCAGGAGGTAAGAACATATCTATTATCTAGCAGCCTATTCACCAACCAAATCAAGATTACCCCTCTGCTGGCGCAAAGCTGTCCTAACACGATCCCATAGTTGACATCGAAGGGGTGGTGGAATACAAATCACTTCCCTCGGGATTACACAATGTGAGAGAGGACCTGGTGTAAGTTATATAATTATATCTTAAGCTTACCCAGTTTCAACTTTAACTAATCGTTGTTCTTTTTCTAGGTACTTCGTCGACGGGCAGTATGCAGGCATCAGCGCGTTCGTGAACCTCCCCGCCGCCGAAGAAGAGCGCAATGCTCGAATGTTCGCGATCGGAGTCTTAGTTCCTCTAAGCTCTGGAAGACTCGGAAAAAGTTGGAGACATGCTCCGAAGCTAAAGGAGCTGACACTGTATGTTGCACTTAACGTGCAAGAACAATGGCAACACTCGACTAACCTAAATCGCGACCGATAGTAAATACGCCGCGGACAGGAACGATCTACAAACACTTTCCGATTACTGGGACGCATTTAAGATTGGAGGCACTGAGTCCTCAGCGAACGAGTCTCCTGTCGAGTCACCTTTGAGCCTTCGATTCCGACCGGGCGATAGGCCACCAGCGAGCAGTCGCAATCGAACATTCAGCGACGCAATGGTGTTAGAGACGTTTAGGCCGGCCTTGACGCCCTTTCACCCTGCTTCATCACTTCCGGACTTTCTCGACTGCTTCGGTCCTCTCATATTCCCCCTGTACAGGGCAGCTCTGTTAAGGAAGCGTATTCTCTTCATGACTGAAGCACCAGTACATACGCCATGCAACTATGGTAATTTGACCTATTTGGAAAACATCTTACTATTCGCTCTCCTTGCTAATATGATCTAATAACAGTGTATGACCTCTCGCTACTCGCATCTCTACCAAATTCCCTTCTCCAAACATTACCAACAGATCGCACCCCGCCCCTACGACCCCGCCCACTATTCAACATCGGCATTCACGACATCCCCTTCCTCTCTACATTCGACCCCTCGCGAACAAACTTCGACACAGAGACAGACCCAAGCTGGATCGCATGCTCAACAGACAGCGTCCTAACCATGAAACCCGATCTCTACGATGCCCTCGTCACTCTCCCCCCTACATACTCCCAACAAGCCTCCGAACGAGTATTCCCAACAATAAACCTAGTAGACCACTCAAGCACAAAGCACAACTCGAACCAAAGAGTCCAACTCAAAGCAACTCAACGCGACGCACGTCGTTACGCAATGCTCCGAAAAGGTCT
The DNA here is from genome assembly GCF_028827245.1 of Penicillium angulare. Taxonomy (NCBI): domain Eukaryota; kingdom Fungi; phylum Ascomycota; class Eurotiomycetes; order Eurotiales; family Aspergillaceae; genus Penicillium; species Penicillium angulare. Next base: position 230,061 of record NW_026623170.1, on the reverse strand, counting down.
CCGCCAATTCACATCCACCCAAGAAAGAACATCAGATACAGACGACTCCGACACCGAATCAACATACTCCGCAAGTTCGATTGTTGAAACAGTCTCTTGGACAAGATTAGCATATACATCATTTATATGGTGGGCGTCTGCAGGTGAAAACCGCGACGGACTCTCACAAGAAGAAGAGGAACAACAAATAGAACAAGACGCCCGACTTCTGGCAAGCGTGGAAAGTCTCGCTTATTCTGCTCCTGCTCCTGCTTCTCTTCCTAATTCTACTACTCGGAGGGGCCCGAATCATATCGATGGCTCGGCACAGGAACCCCCCGAAGTTGCACTGGTAGCTTACTTCCGTCGTCTTACTACTCAGATCTTTTATACGCTTGCTGGTGCCATTGCGAGACATGATAATGATGGTGAAATGGAGTATAATGAGGTCCCTTATCTTGATGATACTGCCGAGGAGGAGATGGATATGTCTCTTTCTAATTCGAGACAGTCTATTACCGGTGATGATGGAGAGACACCTTTATTGCGGCAACGGTCGAGGGGTGGTTCATCTCGAAGGCATTCTGGATCAGAGTCAAATGGTCATGATCATGATCATGATGGTGAAGATCCGATTACAATTACTGTTGCTGATATGGCTGAGATGGGTCTTGATGTGTGGAGCGCTACTGATAGGATTTTTGTCGAGGAGCTTGTCTCGCTTTGGTGGGGACGCTCGGCGTATGTTGATAGCGCTCGCATACGGTGCTGCGGTATCTCCATATTGTAGACTTGTCCACAGCTTCTTTCATGGCCCTCATCTTTTTCCCATTTTCCTTTTTCATTCTTGACTCTTTGTCATGATACTCATCTGCGCTTATCTGGTTGTCTTGATTTATCATTTATGTACAGGATAGTCGGTCTATGTATGGTGGCTATGTGTTTTTACTTTCTGTACATTGTATATACCGGATAATGTCTGGCAAAGTTTTGGTTTTCCTTTCCGCTTTGGTGCTCTCCCCTTGCCGCTTTCTGCTCACTGAGTAAAACTGAGCACGCCCTGAGCAAAGTGCGGGAGCAGCCAAGTCAGCAGCTCGCCTCAATAAAATGCACTACGCTAGCCCTAATCAAATGTAATCGTTCACATAGCACTCTTGACTGTTCTCCCCTCAACGAAAGGCTGGCGTCATCAATGTGACGGTTAATCTTGTTTTTTTTTCACCTCTAGCTGGGAGGCAAATGTATAGTGGAGCCAACTTTATTGACATTACTATTCTACAGTATTCCACTCGCCGTGTCTTGTATCCGCGATGCTGTCTCCTTATAGCTGCGGAATAGAGCTAGTACCTATTAGCATGGTCGGTTGGATAGATATCAACTGATGCACTGCCGGGTATTAAGGGGGAATCTTCCTATAGGATGAAATCTGCTGTGGTTACTGTCTCATTTTGCGATATAGGAGTAGCCACTTAAGAGATTGGGCTCCTTAAATATTTTTGTTTGCACAACTATAAGGCAATTGAAGATCATAAGTAGATTGCGGCGCCCCCTTACCCTGATATCATCGAAATTAACACTGTCACAGCATGCCGGTGAGACAATTTCATCTATATTTATTCAACTACGCTTACAGGCTCTCCATACTTATCTCAGTTGATAAGTACAATTGTAAGTTAACATATGGTTCTAACTAACCGGTTTGCTCCACGCTCCGACAACGTACAGGAGTCACCTCGGTATTTAGTGAGGTATCGAGTGCAGGGGACCCCAACCACAGTTGTGTCACATCGTACCTTGCGCTCAAAACAAGACACACATTCAGTCGGCTTTGTCCCCAGTGGAGCGGTCGGTGGCATTGTAAGTACCTATAGCGGTTTTGGGGGGTACAGATAGGTAAGAGATGCAGGATAAGGAGATAAGAATGCGGGGATCCCTAGAAAGAAAAAAAGCTCTGAAGTCACAAAGCACCTTGGTAAAAGCTGCTCCAACAAGACTGATTTTGCTTCGGTACCGACACCGGGGCATTTAACCTTTTTATCATGCTGAAACGACCGGTGACCACGCCGCATATATTTCTGTCTGTACTGGCTGTGGTGATAAAATTATTGTATTCGAGTTTTGCTCTCTTCCCAAATACCTAAAGACCACAACCCTGGAGAAATATTGCTTTGCAGATGTTACAAAATATACCTGGGCGTCGGTAATTGTATTTCCGATACATCTAATTACGACCAGTGGGTCAAAGTTGTGGAATCTATATTCCCTCGCCTGATGAGTGGGTCAGCATTGAACACACTGGGCCTTGAGTTATGGAATGGAAAAAGCCGAAGGGCTTATATACCTGGTTGGTTTCCCCTCTCCTTCAACTCCTGTATACCCTCGAAATATCAAAGAATCATTGGTCAACGACAATGTCGCACATCTTGCAACCCACAACACTCGGCGATACGATTCCTTTACGCAATCGTATCTGCATGGGATCTATGACGCGCAATCGCTGCATCGATGGAAACAAGCCCACTCAGTCATCGGTGAAGCATTATGCCGAGCGAGCTCATGATGGCGTCGGGCTTATCATTGCCGAGGGCACATTTATCTCGCCTCACGGTGCAGAATGGCCGTACGCGCCGGTAATGTATGATAGCAGTCATGCGGCAGCTTGGAAGTGGTGACTGATGAGGTGCATCGCGAAGGGGGCAAGATTTTCTTCCAGCCCTGGCATCCTGGTAAGTAATGTCTGACATCGAGAACAAATCTCGAAAGAAGATCTAGCGAGGACGACAGCTCAAATAATTCCCCACAGGTCGAATTCAAAATGAAAACATGCCGATGCTCAAGGAGACCGGGTATCCGGTTCTAGCTCCATCTAAGATCAGAGCAAAGGGTGGCAAATTCCGAACACTAGAAGGGGTCCCAGTATGACTTGGCAAATCAAGGAGATTTTTTCTGATCGGCTTTTCTGATTGAATGCTTTTAACAGGGCCATACTGAGAACATTACCGAAATCGAGGATCCCAAGATCATTGTTGAGCAATTCCAGCAGTCGGTCTCTTTGGCAAAAGAGGCTGGATTTGATGGGGTTGAGCTCTTGTCGCAAGGGTAAGATCGTTGGCATGTATCGTTAATTGGCTATAGTACTAATCGACTGGTGTTATAGTGGCTATCTCTTGCACAATTTCTTGTGTTCGTGAGTAGTATCTCATCTTCTCATAGCCTGCAACCACATCACTGATATATTTTAGCCACTCCAATGCTCGGACCGACGCGTATGGAGGCTCACCGGAAAATCGGTGCAGATTCCCCCTCGAAGTCCTTGATGCGATCCTCTCTGTTTGGAGCCCGCGGTTTGTAGGCATCAAGATCTGCCCATCTGATGACTACAATGACTCTGTGGTCTCTTACGAAGAATTTACCGAGACATATACGTACTACATCAAAGAGCTGATGAAGCGTGACTTGGCGTTCATCAATCTTTCGCGGCGCGGGTGTGATGTAGGAAGAAACCAGGACGACTATTTCAAGTCTAATCCAAGGCCCGAAGGCAAGGAACTTCCGCCAAACTACGAACCTATGAAGCAATTCGCTTCTTTGATCAAATGCCCGGGCAGTAAGACTATGCTCATGGTGAACCACGAGTACACCGTCGCCGAAGCCGACGGGCTGGTCAAAACTGACCAGATTGATCTAATTACATTTGCTCGACCATTTATCTACAATCCGGTTCGTTGTGTTTTATACTTTCTATGTTATGCTATGTTATGTTGTTCTAAGACTAATTGCTATTTACCTCCCTAGGACTTGGTGACTCGTGTGAAGGCTGGTATTCCATTCGCGTCCAACGATCGTGGTGGCAAAGTCAATTATGGACCCTACCAATACCCGGATGAATACTACAATGACTGGCCTAGTGCTGTGTATTAGTTAGAAATATTAGAATTCTCTTGCAAGGCTTTAAGCTAGGTTCCCATATTAGAACTTCTCACATGTGTATGATATTAGGTCGAGAGGGTGAAGTCTTCAGGTTGCCTCGGGCATGTGGCTGTGACGGACACTGGCCGCACTGCCTGGGTTTCTCATGCTTTAAGAAAGCTCTAACATGACTTTCATTTCCAATTATGTCCATTTGCGATATAGAGCCCTGCAAGACACCCTTTCATGACATTCCACACTGTTTTCGGGCGCCGATAGATAGAAGGTCAATATTTCAATCGCTTGATGGCTCCTCTGCCAATATACGTCGATGTACATATTTCCCTCGGACCAGCCAGTCCACTGCAATGACTATAGCGACACCACCATAAGCAGCAGCGACGTAGTTTATACTTGTAAGTTGCTGGTCAATGAAAGTTCATCATGGAACAAGACTAAAGATAAAGATAAAGGAATCACTTACTACTGGGAGTTACAGGGTAGGCAGCAGGGAACGAGTACACCACAAGGGTGATAACAGTCCAGGCAAGCAAAATCCAGTTACTGATCAAACCAATGTTCCCCATCCAAAATGAACCACGAGCGAGGTTATTCCGGCCCTTGATAAGTAGACAGATGACAGGAATGGAATACGAGATATATAATAGGACAATGCAAGCAGTCACAAAGCTGTTAAACGCCTCCGAAGAGCCAAGGTATAAGGCCGAGAGGAGGGAAACAAAAAAGTGCTGACAATGTGCGCTTTCAGGGGCACTTGTAGTGTGGGATGGATCTTTCCCAGGTATTTGTGACCTGTTAGGCCTCCATCACGGGCGAAAGACCAGCAGAGACGAGACTACCAGGTCTGAGACGCTACTTGGCATCGGAAACCAGTAGCCAAAATCAGGGCACCCAGGACAGCGGCACCAATTCTGCTCTTGAGAGACTGGTAGAAGAGCTCCAGAATTGGAACGCCGGTCGATGTGGTGAGGAGGGCTTCAAGGTCGGTGATGCTGAAAAACATGACGAGACAAAATACCCAAGAAGTTATGAATCCCACGGCAACAGTGCTCATGATGGCTTTAGGAATGATCTTTTCAGGGCTTTTCACTTCTTCGGCCATATGCGTGGCCGCATCGAGGCAAACGAAAAGCCAATTTGGATTGATCAATCCCACCAGGAAGGCAAGTCTGCTGGATGACCAGCCGGTGGAGTTTGTAAAGGTAGCAAACACGAACTTGGGATCGCTGTAAGAGCCTGATGTGGCAGGCACGGTTATGAGGACCACAAGGAAGGAGACTAGCGAGATATACATGGATACCGTGGCGATGGTGGGCAACAGCTGCCCGACACAGTTGAAGAGAGAGCAGAACAGATTGGCGACGAGGTATCCCACAACGCTATGCCATGCTTGGGGGACACTATGAGAACCATCGTATCTCAGTTAGCAAACAGAAAGTGTTTGGGGAGGGGGCGAAGATAGGAAAGATGGGGGATGAGATTGAAGTGAAATGAAAAGACGAGAAACTAACAAGTCCGGGTGTGTTAACTGCCAAACTCCCACTAAGAGCGTCCCAAGTCCCAAGGCACTGCTCGCAGTGGTGAAAATCGCAGCTACCCAAGACACCCAACCACACAGGAAAGCCAGCCCATTGGCATACTTTTTCGGCGCCAATTGTGTCGTCCAGAAGTACTGACCGCCAGCATTGGGCATGGAACTGGCCAACTCGGATAGTGTAACTGCCACCGCACCGGAGATGAAGGCCATGAGCGGAATAACCCAAACACTGACAACCGTGCCTCCAGAACTCAGACCGGTAACCAGGGAGACGGAAAAGCCAAACCAGGAACTTGTGAGTGTGAAACTTATACCCAGTATTGAAAGAGTGGAGAAGTTGCGAGTCATGTCCTGTGCATATCCCATATCTGCCAAACGAAAGGCATCGATATCGACAGCTTTCATAGCCCCGATGCCCTTCTCTGGGCAGAGGGGTCCGTCTGTCTCATCCATTTTCTTTTCACTTTCTACAAGCATTATGTCCGTGGCGATGATTATGATGATGATGATTATGATGATGATGATTATGATGATGATGATGATTATGATGATGATGATGATTATGATGATGATAACAACGATAGTGCCTGGAATTCAAGGAAGGATGATGGCACGGAAGAAACTCTGCGAAGAGTGGGGTATAGTTGAGGATTCGTTTTCACTCTAGAACAGGGACAGCGTAGAATTTATATCATATGAGCATCTATTGCCCATATCGGAACCGGAACAAGCCTCTCAAAGTAATGATAACAGGAAAGATAATAAAAGAACCATTGCTTTACAGTTATACCGAACTAGTTTATCTCGGCCAAAGTGGTTGGTAATACTGGTCGAACCCCGAGATTAGGCAGGATAAGATCGGATAAAGAGTTCAGATAGCGAAAAACCACGCAAGATTTATACTTTAAATTGTTGTTAGATATCTAGATAGTGAGTGTGGAGAAATCCCCATCCTTGTACACGGGGGAGGTGCGTATAAGCTTTCTTAGTATTTTCACAAATACGAGGCATTGCGGGCGCTATGGATGTTGAAACTACTGGCATACAAGGATTACAGTTCCTTAAGCGATTAGAACATTGGAATGCGTTGCTTGACACTTTCTGGTCAAGTTTGAGCGACTTGTTAGTGTACTGTATCCATCTCGGAATGTATAGATGAAAACAAGCATCGGCTAATTGAGACGGGCGATCTACTGTATATTATTTGAAACTTCAAGGCCGAGCCAATCAGCATGCCAGATTAGATCGATACTATACACAAGGCATTCTCGGATGCAAAGACTAAATTTGGTTGGTGGTTATATCCGCAGGTTCTGGGGTCCGCCTCCACTTCGGAACTTATTTATGCCATTTGATTGGCTAATAATATCCGGGCCATCGCCGCCGTCGTAAATGATACTAAAAATTACGCGGTTTGGATAAGAAGATTCTAGGTGGTATTATTAAGTCAATGATTGAGTAATATCAACGATGAGGTGATATCAAGTCAGGTTCCAGGCAAAATCCACGAGGCATATAAAGCTCATATCCGGGAAGCACTATCTCAATCATCCCCAATCAACTCTGTAGCTTTCTCCAGCTACAATCGCATCTTTCAACTTTTAGCTTCCAACTATTATCATTGTCATTTCAAAACAATACCCCAGTCAAAATGTCTCACTTGACCTACTACGCATACAAAGGTGTTGGCGAGCGCAACCAGAAGCAGTACCAGTACAGCCAGGCTGTGCGCATTGGTGACCGCATTGAATGCGCCGGTCAGGGTGAGAACAGCCCCAAACCCTAAATATACTATGGTTCACTTGCTAATGTTTACATAGGAGGCTGGAACCCGGAGACTGGCGTCATCCACCGCGAAATCAACGCCCAGATTGACCAAGCCTTCGAAAATGTTGAGCTGAACTTGAAAGACGCCGGCGGCAAGGGTTGGGACCAGGTTTTCCGTGTTGTCTCGTACCACGTACCTATCAACAATGAGGCTATAGATGCTATGGTGCAGAACTTCAAGAAGTGGTGTCCTAACCACAACCCCATCTGGACGGTCATCGGAGTGCCAAGACTTGGAGAGGACGATATGAGGGTGGAAATTGAGGTCGTTGCGCACATTCCAGAGGAAAGTAAATAAATTCATCCAAACACCAGATAAAAAAAAATTTTAGACGATAGATGAATGAATCTTTCTATTTTGGGGGTTTCCCTTCCAATTTTGTTTCATCATTTTAGGATCATGTTGATGTAGTTGAACTGTTAGGGTGAGTATTTCTCTGTGGGATACAATGACAGACACAGCAGCCTTCTTTTCCAGGGCACCTCACATATTGAATTGGGGTTTAGACCATATGTCCCCACATTTACAAGTTCGTGGTACCTACATGCAGCTCTTAAGGCTCGTACCGTCGAGGGGAAAAGGGGGGAAAGGTTTTCACATTAAGCCCTGTCTCATTGTGAGGTGAGAAGCAGGGATAGCAGAAAGAGATTATGGCCAGATAAGACACGACAATCAGTCAGGAATTTTATAGGCTCACGGTTTAGTGCGATGGGAGATATGTTCACCGAGTGTAAGTGGAGCATCGGCCTCAAAGCTCGGCACCGGTGGTAAATCGGGGAAATGAGGGGATACGGTCATAAAGTCCAAAGATTCGTGCAGAGCGAAGAATGCTGAGTTGAACCCATCATTATCAGCGGGCGGAAGTTCGTCGGTTATATCGTCACTATCACAGAAGTTCCAGTTAATGGAAGATCAGTTCTCATGTTTGAACACGCACTTACACAAGCCATGGGAAATCCTCGATAAAATCCACGTGGGAATCAAGATTATATCCGGCCGCCGTCCAGGCCTCTTTGGCTACTTTCATGATCTCCAGACTCACGTTTTTCCCCGTTGTTGTTCCGATGTTGACGACTTGTTCCAGACATTGAATGGCATCGTCGACGCTTCCGAACGCGTCACGGGCATATCCGATATCAGAGCCGGGTACCAAAACGTCGTATAGCAAGGTCGCACACGCGTAGACCAAGTACGTGACAATAATCCGATCCTGCTTGATGTCTGGAAAGCGATGGAAATAGACGGTATAAGCAAGCTGAATCAAATTCCGCGCTGACTGCATTGCAATGTCGATTGAACTTAAGATATCCAATGCATGAGCGGTACTCTCTTGTGCCTTTGATGGAGATTCAAAGAGACTAGAGTACACAAGACTCGGGCGATACAGTACCATTGAGATCAGATAGTAGGTGAAGCCGAGGTGTGAGCGCTGGATTTCCTGTGAGTTTGTGCCAATTGGCATCTCCGGATTGAAGAAGTGCAAGGAAGCTGGCAGACGCTCCTTCATAGCTTCCATGGCAGCTTTGCACTCATCCATAAAGTGTTGGACATGTTCAATATCGCCGGAGCTGGTGACAGTCGAGCATATGAGGGTGAGTATCTTGTCGGCAATGCGCGATAACTCTGCCATCGCTCGGATCCAAGCACAGTCAGTAGTAACCTCTGTCGATGGCAGCTGAGTCAAGATGTCTTCCGGTAGAGTGATATCAATTTGATTCTCCTGAAGACAAGAAGGCCGTCCCGTCATCAAGGCCGACATTCGCTCGTAGATATAAATCGACCAGAACAATATTTTGAGATGGTAGGTTGTTTGAGGATCCGCGTGGACAACTTGCTGTCGGTTTAGACCCAGTGCAAGGACGCTGCGGGCAGCATGGCCGACATACATAAACGCTTCATTCGCTTTCATGATTTGCAAAGCATATAGGGTCTGTTCGTGTATTGTTCAGCATAGCAAGTTAATTGGTCGAGGTAAAACCACTTACTTTAAGTACCAGAACCTGAATTCCGCCTACAGTCGGGTCTTCGAAGTATTTTACGCCAGCGTCTGCCCGCTTGGAGAGAATCTTTGACCATTTCTCTAGAAATCCTGAATCTTCGTTTTTCTGAGAACACAGCACGCATGCTCCAATAGCCAGCACCATCTGGATGATCCGCCGACCATCTGAACTCACACAGTTATCAGGATTCTTAGAGATCTCCTTCCAATCATGCAGGACGACCGAGTAATCCAGAATCGGGGCTTGAGGATGAATATATTTGAAAAAGCCTCGAATCAGCTCCTCTCCCAGTTCTTGGGGAAAGAAGTCCGATTCAACCACAGCGTCACGGCGACCTTCGTTTGAGAATATGAAGTTCTGCATACCCCATTTGTCCAGCCCCTCTGGTAGCACTCTTGGCTGCGTGGAGAGTAACACTCCTGGCCTGCTGTTGTTTCTCTTTTTCTTTAAACGTTGGTAAATTCTCTGTACAAAGCAAAAATGCGACGACAGGCCTGTAGTTCACGATAAGTGGCGAGGAAAATAGTGTAGATGTAGAGATGCAAGTCGGAGCATACCGTAGTATTGAAATGCGCCCGTGTTGGGGTTAGTAGCAACAATTCCTTTTCTCACTTCCATGTGTTTATTGTATAGCTCGGGTTTTTTAGGTATGATATGAGTTGAAGCAGACCTGGGCTCTGTGGCAGCCTTTCTAGGTTCCAGTATGGCATTTGGTGTGGCATAGTGGAGAGGCCGCCGTCTGGGCCGCCCGCGCGGCTTTACCGGCTCAAAAACACATTCACGACCGAGTTGATCACATCCCTGACACGGTTGATGACCACTGCATTTGGTCTTGCGCGTACGACAATTCTCGCATGCCCGTTGTATGCGCGAGGGTTTCCGTGGCCCTGTCGAATGTGCATCCGCCATGTGGAAATAATGAATCCCGATCCTGAGGCTCTTTCTGATGTCCTTTCCCATGTGTCACGTGATCAGACATTCATGACATGGTCACTAAGCCTGAGCCCGTGCTGACGTTTACTCAGTGATCCTGAGCCTAAGCACCCTCTCAAAAGCGGCGGCGGCCCAGGTAGGAAGGCCCCATTATCCTATCTGTATAGGTGCATATACCTCTTGTATAAAGCATGTGTAAGGCGACAATAGCGATCATCGTGAAAATCTCTCTGTCTATAGATACCTCTACCGCTTCTGAAACCGCTACCTGTACTGTAAGCTCTACATAGATAGAAAACTGAGTGGAAAGACAGGTAGAAAGACATTTGAAAAGACATGTTGAAAATGGGGTTTTCCCCTATGATTACTACTATCCCCCGTACATGTATGTGTCTTCGCAAATGATTGTTTACGTATCTACTAGGCATTATAGAATGCCATGCAATATAAGGCTCTAAGATATGAACTGAGTATAAGAAGTATTCAACCGAAACCAAATTGTGACTTAGAGTAGCTTCATGCGAACAAATGAAAAATTGAAAGAGTGTTGGGAGTGCTAGAGGCAAGATGACCAGAGAAAGAATAAGAAAAAGCACGCAAATATGCATAAAGCGATGCTCGAAAAAAAACGCCATGATTAAAAAACGAGCAAAATATAATTATTGCAGCGCCATGCAAAGAGAGAAGTTGCTAGATAATGATGAAAACAAATTCCAAAAAGAAAGTCAAGAAAGCCTTGAATCAATCATTAGATGCAATATGCGCCGGGGTATTTTGCAGAAGAGTAAAGACAAGAACCGGCTGAACAGGACATTAAAAAGTAAACAGAAGACATGAGAATTCATACACGCAAGACGAAAATCTTATTGGACCGAATCAGATCACCGCCGAAACATACGGATTGGAGCGCTCATGTCCCGACGCTCGCCCAAGTCATTTTCACTTCTTGAAGTGTTCGTTTGGAGGTTAGGGATGCGTCGTGGACCCCGACCAGGTGTTGTGGCGGTGCTGCCAGTTGATCCAGCAGCGCGGCCGGTCACTTCATTGGCGCTTACTGATCTCACCTTGCTACGGGCGCGGCCACGTCGGGCTCTGATCTGTGCGAGGGCCTCTTCGCGGTTGATGGGTTGATCGGGGAGAAATGAAGGCAAGCTCTGGGAGTCAATGGCCTCACGGAGAGGAACCCGCTTAGTGGTTGAGTGGGAGGGATGATCAACTCTATCACGAGTCCTTGCTGGTCGCTCTTCGATATATTCACGAGGCTGGCTTCTGGCAGCAGCAGGTTTTTCTGACTGTGATTCACGGTGGGACATTCTGGATGATCGAGGCTCTTCGGATGGGGTGAAAGACTCGCGATTCTGAGTTGAGGAAGCAGATTCTCTCCATCCGTGAAGAGAGCGAACTGATTGGTTTTTAGGCGTGGGCGACAAGAGGTTGTCGTTGTCGTCACGTCGGGGTGGAGGCGGAGGTCTAGCATTGTCGCGAATGGGCGATGGGAACGTCTTGAAGGTGCCCGTCTCTGGCGAGAATGTCACCAAGGGCTCCTCGGGAATAGGCATGCGCTCGGGAGGTTCTGTTGGCTCTGGCTTCACCTGCACTGCCATACTAAGTTCGTGTTGACGTGCGATGGTTGCCGGGGGCTCGACGGATGGTGTGTGGCTGGATTGAGGAGCAGGGTGAGAAATACGGGCTCTTCGAATGGCCTCTGCTTCCGCTTCTTCTGCTGCTCGCCTTGACTGTTCTTCTGCTTGGGCCCGCTGGGCTGCTTGCTCTGCTTCTGCATCTGCCCGCGCTTGAGCTTCTGCTTGAGCTCGTCGAGCTGCTTCCGCCTCTGCCTTTGCCCGCGCTTGGGCTTCCACCTCGGCTCGTCGAGCTGCCGCTTCCGCTGCCTCTGCCTGCGCCTGAGCTTCTGCTTGGGCGCGTCGAGTTTCCTTCGCCTCAGCTTCAGCCTGGGCTTCTGCTTGGGCCTGAGCCTCTGCTTCCACTCGTCGAGCTTCCTCTTCATCCGCCTGGGCTTGCGCAACCAATCTCGCTTGTTCCTTTGCCTCAATTTTTGCTTTTGCTTCTAATTGAGGTTTTTGAAACTTCTCGAAATATTCGGCATCGTATATATAGCGGCGGCCATCGCGCTCAGCGATTCGGCACGAACATTGCTCAAACTGGCACTCAATATTCATGTAGTGAATCATATCCTCCGCTTCAATCCGTCGGCGACGCTCAAAGTGGAGTTCATCTTTAAGATCATCAACTGTTTCATCGCCGGTTTCCGAGGCAGGAGTAATCGTTGTTGTGGGCGAATCCTTGACCGGAGAATTAACTTCGGATAGGCGTTGGCGTTTCGGGGGTGTGGCCTCTGCAACTTCTTCCAACTCTCCCTCTTGAGAAAATGATCTTATCGAGTCCGTAGCCGCTCGCTTTGGGCGACGGGGGGTTGTCAAGAACGCAAGATCACCCTCGGCCAAGGATAATCTGCCAAAGTCTTCCTTGCGGATCTCGTGGGCGCGCACCTCCAGTTTATTCGAGTGGTTGGATGCCTCCATTGATCGTAACTTTCCCTTAAGAACCTCAAGTTCTTCAGTAAGGCCGGCAAGTGCGTATGCGCGTTCGAAGGCTTCTTGTTTCGCTTTATCCTTGGATTCCCGCTCGGCAGAGACCTCATATTTCAAGGCTTTTGATTCCGACTTGGCGTGTTTTAATTCTTCTTGCAGATTGACTAGTGTAGATCCCGCTCGGAACGCTTCTTTCCTGGCTTTCCGGATTTCTTTCTCGAAAATCGATCGTTCGTGCGCTTGGCGTTCTTTAGTGCCGTGTAGCTCTTCTAATAATGATTCGAGTCGCTCGCTGATACGGCGTTCTCGTGATTGTGCTTCAGAAAGTTCTTCTTGAACTGTCGTGAGGGCGGATTCCGCTTCCTCCCGGCCAAGGATTGCCCGTTGTAACGCGGCATGATTTGTTGCTGCTTGTGCTTGGGCACCGGGACTCCCTCGGGAGAGACTGTTGAGAAATGCCACTTTGGCTTGCACTTCTGAGACTCCCTTATTGCCTTTGTGGTGGATATTGAAGAGGTCGGAGGGGAGAGAGGGGGACGCGGAAATGTTTTGTTGATTCATACGGTCCGGCGATACTTGATTAAGGACCTTGGAAGGGCTGAGAATTGGACGCGTTGGAGAATCCATCTCGCGCGGTGTCGAAATTATGTACTGTCGGTCAGTTAGTGTCAAGCAGTCATGGGTGCTGGGCCGGCACAATGGTGGTTCACGGGAGAAAATCACCGTTGGAATTTGGGGGATGTGACGCACCCACACGACCGTTGTTTATTGCCCTTTTCGTGCGTGTCAGGTGACTGTTGCCGTGGACACGGTGCGCTTTCCCTATTACAGTTAGTACTGCCCGACTATCACGGGGCTATCATCACGTGTGGAACATGTCTAATTGGGATTAGCGGGGAGAATCACTAATCTGTGCGGCATCAGATTCCAAAACATTCGAGCGGCCCGACAGTTGTACAGGAGGATCTATCAAAAAGCTACGCCTGTCTCATTTCAGTGAGGATGCATGAGATTGTTACTTTGCAACTCGGCCAGAGGGCTAACTATCTGGCAACGCATTTCTGGAACCTCCAGGTAGGTACTTTACATTGTCTGCCATTGTACTCTATCGCCTAATATAGAAATAGGAATCATATTTCACTTACAACGAGAAGGAAGAGTCTGAAATAGATCATGATGTTCATTTCCGCCCAGGTGTTGGAGCCGATGGCTCAGAAACATACACTCCTAGAACCATCATTTATGACCTAAAAGGCGGATTTGGTACTCTTCGCAAGTACAATGCACTTTACGAGATGTCCGAAGAGGCAGCAAGCGGACAGGGTCTTTGGTAAGTCTTCACATATTTCTTCAAGACTAATGAAGGGTCACCCAACTTACAATGGTTTAGGGATGGGACTGAAATTGTTCAAAAGCAAGAACCGATTATACCGAGTGATTATCAGAAGAGCTTAGATTTGGGCACTCCTGCACCTCGCTTAACATCAGAGACAGTACGCTACTGGTCTGACTACAACAGAGTCTTCTACCATCCTCGGTCCATCGTGCAGCTGAATGAGTATGAGTTGAACTCCCAGATGATGCCTTTCGAGGACTGGAATGTTGGCGAAGAACTGTTCGCAGATCTCGATAAAGAACACGACCTGCTGGACCGGGACGTGAGACCCTTTCTTGAAGAATGCGATCAATTGCGAGCACTTCAGATCTTCACGGGGGCTGACGATGCCTGGGGCGGCTTTGCAGGTCGGTATATTGAACGACTAAGAGATGAGTATGGCAAGAAGAGTATCTGGGTGTGGGCCATTGAGGACGGCCAAAGGGTTCAACGGGTATATTTTGCCAGCCCTTTTCGAAAGAATTGATGAAGAGCTAACACTATATGAAGCACAAACAATTGAAGAAAGATGTTAACAAGGCCAAATCTTTGTACACCATCTCGCCACAGTCTACTCTATACGTACCTATCATCGATATTCCCCAGAGACTTCCAAGCTATATCAATCTGGATCGCCAGTCCCATTGGCAGACCACTGCTTTAATCAGCTCTGCCCTGGAGACGGTGACGTTGCCATCACGAATACGTCCTTACCACGACTTTGAAGCCTCATTGTCTGGTGATGATGGCAGACACACTATCTTCGAGCTACAATCGACTTTTAGTTACCAAGATAACAAGAATGAGCAGAAACCCACGGAAGATAATCAAAGGCCTAAGCCGGAAACCGAGTTTGACATCGATTTCACTTACGGGGATGGGAAAAGTGACAATGCGCATATTTTCAACCAAGTCCAGGTGACTCGAGGGGACGAGCGAGAAAGGTCTACTGATTCAACGCAAGATGATCTTGGGCACCTACGTAAACTCCGACTTTACAACTCCGAAGCAATGCTTCAAAGGTATGTTTTTCTGTCGAGGATTATTGTCTCACTTCATTGACTCATCTGGAAAATTACGCAGCTATCACACGTCACTTCGACTCCCAATTCTTGACAGTTTCCCGCACGGCCTCTACCAAATCCCCCAGGCCAACGAAGGGCTTAGCGTATTCTCCGCATTGACCGCTTCGACCCGGACAGCCGAAAGAATCAAGGCTATCGAGTCTTCCACAGCACGTCTGTTATCAGTCGAGGAACGGGAGAACATGATCAATGGGCTAGGCGAGATTAGGGAAACCTACGAGACAGGATGGGGTAGTGGCTCCGACGATGATGATGACTAGATAAGTTCCCTGTTTAAAAAAGAAAGACATGAATTTTTTTTCTTTGAAATGAAAATGACGCCTTCTTTCGGGAAGTTCGGCTAGTTAGCCGGAGAGTGATATCTCATAATGCCCCTTTGGCGTTAGAGCGCGGCGGACCTTCCGCCACGTCGTGAGGCTATATTTAGGGCGTAATCTATTCTCCCCAGCGGAGAGCTTGACTTTGAGGCTTGAGACATGTATAGTAAATCTCTACGAATACGAGTTTTATCAAGTGAGTTCCTTTATAGTCAGGTGGTTTTGGAGAGTTTGAGACCGTAGAAAGACTAGAGATGTTATTCTCTTCCCTAAATAACTAAGACCGTATCGTATACTTCCTTGGGCCTTGAAGTGACCCCTCACGCGAACCCTGGCTCTCTCTAGCCCCGATTTCCCTCTTTCCTCGCTTTCTGATGAATGAATGTTTACAGTGGCATGTACAATTGATTAATTATCCGATGCAACTAGCGTCCATAGCTGTTCCATAGGAGCAAGTAGGAAAGCCGATCTGAGATATGATGATCCAGGCAGCCCCGCCCCTCCCGCGATCAGTTTTCTGATAAATTGAAGAAACTGCTGGGTGTCACTAGTACAGTTCTCGATGCTCTCCAGTAATTTATGCCCTTGAATTGGTGAGATTCTTACCTACACGGGGGGAGGCGGGGGAGTAACCATGGATCCCCAGGTCCATTCCGAGACATGACAAGTGGTGCCAGATGGTGGCAGACCCCATAAAAGAGTAAATGAAGAGTCACAATAACAAAGGAAATAATAAATAAATAAATAAAAAAACCAAATCACGAAGATGCAGGATTCCTGTACCACTGACATCATGAGCTTTGATCCCTCTACTAGAAGACCTGGGCAGCACTATATCTCACCGCACCTATCGCACCCTATCGCACCAATAGCGGGCCCCACTCGGGAACTTCCCTGCAACGGCGTGCGTTAGCGTAGTTGAACTGGGTTAACTGGGCTGTTCCACGAAAAGATTTCCACTTTCGCGCGTCTTGGACGTCTTAGTTGTCTCTGGGCCAGGTTTTACTCTTTTGGCGAGACTGTCAGGGGATTCTGTCATGTAACGTTACCTGCATGGGCCACTTCAAGGCACTGGGTCGCTATACCCAATTGACTTCCCGGGTAAACATTGTGAGCCCTGGGTTTGCTGCAATTGACCCTGATTATTGTCAGGGCAATCGAAGAATTGCTGGGGGGCAAAAATGGAGATTACAGAAACTCGTGGCATGCATCATGGCCCACTTTCAGGACCCTGAAAAGCATACAACGTTGCTTCTGCCATGGTTCTAGTCCATTGCACGGATACCATAGTCTGTCCAGGCTATTTCGAGAAAAAAAGATGTCTCGCTCGGTGGGAAATTAGGCGTTCTGTTATTTCGCGGAAGAAAAAAGAATACCTATAGAATGTGGTGTGTCATATTACCAGTGAGAGAGTCGGGTATGAACCTAAGTACCGGGGGCGCCATTGCCGTGACGCTTTTCATTCGTGAGGTTTCCCCACAAAATACTAGTCGCCCAACAACTCATGAAACCTATCTTATCTCTGTCTGAGTTCGAATTTTACACCTTTGGTTTAGTCCCATGACGGATGTTCCTAATTGAGCTCGAATTGGATTTCATTTTCATTTTCGTTTTCATTTTCTTACCTGTTACCGAGCTGTTGCTGACGGCAGAGGCTGGTAGTGGGACTTGGAAACCAATACGGACTATACCTGGTGTCCACCCCCATAATCCATGTCATGTATCCCCCGCCTACCAGCCCCCAACATGGCTCTCCGCCGGAGGATGAGCTATCAGTGAGTCCGCTCCCGCTACGCATATTGCTGGGCCCACATCTGCACCATCGGGTCGTCTAGATCGCTGTTCCACTTAAGCGTCGGTCTTTGAACACATTGAGTTTGGTATCATGTATCCCGGTGCTTCCATCGACGAACCAGAAACTACTTTGAACCTGAAAATCCTATCATTGGCTATTACCAAGTACTCGTCGCTGAGCCAACCGGGTTTGTGCTCTGATACTAGCTTTGGCCCTACATCACGACCCATTTCTGCCCAGCTCCAGCCATCTGTTATACACGGGATGTAGAATTCTCTATTCTCTGGGTCCTGCCCATGCCAGGTCTAGTTAGCTTTCCAAGCCAAGATGCCACTCTTGAGCATGGTCTTTTGTGGGTACAACAGCGTACTCCAACGGACTGACTCTCGCACCATCCAAATCGGGACGAGCCAATTGAGCCATGAAAACAGGATATCAAGCCTCCCCCAAGGATGGAGGATCCTCTGTACCCTGGGAACTGATGTATAAAGTCATCTCTTACCCTCGTATTTCTCCCTCTTTCTAGTCCGTTTATTAATATTTATTAGGAACTCTCTCGCTACGGTTCCTGTTTGTCTTTCTTCTCCCAAGGTACACATACCAAGGGTATTCATAACTCTTATCTTAGCATCCTACCTCTCGTTTGTAAGACAGGATGCGTGGTATCTCGGTTCTTTTGCTGTGTGCCGCTAGTCTGGCCTCTGGTAGTCTGATTCCAAGACAGCCTGTTGGCCAGAATCGAGTCGTAGTTCGTGGTGGAAAGGATCACCATCATAATCCTCGGCCTCCTCCTACTACCACTCCATGTGATACTACTAGTACAACTGCTCCCCCGCCACCGCCAACTAGTACTCCATGCGAGACTGATACAACAACTGCTCCTCCACCTCCACCAACTAGCACTCCGTGTGATACTACAAGTACTACTGCTTCCCCGCCACCGCCAACTAGTACTCCGTGTGATACCGATACCACAACCGCTCCACCTCCACCAACTAGCACTCCGTGCGAGACTGATACTACAACTGTTCCTACACCAACCAGCACTCCATGTGATACTGATACTACAACTGTTCCTCCACCAACCAGCACTCCATGCGAGACTGATACTACAACTGTTCCTCCACCAACTAGCACTCCATGCGAGACTGATACTACAACTGTTCCTACACCAACCAGCACTCCATGTGATACTGATACTACAACTGTTCCTACACCAACCAGCACTCCATGTGATACTGATACTACAACTGTTCCTCGACCAACCAGCACTCCATGTGATACTGATACTACAACTGTTCCTCCACCAACTAGCACTCCATGCGAGACTGATACTACAACTGTTCCTACACCAACCAGCACTCCATGTGATACTGATACTACAACTGTTCCTCCACCAACCAGCACTCCATGTGATACTGATACTACAACTGTTCCTCCACCAACCAGCACTCCATGTGAGACAGACACCACAACTGTGGTCTCTCCTCCAGCAACCTCGACTCCGTGCACCACTGAGACCACAGCAGTCCCACCACCGCCAGCTAGCAGTTCGTCTTCGCCTCCAGTCACAATTACTACCACTTACACAACGACTACTTGCCCAGGTATGTATAAAACCTAAACCTATGTATGATCAAAGCTAACTTTTTCTCAATAGTTGAATGGACTACTATCACGAGTGGAACATCTGTCGTCAGCCAACCCGTGACTCAGACTAGCACCATCATCGTCACCTCGGTGATTACCTGCACTGAAGGATGCACTCAGCCAACCGCTCCCCCGCAGAGCACCAGCGTTGTAGTTCCTCCTCCAAGCTCAGCTCCCGAGAATACCTCGCCTGCACCTGAGAGTTCTCCAGCTCCCACTGGAGTATCTCCCGAGAACACAACCTCTCTCGCTCCCGAGGAGACCCCAGCTCCCACTGGAGTTTCACCTGAAACCACAGCTGCACCGGCTGCTACCTCTTCTACCGCACCTGCTCCAGCTTCTACTACCGCAGCTTTCAACGCTGCCTCTTCTCAGTTCCAGAGATCGATTGCTGGTCTGTTGCCAGCGGTTGTCGTTGCATGGGCTCTAATCTAATCGGCTCAAGTATTGAGAGGTAGTTGAGATTTTTCAGAGAAACAGGCGGAAAGTTGATTTACACAAAGAAAACGCAAAGTGGAAAAAGAAGTACTGTATTCTTTTTAGGTTACAGGCTTGCGTGAATGCCCCGGTGATGAAGTTTTTGTTTACCATAATCTGTTCCTAAATCCTGTACCTTGGCAGAAGAAGTGATGTCATTTGGTCTGGGTTTTGGTTATGACTGACGTTCCTTAACTTATAATCTGAGAAGCACGACTTAGTTTAATGCATAAAGTAGTCTAATGAATTTTATTTTGACTTTGGCCTCTAATTAAATCTCAGTGCCCGATCTTCCTCTCACGATCTGTAGTATAATATTATATTACAAAACAAGCCACCCTTGATTTTCGCTATCATCCTATTCGATGATTTTAGAAAAGCTAAGCCTTACGATGTATAAGCGAGTGTGGGTCAAGCCAAGACTATCAAATGTAAAGATGTCAATATAGATCAATTATCTGAAATCTCATCATTATGGATATCATATGGTTCCGTCGGTCATTGTCTCGTGAGCTGCCAATCCTGATTTTCACTCTTCACCAGCTTTACTAACACATTTCTGCTTAAATATTCCATTCTCATAGGGTCCTGTGCACGGCGAAGTTCGTCTTGGATATCGCGGTCCGACGGAAAGCAGAAAAATGGCATATTGGACAGCTTCCACGCATCCACCTTGCTATTCTTGGTTGTCACCATCGTCATGATGAGGAACCCGATGGTAGCAACTGTCAACACCGCGGGCAGTGCAATCCAGCCCCAGCGTACCTCGATCTGCGTCTCGGTCTGCCACAATGTCCCATTTGCCTGACTGGGATATGTTCCAGTGGGAAGCTCTTTCAGAATCTTATAAGAAGAATTACTCGACTCGGAGGTATCTGAATTGTTGTATTCTTTTTTTAACTCTGCCCCGAGCATCTGGTTCTATTCGCCGACTTCACGTACATATGTGGTAACACCTGTGGCAATGTTGTTGAAGAAAGTTTGTGAGGAGGTTGACTAAATCAGAAGACTGGCAAACTCGCCGGCGCTTTCGTTAAAGGTTTGAACAACCTCGCCACTGGTAGTAGTAGGACAGACCATCATGCCAAAAGTATCAATCCGGATTTTCTCCTCAAGCCACCTTTCGAAAATATTGTCCGAAACAATAGTGAACGCCTGTGTGGTTTTGTTGGGCATTTGGAGCATTAGGTAGCTGTATGGCTCAATTTCAAACTGCTCACCAGAATCCAGATGAGTTGACAGTGTTTCCTCTCTCCGTTGGTTTGTTTCCATGCTAACAGACATAGTTTTCAGGCACCAGTATAGATTGCACAGCTCCGCAACACCTTCTGATGTAGTCTGATTGGCTCCTTTCTTTATAACAGTGAAGTCCAGGAATGGACTGTTTCCAAAGTCCTTTAAGCCAGCCATTGACCTCAATTTTTCTGGGAAGCATACCCAGTATCTGTCTTGATTACCGCAGCATCTGAATTCCCATTCCCATTTTTTGTGTAATCGCCATCAAAAATTGTGGCATTAAAACCATTAGGTAGAGAGTAATAGTCGTATAAATTCGACTCTGCCGAACAGTTTACGCTAGACATTGGAAACGGTTTTCTTGATAAAACATGCGAAATATCGTCGCACGCAACACAAAGAGCCACTGTCGTAAGATCAGAAATATCGCAGTCCCCAGTTGAGCACGAAGGCTTCAGCACAGGATAAGAGACATTATACGCAACTGATGAACAGTCCGTGTCGGGGCAGGAAAAGGCAGTCCCGTAGACTGCAGCCATTAACTTGGGAGCGGGTAGAGAGCCATTTCCAACATCGGAGTCAAGAGGTGGTACATATGATTGCGCCCGAGCCACTGATGCAGGGGTGTTCGATAGAACCAAGTTATTTTGAATTGTCGGCATCTGCTGAATGAATGGCCCGACGCCAATAGCAATAATAGTAACCACAGCCCCAAGTGAAGCATATTGTCTACAGAAGTTAGGGCGAGATAAACTTTGAATACGCAGGAATCAATTAAAACCGACCTAATATGGGTACCGCTCCATAGAAACGTCATGGACCCAAGAGCGCCCCTGCTTGCAGCGTCGAACATGTTGAATTCTGATCATTTCTGCTTGTTGCGAGTAAAATTCACCCACTTCGATTGGCTAATACAGATGGCTATAGTGGCCAGTGTCAAAGCGTTGTAGATCTGGGGTAGCCATGATACGACGGAGTTGATATTGATTCCCCAAGGCCAGTCCGGCAAGGCCTTTCCATTATAAGCTCGTGGGACTCCAATAATTGCGAGTAAAGATCCTACACTGCCAATACAAGAAATAATCTCATATACCTAGTTATCATTAATCTTGCTCTGAAGTGATCTCTCGGAAATAGAAGAGGGTTTGTCTGGATTGTTGATCAGGATTTGTCCCTCTATATTGTTGTGTTTAGATTCTCGAGGCTCCTCCATTGTGAATGCCGAATTTTTGCAAAAAAAGATCATTTCGAAGGTTGGGAGGGCCCTGAGGGGAACCCTTGACCTTGTGCATTTGCACTAATCTATTTTTGGTTATAATCTGGAGTCTGAACCTTTTGTCACTTCGGCCCCAGCTACTGTATAGGCTTAATTTGGCCTCGTGCTTTAACGTGGATGAATTCATCTTCTGCTATTGTAACCTTCTCATAAGCGAGGTCGAATATCAAATTGTCCAGTATACACCCGGGACGCGCTCAGATTTTATTTACATGAATATATAGAGTAGAGTAGTCTTGTTGAGCAAAGCGGCGCTTCTGCAACAGCTCGGAGTTGGGAGGTGTCGCTTGGGCCGATATGGAGAGTAAATGAATACGAGGATGCAGATCTCCGACTTCAGTCAAGTTTCCCGAGTCCCATAGGTACGGTAACGATGTTCTCGTGGAACATGTACTCCGTGTTGTACCTGAATGGCGAGAAAAATGGCTATTTTGGCATCGTACGGAGTACAATAGAGCCTGTGTCCACTTTCAGCTTGGGGCTTGGGGTGGCTTGAGCCTCACCGACTCGAGATTGAACATTAGGGCTGATTATGTAATGTATATATTGTCAAACAGTGCAAACACCCTTGCATCGAGGGTCCTGATGCGAGCGGACCCGTGGCCTCAGATGCGGCTCCATTGTGTTTCTGTTGCCAGGTGGCCACTCTATCCCCTCGCGCCCGTATCAATTAATCGACGTGGTGCTTGTTTTGTCTAACATTAAACCTCCCATTTCTCAAAACACTCGAAATTCTTCAACAAAACGTGATTTCATAGCTACCGCAGCTCGGCGCACGGCCAGCGTTCCGCCAACATACTTCTCGACAATTCGGTGAAGAGTGTTGAATTGTACATCAGTTTGCTGTACTAATATACCTGCTGCATTCGACGTGCGTTCCAACCTAGCAACAATGCTGCAGCTTCTACAACAAATAAAGAAGAATCCTCGCTAATCTTAACTAATTTTCATAGTGAGCAGCGTCAAAACCTAGATCATGGCTCTTCCGGGCCGCCAACGGCTATCTACATCGCCGTTCCTCTCCTTCCTCGTCCTCCCGTTCCTTGTATTTCTTCTCAGTTTTGCGGGTCCAGTTTCTGCAGTTGGATCTGCAGTAATTGGTGTTGATATCGGCACAGAATACTTCAAGGCGACATTAGTGAAACCTGGCATTCCCCTCGAAATAGTGCTCAGCAAGGACTCTAAGCGCAAGGAATCGGCCGCAATCGCATTCAAACCCACACGAGACCCCTCCGCACCCTTCCCCGAACGATTTTACGGCGGTAATGCGCTTGCTCTGGCAGCTCGATACCCCGACGATGTCTACGTCAACTTGAAGACTTTGCTCGGTGTGCCTTTTAACGACGGAAACGATGAGGCGATCAAGGGTTACTGGAGCCGGTATCCAGCTTTGAATCTTGAGACCGCTCCCGATGGCCGAGGCTCCGTCGCCCTGCGCAGCAATCGACTTGGTGAAGCTGAGAAGAAGGATGCGTTCTTGGTCGAAGAGATTCTGGCCATGCAGTTGCAGCAGGTTAAGGCTAATGCCGATACCCTTGCTGGTAAGGGATCGGATGTCCGGAATGTTGTGATCACTTATCCGGCTTTTTACACCGCGGAGGAGAAGCGGAGTCTCATTTTGGCGACCGAGCTGGCAGGTCTGAAAATCGAGGCGCTGGTTAGTGATGGATTGGCTGTTGGCTTGAATTACGCCACTTCTCGACAATTCCCTAGTGTTTCCGGTGGAGAGAAGCCTGAATACCATGTTGTTTTTGATATGGGCGCTGGATCGACTACTGCGAGTGTGCTGCGCTTCCAGAGTCGCGAAATCAAGGACACCGCTCGCTACAATAAGACTATTCAGGAAATTCACGTTCTTGGAACTGGCTGGGATAAGACACTTGGAGGTGATTATTTAAATGACCTCATCGTGAATGATATGGTTGCCAAATTGGCCGAAGACAAGAAGTTGAAAGACAAGGTCACTCCTGAGCAAATTAAGGCTCATGGAAAGACCATGGCCCGTCTTTGGAAGGATGCAGAGAAGCTCCGCCAAGTTCTCAGTGCTAACACCGAGACATCTACCAGCTTCGAGGGATTGTATGACGAAGATTTGAACTTCAAATACAAGATCAGTCGTGCTGCCTTCGAGAAGATGGCTGCTGGTCATGCCGCTCGTATCGGTGCTCCCTTGGAGCAGGCCCTCGAGGCTGCTGGGTTGAAGTTCAAGGACATCGACTCCGTTGTCCTTCACGGTGGAGCTATTCGAACTCCCTTTGTCCAGAAAGAGCTCGAGAGGGCTTGTGGGTCATCTAAGAAGATTCGCACCAACGTTAACGCCGACGAGGCCGCTGTTTTCGGTGCTGCATTCAAAGGTGCCGCCCTCAGCCCTAGCTTCCGTGTCAAGGACATCCGTGCCCATGACGCGGCTACTTACCCCGTCCTTCTGAAGTGGAACTCGGATGGCAAGGAGCGAAGCCAGAAGCTTTTTATCTCTACTTCCCAGGTTGGCCCAGAGAAGCAGGTAACAGTCAAGAACCTGGATGATTTCGATTTCGGCTTCTATCAGCAAGTCGAAGAAAATGAATTGCCTGTCTTGAGTGTCCAAACCCAAAACCTGACCGCATCGGTAGCAAAATTGAAAGACACTTTCGGTTGTTCTGCCGCAAACATCACGACCAAGTTTGCCATTCGCCTCAGCCCTATCGACGGTCTGCCTGAGGT
This sequence comes from Penicillium angulare, assembly GCF_028827245.1. Lineage (NCBI taxonomy): Eukaryota > Fungi > Ascomycota > Eurotiomycetes > Eurotiales > Aspergillaceae > Penicillium > Penicillium angulare. The sequence continues at coordinate 205,391 of NW_026623170.1, read as the reverse complement.
TACAGGTGGAAACGTGAGCTGCGAAGTCGAGGCAGAGAAAAAGGGCATTGTTGAAGATGTCAAGGGTTTCTTCGGTCTTGGGTCTAAGAAGGATGAGCAGCAGATTTTGGGTGAGGATGGTGAACCTGCTGAATCTATTACCTTGGAGCCTGAAGCCGAGTCTTCGACCACCACCTCTGCCAGCCAGTCTACTACCTCCGGCGCTAGCAAGGATAGCGCCAAGGGTACGGCCAAAACAAAGTTGGAGATCATTCCCATCAGCCTGAAATCCACCCAGCTCGGAACCAAGGCACCATCAGCCGCTGAGCTATCTCGCATTCACAGTCGTCTGACTGCCTTCGATTCCTCGGACCGCGACCGTATCCTGCGTGAGGAGGCATTGAATGAACTTGAAGCCTTCATCTACCGCAGCCGCGACCTGATTGAGAACGAAGACTTTGTGAAGGTGGTCAAGGAGGATCAACTAACAACCCTCCAGGAAAAGGTCTCTAAGGCCAGCGACTGGCTGTATGAAGACAGTGATAATGCGCACACCGCAGACTTCAAGGCCAAGCTGAAGGATCTGAAGACTATCGTTGACCCCGCTTTGAAGCGTATCAAGGAAGCCTCTTCCCGCCCTGCGCGTGTCGAGATGCTTCAAGAAATGCTGAAGAACGCCGAGTCCATGAAGCAGATCATTGAGAACCAGATTCAAAATGATGAAGCCACATACGAGTCTGCGCTTTCTGCCTCAAGCACCGCAACTGTCGAAGAGCCCGAAACTGACTCCGCCACCCCCACTCCGTCCCCATCTGACGAGTCCCTGGATGATCTCGACGAGGACGCATACTCATCTTCCTCCTCAAAGAAATCTACCAAGTCTTCGGCGCCAGCTAAGCCCACTGGGCCTAAGTACACCCTCTTCACTCCCGCGGAACTCACCTCCCTCAACCAGGTCTATGAATCCACCAAGCCCTGGCTTGAAACACAAATCGAGCTCCAGGAGAAGCTCACTGAGTCAGACGACCCCGCTCTGACACTCGTGGAGATTGACTCCCGTTTGCGCGAGTTCGAGCGCGTTCTGAACCGCATGTACGAGCGTATGACTGCCGCGGCCGGCAAAAAGAGCCAGAAGACCAGTGGCAGCAAGGGCAAGAAAGATAAGACTGAGTCCGAGAAGACCAAGGGCAAGAGTGGTAAGGGCAAGGACAAGGAAGAGAATAAGAAGCAGACTGGAGACGATGATCGCAAGGACGAACTGTGATCATTTCTCCCCTCCTTACTTGTCACTTTTATTTTGCATCTTTTGGCTGTTCTTTACACTTTTTAAGTACAGTGCATGATATCTCTTTTCCATATCCCCTTGTACCATGCATTCATTTATGCTTTCGATTAATAGAGAAAAGAGTTTCAATGGAGTTTCTGTTTACAAAGATGTACGATGTTTCCTATATCATATAGCACCTTGGGTGGAAGAAATGATAGTCCAGCTCTGGCTGTGGCTTATTAGCGCTATAGCTGCTTATATCACGATAAATACATGAATCTCATAAATTTCAATGCACAGAAGAAATATCGTAAAAATCCGGTTCGACTGTGACATCAAAGAGTGTAAATGCGGATAATAAAAGAGTGAAGCTGTTGGCTATGCAGGCGTTTGCGAATCGTGCTTAGAAAACATCCCATCTAGGACGCCACCATTTCGTAACGTGTTTGAGAACAAACAACATTACTTGGAGAGTGATGATCATTCCTCGTAAAACGATGTATCCCCTCCAGGAGTCTACTCGAAGTGTTCGCTGAAGGGCATTCATTATGGCGGTCGTAGCAGTCTATATCCAAGGATCGTTGTTAGACATCGCTTGAGCAGCTGAGCAGCGGGATAGCAAGATATAGAGGTCTTACCAGATAACTAATCTGACATTTGCAATCTAACAAGCGTTGACCTGCATTTATGTCTTATCTGCATCCGTCATAAGTATCTCCCTTCAAAGATTGAAAATTGTGGACTTACTCTACCCTCGAAGTCATACTATTTATCACCAAAATGAGCGTTTCTAGGGAAAGGAGTATGGTTCAGGGGGTCAGAAATCTTTTATCTACGTGAACAGCCTGTGACAGGTGACAGGTCTAAGGGAACACAAAATAAGCAAAATGCATGGTTCATCACCTATGCTGTGTGCTTTGGCTGAATCTATTGATCTTTGCTTTTTCAGCTCGGTAATCATCACCAACTTTCAGACGATAAGTGATACTTATTCAAAATTTGTGGGTAACACATAAGTTGAATATCATATGATGATTCCAATCCAGTTTTATTCTTTGAAACTACTGAATTATCCAGCAGTTTGCATGGGAGGCTATAACGTTCAGCGCGGAAAAGCCTACTTGGACATGTATAACCTTTGCCGCCTAGTATGCTTCTATCTGTCTTGTACACTCCGAATAGTAGATACACGGTATAACAAGATGTAAAAAATTTTTGAACAAGTCAAAAGATCAGTAGGAAGATAAGTAGAAGACAATAAATAAGTGAAATGGTGATTATTCTTTTACCCGCTGGACGCTACCCATACGTACGTCGTGGTATTATGTACATCAGCACCGGATTAATGCTCGGAGGTATACAAGGCGAGTAAGAAGCATAATTCGGGACAACGATCGGGTCTCCTCTTTCCGCATACCGTCTTCATGATCTGACAATTTTCGGCCCCGCATTTCTGCAGCTCGGGGGTTTCACTTCCTGCATGATCGCTGGATTTGCCTAACCAAGAATTTTCCCGGTATACGGGTCGCTGGTGACTGCTCTGCCGAAAGAAACCCCCCGAATCGATCAATTATAAATAGTATTGAGCTTTTTTTATTACGATATATGTCAAGTGCTCTTTTGTCTTTTTGCTTGTTGGATTCGCGGGGTTTTGCGTAGCCAAATACAAGATCTGGGAAGCGAGTTCCGGCGGGGCGTCGATCTATACCGGTAGTATCACGGCAATATGCATGTTTCAAGACTGAGGAACTTTCCTTTCCGCAAAGAGTTATGTTATGAGGGCCAAGCTATGCATGGAGGTAGCTCGGTTAGAAGAAAGCGTCATATTTCATAATTTAATATACTGTTTCAAAGAAAAAGGGTAACTCTTTCTAGAAAGATCGGCAAACCTCACGGGTCATAACCTTCCAGGATTTAGTAAAACGACCGATCCCAGGGGTATAAATAGAGCCAGTATGTCGGCGTTCAAGAATGAACAAAGTAAAAATCTCATTTTCTCCTAGAAACAATTTTCCCATAGCTCGCGGCCATCATGCAGTCTTCACTGCTCCTACTTGCAGCTCTCTCGCCTCTAGCCTTAGCACTTCCAGAGGCGAAGACCGGGATCGCAAAACGTGCAAGCACTCTGATCCCAACATCATGCTTTGACTCTACCTCTTCACTTACAGAGTACTTCGAGTACAACTACCCATGGGGAGACACCCACAATGGAGCCGCCATAATGAGCAGTGCTAATGCCGTCATTTCAACTGCTGGCACTTTGACTTTGAACGCAACATATACCGGTGCATCGGACTATGCATACGACTCTGGAACGGTCTATTCAAAGCAAACATTCACTGTCGAAGCCTCGGGGGGTCTGGATTTCTCAGCCGACTTCATCGCCCCAGTGGCAACGGGAACATGGCCTGCATTCTGGCTAGATGGTGCAAACTCATGGCCTCCAGAGATCGATATTGCGGAGTGGAAGGGCACCGGCGATATCAGCTTCAACACTTTCAATACTTCCAGTGAAGTTGAAGCGGATAATGTTGATTATCCTAGCCCGACCGAGTTTCATACTGTCAGGGCTGAGCTGCGCGACGAGAATGGAAGTGATATTAGCGTGAAGTTTTATCTTGATGGTGATCTTATCACTACTCAATATGCTAGTGGCTTCACGGGACAGCCATTGTACTTGATTATTGATCTTCAGATGGAGGGAAGTAGTGGGAGCCCTGGTCCAACTGGAAGTAAGTTATATTTCCTTCTATATGCATGATTATGAACTGACATTTGGTAATAATAGCTACGCTTTATGAGATCAAGAATTTGGAAGTGGTTAGCCAAAATCCTTGAAACTTTAATGATAGTCAATGTCATCGCTTCCAATATTTACCCTAACTTATAGTTCTGTTAACCAAATCATTCACGCTATGCAAAACTGAGTCACTTCCTTTTATAACTGTCCAGTGAGAAAATATTGAAAGTATTGATACTGTCTGTAGTACATTGATCAATTTTATCATACATGCATAGTACCACCGAAGCCGCTCCCACAAAATCACAGGACGGGCCCGGCTATCATCAATTGATACAACAGCAATGAAAAACCACAAAGCGAAGACAAAAAAGGTACTTTCACCCAATACTCACTTCAAAGTCTCTCCCAATCAATTCCCAAGCCTCGGGGGGAAAAATTCCAGTCCCTGAAGCAAACCTTTCTGCCAAACATTGCCGAAAAAGGCCCTGCTGTACGGAACCACCAAAATCATGCAGAATAATGTAAACCCAGCACCAAGAACAGTCCTCACTTCAGGAGTTAGGAGGCAAAAAATGACCCGTAAGGGACTTGAACCCTTGACATTAAGATTTGGAATCTTACGCTCTACCAACTGAGCTAACCGGCCGATGTGTGGATTACCCACAATTGGGGCTACGAGCCGAATCAGGACATATTTAGGGCTAAAAGCTAAAAAGGGTAATATCTCTTGTCCATATTAGGCTTGATATAGCCTCTTTAGTTGTTTTTGTCCCAAGTATCTATCAAAGTTCAGATCAAATGGAGTTCTGGTCGGACGTTTGAACATGTAATGTTAGCCACTAACACACTTGAATTGAAATAGAAAATTACTATCTAGTTGGTCATCTTGTTAATTTTCATGTCTGGACATATAAAATATATACCCATCGAGGTGGATAGGATGTATTGACTTCAAAGTTGCCATTTGTAAATGTCCATTCAATAGGGCTATAGATACATACATGAGGTCACGGCTGCTCGGAGCAGGATCAGTATTGATGCTATCTAATTGTCTGGTTTGCCAACACCCCGATCGGACTAATCGGAGTACTAGTAGGCCTCACATAATACCTGCACCTACATACCACATGCAGAGGCCTCAGTTCGCACGTCCCTTTACTTTCTTCAACATTGTTATTGTTCGTGCTATGCACATTTCTTTCTGATTCTGGTAGATCGTAGGCCGCTTGCCAAAAAAACTAAACAGCCTCTTATCAGAATTAGATTTAACTTCTCTCTGAGGTATTCAAGTTCAATATATACTACATAGTGTATATACTATGTACCTTCATACCCGGTTTCGGTCAATCACCGGTGCCATCTTTTGCGCTTGTGCTTGTGTTCCCTTCAAGCCCATCCACTCATACCTACACTTCACATATCAAAGTAGTAACGGCAAGTGAATGTACACCCACTTCGATTACAATCGCGAGCTCACGACATGCTGAACATGTCGCAGAGAGCGAAGATGAGCTGTTAGCTAGATATGCCAGTGGCACTGCGGATAGACCCCTGGGCAGTCAGAACCGTTTTCGCATGTTACTACGATTGTTGAAGTCAAACCCCTTAGCTTGGCGAGCTGACAACATCGATACCTATGTACCACCTAGGAATTTTATCCGGTTTAGGTTTGTATCTGCAATGTTGTGTAGGTGGAGGTATCTCTCCACTACGAGTGGGTGTCCAGGTGGGGGATACATCGGCTGAAGGATTTGACGTATATATCAAGTAAATCTAGATTGATAATCAAACCGAACGTTTCCCCAGCGTTGGAATGGCCTATATGTAAGAAATATAAGGGCTATATACTAAGCTTACTGTCTAGTGAAGCAGGAAGATATCTAAGTTTAGTCCCTACCATAGGAACTGCTGATTGATTGGCTGGGTTTGAATAAAATACATTTCCACTTCCCGGCGGATAATTCACACGTAGTCATACACACAAACTGAATGATACAAAGGGTATAAAGTACAAGAAAAAAGATTAAGCTCGATCCGGTGGCCACGCACGGCAGGAGAGAAATCAAAGGACATAACATAACAAGAGAGAGATAGAACCATACCATCCACTCGTAGTAAAGAAAAAAGACGGGTGAAAAAAAAGCCATCGAAGGCAATTAAGCACAATCCATCTGGTAATCAGCATCGACCTCCTCCCGTCGACGAAGGAAAGAGGCTTCTTCGAAGTCATCCAAGTCCATGGTTGCGGGCTCATTAAAGGAGGACTTCTGACGGGCAGCAAGAGCGCGACGTCTCTGCTGTCCCAGACTCGGGGATAGGATTGTGCGTCCAAGAGGAGCAGTTCGCCAGGATTGAATTTCTTCGTCCTCCAAGTCTGAATCTTCGTCGGCAAAGATACTATTCTCCCCATCCAATCGTCTCTTTTGGCCATTTAGTGTGATCGGACCGGAAATGGAAGATGCGACAGATTCTTGACTGCTTGGTGGTAGAGAGAATGCATCGTCATCAGTGACCAGGCTGTGAGAGGGCCCTACGAGACCCGAGAAAGGAGCTAGTTCAGAATAAGATGGTTGAGCGTATGGCTGAGTTGTTGTAGCCATGTTAGATGTGACTTTCGCCTTCTCTTTCTCTATCGCGATCTGAGTCTTGTATCCGTCGGCGACGGATTTCCGGACCCGCATTCCGACGGAGAGGAGAGATGACTGGACCTTATCAGGCAGAACTGGTGTTGCTGAGAATGTGGCCGCGGAGTAATGATTGTGTGATAGTGAAGAGTTCGAGTCGGTCGAGTCGGAAGATGTGAAGTAGGTGGTGATTGAGGATTGGAAGCGTCGACGCTTAGATAAGGTACTGTCGGTGCTTTGCATGGTGGAATGTGGAATGTGGGATGCGTGATGATATTGAGTGTGTGGAATGTGAGATTGATATGGCAGTAAGGGTTTTGCAGATAAGAGAAGTTGATGATATCAGAGAATTGTGTAAGCACAAAAGAGGGGCGAGAGGCGAAAATCATGCACAATGACAAAATGATGCGGCTGGGGAAAAAGCGACGCGCTCGACGCGACGCGGCACAAATTCAATTAAACCTAGTCATGTGACAATCGTGGGTTCTCCCCTCTAAGAAATATCCTCTTGGTAAACCAATTCATTAGAAACAATAAAACTTTCTAAATGACGTTAAATTGCCTTAGTTATCCAGTAATAGCTGGAGCCTGCCATATACTTTGACATATATCATTTAGGTAATTGACATCGAAATCATAAACGTATGTACTACGCAACGACACGGTACAAAATATGGCCTAAAGAAGGCTGAAGACTGAATAAGGTAGGATTGGATTGGGTGACGCGCTTCCTATCATCATATGGCCATTTATTTCGAATCGCATTTACGGGGGCCGGTTAGCTCAGTTGGTAGAGCGTAAGATTCCAAATCTTAATGTCAAGGGTTCAAGTCCCTTACGGGTCATTTTTTTCTTTTCTTTTTCTACAACTACTGAAACTCTCTGCTCTGCCCTTGGACTCGGAAAAAATAGTCTATAAGCCACTCCTGGTCACCAACCCAGCACTGGTAGGCTAACAAAACTCGGTACATGTCACCCCCAATACCAATCCATAGCCTATCCACGGCCTTGACAAAAATTATACTTTGGAAACCGGTATTTTGGCATGCTAAAGAGCTGCTACGATTCCCTACTTTGGTCCGAATTTGACCCTCCTGACCTCGTGCGTAAAGACGAAATTCGAAAATTTCGTGGCCTTGTGGCGTTACTAGTCCACGCTCCGGTATGAAAGGTAGCACCAGAAACAAGCATCGGCTTGACGCACGGATCCACTAAGTGGGACAATGTCCGGACATCGGACCTTTTTGCCCAATTGATTCTCCTTTGCCTGAATGTATGTCCGGGCTTGTAAGGCGATGATTGGATCATCAAGGAGACTACTGCTCTTAGCTCGGCCATAGATCAAAATTTCGATAAGTCCCGAGGTCCTTTCTTTCTTCGTCCTACTATGTATTTAAGCGAACGATGACTCTTACGTATATAGAATCTTGTATTCCGTGTTTGCCGCCTGTATCTTCTCTTTATAATTTTCCCTATTATTTTAAGCCTCACGGAGGTCACGGTTGTATCTGTGTTGTTTATCTCTTAGACAACTAGGACTATTTTCAAAGTCAACAATAACCACAACCACAACACCACCTACTACGTACTTTTGCATCACTTCATCATGCAGTACCAAATACTCACTCTCCTGTTTTCGGCAACAGCACTAGCTGGACCGGTCGCGCAGGTTACTACCATTACATACACCGAACCAAACGCTGCCTTGGTTTACGACTCCGAGATCGACGATATCACCGTCAGTTATCCAAGCTGGTATGAGTCGATCATGGAGACAGCTATCCCAACTACATGGGAGAATGAATTTCTGGACGATGCCACCTTTGCGGAGAGTGTTGATGAAGCGGAGCTTTTAGGTACAATGCCAGCCTGGTGGTCTAGTCTACCCAGCGACGCGAAGTATGTGTATACCAGCGAGGATGCAGTACTGGCGTCTGAGATGTCAACGGTTCCTTGGCCTTCTACTATCACTGGGACTACAGTAGTTGTTTATACCTTTACTCCGTACCCCGAGCTTGTATCTGATATTGAGGCTGCCTCCTCATCCAAAGCTAAATCAACTGCAAATGGTACATCTGCTGCTTCAGGCGCTGCTCAGACTTCTACTTCCACTGCGGGCGCTGCTGGGCCGACGGGGGCTATTGCTATGAGTATTGCTGGTGTTGTTGGTGTTTTGGGTCTTGCGATTGCGTTATAATGAGCGGTGAAATGCGGGCTTGGGGGCCGACTATGGGCGTTTTCTTAATCAATCTCAAGTATACCTGTGACATTTTGTTGACATTAAGGAGACGATAATTCTTGTACATGTGGAACATCAATGTTGAATAGCACATGATATTGGGACCAGAATGTAATATAATATATAGAGGGATTTTATGAACTGGAGAATACTTTTATTTTTGGTATTTTCGATTTTCCGACCCATAATTATGTAGCTGTGCATTTACCAGAGACGAGGATATAGAAAGAATCACGATTAGCAGGTATCAAGTAAATGTTTTTAAGGTAAGGCTAATTCATGAAATGAAATGGGAACAAAAGACATCTGGAGATATGGAGGTATTCAAAGAAGAGAAACAAAGACATGGCGAAGGTAACATGAGATGTGAGATGGGGAAAACGCTTGGAGAAGATCAAGTATGAAAAAAAGTGGACTTAAATCAATGCCACATCTGAAACAACACCAGATTCATCATGCCATCTTGCCAAATAGAACTTTACACTCTAACTGTTTTGAGCATGAAAGGAGAAGTATGTCGACATAATATGTTGGTGTCATATACACAGTATATTCGGGGTTTGGATGCTATGAGGAGGCTACAGGTAGCCTGTGCCATCGTAGCGTTGTCGTACGTTTGCGCTGTGGGCACTTGGTCGACGGGAGAAGTCCAACTCATCCTGTTCACCGAACGAAGTTTGATACATGAGAGCTTCTTGGGGCCAGTCATCGATGACCCCACTTTCCTGGGTTCCTGAGCGTGGTCGTTCATCGTAGGAGTGGCTGGCATAGTCGGCATTGCCATCGTAACCACCATGTTGTTGACTTGGTAGAGAGTCACGGCCCGTAGAAGGTCGCTCACTACCTTGGTGATAATGTTCTTGGGTCGTATTGTCGACGGGGGCGCTAACCATATCGAAGCTGAATCTGAAATCGCGAGCTCCGCCCTGGGCCGAGTTGTCTTGAAGGGGCTCCATGGAATCGAAGTGATGGTCGTCATCAGCGGACATGATTGTGGCTGACTGTGGTTCCTGGATGTGTGGCACCGCAGAAGTTGGCGCAGGAACGGGGGTTGCAGAGACTGCACGATCAGTGCGGGTGTCGAGCTCGGGCAGTGTTGCTTGGGGGTGCACATCGGGGAAGGTTGCTTGAGGAGCGATTGTTTCTTCAAGAACCACACCCCCTGGGGATATAGGCACTGCAGGAATATCGGTTTCGGGGTTCAGGGTTGACCCACGACGAGTACTATTACCCATAATGCTTCCGGGCTTAGAGTCGCGGCTAGCACGATGCTGTGGTAGCTCTGCAAATGGATTGTCATCCAGGTCGCGAATGCTGAACTGGGCGATTGTACGCAGTTTGCGGGTCACCCATGAAGCCAAGACCTTTCCGCGTTGCTTCTCGCCGAGGCGGGAACGGGGGAAGTCACCCTGAGAGACGAAGGCAACAATATCTGCTACTACCTGGTGCTCATTGAGGACTGCATCGACAATGACAGGAACAAGAGATGCCAGGAAAGCCTTCCGAGTAACCTCAACCACAACTACAATCAAGCCACCTGCTTGGAAAATTGCAGAGCCACCACTCACAATATTTCGGTGGCATGCCTCCACAGAGTTTTCGATATCCATTGGGAAATGATTAAGGCCGTTGACCTCGAAAGTCTCGCCAATATTTCCTAGAACGAAGAGAACTTGCATTTCCACAGCCTGACCCCCATGGCCAATTGGTCGAGTGACGGTATGCAGGAATCCCAAGTCACCAGTACGAACATAGGGCACACCAGGGTCTCCATCGGCAACACGACCATTCATTCGTTCAGCGTCAAACTCCTGCTTCGATCGATAGAAGCCCTTCGCACATGCATCGGACTGAACCCATATTTCACCATATTCACCGACGTGAGCTAGAGTGCATGTTTCCGGATTCACAATTGCAATCTGTGTGTTGACAGGTACCATGCCGGAATCTTGGACGAGAAGAGCGGAAGGATCAGCGTCTGGGTCGACTGGATAAATCAACCCGCGGCGGAGGCTACGAATATCCAGCCAGATCTCAATTGGCTCAATGCACATATAAGATCTTGTGACGATCATAGGGTTAAGCACATGTGAGTACGAAACGTTGATAGAGGTGCGGTCCAAGCCAGCAGAGGCGAAATGCAAGCGCGTCTTTTGATCTGTGTAAAACAATTAGCTTGGTTCAAAAGTTACGACTTCAGTGAGTATGGAGAGGCATACAGATATCCGCTCTGGGCCTAGCATCTGCCGAGATCATCAAATTCTTGAGCTCTTGCAGCTGGAATCCCTTTGCAGCCATAGCACTGGTAGCGTAATCTAGCATCTGAGCAGTTGCATATGTGTCTTTAATCTTGTATCGTGAAAGTGTCAAAAACAAAGTCATAGGGTTTTGAGCAAAGTCCACAGGCGAGACAAGGTATGTGGGGGCGCCTATTCGATGAATAATAAGTATAAATGCAGCCTCATAAGACAAGGGTTTACCTAGGAATTAACTCACCGACATAGATACCCAACAGCAAAGTGTGAAGAAATCCAAGACCTAAAGTACTACGCACACTGCCAAGTACCGGTCTCATACTTGTCATTTGACAAGTCTCTTTTTGCACTTTACACATTCCCATGATTGTATCATGACCAATGTGAACGGAAATTCGCCGTTGGTCTGGCGTCCAGTAAGTCCAAACTAATGCCGGCTGTTTGCCCTGCAGCCAGGTATCCTTGACGGTGTATCCAAGCTCTCGGCAACTGTGCGACTGCTTTGATGGTTTGGTCGTGTTGTAAATTGCCGGAACACCGATTCGAAGGACTTGAGCAGACTGTTTAATGTGCTGGGAGACAAGCTTTTGTCTCATGACATGGTCCACTTCAGTGTTGACAATAATCGCCTTGACGCTGAAGTCGCTAATCACATGAAGAAATGCGGGAGCATCCTCCGACAACCGATTTTGATCGAGTGGAGCCATGGGAATAACTACGACGCCGAGGCAGAAACAGGCGTGAACAGCATAAACGTACTCCTCGGAGTGAGTGTACATCAATACTAAGTGATCGCCTGGTCGTACCTTGACCTTATTTTTGAGGTATGTGGCTACCGCTGATACCTTGAGATCAAACTTCTTCCAAGTGATACCCTTGCCCTCCTTACCTCGGCTATCAATAGAACAATAAGCTAGTTCTTCAGCCTGGCGTGAAACACGCCATTGGAGAAGATCAGTGATGGTCTTGAAATTATTGAGAGGTGTAGAGGTTCGGTCATCCATAACAACGTCCCGGTAGTCCACGCCTGAATACTGCTTCTCTTGATAGGCAAGAACGTCTTGTCTCGAAGCCAGTGAGAGTGGGGACCAAATTCCGCCTTCAGGGTCAACTCCCATGGGTAGATTCATCACAGATCGCTCCACGCCAAACTTCACATGTACAGCCTGCAGGATACCAGCTTCGAATTCTTTCCGACAGAGCATGTTACCGATTTCCCGTCTACCGCTCTTGGTGACACGAGGGAGGCTGTTCGGGGCCGTAAGAAGAATACAGTAGACGCGAAGATGATGTTCGTGATAAAGGACTTCCATACACCTCTCCGCTAGCGAATCAAGAAGCACGGAGTCCAATTGCCGAGGAGGACCACCATTGGTCGTGGGTGCTGTTGAGGCAGCATAAGACTCCAGTACAATAACCGGTAAATGTTCATCATTGACAAAAACATCGAATGCAGTACAGTCATGGATTTTAGGTACTTTCTTGAGGAGGCTCACGACGAGATGCTGAACAAAGAAATAACGATGTTCAACCACCTCTTGGCCATGCTCAACCCACTCTACCTTTTGGCGAAGTCGATCTTCGTACAAACCGAGGACAAATATCCTACCTTCGATAACACACCCCAGCAGACCTGTACGCAAAAACTCGGGCTCAACAAGCACGGGAGTAGGGTTGGCGTCTTCAAACTTGTACGGTCTTGCGTGAAAGATTGCCTCTGTGTGCTTCGGTAGCGCCCAGAAGCCTCCGGAAAGAGAAGGCGAGTCCACCCAGATTTCTCCAACCACATTGGGTGTACACAGCAGGTTGGTTTCGGGGTCAACAACAGCAAGTGTCGCATCGGGGAGCGGGAAACCAAAAGCACCGATACGTACTGCGTGAGGCATGATACTGGCATACTTTCGGGCGTCCTCGCCCATGGCGAGAACAACAACCTCATTACTCTTAAGAGCTTCCTTGTCAAGAAGAACCTCGCTCAAGTCGTGCTTGGATTTCTGCTTAGTCGTAGGAAGACGAGAGCGAGAAGCTCCGCCAAGAAGACTACTTCCAAAGCCAGTTTTGGTACCGGACTCCTCTTCTTTGTCGTCATCTTTGGAAACGCGCTGTGCAGGATCTAGCTCATGAGTCAAGGAACAGCCCATTCGCTCTTCGCCGCCAACCCAGTCACGCATACTGATGACCATACCACCATGCTCTGGCAAGCAGAGCATTGGTGCAACAATTTCCCGCGCTCTTGGGTTTCTCATTGGCTGTAGCCATCTATCTGCCAGGATCTCGTGGAACTCGGGGTCAAGAGTCAGTGTATCGATCAGACAAAGCTTCACGCTACTGAAGTTCGGCTCAGCATTCTTTTTGTAAGATCTAGTGGCCATCGGATCTTGTTGATAGTTGTATGTGGCAATCTTCAGGCCAGAATAGTCGGCAGCCATTATTGTCGCTCGGTACTTGGTGATGATGTGAGCATATAGACCAGGTGTTTCGACAGCACGATCTTCATGCCAGACAGTGGTATGGCCACCATATACAGTCAGGAGAACTCCCAGTATCATACCAATTCCCTGTCTGGGGTCTAGATAACTGGTTATGGTTTCTCCTTTGGTTCCAAATTGCCTAGCACTAGACTCAGTAGGCACTGTCGACACAATGGCACTGAGGCAAGCCATTTGATGCATGATAGTTCGATGGCTCATCACGACGCCACGCATATCTCCGGTGGGTGCTCGTGCAAACTCGATGTATGCCAAATCGGGAACAACAAGGGGAGGCGTTTCGTCCTTCTTTTTAGGATGAAAACTCCCAAATTCATTGGTCTTCCACCATTCAACCCCACGCGGCCAGTTCAGCTTTTGCGCAGTTATATCGCGCTGGAAGCCTTTCAGATTATTTTCAGTGGTCAAGGCCAGATGGGCCTGGGTCGACGTAAGCACCAAGTTTAATGTTGTGTAGTCATCAAGGCTGTTGATGGGAACCGCTACTACCCCTGCAATAAAGCAGCCCATGAGGGCGACGGCGAACTCAATGATCTCAGCATCGCGATAGATCAAGGCGACACGATCGCCACGATATAAATTGCTCTTATCACGAATAACCTGAGCTACCTTCTCTGCCCGGCTTGCTAGCTTGTCGTAGGTTATAGAAGCGATTTCCTTTCCCTTTTGGTCCAAAACCCAATATGCTGGCTGCTTGGGATGCGCCCGGGAGCGATGACGGAGAACGGCAGGAAGATTGTCAAAAGTCGACATTGGTATGTTTTTGTCATGTGGATCGTTCACGCCGAATGGGATATCTCGAGGCTCAAGGGGCATAAGATGCTCAATGGCTGGTCCATGAGGTAATTCTGAGGGAGGGATAAATGGCGGCGCCATGTTTGCCGTTGGTGAAAATGCTTCTCCAGACTGAGAATAACGATGGTATCCGCCACCGTAGCTCTCGCGGTAGTCGTCGTGTTGACCAGCGAAATCCGAGAAGAATCCTTGTTGAGAGTCAAGCATCGTTGACTGTCGCGTGACCCCACCAGATACTGGCTCATAGCTTTCCATGCCGTCATCCACGTATTCAGGGTGAGCCACGTACTCGGGTTGAGCATTGGGGTTGAAAGCGTAGTTTTGGCTCATCAAAGTGGCTGTTCTGGAGCCATCGGGGCCGTGAGAGCCCGGGGGCATAGGCCTTGGGAGGAACAACGAATCATATGACGAGGAGGAGGGTACTCGCTCGTGAGCTTGTAACATCCCTAAGCTATCCCTATCGAAGGATCCGGGGGCTGCCGATGGCGGATTTTGCGTATTCATACTGGGGGCATGGTTGTACCCGAATGATCCGCCTTGCATACCATCGAAGCCGCCAGAATAGGTCGGAGATGAAAGGCCATGCTGCGACGAGTCTGCAGTAGGCGGCCGAACGTTCAAAATCGTGGGAGGGGCCATATGGGTGCCGTCAGATTCATTATATTGATCATATTGATCATCACGTTCGCCGTGGGCATTTATTTCGAGCGGTTTATTTGGGCCGAGGAATTGCGAGAGTAGTAGGGTGCGACGTTTTTGGTACCTATCAAAGATCAGCATGTACAATCTTTTGTGTATTGTTTACTTCCTCATTCAGCCACAGGGATCTTCTGCATGTCGAACTGCTTCTCGGTCTCGCGACACTGGCCGATTGGAGGACGTGGTCAAGGAACACAGCTTACCCTTTCTCGGTGATATCACCCTCCTGTTGAGTCGCACACCTTGTGTAAGTACAAGGATCATAGGCATGATGTGGGAAATAGAGTGCTCACCTCGAATTCTCTGTCCAAC
The DNA here is from genome assembly GCF_028827245.1 of Penicillium angulare. Classification (NCBI taxonomy): domain Eukaryota; kingdom Fungi; phylum Ascomycota; class Eurotiomycetes; order Eurotiales; family Aspergillaceae; genus Penicillium; species Penicillium angulare. The sequence goes on along the minus strand of NW_026623170.1, from coordinate 189,989 downwards.
GTCCGCAAAGCGTACTGGAGGTCCGGGTTCTCGTCCGCCATTGTGGACACGGATGGTACCTCAAATTAAGAAGTGGATCAAAAGCGCGGGGGAGGGATGACAGGAGACTAGCTCAGGGACGCCTCATCGCAGTTGAGTGACCACGAGGCACAATGAGGAGGGGGTAGAGTTCAGAAGAGGACCAGGCCACGAAAAACTCCTATGACTTGTCGAAATGTACCGGGGTCGATTCCACGAACGCTTCCACGAATCGTCCTAGTCTTAAAGTGTCGGGGCTTCCGCGCCGGGTCCAACGTCACCCACCCTAAGGCGGTCAAGCGAACCGAGTGTAGTGTCCAACTGAGACACAGCGCAATTGTTTCAGTCAAGCGGTGTTTTTGCAGAGAGGAGAAGTAAGTCGGGAATTTATCGGTTTTCCGTGAGGTTGAACAATTTAATGGAGAAGTGACTGTTAATATGGCTATTTATCAATCACACTTGGCTACATATGTAGGTACATATGTGCTCGTCCCATACGTCTTCCAGTATACTAACACTGCTCGGCAATATCCTATACGAAGTATGCGATGAGATAGTATATAGCAATACTTCAAGATACTTCCATCTACATATTAGTCTATTAATGTACATAATGAGACATCCATTGATAGTAATTGTGCAGTTGCAGTCTGAATATTTGCTGGCTTTGATGTTCAATATTTCCTGAATGGCAACGATCTCGGAGTCGTGAAATAGTAAACATACGAAGTTCCTCAGGAAGAATAGACATAACAAACAGACCTAGACATTGATTGGCAATCAGTAATCATTGGTTCCATCGAACCCAAATTGCCGTTGATCTGCAACTGCGACTTTGATGCCTGAGGCATGAGGATGTAAGATATCACATGATCCAGACACTACCATTGGCGGAGTCATTCTGCCCTAATTTCATGTGACCCCCACAACAGGGCTAAGCGAGCGCACCCAATTTCCCTTGGTCACAGACAGCCTCGACTTGACGATTCAACCACCAAACGACAACCTCCCACGAAACCCTGCCAAAATGTCTGACAACGGGGAAGTTGAGGTGCCTGTTAGCGCCTCCCTGCCTAAGGAGATCGCTGCCCTCGAGGGTGAGGTCAAGCTTTTCGGCAAATGGAACTACGAGTGCGTCAAAATCCTTGATCCTAATGATTCGATCTGTCGCTAACATACCGTGCAGTGTTGAGGTCCGCGATATCTCCCTGACGTGAGTGCAAACCTTTTTCAATACAATCCACAATTTCAATCGAGCGCCGGAGGAGGAAAAAAAAGAACGAATATGCGATTCAAGAACGGGGGGTTTCATCAAATTTGCGGCATCAAATCATCAACCAACAAACCTTTCCCCCAATCGACCGACGAGCGACGGAATACACAATACAAGACGAACCGAAGAGGAAAGATGAAAGACTGACTGATTTGTTCACAGCGACTACATCCAGGTCCGCGCTCCCGTCTACACCTCCCACACTGCCGGTCGCTATGCCGCCAAGCGTTTCCGCAAGGCTCAGTGCCCCATCGTTGAGCGTCTCACCAACTCCCTCATGATGAACGGCCGTAACAACGGTAAGAAGGTCAAGGCTGTCCGCATTGTTGCCCACGCCTTCGAGATCATCGCCATCATGACCGACCAGAACCCCCTCCAGGTTCTGTGTGACGCCGTTGTCAACAGCGGTGCCCGTGAGGACTCCACCCGTATCGGTTCCCAGGGTACCGTCCGTCGCCAGGCCGTCGATGTCTCCCCCTCTCCGCCGTGTCAACCAGGCCATCGCTCTCCTGACCATTGGTGCTCGCGAGGCCTCTTTCCGCAACATCAAGTCCATCTCCGAGTGCTTGGCTGAGGAGCTGATCAACGCTGGCAAGGCAAGTTATACCGTTTCTACGACATTGGTGATTGAACATGAATTAACATTTGTTTTGTTATATAGGGTTCCAGCAACAGCTACGCCATCAAGAAGAAGGACGAGCTCGAGCGTGTTGCCAAGTCTAACCGGTAAAGGGTGTTCTGGATGCTGTTCTCCGTTTGGTCCTTGTTTGCGCAATGTCGAGTGGACGGGGGGTTTTCAACGGGATTCAGTCGTTTTGCATGGGTCTGCCCGACTGTACATTAAATTAAGACAGTTGGAAAAAAGCAGAATCCAAAAAAGGGATCGCAACGAGTTGGCTTTTTTCCATGTAGAGGCAGGGTGCGATACTGAAGACCACTGGTCATTAATGACCAAATCTCAATATGAAAACAAAATTTACGTTCACTCTCTTTGGGCTCTAGAATTAGGCCTTGATACAGGAATGTAATTTTATATTGAACTGCTACGTAGTATAACCTGCATCTTCGATATTGTAGTTAATAGTGTGCCAAACAGCGCCCTTTAATATTGGAAAATGGACTTTTACCGCCTAATGCTCCGCCAGGACTTATCACTGTGTAACTAAGTTAGAAGAGACCTGCTGGATACACCCTAACTTTGCTACTTACACCCCAATATCCCTCACCGCCGTATTTGTAATACAACCTAAGGCACAAAGACATCCGTAATTCTGCCGGCAGCATAAGTACAGTCCGGAATCAAACACACACACTTAAAATCTCCATATAAAATGCATCCATTTTATTAATAATTTAACGACATTTATTATACTAGCAAGTTGACTCATTCCAAGCTAACCCAAAGAAGAAATAGAGGCTGATTTTAAAAACACCGGCAAATACATTTTCAGCCGAATTAACTAGCAAATCTATTAATCTGCAAACACCCAGGCCTTTTATACCCCTCCACACCGCAATTTCCACATATTAGCAACCTCCTCTAAGATTACTAAGTTAGTAGCTATTATAAGCCTTATTGTAACCATTACTTATAAAACTCACAATCTACAACATCTTCAACAATATCCAACTACTCCTATAGGCTTAGGATTCGCCCCTATGACCCCCCTAAGGCTCCAGGGGCTCAAAAAGCTTACCAGAGCAAATCCAAAGCCTATAATAGTAGCTATAAGCCCTATAAGCTATATAGTACTATATATAACCCTAGCGATATCCATTTTCTCCGATTATTCTATATTCTTAGTTCCTATACAAGAAGAAGATCTAGATAGAATTACAGTGACCCAATAGCCTAAAGCTACCACTATAGATAGAAGAGATAAAAAGATAGTAGTTTTCGCTCAATATAATATTAGTTTATTTAGTAGATATATAGAATACCACTACCTTTACCACATATACAAAATATAGGAATTTAAGGTTTTTCAGTATAAAGAGGAAGATATTTTTTGATTTCTTTCTCTAGACAGCAAATGGCTAGAATTAAAACTTTCTATATAATATTTAATAGTAAAAATATATAGAATCTATAATCTATAAATCATCCAAGTATCTGATCATATAATTAATATTAAATATCAATATATTAACGCTAAATTATCCGTTCAAAGATCTCAAAAGCTCCAAGAAGCGTAGTTAAGGTTCCCTATCTAAATATTAGTAGAGAATTCCTTAATAATTATAGGAGAATTACCTATTAATCACACTTAAATACCCAATATACTAACTCATTCCGAGATATTACAACCTCACCGAGATAAAGATAATTATATATATAATAGTATAAGAACATCTTCATATTTATAGGATTAAGCCATTCCTTCTAGATATAACAAATTAGCTTAGCAAAGATCTTATAATAGTAAGTTTGCTGAAATTCCAGCCATTTTTGTTCATAATCTTAAGGAGTTAAAACAATAACAACTTTATACTAGAGCTACTTTATTTTACCCCATCGACAAAGCTTCTCCTACTATATACAACCATTTGTTAAAGGCAGAATTTCCTGTTTTTTTACAGCTTCTTTGATCTCCCATTCAAAATACTACCGAATAGGAGTACATACATAGGCAAGGAAACACTTATTAATATACCACAGACACAGCATATAGTTAAGTATAAAAACCATTTCCATCGCACTAAGAATTACAAGCTCCTTATCTATAAACACAATTAACAGCTCTAGTATTGATTCCACTACTAAAACCAATTGTAATTACTGTAATACCCAGCAAAATAATTCAGTAGTAGAGTCTACTATAAAGCAGAAACCAACAGAAAATGTCTGATTTATTAATATCATTCCCGTAATATCAAGTAATAGCATTTTAAACTTATTAGTTTTAAATATTATATCCATCCAAAGAATATATAGATAAAGACATAAGAATCCAATAGAAGTCCAGTAAATAACAAATAAAGCAAGTAAGATATAATCTTCATCACATCTATAACAGATACACTAATCCCCTAAGTTTAGGAGATCTTAGAGAAGTACTTAAATAGAAGAGCAGCTACCAAGTCATTCTTTATTAAACGCTAGCTTAATATTATAGATATCCTTTACAATAATATTATTACCTTCCTACCAGAGTCAATCTATAATCTAACAAGGCCAAAGACTATTCTAAATAGCTTATTCAATAGCTAAACATCTTTTTTTTACTACCATTTAGCAAAGATAAGGAATATTAATTACTAGTAATAGTAGATAATTATAGCCACTATTTTAAATATCCAATATCTATATATCTCCATCTAAACAAAGAACAACTTAGAAAGGACAATCATATTTCCGTATACAATATTTCCTACATTTTTCTACATCAATTCCCGGTTCCCGGTTATCACAATATTCACCACCTAACCAACATTGATAGGTAACTCAAACTTTCACCCCCCAATAGGTATTTAACCGTTTTAATATAATAGTATAGCCTTAGGTAGCTACAAATCAATTCATCTCCATTTAAGCTTCATCTAATAAAGAATACTCAAGTTTCCAAGGCAGAAATAACTAAAATAGAGGGAAACTTAGCTCAATATCTAAGAAGGTATTAACCAATACTCCTTTAAGAAATTAAGCTTCCTCGTCAGGAATTATATCAGTAGTAGTAAGAAAATCATCACAAAATATAGAAGAAGAAGTAACAGAGGGCCTAGGATTAATTACAAGAGATTCATCAATTTCAAGCAACATAATAATATCCAAATCACTTTAAACTTCCAGATATAATAGAGAAGATAGGAAATAACAATACTCTAAAAAGAAATTTATTTTAGCGAGAGGGAGATATCCAAATATATATTTAAAATAGTATTATTACTTAAAATATTAATATGGTAACGGGAGTAATAAAAATACACATTCCTAAGAGTACTATAGGGCCTCAACAGCCAATCAGCTTCTCTTAATATTTCTGTAAACGGCAGGTCACATACTCACTACACCTCACCATACTTTACCATTTCCCCGTTATTTACCTTTATATAGTAACTTTACATATTTTTACCCCTAGTTTAATTCACCACAACAATACTATTTTAGCTCATTTTTTAAAATTTTTTTGGATTAGTAAATATATACCATTTATCAATCACATATTAAGATATAATTGAAATTAATCAAAAAATGGAATTATCCAGGCGCTCCGCAATAGACGTCTTTTTTGATATGTTTTGGTGAGGTTTGGTGTGTCCGGCGTCCACCGCCTCACCTAACCGCCATTTTAAATTACACCGCCTTAATACCAACCGATAATACAAATACGGCAGAATTCCCAAAATGGATTAGCCTGGGTGTAAGTAGCAAAGTTAGGGTGTATCCAGCAGGTCTCAGTTAGAAGGTTGGTTCCTTATTTCTAAGGCCAGAGTATCCTTATCGATACCACAAGAAAAAAAAGTTTCGAAGCGGCGGACCTGATCTCCCCAACCTCGTGCAAACTTCATTTTCTCCATCTTACAGACAACCCCACAAGATGGTCAAAAGAAAGTTGGGAGCCCTGGAGAAGGTTGAGGCAGACTTGTGAGTCATTCGCCCCCCTGAATTTTGGCAATGCGTGGGAGAGTGCCTGAGTGCAATCAGGATCCAACATGGCCGCAAGTCAACATGCTAATATTAACATAATTCTAGGCCTAACCTCCAACACAAAATCCGCCGGGACCCCAAGTAAGTCAATTGAATATCTTCTGAAAAGTTATTTTTCTGCTTTTGTCCAATGCTAATCGTGGTTGCGATCGTTCAGATCATACATTGAGGATTTCCGCGCCCAGCACTACCAATATGAGTCGCATCGTGAAATTTTCATGGCTGCGCCTACATCGGCCACTGATACCGGTATCATTTCGTTGCGAGACTTGATCGATTTCATTTCCCATGTCGCCGATTGCTATCCCGAAATTCTCAAGGATTTCCCCCAGCAGTTGATTGATATGCTCATGCAGCACCACCAGGTGCTAGAGCCGGAACTGAGAGAGAAATTGGTCGGTAGTTTAGCACTGCTGAAGAAAAAAGATCTTGTGGACTCGGCAACGTATGTGTCCTTTCTATTGTGAGGGTATATTACAAACACACTAACGCTTTTAACAGATTGCTGCATACCCTGTTCCCAATTCTGATCTCGACACCTAGCAAGTCTCTTCGCGCTCTACTGTTCACAAAGATCCTTTCTGAGCTTCGAACTGCCAACTCAAAAACTGTCAACCATAAATTGAACCGTACTATGCAGACTGTCCTCTTTAACTTGGTCACATCAGACCGCACATCCTCCAAAGCCCTTTGGGCAATTAAGATCACTCGCGAGCTATGGAAGCGACAAATATGGACTGATTCTAAGGCTGTTGAGATTATGAAGGAGTCTAGTTTGTCAGAGAACGAGAAGGTTATCATTGGAGGTGTGCGCTTCTTCCTTGGTGGAGATAAGGAGCGTGAGGACATGGAGGACGAAGACAGTGATGAGGAAATCGACGTTGGCCGTATCAGACATCAACTGGGTATCAACAAAAAAACAAAGAAGAAGGCCCGCGCAGCAGAGAAGGCTGTGTCTGCTCACAAGAAGAAGGAGAAGAAGAAGAATCAGCCCCACTCCCTGAACTTCTCAGCGCTTCACCTTTTGCACGATCCCCAGGGCTTTGCAGAGCAGCTGTTTGCCAAGCATCTGCAGAACTCTAGGTCCAAGCTTAACCTCGAGCAAAAGCTTATGGTCTTACAATTAGTCTCACGACTAGTTGGTCTGCACAAGCTCCATATCATGTCGCTTTACTCGTACTTCCAGAAGTTCCTGACTCCTCGCCAACCCTCTGTTACTTCATTCTTGGCTTCTTTGGCCCAGGCCTCGCACGACTTGGTGCCCCCAGATGTTCTTGAGCCTTTGATCCAGAAGATCGCCAACGAGTTCGTCTCTGAAGCGTCTGCTGGAGAAGTGGCTACCGCTGGTCTGAACGCTATTCGAGAGATCTGTGTGCGTCAGCCTCTAGCGATGAATGAGACCTTGTTGCAGGATCTTGTCATGTACAAGAAGAGTAAGGACAAGGGTGTTATGATGGCATCGAAGGGTCTGTTGAGTCTTTACCGTGATGTCGGTGCATCGATGCTTAAGAAACGTGATCGCGGCAAGGAGGCCGCCATGGGACTTCGGTCCGGTGACAAGGAACAGAGACGTTTCGGTCAACAGGATATTGGAGGTATCGAAGGTCTTGAGCTCCTTGAGAACTGGAAGGAAGAGGAACGCCGCAGGAAGCGACGTGATAAGGGACTGCCATCTGACGGCGAAGATGACGAAGATGACGAGGGAGACGACTGGGATGCTTGGAATGTCGAGGATGATAACGACAGTGACGATTCGGGCGAGTGGATCAACGTCCAGGATGATGCTGATATCAGTATCAGTGACTCAGAGGACGAGGACAAGGATCGCCCATCCAAGAAAGCCAAGCAGGAGGAGGATGAAAAGGCCAAGGCAAATGGAGAGGAAGCCAAGACTAAGGAGTCTGCATTCTCCAAGCTGGCAACTACACGGATCCTGACCCCCGCCGATCTGGCCAAACTTGCCGAGCTTCGAGCTGAGGCCTCCGTCGATGCTGCAGTCAATGGTAACAAGCGTCGCCCTGCACCGACCCCTTCATCCCGTCACAACGATGACCCCTTGACCGCCGAGGAGATCGAGGGACTTGCGGCTTTGTCTGCTGCTAAGCAGACTCGCGAGGAGAGAATTGCTCATGCGAAGGAGGGCAAGGCTGACCGATCCGAGCACAGAAGTAAGGAGGCTAAGCGCAGAGAGCGCAAGGTGGAACAAGGAAAGAGTAGTACCAACAAGGAGAAGTCTCGCAAGAAGAACTTCATGATGACCCTGGGTAAGGCGAGAAGTAAGAATAAGCGCAGTCTCATCGAGACTCGTGCTGTCTTGAAGGCTCACCATGACCGCAAGAAGCGTGGTGGAAAGAGAGGTAATATGGGTAACTAGGCGCTGCCTTAACTCATCATGTCTGTGAATGTTCTTGGACTAGATTCATATATCTATTGGGCATTTGGCGTTTAAAATCTGTATTTATTTGTTTATTTTTCGCCCTGGGATAAAGTCCTAGACAAATATATCAATCGATAGATGACTATCATTTTCCTCTAGAGAATTCAATCATTCTATATCCTATAAAAAGAGGTTCCAAGGTTGTATCCTTTAAAGGCTTCGACTCGACCGGGATAGGCATCGCTGGCGATAGCTACAGTCTTTGTGTAATCAGAGTTATACACAGTCCCCCGTGTCAAAGACTGTTTCGACATTCCTGTGTAGTGACTGTGCTAATGATTCATTGGCAATGTCTAATCTCCAAGTGGTTAACTAGGACTGGGGCTTACCATTCTGAGGAACTTAAAGTATAACTAATAAAGTCTTGGTCGCCAGCCTGAAATGGTGGGCAAGCTCCGAGACACCTTTGGCATGCTTTTCGGTACTGAGTAGGTTGTTGTCCTAGCAGCTTAAGGGTTAATGTGAATGCTGAGAATCTATAACACTACTAGTGGGTAGGACTGGCTAGAAGAGGTATTACTGTAAAAGTCCTCTACAGCCAATTTATACCTAGGCTTGTTCAAGTACTGAGCGGGCCGTTAACCAGATGCAGGTATCAACCAGCTTTTACTCAATTTCGTCCGAATTTTGATGGAGACTTGGGACAAAACCAACCAAAGAAGCTATGAGTCCTAATCTGGACAAGAAATATTACCCGGTTTGGCTTTTAAATCAGAAATCTATCCCGATTCGCCTGGTAGCCCCAAATTGTGGACGATCCCTATATCGGCCGGTTAGCTCAGTTGGTAGAGCGTAAGATTCCAAATCTTAATGTCAAGGGTTCAAGTCCCTTACGGGTCATCTTTTTATTTTTATTTTTATTTTTATTTATCTTTAATGGTTCCTAGTCTTTGGCAATTTTTGGCAGGAAAGCTCGCTTTAGGGGATTGGAAATTTTTAATACTGCTTAACTGGGTAAGTAGATTACTGCCACTTCCTAAGATGGCGCCGAGAGCCGAGCCTCCAAAGCTTTCTATAGTCCATACAGAAAGCCTGTATTCATAGCAAGTTGTAGTATTGTTACACGGAAGCGTCGGGGCGATGGGCATGCAGTAGGCATCTGCCCGGCAGTTCAAATGTTCAAATATTCAATGTTCAAAATGTTCAATGTTCAACGCAATGTTCAAAAAATGTTGCCGGTTCCTGGAATGGACCAATATGATTGTCCGTTGGGGACTGGGCCTCATCTATACATATGAGCCTCACCCCGCGTCTCTCTTTGGTTCTTCAACGCTGAACTTTTTGTGTCTTGCACCTTTGTGCTTTCATAGTAATTTTTACGGCAGCTTTCTACAGAAGTGGCCACCGAAAATCAAAAGTATCAAAATTCCCAAGAATCCGCATAGTGTTCAAGAAAAGACTATTTACTATCTTCACAAGCGAAGCCGACTGTACTTTATGAACCGGTGAAGTTGTCACCATAGGGTTTCGCTTTCTTCTCGATTTCAGTAGATGTAAGTCAAGGGTGCCTTGTAAGCTCCTTAGCACCAATGGGTGCATTTATTTCCGACATCCACCGTAGCTCCCTCCCTCACACACAAGCCAAAGTTCGGTCTTTCTGCGTATCTAAAATATTTGGCATCCACTTGGGCATCTGAAGTGAGGCGAGGTTTAGAGCTTCTCCCCCTCCCACCACCTTTTTACTTTTTTTCCTTCGCCTTTCTCTTCCCCTTTCTCCTTCCCAAGTTTGAGCATTTCCACTACAGAGAGGGTTGAGTTTCTTGTTGGAAGCCGATCACAGAAGTCTTCTCACCTCTTCGCAATCTGACTTTCCAGCCTCCCTCGACCGGAGAAGCCATTGTGTCCAAAATTGTTCGGTGACGGCGAGAGCGCCTCGACATCTCAGAAGTCTGCTAAAATCTGCCAACATTGGTGAGATTTGCAAGCAAATAATGTGAGTTTCACCAAGAACACCTCTACAGCCTATGCTGGCCTGCTAATCTCTCAACAACCAGCAAGACTCTAGCCCGAATTTGACCTTCTCGAGGCGAGCTACAGAAGCATAATCAGCCTTTCATAAATTTCCTATTCCTCTCATCCTGACCAAAGCGCCCAGAGCACTTGATTATCTTCTCCTCCGTATCGGGCAGACCATTAGCCTTTCTACCCTTTCGCAGTGCAAAGCAACCAGTGGCATTGAGGAAGTGTACGACTTGGACTCCAAGGCCGATGACGCAGAAGCAGTGCAAAGCATCGTGGACTATTATACTTTGCTTGCTCTCAAAGAGTTCGATGGAAACGACCTTCCCATCACCCCAAAGGGACGAAAGGGGAAAGCGACACCAAGCGACGACCCGATTCGATTGCTTGACGACATCCTTAATTCTCTCTGGTCGGATTGGGAAGAAGGGTCCTTGATGGATGATTTCGCTTCTCTGGATGTTCCATGCCGAAACACAGAACCAAAGCATGCACAAGCAGCCCTCAAAACTCCCATTAGCTCAGGGAATCTAACACCCAAATGGTTAGAAAACCATATCCTTCTTGCCTGGGATAGAATGAAGGAAAAGCAGCGTCGAGAAGATACGCGTCAAGCTCAACGTCGAAAAAGAGGAGTATCGACCGAAGAGGTAAAGACAAAACGTGCTACTGATGCAAAGGGCTTAAAAAGCAAGAGGGTAGCCTAGTTGGTTGAGCATATCTCAAGTCTCGCTTTGCCAACGATGTTATCTGAGTCTCAAGATAAGAAAGCATCTTCCAATACGCAAAGCTCGCTTGCTTCGGTTCGATATCATGGGCAGATTCAGTGGCACGCAATTCGGCTAGATATTGTGAGTCGTTTACTGATTGCGGAACGGTGATGATGCATCTTGAAGATACGGCTAGCTTGGAGGAAGAATACATAGCTGGCGTTGTCTAGCCGCTGTTTTCATCATTTATACTCAGCCATCGAGGCGACAGCTACCAATTTTGATCAGCATCATGTATCTAAGATTGACTGCTCAGCTTCTTTAAGAATTTCAGCTAGATCAGCGATAAATAACCGGAATGATATTGGAAGGGGTCCTGGAGGTTTCTCTCCAGTGGGCAGTAAATCATTTAGTGCTCATAGTGCCTTATTAGAATGCTTGTCCAAGCATAAAGCGCAGATAGCTATTGAAGGAACATAGGGGGAGATATCCCGCACACATAAACGTACTTCGGCTTTTTTGAAAATTTAGCGTTATCTCAGTAATTCGGCATAAAATAAAATAAAAGCCTTGGCATGTGAATATCACTTCCCATCTAAATTGGTGCGTTGTTAATGACTGCACTGAATAACTAGAAGCTCGGCGCCCGAGATATGGAAATATGAGCTATGCGCGGTTAAACGCGGCGTGGACATGATAGAACTATGGTCAAGGGCAAAGAATGCTCCGAATTCGGGGGTCCATTCTATAATGAAATTGCCACTGCTAGTGCAATTGTATTACCAGTGTCATAAACACCCAATTCAATTCGATTATGATGTTTGCAACGGATATGAAATAACAAATAGGGAAACCTGGGTAGTACAAGATACAAGTCCGACCGTCAAAAAAATGCCGATCTCACGCCCTTCCAGTCAAGTTTAGTCCGAATTAGTGTAGAGACAGGCCATAAAGTCAAGGGGCGTCCACGTGACTCCGCTGTCGGCGTCATCGACGATCGCGGGTCTTTTTGAGTCACAAATTCCCTTCGGTTCATTGGCCTTTTTCCTTTCTGTGCATTTTATAAGAGGAACACTTCCATTTGATTTTTTGGGTAAAATAATTTTTTTTGTTCAGGTACACGGTTGAGTGTACTTTTACCGCATCGATCTCCTATCATCTCTTATCTTCCTTCTCCTTCTCCCCCACTATATACCCCGCCAACTGCCCGCCATGCCGATGTATGTTGATATGGTCAATTGAATGATCGCGAACACCACCCATGCACTGGGATAATTGACACTGACAATGACATCAGGCTTAAAGATCCCTCCAAAAAGTACAAGCCATTCAAACCCGTGAACTTGCCCAACCGCCAATGGCCCAACAAGACCATCGACAAGGCACCCCGATGGTTGGCCACCGATCTTCGCGATGGCAACCAAAGTCTCCCTGATCCAATGGTAAACAATTCACAACGTTTCTTGCGGATATGAAATCCGATCGAGCAATTCCTTAGCTAATGCATTGTATTTGGACTGTGTAGGACGGCGAGCAAAAACTTAAGTTCTTCAAGATGTTGGTGGATATTGGCTACAAGGAAATCGAAGTTTCATTCCCTGCCGCGTCACAAATCGATTTCGACTTCACCCGCCGCCTCGTCGAAGAGCCCGGCCTCACACCTGATGATGTCTGGCTCCAAGTCCTCGCTCCCTGCCGTGAGGATCTGATCCGCCGCACTGTCGACTCTCTCACTGGTGCCAAGAAGGCCATCCTGCACATCTACCTCGCCACAAGCCCATGTTTCCGCCAAATCGTTTTCAACATGGACAAGAAGCAAAGTTTGGAGAAGGCCGTTGAATGTGCCAAGTACGCGCGCTCAATCACTAAGGATGACCCCGCCCAAGCCGGCACAGAATGGCAATTCGAGTTCTCCCCAGAGACATTCTCCGATACCGAACCTGATTTCGCGATTGAGGTCTGCGAGGCTGTCAAGGCTGCTTGGGAACCTACCGTCGAGAATCCTATTATCTTCAACTTGCCCGCCACAGTAGAAATGTCCACACCCAATGTCTACGCTGATCAGATCGAGTACTTCTGCAATCGTATGACTGAGCGTGAGAAGTTTGTTGTTTCGCTCCACCCTCACAATGACCGTGGTTGTGCTATCGCCGCTGCTGAGTTGGCACAGATGGCTGGTGCCCAGCGTGTTGAGGGTACTCTTTTCGGTAACGGCGAGCGCACTGGAAACGTTGACTTGGTCACCCTTGCTCTTAATCTTTATACACAAGGTGTCTCGCCTAATGTCGACTTCTCCGATATTTGCTCTGTTATTCAGGTTGTGGAGGAGAGTAATAAGATTCCCGTCAACGAGCGTTGGCCATATGGAGGATTGCTCGTCACATCAGCATTCTCTGGAAGGTATGTTGAATTTTCTTCTATATCGCCAAGTCAAGAAATCTCACTAACTCTTTTCACAGTCACCAAGACGCCGTTCTCAAGGGATTCAAGCTCCGCGAGTCTTCCAATGCCACCGACGATGACGAGTGGAGAATGCCCTACCTTCCCCTCGATCCCCAAGACATCGGACGAACATACGAGGCCGTTATCCGTGTCAACTCACAAAGTGGCAAGGGTGGTGCCGCCTGGGTCATTCTGCGCAGCCTGGAGCTGGATCTCCCCCGCGCTTTGCAGATCGAGTTCAGCAAGCTCGTCCAACAAGCGACTGAGGACGCTAACCGCGAACTGCGTCCTGCCGAGGTTGTCCACCTCTTCGAAGAGTCTTACCACCTGAAGTCGAACCCCCGCTTCAACCTCATCGACTACAGCATCACCACCGATCGCTCGCAGTCACCTGCTCCCCCAGAGCCTGGCAAGGCCCTTAACACCAAGAACCTTAAGCGTCGCTTCACTGGTGTCATTGAAATCGACAATGTACAGCACGCGATTACCGGTACGGGTACTGGTGCCCTGTCATCTCTTGCTGCAGCTCTCGCTACCCTCGGCATCGACTTGGATGTCATCGATTACAAGGAGCATTCTATTGGCGGTCGTGACTCTAATGGTCTCGGTCGTGACGTGAAGGCTGCCACATATATCCACTGCTCGGCTGCCGGCAGCAAGGACAAGGTTTGGGGTGTTGGCATCCACGCTGATGTGGTTCAAGCCTCGCTCATTGCGATGCTGAGCGCTGCCAGCTCGGTATGTTGTCATAACTATTGTCTGGACCTGAACAATATACTAATTGAATTAATATAGTTCCTTGCCTCACAGTCCGGATCGCCGGCTCCGTTCCGCCCTATTCGTTCCAACACTCTCACCATCGATGATATCCAGGCTCTCGAACAGTTGACCGGCAACTCCGACGCAGTTGCTGCCACCGGTGGTCTCACCAACAAGGTTAACATCGACCTGCTCACAAAGCAAGCCGAGGCCTAAATGGCTACAAAAGTGATTGTTATTTGAATTGACTTATTTACGAGGAGCAGTTAGCAAGTAATGCATTTTCCATCTGAGTTGTACATGTGAATGGCATGCATATATCAAATTGAATTAATTCAATATTACAATGTTAAAAAAGATTGCTTATTCTCATCTTCGTTTATCAAACATACTACAGTCACCCCGATAGATAATTTCACTCCTTGCTAGAAACGGTGGTTTTGAATACGCGCTTAACATCATATTACACTATACGTCTTTCCACACGTCCTTCCAATGAGGTTTTCAATGGTTTTTCCAATCATCGGTCTAATCGTCTCTCGTAATACCTTTACTTAGATACCTCTAAAGGCTTAGATGATATTATACCTAAGCTCTAAGATGTATACTTAACACTACCATATATTATAAAGCCATCCGCGACAGGTGAGACACCGTGTTCGATGGACTTGCGGCGGACCCTGTTAGACGGCCTATTTCTGCGTGATTTAAAGGTAGAATGCACAGAAACGAAATTTCTAAACATGGAAGAAAGAGAACCTAATTACATGCGGGACGGCTGAGATGGCTTCTCAAGACGGTCGAGTGCGGGTCATGGATGTCTGACTCTCAGGCATCTATGCGGCAGAAACCTTGCAAACCCGTCTAAAGGCCCTATGTTCCGCCAGATCCCGTCATAGCTTCCATAACAGACCCTTGCAGCACGATATCTGGGCCAGTCGTAGAATTGAAAGGGGGCTCGAAGCCAGAATACGTTATACAATCTATCACCCGGTGTCACCCTGTTGCTTCCCGATCCTGATATTCTCTGTAAGCAGTGTCCTTGATTTATGTTGAAAGTGGGGGAGTCAGTGTTAGAGAAGCGCGCGCATACCCTGGAAAGGCCGGAGTCCGAGGGATTTCGGATCTGCCTGGGATGAGGCTACAAGTGTCGATCATTGCAGCATGCATGTTCCTTGTTGACTGGATGCAAACGATGCCGATAGTCAAGTACATTGCTGGTCCACTGGTGGAGTAACGTCCCGGAGATGTTTTGGGGGAAGAGAAGAGAGAGAGAGTGTGTGTGTGTGGTCAAAGGGAGAGAAAACTAATTCTCCGGTAGGTATATTATAGTAGAGGTATGATTCTATAGAAGATAATAAAGTGTCCCTGGATATTCATTATTCATCATTCATTTAATTGTGGCCATAGCCAACTTCCAAATCCACAATAAGCGTACTTGTGCATCCATCACATTTTATCTCTTCTAAAATTGAGAAACCAATACAAGTGAACCCTTACCAATCAAAGAAAGCAAACAAATCATCCGATCGCTTTTGGTTCGTCCCGCCTCCATAAACATTGAATTTTTGAACTCCCTCAGACGCCACAATGTACCCAAGCTCACAAGCAGAAAATGACACCTTAGGTTGATTGGCGTAGAAATTATCGAATCCAGTCACCAATGCTTCAGCTAACGTATTCACCTGACCCTTAGGATGCAATTGAAGCCAGGGATAACGGCACTGATCTCCCTCACAAGACTTAAGAACCATCATCAGCGCATCAAGACGACTCATGATTTGTGAAAGGTCACGATTAGCAATCTTATAGTTGGCATGTTCAGAAGGGTTCGCTGCTAGGTTGACTGTTTGGTCGGGATCGCCCTAAGATTTCATTCGACATTAGACAGATACCCAAGATTCAAAATGAGAGAGACGAGATTGAATACCTGGAGATCGTAAAACTCCTTCTCATTCGTACACCAAACAGCGTAGTATAAGCTGTAGTTTTCAGAAATGAGACGAATGCCTTTGTATGTGTTGTTCTTGTAGCTGTTGCCGACTTCATTGAGCTTGTTGCTAGCATAGCCATAGATACCCTCAGGAACAGCCTATCAATTCATATGTTAGGTTCCCTGGTAGTGTCTTAAATTGGTAAAACGTGTTAAACATACCAAGCCCCAATATTCAATTGCCACATGTTCAGACTTGTTATCCGCATTACTAGCAGCGACAGTTGTTGGGATGGCCTTTCCATCAAGGCCCTCTCTCGTGGAATTGGCAATGGACAAGAAAGTAGGCGCCAAGTCCGTGTGGCTAGTAACAGCTTCCAAGGTCTGGTTCTCAGGGATACCAGGACCTCGAACGATGAGCGGCACATTGATATCAGTTTCTATACTGTAGTCAGTACCGCCCACAAAGCCGGTGAAGTATACCCGCATTAAAGGAAAACTTACCAAATCCACAGTTCTTCCCCGGTTGTAAACGGTGTTGACCAAGATGATACCCATTATCCGTCGAAAAGAAAATATAAGTATTATCCAGCTCACCAGCCTGATCCAACTGATCAATCAAGTCCCCAATCATATCATCAACAGCCTGCAAAGCCCTCAACCGACACCTCTGAAAGACATCGATATAATTGATCTCAGTCTGATTCAGCTCCGGCACATTCTCAGTCCAACTAACAGCCCCCTGAATAAGCTTGTTAAAGCTCCCATCTCTAGGCGCCTTCAAATCCTTAAACAAATCCGCGTGTCTCGGTGCATACTCCGGCTCCCCAAACCAAGTCGCATCAAGCGTAGGGTCATTCGATCCATTCGCATGAGGCGCATTAGGAGCAACAGTAAGCATCCACGGTTTATCCTGCGCAATGGCTTCGTCTAAGAATCCCGAGGCCTTTTCAGCAATTACATCTGTAGAATAGTTCCCGTTATATTGAACTGGCGGGTTTCCGTTTCGGGTCATACGGGCATAATAGTATCTGTATGTCCATGGATCGAGGAGAAAGTCTGACCCATTAAAACCACGAGCATAGGGCTTGTTATAGTTGTCTTCTGTGTGAGAGTTCCATAGTTTGCCAACGTAGTAGGTGTTGTAGCCTGCGTCTTGCATCCAGAGGGGGAGGTAGTTGTCGTTCCAGCCTGCTTCGACTACTTTGGGGTATCCGCCGTATGGAAGCGCGACGTCTGTTACGTTTGTGTTGTGTGGCATCCGGCCTGTCCAGAGGTTTGCGCGGGAAGGACAGCAGAGAGCGACGGAGCAGTAGTGTTTTGGATAGCTGACACCCTTTTGGACAAGTTTTTCCTGCAAGTACAGTCAGTAAACTGCATTAGTTAGAAGGTTCATTTCTAGTGGTATTCACCTGAAGATTTGGCATATGTTCTAATCCACCAACATGTTTACCCTGATCATCAGTTAAGACGAAGAGTATATTCGGCTGCTTGGCCACAGCCAAACCAGCCAATAATAATAATCGGAAGATGTTCATTATAATGAAAATTTCATAAATTTGCGAAGAGTGATTTTGATCTTGATTTCAAATTATTTCTCAGAGTCGGGTTTGACCTCATATATAAGTGTTTCCGTGCTGTCAGAGCTCTCAAGAGCAAAAGCTCCAGCAACTTCCCCTCATCGTCATAGGGACAGCTCCACGAGTGTATGTACATCATGCTTGTGCCATATCTCAAGAAAATGAGCACAATTGAAAATCATCGTTGATCGTACGGTAAATCTTCCTCCACGGGGTATAGGGCAATGTGGGTGACTCCCGCCGATCGTCGTTGAAGACGGGGAGAATTGGACACCGAGGCCTTAGGGGATGATCAGGGTGAGTGACGCAGGGCATATAAGCTTCTTCGTACTCTCTTTTGCGGTGGAGAACATAGTATTGAGGTGCCAAGACATAGTCGATTACGAGCTTCGCTCATCAATGATGCGAGAGTGGATTGTATAGTGTGGAGTCGTTATCACGACATCGGCAGAGGGGAAACTTTAACGCCAGTCAACGATCAACTTTGCCGAGAAGCATGTCTTTACTAGCCAACAAGAAAAAGCCTTGTTCAATAGCGAAATTCTACTGAATTCTGAAATCGAGAAGTGGATATACCAAAGGGAAACGGCAGCACTAATAATAAGCCTATGTGGGCGGTAAATTTACAACCGAGCTGTGTAGGTCAAACAACCTGAGCTCGGCGCGATAGAAATCTCCATCTTAGAGTAATTTTAGCTCTAAAATAAAACCGTCTAAGTCCTCCCTCCTATTTTTTCTTCTTGTAATTTTCAGGGATGAATTCATTATGAGGTGGATCTTACCAACAGATCAGGATGTGATGATTTAATAAAAAGCTAAAGGATTGGAAGTACCTAAAGCCATCGCTGTGCCTGATGTCTTCCAAGCCTACCAAGAGGATTACTAGGGAAAATAAGATGCTGCAAGCAAAATTGAATTTCCGACGATTTTAGTTTGGAGCAGGAAGAAGTAGAGTACATCAGAATATCCGACTAGGCTATCGATGTTAATTTGTCCCTTTGTCTCAAGGAAAGGATAGAATATGACCTCGGACATAATAAAGCCCCAATCAAGCCACAAAGAACCCCCCAAAAAGATTGTATTAAGTCGACATGGAAAATGATGAATACTTTCACTGGATTCGAAGTGGTTCCTAGCCTTGTAGTACGGGGAGTATAGCATCCATCGGGAGAAAACCAATTGGGCATATATTAATCTTTACCGTCTAGTACTCTACTATCTGTAATGTAAACTCCGTGTAGATACCCTGTAGAATAAGAAGTAGGAGAATACGTCAAAGGATAACTAGAAAGGAAAGCCTAAAACTATCTTTGTAGATACCCAGGACACTTCTTTGTGTTCTTACTATATGGCTTTCAAACTATCTCTTTATTATTATCATATTGTAAAAGAAATTTAAACTTCGATTTCTTAACATATCGATCGACTATACCCAGAATCGAAGCCCCCCGCCACTAATCAGGTCAAAGGAAGATAACATGGTATAGTACAAAGAGTGATTCTCATCTTGCCGAGTCCCAGTATCGCACGCATTTACAAAGCTAAAATTGAAAACGTCGCTATCCTTATTATTCCCTTGTTAATAAAATGACTGCAAATGAGAGGGAGCACAAAGTCTCTCACTGGTCTGATACGATATTCGGTAGTAAGTGGTATAGGTTCTCCCCTTCATGGTATATCTTCTATAGAGGGCCCTCAAAGACAGGGCGCATTCTTGCAAGTTTTCATTCCTTCATTGCTAGTTTTGCAGATCAACTAGTACACAAGAGTGGAATGAAGATAACAAGTCGAGGGCTATCACATAATTACTCGAGCCCACCGGTGTTCGATTGCCGTGAGACTACTCCCGTGGGTAATATCGAAGCCGCAGAAGTATTTAGTAGAAACATGTTTGGTAGCAACGACTCTCTACAACGAAATTCGCTAGGAATGAGTTCATGATACAATATGAAGAAAATCAGTACTTAAATGGTATGGTTTTGGAGAGATGGAAATGAACAATTGGAGATGGAATCAATTAGCTAGGAAACTAATATTCATTAACTCCGGTGCCAAATTTTATGGGAATATAAATAAATGCAGGACATCTCTCCTCATTCTAATTATATGTAGAAGGTCTACGGAGGCCGATAGTGCCACTTCTAACTTCTGTATTATGACTAGTGGGGTCCATTACAATCACGCTAAATCAAAATGTTGCTTGAACGGACCCCGCAAGTGCCCCGGAATAGCCCCGGTACGCTTGGCATACCGAGGGACCAAATCTTGGAAAGGACAAGTGTTATAACTTATGACCATACATCTCCGTAACAACAACCCATTTCAACTTTGCACCAGCGCAACGCAATGTCTACCAAAACAGGAGTTCACGAAGGACTACACATTGAGCCTATTGATAATGCCGACGACATAATCCAGGCTTTTGATTGTGTGTGCCAAGCATTTGGTCGCCAGGTACAAGATGGCATTTTCAAGATCCTATATCCGGAATGGGAGACGCCCGAAGGACGAATGCGCGGAGCCGCCCGGATGGTCAATCGCTGGCAACGCACCACCACGAACAGCAGTGGAAATCCAAACACCGTGTTCCTCAAAGCCACATTGCCTTGCGCAGAGACACCCGATAAGCGTATTATTGCTGGGTTCGCTATTTGGGTGCAAGCCTCTAATGGAGAGGGCCACGGTGATCCAGTCACCAAAAAAGAAGATTTGGCTACTGCATTGAACCTTGAGGATCTTTTTCCCGGAAACGAACCCGAACAACGCTATATTTGTCAGACTCTTTCATCTCTACACAAGTACCGCACTGAAGTAGTGAAGGAAAAAGCAACAGCAGTGCCCCCTGCTGTTATGATCTTGGATATGTGTGCCGTTGACCCGGCACATCAGCGAAAGGGCATTGCGGGAGCATTGGTTCAATGGGGGCTTGATGAGGCTCAGAGACGAGGCAATCTTGAATTAATAACGGAGGGATCGGCCATGGGGCGACATGTTTACGGAAAAATGGGGTTTAAGCCTCAATCTGAGATTGAGTATTCGGTTGATCCTGAATTTTTAGCGCGCAGTAGGCCATCTAATGTTTTTATGCGCACCGGGGAAAGTTCTTGAAGTTTCCTGCTGCCATAGAGATAAACAATAATCGAATATGTCCTATTCAGTTTAAATTCTTTGTATCCGAGTCTGATTTCTTTCAAGTCTAACAGGAGCATGATTGAAGAATAATAACCACTGGCAGCAAGGTCACAATATAAAAGAAGCGCCAGGCCACATAAAACATATGTTTTCATTTCAATGAGCTTTGGAACTGAGGCTAATACATATCAATTTCCTAGTTGATTGATTTCAAGGTTTCATCTTCATCTGGCAATCGCATACAACTTGAAATTCTAGCAACCATGAGAGCCCTCGTCGCCGCCTCTATTAGAGGTATCAGCTTACCCCTTCCAGGATTTTTCTCAATCTAACTTTGACAGCCCTTCTTCTAGCAGTGGGAGTGTCTATGGAACCACTTAGGGCTTAGCTATTCTAAACAGCAAAATAATCATAATTCAAAAAAGTCATAAATTTGGCTCCAAAATATCTGTAACGAAGAACGGTTGAAGAAAACTGGGAAATCAAGGCAACAAACAAGAATACCATAGGAAAGTTTCGTATAATTGAGACCATGAACTTGAACTAGTATGTAGCTCTGGAGACCACTCGATTAAAACAATATAAACAATCGCACAAACTTAATTTCATCAACTCTTCCTTTTTCATAAGTATATTGTGCTGTATATTGGCATTCAGAAAAACACTTATTCAAATATACATAATATATACCGGCAGGAAAGTCATGGCAACTATCCACAAACTCACTCAGTTTTGTGATGTATTACCTTCAAGTTACAGTTGGACTTGGAGTGCGACTGTGACTGCGACTGTGACTGCGATTGCGACTGCGACCGCGCCTCGGACTAGAACGGGAAGCGCGACGGTGACGGATATAACGAGGTACTAAACCAAAACGGCTTTGATGATAACAGGGACTGCGGTTCGACATTATGCATCCCCAGCAACGGTGTATGCCTCTTCGTGCTGCTTGTTCCTGTAACAGTTCCCGGGATCTTTGCTCCCCCTGTCGAGCTGCTCGCCATTGTGCTCGCTCTTGTGCCGGAGTTGGTCAATGTCGTCCCCGTTGTTGTTGTCTTTGTTGATTTGGGTAGAACCACGGTGAGCCTCCTGTATCATTTGCTGGTGGATTCGCTGCAACTGCTGGGTCTGTTGCTGCTGCGCCTGTGTCTGCTACGCCTGTGTCTGCGCCTGTTGCTGCCGCGTCTGTTTCTTGGGCCTGCTGCTGCTGCGCCTGCAAGTATTGAGCACGTCTCGATTGGCGCAAATACCCATTATGTAGTGACGGGTATATCAATTGTATCATTTGTGGTGGTTGATAGGTCTGTTGCTGTTGCGCCTGCCTCCTATACCTGGACCGGGCTAGCATAATTGGACCTCTATTGCCTGTTGACTGGGGAACAAGATAGGGTGAAGCTCTAGTTCTACGAGACGATATGCTGCTGTCATTTCGGTTGTGTCGAATAGGTCCTATATGAGGTTGGGCCTGTTGCTCCACCACCTGTGGCGATAGTTCATAATGCTCTCGTTGTTGTTGCGCTCGCTGTAGTAGTTCCAAGCGTGCCTGTTCTAGTTGTTGGGAATTCTCTTCTTGTATCTGTTCTTGCAGAGCCTGCTGCTGTATCTGCCGTTGTAGTACGTTTGGTCGTTCCAGTTCCTGCATTTCTATCTCTTGCGTTTCTACTTCCCGCATTCCTAGTCAAGCTCGCCGTTCACCTTCCTCTCCCCTTCCCCCTCTCCTCGGCCTCCAGGCTCCCCATCCTATGAATCCCCGCCCCAAAGCTCCCAATTCACGTCCCTCTCTCGCTACCCCTCCCGCTGCTCCTCCCCCTGTCCCTCCCCCTTCTCCTCCGTCTCCCTCTCTATCCTCCTCTTCCAATTCCCCTTCCTGTTCATCCCCGGGTCCGAGTCTGAGCAGTATGAGCAGCCTTAATCGTTCTTCTTCTGCGAGTTGCTCCCCCAAATAAACAGCTCTGCGTATCATGTTGCTAGCTTCCAGTGTTCTCTCAGCTCCAGCTCCTGTTTCAGTTTCTTCCATTTCTTCGTTCTCCGGCTCCCCCATCAAGTATTCTCCCACAATAAATCGCTCCATGGGGCCCAGAGGGAGCCCGTTAAGCAATTCTTCTATCGCTGTTTCAACTTCCAATAGTTCTTCCACCGAATAGCCGAATCGCCGTAGTTCCCAATATGGAATTAGTGCGGGATCATACGTCAGGCGCCGTAGTTCCTCTAGGTACACCCTCTCTTCCTGTGACGCCTCCCGATCTCTAGTGAGCGCTTCGTTGAACAACACTGTCATGCGTTTTATAATCAAAGTCTTCAAATGATCTTTCTTTTCCATCTGACCTTGCAATGCCCCCAAATTGCATAGATATTGTGGTCGGTGTCGGGTCTGTCATACTAAAGTATGCCGTTTACTACTAAAGTATGCCGTTTACGGTGCAAGGCTCCTTTTCAGCACTTCTGACAGTCGAAAAGGCGAGTTTTTCGATCGCTTAAAGAGGAAATTTTGCCCTCATGCTTGCTGCAACACTTCCCCGGCTCCACAATGACAACCGAGTGATTTCTGACAGTTGAGAGGCCTTAACACCTCCAGGTGAGAAAAAGAAAACGGCAAACTCGTCTCTGGAGGAATTCGATCCGCGAACTTGTCCCTACAAGGCAATATGTTATCTTGGTGTTTCGTGAGGCAAATGCCAGATATGAAATATCGCCAACCCGGCAACGGGGTGAGGATCCATGGATGCAATGTTTACCCGGCGGCCAGCATCGGACAAATGTTTAGTTATGCTGTGCGGATGACTAAGTTATCCATTTTTCCTGCGGGAGCTAAGCCTAAGATAGGGGTTTATTCTGCGTAGTGAACCCCAAAAAGTGGGGTTCACTATTTTGTATCACGAGATCTACATGCAAGTATATTTACATCCTCATGTATGAATTTACTACCTATTTCTGATTCTTTGTTAAGTATTAATGGATTTGATGAGAGAAAATATATCGAAGAATAGAATGTCAAAGAATCAAGCATTGAAATACATGTCTGGGTGACAAAGATCGTGGCTGTTGCTGAATATATATATGTGAAGGCATTCACGCAATCCCTCACCACCATCTTTCCTTTTTACATCTTCCACAACCTTGGAACATATTTTTTCCCCTGTGTGTTTTTTTTTTTGCTTCCACACCCCCCTGAGACATATTACTAACATATATTCAAAATTTGGTCAATAAGGCCAACGCATTGAACCAAGGTTGCTTTCGCGACGGCTCCTATATTCGACCTCGGGAGTAAAAGCCAAAATCTACTGCAAATATGTTACCCCTTGAGTGGCTTACAATTGTTCTCAATCCCTGTTTAATGACAATTTCAATCCAAATAGACATAGGGATTATTTTCATTAGTTGGCGCTGATATGGGAACTAGTTGGCTTCAAATCTTAGCTGTGCTATCTATGTAACTTAGGGCAAAGTAGACCAAAGAATCGTCATCAGCGGAACCTTGGAATTAGACATTCTAAGGCTGAGAATGACGACTTGGGCTCAATTTGGACATGTAGATTGGGTATCTAATGCTTCCTACCCGATTACGTACATGCTTGGCAAGTTATGACTACAATTGATCTTCTACATGAAATTCGTCCTATGATGACTAGTCGATATGAATTTGAATCTTCTTGTCTGAAAAATTACCACCTTGAAAATTGTCACCCTACTGATATCTTGGGCTTCATTTTCCTACGCAGCCTATAGCTGTTTTTCAATGTGTAAAACTCACAGTAATGAAGAAGCCCCACTTGTGATAATTAGCCTTTTTATTAACCCCAAGGAGAAAGCCATCTAGCATTATAGCTAGAGCTCAGGTAGTAGTTCGGCAAAGCTTATAATAACTCTTATATAACCTTCACTTCACCGAACTTCTGATCACCGTAGGGTCAACTGGATTGATATTCCAGACTTCAAGAAAAACTTTGCATGCATCTTCTGAGACCTATAATGCAACGTAGTGTCACCAGAATCTGCCTTGACAGCCCTGAAGATCTCAATTCCGCATCTTTGATCTTCTACCAGGTAGTCACCAGATTCCCGGTGTCGGGAGTGGGTTGTATTTTATGATGTATAATATGGCCGTTGGATGCGTATATAAGCATCACTCAATGATCTCAAATTCACCACGTTCGCATAGCTCAGCTCCCAGGAAAAGTCGAAAGTCTCTGAATTGGCCTGAAATATGCGTATCATACTATGGTCTTCGTGTTCGTTTCTTGCCTGGCCACTACTCTTGGAGCACCTACAGTTCTAGAAGGAGAAAACCTTGCAGAACAGCTCAGTTCATGTACGGACATAATCCAGTCTCTTCACCCTTGCTAACTGTCAAATAGAGCAGATCTATCTTATCTGTTAATATATAATGAGGCCTCGAGCAAATGACCCTTGCTTGCAATCTTTCTGCATGTGGCTCCATTTTGGGGTCATAAACTGTATGATTCAGGCCTTTGGACCCGGGGTCCCAGTTGGCTTCGCGATTTGCATCACTAATGCACAAGCTGAAGTAAGTTTCTTCTTTTACTGAAATCTATTCTTTTTTTAAGCTTTTCACCAACAACATTTGACTTGAATTGATGTGTTGTTTTTAGATCTGCGATTGTGCGATTTGCTTCCCCACTGTATACCCCAGCCTGCAGCATCAAGGAATCTGCCCATCAAGCTAAACGAGCTCATAGTTACGCTTCGCTTGTCTATCCTCTATTCTATAGGATGGCAGTATTCTTTGGATGATTCTTCATAAGGAAAGATGTTCATTTAATTTCGCCGTTCCAGAGGACTTTCAAGATACTCTAGCTTTGCAGGGAACCCATCAAAAGTATTCTGATAATTAAAGCGTTCATTTCCAATGCAACCTCGATTATAATTATTCAAATTCTTCAATGAGTATATACATGTGCATATACAGAGATCAGGATATATAATACTACTGGTAGATAAGGAAATACTACTTCCACGTATAAAGCTTTGACATAATGAGCACCCTTCGTTTAAACAATCTTCCTTCCATCTCGATCTTTCAAAATCTCCTTCTTGAAAACGAACTTCTCACCCGGCGTCCACAAAAAGGGCTGACAGCACTGCCTAATTTGAGACACCACCAAAACCATTCCATACATCCTAGCAATCTTCTTAATCATCTCCTTCTCCAAATCCTCAAACTTATAACTATGGATAACTGACGGGATCTCCAGTTTACCATTATCACTGTCCCACACAATCATCCACTCATAAGGCATCGATCCACTTGTCAATACGACTTTATCATAAAAACAGTCCATCCTCAAAGGCTCATTCTCTTTCAAAGCTTGTGAATAAAGATCTTCAAACGATACATCAGTCTGGACCTTGTTCTGTGCATATGGCCCCGAAAAATGAGACCCACCGCGATTAGCCACAACCTTGAAAATCACAAGCTCGGCTATAGGCGGTTGTTGGACTAGCATGTGTCGCCAGCTGGCTTTTTCATACATGAAGAAGGGGTTGTTTTTAGATATTGCAAGAGGTAGATTCTCGAAATCAGCGTTTCCGCCGAATATTCCTTGAATATGGCTGCA
The DNA here is from genome assembly GCF_028827245.1 of Penicillium angulare. NCBI lineage: Eukaryota > Fungi > Ascomycota > Eurotiomycetes > Eurotiales > Aspergillaceae > Penicillium > Penicillium angulare. Next base: position 163,519 of record NW_026623170.1, on the reverse strand, counting down.
TGATTCAAGTTCTTGGCTTGCTTGATTTGACTTGGCGTCTGTAGCTGCTAGTGCGGGTGGGAACCATGGAGGAAAGAATTCTGATAACAATGGGTTTTGGGTCTTGGCCCTTTTTTCCCAGTCGGGCTGAAAGTATAGGTGCTTTTGTAGAGCGGGGGAGGTCACGACTAGATCATGCCATGAGTGGCATACCCGTTGGCCCGAGGTTAGGAGGGTCTTTATATCAAGACAGAGGAGGACGTTTTCCAGTATTTCCGTGATGGAAAATATATCTGTTGGTGTAGTTTCCATGGCTTCAAATTTTAGATTTCGTATGGAGGCAACGATTCAGGTGCTGACGAGTTGAAGTGATAATTCATGTGGACGCCTGAGGTCCGGGGGTCTTTATACCTACTGCCTACGAAGTACATAGCCCCACTGTGGCTAAATGACGGTGAGGCTCCTCAGGCCATGAATCGTGTTACCTGGAGTTGAAATACTATAAATATCATTGGAATTCTTGATTCATCATGATGATCGGCTTGGTTTCTGCATAATACTAAAGTGATGTGACGTCAGTTTTCTGCAGACTACATGGATGCAGTTCGAAGGAAAAATGATTTTATGAGAATGATGAAGAAGCCGATAAGTAGATAGCCTGGAAACCAACAGGCTCCAATAATGAATGTTGGTATATAGTATACAAGTTCGCTCAATGACTAAAATACACTCCTGGAGCAGATGCATCACAGGAAATTCTTCTCAAACTGGACCAGTAGTGGATGCACCTCATCCACCTTCAATTTAACTGCACGAGGGTTCTGTAGCGCACTTTCTCCAAGCTGGGCCTGAATTAAAGATCGGAACTGCTCCGAATCCACGTCTGTCTTGCTCTGCATCTGTCCAGTAACGTCGATCGTGATACCTCCATCGGCCAGATCCCGCGACCCCAAAATAAAGATGAAGTTATACTTCATTTGCTTGGCGCGCTGAATCTTCTTGCCTAAAGTCTGGGCACTGGTATCAACGTCTACCAGGAAAGTAGATTCAAGCGATGATAACGGACGTGGCACCTGAGCTGTGCCATCGTTCTGCAGAACCTTGAACCCGGAGAATTTAGCTGCGGCTTCTTTCGCTTGTTGCACAACTGCATCATCCTGATTGACTGTCAAGATGATTCCCTGTCGTGGGGATAACCAAAATGGCCAATGACCGCCATGTTGCTCGATCAGCAATGCTAGGAAGCGCTCAACCGAGCCGAAGATGGCGCGGTGTACGAGAACAGGGGTTGCAACGCCCGGTGTGGCTGGGTTGTAGTCTTCCTCGCCTTCTGCAACCTGGTATTCAAGCCCAAAACGTTGAGGCAAATTCATATCCAACTGAATGGTTGACAATTGATGGTATTTACCAGCCTGATCTTGAAGCTGAATATCGATCTTAGGTCCGTAGAAAGCGCCGTCTCCTTCGTTCAACGCCCACTCTTGTCCCGTGCTGTCCAATGCCTGGCGGAGCTGGTTTTCGGCATTATCCCACATCTCCATTGTTCCGATATAGTCGGTCTCTGGTCTTGTCGAAAGTACCAATCTGTATGGTCCAAGCCCGAATGTCTTCATGGCCATCTCGACGAATCCCAACGCCGACGCAATTTCGGACTTGATCTGATGTGGCCGACAGAAGATATGTCCGTCATCTTGGTGGAAGCGACGCACGCGCGTGAGCCCGGTCAATGAACCAGAGACTTCGTTTCGGTGGAGGGGACTGAAATCGGCGTAGCGCACTGGTAAGTCTCGGTAGGAGTGGTTTTGTGATTTGAAGAGCAGGCAGTGTCCGGGACAGTTCATTGGTTTGAGACCGTAGGATTCGTCTTCGCCAACTTCACCCTCGGTTTCACCGGTCGCACCGCGGCCAGTCACCTCATACATGTCATCTTTGTAGTTTTGCCAATGGCCCGATATCTCCCATAGCGATCTTTTGTAGATGCTCGGTGTTAGAACTTCGCGAAAGCCGTATTGTAGGTATTGGGCGCGGAGGAAAGCGAGAAGCTTATTGATAACGTGTGTGCCGTTTGGAAGGAAAAGAGGAGAGCCGGGGCTGTAGATGGAGGAGGCATATAGCTCTTGGGTTGTTCCTAGAGCTCGGTGGTCGGAGGGAGGTATGGCGACTGAGTCGACGTTGTTCGCAGCATCTCCGCATGAGCACCGACGAATTGCGGATGTCGATAGCCACCGGGGTCTGGATGTTTGCAGCTGGAAAGATCTGCCGACTACCGGTCGCGTGTGGAGGAGTGGCCGAAGCCGAGTAAGTGGGCGCATGGTTCGTTGCATTGAAAAAGCCGTTGCGTTTTCTTGCCGCGACTTCTTCACGTTCTCCACCGCTTTACAACCGCAGGGCGGAATCAGCGCGCTTCAATAGCACAGTTCAACAGCTTTTTCGCGACTGAATACTACTGGTTTGAGATTGGAACTCGGTAGATTCTACAGCTTGCAGCGTACAGCTTGGAGTTTGTTTATCCTGCGTTTGCGACCGATCCTCATCGATCCGACGATCTTGACTTGTTTACCCCGCTGGGCGGGTATGTTTACAGCGTCATGTCAAACCAATCTCGAATGCCAGATGGCTCAGTGCTAGGCGATTCTTGGATAATGGCTTCAACAGCTTCTATCAAGGACAAGGTTCAGAATCAATCTACCTCTCCAAGAGAGAAGGGATCATATAGTCCAGAAGAACCCGCAAGCCCAAGTCCTCAGCCGAGGTCTTCGAGGAAGAAGAACAGCGCCGAGACCACGGATTCAATATCGTCGCTGACTTCTTCGTCGTCATCTTGGACAACGTTGGGCCCGGAGCTCGTTATGCCTTCCATCTACGAAGTACCCATTTCAGAGGCATCATGGGTCGCGCCAGGCGTGCTATCCAAGGATCAAAGCACCATGAAAAAAAGACGCAAGATATCACAAACCCATGATAAACATCAGGTTACCACTGTACCTCGCAGTCAAGACGCCGGCTCGTCGATCCCAACACCTCAACCTCACACCCCAAGCTTAATCGCACGCCTCTTCATCCGCTATCGCGATCAAGTTGCCCTCCGCTCCATAATAAACGCTCTCCTCATCGCCCTCATCCTCCATCTACTCGTCCTCCCCGAAGCTGTCTACCAACTCCAAGACCTCTGCCATCTCCCGCCCGTGAAATCCATATACCCAGACAGCTGTATCCAGCTCAAACCCCAGCTACGCCCCTTCTTACCTCTATCCAACCCCATCATCTCACCCGAGCAAACCATCAGCACTGCCCAAAAAGAACTCGAATCTATCTTCGACATCACCCTCCAAACTCTGACCCCCCTCGCCCACATCCTCAAGGGAAGCGAAACAATGCTATCCGATCTCCAAGCCAAGCTTCAAGTCACCTTCCCAGATGCCCATAATGCTCTCGATCTGGAGTTCCAAGGAAGCGACCAGGCCCTTCGCGCAGCAGCATGGGAATTCGATTCGCTGCGCGCTGATCTACGCTCCGCAATCGAAAGTCTCCTCTCCTCCCCGCCAACACCAGAATCAACAGGCTCAATGTCTATCGCGCGCGACACGCGTCTAGCAGCTCAACTCCGCCGTCGCGCAGAATATCTTGATCGATTGCGCGCGCAAATTCGTTCCAAGGCCGACTCGCTAACCGCTCGGTTCAGTACATTGGACGATCACCTCGAGGCCGTGGACGGGATAGTCACACGGGAAGAGCGTAGAGGGTCCTTGTTCGCTTCCGACAGCAGACTTGACGGGGTGGGGACCACAGGAGCCAGTCTGCACGCGATGCTACACTCGTTATCTAGCTATGCCTCTTTCGGGTCGCGATGGTCGCGATCGACAGGTGACCCGTCATCTGTCGGTTCTGATGCTCACGCTCATGCTCATGCTCATGGAGATGAGCAGAGTAACGAGAATGGGAGAGACCGACCCCTCACAACCCTTGCTTTGTTGAGGCTTGCTGCGACGCACCATCGTCCCGTGGCTGATTCGGTATCCCGGCTGTCACGTCAATTACAGGGTTTGCAGCGCGGTCCCTTAGGCCCCACTTGGTGACGGGTCCACTCGTTCACTAAGTGGAGTATAAACTGGAGCTGTTATCTCGGAAGATGTTATAGGTCCGTTGGACGGCTGGCGGTGTATGGAGTAAATTGGTCAAGGTGTTATCTGAGCCGTGCTTTGGTTTTGTTTTGTTTGATGTTAAGGGGTTTGCATTGCATTTGCATGTTTAGTTTATAGTATGTAGCTTTGTACTGCTGTATTTATGTCTGTTGGCAAGTTTTGACGAGATACGAACTTATTGCATTGGGTACGCGCTTGGCGTATGGAATACGGAATACATCGAAAACATCCATTATTTCCACATAAATCACATGAAATCCTTGCTCTGCCTGCCATTATCCTTGCCCCACAACTAGGAACCATGAACTACGAGGTCAGAATATGCTCTACCATTAAGCTTGCACTCAATTACAGTATAACACCGGTTCAGTACCACCAATCGTCCAAATCAACTGTCGCTTATTTAGTCTTACTGAGATCCATATCCCCACATCAATTGATCTATCTATAGAAACTATCCAATCGAGATACATCTAAATGGTTCTATCATCCTATTCCCATGGCTCATACCTTCTAAACCACGGAACGGGATGAAATCCCTTCAAAGCCCCAGAATATTCATCAACCCAGCCAATAGCACTACAATTCCCATCCGGTTTCCCCGAAGTTTCTTGAAAATGGTCTATACGTAGAATATAAACCTGTTATTGATGCTTATGGGGCTAGGCATCATTGTCCCATGGTAAAAGCCTGATATAAACGCTATACAGTAACCTGTAAGGCATGTAGACCCGAGAATGGTTCTTAGACGTTCGAATCTATTCTTTCCGGCACCCCTGGAGGATAAGGTTGTGATCCATGGTATTTGTCTTCTTTACCAGAATCGAGCGCAAACTCAATTCCTCTTCGTCCATGAAAAAAGAGGTAAGTAGGTAGTCTGAAATATCGAGTGGCTTTAGGCTTCGAGCCCCGGACCCGAATACGTTTTGGTTACGCGGTTACGCGGTTACGCGGTTACGCGGCTGATCGTGAGGGTTGCACGGTGATGCGTGATGATGCACGATGCACAGGGCTGCAGGTGCAGAGTGCAGAGTGCAGATACGGGCTTGAAATGCGGGTGTGATAGTTTGGGATACACGATAAACAAATAAACGCATCTGGAAGGGTCGGTGTTACAGACTTCATCCCTTGCATTATTGGTGCCTAATGGTCTGAACGGTGGTCAGAACGGGTGCCTAGCAGGTTCTATGTTCTAAGTTTTATGTAGGTTCTCAAGTAGAAAGAGCATTGTGATAATGTGATTGAGGGATGGTTGGGTTACAAAACCTATACGACAGATACATGCACGGAAAAATGTTCCTAAGAAAATGAATATTATTCTAGATCAAGATCCATTCTACAATCTGATCTAATCTGTCTGATGGTGTAGATACATGAAGCGCCCAATCCGTCGGGTCACATAAACAAAAAAAAAAAATACAAATACTAAGGGGCTAAATTCGCCGAATTCCTCATAAAATTTCCCAAACAATAGGGTTCCAGCCCATTTGCTTCATCCATGAGGCGTGATTAGGAGCATAAAGACGTTGAAATCGAAGTTTTTACAGCTGAACGAAGGCTCCAACGAGAGCCAACAGGGAAAGAGGAGCGAAGTAGCTGGTTGCCAGGGTGCCGGCAGCGTTGAAGGGGGTAGCAGAGCTGGTAGACGCGGATCCAGCGGGAGTGCCGGAGGTGGAAGAGCCAGAGCCAGAGCCAGAGCCGGAGCCAGAGCCAGAGCCGGAGCCAGAGCCAGAACTAGAGGTAGGGGTGGCAGAGCCGGAGGCAACGGCGCTGCTGCTGCCGGAGCCTGAGCCGGAGCCAGAGCCGGAACCAGTGGAGGTAGCGGTGCTGCCGGAGGTAGTCTCCGAGGCGGAGATGGAGCTCTCCTCAGTGGTGCTGGTGGAAGAAGCCTTGGAAGTGGTAGAGGCAGCCTCGGTGGTGTGGGTGGTGTGGGTGGTAGAAGTAGAAGCCTCCTCAGTGGAAGTAGACTTGGAGGAAGCAGAGGTGGTGCTGGTGTGGCTCTCAGAAGAAGATGAAGAGCTGACAGCGCCAGCACCAGTGAGCTTGATGCTATCCATTGAGCCGGAGGTGTCGGAGTAGGTGTATGACTCGGCGGGGTTGGCGTTGTTGATCTCCACGTTCTTGACGTACATGGAGAAAGGAGCTTTGCTGTAGTCAGTCTCGCCGCCGGCCCACTCGATTGTGCCTTGGCCGTTGGATGGGTCACCACCAGCCCAGATACCGATGCGAACACGCATGGGGGTCTGGGGGTAACGGGTACCGTCTTGGGCATCAGCGTAGTTCAGGGTACGGACGGCAGCGCCGTCAATGTACCAGGTGGTGGCATCCTTTTGCCAGGAGACCTTGTAGGTGTGCCATGTGCCCTGAGGGTCGGAGACACCGGGCCAGGTATCGCGGTCGTAGGTGGAGGTGTCACCCTTTCCAAAGTAGTTAGTCTCGATGGTGGTAGAGTCACCGCCAAGAGCCTCCTATAGAATTGTTAGAACATGCATAGTGATGACAGAGACGGAAATAGAACATTGGAAGTGTTCGAGGAATGGAATGTGGGGAATATGTATGAGGGAGTGTATGCCTACCCAATCAATTTCATCCAAATCATCGGACTCGAAAACAATGCTGCTCACGATACCAGTGCCGGGAGCCGCCTTCATGGTAACAGAGACATCACCGAACCAGATATAGAAGTCAGTCTGAATAGTAGGAGCATCACCCTGCTTGGCGAGAGTGAAAGTAGCACCATTGGAAGAGTCGGTAGGAACAGTTCCGGCGACAGTAGACCACTGGTCCAGGTTCTGGGTGAAGTCGAAGTTCAGAGTCGACTCAGTAGAACCCTTATCAGCGGGGCAAGTCTTGTCAAGAGGGTTGCAGGAGCTGTAGGTCTGAGCCTGAGCTGAAGCAACAGCAAGAGCCGCCGTAGCGAACTTGTAGAAAGAAGGCATTGTTGGGAAGGATGGAATGTTTACGCAACCGGATGGGATGGGTATAAAATAAACAAACCAGGTGTGAGAGGAAAAGCGAGAGTGAAGATCAGAAACGAGCGATCGGGAGGGTTATAAAAACAATTAACAGCTCGCAATAGAAGATACACAAGAAAAACGAGTGGATCGAACTAGTTAATGTCCCCGGGTTCGGATTTATGGGTCCACGGTTGCGGTGGGTGATGGGTCTTCTTTTGTACCTCACCCACTTTTTATTTCATACGCTAAATATACATTACACTTTTTAAAATACATTTGAACCATCACAAGGAGTCAACTTTCCCCTGGGGCTCTCAGGGCTCCAGTATCCGAGAACTCCACCTGATTGGACCTCGGTGTGGCAAAGCCCGCCAGGGATCGTAGTGGATCCATCTCATGAGCTGCTGGGGAAACCCTGAGTGGAGGAGACCGAGGACACTTGGAGAGACGGACTCCACCAACTGAGACATTTCTCACTTCATCTTTGCTAGCTTGCGGGCATGACTCCATAAATGATCTTGTGCATGGAGGGATGGTTCGCCCTACCCTATCCTATATTGGGAAGATATTGATTATTTCCATTCACTTTCAGTCTCAACTTCACCCTTCTGCAACCCCTCACACATGAGGAGAGGGTTACTTATCAGCGTCAAGTCTAATATTTCAGGAGTAAAAAGAGGATCGCCCGGATCGGCCGATCCTGTTACAACATGACGGTCGGTGTCTCCATTTTGATTTGACATGCTTTGACATACTAAACACTGATACGCTGGGCATGACCTCCATACATCCATCCCAATCCCATAAGCGAGAGACCCTCTCCCTATTACCCACTCTTATTGGATCCCCACTACCTCGAATTACCCGATCCGAAACACTCCCAGTGAAACATATGGTATTGTGTAGTAATTCACAATCATGATTTATCCTTCAATTGTCGTGCTCTATTGCTCATCTCGTGGTCCCTGCATCTGAGCCATCAATTTGTCTTTGCGCCCTGTCTACCTGTCTTCCTGTATAATCCCTGTACTCCGCCACATTGACATTAGACATTCGGGGGAGTCAGAAACTGCATGGCGTTCAATAAATTTTCTTTCTGAGTGATACTGAGACTTCACTTAGTTAGCGCCTTTCTACTAGTACTAATGAACTCGCTTCAACTTGTCCATTTTTTGCTGTGCAGCAGGCCCGTGCCACTAGTATACGAGATATTTTGCTAGCGCTCAATGCGACCGTCCATTGCACCCCAACGCGGAGCAGCCCGAGCAGCTAGTTGTTTCTCGGACATTTGGATCCGATTAACTGTTTAGCTCCAGGAGATAAAATTACTTTTTACTTCATCTATATTAATGCTTGTTACTTGGCAGTTGGTTTCGCGTTCATAAATTTGGGAAATGCAGGAACCGATGCTTGGCTTCTTGGCTTTCAGGGTTTTCACGCTGTTAACAAAGAAAAGATGGCGTAATAGGAATATGAACATGGATTCGATCAATCTTGGAAGAATCTCCGAAGTGACTCAGGTTTTAAGCTGGGGCTCTGTTCAAAGAAAATACTAAAAAACCTTCATGTCATCTGATCCCGTACGGAGTACTCCGTACAGCGCGTGTACGGCCTAATTCTGCAATTCTGGGGACTCTAAGCCTCACCCGGCTATATTCTATGGCGCTATATCCACACCACTTAGACATCGTGCTCCATGGTTCATGTCTTACCCAGACATAAGAATAGATACAGTTATGGGGTATGCGGTATCCGTAGATGTGAAAATAATCAAAAATAGATTTTCCTTGACTTTTCATCATACTCATAGTTGTAGTGGCAAGATCAGATAGGCCCACCACCTCGTGGTCGCAGCGTGGAATGCGGAATGTGAGGTGCCCGTGGACGTTTACCCGAATGCAGACATCAACGCAAACAAACACACAGAAATAGAAAAGAGAAAAAACAAGGAAATAAACATAAATAATAAAACATACCTAGATAATAATTCCTAGCTAGAAAGTAATGACCGTTGGTGCCGTCAGCTCAATATGAACCTGTTTCTTCAATACTTGTCGGTCGGCATCAAATGAAACATCATGATCACTCGAATTCCCACGACGAACACCCCCACTAACACCTCCCTTCCTCTGCCCAAGCAATGTAACAACACCCTTAACAAGCACAGCCTCATGATACCCAAACTCCCCACGGATCCTCAACTGACCATTCCCATACTCAAAATCAACCATAGAGCTATTCGCAGGATGAATACTCTCCCCATCATCCAAATACAATTGACCCCTCGCGTAACCGTCCCTATTCGGCGCAACAACAATCTCAAATCCCTTCCGACGTAACTCACTCGTTGTACTCGCCCCTTCCGAACGAAGAGGAAGCACAAATCCCCCACGGATGTGAATCGGGATCTCGGTGATTCCAACATTACTCAACGTGATTGTTTTGCCTTCTCCATGGATTACCTGGCCAGTGTACCAGTCGTAAAAGAAGTCGGAAGGAAAGTACGCATTCACGGATGTTTGACCCTTACCCTGTACGGGAGAAATCAGAAGTGCATTGCCGTAGAAGAACTGTGCTTCGTTGGAGAAGGTGTTCATGTCATTGGGGTAGATGTAAAATAATGGCTGAAGGAAAGGTTCTCCTGTTTCTGATTGTCTATGGAACGACGTGTATAGGTAATCTAGGAGTCTGTAGCGGATGTTTAAGATCTTGCGCGCTGCGTCGGCGACTGTGGGCCATCGATAGAATTCCTGTGGTATGTTTTGGATCTCGTTGTGGTTGCGATAGAATGGGTTGAATGCGCCCAGGGTTGTCCAGCGGGCACATAGTTCTTCAGCGGCGTTTCCTCCAAAACCGCAGATATCGGATCCTACCATGGGAATTTGGAAGATGGAGGCGAACTGGAGCATTTGGCTAATTGAGATGCGGCATTGGTCCCATTGACTGCGGTTGTCGCCAAGCCTGTGAGGGTTTAGTGAGTGTCTTTGATCTTACCTTTTTTGAAGGGCTTGTATGAACTTGGATTGGAGTATGCATTATATTGCATTAATACTTACCAGTGACCTACATGGGCGCCTGCGCCTGCAAATGTACTTCGAGCTATAACTAATGGTCTGGTTTGTGGACGACGCTGAAGCATAGCCTCGCGAGACGCGGAGCTCATCACTGTTTTGTTTCGCGTTAACAGATGGGTTGAGTAAACACGGTCTTCAGAGTAAATACGCCGACTTACTCGTTCCATAAAGGTTATGAGTATCATACTCCGTATACCCCTTTCCTAAATGTACAAGATCCGTATCAATAGTCTTATTACTCAGAGATCCAGCCGCATTGGCAATCTGATATTGAGGCTCAATCAGATCACGACTGGGTAATCCGATCTTCTGACCTTTAGTATCGCGATTATCGCGAGGACCCAAGCCAGAAGACCTTCTAACATGCAAACTACCTTGAGGCTGGAAATCATTGGGAAATCCAGGTAATGGACGGGGTGGCTGGCGGGCTGGTGGAGGAACTGGCGGTAGGTTATTCTGCTGGGCGTAATCGAATGGATCTTTATATGGCCAGGCGCAGAAGTTTGAGGCTTCGTTCATGTCTATCCAGAGGCCGTCGATGTCGACGCCGTAGTCTTGTTGAAAAAGCGTTGGAACTCGTTGTTCCACCAGGTTTGGGTTTCGGGGTTGAACCAGTCTGGGTAGACTGTTACGCCGGGCCAGACAGCACCTATGAATCAATATTATATGAAAATGAGTGTTTGTTTGGTTTTGTGGGGATTATAGCTTTTCGAGTTTAAGCATACCCTCGTAGATCGTGTTCTCCTCTCGACTTAGGATGACATTGCGGACACGGCCGTGATTGTAGGCTTCATTATCTAAGACGCGTGAGCAAGTAAAATATCTTATTTATGTTCTGCTTCTCAGATCATACTTACCGATATCACTGATGGCAGGGTCCACCATCACAATATAATGCTGGTTATGTTTATGGAGATAATTCACCAGTTCTGTCATCTTCTCCAAGGGAAATCGCAGAAGATCCAGCGTAAATACCCTCCGACTAGCCATGTAGTCTATATCCGTCCACATTGTCTCAAGAGGAATATGAGCGCGACTATAGTTATAAACGACTTCAGCAACCTCATATACATCCCGATATCCATATCGGCATTGATGGAACTAAAAAGAACAATCAGTTGTGGAACATCTTTCATCTTGGAACCCAAAATCATAACATGCACCCAAGGCCCAATAGCTTTGCATGGCTGGTAAGCCCACCACCTCGGCGTACTGCATACTGACATCCTTAGGGGTAGGACCAGCCAGAAAATAAAGGTCAATGACACCACCTAATGTATTATATTCCAAGAATTGCTTTCCGTCATAAAGCGTATCGATCTTTATATCCATTCCATTGGAGTTTAAGAAGAACACACCATGGGTACCTGCATCACCACGATGATCCACATAAATAGGATGATTACCGTATAGATTTGTATTTGATGGAATACCGTACGTATCACGGCTCCAAAAAGTACGTGTATAGCTTGTCGTTGGTAGGCGTAGCGAGTCAGAATGCTCGCCTAGACCATATAGATTTGGATTATCCGGTAACCAAGCCCGAAGATTAAGAGATTGACTCTCAAAGACAATATTGGTATCTGTTGTATCAAAGAGGATTTGGTCTCCGCGTAGAACTCTAAAGCTGAATGGTTGTGGTTGATAATCGAAGCGGATAGCAGGGTTACCACGATGAGAACTTGAAGCCTTGGGAGAGGAAGATGGGCGAGGTAGAACAGTTTCAGGAACTTGATAGACCTCTTCGTTGGCATCGTGGATAATAACATGAAGCCGATTATCTAGACTCGGACAAGGCTGAGGATTAGTGGTCCTGCGTGCACATTATGATGGGGCCGGGTTATACTTACCAGTCTGGTACTCCACGAGTAACTTTAAATTTCGCAAATCCGATCCATACAAATCACAAGCGTCACCAGCCAAGACTAGATCTGCCGTTAGAGAGTGAGCATTCTCAATGATGTTTATTGAACTATAGCCTGGGCACTGGTCGGCAGTATCAGTGCGGATTCCAATGGCTGCCGCCCCGGCAAGAGAAAATTTCAGGAACAGGAAAAGCCCTCGCATGTTTAGAATCCAACTGTAAACCGTTAATGTAATGTAATGCTGAGATTCAAACAATATATCTTAGGTGGTAAATTGGTAAATTGGTCTGGATCAAATAAGAATGTTGAAAGAAGAGATGGTGAAGAAGGATAGAAGCGAGAACTTCAAGCGAGAAGCCCAGAGAGCGTAAGTGCCATCTCCGATTCTTTTACACAATTGTATGACCGCCCGTGCAAAGATCAAGTGGTCAGATTGAGCTTCCTGTTGACATGGTCTAACATCTGCACTACCCTTCTCCTGCTTGCTAGGTCGGGAAATGGTTGTTTGTGACTAATCTGCAGGGTCCATGGCTGATGTGACGTTGAACCCTCAATGTGCAAGTTTGTTGCATATTGTTTATATCTTATTTCTTCGATCTTGTGATTGTATAATTAGGAATATGAATAGATGGGAAGTTGTCAATTTGAGTGTAAGATTGAACAAGATTGGTCGCCTGGATGTTGATGGCCATCGATCCTGGGATATTTGAGGGTAATAATTGACATTTCTCACGTTAGCATAACCACTTACTATTGATTATTAGCCGATGTGGATCTCATAGCGGAACAGTTCGTGATGTAAGCTCGCGGAAGTAAGATGCGTATCTGTGATCTAATATCGTTGACTTCAGATTATTGTGTATTGGTACAAAGAATGACGGCGCTGAGTATAGTATCAAGTATGTTCTCGTCAGCAGCGATCTGAAAAGGTTTCGTTCACGAGATCGTTCTTAGATTTCCCGGTGCCATTCGCTTGAATGAGTTTTCAGTTTTCATATGTCAGTTGTTAGTGATGTCAGTGGGTAGTACAGATTGATAGATATTGATAGCTCCGTCGGCGATTAGGGCTCTGTCCAAGGTTAAAGGATAGCCATTGGAACGACCACTGCTGTCAAACTGACGAGCTGGTATTTCTATATGGATCTATGTGTCTCCGAGGAATTTTCTCACCCGTGAGAAGGACCCCGCATCGCGAATACTCCATAATCCGACTCAGTGTGAGATAAGATGATCGGAGGATTAACAAACTTTTCAAAATCCACCAAGACCTTGTCTGTCAATTACCCACATGAAAAACCCGTATTGATAATCTTGGGCATATTCAATCATGTTTCATCTTATATTTCTCAATACAAACTGTAATATCTTTCAGCACTAATTCCACCACTAGGCTTAAAGCTACACCACCCGTAACAAACCATCGAAGCTTCATCATCATCAATCCCAGAGCCTGAAAAATCAATATATCTCAAGTGATTCGATTTATCTATAATAGCGTTGTGGCAACCGATGTCCGCGTGTACGAGCCCTTTGCTGTGTATGCATACAAGGCCCTCAGCTGCTTCTTCGGCCCAATTTAGCTTGAGATGAGAGGGATGAATGTGAATGCTTCGACGTTTTGGGTTTCAAGGAGCTCTCGTGACATGTTCCGCGTTCTAATTGGAGGGTTCCTCCGTATACTTCGTGATGGGCTATTCACTCGTGGTGTCCGAGGCGTGCGTAAGCGCGAATCTCTATTTCAAAGGCTCGGCGCTCGTAATCTCCTGGGAATGGGATTTTTATGACGTGGTTCTTGTCAATGGTATATAACGCGGCCATTTTACCTGCTGCGAGGAATTAGTTGGTTTGGGTATTGGGGATAGAAGAAATTGCTAGTCTTGTACTGAAGGTAGTAGATGGAAAGGTACCAGCGGTCTAAGGCTTACGCATGGAAGATGAGATACATGGAATCACGTGTGTTTTGAAGCAGGTTGGCGAGCTGCAGGAAGTTGATGCCGAAGTTTTACACAGGGGAACTGTTTGTTTGGTCATTCACCTGGGTAAATTTTCAGCTGTTGCACATGTGGTGACATTGATTGATGGCGTCCGGGTAATTAGCTAGAGCCGACCCACAGGTCCTCAAGCCATCAAGGTACTTAAATTATACATAATCTCATTTACCTTATCTTATTCTGTTTGCTTCTTCCCCTCTTTCATCATCTTTCGTATCGGGAGAATTTAAGCCTACGCCCTCCAAATAAAATTGAACAAGGAATAGGAAATTCATTTCGTGGTCTCTCTAATGAGCCCAAATGGGCAAGTTCTAGATATCATTAAGGGGAATTCGTCAACACATCATCTCTCACAGGCTGTGTCCAGCCTCAGCAGCCTTGACATCCTCCTCCGAACTCATAATCTGCACCTTAATAGCACCAGTCTTAGGATCGGCAGCCGTCTCAAACGCCTTAAGAGCATCCTCAATGGTATAACGGTGAGTCACCAACTTCTGAAGATCAATCACACCATTCTGCACCAGGCGAATAGCACGAGGCCAGGTGTTGCTGTAACGGTACTGGTACTGCAGATCGATCTCCTGGGTACTCAAACGCATAAAGGGAATAGTCATCTCATTCTTTCCAACACCAATAACGAAAACCTTGCCACCGAACTTAACACTCCAGATAGCAGAGTTAACACTGCTCTCAACACCAGTGCACTCCAGAGCCAGCTTGGGGCGCAGCGCATTAGGGCCAGAGCCCTGTCCATCGTTCAACGCATTGATGATACCATCCGCACACTCCTCGGCGCTCTTACCACGCTCAACCTTGTAAGTGCGGACCTCTGGAGCCAAGCTCTTAGCGAATGCCAATCGACCCTCGTCGATATCGGTAATGACAATTGGACAAGCACCGGCGGCGCGTGCGCTGAGCAAGCTGATCAGACCAATTGGTCCGGCGCCGGTGATAAGGAGGGCATCGCCGAGGCGCAGCCCGCTGCGCTCAACAGCCGCGAGGGTAACGCTCAATGGCTCGAGAAGGGCTCCGTTCTCGTAGCTCATGTCGCCGATCTTGTGGCACCATGTTGCGGGGTGGTTGACGTATCGGCGCAGCAGACCGTCGACGGGTGGGGTGGAAAGAAAGTCGACTTTCTCACATCCGTTGTAGCGACCTGTTAGGCAGGGCTCGCAGGCATTGCAGATGATGTTGGGCTCGATCGCGACACGGTCGCCTAGCTTGAGGGATGTTACGTCGGACGCGACGGCGACGATCTGTCCTGCAGATTCGTGGCCCAGGACGTGGTCGCCGGTAACGATCATAGGACCAATGCAGCCTGCGTGCCAGAAGTGGACGTCGGATCTGGAAATTGGAGAAAGAAAATCTAGGTTAGATGTTTTCTTTGGTTGAGTTTCACCCCCACGTTTCACCATCATCTTTTCCCCCGCGGGGGTTGAAGGAGACAAATGATCTGTATGGAGGAGGTATTTCGAGTAGAAAGAAGGCTTACCCGCAAATTCCAGTGCTGCGCACCTCAATGGTGACCTCGCCAGGCTTCAGACCCTTGCCAGACTGAACATCCTCGACCTTGGGAGTGGTCTCCGCAATCCACAAGTCATGCTTGGGGTTGGTGTACACACCAATGTTGGTTTTGGTAACAGTTGTTGCGGAAGACATTGTGTGAAGGAGATGAAGAGGTGAAGAGGGAGAGAATGAATGAAAGATTAAGAAGAAAACCAGGAACAGCGCAAGTCTTTATTTGCAATTCGAATTTTAATCTGTTCAGGTGATCTGGTGATTTGTTACATCTCTCCCCTCCCTTTCTTTCCAATTAACCCCCCCTCCGTCATACAGACTAGAGTAACTGGAGTAAAAAAGTGGAGTTGAGGGGCACCGATTTAACCGCCGCGGGGTGAACTTGCCCGAACGCGTCTTTAGTAGGAAATCTGTTCCCGCCTTACTCCACGCTGTATCCCACTCTAGACATTGTAAGTGATGTAAGTCTGTCGGGCCGAGTCCGACGATCGGCTCTCGGTTAAAATACAATCCCAGTCAATTTGCCTGCAATCTAACGACCGTAGTGCAGTACCATTAGCAGTTGCTCCATAATCGACGCGGAAATTTTTATCTCACTCCATCCGTCCCGATGGTTTCTATCCAGCCTAATCTTAAATGCTGCTGAGTCGTGCTAGCCGTGCCACGTACACTAATCCGGCTACCCCGAATTAGTGTCCCCCACCGTAAAGGAAAATATCACCGTAAGGGAAAAAAATCACCAAATCTTCAATTTTTAACTACATAACAAAAGTATCGTGATAACTAATTACATCACCATTCGCACCAAGAATTTCTATAGATACCATACTATTTTAACCTCTAACAGGACCTTGGGAAGGTGTCTTTGCATCGCGTTTTTTAATCTCTCTTACCACTCGTCTTTCCTCTGCTGCATCTTCTTTCTTACACCACTCAGCAATAGATCGATTTGTATCTTTCACACGTAGAATACCATCATTTTTGAGGTTTAATAATTGTCTTTTAGTAGTTTTTTTAGCCCGCGGGGCTTGAATTTAGGCTATTTTTGCGATTGTAGTTGATACATTCTGGATAGCCTCAACATAAAAATTCATCTCAGTAAGGACTTACTCGAACCTCTGTTTTAATTTAGGGGTAATACCATCCAATTCCATTAGCAGAGCCAGTTTTTGTTAGCGTTTTTGAATATCTTCAATTATCTTTGAAGATATATTTTTAAGACTTAAAGATAATAGATTTTCTAGGGGTAGTAATAGTATATTCCAAAGGTTAATTGATATATTAAGAATCAGAGGAAGTATATCTTCTAGTGGCTTATAAATAATCTTAGCGTTAACTAGATAAATACCTCTTTCCCGGAAGGAATTGTAGTAAACTTACTATATTAAAGCTTTATCTCTAAAGCCTATAAGGTCTTCAAGAAATAAATTTTTATTAGCTATAATACTACTACCCTACTATAAAATAAGGTTATTTTGTTAACGAAAATAGGTCTTATAAGCCAAAAAAGGCTTACTATCTAAAGGTTAAATATAATTAATCTTATTTACTAGAAAGCAAAAAATCTTTATCCTCTTCTGTTCAGTATATATTAAGAATTCTATAGTTAAATAGAAGCTATAGCTATTAAGAAGAAGAATTCTATACTCTCTATATCTTATATAATACTATGTTTCTTAGTCAAATCTTTTAAGCTAAGATACTATAAGTTTATTAATTATATAGCCTTTTTTAGTAGTAGCTATTATTTAATTCTAAGATAAATTAGTATTATACTATAACTCTATTTAATAATATCCTTTAAAGATAATAAATAGTTCTATTCACCAGCTATTAGCTGTAATATACTCAGCGACTATCACTTACTCTCTATATTCTTCACTAGTAAGATAAGGAATTTTTAATTAATAATATATAAAGACTTTCTAGGTTTATCCTTAGCTAAGCTAGAAGCTAGTCTTATTAAAATTATAGATAAGTCTCTTAGATATACTGTTTATAATATTGGCTAATAAATCATACTAATACTATAGGATAGTGATATCTTTATTACTTATTCTCTTTAAATCAATAACTTTCTAATATCTTAGCCTAAAACTATCCTCAGAATTATTATTATCTTTAGAGAACCTTTTTATAAATCGATAGACCTAGTTTTTACTAACTATTTGATCTAGTGTTGTCGATTAAGTAAGACTTATATTTACCTACTATTCTATAATATTTGGTGTCAGTGGAATAAATACATCGTCTAATAACTTGATCTAATGTATTAAAGCAGCTTCCTGCGTATCATTTAAAGCCTTATTCGTAGGTTTTCGTTGGTTTCTAGGCGTTGAATTTTTATGGACGCGAGTCCACAAAACTTTAGGCGAAATCCTATATTCCTCAGTAATACGCGATAAATTTGGCTTTTCAAGGGTAGAGATATATCCAATAGCCTCTTCCATATAATATTCCTTATTTTCATAGAAATCGGCCATAGTTAAGGATGTGAAATTGATGGAATGGGGTGGGTGAAGAGATTTTTTCCCTTACGGTGATATTTTCCTTTACGGTGGGGGACACTAATTCGGGGTAGCCGGATTAGTGTATGTGGCACGGCTACCATTTGCGGGTTAAATTCCCCAGATGGGGAAATTTCCCGGCGGCGGTGGAAGCACTGATGGAAGCACGGATGGAATGTGTGTGGAGCTAATGGCGTTTTCTGGGGCTACTCCACATTCAAAGAAAGAGAAGCCACATACAGCACAGAGCTGGGCTCTTATTCGTATTTCAGAGCAGTTGACTCGTCACTGAGAATTGGAGGCTGTTTTAGCCATATGTACTAGGGTGTTAGAGCTTATGGAAGTTCTTTTAGTCTGTATGTGTGTATATCATATGACTTGAACCCTTCCAAAGCCAATATTTGGTGGCAGCTTCAAGTTCTGCCGGTATGAAAGTCACATGGAGGTACGAAATTACTAGTATTAACAGGCACGGGTGCGCACTGGTATGTGTCTACTGTCTTGAGCCCTGTAAACCTTCAATTTAAGGTTATACTAATACAACCCAGTTTCAACTGCTGCGACCCCTCGGAACAATCCAATTCTACTACATGGAGTTATCGCACATTAAGTCACCTGGGCAGTGGTGCCAATAAGGTATTGGTCGAGACACTAAATTTCGTGCCAAACTCTTTATGCACATATATTTTATACACTTCTCCAAAAACAAGTCGAAAATAAGTTTTTCTTACTGGTGGATTCCCAGATGATTTCCAGGCTGATCGTCGCTCACCTACGTACTAGTATTGGGTTTTACTGGTTGCATGTCATATGCAGGATAGATCTAGTACGACGATCTAGTATCTCGTACTGAAATGGAAGAGTATATGTATTTTTTATTTTTTGATCATACAAAGAATACGAATGTACGTTTTTTGGAGAAAAGCTAACTGCCTGACGTTTTTGTTTTCAAAACAATTTATAGACTAGTCGATCCGATTTAACACCAACCAAAAAATAGCAACAGTGATGCTGGCCATTTTATCACGGCATTTACCTATCCACTTACGCAACATAACCTATCAAAGATACGTATCTATAATTCCAAAATATCTCTACAACTCACACCATTAGTACTTCTTTTCCATCAAAGCAACGACTTTCGGGCGTTTCTCATCCCATTCATCCCAAACAATAGAATGAATAGCAGTATGTCTCCCCAGTAATTCCCCCGTAGTCCCATTCCGCTTCTCAAGAGCTTCAACAGGAACCCCCAGCGAGAAAGCCCGATGCCATCGTAAAGTACCCTCGAATTCGAACCCCATTCGCAATGCCGCATTACGAGACGCGATGTTCTCAGAATGACTTTTCCACTCTACGCGACGTAGACCTAGCCCACCAGCTGGGATTGGGTCAAGAGTATACTGCAGTAAAAGCCCGACGGCGTTTGTCGCGATATGTGTACGCTGGAAGGACTTGAAGATCATGATGCCTATCTCGGTGATTGAGTTGCTCTTATCGGTGTTTGTCAAGGCTATGGTCCCCGCGTATGCATTTTTCTTTTCGGGGTCTGTAGTGGAGGCTTGAATTTTGGATTTGTCTATTATGGCGTAGAGGCATTCACCTGGTGCGTTGTGGAGGGGCGTGTATATATCTTTGATGAACTGTTCTTCTGTTTCGGTTTGGGGAAAAGCGACGTATTTGATTAGGTCTGGGTTGGATTTGACTTCCTCGAAGAATTTTGCTATATGGATAGTTTGCTGCATATGTCCGGTTGAGATCAGCTCTACTTCGTTCAGCTTGTGTGATGGGGTAGAAACGTACGTCAAATGGCTCCAATGAGATGAGATCGTTCTCTAAGCGTTTCTGCTCGTAGCAAAACTGTCCTATTGCCATGATGATGTCCTGATATATAGTCGTATGTCTTCTTAGCTATTGCGAAGGTGGATGATCAATATCAAATTGTTGAGCAAGATTATATTTGTCTATGTACCCCTCTCCTCGGCTTTCCCGCCCTGCTTACTCCGAGTCTCCTTTAAGTCTAGAGTCGAGCGAGCCTACTCTTGCGACTTGATAAAGTATCTCGCTGCGCAAGCAGATCAAGTCTCAAAGTCAGAGGGCATAGATCAATGCGTGACTGAGCATCTGGACAAATTCAGCGATCCTAGAAGATTCCTCTCGTCCTCAATTGTTAATCTCAAAATATAGATCTTGGACTCCAGTTGGAGTGTAGACGGGTGCCCCACTTCAAGTTCGTCCCGCAATAACGTCCGTTTCTGTAGGCGGTGTGACCTTTTTCTTCGCGGTGAGCATCACGTGATAAATATATCCTGGTAAAAAATTCCGCGGCTCCAAATTTTTCTTACTAACCTCACTACACCCCCAAAAAATAATTTGGCCGTGATCCTTCCTATTTGGAGAGCCTTTTTAACACAATGTCATCTGAAAACGCAGGTGAGTCGACTTGATCTCCAACCGAACATATTTTGGATTCAACTGACAATCTGCTTAGCATGGCCCATGGCCGACGAGGCTCTGTCCCAGGAGATTCTGGACATCCTTCAGCAGGGTACTCACTCTCGCCAGGTCAAGAAGGGTGCTAACGAGGGTAAGCCACATATTCTCACTCTATTCTCTACCTCTCACTAACTCTGAATAGCTACCAAGGCTGTCAACCGCGGAGTGTCCGAAATTGTGATCATGGCCGGTGACACTACTCCTCTCGCTATCGTCATGCACCTTCCCCTCCTCTGTGAGGACAAGAACGTCCCCTACGTCTTCGTCCCCAGCAAGATCGCTCTCGGCCGTGCCTGCGGTGTCAGCCGCCCCATCATCGCTGCTAGCATCAACTCCAACGACGCTAGTGATCTCGCTGCCCAGATCCGCCAGCTCAAGATCAAGGTCGAGAGACTTGCTATCTAAGGCATCTAATACCGTATCTCGAATCCGATCTACTTGGTGCCTACGTTGGAACCCCTTCGGGGTTTGGTAGGCGGGAGCCTTTAGCTGCAGAATCCATATCTAGTCTGATTTGCTAGGTAGATTCACAAATTAAATCGATCGTGGTTCGTGCCCTTAGCTGGGTCCACGCCACTTTATTCAATACTTAGTCACTTTCTTGAATAAGAGTAGATATGTCAGTTAATTAGCTACATACGTAAATGATTTAAACCTCAATCTTTAAACTAAAGTGCCAAGAAAGTAGATTACAATGAATCATGCAAATTTCGATAGGAACAAAGGCTTATCGCTAGCGCAGCCTCGTGATACCGTTATCTCCCCGCACCATCTCCGCCCAACCGCATTTTCATCCTAGAGCTCAGCACTCACCATCATGCCCAAAGCTAAAAAGTCAGATCAAAAACCTCAAAAGACCTCCACAGCCGCGCCATCAGGTCCTCCCGAACCCAACTGGCCACCGCTCCGTCCCCTCCTTCCCGCCGAAGACCTCGCGCTGGAAGCGTTGGTCCCAGATCAGATTTATTTGATTCGCAATTTCTTACCCGGTTCGCTCTGTAAGAGCTATGCCTCATTCCTTGCTTCGCTCCCTCTCACAACTACGCCGGGTAAACCGAAGAAGGATGAGGCGGTACGGGTGAACGATCGGTTTCAGGTCCAAGACGCACGGTTTGCGGAGACGTTATGGAGTGGGACTGCGATGAAGGAGCTTGCGACGACGCGCTTTGGGGAACATGATGATGACGCATATACTAGTGATGGGGAGCCTTTATCTTCGAAAGAGAGGGAGGTTAAGGCGCAGAAAGTCTGGGGTGGAGAACCGCTGGGATTGAATCCTAATATTCGTATCTATCGATACTCAGCAGGGCAGTTCTTTGCACAACATTGTAAGTTTGAGAGGTCCTTATTGCGTAAACAATTATAGCCAAATTGTTAATATGTTCTCGTTCTTCTAGATGATGAATCAAATGCTTTGACCTTCCTACCCCAATCCTCTACCAAGGCTGTTCCCGCCCGAACGACTTGGACTCTTCTTATATACCTTACGGCATGTTCTGGAGGCGAGACGATCTTTTATCCCGATCCGACACGAGAAAATCGAAATCCAAAACCGATATCTGTTGCGCCAGAAGCTGGAATGGCATTATTACACCGGCATGGGGATCATTGTATGTTACATGAAGGAGCAGAGGTGACTGGTGGAGAGAAGTGGGTGTTGCGGAGTGATTTGGTTGTTGGGCGATAGCACTAGCTCAGGCTCATAACTATTAGTAGTAAGAGGAGCATTAAAAGGAGTTGGGATCTTTAATCGGAATTGACTGATTGCACTATTTTCCAATTAATTTTTTGTCGTCATTTTCAGAAGCTGCTGAATTTATCCCAAAAAGGTCATAAAATGGCCCCATTTCTTCAAATATTGGAATATCATTTTTAGACTCATCCATCTTCTATATATTGATCCGCATTTTAAACAAATTATTTGCGCCTAGATTGTCCCTCTCGAGTACTATAGATAGTACTTAAGTCTCAACGAAAACATGCGTTCTATTCTATCTTGTCTTGCATCACTGATTTCTTCGATGGCACCAATTTTTATGCTTAATGGGTATCCAAACGCTCACGTGAATATTACAGCTCTCTTTTCATATGAACATAATCCCGATCTTAGCTCGACAAGTTCCCATCAAGCAAAAACCAAGTTCGAGGTTCAAGTGACTTATTTTATATGAATTAAACTCAATCAACACTATAAGTTACTATTGAGATATTGGTATGCCAAGAATATTTGTCAATTTATCCAGCATTTATTACTATATTTGCATTGTTAACACAACACTGGAGTCCGAATAGGATTATACAGTCTAGTATCTAAGATATTTTCGTTTTTGTATAATAAAATGGTTGATCTGGATTATTCACCTGTTGCAATAGACAAATAGCCGTGTTGCCGTAGTTATGGCTCCACTACCACATAACCGGCCCCACAATTTTTCTTTCACAAAAATAATGAACCCTCGCTTACGAGGGTCCGCCACCCATATGGAACAGATCACCCAAATGGAACATTTTTGCTAAATCGTACTACAACTACTATTTACCACACCACCATATAGTTAATTAATTAACTAAAAATAATAAACAAATCAATCAGCCATTTTAATATTAGAATACAAAATCAAGTTAATTTCCCCGGCGTTTTTTGGCTCTTCCATGCTTCCTAATTTCAACCAATATCTTCTTCCACTTCCGCTTCGTCTTTTCTTGATCGGCTTTTTCAGTCAATTTATATTCTTTTAGCTTCATTTCTTTGATCTGGCTTGAATTGATAATACCAGTGATTTGCGTATAACGGCGAGAAGCATCATACCTAGCGTGACGTGCTCCCATAATAGCTTGTGTAGAATCGAATTCCCGTTGCAGTTAGACAGCCAACATTGCCTGAGTCTCAGCACCCTTTACAAGCTTTGCTAGCCCTTCTTTAAAACGTTCAGTAGTAGGATCATATTGATTAATACGATCGCTAATTCTTCGAACTCTCTCAGCGGTTTTTGGGGTGCTAAACTCAGTATTTTGTGAGTTAACTGATAGTGTATCTTCCCGGGATATATTATCATAATATGGATCGTACGAATCCAATTCATCGGTAATAAGCTTAGAATTAATTGGCCAAAGGCCAGTTAATTTAAACCCAAGCTTGATTATATGTGGCCGGAAGGTTTTGCGTCTAATTTCACTGATTAAATGTAGGAATTCATCCTTTGAAAATTTACGGCATCCAGTCATTGTAGCCGCCTCAACTGCCTCACTATACCAGTGTTTATATACACTAAACACTCCAACATCTAGAGGTTATAGTATATGGCTAGTATGTAAGAGTAAGAAGAATAGAATGATATCATTCTTCTCACAAAATTCAACAAATTAACGCGTTAAATGTGATCCAAAACGATCGCATAAAACTAGCCTCTTTTTCCCAATGGTACGAGAAATTGTCTATTTATAAAACAGCTGAATCCATTGATATGCTAATATATTATTGATATAGCCAGTATCAGTTATAGCAAGATGCTCATCGTCTTCAATTTTATCAAACCAACGTAGTAATGCTTGTTTAGCGCTTAGAATAATCAGCGGTGGGCATATAAAGCCATCAGCCGAAACAGCCTCTAAAACAGTAATAGACTCGCGATTGGTAACTAAGCCATTAAATAGCTTCTTTTTTGGATGTCTTATAATAATAAATTGATCGCGACCGACACCAATTTGGAAGCCAGTTTCGTCAAAATTGTAGATATCTTGTTGACAGATGCTATATTTAGCCACTATACGTTGATAGTCTTAAAACCATCTCTCTATAACGGATTTATCCAGTACAGTAGCTCTTTCAACATCAAGAGCTCGCCGACGTCGTATATAGTACTTAGGATACCGTTTAAGAAAACGCTTTAGCCAATGGTCGCCAATTTGTGGGGGATCTGTGGTGGTGTCGGTATGATCTTCTTCCAGAATTGAATCGGCAGCAATAGCAATTTGACGGCGATTTATTGATGCTCCGACCGCATCAAAATAATCAATATATTCACATAAAGCCTTCTCCTGTGCAATACTAAGCTTCCGGCCATTAGGTTGTCGTTGGAAAAGCGATTTTCCACCTTGCCAGCGCCGACGAAGACGGCCTTCAGGAACCGCGAATTCTCGCGCAGTCTTCCTAATATTAGGCTTAGATTGCTCAGAGAGAGACTCTATTGCCAGCTGAATCTGGTTCTCTATATCTTTATTGGTTTTAGGCATTGTTGGTGGTGTGGTAGATGATAATAGTGGTTGTGGTAAGATTTAGAAAAAATGTTCCATATGGGTGATCTGTTCCATATGGGTGGCGGACCCTCGTAAGCGAGGGTTCATTATTTTTGTGAAAGAAAAATTGTGGGGCCGGTTAGTGTCAATGCAGGAACATCAAAAGAATAACACTGTTCAACACATTTGATTCATGGATGTCTTTTCTTATCAATTAAATGCATCATTCACATCTGAACCCTGAAAGATATTCATACAGTAAAATCGAGTAGTTTTTAATTCATATCAAATTTGTTTACATTATGTCGACCCAGGCACATTTCTAGGAGGCGACCACGTGATCACCATTCCCTGAAGTTCCCGAGCCGTCAATCCGCAGATTCTGGTCTCCGTTATTGCGCCAGACTAAACCGCCATTGGACCCCCTTGTCCTTCTACCAGCGACTGCTTTGAGTGACTTGTGTCTGGATCTTGTTTTCGCTCCTTCTCTACTCCCCGCAACTCCTCCAAGATGCCTGCTGCCACTCGTGCTGTCCTGCGGCAATCGCAGTTCCTGACCCGCAGAACCGCCGTCAGACACGCCTCATCTTCCTCCGAGAAGGCCACCCAGGCTGCCTCTAAGGCTCAGGAGGGTCTCTCCAAGGCTACTGCCGCTGCTGGTCCCGCAATCTCCAATGCTGCCTCTGCCCTGCGCAAGGTTGGCGGCCCCGTCGGCAAGGTTGTTTCGTTCGTCGACTGTAAGCAACAAATCCCTCTCTTGATCTCTCAAAATTCTGCATTGAAAAAGAAAAAATGGATGTCATGGGCTTCATCTATGGAGGAATGCTGGGATTATCATTGTCACGATGAGACTTCGTGCGAGGATGGAATCCGGGGCCTCCTGGATTGACCTGGAAACCATCTAATTTGACCATTGCAAGTTTGTCTGTCGTTACATATCGCTAACATCGAATCTTTCCTTTTAGCCATGATTCCACCCACTCTCTACTACTCTCGCGTCGGTCTCGAGCTCGGCAAGCTGGTTTTCCGTGGCCAGAACATGTCTCCCCCGTATGTTCACCCCCAAGTGTCGCATCAGTCACATTTTCTCGTTTGACTCCCTTCGGTCGTACCATTCAATTCTAACTATATACCCAGTAACATGGCCACTTTCCAGTCCTACTTCCAGCCTTTGATCAACCTCTCCCGCAACCCTGCTGCCCTGAAGTCCGTCAACATCTCCCCCGCGAACTTCCTCGCCCGTGTCCGCAACGCTAGCCCTAAGGAGCTCGCTCTGGCCGGTGTCACCGCTGCTGAGGTTATTGGTTTCTTCACCATTGGCGAGATGATCGGTCGCATGAACATTGTCGGTTACCGCGGCGAGGTTGCTCACCACCACTAAATCCGAAATATATTCGTCCTTTCCCTTTTTCCTTTGTTCGCCTTCCCCCATGTGCGTTGAGCTGTGTATGATAGACGATGGAAAATAAACTGTTGTCTGAGATAGAATCATTGTTTGATAATTCATTTCTTTAAGTTTTCAAAAACAGTACAAGTTTGATGTTTAGCTGTCACTTCTTTCTTTAGCACTTGTAGTTGGTTGTGTACCACCACACCAAAGACTTTTTTCTCCTTCCTCTGTTCTTTCCCCCGCTTCGTAATCCATGATGGAAAACCACCAGCTCTTAGTTGTTATGCTTCTATGCCTCACCATTTATCACTACTGGAGTTTAACTTCTATCACTATTTCCGCCTTCATGTTCTACTGCGCCCTGTATCGCGTCTATAATCCGCGGCACTGATCGGCCTGTCCAGCCTTAAACATGATTGGCCCGGAAAGGATTGCGGTGGGTCAACTTTTTTCTCTTCCGCCAAAATATCAAAGTCCGCAGTTGCAACTTCGAAAACTACCACGAACTTCCAACATGGATGCATTCAGACTATTAACGAGGTCGACGAAATTCAGCAGGCCGACCGCTGCGTCGAATGCAGAGTCGAATTCTCGACTGCCGTCAACTGGGAAAGCAGCAAACCCGCAACTCTTCCGTACCGCGGAAGGTGAAAAGCTTGAATCCGCGCAGAATGGAAACAAGAGAAAGCGTGCAACTGGTGCTGCCGATGATGAAGAAATAGAAAATGACGCTGCTGATTTGGACTTCTTCCATTCCAACAAGCGCGCGGCGGCGCCTTCGGCTGGAGCTGCAACCCAAGCTAAGCACGACCAGGGCCAGCAAGCTGATCAAGACCAGTCTGATGAAGAGGATGGCATGGATGAAGTGCAGCGCCGCACTATTTTGAACTCGCACAAGATCAAGATTACCGATCTTCGTGACCTGAATGATATTCAGCCCCAAGCTACCCCAGCCAAGAGCTCTAAGGACTCGAAAAAGAAAAAGAAGTCCAAGAAGGAAGAAGCGCCGGTTCTTAGCAAGAAGGAGCAGAAGCGCGCGCGACGAATGTATCCCCAACCGCTTGTTTCATTCAAGGAGTTGCGTTCTAGATACAAGATCTCGTCACGACTCGCTGAGAATGTCGCTGAACAAGGATTTACTGTGCCCACTGAGGTGCAATTGGGCAGTCTTCCTATTTTACTCGGCGATTCCTCCGTTTCTACTGGCGATCAAAAGTCGGAGCCTGATTTACTAGTCGTTGCGCCTACTGGTAGCGGTAAGACTCTGTCTTTCTTAATCCCGGTGATTAACAAGATTGTCCGACACCACCACTCCTCGGAGTCAGAAGAGCATGGTATTTTGTCAATCGTTGTGGCTCCCACCAAAGAACTTGCAAGCCAGATTGTCAATGAGGGACGGAAGCTCGTGGCAGGAACTGGTGTCAAGATCACATTGATGAGAAAGGGCATGCGAGTCGTCGAGCGGGAAGACGAAGGCGAGGAAAATGTCCTTAACGAGGATAGTGAGGGGTCTGCTGAATCAGAGGCCGAGGATGAAGACGAAAGCAAACCAAAGAAAGCTCGCAACAATGCCCCTGTCACCAAAAGTGACATCTTGGTCACCACGCCTCTGATGTTGGTGAATTCCTTATCCGCGAATCAAACAAAACCCATGGCCCGCCTACCCTTAGTGCGAAGCCTAGTACTGGATGAAGCGGATGTACTATTAGACCCGTTATTCAGAGAACAGACACTGGACATCTGGCGCTCTTGCGTCCATCAAAATCTCCGTGTCAGCTTATGGTCTGCCACCATGGGCTCCAACGTCGAAGACCTCACCCAGTCCACAATCAAAGAACGTCTCGACAGCATTTCCTACTCTCCAGAGCAACCACACCCCCTTCTGCGCCTTGTCGTTGGTCTCAAAGACTCGGCAATCCCCAATATAGAGCACAAGCTTATCTACGCCGCTACGGAGCAAGGTAAACTGCTTGGGCTTCGACAACTCCTCCGCCCTGCCGCAGCCTCAGCCTCTGACGTCCGCCTTCGACCACCTTTCCTCATTTTCACACAAACTATTCCCCGAGCAATTGCTCTGCACTCCGAACTAAAATACGATATCCCAGCTGAAGCCGGTGGTTCTTCCCGCATTGCCGTCTTGCACTCCGATCTCTCTGATATCCAGCGATCAGAGATTATGCGCGACTTCCGCAAAGGCGAGATCTGGATCCTTGTAACGACCGATCTTCTCGCTCGTGGCGTGGACTTCCGCGGCATCAACGGTGTCGTTAACTACGATATTCCCAACTCTGCCGCTGTATATGTTCATCGCGTTGGACGAACGGGTCGCGCTGGTCGCGAGGGTGGTATTGCCGTGACATACTACACAAAGGAAGACATTCCCTACGTCAAGAGTATTGCCAATGTCATCGATGTTAGTGAGAAGCTTCGCGGGGGTGAGGGGGAGAAATCTATCCAGAAGTGGCTCCTCGATTCTTTACCGGATCTCAGCAAGAAGGATAAGCAGGAGCTCAAGAAGCATGGTGTCAAGGCTCGCCAGATCTCCAAGCATATTGGTGGCAAGGAGAAAGGCGATGGTAAAGAAGGAAAGGGTTCGCGCGCGGCTAGAATTAGCACTAAGAGTGGTTTTGAGCGAAAGTTGGAGAATCGCAAGAAGGGTGCGATTGCTGCTAGTCGGAATAGAAAGGCTGTAGCTACGACCGATGGGAATGAGAGTGCGGGATCTTGGAATGGGTTGGATGATTGAGGGATCGCATCCAATACAGGATGAGCTTCAAAAATAACTGGGTCGAATAAAGTTTGTACATCAATTTAATTACAAGGATAATTATCAATACATTCTTCGTCATTATCATTATGATTCTCGTTATCCTTTCTGCTCTCGACTTGTCGACCCTTTCCCTTGACTGGACTGCTTCTGTTGCTGTGGAGCAGGAAGTTCCTCTACAGGGCGCCTGACAAGATTCACTGGTACAAATGCACAATCTATCATCCCCTGTTCCTCCAAAACAGCCGCCAGTTCATCACCATCCCGATCGAAATAAAGCGCCCATTCCCCTTCCTCCTCCTCAACCGCTACAAATGCAACACTTTCCTCCAACGTAATTGTCTTTTCATCTTCTGTCCAATTCCACGGCCCAACAACATGATCCACGCTCTGCGTCCGATTCCCATACTTCAACTCATGCGTCTCGAAATCTGCATAGATCCAGTTCAAAAGCGGCGGATTCGCTGATACATAAGTTGGTAATCCTAGTCCTCGATCTAGGCCCTTTGTCTCATCGAGTTCTGGATACTCTATATAAAATGCTAGAGAAGTGAAGGCGGGATGGGTACGTTTGCGGGGATCCGGATCATCGAGATAAACCTAGTAATCATAGATTGTTATTATTGACCATGCACTGTGGCGAGTCGGGCTGCCTAATGTGATAGATATGTATTGATGCTCACCTTATCATTCCGAACAACTACTCTTCGTCCATTCACATCTCTATCGTCGTCTGTATCGCCCTCGCATACGGCGTCGATGTTGAACTTTAGCATTCGCCGCGCGTCTTCTTTGCGCTGGTTCGATTTCCGCTGCTCGCTGACTCCGAATGCGACGCCTGTGGTTGTCGGGATTGACGCGAGGGCTAATAGTCCGATGACCATTTTATTTTATTGCTTTGTGAGGCGTGGACGACTGTTTTCTGTTTTTGCGAGCTTTCTTTTCTTTGCTGTCGCAAGTTTTGGTCGACTGGGTTGAGTGGCTTGTTACGCCGATGGATTCATTAATCCTGGATATCGTACATTTCACCCAGTTGGATTTCCGGGTTGATTGTATGATATATTCGAGCACATGGGGATGGCGAATAGTTGACAGGTTTAATAAATTCAGAAACCAAGAAAATGCGTTGAGATTGATTTGGTTGAAAGTCTGGATCTATCAATGTGACACCGACGTCATCGGCGCCACGTGATGCTAGCATGGTGAATCTGCAAGAGTTGACTTTGACTGTAACATCAACTTGAATATGTTCATTATCACTCTGGAATCAATTATTCCAACTTGCTCATCTAATATGCAAAGTGTGTATTCGTCTTCTATACCTAGCCTTTAGCAGGTCTATCGTGTATCGTCTATGTCATTATATCATATGTTGCTGCGATCTAAATACCCAGGTCGCAGTCTAGTTATACCTTCTCGCTCCATCCCCAAACCGCCCACCAGCACTTGACAGCCAACGCATCTCCATCGGCACCCTGCCAGTCGTCATAACCAACCTCCTCGCCTTCTTCGATCACGCCAAGACCCAGCTGTGCCATCCGGTCGCGAAGTTCTTGGACCTGGGGCAGATACGCATCGCGCAATGGCATCTCAGTCAAGACACGAGCATCAAGACCACGACTAAGCCAGGCCCCAATTGTCTGTGCCAACCAGCCAGGGTGTTTTGGTGAATACAACGGGTCTGCGGCTAGAATCACGTCGAATCGTTCTTCGGCTGTTGGTTGCGGCTCTGGAACCTCGGACCAATCCAGGACGCCTGTTGTCACTGTCGCTTCGGTTCTGTTCATAAGCTCGATATTCAAGGCAGCGTTGTGCGCCAGGTTCGGTACAATTTCTGGTAAATCGGTCAGGTGGATTGTGGCTGATTTGCCGCGGAGAGCTGCAAATGCGAGACCAACGAGTCCTGTGCCTGAACCCAGTTCAAGGGCTCGCAGCTTGTTTGATGTGATTGAAATATCGGTTGGAGCTGAGGGCACAAGCTTTGGCGCCGAATCGAGGAGGTTGTGCAGTCGGCGTGAGAGCAGATACGAGGATACCCACGTCTTCATGCCCAGGTTGTCTGCTGTAAGGGATGGTTCGTGTAAGGTGAGGGTGTAGTCTTCGACAGAGCCTGTGGGAACATCGAAGACTCGCGACATGGCCGGCATAGCTAATCAAGGAAACATCCGTCAGCATGATATGCACTAATCAACGAGAAAACTAACGCAGTATCCAAATACTTACCGGTACGACCAGACCGCTCGCTCAACCGAGCAGCAGCAGCATCCCAAACAGCCTCTCGCAGCTCATCGGTTTGCAGCCATGATAGCGGACTGGAAATGATCTGGGTGAGGTAGCGATTGACCCCTGTCGGATGCACAGCAGGGCCTTTCACTGCCTCAGCGCTGGCTCCAAAGTTGCGAGGCTGCAAGGTCAATAGAGCTAATGCCTTTATAAGATCCGTGCCCGAGGGCGATTCGTAGACTTGGGGTAAATCAAGCACTGTTCAGAAAATACTCTTATCAGTTCCACTATCTTAGTGGGCCGAGGGAATTGTGGACTGGATGTGGATGGAGATTGGCATTTTGACTTACCGTGGAGTGGCTCGTCCTCTGTGGCACTAATCATGATTGCGAGTTTGGAGTTTATCAAATGCCCACCTAGAAGATTACTGTCTTGGTTTTGGGCTTTTATAGAAAATGGGGGGTTTTATCGGCGGAGCGCCTCCCCGATTAAAGATTGAAGGCACGCGCGAAAAAGAAAAATCCTATTGAGGAAAGGCGTGCTCCGGTTCCGCGGATCCACTTTTGCCTTATTTGTCAGGCTTCAAGGCTTCGTTAACTACCCCGTTCCGCAGTATCTCTCGCCTCGCGCGTAATACGAAAATAAGAAAGCCACGAAGGTATTCCGAATTGTTAGGCTTCAAAGCAAAGCATTAGATAGCAACGCGCGAAATGAGGCGGGTTCAGAGATCAGGATTAACCGGGAACTCAAATTCACGTCAAGGAGTAACGCACGAAGCAAGTCGGAGTATCGGCATCGAGAATTCACTTTTGTGCTGATCACTGTGGAAATGGTGTTCTTGATCAACAGGTTCCTTGGGGACCAGGGTACTCATGTATTCCTAGACTATTCCACCTATCCAGCTGGATGGGTACAGAATAGCAAGGATGAGTGCCTCCTGACCGAGATACCGCCCATCTGGTCCGGTTGCTCATTTGTTTCTTTTTGAAACACTGGTTGACGATTTGCGGTATGTTCTGTCGTAGGAAGGTTGGCAATGACATTGGGTAGAGACTCTTGCTCGGTCCACATATAATTGGGATTCCTCCAGTTGGTAAAGGAGGTCAATGTCCAGCTTGATTCGTTGAATATTTACCATGTGAGTAATCTGTAGTATTATTATTCATCCTCTGTTGAAGGCCACGTGGAAAGTGCGTAAGAATAAACATGAATGACTTTACTGGGCCACAGATGTACGCGATGTATTAATCAGTGCATCAAAGAACCTGGAAATGCGCATGATCGTTTCTGTGCTGTCGCTTGAGGGTTCCGTTTCGTAATAGCTCTTGTGGATTCTCCTGTTTATTTCATCTGTCCGCGACCCCAAAGTTTCCTTGTTTATAAATATAGATATCTCCGTGTCGTACTTATGTGTGCACTTAGCCGTGGGGCTAATATGCTTCTAAGCATTCATGATAGCAATGTTTGCTTTGCCAACACTCTTTCTTTTCAGATCTTTCATTTCAGCATCTTTGACTTGATCTGCCACTGAAGACTGTTAAGATTCGTAACTTATTGCAATTGATTTGAATTGATTGCAGGATGGCTTAAATGTAGGGTTAGGCTGACTCACTGAAAACATCTATCCATGTTTCAAATTCATACATCCTCTTGAGTAGAAACTTGTCGAATCACCATTGATTGATCCTCTGAAATGAATCAATTGGCTTTTTTTCGGACTCCTTCGAGGATGATTTGGTCTTGCCGGTAAAGGCATTGAGCTCTTCACCCAGGAGTGAATATAGAATAGGAATCAGCAGCTGACCGCACCGCCAGACTAGGTCGTAGGTGGAGAATCCTAACAAGACTGTAGAGTTGCCTGGTAAGAAGAGATAATGGGTCATAATTTGTGACATTAATAGGGACATTAAGGAAGCTGAAGAGGAAAGAGAGAAAAAGAGAAAGAGAGAGAGGAAGGAAGCGAGAAACGTATAAAGATATAGGCACCAGTGTCGTGCACGGGACTTCCACATCGGTATGTGCAAGATTGGATAACCTCATTTATGTATCATAAGGGCAGGCATTGAAATGACAGCCAACTTATAAACAGATTGGAGTATAATCACAATTGAAGAAGACTTAGGGGAAGAATATGAAGAATATCAGCTTTAAGTTAAGGATAGAGAAGTAGATGAGGACGATGGAGTTTCATCTAGTTGGATTTCTTGTTTGTGGCCTTGTGATTATCATTGTTTAGACTTCAATTTATAGTAAACAGAGTTACTTTAAACAAATTATGCAATAAAGTCGGTTGTTCTATCATCTATTCAATGCCTACCTAATATAAGGTTCAAATGTTGAATTGTTTAACGTGTTTGGGGGACAGGGGGTGAACAGATCTTACTACATGTTTTTTGAATTATCAGATTAAACCCCAGGCTTCAGCTCTCAAAATCAGCTGCTTCTAGTTATATTCAATTCAATGCAATACGTTCACCTCTCTATCTAGAATTTGCCCTTTATTTTACCTACCAGCATCCCAAAGCCTAATTCCTCAGGCTGCAGGCTGCAGGCTTGGCGGTGTCTAACTAGTTAACTGGTTACTTAGCACAATGCTAGCCGTCTGAGCACCCTTCCCCTTAAAGTTTGAAGTCAAGAACGCCCCTATCCCAGTATGGCGACGATTGCGACTGATCCTGAGCGATGGCGACTTGACGTCGACGGGGGTGTCCACCGTTGGCAATACATTGATGAGCCCTCATCCAAGCAGCATCCACAATCCGCGGCGGAGAAACACTTTCTGGGGTTACCCACAGTGCGTCCACGTGTAATACTCCACAAAATAACGATATCTACTTATCAACTTTCTAGGGATTGCCGCAACTTCCCACTGCTAGTGACTTTCGACAATCTGCTCGCAATGGATTCCAATTCTACAAAAGTCTCCAGCTGGATGATGGCCATTGGGGCTGCGCATATGGTGGCCCGAGCTTCTTACTTGCGGGCATGGTGATCGCGATGTATATCACTGAAACCGAGATTCCATTGGAATGGAAAACCGAGATTATTCACTACTTGAGTGAGACTGTCAATGGAGATGGTGGCTGGGGGTTACATTCTGCTGGTGATTCGACAGTTTTTGCAACCACTCTTTACTATATCACACTCCGGATATTAGGTCTTGAGTCGACGCATCCTTTGGCTACTAAGTCTCGCGCCCGTTTACATGCCCTAGGTAAGGCCCTTGATTTCTGCTTATGATATCAGTGCTGGACTTATCATGCTTATAGGAGGGGCAATTGGAAACCCCCAATGGGGAAAGGTCTGGCTAGCATTATTGAATCTTTACAGTTGGAGTGGAGTGAATCCAATCCCTCCTGAATTCTGGTATGATTCAATCCCAGCTTGTTCCAATCTATCCCACGAGCTTATTATAAAATTTGTCTCAATCTAGGTTACTTCCTGACTGGGTTCCATTCCATCCATGGCGTTGGTGGGTTCAATGCCGTGTCGTTTATCTACCTGTTTCGTATCTTTATGCAAACAAGGTTGTAAAACCTCTGGACTCTCTTTTGATTAATCTTCGCCAAGAAATATACACATGTCCATACGAGGAGATCAAATTCGAGCAGTGTGGGAATACTGTGGCATCTATTGACCTGAAGAAGCCATTATCTCTGCTACTTCGTATGGGCAATATTCTGCTACGTTGCTGGGAACAATACCTTCGGCCAAATTGGATTTCTCGATGGGCGGATGAGCGGGTTTGTGCGTTAATCACACGTGAGGATGAAAATACGTCTTACAACTGTCTGGCTCCGGTTAATAAGGCTTTGCATATGATTGCCGTTTGTCATTCTGATGGTCCTGACAGTTCACGTATGAAATGGCACCGTGAGAAGATTTCTCCATATATGTGGATGGGAGATAAGGGAATGACATGTAGTGGCACTAATGGTGTTCAAGCTTGGGACACGGCGTTTACTATTCAAGCTATAGTCGAAGCTGGACTCTCTGGGGACCCGGAGTTCCGTACGTCATTGGAGAATGCCCTGAAATACTTGGATATCACTCAATTAACGGAGGATTTGGATGATCCTTATCGTCAGCCTCGAAAGGGTGGCTGGCCATTTAGCACCAAAGATAATGGCTATATTGTATCCGACTGCGCCGCAGAGGGTCTCAAGGCTGTTCTATTGCTTCAAGAGCAATGGTATGTTTCGCGTTACACTTTCAAAAATCTTCATTTCTCATTTCTTCTAGTCACTTTACCAAACTCATATCCGACAGCCGTCTACAAGACTGCGTTGATACCCTACTGCTTATGCAAAACGCAGGTGGTGGATTCAGTAGCTATGAGCGCACCCGGGCAAGCACTTTACTTGAATACTTGAATGCTTCAGAGATATTCGATCGTATTATGGTCGAATACTCATACCCTGAATGTACGACAGCTGTGGTAACAGCCCTGTCACTCTTTCGCCGCCACTTTCCTACTTACCGGTCCATCGAAATCGAGAGGGCGATAAACCGCGCGATCAAGTATATTCTCAATATTCAACGGCCTGATGGAAGCTGGTATGGGTCGTGGGGAGTATGCTTCACCTATGCTTCGCTCTTTGCAATGCAGAGTCTAGAAATTACTGGACAAACGTGGCAGACCAGCGAGGCTGTTCGAAGATGCTGCAATTTTTTGACTTCCAAGCAGAAGGCCGATGGAGGCTGGGGCGAGCATTACACTTCTTGTGAGGTGGAAGAGTATGTTCAGCACGAGGAAAGCCAGGTGGTCAATACTTCTTGGGCGTGTTTGGCGCTGATGCATGCACGTTACCCCTATAAAGAGGCCATTGAGAATGGACTCAAGGTATGGTATCCCTCTGTGTGGCATTTGATCACATTTGGACTGACAATTTCTATAGTTGATTATGAGTCGGCAACAGGCCAATGGAGAATGGCTTCAGGAGGACGTAGAAGGAGTTTTTAATAACACCTGGTAAGCCTATATTTCTCCCTCTCCTTGTTCTTGTTCTTTAACATTCAGCTGTCGCTAACTGTTGATTCCTGCAATAAAGCATGATTGGATACCCGAACTACAAGTTCTATTTCACCGTATGGGCACTGGGGAGTTACAATAATCAGTACCTTCCCATGCTAAAGGAGATAGATGCCTGAAGCTGACTGGTCGCGCTCTGCACTTGAGGATCATACCCTAATAATGACACAGTGGCATGTATAAAACTATCTGTACATAAAGACTCCGGGATTAGCATCATCTATTTTGGGAATGAACATCTCACTTGATCAAGGTAAATGCTACATGGATGGAGAGGGTTATTCCAAGGGTTTC
Organism: Penicillium angulare; assembly: GCF_028827245.1. NCBI lineage: Eukaryota > Fungi > Ascomycota > Eurotiomycetes > Eurotiales > Aspergillaceae > Penicillium > Penicillium angulare. Next base: position 127,048 of record NW_026623170.1, on the reverse strand, counting down.
GTTATCAGTCTATTTGGTGCTCTATCTGGCATTGCTCATAATACATCTGTCCAAAGACCCGATAAATCGATACACAGTATTGAGTATTAGTACTTAAAATAATGATGGAGCCTCTATCGTTCTCACTCAAGCGTACACATGACTTCTCTACTATTTTGTGTATTAGACATCTCTAGGTGCTGTTTCCATCGAAATGCGAGTCAGCTAGTCCCTTTACCTGTCACCTGATTTGACACGTCTTCCTTCCATGCATGTAAACATTTGAGCGCTGGAACTGGAGTCAATCCACCTGATATTCATTTATCTCCGCAATGACCTCGCCTTTTTAGACAAACAAGGTCAATTCATCCCACAAGAACAGGTTCTAGGTAACGGCAACACCGCTGTCGTTCTACTTCGAGATGGCATAGCTATCAAAACCCCATTGAGGTGGCCCTGGAGCTCAGACTCCGATGTTGAAGTGAACCGTGAGAGCATCAAACGGGAGCAAAAAGTTTATCCCCGATTACAAGATTCCGATGATTACGGTTCGAGCGGTATTGTGCGTTGTATTGAATGTTCGTCCGAAAATACACAGCTTGCCTTGATGCCCAACGGGGACCTGAGGACCTATCTTTCGAAACATCAACCCTCGTGTGAACTTCAACTCTCATGGTTCTGCCAGATGGCCCAGACACTGTCATATATTCATGATAGATCTGTACTTGTTGCGGATATTGCATCCCGAAATTTACTCTTCGACTCAGATCTAAGCATGGAATTTTGTGACTTCTCTGAGGCTTCTCTTCTTCCCTTGGATTCTGACATGGAAGCTGTAGATAACCTTGGCTATACCACTCAAGTTGATATCGGCTTTCTCGGGGCGGTCTTTTATGAAGTCGTGACTGGTATAAAGTGTGACATCAATCTGTTCGAGCACAACGATCCCACCGATGGTCGAGATTACTGGCCAGATAGAAGTGGTCTTCATCCTACACAGGATATCTGGCTAGGTCGGATCATTGAAGGGTGTTGGGACGGCACATTCCGCGCTGCTCACAGTCTTCTGGAGGCTTTTAGTGCCGTTGAGTCGCCCTACATGTGAATAGGTAGAAGCGTCCTGGCTAGAGTTTCTGTCTAGTGGAATTCTTCATCAACGAATATCATGACATCTTCTGGTAGACCAAGGTATCAATCTATGCAACAAAAATTCGAAACGCTCGTTTCTGCAAAATACACGAAGTGGTATCTATCGTTAATCATACATAATCCTTACCAAAAACGCCAAACCAATGCATCTAATTCAAGGTGGCTTTGAAACCTTGATAAGCCTGCTCGATATCAAATGCCAATTCTCGCGCCTGGTCGTCGCTCAATTCTTCGGTCGCCCGCATTTGATTCAGCGCGATCAACCACTGGATAATCTTACCACGGTTCTCAAATTCCCCGTCCGTCACCTTGTTGACCGACTGAATCACTTCCGAGAGCAGTGGATGTAACGCATCCTTTGATACCATGTTCAGCTTCAACGCATCCAAGAACGTGATGAAGTTCTCTGTGGCCGCCAAGATCAGACTGCCCGACGCGCCTCCTGCACCTCCTCCTCCCGATGAAGCATTATTAGATGTAGATGTATTATGCGAGGCTTGCTCAACGGTTGCGGGGAGACCGATTCGCAGTCGTTCCGTGGCTCGGGGGCATTCTAACTGTATTGATCGGGTCGGGTTAGACAGTGCTTAGAGACAGAAGATTTTGGAATGTATATTCTCACACCCCATGTTCGCTTGAATGTTTCCAGATCCACGAATTTCTGTGCTACCGTGTCATCGCCCAGACTGGATTTGTACTGTTTTAGTAGTCGGGTGCATGTCTCTGTGTACTCGGCTTCGGTGACGACGTCTTTGATGTATGCCTTCTCGAGCCCATCGAGGGTGACAATTATGCTGTAAATTTCCGCAAGCGACTCGTATAGGTCCCGTTCCCCTGAGTTCGAAATCAATTTCACTTCCTATTAGGCTAATTAGTTTGAATGTACCCCGCGTTCTATGCACTAGATCATACTTCATCGAGATTGATGGTCGCCGACCGGGCCGGGTTTGGTGTATAGCTGTATGGGGTCGGCGCATAAGATAGCGGTCGCTGTTGAGAGTACATCTCGAGGAGCTCAATTAAAAAGAATGAGGAAATATGGTGAGGATCAGCGATCAAGGACCCCAATTCATGTGGTTCCGCGCCGCTTCTAATGATGATGGGGAAGCTCTGTCCTTATCAGCACCTGCCAAAGGCGGTCAACAAGGCGGTCACGCTATTCTCCCGAGCCAAATTTTTTTTTTCTCGGTGATGGGTCTATCTGCTCTACAAGCTAGAATTGCAGACTAATTGCCCAACATGGCCGGCTCAGCAAAGAAAGCGACCAAAAAGTTCGAGAAGAGACGTCTTCCGGCTGTTCTTGAAAACCGCAAGTCCTTCGCCAAGGTCAAGCAGCGCCACCACCTGAACGACAAGCGCAAGGAGAAGAATGCCCGCCGCGCAGCCGACGAAGAAGAGAACGAAGACGATGAGGAGAACGAGCAATCCGACAAGAAGAAGGCTAACTTCGCCGATATGAACGTTGACGATTTCTTCGCTGGCGGATTTGATATCACCGACGCAGGCAATGATAAGAAGAAGGCCAGCAAGAAGGATGTTACACCCAAGATTGGCAAGCGCAAGCGTTCCGCGGACCAAGCAAAGGATGAGGAGGCCAGCGACGATGGCTCCGGTGCCAGTGATGATGATGGCAATGCTTTCGATGAACACAACGCTCAGCTTGAGTCTTTGAAGGAGAAGGATCCTGAGTTCTACAAGTACCTGAAGGAGAATGATTCAGAGCTGCTTGACTTCGGTGACCAGGGTGATCTCTCTGAAATTGATGATTTGAGTGAGAGTGAGGCGCCTAAGGAGGATGAGGAACCCGCAAAGAAGAAGAAGAAGAAGTCCAAGAAGGATCAGGAAGAGGGGGAAGAGAAGGTGATCGACAACACTCTTACCATCGCTATGGTCAAGAGGTGGCAGACTTTGATGGAGGAGCAACAGTCAGTCCGCGCCATGCGTCAAGTTGTTCTGGCATTCCGTGCCGCAGCCAACGTCAACGAGCCCGAGGCCCCGGAACAGAAGTACACCATCTCCGATCCCAATGTCTACCACCAGGTTCTTGTGACCGCATTGAACACCGTCCCCAAGACACTGGCGCACCATCTTCCCGTCAAGGAGACCGCTGGTGGCAAGATCAAGGTCTCTCTCGACTCCAAGAAGTTCAAGACACTTACTCCTCTGATCAAGTCGCACACATCTTCGGTTCACCTGCTGCTGATGAACCTGTCGGATGCATCCACCCTTAAAATGACAATCTCCTCCATGGAACCCATGTTGCCCTACCTTCTTCAGTTCCGTAAGGTCTTGAAGACTCTGATCAAGACAGTCGTCGGCATCTGGGCAGACGTCTCCACAGCAGATGCTACAAGAATCACTGCATTCCTCTTGCTTCGCCGTCTCATGGTCCTGGGCGACGCCGGTATCAAAGAGTCTGTCCTCAAGGCCACCTACGAAGGTGTGGTCAAGGGCAGTCGCAACACCACAATTCACACTCTCGCCGGTGTCAACTTGATGAAGAACTCCGCTGCCGAAATCTGGGGCATTGACCAGAACGTTTCATACACTACCGGTTTCACTTTCATCCGCCAATTGGCCATGCACTTGCGCAGTAGTATTACCAACACCTCCAAGGAGTCCTACAAGACCATCTACAACTGGCAATACGTACACTCACTCGACTTCTGGTCCCGTGTGCTATCGCAGCATTGCGATGGTCTCGTCGAAGCCCAGGCTGGCAAGCAATCCGCCCTGCGCCCCCTTATTTACCCCGTCGTCCAACTTACCCTGGGTGCTATGCGTCTCATCCCAACTGCACAATACTTCCCCCTCCGCTTCCAGTTGACCCGCGCCTTACTGCGTATCTCCCGCGCAACAGGCACTTACATCCCGCTCGCCTCATCTCTCCTGGAAGTCCTGTCATCCGCTGAGCTGCGCAAGTCACCCCGATCAAGCACTCTCAAACCCCTTGACTTCAACACTTCCATTCGCGCCGCGAAGTCCTATCTTCGTTCTCGAATCTACCAAGACGGCATCGGCGAGCAAGTCGCTGAGCTTTTCTCTGAGTTCTTCGTCTTGTGGTGCAAGCATATTGCTTTCCCTGAACTTTCGGTTCCCATCGTTGTCTCCCTTAAGCGCTGGCTGAAGCAGGTCTCTGCCCGTAGTGGCGGCAACAAGAATGCCAAGATTAACCAGATGATTCTTCTGCTTGTGCAGAAGGTCGAGGCTAATGCTAAGTGGATCGAGGAGCGTCGTTCTCAGGTCTCATTTACCCCTCGTAACCGTACTGAGGTCGATACCTTCCTCAAGGACGTCGACTGGGAGAGTACCCCTCTCGGTGCGTTTGTGAAGACTCAGCGCAAACTTAGAGAGGAGCGTGCTGCTCTTCTTGAGGAGGGTCGTTTGGAGGAGGAGAAGCGTCGTGTTGAGGCTAGTAAGCAAGATGGCGAGGATGAGAGGATGAAGGAATTTGGAAGCGATGATGATAGTGATGATGATGAGGGTGAAGAGGAGATGGAGAGTGAAGATGAGATTGAGGAGGAAGAGGAGGATGAAGATGAGGACGAGATCGAACTCGAGGAGGATTAAATCATCTTCTAATTTTCCTTTCTCTCATGTATATCTTTTTTCATGTCGATCTACTATAACTACCAGGATATTCCGCATCAAAAGAATCTGGCGTTTTTTTTTTTCTTCAAAAAAAATTTCACTTTTACATCATTATATCCTATTTTCCAAACTTCTAGCAAATTGTACTGTAGAATAAACGAATACATCCAATATTCAAGTGATCAGGTTCATAATTCTATCGCTATGCTAAGAGGATGGGTATACTCTATATATCCACTTATGATACGCTCAAATCATCCATTGCTCATAAAAATGCCAGCAAGATCAAACGGCTTAAACCACCCCAGCAGGCATTCTCTCCTGTCCCCAGGCCCTAGTCCTCTCCCTCCTCAAAGCAGCATCCTCCTCCTCCGCCCACGCCAAAGATTCACTAGGCAACATAACCGCCTTATCAATAGCAACAGGTAATCCCCGATGTCTTCCTCTCAAAGCAACAGCCGCCAGAATCAACTTACTAATAGGATGCCACGCTCCACAGAAAGAATAATTCTTCCCAGGATACCCAACGCTAACACCTACACATCCGTACGCGGATACAACTTCGAAAATCACATTGAAGGTTGCAAATGCCACGGGCTGATTGTTGAAGTGGTCTGATTCAGCGATGGAGATGAAAAATACTGCTAGGGCTATCCACCAGAGGTCGTGGCTTAGTTGGCTTCGGAGTTGTTGGTGGACGAAGTAGCCGCGGGAACTTTCGGAGGCGTTTGGTCGGCCTAGGTGGAGGCGGATTAGGTCTACGAGGACGTTGCTTCGGCTTGTGCTTGAGGGGGAGTCGGATTCGTCGTTTGCGTAGATTCCCAGGGAGCGTTCTTCGTAGACGTTTGTGTTGCTGGTTTTGTTAGGAGAGTTCGATTTTGAGTCTAGGGTTGGAGATGTGGACGTACCGCATTGTGACTAGCACTGGGAATGCTGAGACATACTGTTATTTGTTAGTTAGGTCCTAGGTTGGTATCTGGCTGTGAGTCTTACCATCATGAGAACTAGTCTAGTTAGCAAGGATTTTTCTATTAAAAAAGATGGGTGTTGAGAACTAACCATATAAAACGAGGAGACCTTGTCTCAAATCCGAAATCGTCACGACATAGAATCCTCCAGATCGAACAGCTAAAGGATTTGTTAGTTGTTGTCAAGACGTCAAGTCAAAGTCAAATTTGATATCACGAACCCGCTGCTTGAAATAGTCCATCTAGTACTCGATACTCGGATGGAAGAGACTCGATCTCCTTGTTTCCGATAGACAAGATTTCAAAGCCAGCCCAGTCGATGGCGTTGAGAACAATGATCGTCCCTAGGAGATACCAAGTATGACGCGCTGGGAAGAGATTCGTATATACCCTTCTCGGATGATCCAAAATAAAATCAAGGGTGATTCGCCATGATGCCCACTCTGGTCGATCGGGGACTATAATTTTCAAGCTCCAAATTATGAATCGCAAGAAGCAGGGGTAGAGTGTATTTCCAGCCAGAATGAGCAATACCATAGTTAGAAGAGGGTATGCGCTGTGGAAGAAAGGTTAATCATTTTGTCATTTTGAAGTGAAAGAGGAATCAAAGATCAGAATCAGCGTAAGGAGTTATGACGTACTTTAATTGTAAGGCTGTCATGTTTTTGTCCAAGAGAGCCATGCCACTGTTCACAAATGCCGAGACAGCAAAGAAAGCACCAGTCCAGAACGGCGATAGTCCGTTCACCTCCGCCACTTCTGGATGGTTAGTATGTAGCCAACTTCCAACACCAATAATGCCAAGAAGAAGGAATAGGAAGAAATAGAGCGCAACAATGACAGAAAGGAATGAAACGGCCTTATACTCGACTCCGCCCAGTTTTTCCCGTTCAGCAGATGTCAAGCCGTAGAATTGCGAGTTGCGAGAAATTAGTCCTTTTGAAGTAAAGTATTTCTGCGTGCCACGGATCACTCCTTCGAGCTTGGATTTTGGTGATTCGGATTCATCTGAGTAGAGTGTGACTGGGGCCGCGTCGCGTGGGTGATTATTTAGATCTGGTCGGGCTCCGACGCCGGCCATAGGAAATACCCGATGATGATGGTGATGTTGTCGGACTGTATCTGCAACTGTGACTTCGTCGCCGTCGTCCCATGGACTTTGGGGATTGGTGGCCTGGACTCCGGAGACTTCTTCCACGGCCAATGCGGCTTGTTGTCTTGATGTACAAGTTTGATCCTTGAGAGCGAGACTTGTAGACTCAGCGTGACCTTTATCTAAATTGTTGGATTCTAGCATTGAATTTCGAGAAGATGCTATGCGCTCTTTTGAAACGCCTTGGAACTTTGCTTCAAAGGCTCGCTTGCGGACCATGAGGACGGCAAGAGAGACGAAAATGACAGAGCCCAGCATGAGCAGAATGAATAGAATCGCCTGTTGAACTGTGTTGAGAGTTGACAAGTCCACCTGAAAAAAAACTTAGAAATTATTCTCTTTCTCTGTCAAATAACTTTCTAGGACATTTGATTTACCGTGTTTAATCCCGCCCCAGTCATAGCGCTGACACAGAGAAAGATGGCATCGACATACGCCACGCTCTGCCATGGCGTCGATACGAGATAAAATATAATGCTGCATACCAGGCATGTCGCGATAAAATAGACATAGTGCAGAGTAAGAAAATTAGCAGGCGGGGACACGGCCATGATTGTCCGGCCCACAGGGCCTTCCCATAGCTCTGTGAGGAGGTTTAGTTGAGAGGAACCAGAACAAGAACAAGAATGCAAAGTTAAAAAGGGAGAGAGGGAATCTTACGGTTGAGCCTCTGACGGATTTTCATTCCAGTCGCAGGCTAGGTGATAAGGATCGGAAGATCGAAGAGAAAAAACAAGATGGGCAGCAATAAATAGAATTCAATTGGAAGAAGCCCCTGTTCGGTGGAATGTGGATGCAGAAGATGTCGGTGTGCAGATCTCTTTGTATGAGAAACTGCACTGAGCTGTAAGCAGGGCTCAACCACCGATCAGAGTGACGTGGATCCAATGAGTTTAACTTGAACTTCGGAGCAGTTGGAAGTTAAAAAGTCATAAGAAGAAACTTAAAAAGGACCCGATTATGCATTTCCTTGCGGTTTCAATTCCTGGTGGGCTTGAATATGAAATTTTCTTCTTCTGGTAAAGGATTGACGCCCCACTTGGGCTCGTTTTGGTGTCGGAAGAATGAATGGAATGAATAGTGGAGAATAAGTATGAGAATTTCAAGATGATGATAATTTTTAAGACATTAAAAGGGGTGTCACTTATTTAGAAATATAAAAAACCTTAGAGCGACGGTTCAAACCCATATAAGAGTTCTTCATCAGTGCATATCATGATAGGTACTAGTATCCCAGGGGTTGGTCAAAAGTCTCTATTCCTCGCGTGGCGTAGGGCTGGACCGTTTTACAATCCTCGGCACAATTAAACCCGCCACTCCCGCTAGTTATTCACCCTAATATCAACAATGTATAAGACGAAGTATATGGAGCATATACATTTTACAATGTACACTATTTAGTTAACATCTTTTGCACCCGCTTCACAAGGCTCTGTTCAAACTGCTCCACTCCGTTCGGCTGCTTGTTCATCTTGCCCGTTTTGACCACGTACACGGCTCGGCTACGAGCAGTACTTTCTTCCGTCTCCTCCTCTAACCCCTCGAAATCATCGTCGAGTTTATGGTCTGTGTCCCGTTTGCCTTCGACAACTGATCGGATCAGGAATCGATCGTGCGAGACGAGGATAATGGCTCCGTTGAAGGAGGAGAGTGCGGTGGCGAGTGCGGTGACTGTGTGGAAGTCTAGGTGAGTGGTGACTTCGTCGAGAATGAGAAGTTGAGGTGCACTCCAGACAATTCTTGCGAGAGCAAGACGGACCTATTTATTTATCAGTGGCTGGTGACATGGAATGTAGTCGGATAAACTTACTAATTGTCCACCTGACAGTTTTCCCACGGGCACATCAGACGCAATGCGACCTTGTAGACCCATTGATGATAGAAGTCCTCTCACAGCACCTTCATTGAGCGACTCGTCCGTCTCAGCCATCAAAAGGCTTAACGCTGTGAGACTGGGTTCTTCTCTTCCACGCTCTTGGAGCTCCTCAACCGAGTGTTGGCCATAGTAACCCATTTTGAGTCGAGAGTGAGTGGTCACTTTGCCCTTAGAGGGAATAAGTTGACCCGTCAAGATCCGAATCAAAGTAGTCTTTCCTGAACCATTGAGACCCATAATACCAACTCGATCACCAATATGAACAACCATATTGATATCTTCCAGAATAACAGGTTCATTCCTCTTATACTGGAATTTAATACCCTCCAGAGAAACAAGCGGCCCTGGAAATCGTAGCTCAGTCGCATCAGGTAAACTCATACTTGCCCCTCTCTCATCAGTCGGTACCTCAATCTCAGCCCGAGCCGTAAGATGATACCCCACAAGATCCCGATTCAACTTAAATCGACCCCCATTCGCACTAACCTGCAACCCCATCCGATCATCAACTTTTTTCTGCCGTGATTTCGCTTGCCGAAGCTTATTCTCGTCATTGGTCTTCTTCCCGATCTTCATGTTCTCCCGAATACTAGCTTCCATATGCGCAATCTGTCGCTCCTGGGCTTCTTTCATACGTCCAAGATACAGTTTCTGCTCTTCATGATCTTGCTCGTAGGCTGCAAGATTACCACGGAAGTAGTTCAGTTTCTGATCTCGGAGAATCACAATTTCTTCACAGACTGCATTGACGAAGTCTCTATCGTGCGAAACGAGAAGAATGGTTGTTTCTGATGTTTCGCGTAGCTGTTGGAGGTAATTTTCTAGCCAAACTACACCCAGTAGATCTAGGAAATTGGTCGGTTCATCGAGAATCATAACGTCGGGTTTCTGGACCAAGACGCTCGCAAGCATGCATCTCATTCGCCATCCTCCTGATAGTGTGCCTACTTTTCTTTGGTGGGCTTCTTCTTTGAATCCGAGACCTAGCAGGATTCGTCGCGCTTCTTTCTCTATATCTGCGAGTTTGAGCTGTCTCACTCTTAGCTGGAGTCCGCATAGTAATTGAGATAGGAATGTTTACGTCCTCAAGCTGGGCTTGTAAGTTTTGAAGCATTTCTGCGGCTTCCTGTGTATCCGTTTGGACTGCTTCGGCGTCTATGGCATCGGGTTCTTGAGCAAGCCTGGTTTAGATTAGTCATTTCCTTGTGATATTGTTTGGCTATCTTACAATTCTTGAGTTAATTCAAGTTTTGCCTCCGCGGCTTTCAAATCCTTTCGCGCTTGTAGGCCTCTAGCGCCAGACTTCAAATTGGCGTTCTTTTGCGCAAGAAATAGTTTCTTTCCTGCTTGCTCATGTCGAATTTTGCGGATGGCTTGTACAGGTTTGAATGGATCCTCCGTATCAAGACTCTTCGAAAGAACTGATAAAACGTTAATGAGGATCATATATTCGTGGAAAGGAGGTTGAAACAATACAATCTAACAAGCGAACAGCCTCATTCCTAGACTCATCACTGCCAAGTACAGACTCCAAGACTGTCTTCTCTAGATTCAATCCATAGGAACTACCAGACTCATCTTGATCTTGCGTCTGTTGCAAAATTGCAATTCGAGTCGGGTGAGGAATCCCAGGAATAAGTTTTTCAGCCATCGCCCTCAGAAGTGCTGCCAATGTCTATAAGCCAATGTCCCTGACAGAAAAAACACGTAGTTATTCATTTCTCACTTGACTTCCCGGTTCCATTCCGTCCTATTAACCCATAGTGAATACCGCCCTTGAGGCGAAGATGGCCATCTGAGATAAGTTCTCGTCCTGTTGCTTTGGCTTTGGATTTTCCTTTTCCTTTTGTTTTCGGTGCATCTTCGGCTGAATCGTGAGCTGAGGTGACCGTTATGACTAGGCCCTCTACATCTATCTTTTTGTCGGATTAGTATGTACACGCTAGCGCATGCAGTTGACGTCACTTACCTCTGGTGAGGGATTGTCATCTAGAAGATGGAATCGGGTCTGTTTGCAGGTGGCGAGGATTGTAGGAACAGATGTCATAGCTTTGTCAATTGGGGGGTTAGAGACTCAAAGTCCTGATCTTGAGGTGAGCTGAATCCCGCTAGTATGATACAGAGTATTGAAGCGAAGGGAAAGCACAAGCCTCAGGCTAGATAAAAATGAACAATGGGTAGTGTCACGTATTTGTGTCCATGCGACATTGAGATTCATATAATCCCAGCGGAAAGCCTCGGCGCAAATATGCCCATGCAATTTCTGCATAAAATTCGACTCTTGTTTGGCTCGTATAAAGAGTCATTGCCAAGCATAGGCCTGAGACTCCTTACTGTTCGTTTTTGCGTGACATTGTCAGGTCGGGCACCTGATGCGGTTTAGTCTTGCTGGCCGTGCGGCGACCCTCGAGGGTTGAGCGGGTGTTACCGACGTGGTTGATGTGGTTTTCGGTTGAGTCAACTGGCTTGTTGCTGGTTCGGGTATATGATTGGGTAATAGGAAGAAAATGAATTGAAACATTTCCTTTTTTCTCTCCTTCGTGAGTCATAATTAATTAATTATGTACAGCGAATTTATATCCAAATAAAATTAAGCTTAAATTTTGAGATGGTCCCCTTAGCGTAGGCACTAGAATAGAAATGGGTTCAAATTGCTGCCTATATCAAGTTCCGTCTAAACTCCGGAGAAAAGGTTAGCTTAAAGATGGAATATAGAAGTACCACTAATACCATATAGCCTGATATGTCCAGTGCCAGTGCTTTTGATCTTGTCAAAGGGTTCCGAAGGACCTCTCCCGCCGACTCCCCAGCAACTGTATCGTCATCATGCTTTCCAAGGGATGTTCAAACCCGGAGTCATGGCACTTACAGTTTCACAATATTTGGAGGCTGAGCAAGAGATAAGACGCCGGGCAGAGGAAAAGAACGTGCCTATCCTCTTCATCCAAGATGTAAAATCTGCATTACTTGAATTCGTGGACAGCAGTACTTTTGAGAGCATTCCACTGGAAAATCGAGAAAATGCGGCGTTGGCCGCGCAAATTACCCATAAATTCCTCCAAGACAGAGGATACTCACTCAATGGGTTGGATGTCAAAGCCGGCCTCAAGAACTGCCGTTGGCCTGGACGGTTTGATATCATTAATTCCAATGGCTTTACTTGGTATTTAGACGGAGCACACAATGAAACCAGTATAGAAGTGGTTGCGAAGTGGTACGAGCGAATGTCAGACGTTAAGTATGTTACACAAGCGAAAAGAAGAGAAAAGTCAAAGTCTAACACATGAGCAGTTTTCCTCGAATCTTGATTTTCGCTCATTTTTTCGCACCAGCGTACTCGTGATTGGTTTAAGATATTGGAGACACTGGGAAATTCTCTACACTGGAACGTTCAACATGTCATATTTAGGGAATCGATTATGATACACATTTCAGCACAACGAAAGAGCGACTCAACGAATATGCCCAACTGTGGCAGGATGATTCACCTTCATGCTCAATTCATAAAGCGAAGACTGTCGCAGAAGGAATCGATAAGGCAAGAGAATTCGGGACGGAGACGAATATATTGGTCACTGGAAGCTTATACTTGGTTGAAGCTGCGCGGAAAACCGTGTCTATGTAATCTTATTCGTTCTCACAATTAAATTAATCATCATCTTAAGCTCGCCACAGCCTTCCTTTCTCAAACTTCGCGATGACGTTTATCAGATCGACACGTTCCCCCCACTCTCGGCATGAGATAGATTTCGGGTGTTCCTACCAAACACAGGCGACGATCATCTCTACTAAAGCAACTTTAGCATCACAAAACATTAATTAACACGGAGCTCGCCGATCTCCCGATCATGAAAGAATACAATTCAGAATATAAATCAACCTCATTCCCGTAATTACTAACTAACATTGAACTCATGTGGATCAATATTTTACCCTAAGCTATCACGCCATTTCAGTCTTGGTAAAGATGGCGCTTTCACATTCTTTATACCTACGGCTCTCCACATTACTTTTAACAGGCTTCGCGGGCGCAAATCTAGCCTACAAGTCTAGACCAGATCTTGCTGTTCCTGTCTTGAATATCACTATCCCTGCTACGAATGAGACGGATCCTGGTCTTATTTTCTATACGCCTGAAAGTACCTATGCGGATAATACTGGACATGGACCTGCGCAAAGTGGTCCATACATCTACACCGACAAGGGCGAGTTAGTCTGGTCAGGCTTTGGATTTGTTGGACCTCGAAGCGAGAATTTTCAAGTCCATACCTATCGCGGAAAACAAGTGTTGAGCATTTTTGAGGGCTCGCATAATTCGCCTATGGGTCATGGACATGGCCATACGGCTATCTTTGATAATTCTTATCAACTCATTAAGGAGATTAAAGGTGGTGGACATAGACTTGCCGATCAGCATGAGTTTCTCTTTTTTGATGATCACTCTGCTCTTCATACCGTTTATGAGCCTGAAATTCGCGACTTGACTCCTTACGGCGCTACATCTGAAAATCAGTCCTGGATCCTGGATAACAAGATCCAAAAGGTTGATACGAATACCAATCGTGTGCTTTGGGAGTGGAGTTCTCTTGATCATGTTGATCCTGCAGGAACTAATTTAACGCTTCAGAGTGGTAATGCCGGACTCGGCGTGAACTCCAGCCAAGTTTGGCATTACTTCTACATGAATGCGTTTGATGTTGATGCAAAGACGAATACAAATCTTCTTTCTGCTAGAAGTATGTGTACCATTTTCAAGATGGATGGTGATACCGGCAAGATTATTTGGAGGTTAGGAGGGAAAGATTCGGATTTCGAGCTTGGGGACGGGGTCGATTTCTGTTGGCAACATGATACGAGGATGCATGAGAAATACCTTCATCATGAAAGTAAGGGATCCAAAGAAATTATTTCCTTTTTTGATAACTCTGCCCATGAGAATTTGGCGGGTGGACCTATTCTTCAGAGTCGGGGCTATAGTGCTGGGAAGGTTGTTGAGTTGGATACGAAGAAGAAGACTGCGAAGTTGATTGCTGAGTTTCGGGCACCGGGGGATCTCTCCGTTCGGTCTCAGGGGAATCTGCAGCTTTTGCCGAATGGGAATGCCTTTATCAATTGGGGGTATGATGGTATGATGTCTGAGCATGATCCGGATGGAACGACTATTTTCTATACTGGATTGGATTCTGGGAAATATGGGCCTGGTTCTGAGAATTATCGTGCTTTCAAATTTGATTGGCATGCTGTTCCGTTTGAGGAGCCAGCTTTGGTTGCTTTTAAGGAGGTGAATGGAACTTCTCTTTATGTGAGTTGGAATGGAGACACGGAGACTACGAAGTGGAAGTTCTATGATGTGCAAAGTGGTGGAAAGAGAGTTTTACTCGGTCAAGCTGCTAGAACTGGGTTTGAGACTACTTTTCACACTAAGAAAAAGGTTGTTAAGGTTTTGGCGGAGGCTTACAATGCTACTGGTCATCGACTAGTGTCTTCTCCTGCTATTGAGACTAGGGAGTACCGGGCACGGCTGTTTTACTCCTGATTCTATGTACTATTGAGCTATTGAGATAGAGATCGGCAGGAATATTCAACGTTCTTCCAATTCAATCTTCACTAGCATGAATACCGGGGCATCTATGATAAATAGTTCGTATTTGAATGGGCCGTGTGGGCGTATTGATTAGACCTACGGTAGAATGATTATCCTCGTATGAACTGCCGCATGTAGATTAGTTTCAAGGCAACAAACTCGACAATAATCGCATTCTCTCCTAGAAGCACATTCGCCGTTATTGAAATAATCGATTCTACTACAGTTTCTCACACCTGTAGGAGTTGTCTTGATTCCACGTGGCCTCTCACCCCGGGGGCTTCGGATTTTTCACCGAAGTGATTCTAGACAAAGCCTAGCAAAATATACCATTAGTTTGAGAATTAGTGGACCCATAAAACACAAGTGTCCACACCCGAAGAACATTCTATCGATCGATCTTCGTTTCTTTCTGTTTACTGGGAATGAAGATCTAGAACGGGACAGAGATCTAGACGCCGGGTACTCGATTGATATGTGGGACAAATCTGACGATTTCAAAATCTTCAAGCCCTTCCCTCGATCCAGGCACAGTCCATTTGAAGATGTCGTCAGACGACCAGAGATTTGGTGCGTCGAGACCGCCGCCGATTTCAAAGTGGACTGTATCAGGGTCTCTGGGGGTAGGGGTAGGGTAGGGGTGGAATTTTGCAAAAACCCGTCGATCAGGGCCAGGACCAGCGGGGCGTGTAGAGTCGTCGTCAGACGACCAGATATCGAGGAAGAAGCTCCGTAGGGATAGAATCAATAGAGACAGGGTTCTGGGCTCTAGGGCTGGACTGCAGAAGTCCCGCGTGGCATTGTTTGGATTCGGTCGAGTCTAGCGTGCGCAAGGCGCGTTTCAAAGCAGCCATGGAATTGCCGGTGTCCATAGATTAGGTTAGATATTTTATTCATTGCCAAATGGTATGTCTGGTTCCTTGGATGCCGGATTCATTATTGATCGAACTACTATACCGCGTATTTGGTAGTCCAGGCTGATCTGCAATATGTTTGAATGGAAACCTGAATCTGCCGGAGCTCTAACGTGCCGTACAAGCCTTGGCCATAGATTTACCGAGACTCGGCACTAGTTCCATGGGTAGGAACCCGCTCGACCCATTCAAACTTGATCCTCGTGGCTCGATCAGTTTGAAAAGTGAAGAAACTTTTCACTTTTCATATTAGAATAATTAGAGTTGTGATCGGCTGAACTATTGCTATTCATGCTTCTGCTTCACCGGGCGCGGCACAGGCTCCAATAAACACCGTTGGGCTGCTGGTTATTTTTGGGTTATGGTTTAAGGTCAGTTAGTACGACGTGTGAGGCGCAGGGGCATTTCGGTAGGGCTCAGCCTCGGGTTCACGAATGCTTTTATTTGCCCTTATGGTGGCCACAGTAGATGTCAAACGCCACGAGAGTCTCAGCCCTAGGTGGTCGTTGCTGGAAAAGGGGTTGATTCCGGGCTAGGCTTGTGAAGACTGGATGGTTCTGAAGAAACAAACTTTCTCGGTCCGTAATCCACTTCAAGGACGCGCGGCTATGATTTCACCCGCATGTGTGCTGATGAGCTTGAAGGCTGTGATACTGCAGCGGCCGCATAGACCGATTTTCAATATTGACCCATGAGTGAGTTTGGACTGTGGGAATTGCGACCAGGAAATACAATGAAAGGAAGTAAATCGGAGACTAGTGGCAAGTAGTTCTTCCCAGTCAGCGGGAATTGAAGTTCTCAGCAATTAAACCCGACTTGATCATGAGGCTCGGCCGAGCTAACCGTAAGCAGTATCGCGTTCCTATTTATGCTGAATCCACGGAAGTCGCCCGGTCCAATCAGAGACACGGAACTAGTATTCTTCGTACTTGGGTGCTCGTTTAGTTCTCCGCTCTCGCTTCTAGAAGACCTGAAAAATAGAGAGAAAAAATTGCTCAAACTTTATTGGGGAGTGTTGATTTTCTGAGACAGCATTGAGTTCGACCAAGTCCTTTGGAACGAGTGTTTGAACGGAGGATGGACGGACTGTCCGTTGCCTACCCCGAGTCCGCTGAATTCGGTCGAATTGCTGTAGTAATACTAAAATCATGTAAAAACTCGATCTTGTGGTGGTATAGTAATCTAGCTGTGCATTTTAGCTTGTCTTTAGAGAACAATGGCAAGGCCCTAGGGGTCTTGGAAAGGGGTCTCCGGGGAGGCGTCAGTCTACACAACACTATCTCAATTATACTCCATCGGTGCATTTGGTACAAAGTGGGATCATGATCCCGGCCTCCACTCGTGAAACAAACACTAAGGAGTAGTTTAAGTTTTCTATTATTTTATTATTTTATTATTTTATTATTTTATTATTTTTATGTACAGAATTTATTCAATTATGGTACGAACTGGAATCGCCTAGACCATCTCAGGAAGAGCAGTCGGGGGTTATCCGGTGATCTACTGCTAAATGTCCGCCGAAGTCCGTACCTGATCTGTTTTACAGTATGTAGGTGGCGCCCTTGGATCACCACGCTAGTTTAGTATCATCCAACTTGTAGATCCTACTTACTGTTAGTTTCTGTTTTGTGCGGTTTTGTATGAAGCTAGTAATTGCTGGTTTGAATGGTAGGAATTCTGGTGATCTCTAGAGAATCTATATCTTATCAACATTGATCAGTCACTTTATCTGGTACGCGGCGAGGACGTAAGGCACCTGGGCAGCCACTGGCGTCATACATTTCATGAGGTTCTCAACTGTGATTGGCTGAGACTGAAAGTACCCATACAGTTACCGTAATACATATTCCAAGGCGGTGAGCCAATAATAACGAGAGTTGTCCCCAATTCTTCCTGGCGGCTCCCCACTTACCCCTCGCGGAATCGAGTTCGGGGCTACAGGAGGTATCCTTTCGCAAAAACAAAACCAACAGAATGATGGGAAATAACATTTAGATCCAGATTCCGTTAATCAATAAACCCATAAAAAATAAAAATAAAAATAAAAATAAAATAAAATAAAAAAACCCGACTTCCAGCAGTGAACCATGGCTCTTTCACGACTGGATACCGGAGTAAACAACAACCGTTTCACCCGAGGATCCACAGCCAATCACAGCCCGCGGACATCACACTCCGCTGACACATCCCGAGGACGCGCAAGCCTTTTTCTTTGCTGCTATTAACGGATCCAACTGGCGTTGGTCTCCCTGTTTTTCCCCTGTTCTTCCCACTTTCTCCATCTCGACCCATCGTTATCATCTTACCCCTAAGATCAACCCCTTCTAGACTCTCTTTTTCTTTCGTTAATTTCTTTAAAATCCCCATTTCCCCCCAGACCACTTTACAACCTAATACCACCGATCGTTAACAACCCAAGGGGGAAAAGTATATTACTTGGGCCAACACCACATCTTATCATCATGGCTACCCTCACAGAACACCCTTTACCGACTATGCCCACAAGTTACGACCAAGACCTCGACTCCTTTATCAACTTCGACCCGCTTGCCTACTCTTCCGCCGAATCCGCCCGGCCCAAGGTCGCCTTGGCCAGTCAACCATCGGTCGCAAGCACTGAGTTCAGCGCTAGCGATGCCCGGAGTGCCAGTTTCGCTTCCAGTGGACAATCACCTCTCGCCTTCCAAGCCCCTAGCCATCACTACGAAGAGCACCGCCAACAGACTGGTCTGGTTCCCGGTGCCCTGTCCATGAGCTACAACCAACAGGTCGCCCCTCCCATGGGATACAACAACGGAAACCCAGGGTTCCAAGTAAATGGAGAGATGTACGCCCAAATGAAGCGAGAGGACGCCCCTTTCGACTTCAATGCCACACCCACCACAAGAAACCCATCTGAGATGGATATTGAGACCGACGGCATGAACAACAACAACAACGCTCCCTACTACTTCCCGGGCCAACCCGGCAACAAGAACCAATATGTCGATCCCAACGCTCTCGGCGGCCATGAGCTGGCTCAGGCTGGTCCGTCAACACAGGTTGGACGTATGTACCCTGGTATGCATCAGCAGCAGGCTGCGATGGCCAAGGCTGCCCAACAACAGAAGCACCAGGAGATGGTTCGTCACCAGATGCAGCAGCGCCGCGTCGAGGAGACCCCCGGTCCTGCCCTTAACCGACCCACTTCCCGTAACGACCCTGTTGTAGAGGAGCGTATCTCTCGCCTTCTCCAGCAGATGCGCCAGAACGCCGTCGCCAACGGCGAGGCTTCTCCAAGCCCCTCTCTCCTCCCCCAGATGGCCAAGGCTCGCAAGGACGAGGCCGATATGGATGAGGATGAGCGCCTCCTTGCCAGCGAGGAAGGCAAGAAGCTCAGCAGCAAGGAGCGTCGTCAACTGCGCAACAAGGTCTCTGCTCGTGCTTTCCGTTCCCGCCGAAAGGGTAAGAACATTCTAATCCACTATTCTATTCATGGAAATCGTAATAGCTAACATCATATTGCAGAGTACATTGGTCAACTTGAGAGTGAAGTCGCCGCTCGTACCAACGAGGCTCATGATATGCGTATGCAAAACCGCGCCCTGTACGAGGAGAACGCCCGTCTGAATGACCTCGCCCGTATGCTTCTGGGATCTCCACACTTCGCCAACTTCCTGAACGAGATGCCCGATACCGTGTCGGCCCAGCCTCAGCAGCAACAGGCCCAGCAGCAGGTTCAGCCTCAGCCCCAGCAAGCCCCCAAGGAAGCTCAGGCCCCCCGTCAAGAGTTCCAGATGCAGCACAACCCCCAGTCCAATATGGTGATGGTCCCCAACCAGGGCATGGACACCTCCATGATCAACAGTGGCTGGAACTCAGGTATCGACATGAACTACGGAAACACTCCCGTTTTCGCTGTTCTCGAGGTTCCTGAGGGCCCTGCTTTGGATGCCGCCGCTCTCTCCGGAAAGTCATCATCTATGGGTGCATCTGAGCCAGCCAAGGAACAGGCCCCCGTCATTGAGCGCCCGGTCGAGAGCCAGAAATCCGACATCGGTGTTGCCAACCCCGATGTTGAGATTGATGAGTCCGACCCTGCCTTTGCTCTTTTCGTTGATTCCCCCGCTGCTCCCTCTGATGACCTTGTTTTTGACGGTATGTCTTTCGAGAAGGCAGCTCCCCACTACGAGCTTGTGGTAGACAACAGTCAAGTCTCTGCCTCTGCTCATGCCCGGTTCAACGCTCTCTGTTCCAGCATGGAAGCCGCCTATGAGCGAGTCTCATCTGTCACGTCCCACCTCCAGTGATATCCCCATTAGCGTCCTCTCTTTTCGACATCTCCTTCCAACTCCTTTTCTTTGTACATCTGTCACTCGTACTAGCATTTCGTTTCCTTGTCTTGTCATAGCGTGATGGATAACACACGCTTCAATTACTAGCTATGTCACCTGCCAATCATTCTCAATTGGCCCTCGGGAGTTTTAACGGCGCTCTATCTTTTGTCATCATATATTTTGTATCTCCCGGGATGGGCTTTGGGTGGAAATTTGGTTAGCGGTTACTGGCGTACGTGAAGGATCAGCGAAGAAGCTCAAAATTGATTCTATTTACAACTAGCGATATGATTCCTTTCTTGAATGTGTAGTATAGACTCAGGTTCAAGAAGACTGTCCTTTTTATTGATACCACGAAATACATTATCGTACTTAACCTTACTTACATCTTCGTCCTATCCTTGGTACTATACATTTTCAAGGGTGAGAAACACCCCTAGCCAGTAAACTTCTAGCATTCCATGTCTCTGCCTTCCGTTGCCTATTATGTGTCAGGTGGCAGTGCCACGGTATTGATCAACATCAACACAGTATTAAACACATAGAAACCAACCAAAAGTAAGTACTGTATTATTGTTCATAGCGGGCGCCAATTCGCCATCCCTCCGTATGCAAGTTATCGCCGAAGTATCCTGGTAGGGTTTAGTGCCGTTCCCCGGGTGGATCGGGCGCCTCAATCCCCAGTCAGTCAGCATAAGCCGGGATCCGATTTTCATACCTGAAACGACACACTCTTGTCACATACGCGGCGCGTCGCCATCTGCACTGCACTTATGTTGATCTCTGACTGAAGAATATGGTTGGCGTTCCAGGTAGATCCCAGGGATGCAATACATGTATTCAACGAAAGATTAAGGTTCGGCTGTCTCGAATCAAGTACCCGACATGCACAGCATTGAGGTGTATGATGTATCGGTATCCATCCCAGCGCTAACTTCTCCACCCAGTGTGATCAAGGTCCTGTACCATGCAAGCAGTGTCAGTCCTCTAATCGGCTTTGCACGGGCTATAAACGGAAACTGGCGTATGTTTTCTCGGATGCGGTTGATTTGACCCGTTCAACTGCCTTTGATGAGGACTCCGACTCCTCTGTCACGCACCAAGGAAGATGGAGACGGTCTGAGCCACAACGCCAAATTGCGAAGCCTTCTGTTATGTGGCCTGGTAGCAACTTGAATTGTGGTAGTCGGTCTATACCGATTTCGGGAACGAGATTGGATCATCTCCCAATACCCATCTCTACTAATGTGCTCCTGCGCGAACAGTTCCAATACCTGTTCATGAGTAAACATGTCCCAACCGAGATATGGGACTCAGGACCCCATCACGATGTTACTAATTGGCTTGTACAACTTCAGGGAAACGCAATTCAATCTCCCGTTTTAGATTCTTCTCTCATGGCCTTCTTCTCTGGGAGAGTAGGTCATATGCAAGGAGACTGGGACTTGGTTGCTAGAAGCCACTCTAAATACATTGATGGTCTGGCTTATCTTCAGCGCGCTCTTAATCATTCTTCAGATCGGGTTTCTGATGAGACGCTTGCGGCTTGTATGGCGTTGAGCTTTTATGAGCTTAGTGAGGGGCCTGGTGGGGCGGATAATGCCTTTGGGGCTCATTTTAAGGGTGCTATGATGCTTTTGAAGATGCGTGGGCCTGAGGCTTGTGCGGGTTCGCCGCTTGGGCATGCTTTGTTTTTGGCTTTGAGGGTTCAAATTGTGAGTTACGGATTTTGAGTCGGTTATCTTATTCTATTGATCTTTTTGTTAGGTTGTGCTGTGCTAACTTTTGTATGGTAGATTCTACAAAGTTTTGACTATCGCTGTCCGTCATTCATTTCAGAGCCTGAATGGATGGAGAAGCCTTGGTGTGCGATATCGAAGTCTCCAGCTGATAGATTGTGGGATCTTCTTGCTGAGATAGTATTCATACACTCCAAATTCGACAATGCGGTTTCGGCATCAAACAAGGAGAGAGATACCATCCAAGAGACACTTGAAAGCGTCTTAGACGACTGCTTCAACCTTGAATCGGGTTTAAGAACCCTATACAAGGACTACGAATCAACCATCTCCGGTCCACTCTACTGGTCTGAACTCTCGACTCTAGAAACAACCGAGAATGACTACGACAAAGATAAAGATAAAGAAAAAGGAAACTTGTTCCCCGTTTCCTTCCATTTCTCCAGCTTCATCGTCGCCCGGTTCGCGCTGACCTACTGGTCCGGACTTTTGGTCCTTTATCGCCAACTCGCGATTACGTATCAGCATCTAGCGATCACGCTTGGCATACCGGATTATTTCCATCGGTGTCGCGACGCGACGAACGTCATTTACACTATGGTGATCAATATCTGCCAGTCATTTGAATATATGACAAGTCAGAGAATGAGTGGAATGGGGCTATTAGCTATCATTTCTCCGCTGCGGGCGTCGAGGAGTGCGTTGCAGAGTGTGGCTGTGCTAAGAAATGAAGATATGGATTATGAACTTGCTTGTGTTGCGGGGCTTATTGGGCAATTGTATCGACGATTCAATTTTGATATTAATTTGGTTTTGAATCAAGGGCTGTGACTATGTGGATGATATGTTCCTGGAGTTTCCATTTGTCTTTCCAATCACGCTGTACATATTCGGCTACTCTAGGGGCTTTTAATAAACAACTTTCTTGGCATTATTCCAGTGATAGACGTCCTTCAGGATAGCGTGTCCTAAATCAAACGAGAGTTGGAATCACTATGTAAATTTGAATGCCTGGATAAGCTAATTAATTACTTAAATATCCCGTAGTTACAAATACTCTCTCCTTTCTATGTACCCCGAAGTGGAGAATGAAAATCAGGATTTTCGCCAGGCGGCCAGCTTACTAGTTGAATAAGTAGTTCTAGAGTAGGGTCTAAAGAGAAGGGGCAAGATTAGAAGAGGAAGAGTAGCGAGTATTCGCAGAGGTTACTCTTTCAGCATGAAGTGGTGGATTCTTCATGTAGTATGGAGCGGACCATAAATTAGAAAAGCCTTGGCCAACCCAGTCTGGTAAGCCTTGCGAATAAAATAAAATAATTTCAAAAGTAAAATCCAACCCACTGTTAAATTGAGCTAAACTGCACTGGGTCAGATTTCGCGAATGGCTGACTCCACTTTGTCAGTAGCTCTACCAATGATGTCGCTTACATACTATATTCCCACTCAAATCTTTTACGGTCGTGGCTGAGGAAGAGTGCCTGAATTGGGTTGCTAGTCGAAGAATTTATACGAAGTGAACATATAAGAATGGGCTGGCTGCGCTTTTGAATAGTCTATTTCTCTGCAGGCTTGCATTACTATTCGATTCAAACCTTTTCAATTGCAGGCAATTTCTTGTTTATCTACCGCGGCGATGATCTTGATCTATAAGAAGGTGAAGAAACATAATGAGAAGAAGAGGTTAGAAGCTCAGCGGTTGAAGTCGGGGGCTGAGCAACAGGAAGAGTTGGCGATTATCAATCGCGAAAGTGTCGTCCCTGAACAGTCCGTTTCTGGAGCACATGTGCCTGAAGCTCCTGTCTTCGAGGCTCCAGTCTCCGAAGCTCCTGTTTCCGAAGCAACAAATGAGAAAAAGGAACTGTCACCAGAAGAGAAGGCTGAGAAGAAACGCAGGAGAACTTATCGATATAAGCTCATTCTTGGTCTATTTGGTCCTTTCCTACTCCAATCTTTGGATACCACTATCATTGCCTCTGCATTGCCATATATTGCAAAGGATTTCAGTATGTCAATCTGCCGTGTGAACTTCTCGAGAAAGAAGCACCCAAAGTAGTACTCAAACGAACATGAAGCTAATGAAATATTCTAATTTAGACCAGCTTAGCCAGTTGAACTGGATCATATCATCTTTCAATCTCACCTCCGCCGCATCACTATTCTTCTGGGCCCAACTCACAGACCTATTCGGTAGACACAATACACTTCAGTCTGCGGTAGCTACCATGGTACTTGGTTCAGCTATTTGTACCGGGTCCCCAACTTCAAAATTCAGTGTTCTTCTCCTAGGTCGAGCCCTACAAGGTGTTGGTGCAGCCGGTGTCAGCATATCCGTCCGCACAATCCTCGCAGATGGTGTCTCATTATCAGAATTCGCAACCAACTGGACCATCTTTGCTCTTGTAGCAGGTGTGGGATTCAGTATTGGTCCTGTCATAGGTGGATACCTTACATCCGCCTCATGGCGCTGGTGTTTCGCTATAAACCTACCTATCGGCATACTAGCCATGATCATAGTTGCTTTCATTCTGCGCAAAGATCTACAAGGACCATCGCCGCTTCCACAAATTGAAGGCTTAAATCTATCGACTGCGCCACGTCGATTTATTGTTCGTATTCTGACCATTGATTTTGGTGGTCAGATGTTGTTCCTTTGGGGTTTTGGTTTGCTTATTCTTGCTTTTACTTGGGCAGGTGGTAATTATTCTTGGAGCTCAGCTGCTGTCCTGGCTCCGATTATTATCGGTGCTGTCTTGGCTGTTGCGTGGGTTGTGTATGAACGACTTATGATTCCTGGTTCTTTTATGGCGAGGGCTTTACCACGTCAGAAGGCTATGATGCCTTGGGAGCTTTTTTCACAGCGAGATATTAGTTTGCTTTTCCTTATCAATTTCTCGATGGGTGTTTCCATGTTTGCGGTTATGTATTTCATGGATTTGTACTTTGATCTTGTGGAAGGGAAAAGCTCTAGCACCGCTGGAACGTCTTTGCTATATTTCCTTCCTGGGTTAGGTGGTAAGTGGATCAACATCCCCTGTCATCGCTCCTTTTTGCAACATGATACATCCGAACCAAGCTAATCGCCATCACAGTTGGCGCGTACGCGGCTATGTTTTCTTCTAACGTCTGGCCCCGCCAAACCTTTCCTACCCTTCTACTAGGCTCTATTGCTTCCGCAGTGGGGATAACTGTCTTAGCCTACGCTGTCCATGCTGCCGAAACCAACGTTATATACGGCATGATGGCAGTTGTCGGCTTTGGTGTTGGAAGCCGTATGAATCCTGCCTCGTTGCACGGACTGGCCTACTTTCCTGCCATGACGGCTCAAATAACCAGTTTGGTTTCGTTTGCGCTTCCATTTGGTGGTTTGGTGGGTTTGACTATCATGACAACGGTCTTTACGAATAAAAGTGGTTCAGGAGAAATGAATGCTAGGAGCGGGATTATGTGGGCGTTTATTGCCATGATACCGTTCATGTGGATTGCGGTAGTTTTGACTACCTTATTGGGGAATGTGTGGATATTGAAGGATGGTGGTCATGAAGTTGTTTGTGGGGCTTATCTTTGGAGTTTTGTTACTCGGAAACCACTTGTTAGAGAGAGGAGAGATCGGGGACAGAATGCAGAGTCGAATGACCAGGAGAGAGAAATTATGGATGATGTTGAGATGGGCTCTGTGACTGGTGCTGGCATCGATGCGAGAACCGAGAGGTGATCAACTATTACTTATTCTTGACTTACTTAATTACTTTCTTTCAACAGAAGGATTAAACTGAAATGATATTTTAGATTTTTATTATTGTTCATTTATCATTCTGAGGTAACATTTCATTTAGACAGGCAACACGAAGATGATACCAGATAAGTCCACTAGTAGAACAGAGAGAGACTGAACGAGAGATAAACAAAGACCGGAAAGTGTTAATACTCAAGATACCTCAAGGTATTCAAGTTGGAATCGTATAGGAATTACGAGGAGTCACCAGTCCATATAAATTCAGCGGTTTCACACTGAAAGCTCCATTGGTATCCAGTGCATAGTCGGGATCCTCGAATTCAAAGTCCACGTCCTTGACAATACTTGCAAGAACGAAAATAGACCACCGCCACGCCCACATTGTACCGTAGCATTCACGCTTGCCATTTCCAAATCCCTTTCTCGCGCCCTTGGGCAATTGGTCCCATTTTTCACCGAGGACACGCTCGGGAATGAATGCTTCTGGGTCCTCGAAGACTTTCGGGTCGCGGTTCACAGTATACAGAATCGAAATCATGCCTTGGTTGTGTGGAACCTCGTATTTTCCACCAGCAAGCAGAACAGGTTCTTTGCTTTCCGTGGAAATGGGCTCGATATTGAATCCTGGTGCCGTTGCAGAGAGGCGAAGAGACTCACGGACGATGGCCTCACAATATTGTAACTCGGAGAAATGCTCAAGTTGGATATTTCCATTAGGTCCCACTACTGTATGGATCTCGGCCCTAGCCTTTACGAGCTTCTCGGGATTCTTGACCAGATAGTAGAGGGCAAACGAAACGAGATTGGGAGCGGTAGCGGCGCCTATGAACATCGTGATAGTTTCATCGATGACTTGTGAGTGGTTGAGTTTCTCTCCGGTTTTTGGGTCTGTGTTGTTCAGCAAGGCATTGAGAAGGTCATCTCTCGATTGCGATGGATTGTCCTTTCGTGTTTTGACGATGTCCTCTGCGTAGTCACGCATCAACTTGATGTTCTTCTGGAAACCGCTCTCATAGAAAAGTTTGTTGAGGATTGCGGGACGTGTTGGACGTTTCATAGCTTCCAGTGTGATAGACTCCCAGGCGTGAATGAGAGGATGCTCTGGTCCCTCGAGAATTTCGATTCGCTGGTTGTAGAAGCATTGCATGACCGACGACATAAGTAGACGACTGAGGTCACTAGTGAACAAAACTCTTTTTTTCATTCCCGATGTCCATTTGTTCGTGAGATCGGGGATGACCTTTGCCATATCCTCGAAGACTCGATCTGTTCCCGCCTTTGTGACATATGGCGCCATGATACGGTGTGACACACCCCATATTTCTTCATTGTCATATGCAGTGAATAGACAATTATGTGCAAGCTGGCGCATTTCCACGATTGGGCCTGTGACGAGTTTGCGGAATCGTCGCTGATCGCATATTTCTTCTAGTAGTTCGACGTTACTGATGAAGACGAGCTGTTTACCCAAGACGTTGATTTTGAAGATCGGGCCTGTAGAGGTCTACTAGTTAGCTGCCATGTGGTCTGCCTGCTAATCCCCATAAGATCCAAGATTACCGTATTGCTGCGAAAGTTTGATTAGGGAATTCCATGTTTCATTTGGATTTACGTTGAAAATATTGCCAAGGATGGGAATACCCGGCGGGTTGGGGATCTTCTGGGCGATTACCGATGACATTGAGAATGGGGCTCAAACGTGATAATTCTCTCAATGATATTATTATTCAATTTTGTGATATATTTCTCCAGAGTTTGAAAAGAACAGCTGAGGAAAGCGACCCCGTACCGACCTTTTGTTTTAAGGAGCCTGAAAAGACTGCCCCCTCCACGTCACACAAAGATCATCCCAAAAGTTCAGCTGGAATATGTGGATAATTGGAAACGTTGAATGTGGATTGGCTATGTCTTCTGATTTTGAGAAGGATGAGAGGCTATAGGCTGAAACTAACGTTTCTGCGGGGATGTCTGCATACATCTGCACGACGCGAGTCCATAGCGGGCCGGAATAGGAAAGGATAAATTGCAGAGAGCTCAGTGAGACGAACTACTCAAAGTCTTGGAGACGTCGCATCCAGTAATTGGGAAGACAGCTAGTCACATTCGAGATTAGTACGCACCGTGGTGGATGGCATTGCCGTATCCGTGAATAATATGCAGGCTCTTATTGGGCTGATACTCGCGAAAAATAGCCAGGTGTGGGAAGTGGGAGGCTTGGAACCCCAACAAATAGAATATTTTGATTGACATAGGACGTAAAACTAACAGTGCACATGATGAGAAAACAGCTGAATATCAGTGGAGATTTTTCTTTCTTAATACTCCAAGTCTAAAAAACAAAGAGAACCTGGGGGCTTGACTAGTAGCATGTAGGATGGTATTTAAGACCATTGAAGTACATAAAGCGACCGAGGGTTCTTTATTCGAGAGAACTATGATAATCACCCCAGATATCAATACTCAAGCTACTTTCGTTTATCATTACATGCATTAAATCTTCATTCTACAAAGTTGAACCCTCCAACTATAACAAGATTCAAGCTTGATGAAGAGGCTCTTAAATGGCGGCATCCGATAGGCTGAACCAGCCAACGCAGCTGGAGCCGCGGGACCTGCCAACGCGGTGACGCAGAAACTAAGAGGGCAAAAAAAAGTTGCGGCTTCAACTCGCGTTTTCTTTGACCTTCAACACCAACGGATTCATTCTTCCTGCCCTCATTCTCCCCACTTGACAGTCAAGTTGGCTTCATTTTGCGCCCGTGGGACTTGGATTGCCGCAAATCCTGGCGCAATCGCCCGGTGCGCTTTTCTGCGAAGCACAAGTTCCCCGTTACTTGTTTCTGGTCTCCATGGCCGCTTCCCCGAACTTCGAACTCCCAGTTATCATCGCTCGCTTTCCGGTCTAAAGCGATTGTCTAAAGCAAGAGCAGTTATCAGCAAGACACCTCCTAGTCAAGCTCCAAATCAGACTCGCCCTGCCCCAAACACTCAACGTCCACGCAAGAGAGTCACTCCGAAGAATTTCGTCCTTCTCCCCACCACCGACCGTACCGGATCCGCGAACTACGTCCTTTGCAATCCAAAGTTCCTACAACCGTCCGAAGAAGGCCCGCCGCTCTCTGCGGCACCATCGCAACCAATGAAGGCCGAATTCCAGGTTACCACGACCCCGACTGCGGACACGCCGGGCACCGCTATCTTCTTGGCTTATCCCGACAAACGTTACTTCTTTGGCCAAATATCACCAGGCCTGCAGCGCGCATGTATTGAACGTGGCGCTAAGCTTGTTGGTTTGACCGATGTCTTCATCACGGGTCGAACAGAATGGGCCAACACTGGTGGTCTAATTGGTGTCATTTTGACCATGGCGGATGCTCTTGCATCTGCCAATGCTGCCTTGGAAGAAGAGAATCGCAAGAAGGCCATTCGAAAATCACTCGCCGAGGCTCTTCCTAAAGGGAAGCAGCCTCCTGTCGCTTTAGAGCAACACTTGTATAAAGGCCAACTCACACTTCATGGTACAGACAATCTGACTCACACCTTGGCCACTGCTCGGCGATTCGTATTCCGAAAGGGAATGCCCATTTTTACGAAAGAGTACAATACCGAAAGCATCGCTGCCCGGTGTCGCGATAGCGAGACCGAAGATCCATTTGAAAAGCCTTCGTGGTCCGATCATAACATCAAAGTATGGGCGATGCCCATCAGAGCCCCCACCTCCCCAACGACGTTGAACCCGCCCACTCAGCCGCGACCACAGAGCCCTCGAAAGCGTAGCCTAGATGAATATAGAGAAACCACTTCAGCTGGGACCATTCTCACTCAGCCTGCTAGTGACTTGCTGGTACGACAGGCTATTGTGACAGACATGTTTAACTCGACCTGGAAGATGGATGCCCTGGTAGAGACACCTATTGCAGACGTCAATATGCCCGCTGCGATGTTTGTTCGAAACCCTGAGACCAAAGATATGGAGCCTTATAATGGTCCAAAGCCAGGAGAGAGCCAGCCGTTGCCCGACATCAAAGTATTCGTTCGACAACCCTGGCCTGGCGCAAAGGTTGAAACTCTACCCCCTACGTCACCTTCAAGGGAAGCGCTTTGCTATATCGTTCGAAGCCATGATACACGTGGTAAATTCGAGCCAAAGAAGGCCAAGGAGCTGCGGGTGAAAATGGGACCCGACTTTGCTCGTCTGACAAAGGGAGAGAGCGTTCTGTCAGAAGACGGCAAGACAATTACTGCAGATATGGTGTTGGGACCAACCAGATTGGGCTCCGGGACTGCTATTATGGATGTCCCATCAGTGGAATATGTGGAGTCAGTGGTGAATCGGCCTGAATGGAAATCACCAGCTGTAACAACTGGCCTCAAGACTTTCATCTGGATTCTAGGTCCGGGGGTGGGAGATCACCCTAAGCTTCGCCAATTCGTGGCAGATATGTCTCACTGCGAGCATACAGTGTCTAGCACTGATTATTGCCCTAATTATCTGGCGCTTTCCGGCGCCGCTCAAGCTGCAATTCGACTAGCTCGACTTAAGCGTGATACCTACTCAATTCCCGTTCATAACAACGTGACCCTCCCCCAGAACAGGGCTATAATTCCTAATACTCCTTCAAATCCAGCTGCAACTAAAGACGCTCCGTTTGAGCCGCTTGAGCCGGGGCTTGTCATCGATGTGGAACCTATCTACAAAATAAACAAAGGACTGGTTGTTCCTCATTTGAATACAGCGCAAACGGTCTTCAATATCCCTAAATCAGTTGAGCAACGAATGTCAACTATTCGGGAACGTGTCGCTAAACCGCTATTCAAGGGTCAATTGGAGGAGTTTAGAAAGGATCTTCCTGGGGGAGATGCTGAAGTTATCGCCCTTGGAACAGGCTCTTCGGCCCCCTCAAAGTACCGCAATGTCTCTGCCACCTTGGTATATGCCCCCGGATCTGGCTACTATCTACTAGATTGCGGTGAGAACACTTTGGGTCAACTGGAGCGAGTGTTCGAGCCAGAGCAGCTGCGCGAGGTTCTTCGAAATCTCCGTATGATATGGATTAGCCACCTGCACGCTGATCACCATCTTGGTACGATCTCAGTCATTAAGGCCTGGTATCACGAAAATTATGGCGCTGATGCCAAACCAACAAATCCACCTGAAACGGACCTGAACAAAATTTTGCAAGAAAAGCGTCTTGTTTTGGTCTCCGATGAAATGATGGTCACATGGCTTGAAGAGTATGCATCAGTTGAAGATTTTGGCGCTGATAAGCTCATTTCTCTTTCTGCGCACCCCGAAATTTCTCAGAGCTCCATTGTTACTAAGTTCACCCACCGTCATATCAAGAATGGTGCGCCTCCGTTTGGACTGCATGCGCCAGACAGAACAATTCTTGATTTCAACGACGACTCGTCCCCTCTCACAGCGCTTCTCAAATCAGCCACAGGCCTCACAGACCTTCTTACCGCACAAGTAAAACACTGCCGTGGAGCACTCGCCGTCTCTTTTGTATTCCCAGATGGATTCAAGGTTTCTTACTCAGGTGACTGCAGACCGTCAGACAAGTTTGCAGCCATCGGTCAGGACTCCACCATCCTTATCCACGAGGCGACTTTCCAAGATGACATGATTGGCTCTGCCCTTGCAAAGCGCCACTCAACGTCCGGCGAGGCCCTGGAAGTCGGCCGTCGCATGGGAGCTCGTACTGTACTCCTAACACATTTCAGTCAGCGGTACGCCAAGATTGCTCGGTTTGAAAACAACGCCGGAGGGGGAGTTCCCGGTATCTCGCCCAAGAAGGCCGCTGCCACCATAAAGCCCGAAGATGCTGATATCCCCTTCGACGATCCGGAAGATGAGCCTGGTGTTTCGGCATCTGCCGCCAAGCTCCTGGATGACATCCGCTTCCCGTCTAGGGACCGACCTGCTCTCCCCCACAGGCCACTTCCAACTCCCAATATGGGTGCGCCTGTTGCTGCTGCTATGGATTACTTTCGTGTTAAGATTCGAGATTTTCCCTTGGCGCAGGCTTTCGCTCCAGCCTCGGAGAAGCTTATCGCGGTACTTGAACGCCACAGCGAGCAAGTATCTGCTGTCAACAAGAAAAAAGTCCAAGACGATGAAAAGGCTCAGAAGGTCAAGAAGAGTGCTAAGTTTACTGGAAAGAAAGCTGCTGCTGCTGCAGCGGCAGCTGCGGCAGTGGCTGTCACCGATAATGCACAGACTGAAGAGGAGAAGCCCGAAGAGATAATCGATCCGGAAGCTGTGTTCCTTGCCAGCGAAAGTGAAGCCGGGTGGGAAACAAGTGATGCTGAAGATTCCCATGAAGTTTAAGTACATATTGTAAATATCCATACAGTCATTTTATCCAAAAATATTAGATCTTCCGCAACTCTTCTACAGACTCTGATTCAATGTTCCAGTATCGCACCTCATTCATAGCTAAGAAGATCAATGGAACTATGATCAACGCCCTAGATATTATTAACTCATTTGCTCCTCAATCGATTCAAGATCTCTCATTCTGTCTCTCTCGCAGTTAAAGATATTTTGACAAATGAATCATCCCACTGGCTGTGTTTACAGCACTATTCCATGCCTTGTCTATACCAAGCTTTATACTTCGATTACCTCGGCAAAGACAAACACAGTGCCGCTTTATTCCTCTCTTGCTCTCTAACGTGAATTAAATATGGACTTTGTATGGATAACAATACAGTTCGCTCTAAATTGATTTGCTATTACTCCATTCCAATGCATTTTAACTATATTATTCTCAAGATATTCATGCTTGTATAGATCTCCCCCATATGACACCTGATGGCGCCACCGGCAACGGTTCCCCTCTCACCGCCCCACCCCCGAGATGTCACCTTCAACAGATGCCGACCCCGACATTTGTCCCATCGCCTATAGCCAGAAATGACGACTCTAAACCCCCGTGGGCCATACTCTCCGGAGGAGCTCGAGAAACTTTATCCAAAAGGCTTAAAGCTACAATTGGTGCAAGTGGTAAGTGCCATAGCTCACAAAGCTCAATACTCCTCAGTGGCTAACCTCCGGTAGTTCCTCCGCCATGGTAAGAGCTTAGCTCCCAGCTTGCAGTTGATATGTCGACAGGATTCTAATTCAGGCTAGGTGAACGTACACCTGTTTCATCTCGATTTCAGAACGTATGTACCTATTTCCTATGCACAGGTCTGCTGTTGGTCTTGAACGCTAATTCCTTCGAAAGGCAGGCTTGAGTCCATGTAACTTCTCCTCCCTCGCGACGAACTATACGTCTTTCCCGATCATTTCACTCACACGGCTATAGTCTGGCCTTACTGCAGCGTTGCGAAGCAGATGGTTGAGGCTGCTGCGAGTAAACAAGATCTCTCAAGCTGGGACGGATTTCAATGGCGTCGGAAGATCGAGACCTTTGGTGACAACGATGAAGCGAGGGTTGCCTCTGGACCCAATGGGTTGATTGAGGGCATTTGGTTAGTTTATAATACTTTGGGGTGGTGTGGACTCTGCTAATGAGCTCTCAAGCCAACACGGTCAGCTCACCGACAAGGGCCGTGAGACAACCTATGCTCTGGGTCAACGCCTGCGTCATCTATATGTTGACCAGCTTGGATTCATGCCTAAGATCAAGGAGGATACAGAAGATATGTACATGCGTGCTACATCTATTACTCGTGCTCTGGAGTCTATGCAGCA
The DNA here is from genome assembly GCF_028827245.1 of Penicillium angulare. Classification (NCBI taxonomy): domain Eukaryota; kingdom Fungi; phylum Ascomycota; class Eurotiomycetes; order Eurotiales; family Aspergillaceae; genus Penicillium; species Penicillium angulare. The sequence goes on along the minus strand of NW_026623170.1, from coordinate 94,344 downwards.
GGCTTTCTGGGGAATGTATCCTTCTAATGCTCGCACCCTGGACTTCCCCCCGCCAATTATTGTTGCGCGCCCTGTGAACGAGGAGACACTTTTCCCTAACGAGAGTAATTGTCGACGATTCCGACAGCTTGCTCGTCTATTTGCGGATCGCGCTGCTGTGCGCTGTAAGATTCATGCACCTCTCATTTCTATCTATGGGTCGTTTGGATGATTATGGCTAATGATGTCTCGGTACAGGGAATGACTCTGAGCAGATGGATTATCTAAACAAGGTCTGGTCCAAGTACATGCCTGCGACATCACCAAAGGTTGCTGTGGATGCTCACCCTCGTCTTTCTGGGATCATGGATACTATTAACGCCACTGATGCTCATGGGCCGGCCACAAGGCTTCCATCCGACTTTTACGACAAGAAGGCTCGCGCTATTCTTGATCGTATTGCGGTGGAGGAATGGTTTGCCGGTTATAACGAAAGCAATGAATACCGTAAATTGGGAATTGGCGCCTTAATGGGTGACGTCGTTGACCGCATGGTCAGTACCGCAGTCGATGGTGGCTGGCGCAGCGAGACTTCTGCGTCCGGATCGAATGTCCCGGGAACTGGAAAGGCTATCAAGTTCGCTTTGAGTGGATGCCACGATACTACCCTTGCGGCTATTCTGTCTAGTATCGGCGCTTTCCAGAATGGTTCATGGCCCCCTTTCACCTCGTCTATTGCCGTCGAGCTCTTCTCTCGAGCTCCTCACCAATCAGCAGATGCTGGTACAATGCTAGAGGAATTCTCTAACCCGGCAGTTTCATCTAAGAAGGGCGGAGTGTTGTCTTCGATCTTTGGTGGTGGGGACAAGTCCGCATCTCAACAACTTGCTCCCTCCGCAACTGCACGTGCACCTCTTCAATCTTTGCCTGACGAATCGCGTGATTCTCTGCGCAAGCACTATGTTCGTATTCGCTACAACGACCAGCCTGTAACCATTCCAGGCTGTGCTGCAAAGCCTGAGAACCACCTCCCTGGCGATGAGACCTTCTGCACGCTCGATGCTTTCAAGAGCATCGTCGATAAGTTTACTCCGAAGAACTGGGTTGCCGAATGTATGCAGAACCTGGGTGAAGGCATGCATGGCCCCAATGACTCGGAGCGCATCCCCGCTGATTCGTAGACTGTATGTTCTGCTTCTATTTCTGTTCTTGTCCTTTTTTTGCACAATTTCGATTCTCACATCCTTTATGATTCTATTCACGCCCCTTTTCTATGCAGATAAATTTGTGTATTTGGTTAGGTTGTAATTATAAAAACACCGAAGACCACAACTTTAGAACGTCGAACTGAATTTTATCTTTTCTTCGCCTTTTCCTCCTCTTCCTTCTTCAATTCTCTCATCTTCTTCGCCGTAATCTTCATCAACACCGACCGAGGCAGTACATCAAATATCACCCCTTGCACCGAGTGCCAGAAATACGCCCAAGCAATCACCTCACCACACCCAACACGATTCAACGCCCCCGTCGCCAGCTCCCGAGAATTAGGAACAAACAACCCAGCCTTGATATCAAATGCAGACGTCCTCGTCGGCCCAACACGTAGTCCCATCACATCCACATTCCGGCCTTCAGCAACACACTCCGCCTCCAAGGCCCGCGTCAATGTATCCACGAACCCCTTCGATGCAGAATAGACACTAATAAACGGCATTCCATACACCGCGATAGACGAGACATTGAGCACTATTCCACGCCCCCCAGCTGCTAACAGCGGCAGCAGCACGCGTGTAATCTGCAACATGAATACTGCATTTTTGTCCAATGTCTCCTGCGCTTCTTCAAACGTATAGGCCTCCAACATTGTATATGGCTTCGAGTCCCCTCCAACATTATTCACCAGCACACTTAGTTCTCCCCCGTTTCGTGCTAGAATCTCCCGAACTTGACTGCTTACTTCGTCAATGGCGTTTGTCACGCCCACAACGTCTAGAACGATGATATCGGTCTTTTGAGCTGGGAACTCGGCTTCTAGTTCCTTTGCGCGTTTTTGAAGCTTTGTTTCATTGCGCCCGTGTAGAATTACGTTGAATCCACGTGCGCATAGCTCTTGACAGAATCCGAACCCGATTCCATCTGTTGCGCCTGTTACGAGCGCCCAGTTTTTGCCTGTCGGGTTGTATTCTTTTGTCAGTGTGCTGGGGTGGAGGTAGATAGATGCTCCACGGATAAGTTTGAAGGCTGTATAGGCTACTGTTGTGAGGCCTATGTAGGCGAGTGGTTTCGTCCAATCTGTCGATGCCATTGTTGATGCCAATCTTGCGGTTGGAGTGTTTGGGAGTGAGGATTGGTTGAGTTGAGTTGAGTTCAAGTTGCTTTTGTAGATCACGTATGTGATGATATCATCGATCGGATCGGGAATTCACAGATCGAGGTTTGAAAATGTGAGTTAAGCTGGAAATATTTTCGAGGTTACATGGCCCTTTTATGGTTTTTTCTTCTATCCTAATTTAGTAGGTCTTCGTGTTTCCTGTAGTTGATTTTGACGGCGAATTGCAGTTTGTCGGCCCGCGAAGGACGCCGAGGCTCCGATCCCCGACTATTGTCCAGTTGACTGCATTTAACATACCTATGAGGGTCCGACGATAATACTGTCCAATATTATCGCTAAGCCAGAAGCTCGGCGATACAGTAGGCGATGTTACCGTACCGTCAACAGCCCTAGAGGCTGGGGGGACGAAAATGATTAGTCTGGTAGCTCAACGTTTCGACGCCGAAGACATCAAAATCTAACTGGTCTGGACAATTCGTGTCAATGAGCACTTGAGGCAAGTAGTAAAGTCCAGTAGTCAGGCGTCAACGATTCAAAATGTCTTTATTGAGCTTATTACGCTCCTGGCTTTGCAAAATCTGCAGGTGGAATCATAACCCAGACATCTCAAAGCTTTGGCTCTGGTCCCAAAGCGAATGCTTCGTTTTGTGTTGTACCTAAACATGCATTATACTTAACACTATATCCAGCGATCCGGACGTGGCACGCTAAAGCTCCTGGGGATATGAAATGTTTCTCTTTGCGAATTTTCAATTCTTTGCCAAGCCAATATACCATTGAGAGGTTGCATCAGCTGAAGAAGGGCTTTCTCGACAGCGAAATCTTCCCATCTTGCCCTAGACCCTAAAATCTGAAATTCATTTCATGCGAAGCAGGCAAGGTTCTATCGCAATAAAACCTGCCATACCAGGTCCGACCAATAAGGACTCTCATAATACATAATTACGGACCTGACGTCGCGATTTGAGGACCGTGAAGGTCAGCGTCCCCATCCAGGTACCTTGGAGACTGAACTAACCAGCCAAACAAAAGTCTCTAATTATCAGCACTATGGGGCAAGTATTATTTAATTGAGTCTTCCAAATCTCCACATTGTTTCTTTACACCTTGGAAGTCTCGTATGGGCATCTGTATCATCCAGAAACGGCAATTAGACTGCATCGAACAATGAGGAACTTGGAGACGATGCGCAAAAGAGATAAAGAGAACTGCTCGCAAGGTGCTTGGGGGCGTATACTACTCGATTCTTCCATTTTGATTTATTCCTTTTTCTTTTTCACTACTCTTTACTCACACTGTATACACAATTTGGTTAGAAAGACAACTAGCTGTCACAATGGTCATCGATTCGGGACGAGAGTCTATAGCCTATCATGTGCCGGCTCCGGTTCATGAGAATGGAAAGCCTAAAACTAAGCAGATGCCTGTTACTTTACTTTCAGGCTTCTTGGTATGATATCGATTTGTTGGATTGATAAGGTTGCCTGTCGCTAATATTCTATTTAGGGGAGTGGAAAGACTACATTGCTACAGCACATTCTCAAGTCACCGGATCATGGGCTGAAGATTGCTATCATTGTTAATGATATGAGCCAGTAAGTCTAACATGCTATATCTGATATGAATATCAGTAGTTAATTGATTCGTTTCATAGACTGAATATTGACGCTACTCTTATCCGGAACCACCAAGTTTCTCAGACTCAGGAGAAGCTCATTCAACTCCAGAACGGTTGCATCTGTTGTACTCTTCGTGGTGATCTGCTCGCAGAATTGGCACGTCTCACAAAGCAGGATGGGATTCAATATGTCATCATCGAAAGTACTGGAATTAGTGAGCCTATGCAAGTTGCTGAGACCTTCACGGCTGAGTTCAGCTCTGCCATGCTGGAGGCCGAAGATCAAATCGGAAACAATAATGATGAAGATGCAAAGAAGATCCTAAATGAGATGTAAGATTCTCCAAATGACAATGTTGAAAAAACACACATCTAACATCGATAAAGTGTTGAGTTAGGCGGATTACACACAATGGCTCGTCTCGATACAACAGTGACCGTCATCGATGCCTTCAACCTTCTATCCAACTTTGATACCGCCGAGTTCCTTTCAGACAGATACGGGCGCGAGGAGATTGTACCGGAAGATGAGCGTACTATCTCCGACCTAATGGTTGACCAGATTGAGTTCGCCGATGTGCTCATCATCAATAAGATCGAGACAATTGACGAAGCAACTCGCGAGAAGATCCTTCAGCTGATCAAGTTGCTTAACCCCGACGCCAAGGTGTTGACATCCAGCTACTCTCAAGTGGATGTGCGAGAGATTGTTGACACTGGCAAATTTGACTTTATCCGTGCTGCCTCTGGAGCCGGTTGGCTTCGTAGCTTGCATGAGATGACCATTCAAACCACCGGTCACGGGGACCGAATGGCGCCTAAGCCGGAGACTTTAGAATATGGTATCAACAACTTTGTCTATACCGCCCGTCGTCCATTTCACCCTCGTCGTATCTTCTCCCTTCTTTATGACAAGTTTATCATTCTTCAAAACAATGAGCTTGAAGAAGAAGAAGACGACGACATGGAAGATGAGGACGGAGAAAATACCGCGGATGAGATGGATACAGACACCGAATCAATTGAGGACTTCGATCATCCTGATCCAAAGGATATTCTCGATAACAAGCGCAATAATCCTGCTTTCGGCCCTGTACTTCGTTCAAAGGGATTCTTCTGGTTTGCTACTCGACCCTTCCAATTTGGTGAATGGAGTCAAGCAGGTGGTATGTTAACAGTTGGCTGTGGAGGTCCTTGGTTCGCCGAGATGCCTGATGAAACATGGCCTGAAGATCCCGACGTCCGAAAGTCCATCGTGAATGATTTCAAGGGTCCCTGGGGTGATCGACGACAAGAGCTTGTTTTCATCGGAGAAGGTGTAGATCAAGAGAAGATTTCTGCGCTTTTGGATGAATGTTTGTTGGACAATAAGGATATGAAGCAATGGGAGAAGATCATGAAGAACAAGAAACTTAGTCGAGAGGCTAAGACCGAGAAGTTGGCTAAGATTTGGGAAGATGGATGGGAAGAGTGGCCTGAATATGAGATTGAAGATGAAGAGGAAGAGCAGGTTGCACACGTGCAGGCTCTGGGCAAGCATCGTATTAGTGAGCATTTGGGTCATCAGCATGAGCGCAGGGGCCTTAAGCATAGCCATCGGTAGGATTTTGGGGTGAAGAATATAATTGGTAAAAGTGTTTGTTTTGTTGTTGAGTCAGATATGCACATCACTTTTGATGAATTTGATACTATTCGAAGATCTTTGAGATTAGCACCCTGTACTAGTTGTTAGCTTGGAGCTTGTTGAAATAGATTTGCCGTAGTCACATCAGGTCAAGAGCAATGACATGGTCTGGGAAGCAGCGACATGAAAGAAAGAGTAATCACATGACAAAGTTTATGAGTCGGTGTCAATAACTTTGAAGACCAACGTTTGAAATTCAAGTTCTTAAGTATTTTTTTCGATTCGTCTTATAGAGATTGAAAGAGTGTTATGCTGGATGTTGAATATCTGCCACCATTCAATTGGAAACTTTGGAATCGAATTTATTTTTCTTCCTTGAACTAAGCTAAAGTAATGGTATATTACCTTAAGCACTGGTTTGATCTTCCAGTTGCTCAAGTTGCTCCCAGCTGCGAGAGAAAACATCGTTAAGAGCATCTTGGAACGTGCGACAATTCATATCAATTAGGCCTCGCTTTTCTTTAGCTTCGGGGTTTCGTATGACAGAAACGAGGCAAAGGTATCTAGAGCCAATAGTCAGCAACCAACTATCGATTCTTCAAGGGGCAAGATAGTCATACTTGTTCATCTCCATTAAGTGGATCATAGTCTCATCATGTAGCACAACATGGCTTTCTGCCTCCTGAATCTGCTCACCCTTAGGTCGACGCTCGGGATGATCCCATGAATAGAGCTCGGAGATATCAACAATCACATCGATATAGTCCGAGCACATTTCATAGCAAGCCATGTCAACAGGGCGAGTATCAGAGGCAATATAGATTTTGCTGAGAACATCAAAGAGATATGTCTTTTCGAAGCCACAGTTGTTGCCAAGTGTGTTGATCAAGTTCTCAAGAGTGGAGAGATTGGGAATAAGTTTTTGGATGACCTTGCTGAAGGCCTCGAAGACTGAGTAATCGTAAATGGAGGTAAGATAGTAGTGCACAGGTGCATTTTCGTATCCAGCATCGCTAAGCTCATCTGAGATACGTTGTACAATATCCTGAAAGGTATCGGTGCGATACTCGTCTGAGAGCCCATCGACCTTGTGGATGAAGACCTCGATATTGATCCCAGGGTAATATTGCTGGACAGTTAGGATAGTACGGTTTAACCGAGCTACAGAGTCGAGGTAATCATCTTGAGCATCGATGACCCAGACTAGCGCTCCCAGGCTGCCGAAGATGTCTTCGAGATCGAATGATGGCTCAAGATATTCAAGCTGGCCTGGAAAATCCCAGACTTGAAAATCCATAAAGGAACTGTGAAGTGGGTTAACAAATAGTGGAGGTGCTGAAAGGTTTCTTTTCTCACTGAATTGAGTCTTTTTGGATTCGAGTTGTGGATTCCAAAAAGAGGGTTTCATTTGGGGGCATTTTGTGAAAGACTACGCTGGCGATAGATGATTTACCGCTCCTGAAATCAAGTTAGATTCTGTTTTTTGGTATTTCAAGAATGATGTTACACATACCGGCGTAACCCCATGAGGAGTAATCGTGGTTTAGCATCGCGAGCTTGAGTACTGGGAATAAGAGATGATCTGGGCAGTGCCGAGCCACCGGCATAATTGGTTCCCTGTAATAGAAGTTCAAGACTTAGCTGGGCACTGGTCTTATATGTTGAAGCGACATATGATAGATAATTGCTTGACAAGCAGCGGTCAACGTCAAGGTCCAAAGAGCGAGATCTTCGGACGGAGGCAAAGGGCATATTGGATTATCCACATGGAGCTCTCTAGGAAGAAGGAAGTGGGCGCAAAGATATTGGAAATTCCACACTCAGTGGGAAAAGCAAATATATCACATGCCACTTAGAGCAGGCAATCACCTTTCAAGGCCTTTTAAAAGGCTCAAAAGGGGGCTGACATGTAATACTCTCCGAAGTCCACACCGACAAGAGCTCCAGTGATATATTCAACGGGTATGATTGTGACCAGTCCGGGGCTTCTAGAAAGACATACGGCCTGTATAAAAGAAGCTATGGGCCTTCTATTGCCGCCGAAATCACACACAAAAATGCCCGGAACCAAGCATCTGTCTCACCATGGCGCCGCCCGCCGCCCGCCGCCGGGACCAGTGATGATCACCCAGGTAGATGAGACGAGACCGCAAAGATGGGAAATAGAAGAGAAGGGGGCGAAATTTATAAAAAGCAGGCATGATATGGAGCTGCACATTTCTTACCTCCATCTAATTAGAAGCTCCGCGGGTAGCTAGCTTAGCTAGTCGGAGAACGCGAACGCCTTCTGCGGGGTAGGTCAGCTTTAATGCGCATATGAAACCGGGAACTCCGCATAGTAGACATACAAGAGTCAATGATATGAAGGATAAGCAGGTGAATATTCGTAGGAAACCAGGGGCGTAATTTGATTCAATTGTATGAACATCGAATACTAGACCAGCCCAGAATAATTGTGGCACAGGGATCGGGCTGCGGCATTCACTGCGACATGCTTTCCCTAAAGAGTGCGGAGCTCAGGCAAGGAAGCACACAAGTGGATAAGCGTATTACTGGACACAGGAAGCACAATTCCAAAAGTACAGGGATCTGGTGTCGAGGGGTATGTCGCACTGTAGTGAGGTAGGAGGAAAAGGCGGAGATGCCCTTGGCGGGCACCGTTATCGCGCTTGTTATCCTCGTTATCGGGACTATCGGGCTATCGGACTTCGTGGATTCCCTGATCATTGCCCAAACTAGTCTTGTGCTGGTCTCCATACACTGACTCGCTTTCATTTTCTGAACCTTACACCTCATCTCCATACTTGAAATCCACCAATGTCGGAAATTCGTCAGCGCCAGGCTGCCTCAGCCAAGGACAATGGGCAAAAGAAGCCACAAAGCCGATCGCAAGACCGTCCGAAGTCTGGCGAAGAGCAGGGTATCAGTGTGATTGACGTGATACGTCTTATTGCCACGTTTACTATTGTCACTTTGGGCATCTCTTACTACATGACTAATGGGGAGTCGATGCTATTCGGCTACAAACCCTGGTTCTCGAGGTGGCCAGTCGTGAAGCACTACATGGTAAGCAACACAGCTAGCTCTTCTTTCTCGCTACCCACCCCACTCTACGAAGAAACGAAACATACGAAATAGCCACAGGACAGTGCTCAATATGAATGGCTCAATCATGCTGATCTGATTTACTTATCACTAGACCGGACCGGTTAAGCTTACTCCTGCTGAACTCTCCCGCTACGACGGCAATGACGAGTCCCTCCCTATCTACGTAGCTGTCAATGGCCATATCTTCGATGTCTCCGCCAACCCGGCCATGTACGGTCCAGGCGGGGGGTATCACTTTTTCGCAGGAAAAGACGCAACCCGTGCCTTTGTCACCGGTTGTTTCCAGGAGGATCTAACGGCCGACATGACTGGCGTGGAAGAAATGTTCATGCCTGTGGAGGACGTGGATGAAGGCTTGACGTCAGGAGAGAAAAAAGTGCGACGCGAACGGGAGTTGCGACACGCGCGTGCACAGGTTGAGAAGACTGTTGCGAGATGGCAGGGATTCTTCGGGAATTCTCAGAAATACTTTCAAGTTGGGCGAGTGGTTGGGTCAGAGTTGGAGAAGGATCCTGAATTTGGGAAGCGAGTGCTTTGCGATGGAGCGCAGAAGCAGCGCCCAAAGAGAAGTGAAATGGCGGAGGACTCATAGGGTCTGGATCATTGGATTATTTTACACGGGACATATAATGTCCAGGTGAAGTCGAAGCTCCCAATAATTCGTTTTGTAAATATCTTTCCAAGCTCCGTTCTAGCACTTGCCTATAGCGTTGGCCCATTACGACTTTCATAACCTTCCATTTCGTATATGGACGAAGAATATCCGAGAGCAATTTATAAGCGTTGCGAAGGAAAAATATGGAAGTTTTGTAACTTTTTGTTTCATTCGTTCTACCAGACTAGTCCAGAAGGGCGAAAGTACCACACTTCCGAAATATCAGGCGTCGAATCCATGCATCACGCCCAGCCGAAGCTTCCCATGTAAAATGATATCATTCGTAGCAAGGAGATAAAAGAACCGCGAGAAAAGTCGAGAGACGGATACGTTTACTCGGCGGTGATGGCACGGGCTAAAAAAAAGGTTAGATTTGGCTGTTGGAAATTCGATCGGAAGAGAAAAACGCACTGTAGATGTTCAGGCTGCTGTGACCAACAACCTTCTTGATCTCACCGCGCTCCTCGAGGTCAGCGAGAGCCTGGCGGGCAAGGCTGCCGTTGATCTTGAGACGATCGACGAGGGTGGCAACGGTGATCAGACGGTAGGACTGAACATCCTTGTTGAGCTTCTCGGCGGTGGTCTTGTCAAGGACAACGGAGTGCTGGGCCTTGTCCTTTACTGTATAGTTGAAGAATTATTAGTTCAACGGTTCGTTATCGACTCAGAACGGGAATGCGCGGGGGGTGGAAGCGATCGCAATAACTATTCCGGTTGCTCTCTCGTTGTTTCCGGGGGATCCGACGAAAGTTGGAACTCGTTGTCACGGTCGGGTTGCAGATGGAGTTGTGGGGGATATCGTACCCTTGCCCTTGGACCACTTCTTCTTCTTCTGTGCTGCGGGGGCCTGTTTCACGAAATCATGTTAATATCTGTCGGGGAAAGCCAGCATAGGTCTAGGGATTTGAGGTATGCGCTTACCATTTTGTCTGTTGAGGTGGATGGTTCAAGGAAAGAGTAAGGCTGGACGGGTTCTAAGTGCGAAAAGGGCGTGGGGCATGACTAAGATAGGGAAGCCCTAAGCCCCAGGTCAGGTGATAGCACTCGGTTAGTCAACGTCATTTTATTGGCCAAAGGCTTAACCATATATTATATAATCAACTAGATGGAAGAAGGAATTCATCAAATCAAGCTTTGCAGTTCACTGATGCTCGATAGTTGTAATTCAATTAAGGTCTTCATTTTAACTAATATAAGCTCAATCTAAAACCAAATACGGTCCATGGTGTATACGTTTTTGGCCGAAGAATACATCGTCAATCCAGCCAATACATGAGATCGGCAATGATGATGTCCAAGGGACAGGACACCTCCACAGTTCTAGAGCCTATAACTGGAGACACTGAGCTCCAGGCTAGTGATTGGCTACTGATACATTATACCGTACACTATGTGCCAACGTTATTCATCCCGGCATTTGAAGGGCCCAATGGTCTACCATTCGTATAGAATATGATGAACTAAAAAAATGTACTCATTTAGGCTCCCAAGTTCAAGATCATTAATTGAATGTTCACTCAGAGGACTGGAGCTTCATGCTGTATCCTATCTTGGAACTTTGGAAGGGTGTGTAACCTAGTACGCCTTCGCCATGCTTACACTACCGATATAGGCTTCCAGGATCCGAATCCATTTGTCGCAACATTCAGAAAGATAAACTGAAACTATCTGAATAAGATATGGGCTTAGCAAACATTTCCATAGAAAGCCTTCATAGGCGATCCGAAAAAGCAAAACTCAAAGGGCTCTCCTCTCACTCATCTGAAGATGAGGAACAATGCACCACCCTCACTTTCAAAGAATCACATATCCAGCCTTGATCAGTCTGTCCACCAGTTGCATATGACGTTTCGCAGCTTCCATCATCATTTCAAATCGCGGACCAGGGAAATATCCCCGCATTTGAATCCAAAAGCCCCGATCGACACAAGGTGCTACCTTAGGATTTTCTGACATGTAGAACTTGCTATACTGAAACGCTTCCTGCACACAAGCAATGAAGTCCTCCCGAGATCGAGGGTCGAGGCAAAAACGATCCATGTCCACCCCAATCCACACTTCGCTTTCCTTGATATTGGAATACTTCTCAAGGAATGCCTTGTATGGAACATACTGTCGCCGGAGTAAGTGGTGCACGCTCATCGGAATCGTCAGGCATTCTTTTTTGGGGCGATCAGGCCTCCACAGCTGAAGCGGGTATGGGTCCTGGAAGAGTGGCCTCGTTGCAATATAGCTTTGGTCTTCAGGCTCATCCAGGTACACTTTGATTTTGTTAGCAAGAGATTTCTGGGTCGGATGTATTGAGAAGACGGGATCGTTTGACCATACCTGTTGGGAATGGGCTCGGTAGTCTTTCCATGATAGTGAGAGGAAATGTCAATAGCGTGGCTTTTTGGATGATTGGCGTCCCTTTTCTGGGCGCTGACTTATCAAAGGTGATGAGGGCCAGGCCTATTGTCCTTGATAAAGAAATATTGATGGTCAGGCAAGGAGAGATGGGTGAGAGCGTTGGAGATAATAGCTTGAAGATGTGAGGAAGAACTGAAGCTGTGACTTGATGGCCTTTTTGGCGGGGAACAAAGAAACCATTGTAGGACAACAATGCCTCAGTTCACAAAACACAAAACTCAGTAGCAGAAGAGACAGAGCACATACTACTATTGAGCCTATCAGCACTTGTATAGTATGAATATGCTATCATATAATTAGCCTTACCTAGTTTCTACCTAAGGCATTTTATTATACATCAGATCAATCTCATCACATCAGTATAAAATAGACTGGGGAACACAGCCCCGTGGATGAACAAGACAAAAATGGTATGTTGCTGCGAAGCACTTCAATTTTAAAATCCATACTCTCATAATCATTATCTTATGATCTCAAAACAAGTTTTGGTCTTTGCGAGGGTATTACATATATCAAAAGCTTGTCGGGGACGTTCATTCCGTCGTTAGTTCCGACTTAGACTGCCAGAATGGTTTCCATTTCCCTGATTTGTCAAGGAGTTCAATACTTCAAATTGCACAGACTGTTCCTGGGCAGAGAGGTAGCCCACGACATATTCTTCTGATGAGCCAAACCAAAAGACCGAGTCATTATCGGATCCCGCCAACCATTTCACTTCGTATTTCCCACTTTCATTTCTGTGAGTCGGGACCCGGGCGATTACAGGGTGACTTTGCGGCGACCACCATCGCACCGAGGGCAATGTATTGGTGATTGTGTTGATGAGGAGCTGGGGCGTAGAAGAATGCCAGACCAATTGTCTTACTGGCTGTTCGTGTACCAAGACAGAGGCCAATCTCGGGCTACCGTCCAAGGCCCATATCCAAACCACATTCGATCGCATGGTGTCAACGGTACTCAGAAGATTTCCGTCGGGGCTAAATGACATGATTGCTACGCCTCGAGGCGGACCGGGTAAATCGGGGCTCATATTTAATGCCGATGAGCTTGTCGTCTCTGCATATTCTGCGTCGCCCATAGCACTTAGGTGTCGCTCGCGCCAGATGACTGGAGCGTTTTGGTCGGTAGGAAATACATGAGATAGTGTGGTGGAAGATGAGAACTATGACTTCTTAGCAGGGTGAAATTTGTATTGCAAAGGTCAAATAACCTTACGGTACGAGTTCGCAAAAGATCAATATTGCCGTTGACTTTGCCCACGGCGAGAACGTCTGAGGTCCCGTCGGGACCAGCTGCAGGGCTCCATTCAATCTGCTTGACGCCTAGATCAAACGCCTCGTCCACACCCGATGGTCCATTATAAGTCCTAAACAGCTGACCGTCTGCAGTAAGTACGATCACCTTGGTGCCCGAGCTAGCGGTATCCCATATAGCAATCCATTTCCCATCTGGGCTCCATTTCAAGCCTTGTGCGTCAATAGTCGGGAGTACTGCACGATTGAGAAGCTCGTAGGATGAAGGGTGGTGGATGGTGAGTATATCAGAAGTTTCGGGCTTTAAAAGAATCGCAAGTTGATTGGAGTCAGGGCGAAACCCAAATCCAAGAGGGTGTGCAGATTTGGGAGTTTTGATCACGGAAGTTCTGCCATCTTCTATTGAGTGAACTGCCATCTTAGTATTCCATGCATGGAAGACGATTACTTCGCTATCATTTCCACCGAACTCGATATTCAAGGCGCCAGGCTCGATATTTTCGATCTCGGCGACTAGTTGTAACGGTAGTAACTGCCAAATTGAGACGCGTGATTCGTTTGCAATTAGCAAATGACGTTTTGATCCGCTGCTGCTCAAAGATTTTGTTGAGCAGAATTTGAGAGCCTTGACATTGTTCTCTTTAATTCTTGATGTTTGGGCCTCTTTATATTCAGAAGTAACGTCCGAGTAAATTATCAGGCCTTTCGCGTTGAGATGGGCTGCAAAAAGACCGTCATCGGAAATCACCATCGAGAGGGGGCCTATGCAAGTATCAGTTTTAGTCACAATCACGAATTGGACCAAACGAACCTCCTCCTGTGGTTGAACTATCCATTGTTGACTATCAATAAGACGCGCTGATATGGGACGAGAAGCGCAAGACGAGCGTTTGTCCTCTAATTTCTGGGGTATGAAATAGTTTCAAAGCCGGTATCATCCCACCCAGCGTCATGCAACAAACTTTACTTCACTTTCGAAAAATCACAGACACTTGATTGTCTTAACTGGTTGAAGCTGTTCCGCGACTTTTCGTTCTATGTGAGCCCGATAAGACACGGATAAACATTGTTGCGCCCGCGATAAGGACGAGTTGGCGCGAGAAAAAAGTATCCAACTCCCCGCTTAAACCCCGGACAACTTGTCGTTGCAATAGCCAAAATAGGGTTCTTGAAGCGACTAGTCCCGTGGCTGGGACAATCCATCCGAAGGACGACCCAATTACCTCCCAGAATGGCGTGTGAAGCTGCACCGCAAAACAGTGCGGTCTCCGCAGCTGCTCCAACCAAGAAACTACAAGGTAGACAATTCTATGAGAGCATTGGTAGCCCCAAGTACATTGTAGCTCCGATGGTAGATCGGTCTGAGTTTGTGAGTCCTCTTTCTCATATTAAATAGTCTGTCCGCTAATTACTGACAATCCATCTCTCTTCAGGCATGGCGCATGCTTTCTCGGTCCTTTTTGCCCCCGGACGAACAAAAAGATCTGCTCGCATATTCCCCCATGTACCATGCCCGACTTTTTAAGGAGCAAGCGAGGGTGCGATCTGGACACTTTCAGCCAACCCGTGGATCGGCTGGTGATGCGACGAAGAAGAAGGACGAACTGTTCCTCGACGGAAACCCAGCGTTTGACCGGCCCCTCGTCGTACAATTCTGCGCAAACGACCCGAACGAGTTTTTAGAGGCAGCAAGACACGTTGCGCCCTTTTGCGACGCCGTGGATCTGAATCTGGGATGTCCACAAGGAATCGCTCGCAAAGGTCACTACGGTGCCTTCCTTCAAGAAGACTGGGACTTGATCTACAAGCTGATCAATAAATTGCACACCGAGCTCGATGTACCAGTAACTGCGAAGTTTCGCATCCAAGAGACCAAGGAGAAAACCCTTGAATATGCCAAGATGATACTCTCCGCAGGCGCAAACATCATCACAGTCCACGGGCGCAGACGAGAGCAGAAGGGCCACGAAACAGGCGTCGCAGACTGGACTTACATTCGCTATTTACGTGATAACTTACCGCCTGATACTGTGATCTTCGCCAATGGAAATATTCTCAACCATGACGATATCGAGACGTGTCTCAAAGAGACGGGCGCAGACGGTGTAATGAGCGCCGAAGGAAATCTTTCCGACCCAACTATATTCAGCAGACCGCCAGCGCCTGGCACTGGAACTCGAGACTACTGGCGGGATCGCCACGGCAAGGGTGGCTACAGAATCGATGCGATCCTCCGACGATACCTCGACATCATTTACAAATATGTTCTAGAGCAGCCCGTGCCTGAGAGGAAACCTCTTTTCCTCCCGTCAGACCCAGTGGATGAGAAGGAAAAATTTAATGAAAACGCCGAAGATTGCGAGAACGACGGTCCCCCGAAAAAGAAACAAAAGAGAGAAAAGACTAAGCGGCCAAACTCTGCCAGTCTGGGTGTCATGCAAGGCCACCTTTTCCAAGTCCTTAGACCCATGGTCGCTACTCACACCAATGTGCGCGATGCCCTTGCTCGGTCGAGACCTGGTGACATGCCTGCTTTTGAGAATGTCTTGAGACTCGTGGAGCAGGCCATCAAGGATGGACTGAAGGAATACGATGAGTCTCCGGAGAAGTTTGAGAAGTCCCACGATCCTACTTTAACTGGATCCAAAGCTACCATTGCAGAATATGGACGCCCGTGGTGGGTCTGCCAGCCGCATGTTCGACTCTTACCAGAAGAAGCTATGGAAACTGGAGCTTTGCAACAGAAGGGAGGTGCGAAAAACCAGAAAGATGGGAAGGTAGAGGCCAAGAAAGAGGCAGGGAAAGAATCTTTAGATGCCAAGACTCCTGTCTCTGAGGGAACCTCCACTCCTGCTGACGGTGAGACTGATACCTCGACAACCTTGACTCCTGATCGTCTTGTCAGTGGCTGAAAGCAATTGGCCCGTCATCGATGAAGACATAGAACATACCCCGGAAGCATGTATACATAGTTCCTTTTGGGACAATCCATTTGCATGGAGTTTAGCGAAATATTACTGAAACTGGTTCATTACATACCAGTCACTAAATTAGTATTGATCTTAGTATATTGAAACAACCTGGGCACTGCTAAGTTCAATGTTATATCTTTCAGTCGGGATTCTGGAAATGTCTAGTTATTCTTCTCGTCTTTCCGGGGTACTATACAGTGCTCGAGCCGGAGATATCTTCTACCCTTTTGACCTACATCTAAACCAGAAGCCCCAATAAAATGAGAAGCCAGCCATCCATGAGATATTTGCTATCGATTCCAGAGGCCTAGTATAACAAATTAGAGGCAATATTGAATAGGTAGAGCCAGGCAGAATACTTACCTCAGCTAAAAAGGCAGCCTGTCCAATCCCCATCCGTTTTCCCATCCAAGTAAGACACGTTTCAAAATACTCGCGCATGTCTAGCGGCAATATCTCCAGGCGAGAAGCAGCGTGTATGGCGTGCATAATCAATAAACCACCCGCAGGGCGTCCAGGGTTCGTGATCTTGGTATGCTTATGTCTGTCTTTTAGAAAGATCTGTAAGTCCTCTGACAAATGATATGGGAGAGATGCGATCATGTCTTCTGCCATATGAAATGCCGTCTGTTGATCGGGTTCACTGTACGAGTCATCGCTGGGCATAGTCGGAAGCCTTGCCATCAAATTTTTAAGAATGCAAAGGGCAATGCGAGAAATATTCCATAGGGTGGCAACATATAGGTCGATGTACATGTCCACCCGCCCAGGATAGTAGCCTGCCCCTGGGTTTATGGAGGGTGGTACACCCGAGTCTATTGTGACAGGTTTGAATTCTTCTTTTTGAGATTTTTGCCAGTCTTCAAGCTCACGGTCGAGGATTATTAATTCTGGCTTGATGTCGAGGGCCAGATCAAAGATATCCTGTGCATTGGGTACTCCTGCGAAGAATGCCTCCATTCGCTTCCACATGGGAGAGAACTTGATCAAGATATTCAATAACCAACGGTCGATTCCGATCTCAACTCGTGGAGAAGGAATCCCAATTTTCTATAACGTTAGAACTAGCATCATGGCTCGCAAAAAGAAGAAACTCACTTGCCTGCTACCCAGGAGAAGCGGATGCCCAGTCAAGACAGTCTGTAAAACCCGCGAGTAATTATTATCAATCTGCAAAATCGCAGCTACGCCTGCAGCATGCGCCGTATGGTGACCTGGATTATTTTCTTCAGAAATAATCATCTATCAATCGTTAGAGAGTTTTCATTTAACATGGATTTATCGAGTCAAATACCTGATATAAGCCCAGCAGCACTGCGATGGTCAAATTTTCTTTACTATTGGCCGCTGGTGTTTGTATGCGAAGAGCTAAGTGCCGGAGCAGATTCTGATGAAGTATTTCGGCCTGATAGATCAAGAACTTTCGGTGTAGTTTTATTCCATGGCTAGCAAAGGCTGCAGCCCTGCATGCGTCTGCGACAGGGGAGTCTAGCCCCAGGTTTCGAACCATAGGCTCTAATCCAGACAAAAATCCACCGGATAGGGAGGAGTGAGAAGTGGGTATGCAGTAGTCATAGAAAAAGGCCTGTAAAGCGAACTTTCTCATCTCTTCATGAGTGACCTCCTTGGGTGGGCCATCTTGATAAAGCAATCCGTTTTTCGGATCTATTTCGCGAGTTGGTAAACTGCATTTTCTTGCTGTTGGGACAGATTTCGGCTGCGGCTGACTCTGATTATTGGTGTTTGTCAGATGGGGGCGGAAGATAAGATTTCCGCTATTTTCATAGCCACGGCATGTACGACCGGCCTTGAGGCATCTCAAGCAAGACTAAATGCATGATCGTGATAGTCAGTATCTTATATTGTGGTGTGTCCGGGCCGTTCTCAACCGGGAGTAGAACAATGTGCCTCAAGGAGCTGTAACTAGCACATACTGGGCGATTCTCATCACACTATCGATGTGAATCCGCATTAGCCGTATTCATCGCATCTATCACCCAGGTACTACTAGCGGTAGTGTGGAGTGGAATAATCCTCCTGCCAGTGAGTGGGGAATGAATTTAAAGGTTTCTATTGCTTCATACCTTTTTCCTTCTCTCCTTGCATGTCTCACATCCCCTAGAGGGGCCGTGGTAAACCATAGTGCCGGTTATTACCAAGGCATTAAATGTATCTTACCCGAGGAAACAGGACCGAGACGGAGAATCGGACATAGCGCTGCTGCAAATGGCAGGATGGAGACCAGCGGAAGTTGAGGTGCGCTCAACGCTAACTCGATGGGGCTGATTTGGGGGCCGGAGTGATCGCCCCGGGCCCGGTAAAGTGGGGATTAGTTATTAGTTCTTAGAAATGATAAATTAAGCTGTATATGTAGTTGATTGGTGCTGTCCAAAACTCACTATAGTGGTTTCTAAGCATTTTAATGTTATTAGTAATGTCCTCAAAGTCTTCTCAAACGCAGTGTCTTCCATGTGCACCAATAGATGAATTGAATACAATGCTATTGGTCCCGAACTCCGACCGTATAGGTACATGATAGCGACTTATGCAATACAGTCGGCTTTCTCATGCCAATGAACCAAATAAATACTTCCGGTTATATTATGACCTTACAAATTTGCTTGCTTCATTCCATTTGTTATTCATTTTTGTTATTTGATGCCATAATCTTGGGTTCTTGATGTAGACATCTCCATTAATCCCAAAACGGTTAGCCTTGCGCTAGGCCGAACTGTCACTATGAACTAACCCCATTTGGTTAGCCTTGCGCTGTGTTTGTATGAGCGGCTCCAATAACTCCATCTTCGCCGGGCATAAGCTCGTGAATCGGACCTAAAGTTGGAGATTGTGTGCTCGGAGATAATTTATTGTGTTTATCCTAAGTTGCTCCATGGAAATAGAGCTCACGTGTATAGAAACTTTCCAAAGGTATATATAGAGAGCATAGAGCCCTCCAAGAATCATATATTCAACAACTTCAAGTTCTTCAATCTCAGTTACCAACAACCAATTGAAACTATCACAACTTATTCAAGTTTTTCCGAATACAGCCTATCTTCAAAATTTGAACCACCAAAGTTTGATCTCGCATCTTTCCACCAAATATTTCACAATGACTACCAACTCTGCTGCGTGGATCCTCGAGCCCAAAGCTCACCCGTTCGTGGTTAAGGAAGCACCGACATATACTCCCGAAGCCAACGAAATTCTTGTCAAAAATCATGCACTGGCCATTGCCCCTGTAGATGGTGGTATTCAAACCAGGGCTTGGTTCCCCATCACCTACCCAGCAATCCTTGGCCAAGATGTTGCAGGCGAAGTTGTCGCTATTGGCCCCAATGTCACCAGGTTCAAGATCGGCGATCGAGTTATTGGTCATGGAGCGGGATTTGCTACAAAGAGCATTCGGGACTTCGCTTTCCAAAACTATACCGTTATCCTGACCAACATGGCCAGTGAGCTCCCGGATAATATCTCATACGAAGAGGGCTGTGTTGTTCCTCTCGGCCTCTCGACTGCTTCTTGTGGTCTTTTTCAGGATGATCACCTGGGTCTTCAACTCCCAACAGAGCCCCGTGGTGTCAACAGTGGAGTAGTTCTCGTTTGGGGTGGTGCTAGCAGCGTGGGAAGCAATGCTATTCAGCTCGTCGTCTCTGCAGGATATGAGGTTTTCACCACCGCATCACCGAAGAATTTTGAAATAGTCAAGAAACTCGGTGCTAGCCAGGTTTTTGATTACAATAGCCCTACTGTTGTTCAGGAAATTACCGCGGCACTTCAGGGCAAGACTCTGGCTGGTGCTTTGGACTGCATTGGCTTCGTTGCTACCCCTATGACTGTTGAGGTTGTTCGCAAGTCTGAGGGAAATAAATTCGTGTCTACTGTTAAGCCTGGCTTCGAGTCTCCTGAGGGTATCACTGTCAAGCACATCTTTGGTACCACTCTCAAGGATAATCATGTCGGTAAGGCCATTTATGAGGACTTCCTACCCAAGGCGCTCAAGGTTGGCACTTTCACCCCTGCACCGAGTCCTTTGATTGCTGGACATGGATTGGAGAGTATTCAGGGTGCTGTTGATCTACAGGCTAAAGGAACATCCGCTCAGAAGATTATTGTTACTCTGTAAGCTTGAAAGGATAAAGGTGATTGTTACCTCATTTGCAAGGCAGTTGTTTTGTGAAACCCTATTTTCTGTTACTGGTCGAGTTTGCTTTCTTTATGTATTTTCTTTTTTGAGTATTGAAATCATCTGGAGCATGGAAACTGAATTTTGACACAACTATTGAAAAAGAAAAGGAAAAGGAAAATGCTTAATGTATTCAGAACTAGAGTCTTGATACAGTCTGGCCTAGGATCGCCTTTCATGACAGCAACAGAGGGATTCTCTTTCAATCCTCAGCCTCACAATACGGATAATAGCAAATTTCTAAAACTACGCGTAATGCTTCTTTGTAAATTCCAAGACAATTCCAAGATGCCAAGTTGGAGGCTCAGAGCTTCTAGAAGGCCCCCTACCCGCCAACTACCACCAATGGCAAAACTAAATGGCAGTGGCTTCGCAATCTTTTGGTACGACATAGCCATTCATAATTACAAACGAACTCTTTATTTCCAGCAATAGCAACCCAGTTTTACGTAGGAGCAAAGATCACGTAGCTAAAATCACGTGTCGGATATGTTATACGAAATGGTGCCTTGCCGAAAGATACCCCCGCTCAGCTAAACAGTAAGCTCGATCGCACATCTTCAATCGGAACTCAGCTGCAAGGTAAGAAGCCAAGTCATCAGATTTATACATAGGCGATCAGCTTCATATTAAATATGAATCAAGGTTGACGGCAACCTTCAGGGCCTCAGTTTCAGGGATCTTATCACCGCTATATCAAGTCCTTATCTCGTTTAAAGCCGCATCTGCCAAAACCCACAGAGACTCTGCTCAGCGCATCGTCAAAAAATAATGCTCATTCACACGATACCTCATTCGTTGGATCTTTGATTGTCCAGGATAGCGCTGGTGGCAGACTCAGCCCGGTGAATCGCTACGGTGTTCCTGGCCCTAAGCTTATACTGGAACGAGAAATGTTGTCGGCACGTTCCAAATCAAACGATAGATGAATCATAATCGCCGAGGATGTGCAAGCTGAAGGAATATTATATCTGGGTCAAACTTTCTATGTTGACCCAATAGCTTTTGAACAATATCTGAACGGAGTTGTTACTTTTCAATCTCAGAGCTCGAAATTCATTGTCTTCGACTACCCGGAGACGTACCAGAGTAATGGGGCTCTTTCCGGGATTCGTGAAGATGAACCCATCGACGCGCCTCAAAATGGCCAGCTTGGTCATTTGTTGCGTTTGTGGATGGATACTTACGCCTACTTTCAGAGAATAGCTTGGATATTAGGGCCTAATGGTTTGTTTGGAAATGGAAACTCTTCAAAACTGTACTGATATTAGAAATAGATTCTCAAATTATTCTGGTGGACACCATACCAACAGTGAAGCGCCGAGCAACCCACCATTTGAGTCGAGAATTTGGCACATTTGAAGACTTCTTAGAGTTTGGTGAAGTTATTAAGCTTCCTGGGTAATCTGGAGATAGCTGTTATCATATCATTCACTCGAACCTTCTAAATAAATATGCCAGTGCCAGTACAAGTGTTCCAAATGTACGCAGGCAAGTCGCTGAAACAATCATCTTTTTCCCGTCTATGAAGTGGAAAGTCATGCTCCAACGCGTCCAAGAAATATTTCCGAGGCAAGAGCACCCATATCAGGAGATCTGGACTTGATTGAAGAAGTTTTGCAGCGAAAACATGATTTCGAGAAATTGCATCGCACGATTACTGTTGTCATAGATTCCGTGAAAAGCATCATACTGGATACAGACGAAGAACTTCCAGCACTCAGCCAAATGCGTGAATATGAGAAACTTCTAGAGGGATGGGCTGAACAACTGGGAAAAGTATCAGAGTCCATGCTTGGTATGCTCGCCATTTCAGAAAGCCGAAGAGCTTCAGGCCAAGCGGTGCAATCGCAGAATCTTCAGATTCTAGCTTTTGTATTCATTCCTATATCTACCGTGGCTTCTGTATTCGGTATGAATACATTGGAAGTGAATGAATCGAAGCCGAAAATGTGGCAATTTGCCGTGGCTGCGATCGGATCTAAAATTCTGGCAGCGCTTATCGCTTGGCTGTATCATTATCACGACTCGATTTCTGTCATCAAGCTTCTTAATGCGATTAAACGCCCGGACTCATCTATTTATCAGTCGAGTGCATCGATGCTATTTCCTATAAATAA
Source organism: Penicillium angulare (assembly GCF_028827245.1). NCBI lineage: Eukaryota > Fungi > Ascomycota > Eurotiomycetes > Eurotiales > Aspergillaceae > Penicillium > Penicillium angulare. Next base: position 72,088 of record NW_026623170.1, on the reverse strand, counting down.
TCAGACCGAGGAACCCACGCAATATGGTTCTCCCCAGTTTCCGGTGCGCCCTCAGCGAGTTTCACAAGAGCATATAAGCGATTTCTCGCTTGAGAGTGGGCCTGGGAATTTATCGGGAGCTTCTGGTGAGGAAAACTTGCCATTGGACGAGTTCTTCGTCGATCACACGGGACTTCAGAATCAATCGTGTGCGGTGATGTAGGTTGGCTATCGGGTGAAAGATACCTTTCGCACTTCCAAGGTTGAAGGACCATGTTTTTTATGTACTATTGAGCCCTCTGAGATACAGGACAGGCTATACACGATATAAATTCTATCAAGATTCTATTAAACGGATTTCCTATCATAATATATGTTCTGATAATAGCAATTCATTGATCTAGAGTTTTTTGAGAGGGTATAAGTAGGACTTGAAAGAGCACATCTGTAATCTGTAGTTTTTAATATACCCAGGTGGTAGACAAACAAGATATAGTCGTTCGTAAAGTAATCACATGGACTCTAAAGTAGTGACATGGATCCTAAAGTAATAACTTGGACCCAAAAGTAATGACAAGAACCTAAAAGCAATGGCAGTGACACAGTATGGCAATGGGAAATGACGTGGAGTGTCGTTAGCGCTTGTGTTGACACCACGGTCGCCTTAAGGGCCGAGACCAGGGCAACTCTCGGGAACCTGCATTTTAAATACACCCACCTGGATGCGCTAATAGAAACACCGCGTCGCGCTCAATCAACGACTTTCCGTCTAGAAACCAAATTACCTCGTGACTTTTTTTTTCTTTTTATTGTGGGCGATTGGATGCGAGATACCCCTGAACAAAGAACGTTCGGCCCCAGGAGGCTTATGGCCCATGACTCATATCATCAGCCCCAAACAAAGAGGCCTCCACCCCATTGACTCATTCTGCAAGGCTAGAGTCAGAGCCGGACAACCCCACGATGTTTTTACAGAATATCATACGAAAAATGGATCGCTGAGCGCCTAGCCAAGACATTTGTTTCGGAGTCATCTAGGATTGTGAAGATGGTCGGTCGGCAAGGCAAAGCTAGATGCGATGGGCGCAGCTTATAAGCTTGATGGTTCCAGCTAACATGGCATTCAATAATCCAAAAACCCATTCAGACATTTCAATTTCGGATCATGGCTTCTCCTCTTCCCTCCAACGATACCAGCTGCGCTGAGAATGCGCATGAAGGCCTGAATCAGAGTCCTCGATCTCGATCGGGCAGTCCATCGATGCAGCATAGCGAGTTTCAGCGCGAGCAGTCCTATTCACCCCCGCTAGAAGGGAAGTCTGGAGAAAACAGACTACGGCCCGCAGCAGGTATCTTATCTCTCTCTCTCTTTCTCTTTCTCTGATACGCATTTAGACATGGGGAACCGGCATAGTAATTCTTTTTGTGGCAGACGTCATCAACCGCATCATTTGGGACGAGAGCTTCAGTCCGGATGACTATATGATTGTATTCTTGGATAGATTTGAGGGCGAGCTAGAGGTCTCCTTTGATGGCTGGAAGAAAGAATCTACACATGAGGAATTTATTCCACAGCATCGTGTACTTTATATCAAGCATGTGAATGGGGATGTTGTGTGGGATCGGCGCAGGCGGATTGACACGATATTTAGCAGTGGGAATTCGGCATTCAGTGAACTGGCATTTTTGAATTAATGTGTACAAATACATATCTTTCAAGTGTCATAAACCAACAATGATATACCCTTTATGCCCAACTTGAAGTGCCTCTTTATTGTATGCGCCCAGTGGACTTGGGAAACTGAGAGAAACGCGCCTTCCGCATTGAAGAAGCGTGATGCCCCATTTCTTTGTTGATCGCTTTTTCTTTTTTCTTTCTCTTCAATCACCGAGTCACCTTCTTCAATTAGACTTAATTTTGACCTTGCTCTACAATGGAACCTTCCAAGCAGAAGAAGCCTTCGCTGCCTCGGCTGGCCACGAATCTTCCGGCGGAGTCGCAGTCGTCGCCTTCCCTGCCGCTTCAACGGAGACGATCCCAAGAGCTCAACGTGAAGCCCAGGCCTGAGCGACCGATCACTTTACCATCTCCATTCCCAGGGCGAGAGGAAAACATTGTTCCTGCTGTGCGTTATACCCCCGAGACGAAGGGCTTGTATATGGAGGAGGACTTCGGCGACCCGGCGATCATTAAGAAAAAGACACAATACTATCGCGATGCCTTCGCCACACGCAGTTCACATAACTCGCCCCAGGAGAGGGTTACACAGGACTCGGTCGTTGTGGTTGAATTGAAAACAAACTATAAAGTATGTCAACTTCAGGACCAAACGCGTCAGTTGCTAATTCGCGCTGTAGCCAAAAAATCAACAACAGAAACTTGTATCCGATCTGATCCTTCGATTGGCCGAGATCTATCAACGTCCAGAGAGTTGCATCATGCTTACTATTGAACAAGACGCGGGAGTCTTCTTCGGCAGCACTTCTGAACGATCGTATCTAATAAAGGTCTACGCTCTACCGTCATTCGTCGCACCATTAACAAACCTCCGCAATACAAACTTAATCCAGGTGGCTATGGTGGAACTTTTGGATATTCCAATCAGCCGAGGAGTTATCGTCTACATTCCAGTACCGGATGAAAATTTCGCGACAAATGGTGTTACTGCCAGGGGTGAGATCTCTCGACTAGAACAACGTGACGAAGAGGACAGCCCGGGTATCATCGAATCTATCTCCCGCTCGATGTCTCGTCGTTTGAAAACCAGCAGCGGCAATAGTGTGCCAATATCATTGCCATCTACCGTGGGAACTGCGACTACCTCTCCATCGATGAAGACCGAGATTCACCATTCACCCATCAATTTGCCAGGTTTACCAGAATCCCCGGGAGAAGAAAAAGAAAGGGGACGCAGGCTTCGGAAGCGCATGTCTTTGCGCAGTATTGTTCGTCGTCGGCTTAATGAGATCAAGCCGAATCGAGAGAAGGATGAAAAAGAAAAGGCGAAGGAGAGTACGAAGAGTGGAAAGGAGAGAGAAGATGATCAGGGGAAATCCAAGCAGGGGGACACTCAAGTGAAGGCGGAGGAGCAAAACCCTCAGGAGACGAAGGGTCAGTAGATGGGTGGTTTTAGGCTATAACTCAGCCCTTATGGTTTTATCATTCCAGAACATTAGTTTCTATTAGACTCTCAATTCATGTTAAAATCCACGACTCACTGAACATGAGGGATCCCTACTAGAGTATTTAATCCTAAGCTGCACCCTTTCTCTCTCTTCTTCCTTTTACTATTCTCTCCCACCATCTTCCTCCACTCTCATCGTCCACCAACAATCCTCACGCACCAATTATCACTACTCATCGCCTTCACCCTCCATCATTTATCATTTATCATCAACTAGCCCACTAAGCGATGGCCATGTCTCAACCAGCAAACCAAAGCGAACAAGCTGAGCTCGACTCAGCGAAGTTAGAGATATCTTCCAGTGCCCCAATCAAGCGAGAAATAGAAGGCGATCTCTTTGACGCACCCAGCGGATCTGTTCTGATGCGTAAGTAAATAACAAATCCTCTCATCAAAAACACCATCTTGACTAACAGTCTTCCAGATGCCTGCAGCGCCCAGGGCGTATGGGGAAAAGGCATTGCCCTCGAGTTCAAAAGAACCGTGAGTATCTTTCCACCACCACCCACACTTTCACCCACTAACATCATTTCAAGTACCCTGCAGCATTCCAGATATACAAAACCTACTGCATGGAGCAACTGAGCAATCCGGGAACTCACGATATCCCCAACAAAGTTGGCAATCGTCCTCCGCGTTTGTATGCTCGCTATCCTGTTGGTACGACTTTAATCATTCCACCACAAGATGAGGATCAAAATAGAGGTCGCCCAGCACATTGGATTGCCTGCATGTTTACCTCGTATGACTATGGAAGGCGAATCGATAGCCCACAAACCATCAGAATCCATACCGCTGCTGCTTTGGATGATTTGAAGATCCAGCTTGAAATGATGCTGTCCGAGGATCAGAGTCAGAGTCAGGGTGCTGAATGTCCTAAGGAGCTTTACTCGTGTCGATTCAATTCGGGTCTGTTCCACATTCCTTGGGCGATGACAAGGTTCACACTTGAGAGAGCGCGCCTCCCGTTGCCTTTGACTGTGGTCTATCCGCCGAATAATTGAGGGTTGAGGGGTCATTGGGTAAGCATTGGGTAACAAGATGATATTCAATCATATTGCTTTGAAGTTTTGGGAGGTTGAGAGTTTGAGATTTAGGGGATTGCCATTTATGGGTCTGAGATTTGAGGATTTGAGGTATTGAGATGTTGAGGATTTACGGAGAGCTCAGCTACCACGTAGCCTAACCAACCTCTACGCTATTGCGATATACCAATTCCTTTCTATTAACATCCAAAAAAGCCCCAACGAAGCTGTAATAAATGGAGAAACCGCCTCACGAGCTCCAACAGTTCTCCACACAAAGACCTCGCCCCCATATAGAAAGAGGACACCCAAGAAAGTTACAATAGTCAAATCATAGAGTGGACCGTTGTGGATACTATAAGCGGCAAATAGTCGAATGAGAGATGTATACAAGTTCTTCACGGCGTATACATGTGCAGTCAGCGCATGCTTTGGTGGTGCCGATCGGCCCGAAAAAGCTTTTAGGGATGAAATGGGCCATAAGTAGCTCACGATACTGTGGATGATGGCTGCGCTTCCGGCCTGGAATTTGTGTCAGCGATTAATCTGCGGGTAAATGCTTTTTGAGATAGTGGATACTCACGTATAGGAGGAAGTAGGGCAGAAATCCATGTTCTACTGATGGTAATATGGACATTTTTTCTGTCTTTTTTTTTCTTTCTGGAAGGACTTGAGAAACTTGAAGATCTTTCGATGGGGGGAAGTTGAGATCCGGCAAAGATCGGAAGATTACCACTAGCTTACTCGAGTTAGTACGCAGCATCGCAGTTGGTACTTGAAAGGAATAATTGGGGGCGAGATATCTAGTGACATTGTGACAATACTTTGTGTCTTGAAATAATCATGGACTTTGAATGACTTTGCTCATGATTTTCTGGCCCGATTACCCCGCCATAGCGTATGTACGCGATGTTTTAGTGCATTGCGTCTGCGCATGACCCGTTGACGTGACCAAAAGACAGGACGATCGACACGGTTTTGGGTGAAATCATGGCTTTAGTGAGAATTTCTTTGGTATAAATTAATTCCATGTCAATTAAACTGACAACCTCAAGTGCTTAATTGCTATCATCATCTTGCACGGTGAAGAAAACGACATGCACTTACCAGCTGACAAGATTCAAAGAGCCTTGCTCACTACCAGCTCAGTGATAAAAGTTCCTTTGTCGACTACAGCTCCCAGTGACGCCATTCAAGCCCCAGATAACTATGTGGGGTTTGGATTTGAGACAGCATTCATTAACGACTATGCAAACACATTCACCCTGAATCTACTCAACTCAGTAGGCAAGCGACTTGGAACCGTTCCAACTATTCGAATCGGCGGTACCTCTGGGGATAGAGTGACATTTGACGAAAGCCAGGAAGAGATCAAGGTTTGTATTGAAGGAGACTGCCCTATTGGATCAGCTGCGAGTTACATACTCGGTCCGAGCTACTTCGATGGATTCAAATATTTTGAAGATTTCGGGATTACGTTCCAGGCACCTTTGGGTGCCGATCTAAATGTCTCGAATGCTGAAATTTACGTATCACGAGCTTACGAGCAAGTGAAGGATCTGGTGGCGATTGCAATTGGAAACGAGCCAGATTTGTATTCTACTCAATATGGTGTTGACTATAAACTTGGTCAATATGTCAATGACTCGCAAACTATTATTACGCATGTTTCGGAGACTTTGGGATTTGATGAAGGAGATCGTGTGTTTGAGGTTCTTGACTTTGCGTCTAACAAGCCTTCGTTTGATTTGTGAGTATTCCCTGATTCTAAAATACTAATCAATCTTCACGAATCGTCATTCTCTAACAGGTATCTAGAATTAATGTGTTTGAAGACAATTTGTATAACTCGACCAACGTGAAACTTGCAGCCTGGCATTGGTATCAACTCTCAACAGATTATACCACTTCAGAGGAGCTACAGACTTACCTAATGAATCACACTGCAATCACCACACACTTCGAACCTCTGAAATCACAAATTGCTTATTTAAAAAAGAATGATTCCAGTATCTCATTCGTTTTAAGTGAGACTGGATCTGGAACCCAGAGTTCAATCGAAATTCAAGGTGGCTTTGGTGCTGCTTTGTGGTGCATCGATTTCCAACTCTACAGCTTATCCCAGGGTGTATCTCGTGTGGATGCAACGCATCGTCCAGCAGCATTTCATAGCTATTGGGTACCAGATGACTCTGCCGGAACCATAAATCCCGGCCCACAAGTTCGTGCGGTATGGTATGCTTTACCATTCATCGCAGACTTTCTTGGACAAAGTCCTGGCAAGGTCAGTGAGATCGACTTGCAATCGGATACGCTAGCCGCGTATGCAATCTACAATTCATCTTCGAATGATGTTTCGAGGCTCGCTATTATCAATCTCCAGACCTGGGTTAATGGAGATGGGAGTGGATCTTCTCGTGGGTCGGAAAATGTCTCTGTGCCGGTTCCGTCTGGTGTTTCTTCTGTTTATGTGAGGCGTCTTCAATCTGCTGCGGGTGCGTTTGCAATGGGATTTGATTACGCGGGCCCAGCGGAAAATGTTACCTGGGCTGGAGAGCAGTGGAGCTATTCTATTGATCAAGGGAAGGGGCATCGTGTGGAAGGAGTATCTGAGAAGGAGACATATTCAGTTTCGGATGGGGTATTCGAAATTCAGATCCAGGATAGTGAAGCTTTGTCTATTGAGTTTTGAGAAAGTCATGACTGTGTTGCACTGAGGAATACCTACTCAAGCATATTAACCTGATACGGAACTAGATATCGGCCACAATATTGTTAATTACAACCCGAGCCAGCCTTCACCTTAGCACTATCCGTTGCAAGGTTTTTGTTTCTCTTGCTCTTCTTTCCCAGTCAATAAAACGAGCGGCATCGGGAAAGAAGCGGGAGACGCAGGCTCATGTGGGCCATACTTCAGCCTCCGCCACGGAGCGGCCCTTCGTGTGGGGCTAATCGCTGGCATTCAAGATCTTATAGCCGTATGCTATTGAATGTTTATATTTAGCTTGAGTCTATGTCTCCTTTTCGCCTCCAGAATTGAAATGATATGATGGCTTTTCCCAGATCTCTGCGTCGGTTGCGCCCGCACGCTTGCCCTTTCTATTTACCTTTCTTTATCTCTTTAGCTTCATATGCGCCGAGTACAACCTGTCCGACTTCATATTCATACACACTTTTGCATGGATGAATTATAAAACCTTCATGAAAAGAGCTCGGTCGGCTTCATTCCCAGATATTCTCAATTTCAGTAATTGCATGGGTATTACAACGTTGCCATAACCATTTAGACTCCTTGATGGCGAAGTAGAGCCTGTTTTTAGACAATCGCTTCTAGAATATCCTGACATCTAGGTGATATCGTATAGCTCCAATTTAAATGCGACATTGGGAATTAAAGATGCAACGCTGTCAAAAACAACGAAAGTATAGTTCATCACTCACTAGCACCATCATTACGTTGTCTCAATAATTCAAGTTGTTTTCGTGTTGCCACCTATCGCACGAAACCACGGATCTTTCTACTGTAAGTATAATCAGACATTAATTTATCGCACTAGAGCTTGAATCTCTAAAATCCATATATATATATTACACAATAGGTTTTTGGATTTACGGGTCATGTAACTATAGAGTGGTATAGGTAGGCTTGCAGGGAATCTTAAAACTAACTTCAAGGTTTAGAAGTACTACGGAAGTAACCAATTTCGTAGAGGAAAGCTTCAAGGAGCCTTTGAAGTGGTCACTGCGTTTAGAGTATTAACAGTATATAATGACGGCCATAATCCATTATTTTATCACATCAATCAGTGGTATCTGTATTCATCTCAAGCTTCAGGACATCATATATCCTCTCACAGAGGAATTACTACAACTTCAAATTGAAGGGTGTCACACCAGCCCCCATACATATTCTTAGTATGAAACTTACTATTATCTTTTCGGCTATCTGCACCTTTCTAGGTGGAGTATATGCAAGCTTCTTGGATGTTGAAGAATCAAACGTGTATTGCGCCACCATTGCTAAGATTTGTTCTGATCTCGACAATGCCAGCGCTTATTTCAGCCATCTAAAATCTTCGGATAGGGTGGTTAGTATTACCAATAAGTTTGCCTCATAGTACTCAAAAGTTTCTAATAGTTCACACCAGACACCTCCTACTCAGTTGGCTTTGGAGCTAATTGAAGGCTTAGATCATATGCAATTTTTTATGAAGGATGTATCTTCCATGGATCTTACTTCATATCCGCAGTTGAAACCACTTAAATTGATCATTCCTGCAATTCAGAACGGATTGCAGGACCAAGCCGCAACATTGGAGAAACAACTTGCAAGAGGTGAAGTTGATGATGGAATTCGGTCTAGAATCGATTCCATTTCGAAAGGTCTGGCGCAGGCGACCAGTAAGCTCAATGATGGTAATTGGGCAGCGCCCTGTGACTTGAATGAGCATGTGAAGCTTGGTTTTTTGACCAGCTATTTCTGTAGTCTTGCCATTGCTCTTCAGATCTTTATTGGAGTTCTCAACTTATTCAACCTTTTGAGTTCTGTCATAGCTGTTCTTCAACTGATATGCATCCTCCGTCCATAGGGTATTAGAATAGCTCATACCACGGTACTATTCGCGAATGGCCAGATAAATACTCAGTGTGTTATCTATGTGACTTTTGTTCGTTGGTCCATTGGGCTTCACTTATGCTTTTGTCAAGTTTACTACCGATTGTCCTTGTACGCAAGGATATAGGGCCCGGGCGCTATTCTCCAGTACGGGAATACTGTAAGCTCTTGGGGATGGTTTAAAACCACGCTCCTTCTTGAAAGTACCAATGTAGTAGTCGAATAACTTTGTTTCTCTATTTCTTTTTTTTAAAAAAAGAAAAATTGTAAAAGAAGAAAACTTGAAATAAACTCGCATAGCTGAGCCTCGAATATCACCTGACACCGCGTGGCCGGAGCGCGACTCGCGTCGACGATTCCATCTCCACTCTCTTATCGACAATCTGAATTAGACACACCAGATACCCAAACACGCAGAATCATGGCCGGTGAACCCCAACAAAAGCGTCGCAGGTTACCCTTCAAGCCACCGAGCCGCACTTCCAGTGCAGGTCCATCTGCGGGCGCATCAACAACGAGCAAAGGCAAAGGCAAAGCCAGAGAAACCCCCGCTCAATCTACCTCTTCAAAGCCGCCATCAGCACCGGTCGAGACATCAACATCCAAAGCTAAAGGGAAACGTCCCAGTAGTGACTATGCCCATGCTTTACCTGCCACCCCGTCTGACTTTGGATCCGACTCCGAATCCGAGACATCGGACCGCGACGTCGAGCGCCCCATCTCCGAAGAGCCCGATTACATTCTAGCTGAAATTATCAACCGGACACCACAGGAGAACATTGCGTTGGGAACTCCACAAATTAATCCTAAATTAATGACTGCGATTTTTCACCACTTTTTGAAAAATGATAAGACTCGCATTTCGAAAGATGCTGATGCCATGATGGCGAAGTACATGGATCTCTTTGTAAGAGAGGCTATTGCCCGTGGGAAGCTTGAGAGGGATTTGGTCAATGAGAGTAAAGGGAGATCTGGCTCTGGTGATAATTTTATTGAGGTATGTATCCTATATCCTACGGGTCTCTCTCTTTCAAGATTCTTGCTAATCATGTTCCCTCCCAAATAGGTTGAAGACCTTGAGACATTGGCCCCATGGCTTATTATGGATTTCTAAATACGTGCACACGCCGATACAGGACACATTTATGAAACACTCGGAGTTCCATGGCGTTTTGTTCTTCGATTCTCCTTTGTTGATTCGGTCATTTGTCATGATTTGAGATACCGGAATGCCTTCAGCAATAAGATATATCCAACTCATTGAATATACGTGACTCGTAGCATGGTAATGTCCCGGGGGCTGCGGTAAGCCGGTGGTACCCCTGACGAATGATCCTCCACATAAGGTGGAACCGCATCGAATCCGTTGGCATTATGAAGCATTGCTACATCATGGTTGACTCGTCGTGATACCCATGTATTAGCTGGATATGCTGTTTTCTTCTTGCTGAATTGAGCGACGACCACTGGAAGCTGGTTGTGTTCGAGAAGATGGCCAAGCTTCACATTGTAGTCTGTATGTGCAATATCGAACACTATGAAGACGCGTGTTCGCCACTGTTGTACTGCGACCAATCTTGTATCAAGTGGAAGTACTGGGTCGATACTTGAAATTGCTTTCTTCTTCAAAAGCCGGATCGCCGGCAAGAGAAGATCTTGTGGCGATTCTCGGGCTTTGGTGATCAACGAGCTTCGCTCTGAGACGATAACGAGTAACCGAAGTGGTCTCTGGTGTTCCATCATCATGCAAGACTGTTTAAATGGATGTGTTAATACTGGTTTATGAAGATCTTCCAAGGTCGCTCGTGATATAGACGATGTAATGGCAAAGAACATCTATCCATAATGCGATTGCTGTTGTTATATGTTTCTTTAGTATTGGCCTCTAGCCAGCAAATCTCTGGGACCTGCAGATGCCAAGGCACCTCAGCATTTGGACTGGGCGTAAAATTGTCGGTGTATCTGCATATTTCGACATGAGCCATGGCAATCGATCCACTTGTGATCCCAGTTGTTTTAACATCGGACACACGATGTGGATGTTTTGGCTGAGTTGTCAATTGTTCCAAGATACTAAGGCCGCACAGAGCCCAAAGAAAGGAATGAAAGATCCTTGCAAAATGAGGCGAAACATTCGTCTTTAAAACAGTACTGGGTCATCGTGCCAATCCAGACTGCTTTGGTACATGTTGGAGCTCCGATGGAATGTGGCAGTTGGGGTCGCACATAGCCCAACGCGATAAGCCCAAGGCGGTCTGTTGTCTCCGCCGCATCGCGTCTTTTCTTTCTACCAACGCGTCCCTTTCAGAACGAACGAACCCCAGTTTCACCATGAATGATGCGACGACTTCCCTGCTCACGGAGCACTTCAGCTACACCCCGTTGGTGAGTTGCGCAGGTCTTGCATTGCGCCCCCCGCCCTGGTTCCGACCGAGGCGCAAACCCCCTTGCGAAACCCGCCCGCTAACTTGGCCATCTAGTCGCTGATTGATGACATGATCAATTCGATCAACAATCTGATCTACCAGGCAATTTCAAGTCTTGAGTCGGGTTTACTCGCAACTCCGCCTGAGCGCCTGGGTTTTTCGCACGCTGCCAATGGCCCCACCATTGCCGATACAGATGATGATGGCAACATTGTGTACCCGGAGGCAAAGTTGGAGCTTGAGAATGGGTTACACCAGTTAGAGACGCTTCTTGAGGCAAACGTGGATAAGGCATTCGATAAATTTGAGATTTACGTGCTTCGAAATATCCTAACCGTGCCCGAGGACCTACTCTCTTATGTGCGACTGAAGCATTATGAGGTAAGTATTGGTTCATCTTATACCGCGACGAGACTAACAGTTTCGCAACGTAGGGACTCTCGTTCACCCAATCGCCGGATACACCCACTCCTGAATCCATTGCCGCCCAGCGAAAAAAGCTACTCGAGACGAGGAAACTGAACCGGTCGTTGAAAGATGAATGCGCGCGAAACGCAGCTGTGATTTCTCAATTGAACGGAATCCTCTCGACAGTCAAGAAGACTACAGATGATGGTGGAGATGAGAAATCCAAGACAACGCCACCAGTTGATTTATCTTTCTTGACATCAAGCCCTGCTGCGAAACAACTTCGCGTTGGCGTTGATACAGGATCAAACACCAAACACATGCCCCTCACCACCAATACAACCTTCATCCTTACTCAACTACCTGCACTACAGGCAACGCTCCAGAGTCTACGGCCTAAGCTGGCCTCGTTACCAGGCTCTGTCACTGAGATGGAATTCAAGTCCAAGAGAGATGAGCGGAAAGAATACATCGAAAGTCGGATCAGATTACATCTCGAGCGGGCTGGTCAGCTTGCATTAGGTGATGACGGGAACCCCGTTGTTGCTGGTCGCCGCATTGATATATCTGAGGCCCATGCACTAGAAAGTGTGGCCAAGATGCTTGCGCTAAGAAAGTCTACATAAAGTGGAGGTTGATCGGGTTCTGTGATGGAACTTGTTTTGATTTTCTTTTCGTCGCAACCAGGCTGAGGCTACTGGGTTTCTATGAAGACCAGGAAACGGTCCATGTGTCCTGGGTCTTGCGGAATGGGACGACATCAATCTTATCCGACTGCAGAATCTCTACGATCTTCTCACCCTTCTTATCGAGGGTGATGAACTCCTTCTGTTCCTCGCCAATTTCATAGAACGCGCGACCAAACTTGCTCATGAAACCCTCTACGATCTCCGGGGTGATATCCTCATCCTTGAGGACTCCATTCTCAACGGCCTGCTCGAAGGAGTCAAGGACGACTTGAGTGGTGTAAGGCTGAGTGAAAACACCAGCAGCAATCTTCTCGCCGCCACGCTTGGAGGCCGCAGGGTGTGGTGCGCTGTCTGAGCCGAAGAAGAACTTGGGGTTGCCAGAGGCAGCGGCCCGAAGAAGGGCATCCCGATCAGCAGGTGTCTTTGCGACAGGCTTGCAGAAGCAGAATGGATCACCAGCCCAGTTGTCCACGATAATGGACAGATGATGAGCGGTGATAGTACCAGCCACTGTGGGTCCGCACTTCTTGACGGCCTCAATGGCGGCAGCTGTGGTGCAGTGCTCCAGGATAATACGGAGTTTGGGGAACTTGGCGTGTAGATCAAGGAGAGTGGGCAGGAAGCGCTCTTCAGCTGAAAGCACAGTTACATCACCCTTGGAAGGGACTTCTCCGTGCAGGTTCAGAATGAGACCCTGGCGCTCCATTTCAGCGAACACAGGGTAGAATCCCACATAGTCGATCACGCCGGAGCTCGAGTTGGTGGTCACACCGGCGGGGTAACTCTTGACGCCCGTGATTCCACGCTTCTTAGCCTCAATTATGGTCTCGGGTGTGATTGTCTCATGCAGGTATAGGGACATGAGGTAGTTTACATTGGGCTCAATTGCCTGTAAACTCTTCTTATACTCGAGGGCGCGGTCGACGGTTGTGATTGGGGGTACCAAGTTCGGCTTTATAACACTGTTAGATAGACAAGAAACGAGATTGAATTCACTGATTCGTTTTTCTACTCACCATAACAAAGACAGTATTCACACCACCTTGACGGATGGTAGGAGTGACCAATTCCATCATCGGCCCATCGCGCAGGTGGACTAGGGTTATGATCAGCTTTACGCTTTTCCATTTCCCGAAAATTAGTCTGACGTACCATGGAAGTCGGCGGAGGCAGGTAGCCTGATTCCGCGCAGCTTAGACAAAGGCATTATGAGTTTATTTAAGTCTCAATTGAATGTTCAGTAGAGGAAAATTGAATCCACGTCAACTTTGCCCCGCCAAATTTTCTGTGTTTCTGCCGGGCGGTGGATCTCCCCGACCTTCCCCGCGATCCAAACATTGCGATCCATACAAATGAGGCTTATAGTCCTCAGCAGTCATTTGATCTTATATATTGAACAAGCCCGAACACTGTGGGAAACCGGGGCAGAGCCTTTTTCAATTTTGACAGCTTTGAATGATCATCGATATTTCAGGTAGCCGGAGAATAGACAGCCCTTTCCGTCGCGGGTGCGGTTCCGACGTCCCAATTCTCTGCGAATGCAATCCAGCTTACTAGCTGTCAGAGACAATTCTTTATGAAAGATGATCGGCTTATCTAGATTTACAAATTTCTTCAGGAATACCTTTGATTTACGACGTATTCAGGTCTGCAGGAACATCAAGGGCCCCTTAGTGGGTCTGAACACCCATGTAACCGCTGAGGTCCTCAAAACAAACCTGGGCGCTTACCCATCACCCTATCAAATGCCAAGCTCCAACTTCTTACACAAAGGGGTCGCTGGGTCGCAAATAATTGGCTATGGCTCTTAATACCTATACCTAATTTTAACCTTACAACACGCCTCCTGCTAATCTGTTACTGCCAAGTCTGCAGGCGCCCATCCTCAAGCTAGGACCTCCATGAACTACGCTCCGAATCCATAAGCCCCAAGTTTGTGGTACCTGCAGTTAGGGTCCTGGGTGTCTAAGTTTTGTCAGTGCTGAAATTATAGTTCTTGGCGGGCTTATTTGGTTGGATATCCCTGCTGAAGAACCTATCCAGCATAATGGATACGCGCCCGGGTCAACTTTGGCCTTTGTGATGAAATAGCGCTCGCCTAAATGGCATTCAGAAACAGAAGATATTATTATAATCGGTCGGAGTCCTTGTGCTACATATTGAGCGTTAATCCCTCGGTTTTTAGGTTGTTTCGGAGACCTGAGGTACATATTCGTTTTCCTCGCTGCCATTCTTTCCACCGTGATCCCGGTGTTTCATTCTCAACCACTACCTCCGCGAGGTTCTATGTTCTTTCATTATACTGATTAATTGGGATCCTTGCCGGCAAGGTACATGCCTCTAATCACATTACATTAAATCTTATATTCCTTCCTTTTCGATATCAATCCTGCAACATGAGCTCGAGTTCTTCCACTGTTGGCTCTAACGCCTTCTCTTCTGATATGGACGAATCGAATTTTTTGAAAAGAGACCGCGTTTTGCGTTGGACTCAAATCGGTCTTTCAAGCCTGATCGCTGTTACTGCCGTGGTCATCATTCCCTGTGAAGCCGTTCCATTCCATCATTACAAGACAACAGCCAAATGGGCCACTGCAGGCTTAGTCCTATGGCCGCAAAACTTTGACACTCGACCTACTGTTGCTGCTATTTCTTGCGGCGTTGTCATTGCCGTTTTGAATATTTTATACGTTGTTGCCGCTCTTCTGCCTTCGGTAAGTACTCTTTCTTACTTCTCTTTCTAACCATGGATTCGACAAAACTGACAACTATCGTGTCCCAGCCCCATTCCCGTATTAGACTTCTCAATGCCTCGTCTGCGCTCTCCGCATTAGCCGGTTTTATCACTGCTTTAGTGGGCGTTCTGTTCATTATCTACCGCCCATCCTCGAAGTATCCGACCGGCTTCACCAAGAACGAAACCCTATCTAGCTGGACATGCAAATGGGATAAGAGCAGCACAGCTCCAATCCACTTTGGACGCGACTGCCATGCCACCCATGCAGGCTTCGCCCTGCTCTGTCTAGTGCTGGCCTTGGAAATTTGCATGGGTATCGCATCCGCTGTGGGAACCTGGCTTCAAAGAGATGTTGGCCGTAGGCGCGAGGAACAGGCTCAGCTCGAAAAATTGGAGATCGCAACGAAGCAGGTGTACCGAAATTAAGAATCGGGTATTTTTATGTGCACATGCCCGATATGTATTTCAAGGCGTTAGATGTGATGAGTTGTTATTTCGTTTGAGTTGAAGAATTTTGAGTTTCCAGTGTGATTATTAGCGAACTGAGTTGGGGCTAACTGTGCGGTATCATCATGTTTGTGCATAAGCTTTATTGAATGAAACAAATTTAAAACAGGGGCTGGTGCCCGGAGCCAATCTTGCCTCTTCCTTGAGTTTACTTACCGATATGATGACCTATAGACTGGACTCGCTGAAAGTATGGCCACGAAATTGTACAAGCAAACCTCGTGTTATTTTCCCACAGTCCTATTTCTCTCCATTCCCATCAGCATAGCGATAGACATAGAACTTTAGTTAGAAAAGAAAGATTTCTCAACCTTTGACTTCAAACCTAAAGTCTACTATCCATAGCGAGCGATTTGCCTAAGTGGCTTTTGCTAGAGCGACTTGAAAGCCCGGGGCTATCCGTGTCATTGACTGGCACACGGGAGATTAAAATTGCATCCTTGTATGTACGCTGTGGTATAAAAGACAAACCCCGTATGAAATATTTGAATGCTTGTACAGAGACCGAGAAAGTCTATTCACACCAATCACACGCCTGAGTTCGGATGTATCACTCCAGGTGGTATCGGCGATCCCTGATCGCCATGACCCTTTCCCTTCCTTTTACTGCGGGGAATCAGGGGTATCCATATACATTAGGCTATGAAACTGCGCTTGCATAGTTGTGTTTTCCAGATGCCGGGGGATTTGTAGGGTTGACTGATCCGGCTTAATCGCTCGTGGGGGATAAAATACGGATCTCCGCGATGCTAGTCTAAGCTTAGATATAATGAAAGTCCTGGGACTTTCTTTTGTTCTCCCGGTTTAATTCAGTTTCTGGTATCATGAAGATCTGTATATTTTTTTCGTTGCTTACGATTGTTTCGGCTGCGGCTCGAAATGTCCCACCGGATGGGGCCATTGTTGTAGCCAAGTCTGGTGGTGACTATGACACGGTATTGCCCATCAATTTCTGATATGGGATCCACAGCTTCGGTTTACTCATTATTGTCGCTAGATTGGAAAAGCGATGATGGCTTTGGATTCAGGTCGTACAATCAACCAAACCATATTCATCAAGGCAGGGGTCTATGACGAGCAAGTGGAAATTCCCACGCTGCGAGGACGACTCACAATTCTTGGGGAGACGTGGAAGTGAGATTATCCAATGGCTATAGTGATGTTTTGTGATCGAAAATTAACCTGGACAGTACATCTTCTTACTCGGAAAATCGGGTCACCGTCACTCACAACATTAGCGCAGGTAATGGGGATGGTGATGAAACAGGTATCTGCATGATTGTCATCCACTTGGAAAAGACATTGATATTAATTGCAACTTGAATTAGCTACAATACGAAATGCTGCTGCCGCCTCTAGGATCTACAATATCAATGTAGCCAATACCTATGGGCCAGGTTATCAGGGTCTTGCTCTAAGCGCCACGGGCACCCAGCAAGGATATTACGGTTGCCAATTCCAGGGTCACAATCGTAGGTCAAGATTCGTTGTTGCTGTGACAATTTGCATCATTTCTCATCGTCATTCCAGGAACTATACGTACGCAGGTTGGTGGTACGGTGTTATTTGCCAGAGGTTTGATCTCGGGCACCACGTAAGTGCAGTGATAAAAGGATCTTCAGCTCATTCACTTACGGCTCCAGGGATATCATTTTCGGAGATTATGCGCGAGTGTGGCTTGACCACGTTGATATCAAGGTTCGTCAAGTTTCTCAAAAGGAATATGTTACTGCCAACTGCCGCGGTTCGCCCGATGATCCATCGTACTTTGTGATCAATAACTCGACTATTGAGGTGTCTCAAAATTGGATGAGAGCACGCTCAGCCTTCCTCGGTATGTCTTAATCCCTATCTGAGAGACGCCTTCGGGCGAATGAAAAAAACATGCTCTGACGCGTATATTATCAAGGTCGGCCGGAAGGCTCTTACGCTCGGGTTGTGTTCCAAAACACCTATATGAGCAACATTGTCAATGCAGCTGGTTGGGCCCCGTGGTCTTCGGCTTTGCCCAATACAGCGCATGTTATGTTTGGTGAGTATGGGAATACTGGCCCTGGCAGTCAAGGCACGCGAGCAAGCTTTGCGACAGCATTGGAGTCGCCAGTAGCCATTGCCGATCTTTTGGATGATGATTATGAGTCGTGGGTAGATGTGGGGTATTTGAAGATCTGAGCTCAAGCGCAATCTGGATTCAATTTATAGTGGATCCTTTTGATTGTCCTGCTTTTGCTTAAATGTACATGATAGAAAGTCGAATTGCACCACGATAAGCCTGGTCGCGCGATCTTACGTAATCCTTATCAGCACCGCCTTTCGGCAGTTCCAGATCGCGTACAACTGCTTCCTATTCTTTCATGAATTTATTTTTTACTATAAACCTCCACAATGCCCGCCGATACTACACTCGCTGCGGCTGTTGATCTCGATGATGAGCCATATGACTCTGCCGAAGATGAAGATTTTCAACTAGAGGGCGCACAAGATGATTCTGACCTGACCTCTGGCGACGAGGAGGAGGCCGAGCCCGCGAAGAAGAAGCGGAAATCCAATAAGAAAGCCGAAATTCCCCAGGAAGAAGACCTTGACTCCGGCGATGAAGCTACTATTCGAAAAGCTCGCGAAAAGCGAGAGAAGAAGCGAAAAGGAAAGAAGTCGAAGGGCAAACAAGCGGATGATGATGATGATATGGAGTGGGATGATGAGGAAGGGGGCACGGGGGGATTCGTGCGAACGCGTGCTATGAAGCAACATATGTAGGTTGTTTTGATTTTTTACGATGTTGTTGCTTCTATTAATCTCTCATTCTGACCAATCTCCTCTGAAACAGACAGGAAGAGCAAGAGCGAAAACCTTTGGCCAAAATCGACGGTGCGACGGTTGACGTGAATGCTCTGTGGGAGCAGATGAACACGCCTCAAAACGAGCTGGGAATCCGGCAAGACGAGATTAAAGATGGCAGTGAACCGGCTCCAGAACCCGACCGACCGGCTGAAAATGCGGACGCGAAGGGCCATGCTACCCAAGAACCGGAGAATGACTCGCATAATGCCCACGATCAGATGATCAAAATCAAGCGCACCTACAAGTTCGCCGGCGAAATGATCACTGAGGAGAAGACTGTGCTTAAGAACTCGGCAGAGGCTAAGGCCTTCTTATCTAGTGGGGAGAACGTGGAGTTCGCGGAGGTGGAGGATGCCGATGCAAACCGCGACTTGCGTCGCCCGCTGCGCAAGATTTCACGATTCGACCCCAATCCAACTGGAACGATCAAGAAAAGCTGGGAGAGGCAGCCTCTGGAGGCTGGTGGGGATGCTGCTGGACCTAAGATCAATACTGTGGAGAAGTCCCGTCTCGACTGGGCACAATATGTGGATCAGGCTGGAATCCAAGACGAACTGCGGGTTGCCAGCAAGGCTAAAGAGGGTTATATGGGCCGTATGGACTTCTTGGATCGTATGGGAGCCAAACGAGATGAAGAGGCACGCCAAGCCCGCCTCAAGGGTATGTGAAGGCTTATCTCTTCTTCTGGTCTGTCGTTCTCTATCTGCGACCTGAGAAAGAACAAAATCACCGCCACTCTCTTTCTGGCTTGGCACTCCATTAGCCAGGCTCGCTTTATCGCCTCCTAGAGAGACATGCATTTCAGGGTCGTATCGTAGGAGCCATGTGCCCGAGCCGCCTCTGATACTTCGTCTAGAAGAATTGGGGCCTGTGTGGGTGCATTCTTCTTTGAGCAAACTGGAAGCCGATCCCGATCCTAACGGGGCATTCATGGTTGCGCATCTGCGCCTTGGTTTTCGGTCGGTGCATTCCTTCTGATCCCGCGTCTTTCTAACTTGATTAGGAGAGTCTGCCCCATTGCCGATCGACAGCAGTGATCCTTATGGATCTGATGTGCCGAATCAATGCACAAGACTAGGTGGTTATACATGTCTCCTCTGCAAGGTCAAGTCTTGTCTGGACCCTTATTCATCATAAGACATCATCGTTTCAAAGTTGTCATTTTATCACATTCGCTCTAGCCTTGTGGCAGACAACAATGTACTTTATGTAATTTTATCAACTACCAGAACACAGTCAATCAAGATACCCCATTTCCACGGCATGCAATTTCACTATTCTATATACACCGTTCCTTGGATAAGATCATATATGTACGTTATTCATCCAATGATAAATCCAGAAATCCAACGAGTGTCTTGGAAATCTCCCACTTAACTGCTGCTCTTGGGCAAGTACTTGATGCCGCTGCTGGGGCAGCTTGTCTTGGAAACTAGAATTCTGTCAGTCCTGGTCCAAAACAGGATATTTTAATCACTTACGAGTATCAGTTGCCTTGTATTGGCCATCAATGGCATTGCCAGCCACGTTGAAGAAGTACCACACCTCGCTCAGCGAGTCGGAATCACAGCCAAGGTAAGGTGTTGCGTTTCCGTGGATCTTAGCCAGGGCTGACTGGATATCGCTGAGCTCGTAGGTCTTAGAGTCATCAGGGGTGATACCAGCAGATTCAAGAGCCTGTTAGAGCACATCGTTAAATTCTGTACTTTCAAGGTATGTAAAGAGGAGAAGAAAAAAACATAATCATGTACCTTGTATGTGTCCAGGGTCTTGAAGAGGTCCACGACCTTCTGGAAGAAGTCACCAACTTCTTCCTGGGGCGAGTAGTCGCTGTAGCAGCTTGGTTTGATAGTGTTGATGCAAGTACCATGCTTGCCCCATTCGTGCTCCCAGAAACTCTCGGCACTACCAGAGTTACTGACCCAGTACTTATCCATGTATGTCACCAAATCGGAACGGTCTTGAGACTTCAGGATCTCAGTGATGTTGGTGTATTCGCGCGAGGAGTCGCAGCTGGACTGATAGGTACCATCGCAGTTGTCAGGCCTGTGCGAAGGATAATTAGTTCACTTGTTCAGTATTCTAGATATGATTTATCTAATGTAGTAGCCAGTGTACACATACCACAGACCGTGGATGGTCCACGAATCATCCGGGCCAGTGGCAGGGTCAGTATCCCAGAACTGAGTCTGCAGAAGAGCACCACCGGGGTAGTTGAAGCAGCAGGTTGGTGACTTGGATGAGCTCTGGCAGCTGAAAGTGCCATTGTTGGAGCAGGTCTTCAGTTGAGCCACGGCACCAGTGGCAATAGCAGCCATGGTAAGCATCTGTGAGATCGCCATATTGAAAGAGTGATTCAATTGAATGTTCTTTGACTATTGCAAAATCCCTAGTCTCTTTCTCTTTTCATTTATTAAGGGGGAGAGCGACTGCCGGCATTTATGTACTGTGCAGTATGCAGGACATAGCGAAACACAGGACATTGCCAGGGACACAAGTGTCGATCAACCGATAAGAGCACATGCTTCGATAAAGGCACTCTGATTCGTGATTGCAGTGCATCGGGTATCGCCGTGCCACTTAGCAAACTTCTTCTTGTAAGTACATAAGTCCTCCCGCGAGCGGGGAGAGACACGGGGCCAAGTCGTTTCAACCAATAATCTCACTTTTCTCGTCAGGGACTGCTCCATCTCAAACTTACCGTCGGACATCCCTTGAGCTAATCAATTCGATGTTGCATCTCCCGACTTCTCCTGCGGATCTCCGGTGCTGATTGAATCCTCGTGAGATGAGTCCCCGCTGCCGATCGGCTGTGCTCTAGCGAACCAGATCCCGTAGATCAAGTTGTGCCCTGAGGGATCGACATTTTAGTGTCCTTTTTTGGGCGCGATTCCTTCACGATTAGCCTCATAGGGTATTGCTCCGGGAAACTGGACCCTTGACCCTTGGCCCTGCGATCGTCACCTCTTCGCTCATTTTCGGTTTCTTTACGAAGTACGTGCAGGGAATGGTCTAAACTGGCGAATCTGCCGTGGTGTTCTCATAAATGCGAAATCTTAAGAAAGGAAAAAAGAAGAAGAAGAATGTGTGTGATCAACTTCGATGATGGAAGAAAACTAGCTACCTACAGAAGGAAGATTCGGAGTGCTAAATGAGATGTGCCTTACTAGACACCTCTTCAGCAGAAACCCTGGAAGCAGAACGTTTACCAGTACTATAAATACTCTACAGATATATGTAATAAAGGTGACGGTAACTGTCTGTTTCCAGCGCTTGCTCACTCGAATTATCGCTTAATGACCAGAGTTTGCCATATGTCCTACGAACACGTTTTCTACAGTCTCCTGTTATTAATCGTAGATACATATATTCTTTGACGAATGTTAAGGAGGGAAATTTGGTCGCTGTCTCTGGCTCTATGCTCTGGATTAGTTCAGTCCCAGAACTATTATTTATTAACTACAGCCTGACACAAGCGCCATGGCCTATCGGCCGTGAAGTCACATAAGAAGCTGAGAAGGCGCTAATAGCCTATCAAATTCTCAATGTCTATTCGGGGATTGTGTGTCTATCTCAGAGGTAAGTTCCTAGGAGCAATCCCTTTTGCTGGCATAGCCCAGGTAAGCGCGGCCCTTAATTGGCTACCACAACTTGCAGTGGAATAAATCTGAGGTTCAGGGGGTGGATTTTCGATCTCAGCTATAGCCATTTGCAGCTCGAGCAGCTGCTGATTCTTTGATTTCATCTCCCCTTTAGTGTTGGGAACCTGACAAGGACGATGAACAAACAGTTATAAAACGCCAGGGATATCCCTCATTCACGACTTTTTAGATATATCTTTCTATTACCTATATCCTCGCGGACGTGGCTCGGCAGCTCCCCGATTAAATTACTTCAATCTCCTGTCGCTATGGTGACGCTAAATTATCAAAAATTTTGGCAACCGACCTCAGAACTTTCCAAAGATTGCTCAGATAATGGTCCTGAAAATGAAATATCTGGGATATCGGAGTAATCCCTCACTTTTGTGGAAAGATGAGAGAAAAATGGTTACCTATGGAAACGCAGACCACATGACGGAAATGTGGCGGAGGATTTTGGTACGTATCATTATCTATGCATTTGATTTCACTTGATTTGATCTAATAGAGCTATAGTTTCACAAAATGGCCAATCTACGCAATATGCTTAACCAGAAGCACATGCTTGCGATATACATATCAACCGTTGATATCTACCCTGATCATCCCGATTACCCAGAGGAGGTCGCACTTTTTTCTTCCTCACGAGCTAGCAGCAGCCCTTCCGTGACTAGTGTAGATAGGCCTGGTATATTAAGGATCTTTGATGTATTTCAAGATGATCCAACTGAGCCAGAACGCGAGTATATACACCTACATGCACGGCCTATTTGAAGAAGCAGAAAGCGAGCCTTGGCGGAATCGTATTCTCCCCGGAAACGAACTTAGACCCTCTATCCTACCGCTGTAAATACGAATATGTCTTCGAGAAGATGAGGCAGTCTGAACGATGGAGTTCTATCCCAGAATAAGAACGGCTATCTATATGGACTCACCAGTATTGTAAACTCAATACGAGACCTGAAATATTTCTATCGTTTGGCTAGCGCAGAAGCACATTTTTTAGATGATTTGACCGACGGAGGGATTTGGGACGAAAATCTCGCTGTGATTCGGAGTATAATCAAAGATCTCCAGCACTTATACGGTATTATTGCTACAAGAAATATGGTAATCGATGGGCCTAATGCAGACGTATCGGATATAAAGCGATATTCAGGGACCACGAGAATTAAGTAGATAGCGGAAGATAACCGTCAACTATTAGAACTGAGAGACTCCAAAAATCTTATATGGAGTCGTATCGCAACCTACTTTCCAGGGAGGTCTGAGAGTGTGATCTAGTAATATTATGCGTTATTACACTCCGGAAAGAGCGATAGATCTTTAAGTAAAGAAAATAATCCGAACAACTCTTATTAAATTCCTAAGTCCTTATTAAAACCTTACAAAAGCCAAAGGTTGAGTCGATCCTATCAAACCGGGAAGAAAGAAAGCACTATCAAACAACATCGAAGATATTCTACTCGTTCGGCGAGAGATTCTTTAACTAAAAGCTAAAAACCTTAATTGCTGTTGATCCCCGACTTTGTATTGATGAATCTTGACTGCTCCGGGGGCTGTTCGCTATAAAGTCGGTCCCCCACAGGCAACTTCCCTCTCAATTAATATAGTCTCTGCAGGCCTCTCTCCTTCCTCGTGGAACGTATGGCAATTTCCTTCATACAAAGCGCAAAGTATATTGTTTTATAGCCTACCAAACCGGATCTTCCATTCTATTACAACAAAAAACTGTGTACTCCTACACTCTTACGATTTTTCCCGAACAATTATCTAAGATATAATAGTACAACCCAGGGCTACCGATTTCTGATTTTGGTAGACTGCTGACTATAATAAATATAACCAGCTGTAAACACTAGATAGAATTCTCCTACAATCTTAAGCGAAAAAGGGAATTTGGATAGCCTCGAGACTTTTGTGGCGCCATCGGCAAATGCTGATTCGGTCACTGAATGGTTGCTTTGCTCCACTCCTTTTTTGAACGCTCCACGACTAGAAATAAATAATTGTCTTGCTTTTATTGGCTTCCTTGGCATAATCTGGCAAGGTTTTCATATGATACAACCTTGGGAGTGCCGCATGAAGACAGGAACATTAAGTCTCTACTCCGGAGTACTCCGTCAATGGTCCTAATTTGAATGCGAACATGCCAGGATAATATGGGAATGATGCCAAGGAACTAACGGTAATTTATGCTGGAGACACTAGATTGACCAGGGTCCAGTACAAGTAGGGTATTGTAAGGGGGCCGGAAAGTTTGATATAAACCTGCTCACAGCCCTGAGGACTATAAAGCGGTTTTTTCAAGGTTCCGATAAGGCTGGACTTTTCTCCGTCCTCAACTCCCCTCTAAACCACCGCAACATCCAAAGTCGACCCATCATGTCGCTATTTCGAAAGCCGATGAAGCAATACAACTGGCTTCCAGATTACATGCAAAACATCTATCAATGGCTCCATTACTGTGAGCCTACCTGGGGCTACACCATCTACCGGACGACCTACACTCCCCAATCCAATGCCGCTTTCCCGCGTATGGTCGACCTCACTACTAAGTACATGAAGAACGCATTCTACAAGGATTACGAAATTTCCCTTCGCGAAAGATCCAGGGCAAATGAGTTCAACATCACTCCCTGGGATGAAATCTGGCCCAATTACCAGCCACGGGTAATTGAAAATACTTCCCGGTTCGACGGAGCATCGATAGACCAGCTCCGCGAGCATTTCAGGGCCGATGCAATTGAGCGTAATGTGTTCGATGTTTTCCCTGGCTATCGCATGTTTATTGTCATTGACGAAGAAAGCTTTCAAACCTTACAAAACGCTCCCTTTCCAGAGAACTCGAAATACGAAGAGAGGAGACATCATTATGTAAAACTCGTCGAGGCGTTGGAGGTAGATCCATCTGAGGATTTCCAAGGGTGGATGAAGTGCTCCCTGCCCTCGTTGTGGGAGGTTTGGTCGGATATGCAGGACACGGCTTATATGAAGGACACTTCTTCGATGATACCCGACGATACTGATGTTTTGTGAATTCTTTATGTCATGTGGGATTGAATACTACAGTGATTAGACCCAAGATTCAATAGCTGCATATTGTCGGCTCTGCGACCGAATTTGTTTATTGCATTGAACTGCCTAGTCAATCAACGATCCAAGACACGGTTGACGTAATGTCAAAAAAGTCACCATCGTCATCCTCTATGTCTTCTTTAGCAGCATGAATTATTGTGTCGTCAAAGCTCATTGCCCTAGAGCATTCAAACATGATTGAAGAGACATCTTGTATGAACTATATACATGTATCTATCAATTCACACGGTTGCTCAGCTTCAATCCAGATCATCCATGTCAATCTTCATATCCGTCGCATCCGCCTTCAACTTATCCAGAGTCTCGATAGTAGTTGTGACATCGGATCCCGTCCTCACTGCCCACAGCCGTCTCATGTCAGCTATATGGCTAAGGGCCCAATTGGTATTCGTTGTTCCAATATGCCGAAGCCGGTCTTGGAACCATTGATCCCACCAATCCTGGACATAGACTGCCTCGTTTCCATCGGCGACCCACTGCTGGTCTACTAGGCTCCACTCCCTGCGGATTTCATTTGAGGTGTCAACCATAGGAGGACGTACTCGAGGATCATTCAGATTATTCATGACAGTGATGACAGATCTGATGCTTTGTAGGGCTTCATTCGGATTATCGGCCCCCATCGCAGTGTCAAATTGGGTCCACTGTTCTCCACTGCCGTTGAGTATCAATTCAATATTGTTGGACGTTGGATCGATACTCCACGGCGGGTGAGGAACAGTGGACGCAATCTAAAGATCTTTAGGATGAAAGATGAGAAATACGAGAAACACAAGGAAGACAATATTGAAAGAAAGATAATAAATTGCAAAGAATGTGGGAGGGACGTTAAATAAGGGGGAGGATGAAGGAGTGGTCATAACTTACAGGGGTATGGTGACAAGGTAGGAAGCAAATGTGATTGGTGTTTTTTTGCTTGTTGTGCCCATCATTTTTAGTATGTTCCCTGATTGGGTGTTGTAGCCAGCTCGTATGTAGGGTACCGTCCACGGAGATCACTAGTCTGATCGGTCGAAATGACCAGACTACGATGCGTCTCGTTGTAAGACAGTCTCTACATTTTACGGTGAAGGCGCATCTGTTTGAAAAAAAAATCTTGAAATAAAGCCGAAATAGTGGGCATAATAACACGAAAGGAAAAGGAAAAGAGACATCGCAATTAAGACATCAGGGGCACGCGTTCCTCTGCGCTTACTTGTCTCATGCCTGGGAGTTCCCGGTTGACTTTGATTCGCCAGAGAGCTGCTGTGGCGATTAAAAAGAACACACTTGCCTGCAGGAACGGTAGACCCAGCCAGAATCCACCAAAATGCATTCCGATTCGGAACAGGTAAGCGAACAGGGGACCGGCAACGAAGGTCCCCATTGATTGGGAGATCGCAATGGCTGAATACAATGTGCCGACGTGGTCGGGCATCACGAGCAACGTGGCCAGGCTGCGGGTGTTGATCGCGAAAGCAGAGCCCAGTGACGCAATGGTCAATCCGCCAATTAAAATTTCAGGGTTGGGAGCCAGCCCAACTACTAGGAAGCCGATAATGCATAGTATTCCTGTACCCTGGCTGAAGAGGAGGTCTCGGCGTTTGCCGTGGAGGTTGAAGTATTTGCCCACCATCCAGGTTAGGACAGGCATCATTACTAGGAAACTGAAAAGACAGACACTTCCACGGAGTGAGATTAAAAGACTGGCCTATGTGAAGATTAGTTGTCAGGCTCGGGCAGGGTAAGGGTTGGACTGCACTAGGCAGGTCATTTATTGCGTACCTTTGCGAGGCTCCAATTAAATCTCTTAGACGCGTATTGTAGGAGGATATTTGTGCTTTGTCTACTGATCATGGCGACAAATGCAATGAGAATCATCCACATAGTATTGCTTTCCTTCCACATGAATTGTGTCGCTTCTTTGAATTCATGAATGTGGCGTGCAAAAAGCTGGGATGTTGACATTTTAATGGAAGGCTCATTCAGCTCTACTGATGTATCGCTTCTTCTTCTTTGAGCATCAGCCTTCTTTGCTTGAGCGTCTTCAAGCGTTTCCGGGAGAAATAGAATTGCAAGGCATCCGATCAACAGTATGATAAACCCCAGTATATAGGGGATCCAAGGATCATATGTCATTAGGTATGCACTGGTTGGAGAGGCCAGAATATCGGCAACAAGCGCCCATGACATGAGACTGAAAAGCGCCGTCGACCTACGAGCTCAGTTAGAGTTTGCGTGGTAAAGTAAATCGCTGGTAGGTTTCATATTTCGTACATCTCTTCTTCGGGGAAAATATCTGCAACCGTCACACAAGCGACCGATGCCATTACTTGATCGCCTCCGCCGATGATTTTCCATATTGAACTTAACCAGACTAGGCGCAGGGGCAACACAGCTGACCATATGCCTAGACGATAGTTAGAGATCAGTCCGAGACTTCCATTTGAAACGATGGTTCAGCTCACAAACTAGTCGGGTCCAGAGTTCAGCTAGAATGAGCCCGGTAATTCCAAAGTATATAACCGATTTGCGGCCCCAGTGGTCTGATAGGACTCCATAGGGAATGGAAAGAAAAATGGCTGTGAGAGACCCCGCCTAGTTAGCATCAAGAAGACAGAGCACCAACCCCTGAGTCTGTAGGATTTGGGAAACTGCATACTCGGCAAGACATCCAATCCATCTTTGTAGCCCAGGATCAGCGCGAGTTCGCCTTGCACTGTCTCCGATTTGCACGGATTTACCGCATCGGATGCGATGTGGGTCGTGTTCAGTGGGCCACTAAGTTCGGAGTATTTTTGGCAGATAATTTGTTCAAAGATCGCAGTCTGAGGAGCCACAGAGAGATTTGATCCAAAATCGGCAGCTAAGATGAAGATGGCGCTCACAAGCAGAACAATGAATCTTTTCCGGCTTTTCCGGTTTTTCGAAGTTGTAGTGTTGTGAATACTGGCGTTCTCAGACAATAGCGGGCGCGCCTCACTGTCTTCGAGCGCATCCATTTTGTCTTGCAGTGATGGTGGGGTGATTGATGGGTTGAAGATGGTGAAATGAGAAATCAATCATGAGGGGAAAGGAAAGGAAATTCGTCTCTCTTTCAGCGACCTTTCCAAGGCTGGAATGCTGGCACCTCCTATGTCACGTCAACGAAGCACCTGGGCACCCTTGAACGCGCCTTAGCCCGATCAGCCGTTTTCTTATCAACCACAGACCGTTAGATTGCATTGGATCCATCGCGTGCTACGATGTGATTCCATCCAATACCAACCTTGCACATTCTCCACTTCGAACCGTTCAATTAACCCGTCTGGTACCGTTCGGCCATTTTCCCCGCCAGCTTTGGGCGAGTGGCCCCCGCTATGACCCGATCGTGTTTGCCCAGACTCAACGGTGGTTTCGGAGATCGTTTAGCTGAACTCCGAGGGTCGCGCAACCAGTGTTTCAGGTTTTGGCGAACTTGATACGGTGAAGAGGGGGACAACTGGCATGCATGAAGACATGTGGACCCTCTTGTGATCGTTGAGGGGAGTTGTCATTTGGTTGGAGAGAAACAACAATGTCGAGCCAAGCATCATCGTTAAAAGGCGTTTTCATGATCGCCATACCAAATATTTCATAGGCTCTGGCTTTTTATAGAATAAATCGCAGCCTTGCCATTTTCCAACTCCGATCGGGGGGGGGGGGAGGAGATAAAGAGCGATCGAGCCCCTTATTAGTGGGCGGGGCTGCATCAATCACGTTTCCCGGTTTTTTACATGCAGACAAGCTGGGTAATCCCCGCCAACTTCAAGTTCAGGTCCACAACTATTACATTCGTCTTTTGATAAAATATAGATCTAATTCGGCTTTTTCTATATAAGGAATCAAAGTTAAATATATTAAACCATAAATTATAGATATATGTAAGCCTCTTATTCAAGTTCTTGGAAGGTTTGATGCTCAGCTCCACGGCTGCAGCCGTGGACCTTATGTCTATCATGATCACCAGGGCTGTCGCATGATGTCAGTGCCTGAACCTTCGAGTTACTTAGGTACTACTAGTAGCAAATGTCCAGGTGACAACCTCAAGTGTAAATAATATATGCACGATTATAAGTATTAGTGACCTCGAGCCCCCAAACAGGTTAACCCTCTCCCACATGGCTTATTCAAAAAATAGCAGGCCGTGAACCACAAAATTCCTCGTACAATCTTACATTTATTGGATAACTGATATTACCCTCAGTAAGACACGATGGCGGCCATTGCGCTTTATACTTGGGTCTGATTTACATGACTTGTGAATAAAGACCAAAGCTCTCCAAAGGATAAATTGGGCCCATATTTCAATCAACAGTAATTGCCGCCTAGCATATCCCCCACTTGGTCTATATGGAATCCGTTGAGGGTATCACACCGAAATTCTGATTCCCGTGGGCCTCAAAATAGTGACCTTGCGTAATTTTCTGAGTACCTGCACCGAACAGGTTATATTGATGACTGTTAGCCCCGTACTGGCTAGCAGGTGTAGACCGGCCGGCCAGATCGGACTCGGCTAGTGAGGATGAGACTTGCACCAGTTCTTCGCGAGCCTTTGACAACGGCTCGATCTGTCTCTGCATCTCCCCCAGAAACACCCTGTCTGCGACCAATGTTCCCAGATCTTCCAATAAACCGACCATCAACATCTCGACGCGCTGCCTTCCCTGTCTCATCATTATTTCTCGATACACAGAAAAATCGTATTCACATTTTGAGTATTCGCCAATGTTTTCCACGATCTCTAGCAGCTTCGTCGCCTTGTCGTGGAAGCTATATAGGACAATCTCTGGTACCCGGGCATCTTCGGCAGACCTCACTTTCTTCGCTGGGCTCTTTGCTTCTTGCAAAAATTTTTCAACCAGAGGGAGCCATTGTTGGGTTTCCTGGAAGGCTTCTGGCAGGCTAGGGAGGTTTTCGATAGAACCGAATGCCCCCATTATGTTTTTCTGTGACCTCAATGAGACTGACAATCTGGCCAAGGAGATGGAGTACATGAGAACAATATGCAGGATAAGCTATCACTATGTCTACCAGAAACTACCACGCTTGCGAGGGACAAGGATCCGATGGTGCAATATTCAGTGATACTGCAACAAAGCAAGATATTGGGGTAGAGTCTGGGTTTTGCGGATAATTAACACTATCCAGGTGGCACAAGGAGAATAACTCCGCACTAGCCGTAAGCCCTTGGCAGGTTCATCATCACAACATGCCCATGGCTACCCAAGACAGGTGCCTGTGTCGTTCGTAATCAAGAATTAGTTATTCAGTATATCTTGACAGTTTCTAACTATGAGTACATTCTTGCTTTTGTCTTTAACCAGGCAGGTCAGATTGATTACCAGGTTTGAGCAACAGGAATCCTGTCAACTTGCGCCATCGACCCTGATACTCAGGTAGACTTTGGTACTATAGAACATCCCGGCGTTTTGGCACATCATCAGCATATACTTTCACTGAGAATTGACCCGGCCATTGGGGGTTACACCTCTGGTAACACTCTAGCTTACACTGAAACATACCCTCTTCCTCACGAACCTTCCCTCAATCCCCATGGGAATGGTTATATCTCAAACACCCAGATTGTCGAGAAGTCTGGCGATCTTGATATTGAGACGCAAGCCGGTCGGACTTTCTCGATACAAAATCCTAACATCCTGAACCGCGTCGATGGTAAACCGTTTTCATACAAGATCAATGCCCCACCCATGCAGAAGTTGCTGGCTTCGCCAGATAGTTATCATTTCAAACGGGCAGAATTTGCCGACCATGAAATTTACGTGACAAAGTATAAGGAGGACGAACTTTTCTCTGGCGTCAAATTCACTAATCAAAGTCGGGGTAGACACGGCATCAAGAGATAGGCAGGACGCAAAGACGATATTGTGAATAAAGATATTATCCTTTGGGTCCAACTCGGATTGAATCATATTCCACGAGTTGAAGACTTTCCAGTCATGTAAGGATGCAGATAACCTTGTTACTTTATACTAGCTTAAGATTGCTGATAAATCCAGGCCTGTGGAGATAATCACCGTATCTCTCAAGCCAGTCAATTTCTCCTCTCGGAATCCTGCTATCGATGCACCGCCTTCTTTGCAAGATAATAATCAGTCTGTGCAGTTAGGGGGTTGTTGCACTAGCCGGCTTTGAGGATCCAGCTTGCTAGCTATAACTTTAATATTGTCAACTTGTTGGATCATGATTTCGCCTGTCTTATACTGTATAGTATCCAGTAGAATGTTTGTGAGTAAAGTCTTTGGGTTGCTGCCATGTCCCTTACTGTATTCAAATATGCCCTATCCTATCCCATGGTACTGACGGCATTGGGGCCCAGATCGGACTTTTTGTATAGGAGAAAAATGTATCCACTACTCCTAGCCCTATGGTTTCTTTAGATCCCAGCCCTTTGGACTTCCTATCTGAAAATCAAGTTCAAAATTTCAGAAGTTCTAAGTTGGCTATTGTCAATAATGCCGGTCATTCAATGTTCCCGTCAAATCCCTGTACGGTTTGTGTGACCAATTGTTTCTGGTTGTGATACAAGCTCGTATTAAGCGCCGCTCATTCCCCTTTAATCTGTTGTTTGCGCAATTTATTTCACTGCTTGTTCAGGGTTTTCCACTTATCTCTCAGTTAGTTATACAGCAGCTTATCCTCTATTAGAGGGGACAAGTTGGTCAATCAGAGATCAGATTTGAATTAGATTTGGCTCTCTTTAAAACTTTTTCTTTCCCCTATAACAATCTTAAGGTTTACAGATACCTTGGCTTGTATAAGATCAGAAATTCTGATAATTTAAATAGTCCTTGCTTTATATCTCTCTAGATTATACTCTGCTTATTGTAGGGGGAGCCTTCGGCGTCCGCCCTACTATCTGAATTACGGCCCGAGGTTTCTTCCGGAGTAGACCCCTTAAGAGGCCTTCATTATTGTAGCTAGACATCTATCATCGAACACACAATCGAGTACATTCATTCGACGTTTCTCTGCTACGTACGGTCCTCGCCGCCCTCCTGGCATAGTCTGGTGGTGGTGCGCTGCTCCGTGTCGTACCGCCTACTATAGGCTGCCTCGAGCGTTCCCCTCTTCACTATATATTATACAATTCCACAAAAATATCCTTGTATCAGATAATACTCAAGGCCAGAAGAACTATTACAATAAGATTAAGTACATAGTTTTTCACACTGCCCTTGGTATATTGTTTGTTTGTTTTTTGTCCACGATGAGCAGTCCATGAGCCTAATGGCCAATTTGGTGCGGAATCACCTATCCTCAAGCCCGTATATCCCAAAGCATCTTCCATAAGTTTCCTGATAAGGGCTTCCAATAGAACTATTGGATCTTCAGGACGAGCTTTCGTGAACCTCTAGCTAGCTTCAATCCCATCCAGAATTTGACACCTAACAGTAGAGTTTATATTCTCGTATTTCCATTCTATCTAGCTTTGTGAAAGTATAATTCCATAGGTGGGCCGGGCCACATTGTAAAATAAACTAAATTTAAACAATTATCAAAACAGAAGATAAAAAAGCCGAAATGGCCCTTAAGATGCCGCCTCCACAGTACTGTTCCGATTCGAAGTCAGTCTCACAGTGATGCAGTCAGTGGCTGCAGCCACTCCGTACTTCTCACGTTCCTCACGGTAGTCTCGTTGCCAGGATGTCGGTGCAAAGTTTTGGAATTGTCGATCTAGGGCAATACCTTTTCGATCCACTAGGTAATAGGTTGCGAAAAGCCGAAGACCCTGATTTGGAAACTTGCACACGGTAGGAAGCCAGAACTCGTCTCGCTCGTCATGTATGCTGCGCTTCAAAGAGATGCCATAAATCTCGATGCCGTCATTTTGAAGGACTGTAAATGATCTATTCCAATCAAGATTGATTAACGTAAATCACCGGAAGGTGTTGCGGATGTGCCAATCAAAACCATTGCGACTTACGCTGCTCGTACGTTCCTGCTCATGTTTTGAGCGGGAGACACTCCCATCTCCACCATCTTTGAATGCTTGTCAAGCATTGCAGCATCAAACCAGATAAGGCGGCCAAATACATCATAGTTGAATATCTTTTTGTCAACTTCCATACTGCCCCAGGGTGCACTAATGTCATATCCAGGCTTGTTCTCGACCAAGTAAATCCGACCATCTTTTCCGGAGACGAGGGTTGAGTTTTGACTAGCATCCTGAATCAAATGGAAACCATTGGTCTTCGGCAACTTTATCAACTTATTGCCACTTTCTGCATCCTTTGCAATTTCCTGATCCTCATGAATGATCGGGCCGGGCTTGTCAAGGCTGATAGTTTTGTTAGTAGCAAGTTTCTGTTCACCACCGAACGTATCGGCAACCTGATTGAAAAGAGCGCCTGGTTCCACCTGTGTGGGGTCCCACCCTTTGGTTCTGTGCAAATGTTAGTTCTTTTTTTCGGTCTCAATAGAGGGACAAGAGGCACTGACGAAATACAGCCAAGGCCAGTCTCATAGAATGTAGTTCCGAGGTCCTTAAATTCATATTCCCAAATTCCCAAAGCTGAGCTATACACGCGATTCTTGGCTCCAACGCGGAACTCGACTCCATTATCACACTTGTGGCCCTCGCCCGACGAGAGCCCTGCAGTGAAGAAGAGAGAAGGAGCGGTATATACCCCAATAGATTTCTTCCAGGTGCCCCCAAGAACATCTAGAGCGACCTCAACTCCAACTGGGATTGAAAGGTCCGCGGTTGCAACTATGTTCCCCTTTTTCAATTCAAAAATAGGTTCTAGGGATGGTTTGAATCCCGAAGCTTTGTTATTCGCAG
Source organism: Penicillium angulare (assembly GCF_028827245.1). Taxonomy (NCBI): domain Eukaryota; kingdom Fungi; phylum Ascomycota; class Eurotiomycetes; order Eurotiales; family Aspergillaceae; genus Penicillium; species Penicillium angulare. The sequence continues at coordinate 38,133 of NW_026623170.1, read as the reverse complement.
GGGTAGCCGCGTCCAGAACAACCTCTCCTTCCGAAACAGAGAATCTTGCGCCGGCCCTAAACTCTCCATGGGCATCAACGTAAATGCTAGCGGCCGAGTTAATGACAACTTGGGGACCAATAGTGATGATCTTTGGGATTTTGATGGCAGCAAAGGGCAAACTACCAATTTCCTTTTCAATTGTCGTTTTGAGGCCTTTGGCTCCTTTTTTGGCGCTCTCCTGAATTGCCTTGGCATCTACAGTGACACCATATATAGCATCGAAGACAAATGGCTCGTGGTTGATGAAGGACACCTTTGCCTTGGAAATGCCCTTGTCGATGCTGAACGCCAGTTCACCCTCGAAGCTGAAATTAGCCTTGGCTCCACAGCTTTCACATTCGACTGCCACAGCTGCGCCCGTTTTAGAGAGGACCAAGCCCTTGTCTGTTCCCCCCAGTGTGCTGCCAATATCTGTTCCAATCTTCCCACCGCCAACTCGATGATCAAAAGCGATGTCTGCATCGTAACTTTGGTTGAAGGGGACCCCGAAAGGAACCATCAATAGATTCACGGTCACAGCAGCAAGCTTTATCACAACCACTACAGTAACCTTGACTAGTTCAACAGAAGTCCTGACCACTTGGTCAACGACCTATCAGATTTATTTGATTAGCGAGCTTCCAAGCAGAGTTTGCGGAGCCCGGCCACGGGTTATTTAATACCTTGATGAGAGATTGTATTCCTTCCACAATCCAAGAAAACAGGCCTCGCTTAGAGAGCCCATTATCTTCATCGGAGATAAAGTCAAGACCTGTCTCGTATTGATCCGGGACATCCGTATTGATTGAATCAGTCCCGAAGAAAAGCTTGACTGCTTTCGCTTCCTTTGTGAGATCGGCCTTGTGCGGCCTGCTGAGATTATTGGAAAGATCGGAAAATAACGGCATTTCCATTGCGGGGTGCGCCTGGTCTACTTTAACATGGCCTTTCACTGGTGTACGTTTGGCATGCGGGCTTTGGTATGTCCCCCAGTTCAACTTCCCGTCCCGAATCTCGTCCTTTTCATCAGAGAGCTCAGCATTCACTGTCACACAATCATCGTGGAAGATTGGATGGGAGGCGACGAAGATAGACCGATATTCTCCTGTTCGATGACCACAACCAATATGATAGGTGATCACATTGAATGATTCCGAGTCACTGTACTCTTTCCAAGATTTTTCCACAGTTTCAAGTGATTCAGGAGACTTGAAGCACACTTCAATATATCCATCATCACAATTGACTTCTTTGACATGATTGGAATGTTCTAGGACAATGGTGGGACGGGAGAAGTTGGCTTGCAACTGACCGTGCTTTGCACCGTGTAGAGCCGCTTGGAAGAATTAGTATCACGATAAAACATCCAAATTGAAGATATACTTACGCCGGTGTCCTTCTTGGCTGAAGTATAAGTCCTTGGTGCCATGGGGTATTAGGTGACCAATATCGCTGGCATTATGCTCTGGATGGAGCGCGGGGTACATGTTGACCCCATCATAGGAAAATGAGGGGGGAATCTGCAGAAGACCTTCATGTGCTGAGTGTCGACCACTGAAAGCAGATACAGTAACGAACCAGGCCAAAAGGGCCACGGCTTCCGTGACTCTCATTATCGGTAAAATGGCCAAGGTTCAGGATTTAAGGAACGACGAACAATAGCTGGCGGAAGTTGCACCCTTTTAATATATCTCCTTTCTCAAGAAAGTTCTCAAGAAAGGGGTATAAGATTGAGCGTGGAATATGCGAGACACTCCCAATCGGCATGTCCGAGACCTGAAATCGCAAGGATCTTCTCTGAATTTCTTGTCTGCTGTTCCAATATCCATGCGGGACTTGAAGATCCCACATACCAATAGTTAGTTAACTATTCCTTGCCAATGCCCTAGCTACTCCAAAAATCAGGCCCGAGACCCGCCAGGCATAATTACATTTTCTCTGTTTTTCTTTTTAATAGTAAGTAATCAGATATTGTAGCAGGCCTGAAACCCAATACTGCGGACCATTTTGCCTTTACGAGCTAGATTTTGACAGGTCTACATGGCAACAAGTCCTCTTCCAAGTACGATCTGGCCTTGGCTAGGATGGAAACCCAGGATGTTAGGATAGAACATTTCTGTCATTAGAGGGTTAGGAGGGGATGGTAGACTAATGCTAATCCTTCGGTGGCTGGCTGAATACCTTCAGCCCTAGGATTAACTAGGCTATGGTGATTGAAGATCTATCACAAGGTGATCTTCAGTGGGGCGATAAAATCATTAGTAGAATCCTGTCGGATAGAAGATCTCGGATCTGCACAGATTAGAGAACCCCTATTATACCCTAGTTGCGGTTCCCGGTTCTGATTGGCCTGCTGGGCGTGTCCCCGGGCTGGGATAGGGTAGACCGCGGCATTTCCCGTGGGAGTGAATAATTTGTCCCATTTCCTATAACTATGTTACGGACCCACAGGGGGCGGTCGAAAATTAGGCATGGAGAGCCAACTGTTTCTGCAAGGTCCAAATTGGCCCAAGATTGTGTGCATCCTGGGAAAGAAACAATCCTATAATAAGATGTAATTGTCACACGCTTTGACCCCTCGGGTGTGCTGACTAAGCCTACGTCTTGGTCAGCCACCCTTTTTGTCAAACCCCGGTTCTAACGTGAACCACGGTCGGCCGAGCGGCCCCATCAAAATTCAAAAAACTATCAATTTTCAATAACTATTAAAACAACAAAAACAATAAAATATTGACTATTTAACACGTGTAGGGCATTTATTATAAGTATGGCCTTTAATTCCACATCCAGAACATATTATCTACCGACGTATTGTAAGTATAGAAGGTAAAGCTAGCTTAGCTTCTGTTTCTGTAGGCATCTCTAGTAAAGATATATCTTTGTATTTAGTCTTATCTACAACTACAATATTATCTTTACTACCTTCTAAACCTCTAAATAAGCCTTTTTTATCAATAAATTGATGTTTAATAGCCTTCTTTTTTAGTTGTTTTTTGTTAGTAGCTTCCAATTAGCTACAACGATCTTGGAGAAAAAGATAGTAATAGACAATTTTAATAGTTATATTATATATCTTCTTAATCTTTTGTTTAACCGGTGAAGATATAATTAAAGATAATGTGTAATGGTTACTAAGTTGTTAGGCTAGAGACCTATAACTAGGTAAGATTATCGGATAGTAGAGACCAAATAGGACAGTTGATACATAGACTGATTCTTGTTGAATAAGAATTGTAGCTATTGTTTATATATTTTTATATTACTAGGGCTTAGGGCTATTATATATAAATAGATATATTAAGATAGATTTATCTATAAAGTAGCTATAAATTATATCTAAGTTGTATCTAAGAGGATTTAGGAATCCTATAATAATTTATCCTTCCCTTTTAATAATAGTTAACTTAATTATCTATATAGCTTATATTTAATTAGATAATCTATATAAAGTAGTATTGTATTGAATAAAGCTTCTAGGACTAATACTATTTTAGATATCTTTATATATAGATATAAATAAAGTATATAAGAGGCTAAAGCAGAATTTATATTTAATTAAGCTAGGCTATATACTATATATAAAAAGCTTAAAGAGAGAATTACTAAGTAGGTATTCTATATATTAGGTTATTATAATTATATATACTATATAATCTTATACTAAATATTAATCTATAATAGTATTCTTCTTTAGGGTAGTCCTTCTTATATATATTATAGTTATATTTAGTTATCTTTAGACCTATAATAGAGTCGAAATAGGGTTAAATTATCTTTTAAAGGTATCTAATATAAAGTAATCTTAAATATTACTAAGACTTTATTAGGTCTATTCTATCTAATCTATCTATTTTACTAGGGTTTTATTATAATATCCTTAATTAATTTTCTTATATTTTATATTTATTATCTCTTCTACTTTATATTTAAGTTTTTTATTAATTAGTATTGATAAGAAATATAAATTATCTATAATCTATAATAGAAATAGATCTAAAGTAATAGATCTAATTAGCTTTATATAGAATATTAGATAAATATTAGTAGATATCTCTAATTATATTATATAAGATATAGAGATATCTAAAACTTAATATTAAATATATAGCTAATTTAGCTTCTTTAATTATTATTATATATATATATTCTATAAATTTAACTATATCTAGTTATCTTTTTTATAGACTAGTATAACCTATTATTATTTATTTAATTACTCTTCCTATAGAGTTTATATAAAAGTAATTATAACTTAGGCCTAATTAGTAGTTTCTTATAATTAATTTATAAATATTTTATCTATAATTCCTAATTATATATAGGTTTTATAGGGTTCCTTTATCTTTTTTATTTTAATAGGATTAATATAGTAATTATATATAAAGAAGAAGAGGGATAATCCTATTATATTAGTATTATAATTATTAATTACTATAATAATAATAGGGAGTAATATATCCTAATTACTCTATATATAGATTATAAATATATATAAGATCTATTTAACTTCTTGGTTTATATACTTTATAGTACTATTAGATTATAGATATAATGTAGTAAATAGTATAAAGGGAGAGACTATGATTATAGGTTATATAGTATTTACTGAATAGTATTATAATTACTACTTCCAGCATTATAAACGTCTATATTAGCCTAAGGCCTCTTATTTAGTCTTATAGAGCTTCCTATCTATAGGGGCCTATATAAAGTATTAACCCCCCTCAGCTATAAGCTTTCTTTCTTTTTAACTTTCTATTAGTTTGATAGTTAATATTATCTTATCATTACATTACCTTTTTTCAGTGGTATAATTCTGTTTGTATTCAAAAAAAAAGCCTACTAATACTATCTTTCGGCTTGTTTGCTATCCTTCTTATATATTGTTGTTTTTTATACTCTCTTCCTTTATATAGTTCTCTTCTTATATTTCTCTTCCTATATATCTTATTATATCTCTTCTTTTCTAATAGGTATAATTCTAGATTCTTATAGTATTACTTAAGCTAAATATAAGTTAATGTCTTATTTCTTATAGAAATGTTAGATATTCTATCCTCTAATATAGATATAATTATGCCTTAGAACTTTAATATTAGATCTTAATTTATAAAAGTTATTATATATAGTAAAGGTATTAATATATTTAGTAATATCTTTCTTCTTAACTTCTAATCTATTTCTGATCTTATACTTATTGTTATACTAGTTGTGTGTAATATGGATTAGTGTAATATTAATAATATTAAAGTTAATTCGAAAGGATAAAGATATATATATATTACTTAATAAATCAGGATAGCTATCTTTCTATTATATATATACTGTTTAGTAGGTTATAGGTCTTTTTTTTATATATATAGTTATAGTTCTTAATAGTAGAGATATTATATTTAGTAGTTCTTATATTTTATATATATATAGGAATATTATAAGTAGATACTCTTTCTATTAGAATCCTTCTAAGAATCTTATTTATTTTATATAGGATACTTATCTAATCTCCTATTATTATATCTTTTACTATTTAATTAAAGATCTAGCTGTAGAAGAGGATAATTATAATATAGAGAAAGCTTCTTCTTCTATAATTATATTATAAAAGTATTATATTACTATCTCTATATCTTCTTCTAAAAAGATTATATCTCCTATCTCTAAGAAACTATATATAATTATTCCTATTTTAGTAACTTTAGAGACTTTAGTTTATACTAAGTTAGTTCTTTCTCTTATATAAAAGACTTAGAAGATCTAATCTCCTTTTCTTATAGCTTCCTTTTCTTTTTCTAGTCTAAAAGAATCTATTTATACTATTAATATTAAGTATTCTAGTAGTTTAGTTTATTTAGTAAACTAGTATTTTTCTCTATTAGATAACTATAATATCTACTATTATCTTAAAACTAGTAAGTTTAAGCTAATACTAGTAGTATATAATTAACTATCTTTAGTAAAGTTTTATTTAGTCTATAATTATATATAAATCGAGATAGTTCTAAAAGAGAATAATATTATTAAGTATAATAAGAGTAAAGCTAAGTCGGAAAAAAATCTTTTTATACTTAATATAGTTAAGGCTATATCTTAAGTAATTATCTTATCTATAAAGAAGAATAATTATTATAAGAGGAAGTTAGTTTTTAAGGAAGAACTTAGAGAGTTTATAAATATTATTTATAAAGAGTCTAATCCTTTTATTTATAATGATTCTGAACTTTCTACTTATAATACTTCTAATAATAAGCTTTTATTTAGTATCTTATCTAAATCTTCTATAACTTCTTTAAAAAAGACTATTACTAAATAATCTACTTATTATAGTTAGTTTTATAAAGATACCTCTATATAATTTATATTATTTTATACTATTTTATAATACTTTATAATATTCTTAGGAATGATTTTTAGTATTTTCTATTTATAATTTAATTATATTTTTCTTCTATATTTTTAGCTAGTATTTAATAAGTCTTATATATTTAATATAAATCTTTACTTTATCTCTCCTTCTCTTTTTATAGATTTTATAACTTAGTCTTTAGGATTATAATAGTAAAGGGACTATCTTTTATTAGTATCTTTTTATATACTATTATAGTATATAGAATACTTCTTCCTAGAAGAATATCTCCTTCTAAATCTATATCTTTGTTTTTAGAGATATACCTAACTCTATCTATATCTTTATTTTTAGAGATATACTTAGCTTTATTATTATTATTTAAGTCTAAACTTAACTCTTCTTATAACTCTTTAGAATCTTTTTATTTTGGATCTCCCTATATATATTAGTATTTTACTGTATATCTATATACTTTCTTAATAATATAATTTATAATTATATCCTCCCTTACTAAACTTTATTATATATTATATTAATAGAACTTATCCTACTTTTTATAAGTAAAAGTTAATAGGTCTAAATAAGTTAGTAATAAAGTATTATTCTCTAGGATTTTCTAGATCTTTTTAGGTCTCTTTAGGTTTAAACTAGCTTATTATATTATAATTTAAGTAGCTTATAATATCTATAATAACTTTAGGTTATCTACTCTTATTTCTAAAAGTCTTAATTTATTTATAAGATTTTAGAGTATATAATTAGATAGTTCTACTAAAGTATATATTCTAAGGATATAGATATCATAGGATTTCTAAATCCCTTTAGGTATAATTTAAGTATAATTTATAGTTACTCTATAAGTAAATCTACTATAATATATGAAGGGCTAAAGTAGAATTTATGTTTAATTAAGCTAGGCTATGTACTATATATAAAAAGCTTAAAGAGAGAATTACTAAGTAGATATTCTATGTGTTAGGTTATTATAGTTATATATATTATATAACCTTATACCGGATATTAGTCTATAATAGTATTCTTTCTTTAGGGTAGTTCTTTTTATATATATTATAGTTATATTCGGTTATCTTTAGGCTTATAATAGAGTTAAAACGGGGCTGAATTGTCTTTCAAAGATATCTAATATAAAATAATCTTGAATATCGCTAAGACTCTACTAGGTCTATTCTATTTAATCTATTTATTTTACTAGGGCTTTATTATAGTATCCTTAACTAATTTTCTTATATCTTATATCTATTATCTCTTCTACTTTATATTTAAGTTCTTTATTAATTAGTATTAGTAGGGGATATAAATTATTTATAATCTATAATAGAAATAGATCTAAAGCAATAGATCTAACTAGCTTTATATAGAATACTAGATAGATATTAGTAGGTATCTTTAATTATACTATATAAGGTATAGAGATATCTAAAACTTAATATTAAGTATATAACTAGTTTAACTTCTTTAATTATTATTATATATATATATTCTATAAATTTAGCTATATCTAATTATCTTTCTTATAGACTAGTATAGCCTATTATTACTTATTTAATTACTTTTCCTATAGAGCTTATATAAAAGTAATTATAGCTTAGATCTAATTAGTAGCTTCTTATAGTTAATTTATAAATATTTTATCTATAATTCTTAGTTATATATAGGTTTTATAGGATTTCTCTATCTTTTCTATTTTAATAGGGTTAATATAGTAACTATATATAAAGAAGAAGAGGAATAGTCCTATTATATTAGTATTATGGTTATTAATTATTATAGTAATAATAGGAAGTAGTATACTTTAATTACTTTATATATAGGTTATAAATATATATAAGATCTATTTAACTTCTTGGTTTATATACTCTATAATACTATTAGATTATAGATAGAAAGTAGTTAATAGTTAATATTAAATTAATAGCTTCTTATATACTATTTGCTAGAATATACTTATAAATTAGGATCTATAGTTACTTATAACTACTTATAATAGCCTATAGTATATATAAAAATAAATAAAGAATATATCTATTACTTTCTTAGTAGTTATCTCTATTATATTTATAAGAATTATACTCTTTATAAGCTAGTCTATAATTACTATTAAATTTATTATATCTATATATATTATTAGGGGTAGTTCTATAATAAAATCTATAGATAATTCTATCTATATTCGCTATAGAATTAGTAGTAGTTTTAGTAGTCTATACTTTATATTATACTATATAGTATTATAACTATAAACTATATAGCTTTATAAGAAGTATTATATATCTCTTATTGCTCTTAGCTAGAAGAATCTCTATAATAGTATTATATAGGTAATATCTTAACTAAGATATATTATAATATAAGAGTTATGGATCTTCTATATAATCCTTATATATAGTACTTTATTATTTAGGATCTATATCTATTATCTAAAGTAAAGTAGTCCTTATTTATCTAGGTAATACTTTAATAGGCTTATTTTTATATTTACTTTAATAGTAATTTGTTGGTCTCCCTTTTCTAAGGCTTTATATATCTTTTGATACTTTAGATTAATAGATCTTATATTCTTTTATTCTTATTATAGTATAGGCTTCTTAAATAGGGATATTTTCTTCTTAAAGTTAATTCTCTCTACTATTAGTAGATTAGGTTGTTCTATCTTAATCTATATCTTTTTTAATAGGATTTAGAACTAATTCGATAACCTTTTATCTATAATATACTATAGGATATCTTAGCTTTACTATAAAAGTATATTAGGTTTTATAATAAGTTTCCTAAGGTAATATTTTAGTTTATAGTTAAATTTTATAAGGATATTTATTTATCTTATTTATTATTTATTTAGATATTATACTTTACTAAAATATTATAGGTTTTTATAGTCTATTATAATAGTAAATTAGGATATTATCTTTAACTTTAGTCTTTACTTTTAGAGAATATATATAATTACTAGTAGCTCTTTGTTATAAATCTTATAATTTAACTCTACTAGTAATAGTTTCTAGGAGAGATAGGTATATAAATATAGCTACTTATTTGGTCTATATTATAATAAAATAGCTTCTATAGCCTATCCTAATATATTTATTTTAATAATAGTTTTCTTATTCTCTTTAAAATATATTAGAATCAGGGTATTAATAAAGAGGCTCTTTAATTTTTTAAATATTTATTAATAGTTATTATCCTATATGAATTAGGTATCTTTTTTTATTAATTTTGTTAGGGGTGTTAAGAGATTAACGAATTAGGATATAAATAGGTAGTAAAAGTTAGTAAATCTAAGGAAGCTTTATATATCTTATACTAATTTTAGTATTTCCTATTCTTAGATAGCTATAATCTTCTTTAGATTAATATAGATTTCTTTATTTATTTATATAATAAACCCTAGATATTTTATAGAATCTTGCTTAAACTCTGATTTTTTGATATTATATTATAGATCTACTTCCTATAGTTTCTATAATATTTGTCTTACTTTTTGTTAGTGATTCTCTAGTAATCTATTATTATATATAATAATATTGTTTATATATATAGATATAAAATTGTTAAGATACTCTTATAGGGTCTTATTAATATATCTCTAGAAAGTTACTAGTATACTAGTTAGTTTAAATAGAGTAATATTCTATTTATATAGGTTATACTATATCTAAAATACTATTTTCTATTCTTCTCCTAGTTAGATATGAATCTTATAGAAAATAGTAATAATATCTAGTTTAGAAAACCATTTAGCCTACTCTATATTCCTTAGTATCTCTTTAATTAATAATAGTAGATAATAATCCTTTATTATTAATTTATTTAACTTATAGTAATTAATATAGAATTATACTCCTTTATCTAGCTTTTTTATTAGTAGGACTAGGGCTATAGTAAGTAATTTGTTTATTTAAATAAAACTTTTTCTAAGAAGGTCTATTAATATTTTCTATAGATATAGAAGCTTTTCTTTATTTATATTATAGAGAGAACTATATAAAGGTAGTTCTTTAATACTATTATAGTCTTATTTTAGGGTGATTTTATAGTTAATTCCTGGTTGATTTAGGGATAACTTATTAGCTAACTACTAGTTAAAGATATTTAACTATTACTAATAGTATCTTAGTAGCTTATTCTTAGGATTATCCTATTTCTTTAGATATAATACTTTCTTAATATTATCTATTATAACTTTACTGATTTATAGTTAATTTAGTTACTTCTCTTTATAGATAAAGTTATATAATAATTAGGTTATTAACTTCTTAATCTATATTCTCTTTATATTAGTTAATCTAATTATATAGTCTATATAGTTCTAGTATCTTATCTATTCTCTATTTTTTATAAATATATTAATATATCCTTTTTTTACTAAGTATTAGTCGTTAATATCTTATAGTTAAGGGTCTCCTAATATTATATTATTTTTTTATTAGGGAATAATATATATAAATACTTATCTTTACTAATAACTATAAATATCTAGATTAAAGTATATAACCTAAGTAATTTAGCCCTAATTTAAGACTATCCTATCTAGGATCTATATAGATATTTTAATATATAGGAGATTAAATAACTAAACTAATACTTTATTTATAGTTATATAATAATAATATCTACTATTAACTAGGGCTTATATAAATTAGATTTTATTTACTTTAGTATTAATTAGAAATAGTAGTATTTCTTATTTTAGTAGTTTTTTAACTTCTTTTTGCTTTTATTTATAACTTAGAACTAGTGAGATAAATTTACCTAATTCTCCCTGTATATTTTATATGTTACGATCTGTTACGTTTGTTTATATATGGCAACATCCATGTCTATATCTGTTACTATCTATCTATAGTTATCTGATCATACGTGATTAGATATATCTATTTGCTATGTTTGTTTACTAGTATATATATATTAACTGTTGTTTCCCCTAACTTAGTAATATATGCTTATTTATACCTAAAGATCTTATATAGTAGTATTGTTTTGAAGATAGTACCTTTTATGGTCTATCAGGGGCTGCTAGGGGCGTAATATAAATATCTATACAACCCTAGAAAAACGATTCGAAAGGTAACAAAGTCTACTGAAGGGGTCTTAATGTGGTGATAGTATACAGAAGCTTAATACTATATATATAGTTTTTATCTAAGGGAATTTAGAAGCTAAAGTTCGTGGGATAAGTATAAACTGCTGTGATCAGACAGTTAAGGCTCCAAGTATAGGTAAGATATAGTAAATCCTGTAGATCTATATATATCGGTGCTTCATTTTTGAGCTATTATATTGTATTATATCAACTATATTGTTTTAGGGTATTCTTCTAAGCAAAACTGGAGACTAACAGTTAAGAACTATAATATAGTTATCTCTAAGGGAAGTAAAAAGGTAAATATAGTAAGGACTTAATATTTTTGGAAGAACTTTACTATAAAGAAAAGAAAAGTTAGTATATTTAATTTTACTAAAGAAAAGACTAGAATGTATTAACTATAATAGACAATTATTATCTATATAAAGTTATTAATAATAGATTAGAAGGTTACTAGTAAGCTTTATCTATAGATAAGTAAATTATATATATACTTTCTATCCTTTTATCGGTATTTATAGAGACTTATATAAATATATAAAATACTAATAGTAACCTAGTAGTTATATCTAAAATTATTATTTAGACTATTATTATATTTAAGTATAAATATATAGGATAAGAAGTACTATAGGCTACTTAGTATAATATAATATCTAATACTATTTATACTTAATTAAATATATTAGCTACTAAATAGATATTAATAAAGAGTATCTATATAATTAATAAATATAACGGCCGAATTTAGGATAACACTACACAAAAGTATCTTTATAACTATAAATACTACTTTTATAAGATTATATAGTTTATTAGAGTATAACCAGAAGAATATAATAAAGTAATTTAAGCTAGTAGAGCTCTTAAAGGAAAAGTAGCTTAGTTTTAGAAATATTATAAGTAATATATTATAATTATAGATCCTAACTAGGAAGTTTATATATTTATAGTATATAGGGTATAGATCGAATATAAGTTCTTAGAATATCTTAGTAAAGAAAAACAATAGGACTGCTTCTAGAAGTATTATTAAGGAGATTATACCTTTATTAAGTATATAATAGATCTCTAAAAGACTATAGCTAAATATAGAATTAAGATATTAGAGGCTATTCTAATTTAATTCTTATGGAAAGATATAAAAATATAGTTATAGAAGCGTTAGACGGAGAACTAAAATTACCTAATAAGACTTATAAAGGTAATTAAATATTTTATATAGTTTAAATAAGAAGCTATAATCACTAGCTATCTAGAAAAGAAGGATAGAAGTAATAATCTATATAGTAACTAGTACAACCCTAATATAATAGACTTAGATATTCTTAAGTCTATAAATAAATCGAAGGATAATTAATAGAAAGAAACTTAGATATATTTTAATTATAATAAGAAAGGGTATATTAAGTAGAATTACTAATTACTTAAGAAGAGTTAGAATAGGGATTCTAGATATACTAAGAAGTTAAAAAACTAAGGACGGTTAAGATAATTAAAACTCTTATTAGCTATATAAAAAAGACTTTAAAATTGCTAGTATATATAGGTCCAGATCTATTAGACCTAGTATTAATAGTTCTTACTACTCTAGTTATTTTATAAAAGCTAGAGAGTATAGAAAAGTATAAGAAGAAAGCTAAACTTACTAATATTAAGATAGATCTCTATACTATAGGAGATTTCTTATTATACTATAAAGTTTTAGTATATAGCTAAGATAGAAATATAGCTATTTATACTTTACTTAATTATAGTATTTCCTATACCTTTATTTTTATTAATTTCCTTAAAAAAAATTATTTATATCCTAACTACTATAAAACAAACTTAGATATATATATTTAAATACCTAATAAAGAGAGGCTTATTATAAGATTAAAGGTTTAACTCCTAATAGCTCTTAGAAGCTAATATATAACTATTTTAATATAGATACTTAATTTACTAGAATATAAACTTATTCTTAAATAGGATTTCCTAAAGTACTAGAACCCTAAGATCTATTAGAAAATATTTATTATAAAGATTTATAATTATAGCTAGATATATATTATATAAATTAATAATTGATATAGGTATATCTTAAATAATAATAATCTATAGTTAAATTTAATATTAGTTAGATAAATATAAAAAGAACTAAAGTATAAGTCTATATAAGGAGTATTATATATTATATATCTAGAGATAGTAGAAGAGTTTAAAATACTTAAGTTATCTAGGATTCCTATATATAGAGATCTAAAGATTTATACTACTCTAATAGAATATAAAAATATCTTTAGGGTAATATTACTATAAGAGTTACTACTAGAATAGGCTATCTTATATAATATATATACTAGAGATACTATACCTATTAATATTAACTTATATATATTATCTAAATAAAAGCTATAAGAATAGGTAAAATAAGTATCTAAACTATTAGAAAAGGATCTAATTCAATTATCTATAAGTACTTAGGGATTTCCTATAATATTTATTATAAAACTAAATAATAACTAGAGGATATATATAGATTATTATATATTAAATAGACTAATATTAAAAAATAGTTATCTATTATTATAAATTTAAGATCTACTTAATTATATAGGTACTACTAAGATTATATCTAAGATAGATTTAATATTTAAGTACTAATAGGTTTAAATAAGAGTATAATTAATCGAAAAGACTACTTTTAATACAATATAGGGAAAATATAAGTAGATTATAATACTATTTAGATTATATAATATATCTACTACTTTCTAGTTTATTATAAATAATATATTAAGACCTTTTCTTAACTAATTTATTATAGTTTACTTAGATAATATCTTTATTTTCTTAAAAACTATAGAAGAATATTATAAGTATCTTAAAAAAGTATTGGTTATACTAAGAGAATATTAGCTATATACTATACTAAGAAAATATAAGATCGCTACTAAATATATTAAGTTCTATAGGTTTTATATTAGAGGAGGATAAGTCTTAGTAGTATTAGTAAAGATTAATATAATTATATTATAGCTAAGGTCTATAAATATATACAAAGTCTAGTAATTCTTAGGACTTATAATATATTACTAATAGTTTATTAAGGATTTTACTAGAATCTATATACCTCTATATAAATTATTAAAAAAGCCTAATAAGTAGCTCTAAAAAGATAAGCTTTGTCTAATTTTATGGTTAGTAGTATATAAAAGGGCTTTTAGATAACTAAAGTATCTTATTATTACTACTTCTATATTAATCTAATCTAATCTAATAAAACTATTTATAATTAAAACTAATATATCTAAATAGATTATTAGGATAGTCCTAAACTAAATAGATAAGAATAGAAAACTCTATTTTATAACCTTTAATAATTATAAGCTTTCTAGTATAGAATTAAATTATCCTATATATAAAAAGGAGTTATTAGCTATTAAAAAGATCTTATATTTATAGGATCATTATCTAGAAAACAGTATAAAAATAACTATTATAACTAATTACTAGGGTTTATAGTATTTATAAATATTACTAACCTATAGTAAATAACTTACTTACTAGGTTATAGAGTATTAAGAGTATAATCTAAAGATTTAGTATTAAAAAGATAAAGAGGCGATTATTCTTAATACTATTAGTAGAAGACTAGATTTTATTAATAAAGGCCCTATAAATATATTATTCCCTTCGATTTAGAATATTATTTTTATTATAATCTTAATTATAGTAGAACAAATAATTATAAAAGTCTTAGAAAAAGATTAGCTAACAGCTATAGAAAAATATTTAGATTTAGGAATACTCCTTATCGATAAGAAGCTTACAAAAGCTATAAAAAAGTTTACTCTAAACTTATTATACTATAATATAAAGTTACTAATAAAATCTATAAGTATAGCTTATTATTAGTTAATCTTTATTTATAAAAATAAGGTTTATATACTTTATTTAGAACCTCTCTTTTATAGAGAATTATTACTATACCTCTATAAGAAGTTTAGTTATTTAGGATATCTAGGTCTAAATAGAGTTATTTATCTATAAGTATAGTAATCTAATATAAAAAGAGATATAGAAGATATTATAAGATCATACCTTAAATATTAAGTTAGCTAAAATCCTTAAAAAGGATTAGAATAAGAGATAGCTTAATATATAGTAGAGAATAGTATCTATCTATTTAAATAGTAGGGTATTAACCTAATTAGATATCTTCCTTATATATCTAATAATAATTACTAGATTATTATTATAATTAATTATATTACTAGCTAGGTTATTATATAGACTATTCTAGAAGCTATAGAAGAAGCTTTAGGTTAATTTATATATAATCAGATCTTTATAAATTATAGTATATTAAGAGAAATAGTTACCGATAACAACTAGAATCTATTAGCTAAGATAGTAAGATACTATATCTAGCTTCTTAATACTTAATATTAAATAACTACTCTATACTACCTATATATAAATAGGAAGATAGAAAACTTTAATAGATTATTAGGCTAAATATTAATAAAATATTTAATAAATAAACTAATAAAGTTATAGGATCTTTATCTAATATAGACTATTTTTATTATATATATATATAAATATAGTATAATAGGGTTTAGTTTATTTTATTTAGTATATAGTAAATAACTATAAATACCTAGTAACAATAATAATACAATAGTAGTATAACCTTTTACAGAAAGGTTAGATATACTATAGAACTTAAATAATATATAAATAAAGATAAATAAATTATTACTAAACTATATAATTAAGAAGGGTTATATCTATAATAGTAAAGTTATAAAAACTAGCTTCTAGAAGAATAACTAGGTATTAATATATAATAAAAGTAAGAAAAAATTTAAAAGTAAGTAATTTAGACTATATTATATCCTAGTAGTCTATATTCTTAGAATATATACTTTAATAGAGTTATTTAATTATATACTCTAAAATCTTATAAATAGATTAAGACTTCTAGAAATAAGAGTAGATAATCTAAAGTTATTATAGATATTATAAGCTACTTAAATTATAATATAATAAGTTAGTATAAAATTAAAGAGATCTAAAGAGATCTAGAAGATCTTAAAGAATAATACTCTACTATTAACTTACTCTAATCTATTAACTTTTATTTATAAAAAGTAAGAAGAGTTCTACTATAATAGTATATAATAAAGTTTAGTAGGGGAAAATATAATTATAGAATATATTATTAAGAAAGTATATAGATATATAGTAAAATACTAATATATATAAGAAGATCTAAAATAGAAGGATCCTAAAGAGTTATAAGAAGAGTTAATTTTAGATTTAAATAATAATAATAAAGCTAAGTATACCTCTAAAAATAAAGATATAGATATAAAAGGAGATATTCTTTTAGGAAGAAGTATTTTATATATTATAATAGTATATAAAAGGATACTAATAAAAGATAATCCCTTTACTATTATAATCCTAAAGACTAAGTTATAAAGTCTATAAAAAGAGAAAGAGATAAAGTAGAGATTTATATTAGATATATAAGACTTATTAAGTACTAGCTAAGAATATAAAAGAAAGTATAATTAAATTAAATATAGAAAAATACTAAGTATTATTCTTAGAAAAAGATTATAAATATTATAAAGTAGTATAAAATAGTATAAAATAGTATAGATTATATTAAGATATTCTTATAGGGCCGGCTATAATAAATAGATTATTTATTAATAGCCTTCTTTAAAAGAGTTACTAGAGATCTAGATAATATACTAAATAAAAGTTTATTATTAGAGGTATTATAGATAGAAAGTTTAGGCTTATTATAAATAATATCTCTAAACTCTTTAAGTTTTTTCTTAAGAATAGACTTCTTTTTATAATAATTATCCTTTTTTATAAATAGGATAACTACTTAAGATATAGCCTTAACTATATTAAGTATAAAAGGATTCTCCTCTAACTTAGTCTTACTCTTATTAGAATTAAGAATATAGTATTCTATTAGAACTATTATTATCTATATATAATTATAGGTTAGTTAAAACTCTATAAGAGAAAGCTAATTGTATACTACTAGTATTAGCTTAAACTTATTAGTTTTAATATAGTAATAGATATTATAGTTATTTAGTAGAGAAAAGTACTAGTCTATTAGATAGATTAGTCTATTAGAACGCTTAATATTAGTAGTATAAGTAGGTCTTTTTAGACTAGGAGAGGAAGAAGAAGCTATAAGAAAAGGAGATTAGATCTTTTAAGTCCTTCTTATAGAAGATAGGACTAACTTAGTATAAATAAAAGTCTCTAGAGTAGAAGAAGTAGGAATAGTTATATATAGCTTCTTAGAAGTAGAAGATATAGTCTCTCTAGAAGAAGATATAGAAGTAGTAGAATAATACTTCTATAGTATAATAATAGGAGGAGATACTTTCTTATCCCTTGTATTATTATCTTCTATAGTAAGATCCTTGACTAGATATTATAAGATATAATAATAGAAGGTTGGATAGGTAGCTTATATAAAGTAAATAAGGTTCTTAGGAGGATATTATTAAAAAGAGTATCTACTTATAGTATTCTTATATATATATAAAGTATAAGAGCTACTAAATATAATATCTCTATTATTAAGAACTATAACTATATATAAAAGAAAAGGCCTATAATCTATTAAATAGTATATATATAATAGAGAGGTAGCTATCTTGATTTATTAGGTAATATATATATATCTTTATTCTTTCGAATTAACTTTAATATTATTAATATTATATTAATCTATATTATATATAACTAGTGTGGTAATAAGTATAAGATCAGAAGTAGATTAGAAATTAAGAAGAAAGGTATTACTAAATATACAGTGGTGTTCCATAAGTATTTGACCTCGAGTACTTCGGCCTAGGACCTACTTTTTAATACTGCTAGGCAGAAACCTCCAAATTCTATTCAATTTCAATAGCTAGTATGCCATCCTTTATATTTAATTATATCTGCTACTTTGTGGGGTATAGTCTCTAATAGATGCTTAAAAACCTTAATATCTAGGCCTTCCCACGCTTCTTGCGTAGTGTCTACTAATATATCTAGTGTTGTCGCGTTATTTGGTAGGTGTATAAGCTTGGGGTGACCCTTTAAGATCTCTGCTTTTAGTAATGCCTATAGGTTCTTAATTGGATTTAAATCAGGCGAATAAGGAGGCTATTCTATAATATTGTAATCTAGCTCCTTAAGTGTATTCCGTATAATATAGGTAGTGTGTACTGGCGCGTTATCTTGCTGAAAGATAGTATTATGATTGAGGCTATTAAGTAGTGTAGGTAATATACGCCGATAGAGCTTATCGATTGTACGAGAAGAGATATCGCTATGTTGTGATGTAGGGTCCCCAAAAAGAGGAATAAGGCCAGATTGATGTGGTTGGCCACAAAATGCAGCCCAAAACATCTGCTTAATTTGCTTCCTACGCGCTAGAATTATTTGGACCTGAGACCCCTCTTTTGAATGCTGGAAAAGCTGGTCTTTTGGACGTATAAAGGTCCACTCTTGACGCTGGCCAATTCTACGTTTAACTGTATACTCATCGGACCAGTAGACACGGGCCTAATCCTCAGGAGTAAAATGCTGATATCTTTGAGCCCAAGCAAGGTGTTTTTCGGTATATAGAGGTGTTAAAGTAGGCTGTTGTATCTTCCGCTATTTTCGAAGGCCTATTTTATAGGTTAGACGCTAAATTGAGGTCCGTTTAACCTTATTATCGACCTTAAGAAGTAGGTCTTTAATTAAAATTGATGGATTTTGTTGTATAGTCTCGTATATATGGTCTCGATCATTCTCTGTAAGCTTTCTTGGTGCCCCTGATTGTGATAATGACTCCTGTTTTTGACGTTTTGATTCCTGGGTAAGTGTATATTGTATAGTTGAGCGTGGAATGTCAGGAAATCGCTTTTTTTTGATGGTAGTTGCCCCCTAGCCATTTGTAGTGTGTAGCTCACAGATCTTGGCCCTTGTAAGATAATTAAGCTCTGGGCCTCGCTTCCCACGTATAGGAGGTATAATATTTGAGATAATATAGGAAGAAAAAGTAGGAAACCGCGTCTATATTACTGTATAATACTGTATATGCTAGTGTGTTTGGTTGCGCGTGAGATCTGAATATACTAATATAGTAGGCGGTCTGGAGGAGCGGTGTGTGCCCCAAAGTACCCAAGGTCAAATACTTATGAAACACCACTGTATTAATACCTTTACTATATATAATAGCTTTTGTAAATTAAGGTCTAATATTAAAGTTCTAGGGTATGATTATATCTATATTAAGGGGTAGAATATCTAATATTTCTATAAGAAACAAGATATTAGCTTATATTTAACTTAAGTAATATTATAAGAATCTAGAATTATATCTATTAGAAAAGAAGAGATACAATAAGATATTTAGAAAGAGAAGTATAGGAGAAAAAGTATATAAAGGAAGAGAGAATATAATATAATAACATATAAGAAGGATAGTAAATAATATAAAGATAGTGTTAATAAGCTTTAGTAAATAAGTAGAATCATACTATTAGAGAGAAAGATAATATAATAATAATAGTAATATTAATTATTAAGCTATAATAGGAGGTTAAAGAGAAAGAGGGCTCACAGCTAGAGGAGGGGTTAATACTTTATATAGACTTCTTATAAATAGGAAGCTTTATAAAGCTAAGTAAGAGACCTTAGGCTAATATAGGTATTTATATAGCTAGAAGGAGTAATCATAATACTATTCAGTAAATACTATATAACCTATAATCATAGTCTCTCCCTTTATACTATTTACTACATTATTATTAAAACTATCTGGAAAACAACCGGCAGGCTACTATTGAACCTAAGGCTATCGATTTATATACTAGAAAAGTAATTTAAGAGGTTCTACTATCTTAATACCCCTAGGATACTACTATTGTATAACGATCCTTAATATTACTAGTATTCCCTTGTACAACATATACTATATAATAAGACTATCTACTATATAGCCGGATATATTATTATATACTATTGTATAAGATGCTTTATAAGTAGCTAAAAAAGTAAGTAATATAGTGCTCTCGAAAAGGCGAATCGTGAACATTCGTGATTCTTTATATATATAATTATACTACAGGTGTTTTATATACTATTACCTTATACAAATACTTAAGATCAAGACAATCTTAGTTAAGTAAGGGAGGATAAGATAAATTTACCTAATTCTCCCTGTATATTTTATATATTACGATCTGTTACATTCGTTTATATATAGTAATATCTATGTCTATATCTGTTGCTATCTATCTATAGTTATCTGATCGTATATGATTAGATATATCTGTTTACTATATTTGTTTACTAGTGTATGTATATTAACTGTTGTTTCCCCTAACTTAGTAATACATGCCTGTTCGTACCCAAAGATCTCACTAGAGTTACTCTTTTCCTAAATCTTTACTTAAGGAAAGTTTATTCTTAGAAACTAATATACTTAACTTATAGTTAGTTATATATTTAGCTTTCTTATCTTTAATCTTATAGAAATATCTCTCTTTTAGTTCTTAGTATTATATAGCTAGTAAAGAATACTTTATAATAAAATAGTCTTATTTACTATAATAAAGATATCTTTCTTTATCCTATTATCTCTCTATCTCTTTATAATTAATCTATTTTATTTATCTATTTATTTTAGATCTTAATCAATAGTATTTTATATAGAATTTAGCTTAATTAATTATAATAGTTAGGGTCTAATCTATTAAGTCCTAGTACTACTAGATATATATATAGTATAATAAGATCTTTGGGTGCGAACGGGCATGTATTACTAAGTTAGGGGAAACGACAGTTAATATACATACACCAGTAAACAAACATAGTAAATAGATATATCTGATCACGTGCGATCAGATAACTGTAGATAGATGGCAACAGATATGGATATGGATATTACCATACATAAACGAACGTAACAGATCGTAATATATGAAATATACAGGGAGAATTAGATAAATTTATCTTATCCTCCCCTACTTAACCAAGATTGTCTCGATCTTGAGTATTCACGTAGGGCAACAGTATATAAAACACCTGTAGTATAATTATATATATAGAGAATTATAAATATTTACGATTCACCTTTTCGAGAGCGCTATGTTGTTTGCTTTTTTAGCTACTTATGAAGCATCTTACACAATAGTATATAATAATATATCCAGCTATATAGCGGATAGTCTTATTGTATGGTATATATTATATAAGGGAATACTAGCAATATCGAGGATTGTTGTACAATAGTAGTATCCCAGGGGTGTTAAGGTAGTAGAACCTCTTAAATTACTCTTCTAGCATATAAATCGACGGTCTTAGGCTTAATATTAGCCTATCGGTCGTTTTCTAAATAGTTTTAGCGATAATGTGGTGAATAGTATAGAGGGAGAGGCTGTGATCATAGGTTATACAGTATTTACCGAATAGTATTATGATTACCCTTTCCGGCTATGTAAACGTCTATATTGGCCTAAGGCCTCTCGCTTAGCTTCGTAGAGCTTCCTATTTATAGGGGGCCTATATAAAGTATCAACCCCTCCTCTAGCTGTGAGCCCTCTTTCTCTTCAATCTCCTATTATAGCTTAGTAATTAGTATTACTATTATTATTACGTTGTCTTTCTCTCCGGTAGTGTGATTCTGCTTGTTTGCTAAAGCTTACTAACACTACCTTTGTGTTGTTTACTATTCTTCTTGTGTATCGTTATATTACACTCTCTCTTCCTTTATATACTTTTTCTCCTGCACTTCTCTTTCTGAATATCTTATCGCATCTCTTCTCGTCCAGTAGGTATAATTCCAGATTCTTATAATATTGACTAAATTGAACATGAGCTAACGTGTTGTTTCTTGTAGAAATGTCGGATGTTCCTCCCCCTGATATAGGTACTGTTGTGTTGAAGAACTTTGGTGTTAGATCTTAATTTGTGAAAGCTGTTGTATATAGTAAAGGTATTAATACATTTAGTAATGTCTTTCTTCTTGACTTCTAATCTATTTCCGATCTTGTACTTATTACCGCGCCAGTCGCGTGTAATATAGATTAGTGTAATATCAATAACGTTAAAGTTAATTCGAAAGGATAAAGACATATATGTATCACCTAATAAATCGGGATGGCTACTTCTCTGTTATGTATATATTATTTAGTAGGTTATGGGCCTTTTCTTTCGTGTGTGGTTATGGTTTTTAATAGTGGAGATATTATATTTAGCAGCTCTTACGCTTTGTGTGTGTACGGGAATATTACAAGTAGATGTTTTTTCCGTTAGAATCCTTCTAAGAACCTTATTCGCTTTATATAGGATACTTATCTAACCTCCTATTATTGTATCTCTTGCTATCTAGTTGAAGATCTAGCTATAGAAGAGAACAATTATAATATAGAGGAAGCTTCTTCTCTTATGATTATGCTGTGAAAGTATTATATCACTACCTTTGTATCTTTTTCTAAGGAGACTATATCTCCTATCTCTAAGAAGTTATATATAACTATTCCTACTTCAGTAACTCCGGAGACTTTAGTTTGTACTAAGTTAGTTCTTTCTTCTATATAAAAGACCTAGAAGATCTAATCTCTTTTTCTTATAGCTTCTTCTTCCTCTCCTAGTCTAAAAGGATCTACTTATACTACTAATATTAAGTATCCTAGTAGACCAGTCTATCTAATAGACTGGTACTTTTCTTTGTTAGATAATTATAATATTTATTACTATATTAAAACTAGTAAGTTTAAGCTAATACTAGTAGTGTATAATCAGCTTTCTCTTATAGAGTCTTGACTAGCCTACGATCATATATAGATAGTAGTGGTTTTGATAGAATACTATATCCTTAATCTTGATAAAAGTAAGATTGAGTTGGAGGGGAATCCTTTTGTACTTAATGTGGTTGAGGCTATATCTTAAGTAGTTATCTTATTTATAAAAAGGGATAATCGTTATAAGAAGAAGTCTATTCTTAAGGAAGAACTTAAAGAGTTTAGAGATATTATTTATAATAAGCTTAAACTTTCCGCCTATGATATCTTTAATAATAAACTTTCGTTTAGTGTATTGTCTAGATCTCTAGTAATTTCTTTGAAGAAGACTATTAGTAAATAATCTGTTTGCTATAGCTAGCCCTATAAGGATATCTTAGTATAATCTATACTATTTTATACTATTTTATACTACTTTATGATATTTATGACCTTTTTCTGGAGATGATTCTTAGTATTTTTCTGTATTTGATTTAATTGTATTTTCTTTTATATTCTAAGCTAGTGCTTGATAAGCTTTGTATATCTAATATAAATCTTTACTTTATTCCTTTTCCTTTTTATAGACTTTATAACTTAGTCTTTAGGATTATAATAGTAAAGGGATTGTCTTTTATTAGTATTCTTTTATATATTATTGTAGTATATAGAATACTTCTTTCTAGAAGAATGTCTCCTTCTATATCTATATCTTTATTTTTAGAGGTATACCTAGCTTTATTGTTGTTGCTTAAGTCTAAACTTAACTCTTCCTATAACTCTTTAGGATCCTTCCATTTCGGATCTCCTTATATATATTAGTGTTTCGCTATATATCTATATACTTTCTTAATAATATATTCTACGATTGTGTCCTCCCTTACTAAACTTTGTTATATATTATTACAATAGAACTCTTCCTACTCTTTATAAGTAAAAGTTAATAGATTAGAGTAAGTTAGTAGTAAAGTATTATTCTTTAGGATCTTCTAGATCTCTTTAGGCTTCTTTAATTTTATATTAGCTTGTTATATTATAGTTTAAGTAGCTTATAATATCTATAATAACTTCAGGTTGTCTACTTTTACTTCTAGGAGTCTTAATCTATTTATAAGATTTTGGAGTATATAGTTAGATAGCTCTACTAAAGTATATATTCTAAGGATATAGATTACTAGGATACAATATAGTCTAAACTACTTACTTTTAAATTTCTTCCTACTTTTATTATATATTAATACCTAGTTATTCTTCTAGAAGCTAGTTTTTATAATTTTACTATTATAGATATAACCCTTCTTAATTATATGGTTTAGTAATAGTTTATTTATCTTTATTTGTATATTATTCAAGTTCTGTAGTATATCTAATCTTTCCACAAAAGGTTATATTACTATTGTATTATTGTTGTTACTAGGTATTCGCGGTTACTCACTATATACTAAATAAAATAGGCTAAACCCTATTGTGCTATATTTATATATATATATAGTAAAAACAGTTTGTGTTAGGTAAAGATCCTATAACTTCATTAGTTTGCTTATTAAATACTTTATTAGTATTTGGTCTAATAATCTATTAAAGTTTTCTATCTTCCTATTCATATGTAGATAGTATAGAGTGGTTATTTGATGTTAGGTACTAAGAAGCTGGATATAGTATCTTACTACCTTAGCTAATAGATTCCAGCTATTATTAGTAACTATTTCTCTTAGTATACTATAATTTATAAAGATTTGTTTATATATAAACTGACCTAAAGCTTCTTCTATAGCTTCCGGAATAGTTTGTGTAATAACCTAGCTAGTAATATAATCGATTATAGTAATAATCTAGTGATTACTATTAGATATATAAAGAAGGTGTTTAATTAGGTTAATACCCTACTATTTAAATAGACGGATATTATTCTCTATTATATATTAAGCTATCTCTTATTCTAAACCTTTTTAAAGGTTCTGGCTAACTTAGTATTTAGGGTACGATTTTATAATATCTTCTATATCTCTTTTTATATTAGATTACTATACTTATAGATAAATAACTCTATTTAGATCTAGGTATTCTAAATAATTAAACTTCTTATAGAGATATAGTAATTATTCTCTACGAAAGAGAGGTTCTAGATAAGGTATATAAACCTTATCTTTATAGGTAAAGACTAACTAACAATAAGTTGTACTTATAGATTTTATTAGTAACTTTATATTATAGTATAATAAGTTCAGAGTAAACTTTTCTATAGCTTTTGTAAGCTTCTTATTAGTAGAGAGTATTCTTAAATCTAAATACTCTTCTGTAGCTGCTAGCTAATCTTTTTCTGGGATTTTTATAATCATCTATTCTGCTACAGTCGAGATTACGGTAAGAGTAGTATCCTAAATTAGAGGGAATAATATATTTATAGGGTCTTTACTAATAAAATCTAGCCTTCTACTAATAGTATTAGGAATAATCGCCTCTTTATCTTTCTAATACTGAATCTTTAGATTATACTCTTAATACTCTATAACCTAGTAAGTAAGCTGCTTATTGTAGGTTGGTGATATTTATAAATACTATAAACCCTAGTAATTAGTTATAACGGTTGTTTTCGTACTATTTTCTAGATAACGATCCTATAGATATAAGGCTTCTTTGATAGCCAATAACTCCTTTTTATATATAGGATAATTTAATTATATATTAGAAAGCTTATGATTGTTAAAGGTTATAGGATAGAGTTTTCTATTCTTATCTATTTGGTTTAGGACTATCCTGATAGCCTATTCGGATATATTGGTCTTAATTACAAACGGTTTCGTCAGGTTAGGTTGGATTAATATAGAAGTAGTAGTAATAAGGTACTTTAGTTGTCTAAAAGCCCTTTTATATACTACTAACCATAAAATTAGACGAAGCTTATCTTTTCGGAGCCGCTCGTCAGGCTTCTTTAACAATTTATATAGAGGTATATAGATTCTAGTAAAATCCTTAATAAACTATCGGTAATATATTATAAGTCCTAAGAATTGCTAGACTTTATGTATATTTATAGGTCTCAGCTACAATACAATTATATTAATCTTCGCCGGTACTACTAAGACTTGTCCTCCTTTAATATAGAACCTATAGAACTTAATATATTCAGTAGTAATCTTATATTTTCCTAGTGTAGCGTATAGTTAATGTTCTCTTAATACAGCTAATACTTTTTTAAGGTACTTATAGTATTCTTCTATAGTTTTTGAGAAAATAGGGATATTATCTAAGTAAACTACAATAAATCAGCTGAGAAAAGGTCTTAATATATTATTTATAATAGACTAAAAAGTAGTAGATACATTATATAGTCTAAATAGTATTGCAATCTACTTATATTTTCCCTATAATATATTAAAAGTAGTCTTTTCGATCAACTATACTCTTATTTAAACCTACTAGTACCTAGATATCAAATCTATCTTAGATATAATCTTAGTAGTACCTATATGATTAAGTAGATCTTAAATTCACAATAGTGGATAACCATTTTTCGATATTAGTCCATTTAATATATAATAATCTATATACATCCTCTAGCTACTATTTAGTTTTATAATAAATATTATAGGGAATCCCTAAGCGCTTATAGATAGTCAAATCAGATCCTTTTCCAATAGTTCAGACACTTGTTTTACCTGTTCTTATAGCTTTTACTTAGATAATATATACAAGTTAATATTAATAGGTACAACATCTTTAGTATATATATTATATAAGATAACCTATTCTAGCGGTAACTCTTATAGTAATATTACTCTAAAGATATCCTTATATCCTATTAGAATAGTACAAATCTTTAGGTCCCTATATATAGGAATCCTAGATAACCTAAATGCTTTAAACTCTCTTACTACCTCTAGATATATAATATATAATACTCCTTATATAGACTTATACTTTAGTTCTTTTTACACTTATCTAGCTAATATCAAATTCAGCTATAGGTTATTATTATTCAAGATATATCTATATCGATCATTAATCTGTACGATGTATATCCAGCTACGATCACAAATCTTTATAATAGATATTCTCTAATAGATCTTAGGGTTCTAGTACTTTAGGAAATCTTATTTAAGAATAAGTTTATATTCTAGTAAATCAAGTACCTATACTAAAATAGTTGTATACTAACTTCTAAGAGCTATTAGGAGTTAAACCTTTAATCTTATAATAAGTCTTTTTTTACTAGATATTCAAACATATATATCTAAGCTTATTTTATAGTAGTTAGGATATAAATAATTTTTCTTAAGGAAATTAATAGAAATAAAGATATAGGAAGTACTATAATTAAGTAAGACACAAATAACTATATTTCTATCTTAGCTATATACTAAAACTTTATAGTATAATAAGGAATCTCCTATAGTATAAAGATCTATCTTAATATTAGTAAGTTCAGCTTTCTTCTTATACTTTTCTATACTCTCTAGCTTCTATAAAATAACTAGAGTAGTAAGAACTACTAATACTAGGTCTAATAGATCTAGATCTATATATACTAGCGATTTCAAAGCCTTTTTTATATAGCTAATAAAAACTTTAGTTATCTTAGCTATTCTTAGTTTTTTGACTTTTTAGTATATCTAGAATCCCTATTCTAACTCTTCTTAAGTAATTAGTAATTCTACTTAATATACCCTTTCTTATTATAATTAAAATATATCTAAGTTTCTTTCTATTAGTTATCCTTCGATTTATTTATAGACTTAAGAACATCTAAGTCTATTATATTAGGGTTATACTAGTTACTATATAGATTATTACTTCTATCCTTCTTTTCTAGATAACTAGTGATTATAGCTTCTTATTTAAACTATATAAAACACTTAATCACCTCTATAAGTCTTATTAGATAATTTTAGTCCTCCACCTAATACTTCTATAACTATATTTTTACACCCTTCTATAGGAATTAAATTAGAATAGTCTCTAATATCTTAATTCTGTATTTAGCTATAGCCTCTTAGAGATCTATTATATACTTAATAAAGGTACAATCTCCTTAACAATACTTTTAGAAACAGTCCTATTGTTTTTCTCTACCAAGATGTTCTAAGAACTTATATTTAATCTATACCCTATATACTATAAACGTATAAACTTCCTAGTTAGGATCTATAACTACAATATATTACTTATAATATTTCTAAAACTAAGCTACTCTTCCCTTAAGAGTTTTATTAGCTTAAATCATCTTATTGTATTCTTCTAGTTATACTCTAGTAAACTATATAATCTTATGAAAATAGTATTTATAGTCATAGAGATACTTTCGTATAGTATCGTCCTGAATTCGGCCGTTATATTCGTTAATTGCACAGATACTCTTTATTAACGCCTATTTAGCGACTAATATACTTAACTAGGTACGAATAGTATTAGATATTATATTATATTAAGTAGCCTGTGGTGCTCCTTACCCTATATATTTATACTTAAATATAGTAGCAATCTGAATAATAATTTTGGATATAGCTACTAGGTTACTATCAGCATTTTATATATTTATATAAATCTCTATAAGTACTAATAGAAGGATAGAAAGTATATACACAGTTTGCTTATCTATAGATAAAGCTTACTAATAATCTTCTAATCTATTGTTAGTAACTTTATATAGATAATAATTATTTATTATAGTTGATACATTCTAGCCTTTTCTTTAGTGAAATTAAATATATTAACTCTTCTTTTCTTTATAGTAAAGTTCTTCTAAAGATATTAAGTCCTTATTATATTTACCTTTTTACTTCCCTTAGAGATAGCTATATTATAGTTCTTAACCACTAGTCTCTAGTTTCATTTAGAAGGATATCCTGAAACAGTATGGTTGATGTGATACAATATGATAGCTTAAAAATGAAGCGCTAACATATATAGATCTATAGGATTTACTATATCTTACCTGTGCTTAGAGCCTTAACTATCTGATTACAGTAGTTTATGCTTATCCTACAAACTTTGGCTTTTGAATTCCCTTAGATAAAAGCTGTATATATAGTATTAAGCTTTTGTATACTATCACCACATTAAGACCCCTTCGGCGGACCTCATTACCTTTCGAATCATTTTTTCTAGGGTTGTATGGACGTTTATATTACACCCCTAGCAGCCCCTAATAGGCTATAAAAGGTATTATCTTCAAAGTAATACTACTATATAAGATCTTTAGGTACGAACAGGTATATATTGCTAAGTTAGGGGAAACAATAGTTAATATATATACACCGGTAAATAAACATAGTAAACAGATATATCTGATCACGTACGATCAGATAACTGTAGATAGATGGCAACAGATATAGATATGGATGTTGCTATATATAAACGAACGTAACAGATCGTAACATATGAAATATATAGGGAGAATTGGGTAAATTTATCTCAATAATCTTTCTAGGGTATTAATACTAAGGATATCTATATTAGTACTAATTTTATAGAATTAAGTAATAAGATCTAAAAATATAATAGGAATACTATAATTTATTAATAAATTTGTTATACTTTTGTTTAAGGATCCTAATAAGATCTATCTTTTTGTTTTATTATACTATTTAAGGATATTTATATCTATAAACTCCTTCTCTAACTTAAGAAGGAATTTTATAAAAGATATATTATTTGATTAGTATATCTGGTGGAGATATCTTATAGTATATACTTTAATATTTAGGTTCTTATAAATATCTTTAAGATAGTCTAGAATTATCTATAGATTCCTATTATTTTATTATAGTTTTATAAAGATTCTAATATTCTTCTAAATAAGCTTCTTAAGCTTAGAGAATATATATATAAACTAATCTTAGGATAAGCTAATTACTATACTATTAATATATAGTTTATTCTCTATTATTATATACTATATTAGCTAATTAGTTGCTTTTCCTCTAAATAAGATTAGGTCTAGTAGTTATATCTTTAGGTGATATATAGGTTCTAATTATAGGGATTCTAGGGTTAATTTAATTATGGTTTATACTAGAGTTGGTTCCCCTATTGTTATTATTGATTATAAGACTAATTACTCTATTATAGTCTCTAGGCGATAGATTTATTTATCTTAGATAATATACTCTTAGTTGTATTGTTGTATTAATTCCTCTTATACTATATATTCTATATTAATTTATTTATTCTGTTTGCTCTATATGGCTTACGACTATATTATTTATTATAATAGTGTCTATATCTATGATAGTAGGCTTATAGACTTCTATATCTTTTACTTAGGGGTTATATTGCTGAATTACTCTTGATTCAAGAATAATTTATATATGGTTTTAGATTTTTATAATATCCAATTAGAAGCTTTTTATTTATGAAGGGCTAAAGTAGAATTTATATTTAATTAAGCTAGGCTATGTATTGTGTATAAAAAGCTTAAAGAGAGAATTACTAAGTAGGTATTCTACGTGTTAGGTTGTTATAGTTATGTGTACTATATGACTCATTCTATTTAATCCCTATTATCTAATATCTTTACTTAATTATAGATCTCTAACCTAATAATTTAGTAACTATTATAATTCTAATTCTTCTCTTTTAACTACCTAAGGATTAATAATAGTACTTTTTATATACTAAAACCCTATATCCTCTTATAATAATACTTAATCTAAACCTACTATATCTTCTCTCTTTATTATTAAATAATCTAAGATTAAATTAGTCCTAAATTAATATATAAACCTAGCTGAATCTAGTCTAGACTAGATTAGAGAAATTACTAGTAACCTTATAACTAAAAGTATTAATAGATCTAGAAGTATTACTATAAATATCTTAGAAGAAAAAAAATATAAACTAGAATATCTAGAAGAGTTCCTTATAATTTATATTTATTTTAAAGAGCTCTCTATTTAAGTCTTTAGAATTAATACTAAGACTTTTTTAAATAATCTATCTATAGCTTATAAAAGAACTAAGATTAAAATATATAAGAAAGTAAAGGGTTTTAAGGTTAATAAGTCTAAGAAATTATTTAGTCTTTAAGAATAAATAAATTAACTCTTATAGTTTAAATATATTTTTTAAGATAATCCTAGGATCTATAAGAATAAAGAGATAAAGATCTTTATAGAAGTTAAATATCTTAACTCTAACTATAAAATAATTAGACTATAAAGAAGAAATATCTTAAAGATAATAATAATAATTATTTTAGTAACTAGAAATACTTTAAGAAATAGACTCTTATCTTAATATATAATAAAAATATCTTTACTAGAGAAGTTAGTAATAAGATAGAGTATTATTATTAATAAACTAATAAAGAACTAAAGGTCTTTTACTACTATCTTATAGATCTAAAATATTATTTTCCTTAGATCTTCTAGAATAAGTAAATATACTACTATATATTAAAACTATAGCTATAGTTAATACTATATATTTATTTATATATAAAGGTTTCTTTTAAGACTTAAATATAATAAGTAGAAGAAGTATAGAATATCTAAGAATTTATAAAAGTAAAGATATATAAATATAATCTATTTATTAATAATTTAAATTTAAGCTTAAAATATCTATAATCTAATAACTTATTCCTAAATTAATCTAATAGTATAAAATAAGACTAAAAGAATCCTAGAAATCTATACTTAAAGAGTCTTTATAGTCTTAGATCTAATCTAAATTATAATAACTCTAAGTTATATCTAAATTCCTCTTAATTTAGAGATAAACCCTAATTATTTTCTCTTTAGAATAAGAATAATCTAAATAATATATCTATTAAAGGGACTAATCTATCTAATCTATCTAATTTATTTACTAAAACTCCTTTAAATAGTTATTTTAATTATAGTAAACTAGATTACTAGATAAATTAATATTATCTATTATTATAAGTCCTAAGAATAAAGATCTAAGAAATTTATTTAAGACCCTAATATTACTATAATAATACTTAATTAAAAGACTTAGGAAAAATATTAAGATTAAATTAACTCCTATAAATTCTAACTCTTAGTCTTAAATAAGAATAGTTATTTATCTCTATATCCTGATTTATATCTAAAATAATATTAAAATATATATAGTGTCACGGGATTCCTGAATCCTTTAGGTACGATTCGGGTACGATTTATAGCCGCTCCGCGGGCGAATCTATTACAATACACCTGCTAATATATAACTGCCCTAAGTCCTAGTAAGCTCTAGCAATATTAAAACGTACGAATAATAGCTATGATTCTTGTCCTGCAAGAATTAGTTCTGTATATCAACTGTTCTATTTGATCTCTACTATCTAATATCTTTACTTAGTTATAGGTCTCTAGCCTAATAACTTAGTAACCATAATAATTCTGATTCTTCTCTCTTAACTACCTAAGGATTAACGATAGTATCCTCTATATACTAAAACCCTATATCCTCTTACAATAGTATTTAATCTGAGCCCGTTATACCTCTCCCCCTTATTATTAGATAATCTAAGGTCGAATTAGTCCTAGATTAGTATATAAACCTAGCTAAATCTAGTCTAGACTAGATTAGGGGAAATTACTAGTGATCTTATAACTAAAAGTATTAATAGACCTAGAAGTATTACTATGGATACCCTAGAAGAAGAGACATAAACTAGAATACCTAGAAGAGTTCCTTATAATTTATACTTACCTTAAAGAGCTCTCTGCTTAAGTCTTTAGAATTAACGCTAGGGCTTTCTTAGATAATCTATCTATAGCTTGTAGAGGAACTAAGATTAAAATATATAAGAAAGTAGAGGGTTTTAAGATTAATAAGTTTAAGAAATCGTTTAGTCTTTAAGAATAAGTAAATTAGCTTTTATAGCTTAGATATATTTTTTAAAATAACCCTAGGGTCTATAAGGATAAAGAGATAAAGATCCTTATAGAAGTTAAATATCTTAACTCTAACTATAAAAATAACTAGACTATAGAGGAGAGATATCTTAAAGATAATAATAATGATTACTTTAATAGCTAGGAATACTTTAAGGAATAGATTCTTATTTTAATATATAATAAAAATACCTTTATTGGAGAAGTTAGTGATAAGATAGAGTGTTATTGCTAATAAACTGATAAGAAACTAAAGGCCTTTTACTACTATTTTATAGATCTAGAATATTATTCCTAGGTCTCCTAGGATAAGTAAATATACTACTATATATTGAAACTATAGCTATAGTTAATACTATATATTTGTTAATATATAAAGATTTCTCCTAAGACTTAAGTATAATAGATAGAAGAAGTATAGAGTACCTAGGAATTTATAAAAGTAAAGATATATAAATATAATCTATTTATTAACGATTTAAATTTAAGCTTAAAACACCTACGACCCAATAACTTATTCCCGAACCAATCTAATAGTATAAAATAAGACTAAAAGGGTCCTAGGAATCTATACTTAAAGGATCTTTATAGTTCTAGATCTAACCTAAATTATAATAACTCTAAGTTATACTTGAATCCCTCTCAATTTAGAGATAAACCCCAATTATTTCTCTTTTAGAATAAGAATAATCTAAATA
Source organism: Penicillium angulare (assembly GCF_028827245.1). Lineage (NCBI taxonomy): Eukaryota > Fungi > Ascomycota > Eurotiomycetes > Eurotiales > Aspergillaceae > Penicillium > Penicillium angulare. The sequence goes on along the minus strand of NW_026623170.1, from coordinate 4,318 downwards.
ATATACTTATTAGAGGGATTAACCTATCTAACCTATCTAATCTATCTATTAGAATCCTTTTAAATAGTTATTTTAATTATAGTAAACTAGGTTATTAGATAAATAAATATTGTCTACTACTATAAGTCTTAAGGGTAAAGATCTAGGAAGCTTATTTAAAACCCTAGTATTACTATAATAATACTTAATTAAGAGACTTAGGAAAAGTACTAGGATTAAATTAACTCCTATAAATTCTAACTCTTAGTCTTAAGTAGGAATAGTTGCCTATCTCTATATCCTAATTTATATCTAAAATAATATTAAGATATATATAAATATTAATACCTATATAGAGATAGATCTTATTAGTTATAAATTTATTTTAGAAATACTACTTTAATTAAGCTAAGTATAATATCCCTATCCTAGAAGTAGTAGGCTAATAAAATACCCCTACCTATAATATATAGACTATTCTAATTACTATATATAACTCTTGAGGAACTAAGTAAAAGTTTTTATATCCTTATATTATAATTAATAGAGATCCCTATCTATTAGGATTATTAGTACTACTATTGAATATAACTATCTAAGAAATATAAATTATATTAGCCCCATAGTAGAAATAATAGTAGTTTAAATATAATAGAAAAACAATAGAATAGTTAAAGCCTTACTAGTTTATAAAAGTATATAGGAACTAAGTCTATATCTTTATAATTATTAAAACCCTAGAAGAAGTCTAGCTTCTACTAGAAGAAGAAGAAGATAAATTAATAGTAAGTTAAGACTGAATCCCTCCTGAATTACTAGTATTCTAGGATATATTTAAGGTATAGAACTCTAAAATTATACTACTACAAAAAAAGACTAACTACTTAATTAAACTTAAAGAAAATATATTATCTTTATATAGTCTAATCTACTTCCTCTTATAGATAAAACTTATAGAGTTATAGAAGTATCTTAATAAAAACTTAATAAATAGTTAAATCAGACTATTAAAGAGCCTAGTTAGTATACCTATCCTATTTATATCTAAAAAAGATAAAGGACTATAACTCTATATTAATTATTAAGGTCTAAATAAGATTTTGGTTAAAAATCGGTATTCTCTATCCCTTATTTTAGAGATTCTTAACTGTTTTTCTAGGGCTTAATTCCTTAGTAAAATCAATATATAAGATATATATTATTGAATTTATATTTAAGAAGAAGAAGAATAGAAGATAGCTTTTTGTATAAGATATGGCCATTTTAAATATATAGTTATTTATTTAGCCTTATTAATATACCTACAATATTTTAAAGCTATATCTATACTATACTTTATAGCCTTCTTAATATTATTTGTATCATATATTTAGACAATATTCTTATCTTCTCTAGGACCTATGAAGAATATATAGAATACCTTTATCTTATACTTAAAAGATTAAGAGAAGTATAGCTATTTATAAAAGCCTTTAAATATTAATTCTATAAGAAATAAGTTAAATTCCTTAGCTTTATTATTAGTTGAAATAATATCTCTATAGACCTAGAATAGGTTTAAGCTATCTAGGAATAGGGAAACTTATATCCTATAGAATTTAAGTCTTCCTAGGATTCTATAACTTCTATTAAAGGTTTATTAAAAATTACTCTTTAATCATATTACTACTTTATAGCTCCTTAAGAGAAGTAAAGATAGGAAAAAACTAAGGAATATTAAACTAAACGACCATAAATCAAAAGCGTTTTAGGATCTTATCAATACCTTTTTTAATTGTATCTCTCCTATAACTTTAATCTAGAGAGACCTATCTAGCTAAAACTGACGCTTTAGGTTTTAGAATAAGCAGAATTCTTTCATAATTAGATAATTAAAGGATATAGTATTTAATTACTTTCTAGTTAAAGAAATTCTTATCTATAGAACAGAACTATACAATACTAGATTAAGAGCTATTTATAATTATTTATTTATTTAAACACTAGTGTTAATATCTTGAAGAAAACTGATATTAGATTAAGATTCTAGTAAGTTACTATAACCTAAAACTATTTATAGATTAATCTAAGATTGATAGAAGATAAGTATTTAGTACCTTTTTCTTACTCTATTTAACTTTATAATATATTATTACTTAAGAAAGACTAATCCTATAAATAGATTATCCTATATCCTAAAAGAAGAGAAGCCTCTGCCTATAGAAGAGATATTAGGACTGATTTGTAAGAGAATCATAACCGAATCATTTATAAAAGTATAGTAGTTCATTGCTAATATAATACTATCTGGAGAGGAAAATAAAGAGGAGTAGGGATCGATAATTATAACTATATTAGCCTATAGAAGTCTATTATTATCCCCTTCCTTAACTATAAGTAACTTAGCTAATAACCTAGAGTTAGAGCTAAACTAGATTTAAAATAATACTACTGTCCCTATAGATTAAAAGGATCTAGAGGAGGCTATAAATAAGTCTAATAAAGCTAATTATTTAGATCTAAAGGATAATAAAGAAGTTTTCTTAAGTTAAACTTATAATATAACTAAGTTTTTCCTAAGTTAGGACTATAATATAATATATTATAAGATTTTAAATCGCTCTCAATTTATACTTCTTTAAATAGTAACTACTATAACTATAAATAAAGATCTACTTATAGATAAATCCCTAGAGAACTAAAATTATTAATTAAAAAACTCTAAAATAAGGATAAGATAGTCTAAAAAAGAATTAATATAACTCAGGAAAATGTTCTATAAGAAAATTATTAAAATATTAACTCTAAGAAACTTTTATATTATAAAGGATATCTCATATCCCTATTACTAGAAACCTAAAATAAAAACTAATTAAACTCTATTATAATAAGTAACTTATAGGATATTTTAGAAGAATATATAGAAAAACTTCTAAAAGGAAATTCTATTGGAATACCTACTAAAGAATATATAAGAATATATTAAAATATATCTAATATATTAAGAAGTTAAAGTATTTAGATATTATTCTTATAGAGAATTTTAACCTCTTTTTATATCTTATAGACTATTTATAAAACTAAATATAGACTTTATTATAGGACTTCTAATTATAATCTTTAAAGGAAGGAAATATAACATAATCTTAGTAATTATCTACTAACTTATGAAATTCTTTTAATTCCTCTTTATATTAATAGTAATATCTATAAAAGATCTTACTAAACTCTTCTTTAATTAATTAAACTTAAATATAGAAACCTAAAGAGGATTATCTCTAATTAAGGACCTATCTTTATAAATAGATTCTAGTTATAACTCTATTACTATTCTAAGATTAAACTATAGTTCTCTATTATATTTTATCTCTAAACTAATAGATAAATAGAAAGATTAACCGGTTTTAAAGATTATCTTAGGTATTTTATTAATAGAAATAATTAAACTAAGCTTAACTTCTTAAGATAGTATAATTTATATATAATAATACTATTAATATATTAACTAACAAGACCCCTTTTCGTATACTTTATTTAAGTATAACCCCAATTTCTAAATCTAAACTCCTAATAAAATACTTAAGAAAAAGACCCCTAATATTGAAGAACAAGTAAATTACCTCCGGAATATTTATAAAGAGACTATAAATAAGCTTCAAATTATATAGGATACATATATAGTCCTTGACAAAAATCATAAGCTAAAGGACTTTAAAGTAGAAACCCTTATATCCCTTTTAATAAGAATCTCTACTTTAAAACTAAAGAAAAAGAAACTATCCCCCCGTCGAATCAACCCTTCCGTATCCTCACAAAAATCAGTACCTAGGCCTATTATATTATATTACCAAAAAATACTTAATTATATAATATATTCTCTATCTCTCTTCTTAAACCATAGAATAACTAAAATAATAATAACTTATAAATACTAATACTAAAACTTAAAAACAAAGAAGAATGGATTAAAGAGATTTAAGATAAAAGAGTCTTTGATAGAATACTATATTACTATATAAAATAAATAAGATAGCCCTTAGAATATAACCAATAGGAACTAATAGAATACTTATTAGAAACGTAAGAGATATAATAGCTTTATTAAGAAAAACTAAGCTTACAAAATAGAATCCTAATAATACTGAAAACCTCCTGAAACCCCCTCGAATTACCTTTAAATCAATATTAGATAAAGAAAACTACACTAGATAAGGCCGCTTAGTTAAAAAAAGGAAGGATAAGTAAGATAAAAATAATAAATTACTATAGAATTCTCTATACTAAGCTATAAGTATTTCAAATATAATAACCATTACTATTACAACTAGAGTTAAAACAACCCTAATTGGAGTTATATTAT